>NC_135020.1:19812879-21135379 GCF_051020955.1 Megalopta genalis | reverse complement strand
TGTTCTGCATCAATTACAAGAGACAAGAGACAAGCTGAAAATTGTATCGCAGAAGTAATCATTTTAAGTAGTTCAAAGTAACATCGATACTCTCAAATTCTTTCAATAATATACCGTGTTACCATTTACCCGAGATTTATTTCGTTCAGATTTAAAAATGAATTTTTTTAAACACGTTATCTACTTACAAGAAAGTGTTCTCACAATTATTATCATAAATCTCAACGTTTCAGTTTGTACATCATTAAGGAAGTTAGTTTGACCTTATAGAATTTTTATATGTGATTGAGTTGGCGATCAAATTGCTAATTTTCTTAAAGTAATAAATTGCAAAATAAAAAAATTGCTCTGAGTTTAATCTTCACAAAATATAAATACACAGATCCTAATAATATTGTATCCAATATCGTTCTCTTTTATCAAGTAAAATCTTTAACAAAATAGTTAGAAAATTTCAATATATCTAAGATCGAGTATTTGATATTATCAAAACAATTTTCTAAATCGACCACGCTGATAAGAGATCAAAGATAAATCTGAGACGTAGACATGCAATTTCCTAACTAGAAGCTTGATCGTTTTTTAAAAAGAAACCAGAACTGCTATGTGTTGTGTTATGCATCACTACTTAATAGAACGGCATTTAATGCGTCGTTATACATTCCTGGAAGGCGATAGAGTAGAGAGTAGGGTAATGCTTGTAAACAAGAGGTGCTCCAAGTTCCCACTTATCGAGCGACCATTGCAATGTTTCAGTTAACACGTTGACTGCCATTTCGAACATGCATGCATACGAGTGACACGGTTCTGTAACTAGCTTTAGACATTTATTTTTATTGAGATGCACCCTCACGCGGAAAAATGAAGGAACTAAATGTAGACAGACAAACTAAATTATTTTAATTTTAAAAAAATTTTTAGGTGTTGCAATACGGCGAACAACGTGTCAAAAAACTACCATTCTATTACGCGACAGTGCTAACACACATGGAGAAAAGTTTACATTCAGCAAAGCGAACGTAGCAGTTTAATAATCAGACTGCAGATTTTATGCATTTATGACAAAATTGGGTAGATGCAATTTGAAATAGTAAAAATGATTACAATAATTTAAGGAAGCAAATGTATTATTTTTGATCAATTAGAATTATTGTGGAAAGAAAGAACTTGCCATTTAGTTTCTACTTCTTGCAATAGATGTAGACAATTTTGATTTTGCATAAAAATCCGCAATAGATGTAGACAATTTTGATTTTGCATAAAAATCCACAGTCAAATAATAACAGCAATAGAGAGGATAAGAGTGAACCAATATAGGCCACTCTTCACAGCTTCTTACAACTCGCTGAAGTCGGTCACAATTATCAGCATTCTATGATTAGTATCCGTATGCAGTTTATTATAAAAAGCAAAATGCGTAAAACAAATTATGATGAATACGAAACTTAATCATATAATATTGATCATTGTGATCTGCGAGTGACCGATTCGTTTATGGCTTGACAGTGGCTTAATAGTAGAATGAATTGAGCCTGAAAAATGAAATCTGAGGTAATGGATGAAGGAAGTAAAATGAAAACGACTAAAGAAAATTTCCTTTTGCATAAAAGAAATTTAAGAAGCGAATGAAATTGAAAAGCTGAATGCGAACTCGACAGTGCATCTACTTAACTATGGTTTCTGCGTTGCAAGGATCTTCAGACTTACCTGCAACAACAAAAGAAAGGAACAGATTATTACTCAGTGCGCCTCCCAAGTATGCTACCTTTACGATCATTTGTAATTTTACAAATCTAAACAGTGAATTATACATTTAATTTTGCTGAGTTGCTCGACTCGTTTTGATAATACTGCAATTTCTCCCTAATTCGCGTTCAGATTGCGCACAAAAGTGGACAATTTGGGAAGAGGAGATGCGATTATTCGAGTCGTGCGACTCGTTTTTATAGTTACCGATTATCGACAACTATAAAAACGAGACGCAAGGCTCGAATAATCGCGAACCTTTCTATAAATAATTATTCTCATAAATTATTTTACAAAAACTCCCCTATTTGTTATCCATATAAACACGCTCTGGTGGTTTTAAATTGCTACACGTACGTGTATATACATATGTATAAATGACCACGGTCTAATTACGATCGTGTACCTAATGTTTCGTAACCTAGTCAGTCCTGATTTTGTTAAGCATAGTTTTATATTTTCCAGCTCAACCAACGATCGCAACAGAATTAATTACCAACCACTCGGTTAATTGTATTACGACAAACCTACACGCCTCTGAAATTTAATTAAGAAACGTTTCATTCGCACGAAGTCGCGTTCATATTAGATCTCTTCGTGCTCTTTTTCTTGAATGAGTCGTACAATCTCCTCAGACGATAAATTAAACAATGCAACTTATGCATATTTACCGTATATTTTATGCATTGCGACCTAGTAATCGTGCGTTTCAGATCTCTCAACCATTGTATTTCAGACATCCATAACGCGCAAGGATAATTAGGCGAAAAGGATGACTGTGCTGCGCGAGCAACGTCAACGGCAAACGCAAAGGCAACGGGTAAGGCAGAGGCAAAGGCAACGGCAACGGCAAAGTAATTAAAATGTATAAAAGAAAAATATCTGCGTCATCGGGTTGTGGCGTTAAAACGTTGTTTTCTTATTCCGAAACGACGCGTGCATGTGAAAACCAGCGTAGAACCACAATAAAAGCGTGTTACGTAAGAGCGACGATTACGCGGGAACCGCCGGCACTCCTTGCGTAAACGCGTGTAACCCCCGGGAAAAATTTCCCGTACTCGGCTAAATTTTATCGCCCGGCGTAACTTCGCCGCAATTCTGGTTTATCGCCGGCAAATCGCGACGAAAAACCAGCTACAAATTCTCCCCGGTAGACGTCGTGTTCCGTGAACAAGCGACTCCCCGTGAACGAAATTCTTACAATGCCTCGTTTCCAAGAACACGTTACACGGCTATTTTATCCCCGACGTTCGAAGATACGTTCGCGAACCGCTTCAACGTAAATCACGAGACTATCCGGCCCCTCCAACTGAAACGATTTTCCAAGGAAAAGGCGTACAGTCAACACAGCGAACGCAACTACTGTTGTCGTCTACGGCTTCCGGTTTCTCGTGGCGTGCCGTGAAATATTTGGGCTCGAAAGCTGGCCGAAATCGTTCCATTCGTTTTTGCGAGAACAGAGATACTTGAAAATCAAGTAATGCCGTTATTTAGTACAGTTTCACAAAAATGCGTGTTCTTATCGAACAGAGAAACCCATTGGGTCCCACATTAACATTTTTTTTGTTGCTATTCTGGTTAAGTTCATTTGTATGTCATCTTCCAATAAAAATTGTGTTTTGCATTATTAGTGGCGTTGTTATTCTTTTACAGTTAATTTGCGAAAACCTTACTCGTCTCAATATTAAGATCAACGGACTCGCGCTGTTTAGCTTCGGAGCCGTCCAATTGCACTTTTAATAAATTTTTAACAAATTTAACACGTTCCGTGCCACGTGTACCATCGATGGTACACGCTTGCATGTTTACTTAGTGAACTGAACAAATTGTTTACAAGAAATTTAGAACCGAAGAATCAATTTCCACCGCAAGAATGGGCGTTGATAAGGTTTTGTTACGTTGTTATGTGTACGAGAATTAATAATTGCACGTAATACATCAAGTTTTAGTAAAATATCAAAGTGTGAAGATTCGAGTAAAAAAAGCTCGGCACGGAACGTGTTAACCCTCAAATTGTGGATGTCATGCGACGCGATGCGAATTACGGTAGCAGGGTCCTTTCGATCCAATATGTATATGTTTCTCATTATTTCCTCTTTTTAAGCGCTGTAGCAAAATGTATAGTATTATTCAATATTTTTTATGTAACATAATTTATATTTGATAAAGATAATAAAGTAATGGAATAATAGAGACAAATAAAATCTGTTTAAAATTTCACGGAGTGCCCCGAATTTTTATTAGAGACTAGTTTACTATACAGCGACTAAAAATCTTCAAAAATTACAATTACTTGAAATGTTGAACATTTTCGTTGTAGATTCACAGACAAAAAGTTGTAGAACGTCATTTCTTTCTTATTATTCCAAGCAATTGCTTGTTACCCTCCCAAAAAAATACCTCCCTTTTGAAATGTTATTCCACGTTCAAATACTTTAGTGAATGACCGCATGTACATTGACAGTGCGTCCACTTCAGTCCTATAATTCTTCAATCTGTCGTTTTGTAACACCTCCGCGAAACAGTTGAAATATAAAGCTGAAAATCACATTTCGTTAGATTCATTTTCGGTATCATCGTTTATGCTATTACACATGCATCTTTGTAAAATACAAGAAAACGTTGTAGTATTATTCTGTTCACCATATGGGACGTTCTGGTTAATTGTGACAACTTTTTTCCTTCCTTAAATACTTGGAAGATAATCAACGAACATGAGAATTTGCATAAAAATTCGCAGTCTAATAATTATTAATGAAATACAGTAAATTCTCTCTAATTGACGCTCAAATTGTACACAAAAATCGACAATTTGGGAAGAGGAGATACGATTATTCGAGTCGTGTGGCTCGTTTTTTTATAGTTGTCGACAATCGGTAAACTAAAAGCGAGCCGCAACGCTTCAATAATCGTGTCTCTTCTCCCCAAATTGTCGATTTTTGTGTACAATCTGAGCGTCAATTAGGAAGAATTTACTGTAAATTCACACACTATTGTGTGCGACTATTTTTAGATGCCTCTGGTTGATCTACACCCCGAGGAACGCAGCCAGTTCTACTAGCCCAGATTGCGAATCATGCTAGGGATGATTTGATTTACGAAGATCGTATTCGCATCTTAATGTGGTTCGCAAGGTGTCGGAGTAGTTTGCCGCACAGAACGGGGACTATAATCGTCGGGATTTCTGCGCAAGTGCGCGTGTTTCTACGGTAAGTGCGAAACTCCGTGAAAATGTCATCGGCCCGTGAAAAAATCGACAAAGATATTTCGAATTCACTGGGCAAATAGCTATCGGGCACAAGTATAACGGCATTATCCTCTTAGCTGCGGGTTCACCGTGGTATCGCGTAATGCGTTAACTTTCATTGATGTGTGTAGGTGCGTGCATAAAGAAAACCCGCTCATTGATTCCGCGGACCCTTTCTCTTTCTCACGTGCTCGGCATGGCTAGTGTTCTGCGTGCTCGAAATTTCACGCTCAAAAATTTTAGATCGCTCGTTCGACCACTGTACTTGGTTTTCTTTTTGGAAGAGCAAACGAATAAACAGAAGTGGTTGCTTCATCTCTCTGAACACTGCGATTATGCAGTCTATTATCTATCTAGTTGTGTGCGTGTAGTCTGTGCAAGCAAAACTTTTAATATCTTTCTGGCTTCATTCGTTTAACTTGGACGGTGGAGCTCGGGTCTCTGACAGAATTCTCGGAATAAAATTTAAAATATGTACTTAATTTAACACAATGAAAACGATAAATAGTATAAAACATAATAGTTTCAGCGATGATAAACGAATAGAAGATTGATAAGCAAGACAACGTTTAGATAACATTAAATATGTTTCAGCTAACAGGAAGCCACATTGGAAGCCAGAGTATAAATCCTGTTATTTGACTATCTATTTGGTTGCTGAGAAAGTTCGTTTCAAATCATTCATATGAATTCAATGAAACGAACTCCATGAAATGTGAAACAAACTTTCCGAACAACGTAATAGCTTCTGCCAATTAATCTAAATTTTCACGTGTTTCATGAAGGTGGCTTAAAAATATGTTGATAAAATTGATAGCTAAAATTATAAACGATCCTAAAATTATAAATGATTCAGTAATATTTTTGTGTCAGAAAGATCTAATGATTTCATCGACTACGTTATCAAAAATCTATGACTTCTATCATTGGCAATCTATAATTGTCATATGAATTATTAGAGCGTGATATAAAAGCAATTTTGTTTAACAAATGAAAATTGTCCATACCCTTAGATTAATTGAAAGTAATAAAACAGTTCACTTTTTGAGCAATTGTTACGTTAATTAATACTTACATTGAATCACGAATAAAATTAACTTATTTGAATTGAACTAACCTACATGAAAACTAGCACAACTTTCTACGATCATTTTGCAATTACATTAGATTCAAATAACCATGGTGAGCGAGTTTTCATTACAATTCTTCATATGTTTTATCTTGATGTTCTCTCTACAGAGGGAATCTTCTGCAATGACGCGCATGGAAATCAAACAAAGTTAAACAATGGAGGAGAAATTCCCACACGAATTGTACAGAAGTTGTAGACAGTATGCATTAATAAAATTTTAAACCACCGCGTTATCATCTGTTACGTTTCTGTGTGTATTAAAAAACATGAGAAGTAATCTCGATTTTAGTCTTGCTTCGAAGAGTAGCGAAAGAAAAGAATTATTTTCCATTTGAGAGTAATTTCTGGTTTTTATGTAGCGGTCTACGACAATTAGAATGTTTTCGAAGACCCGCAATTTACTTAGAAATTACGAATAATATGCAAGCTAGCAAGTATGCAAACGTAACTATTTATTGCATGCATTTATAGGATACGCAGAATTTATACCGTATGATTACGACACGGGTCATAGTTAAACTGTGCTGGCCAGCTAGAAGTTAATCAGCGTAAAATCATGGAGTAGTTTCCTTCACTTCCCACGGCGAAGAGAAAATTCGTGAGTCGGCAAAGAATCCGAGCTATGGGAAATGTGTTTCTGAAACCAGGCTTGAGCGCATTTGAGATAATGTTATTTGAAATATTATTTCAAGTAACATGTCATTTTATTTTATGAATATTTGAGATAATTGTAAAATCCTTCTTGGAAATTATTTAGTGATCCAATTATATCAGCTCCGAGTCTGATTACGCAGACATTCTAGCTAACATTTCTGCAAGACAAAAGGACCGATCTGATTATGTTAAATGATTATCCGATAATAAGGAACATTTTCTTGAAGAATAACAGCCCACCTTCATCTTCCGCACCAATGAACGATCATTTTCTTTCACGTCGATATTAGATGGATTCGGACAAAAATCTCTCAAGGATGACCATTTCGAGAGAAAAGTTCTTTTTTTTCAAAGCAAATCGATATGAAGGTTTGTCAAAACAATCGCATATTATAATTATTACATAATCATTGCATATTATTTTAAGGATTCTTTTTTTAGAAGAAAAAGCAACGAAATAATTGATTGCTTGAAAAAGTGCAACTGTTTCAAATGCAACGATAGTATTTTTATTTTCCAATAACAGCATTGAAAATAACTAATGTAATTGAAGATATTTATATTGGAAACAGGTATTTCTTATTTTCGTTTCATATAAAATTTGCCCAGGTCTGATATTCACATTGCTTGTGCGGCAATGCCCGTCTTCCTAAGTGATTTTGAGAGAGATTCTTCCAACCTAATATTATTTGCTTGTTACACGATTTTCGAGACTAATTTGATCAACTTGCGCCATGGCTAACCTGAAAATCGACAAGCATCGCATACGGATGAGAAATTACTGAAAAATTAGGGAAGATATCGCTTTCTCGGTATCAATCAGACGGCGGTTTAATCCGCTTAACGAACCCTTTCCGCGAGGTCGTCTGGCAGTTTGGAAAATGAGACCCGCACGAGCTTCGAGCTCCGTTCGCGGTTAATTAGTTCCGAACGGCTTGTTGGAATTTTTAATGCCTCCGGGAATCTCTCGCGCGTTCAGAACATCAGGTTCATTTTCGCCGGAACGAGAGAAAGGGAAAGAGAGCTACGATGGAAAAAGAAAAGCTGCGCCGAGGCCCTGCAAGAAGTTCAAGGATCGCTTGAATTATTTTAATGTTCCTGCGCTCGGACTCGCGATTCCAGCACGATTTGCATACCGCCGAGTGTTTTTCGTCAAACCCCACTTATACAAGCTAAATACAGTAAATTCTCCCTAATTGACGCTCAGATTGTATACAAAAATGAACAATTTGGGAAGAGAAGAAATTTTGTTCCGATTCAGAAGAAACGAATAACATTCATATTTAGTACATCACATTTGAAATCTTCATCGCGATAATGTAACAATCTGACACGTTGTAATAGTACAGGGATTTAACATTGTTTACGAAGAGCGTTGATAGACACGGCTTGACATTTTCGATCGGATGTCATAGTTGACACTTTATTTTAAGTCACGCTGACTTGTTCGCATGTCGTACTCATAAAACCATGTTCTATTACAGATTATGGCGTGTTTCTTGATCATGGAGTCGCTAAAAATCGGCAGAAGAAATTTCGTTAGAAATGCAAAAATTAAGACAAATTCTTTGCACGATGGATCGCAATCGAACTTAGCGTCACAACTGGATACACTGGAGCCTGTTTACGTACACACAAAATTGTTTTGATACATGCACCGCGAAAATAAATGAAAACATACAGAAAACAAATATTGTCTCGTCCTATCGGGGAAATTAGTAAAGGCGAAGAAGTGCTAATGGACGCAATTGTAAAAGAAACCGTAATCTAAGGGGTTAACATAGTTGTTAAAGAAATCATAATACGAAAGGGTTTAAAGATGTTGAAATCAAGACCGTCATATTAAATTTTATATTCCAATTGTAATAAAAAAATATCGGAGAATTATTGATAATCACAAAAAATGAGTTAAAAATGTCAGTAGCATGTGATTTTCGATTTTGAATTTTGTAATTCTGATAACCTATTCAAATTCAGCGATCTCAAAGACATAAAAATGCCGATTTTCATCAAAATCATACGAAGTTTCGAATAGTTATCAACTTTTTAGGAAAAAGTACCAGTCTGCGGCATAAACTACAACCTAATCGCGATTATTCGCGGAGATATCAATACAACTCGAGGCGAACGATCGATTTCTACGCTGATTCCGGCTCGAAATTTTCTTCTTTCGAAATACGAAATCTCTGACCGTACACGCAGCGAGAGCCACGATCGGTTGCATAACATTCGGAAACGCTTTCCAGGTTCTCCACGCACTGATTCGCGTCCCTCTTTTTTATATCTTGTCTAGGAAAACATGGAAGAATTAATTTTCTACTTCGTCGCCGGTTCGCGATGCCAACTGTAAACTGGTTCTTGCAACTTTTTGTTCGTCTTGTGACATACGCGTTTCTGTCCTCTTCGGTTGAACTGCACGTTTGAAAGGATGTTGGGAAATAAGGAATCCGTACATATATTAACGGTCGAACAATGGAATGCGGGATCATTTGAATCCATAGTTAAAAACTTGTTATTTGAATATTCAGTTTCTGACAACTGATTTCAATTTTTGCATGTTTTACTATTGTATCTAGAAGGATTACCTTAAAGTATATTAAAGTGTATAACTATAGTTACGACTGCGGTCTGGTGCCACCATACGTATAGGAGCTCGAATGCTGAACAAGTGTAATACAAAAGAATGAAACCCGTAGTGTACGAGTATATTGAAGAAATTTGTTGAATCAAATTATAAATAATCGTAATTATAGTCATTTGTAATTTTGTAAGAGAGATCCGCCGTTCGACTGCACAGCAACAGGTTTCTTACACTTTTCTGAAACATTAGATCGTCCCATGAAGTGCCGTTTATTGCGCTTCGAGGCTTAGGCTAACATTTGAAAATAATATTTCATATTTAGCATCCTTTCAGTTCATAATACTTCTCCCTCTTTCTCGAGTAAGTATATTACACGGTCACTATAAAATTACTAAACGATGCGATATATTTCAGTATTTCCTTTTAGATATTCGATATCGCCACCCAAATTGTTATGAATATGTTCTGCGCTAGGAGCTGTTGTAGCGATAATCCGATGGGTCAACTATTGGAATATATAGCGCACGTGGTTAAATTTCCCAATCGAATTTGCGTAATCTTTCACGCTCACGTTTTATAGCAATAGGATCGAAAAGATTCGGTTCTGTAAATTGGCACGACATCCACACTTTCAACTTTGACGCCATTTCAATTCTCTTCAACTGTTTATTAGTTAATTTGGTCATATTTACTACTTCAGACATCTCAAATAACCTTGACATAAGCTTGACATCCGCACTTTTTTCAACTTCGACGCCATTTCAATTCTCTTCAACTGTTTATTAGTTATTTTGGTCATATTTACTACTTCAGGCATCTCAAATAACCTTGACATAAGCTTGACATCCACACTTTTTTCAACTTCGACGCCATTTCAATTCTCTTCAACTGTTTATTAGTTAATTTGGTGATATTTACTACTTCAGACATCTCAAATAGCCTTCACATAAGCTTGACATCCGCACATTTTTCAACTTTGACGCCATTTCGATTCTCTTCAACTGTTTATTAGTTAATTTGGTCATATTTACTACTTCAGGCATCTCAAATAACCTTGACATAAGCTTGACATCCGCACTTCTTTCAACTTCGACGCCATTTCAATTCTCTTCAACTGTTTATTAGTTAATTTGGTGATATTTACTACTTCAGACATCTCAAATAACCTTGACATAAGCTTGACATCCGCACTTCTTTCAACTTCGACGCCATTTCAATTCTCTTCAACTGTTTATTACTTGATTTGGTGATATTTATTACTTCAGAAACAATGAACCTTTTCTTTCGTCCACTAAATTTCCAATTTTATTTTCATTTCTGATCTGGTCGATCTTCAAGATCAACGTCTCTCCTATAAAAACAATATAACCATTTTCTACACATCGGTGTTACACGTATCAGAGCGATTTACAAAGTGTGAAAAACTTCGAGATTTCTGGATTACCGAAGCCCCCTTTTTAAGTGTCCGAATACTTCTGGATGGAAGTGTAAATAATCGAAAGTTGACAATGACACCGGTTCCCCACCCCGACTTTATGAGTATATAATTGCGTATCATCAGCTTAGGATTATCCTCTCGTACCCCCTGGAATCTCACGAACGAAAATGGGGTTCGCTGTGTTTTGCGGATCGAGAATCGGCCCTTTCATCTGTCACGGGTCCACAGTCATATACTTCCTGTCCTACGGGTTTCATTCTTTTGTATTACACTTGTTCAGCATTCGAGCCCCTATACGTATGGTGGCACCAGACCGCAGTCGTCTGTATCGGATGCGTCAGTTTAGGGTCGACGGTGGTATTGTGTTCTATGACTTCATGACCAATGGGAGAGTCGTGAAGGGGGTCTCGTAGGGTATTTTATAATAGGATCAATGTTAATTCCAGAATGCATCGTTTGCAACCGTGATTCTATAGGAAATGGCTGATTTGCTCAGCCTCGTTAACCCTGGATAACTAAACTTACAACGAAGTTGTAAGTACAACAGTTGTTACAAATTGGTTCGTCTGTTTTATTTTAATATGCTCCATTCTTAGTCGAAATGATACAATTTGCTTCCTTCTTGTTAAATGTACCGTGGGGTTGGTAGAGGATATACTTTCTCTGAGTTCATGTAGGAGAGAGGGTAGTTATCCTGATTATACGAAATATCGCAGAAAGATTTTTTTGAACTAAAAACAGTGTTTAGGACGATTTTTGGAGACTCAGAAATTTAAGCATCCATTTAACTCAGCCTGTCTGAAGATTTATTTCATTGATTTTGCATTTGTCGTCGATAGAGTGAAAGTCTTTTACTCATTTAATTGTACAGCATAGTCAGGTTATTTTATTTACCACTTCTGTTTCGCTTATTTTATATGGTTTTACGCGATTCTAAATTATTTCATGTCATTCAATTGCAGTTTGATTCTGTAAATAGATAATCTTGTTCTTGAAATATTATGTAAATCAATCCTTGCAGGTAATAAGTTTACAGGATGGATCGAAATTCGTAGTACGACCGAGCAGGGGGTGATTCTACCTGAAAAAATAAGAAACACAAACATTTGGTAGAACATTTCTTTATCCGAGGTTCCGTTTTCGAGAAAAACGATTTCAAAATTTGTTCATCTTCGTGAAGGATTTACTCGTCGTCTATTCTTCCACCGCAGTTGTCCTCCGCGCGAGATAGTGTTTACAAACATTATGTATTGTGCGGTTAAAGCAGTACCATAAATAACGTTTGTAAACACTATCTCGGACGAAGACAATTGCGGTAGAAGAATGGACGGCAACTAAATCCTTCACAAAGATAAACGAACTTTAAAGTCGATTCTCTCGAAAACGGAGCCCGAATAAAAAAAAAATGTTCTACCAAATGTTTTTCTTATCTTTTCACGTAGAATCACCCCCTGCTCGGTTGTACTACGAATTCCGACCCGTCCTGTACGTGTTATCAGAAATTCTAGGTTATTCTTAATGGTTGGCTCTGTGCAAAAAAGCTATAAAATCAAACATGATAATAATAATTCTTCGTTATCATTAAATTTCAACGATCTCCGATATTTTGGCATGAAAAATTTAGCATTTTATTTAAGATAATGAAATTAACTTTTATTCTCCGAAACGTCGTTACCTACAAAAAAGTAAAGTCTTCTACATGTTTTCATTCAACGCATACATTCGACTTGATACAAGGTGTGTAAACGTTATGGGGTCCACATTGCATCTAAACTATACAGGAAGTCCCAAAATTATTGTACAAGCAGGAAATGAGAGGTTCCTGAGGTCATTTGAAGTAACTTTTTCCTTAGCGAAAATGCAGCCCGCAGCTTCGTTTACGAATTATTAACGAAAAATAGTGACCAATGAGAGGCGAACTCGGCTGGCGCGAAGCAGACGTGCCAATGAGCGGAATTGTTCTTCGTCCGCTGGTTGGCTCTGCCGCTTCACGCCAGCCATGCTCGCCTCTCATTGGACACTGTTTTTCGTTAATAACTCGTTACCGATGCCTTGGAGAAAATTTTTGTAAAGGAAAAAGTTGCTTCAAATGAGCTCAGGAATCCCTCATCTCTCGCATGTACAATAATTTTGGGACACCCTGTGGCCACACAGAAGTTCGATGCAACATGCCGTTACAATCTCGCCAGTGATCCTGCTCCAGGGCGTTCATCAACTCGTTGACTTTTCGTTCGTTATCTCTCTTTCCAGCTTTCCCGAAACAGCCGAAAATCCGACAACGATCGCGTATCACCGAAAAAAGGAACAAAGAAATAGTGAAAAACGTGGATAGGAGGAAAGCCCATTTGTGGATACCGTGGCCAAAGAGCCGTGGGAAATGTAAAAGCGTTTCCTCGTTACTGCCGCGCTCGGGCTCATCACGCAACAAATACGTTTTTATCCGTGGTGTTGCGAGAATTAAATTTTCCTCTCGTGCTTTCCTCGAACAGACAGTAACAGTGGCGTCCACGTAAAGGGAGTCGTGGATGGTGAACAGTGCGAGGGAAGGGAACGGCAAACAAGCAGAAAAAACAAGGAGAGAAACTGCCGAAGGGGGAGCGGGAGAGAAAAACGAAATCGTACAACTTCCCGAAAAAAAAAGCTTTACCGGTACACGCTTTTTATCTCAAGATCACCGGCTAAATTTTAATTACGTACTCTCCGGACTGACGAGCAGAGTGTACGATTTTTATTACATGGCTTATTTTCCGCGCCGAGCCGCTAGCGGAAACGCACAGGGACGCGGAAGAGCTTGGATTTTTCGGCGGAAAAACAGCCGAAAACATGGCCGCTGATACAGATAACGTATCGATATTTTATCAACGATTCTATATTTATCGATTCCACAAATAACCACCTAATGAACTGTAACTGTTGTTTACGTATTATCTCGACACGAGCGTGTGGAATGTTCGGGATTTAATGATTGTTTTTAACAAAAACAATGTTATATATACTGTATGTAGAGTATACAGTACATTTTCTTATATGAAGATATCCTCCTATCTAATCACACGAGATGTTGCTTGTAACTTGATATTGTTTGGAAACGTATTACGGAAAAAATAAATGGTGTAGTGTAAAAGCGTTTCCTGCAATGTACTCGAGTGTGATTCAATGTTACTGTTATTTACTAATTAATAATTAGCCAAATATAAAGACCCAGTTAGAGTAAACAAAATATGGAACTATAGAGAAATACATACAGGGTGTCCCATAATTATGTTAACACCCGGAAAGGGGTGATTCCTGAGATTATTTGAAGTAACTTTTTCCTTATCGCAAATGCAATCCGCGGCTTTGTTTACGAGTTATTAACGAAAAACAGTGACCAATGGGAGGCGGGATCAGCTGGCGCGTGGCGGCCGAGCCAATGAGGGGAACTGGGCTTCGTCCGCTCGTTGGCTCGTTGGCTCGTTAGCCGAGCTCGTCTCTCATTCGTCACTGTTTTTCGTTAATAACTCGTGAACAAAGCCGCGGGTTGCATTTTCGCTGTGGAAAAAGTGGACCAAATGACCTGAGGAAACACCCCACATGGGTGTTATGGAACACCCTGTACAGTGATCATTAAGTTTTCTGCATATTAGTTTTGTTTTATTTATCTATTTTGTAGTGTGAGATTATGTTAAAGTTTTGGTGTGTATGCGATACTAGTATATTAAGGAAAACGAAACGAGCGAATCAACTAAGTGAGTTAAAGATGGTTTGGTGACCCATAAATTGAAAGGGAATCGTAGATCTAAAGATCACGCAAGAGTATAAAACGCGAAAATGTGCCCGGTGATATTAAAATCGTCGAAAATTAGGGCTTCCGAGGTCGTGCAAAGTAATCAGCGGATATTTCAACCCGACAACACCACGATACACACGGAAAAATTAATTCAAGCTTGGTATGAGGAACGAGAGTCGTGAATCATCGCAAAAGCGTGGATCTTCACATTAAATAACATCTATTATTTATAGAAACAAAGGGCACGTTCATCTGAAATTCAGAAAACAACAGTATCGGAAAAATACCACTGCGTTTAATCAAGTCCACGGACTGTATCTTCGAAATCGATAAACTGGTGTAACACGAATATACATATATGATATACATCGTGTTTGTGTAAAATGTGAAAAAACAATGATAATAAAAAATCGGATATTGTAAAACATGCTGGCTAGTTAGTTAATGATATAATTACCACTAGGATGTAAAACTGCTGCCAACAATAAGTAAGTTTTAAAAAACCCTTTCGATGATGTACGATAGATGTAAAGCGAAATACAATTAAAAAAAATTCTCCCCAATTTTCCCTCCGCTTGTAAACAAAAGTGGACAATTTGAAACGGGGAAATACGATTATTCGAGCCTCGGGGCTCGTTTTTATAGTTGCCGATTGTCAACAATTATAAAAACAAGGTACAACGTATCTTCTCTTCCTAAATTGCCTACTTTTGTTTACAGGCTTGTTTTCTGTACTATTTTAAGTTTGTACGCACACACTACTTTAGACGACATTATCACAGGAATAATATTGCTATCGTGTACGAACGAAACATTTTGTTTCATAATAACCAGGAAAACACTTTCGTCGATCGTGACTCACTGCTGCTCGAATCGTCCAAAGTTACGTTCCTAACGTGTAATTAGCTGTGTAATTAGCTGTTCGGTTTAACATATTTTAATTTTACTATACATATAGCGCGTTGTACGAGAAAAAAAACGATGGTCGCAAAATTTTTAGCACATTATAGGAATTCCTGTTGTAGAAACTCGCGTTATACGGGAGTTTATTTCTTATTACACGGTAATCCTTGTAAAGTAGCCAATTAATTACTCTCAAGGATGGTAAAAGGTACGAAAAAATCGAACGAACGTGAAACAAGCTATCTACTGGTAACAAATTTGTTGTAGGTGTAACATGTTTCTATAGTCACTGTATAGATCATTTTAGTGTACACTAATCGTAAATATTTCGCCAGTAGTCGATCTTAAATAGAGGAAAAAATGAAGCGTCTTAGATGTTTGAAACTTATGGAAGAGGGGTCTATGTCGCAATGCTGATGCAGAATATATTGATGTCACGTGTGTTCCACTTTTGATGCTATTATATTGAATTATAATATAATTAATATATTCTATTGTATTATGATATAATTAATATATTTAATATATGTATAACATAATTAATATATTACATTTTATTACAATATAATTAATATATTATATTCCAGTATAATATAATATAAAATGCATATATTCTCTTCCTGAATTATTTTATGTAATTATGACGAATGTTGAAATGGATTGATTTCCCAACAGATCAATATAACTGTAATTATTTACCAGCAGCTGAGTTCCTACAATGTGCCCAAGAGAAGCTCAATAATTGTATTCTAAATAATTATCTCCAAGGAAGTTGTTGCACTTATATTGATCCAAGTAATTTGTTGTGTAGACATTCGACTTTAAAAGGACTATTAGAAAACTGTCGATAGATGAAGTGTTAATTCTGAATTCCTAATTGCCGCTCGCACATCCTACAATGAATTATTTTCTCGCAGATCAAACGCTTAGGCGATCTTAAATCGATCCGACGACCGCGATTTCGCGCCGAAGAAGATGACCGATATCCTCGCCCGGTCGGCTTGTCATCTGGATCAGGAAGAGTGATTTATCGAATGAGAACGAGCAGAAAACTTGGCCATCGTTTTGCTCGATTTCCTTTTACGATTCTTCGAAACGCGCGCGCGTTCTTAATCGGACCATCAACTTTCGACTGGACGCACCAGTAACCGTAAACACTAATATGAATGCCGATCGGCTTGAGAAGTTATCGGTGTCGTCATTCAGGCACAAATTATTGGCACTTCATCGAAGCTTCTTCCTAGATTCGATTCGCACAGTTGTTACAAGATGAAATGCCATACATATTTCTTCTGTCAAAGGATTCTCCTTTATTCCCTTTGGTCAGCCAACGGCCATTTTAGAAAAATCTCTTGTACGTCAAAGGCACATGGATCTCTTTCTACACGATTTATATTCACGTGTTTTCGAACAGGATTTTACGCTTACATGGTTAGCAGATAGTTCGTTTTATGATTTGTTCTCAGTTACATAGTTTCATTCGCACGTGAGAAAAGTGATTTTCTTTCTTCTTGGGTCATTAGCGACAGATTTCAGTAAGAACTACAGTAAATTCTCCCTGATTGACGCTCAGATTGTCCACAAAAAAATGGACAATTTGGGGGAAGAAGATACGATTACTCGAGCCTTGCGACTCGCTTTTATAGATAAAATTATAATAAAAATTATTATAAAATATAGTTTATATATTATTACAAAATATAGTTTATATATTATTACAAAATATAGTTTATATATTATAAAATATATAGTTAAAATTATTATAAAAACGAGCCGCAAGGCTCGAATAATCGTATCTCCTCTTCCCGAACTGTCCATTTTTGTGCACAATCTGAGCGTCAATTATGGAGAATTTACTGTATTCGGATTTTGTTAAATAGGGTCATGTCGATCAGGTACTTGATCGCAGTTTTGACCCCTTGCACTATAAAAACCAGTCGGGATTTCATACATAATCTACTAAATATAGAAGGCATATTTGACCATCTTATCCGGCTATACCCTCTGTCAAATAACTGTTATTTTGGGTCCCTGCGTATAACTACTATCGTGAGTCAGTTTATGTATAATACCCTAACTCGCATAACCTACTCAACATATTTTATTACGTGAAAAAGTAGATTCTACAGAATAAGAAACGAGACATTCACTTTAACCCTCTCTAAGCTGACACCGCGTCTCTTTGGAACCAACACAAACAACGGCAGGGTTGGCGGCTTTCACAACCTCTTTGTCTTGGAAACAAAATCTCTGCCCCATATATTGAAGCTGCAGTAAGGTACGCTGGAAAGGACGAGAACGCTACAATGAATATTTCATTAAACTATCTCTATATTCTAGAATTAAGGACAATGAATTATATTAACAGTTTAATGGCCGCACGTCTACGTCGCCGGGGGCCGGCAATATTTATGTAAATTCATGAAATAATTCAACATGTGCGAACATACGCATAAAACAAAAAAAAAACAACAACAATAACGACGCATTTAATACAAAAAATTTAATATTATTCCTTCGTGTGATAATTATTAAAGCAATCACCTACATAATTATTATAAAGCATCGCACACATGTTGTGTGAGCGGCCATTGAAGCGTTAACGACGTCTTCTCTTTTTCCATATCTATTTTCCACGATTCTAATTCTAATTCTATATTCCGTTTGCTACAGTTCCACGATAACCTTCGGCATTAAAACAAGACATTCGTTATTGTTAAAAACCTGCTACCGCAGGCATCAGAGCTCACTTACTTAGCCTACCACTAAATCCTTCACTATGTTGCAGAAAGCTCGGGGGAACTCCAAAAAGATCCATACAACGATGTCCGTTCGCCAAGGCGAATCGTCGAGCGGGTCTAGAGGCGGTCTAGCGAGAGATAATCGAGAGCTCGTGAGACAGGCGCGATTTGATAACGGCACGACGGGTTGAACGATCGACAGCGTGAAGCGAACCCGCGATCGCGTTGGCGAGATTTAATCGAGGATCGGGCATCGCCGACGGAAATCGGCGAACTCGGAGTGCACGCATGGATCACCGAGGACTTATTGTTAGATCAAACCGTTCGGTTGGCGGTAACGCGTGTGCCGTGTGGAGGAGCATAATCCACCACCATATGATGTGACGCACACCGTAGAGGCGAGAGCCCTCGGCGGCTCTCGTGTTGCGGAAAAATCAATAACAAGCGTGGTCTGGCGTGGCGCGTCACTCTCTCAGGTGCACGGCTGCGAGGAAGGAAGCCGGCGCTGTGTTAACCAGGCTAGGCAGTCAGCCAGTCAGCCAGTTAGCCATCCAGCCATCCAACCAGCTAGCCGGACGGTCGGTCGGCCATCCAGCCAGCTAGCAGCTAGCTAGCAGCTAGCTAGCAGCAAGCTAGCAGCCAGCCAGCCAGCCAGCCAAC
Source organism: Megalopta genalis (assembly GCF_051020955.1). Lineage (NCBI taxonomy): Eukaryota > Metazoa > Arthropoda > Insecta > Hymenoptera > Halictidae > Megalopta > Megalopta genalis. The sequence goes on along the minus strand of NC_135020.1, from coordinate 21,116,508 downwards.
CGACCCGATCGAGCGAACGATGGAAACGAGTCACCTGCGGCACACTGTTGTGTGTGGCGCACGATCGAATTTTCGCCATCTCCGCCATACTCACCAATGATATGGTTCTGCACATGCTACCGGGGCACACGCTTCCCCATGTAAGTACTTACAGGCATTAATGTACACACAGGGTGTTCACGAAATCGTGCCGCAAACCGGACCAAACTCGTTCGACAACACTATCCAACGTGTATTTCAAGGGTTTTCGCGGTAATAACAAGGTAGTGCACTTTTTTCACTTCATTTTAGCAACAACAGTTGTTTACTTATCGTTTCGCAGGCGATAATCACTTTTTCTCGAATTAAATTCATCCTTTCGAGGAAAGTATCTATTATGGAACACTGTTTAGGGGCTGTAAGATCATTATCGATTTTATTACAACTTGAATTGTTATTGTTGAATAGTTAATATTACTGTACGATAGATATTGATGTTTCTAGATAACATTGTGAACTTAGAAATATTTATTTAATATTTGATGAAAGAAGAATGCGAATAAAATAGCAAAGTACGAGCAAGTACCTAATTTGGAATATCGCGTCTTCGTTTAACCATGTCGCCGTGTTTCATAAATCGAGACAATGAAACGATTGAATCACACAATATGGAACGGTATGTTCTTACTTGAAAGCACACGTAATCGAAGAAAATTTATAAAGAATAATGTTCAAAAATATGGGCATGCTACTGTTTCGAGATGGGGTCACAATTGAACGGTGCTCCATAAGGTACTTTTACCTCGCATTCTTTTACAATTCAAATTCATTTTGTGGGTGTTCCAAGAGTGAAATAATATAAATACAGATTTTACACGCGAACTAAGCATGATGTACAGAAAGGATTAATTTGGAGTGCAAAAAGATGAACATAATCTACAAGGGAGTGCGAAACCCGTAACGTAAATATAATGTCAAATATTTGTTGCTAGTTGCGTCAGAGATTACTGTAGAAACTGAATGAAAACAATTGGACGAAGTGTAATTAGTTTTGAACAATGTACACCTCCACAAGGTCCAGAAACTGCGTGACCTTGTTGGTCAGACAAGGTTCGGTATAAACGCTGATTCAAACGAAGAACACGCCTAAAAGGTACTTTGCTAATGTTTATCAATTCAACTCGTAGGCTAAACATATGCGAGAGAAAATTTAATTACTTCACGCTGATACAGTAAACCTACACGATCTGTAGGTACCATAACTAGAATCAGCAGTATAACAACGCGAAAAGAAAAACAACGCGGATGTTCTAGATTCTAGATTACTATGCTACCAAACAGAAATCAGCTAGCAGGTCTGTCCGTGACTTGCCGTAACTATTGACTGTAGTCACACTATACACGCGCGTTGAACTTTCCAAATCGATTATTGAATTTTCGACGGCTTTAATATTTAGAAATCGCAAATCGTAAAACTTGAATTTATACTTGATTTCTTATGTCAACATACGAGTCAAAATAAAACGAAACATAGAAGTGACAAAATTGCATTAAGAGCTTCGTGTTTGAATTATTAGCACATTGACTGTCAGATCGCATCGGTCATACATAGGCAAAGCTCTTCTTTGATTCTCAGAAATAATTTTGTGTCGTGATACATTCAAACAATGCAACAATGACTTCAAAAAAACTTGAACTTTGCAGTCTAAATCGCCATGTTAACGATTAGAAATGCGCACGTGTTAACATTTTATCAATTCTGTCAATTACACAGTGCATCACTGTCCCGACTCACGTGTGTGAAACGTTTGATCCTTATAGCCTCTTTTTCGAAAGAAGAAAGCTAAAACTTATCTACACGTTCAGGTGATACTAATTGGTTAATACTAATTTTTAACTAGATTTTGAAATTCATTTTTGTTGTTACGCGTTGGACAAATTGAATGTCACTAGGAATTCTGGAGTTGATATTCGGCGATTAATGTGCTAATTAGTCACGATATCTACTCACTTCACTCCTATCATATCACAAAAGAAGAAACCGAAGTGGGTGGACAGCTATTAAGAATGTTAACCCCTCAATGGACATGTCCATGTATGTCACGGACCGACTAAATTAACAGAGTAGTTTTAACAATATATTTACGAAGCACACAAAAAACAGCTGTTTTATATTAGTTTATAAAAGTAACAATAAGACATTTATTCTGATTTGTAACAAGTGTTATTGTTCCATTTGCCGCAAGTAACATAAATGGAATAAATAATCATTTTGACGGGTTCCGTAAATCTAGTGTTAACTATAATAAACTATGATACTCGAACCGCGAGGCTCGGGTGTTTATTTGGCACTAGAGTATAAATATTGCTTTTTCACTATCTAGTTTCTGACAATTAACTGAAAGTTTATAGAGACATTAATATGCCAAATAGAAATATCTTAAACAATACATTGAACAAAATTGATAAATAAAGTTATAAATGGTCCCGAGTATGTTCGATTATATTTTCGTCACGAAGGTTCACCGTTCGAGGGTTGAATTCGACACTGTGTTTCATTTTCTATGCATGCACAAAGGGGCTTCTACCACAAGAGAATCGAATAACGGCATTTTCTTTTTCACAGTCAAGTGAAAACAAGTTTAAACATGAATTTACAGTTACGGAATGACAGATATTGATGAAAGTATTTGTGCGTTAAGTAGTTAAGACGCTACACTCGAAGGTATGTCTACATTTGTTACCGCGCCTCGCTACCGTTATTCGTAATCCCATTGAGTTTGTAACGAGGTTCGATTCGGCTCTCATTTCGAATTTAATTCGATCTGTCAAATGTTAGCAATACCTGCAATTTTCCATTGTTACTTTTCCAGCAACGAAACGGAAAACCAAGGTGACGAATAACGGTATACGATAACGTATCACCGTCTATACGTTCGTCATCGTTTAGGCAGCAGAACACGGTAATAAAATCGGGAGTGGTTACAAATATAAACAAGCGTGGGATTAAGTTACCATAGATTTTGTTTGATACGAGATTCGAACGCGTAACTTTCAAATAACTTCTTATTCGAGTTAATTAAATTGTTCGAATAAGATAGCACATGACCCAATAAAAGAGATTAAGATCGGGGCATCTATTATTTGATTTGCATGAATTCTTTCGCACTTGAGCACAAAAAAATGTGTAGACTCGTGACGGAGATCCCGTGTGCATTAGCCACTAAATATGAATGTTATTAATTTCTTTTAAATTAAAACAAAATTTGATTCTTCTCTGTTAGCAAAATCTAGGAATCAAAGCGAATGTGAACATACAAGAAATAAAACTTGTTTCTTTCTAATAGCGAAATTATTGCGGACGAAAAAATCTAGGCGATGCAAATGTGAAGAAAATAATACGCGAAGGTGTTCAAGTTATCGCTTGCAGAAGCCTTGAAACGTTTGTTTCAATGAAATTGTATAAAAATTACAATATACATTCTTTTTTCTGTAATTAGTCAACTTTAAATTGTTTAAACAACAATATAATTTAGAACATACTCTTAGCTTTTATATCTGACCCTTAAATATCTACTCGAAAGTATATGATGCTCTAAAACTTTTATTGACCAAGCGTAAAATAATGATTAAAAGTGAACTGTCACAATAAACGTAAATCGTTAACACCTTGCACTACGATTTCTGTTACAGTTACGTTGATTAGCAATTTTCTAATTTTCTAATAATCTCCTGTACGAGAAAGAAACTTTATATTTATTGTATGATAACCACCACTTTAATGTTCAAATATTGATAATCAAAGAGTCGAATTGTATTTCGACTTAAAAAAGAAAAATGGACAACTTTCAGAATAACATCGTAGTCTGACACGATGTTATAGTAAAATAATGTAATACATTAATGTAAAAAACTAACTTCAAACAGGACCGAAATCGAACTGGAAAATTCGATGAATAATGTTTGATTACGAAAGTGAACTATGTCACTCGACTCCTAGAATCAGCCCCTAAAATGTCCACATTGTACACAGTCGAACACCCTGTATACGGTCAACGTCGGTAGATAGGTAGGTAACACGTAAGGTTCAATCGCTCAGTGCGCCTGCGCGTCCCGTGACGTGCGGCATCGTTGAGGTAGAGAAACCGAGAAAGAAAGGAAGAGAGAAAAAGCGAGACCGAGAACGGAAGAAACGGAAGGGAGAAAGAAACAGAGAAAGGAAGGAGGGAGGAAGAGCGAGAAGAATGAGAACGGGTGCAGAGGGCGCGAGAGAACCGGGCAATATGGCGAGCGCGGGAGTAGGACGGATGATCGGATGGTAACCGAGAGGTAAGTTAATGGGAAGGAAGGAAGGAAGGATACCGGATGTACTCTCTCTCCTCTCTCCCTTTCTCTATACTTATCCCTGTGTTGGTATATACGGACGCGTGTTGGCTCGCGCGTGTCGTTTTGGAGCGAGAGAAAGGGAAAAGGGTGAAAACGAGGAAGCGATCAACTGAGGGATGGAGGGAGACATATACAGGGTGTTCGAGAAAATGGGCACTACACCGAATCATCCAAATAGGGCGAGAATCTGAAATTGCGTCCGTGACGCGATTTCCAACAAATGAAACTTGAGATGCGACGACAGGGCTTTATGCACTTATAACAAAGAGATTAGTAAGAGAGGCACTAAACACCGCGCAAGAAATATTAAGAGATGGTAACATTAGTAAAAGATTGAATGAAACTGTATTCACCTCACGTTTCTTGAAATTAATGCGGAAAATTTGTATTTCGCATTAAACTCCTCAGTCTAGTCATAATAAATGTCCATCGTATTCCTATAATCCACATATTACGTGCCTGGCATAGAATGGACAGCTATTATGACTCTTGATAAATCTCAGATTTCTTCTTTTGAAAAACCGTTTATAGTAATTAACATTGAAAGAATAGACACAATGATGTATTATATGAATAATGTATGAATAACGATTATTGTGAAATATTTCCATATTTTCGATTTACATCGGCACAGAACGTTTAATGAACCCCAAATCTCAATTGTCATTAGTTTTAAACCTTTGTAGATTTTTGAAAATATTAAAAATATTTTTCTTAGAAAACTAGATCATATATCGAGGTCTTTTAGTTACTGGAGCGTATACAATTGCTGTTGTATTGTAATGTCAAAAATGCGCGAATAGTGTCACTGTCCCTGTTCCTAGCGTGATACGTCAGTGTCCGCGCTCTTTCTCATACACGCGCACCACTATTGGCAGATGGAAGGGATCTCTTCGATAATTTCTAGGTTCAAAATGCAGCCACTCATAGTTTTATTTAGTTTCGCAGAATCATTATTTCAAACATCACAAGTATTCTGTTTAATTGAACAAATACTCTGCAGATTTCTAACCTTCCTTAATATCTACGTTTCGATACTCCATTAACGCGAAGTAATGAATAAAATACTACTGATCTGTGTTTCGAAAAACGGTATCACAAATATGCTCGCAATCATAAAACTTGTCCACCTTGCATCCATCAGCTCATGCTTGAAACAGAACAACGGAGTGGACAGCAATTATGACTGCGAGATAATTCAGATGTCGTCTTTCGAGAAACAGGTTATAAATAAGAACATCGTAAACTTCGCGCACGGTAATCTTAGTCGAATAAATATCGTTTTCGAATTTGACAGATAGCTTGTAGTTTCCTAACCTTTCCTTGCGTGCACGTATCAAACCTCCGATAACGCGAATTATTCTGTCTCTATTTTAATTTTGAACTTTAGATTTGGAATCACTGACCCGACGAAACCCGGGACACCAATTTTCCTATGAATTGAACCTTTTACACTTTTCCCTCGTTCTAGAGATTTCCTATAGATGGAGAGCATCTTGTGTGTACGTGTATGGGAGCAGGTCATGGTGCGTAATGCGCGTACGCGTGTCGTTAACGGCACAGAGCGTGGCGCGGTGGCAGTGTTGCGGTACGTACCTCATCCTCGCCGGTGGCCACCGTGTTCACGGAGTCCATACTCTGTGAGAGCGGCGCGTCCATGATGCAAGCGAGTTTGCTGGATGGTCCGGGGTTTCCGGGTGCTGCGGTTCGAGCGGGTGGCGGCGATGAGTCCACCGTATCCCGTCTCGGGCGTTTTAAAGCGGGCGGCGTTATGGTTGTACCGGCGAAGACGACAGGCGCCTCCAGGACGTATCACTGGCAATAACTCTGACAGATAGAAATCCAGGCGTTTCGCCTACTTCCTCCTTCTCTCTGCCGCTCGATTTCTTCTTTCCTCTTCGCCTCCTTCCTTCCTTCCGTTGTCTTTTCTCTCTGTCTCTCTCCCTTCCTCTCTTTGCTTCACTCGCGCGCACGCACCGTATTTCTATATCCCTTGGCTCTCTCTCTCTCTCTCTTTCTCTCTCTCCCTCCTCTCCCTCTTTCTTCCTTTCTATTCACTTCTTCTTCCGCTTCCTGTTACGTTTCTTCTTCGCCGCCGACGCCGCCGCCTGTTTCTCAGCCTTCACCGCCACCACCTCCTCCAGGCCTACAACAGCGCGGTGCTGCTACTGTTACCGTCGTTCTCGATACACCTGTCACACGCTGTGCAAGGACGTCAGGAAAGACCAATGCAGAGAAAAAGTTAGAGAGGGGGGGAGGGGGTATAAGGGGACACAGCGAGCGAGCGAGAGAGAGAGAGAGAGAGAGAGAGAGAGAGAAAGAGAGGTCTGAGCAATACGTAGAATGTGTATGTAGCCTGCAGGTGTTCCCACGCGTCTATTTTAGAGCAATCGATACACCGTGCCCGTGGAGGAGGGCCGAACCCAGAGAACGTGTTCTACAGCGGTAGCTCGTTGACAACACTTGTTTCATCTATCAGAGGACGGCTCGTGGCGGCGGTAAATAAGCTGGGCTGGTACGTCGTATATTACTCTTTTCCTGGTGTCACGTTCGGCGACGACCGGGTTGTCCAATCGTGTCCGGTGATCGATGGTGAGCGGAACAACAACGTCGACGACGGCTGACCGGCGGCGGATCCGGCTGTGTCCGCGCGACTTGCGCGTGAACAGGTAACGGCGATTTGCGGGAGGCGATGAAAGCGCGTACTTTTTTTATGAGCGCGCCGCGTGCGATCGTCCCTTATCCTTCGGGTTTAGACGCAAATATCGTATATACACATGTGTGTGCATATACGTGTAGGTGGGATTCCCTTGTAAACGTGTGTCTGTAGGTAAGAGACGGATTGCGTGTCTGTGTGTAAGTGTTTCTGTGTATGTGTGTGTACGTGTGATACGCGAAAACAACTGTATAAAATTATCGATTGATTATTTTTGTTTTGACGGGCCAAGTGAAAGAGACGAGTCGATCGATTTGAAAGAAAAAACGTGAACCGTGATTTAAATGAACGACACACCGGCCAGGCAAGTAAGAATAATAATAATATTGTTACGTAAGCACTGCGACACGATTGGTACGCAGGTTGCCGATAGACTGACGGACTGCGAACGAGCGCGACGCTCGAGACGGGTGCGCGACGCTCGAGACGGGTGCGCGCGCGGGGTCGGATCGCCGTCGGCGCAGGGGTGGGGCGGTGGGGTGCGGTGGGGTGCGGCGGAGTGCGGTGGGGTGGCCCGCGGGCCACTGGGTCGGGGTAGGTGAGTGGGTGGCTGCTCGGGGGTGGGGATCACACACGAGGCACGACGAGCCACGACAAGGCACGACGGGGCACGACGAGGGGGTCAGGGGATGAGGCACGCGACTGGAGGGGACGAGCCCTCCCTATTCCACCTTTTCCTACGACGCGACGCGACGACGCTGACGGCGCGCGGCGCGGCGCGGCACGACACGGCGGACTCGACCGAGGAAACTGAGCTCTATCAAACCAAAGGAATCATCAGGCTCGTCCACGGATAGGAGATGGAAAATTCTACGACATTCCCGTGCGGCTGTTTCCTTTCATTCCTGCTAATATCTTTTACAGTTTTTTTTTCAGAAGTAGCCTTCTAACCGCAGCTTGACAACAGCTAAAATATCGATTTTGGTTCTTGAAACAGATACGGAGAACCTATAATTCCATGAACAGTTATGCAGAACCGGTTATGCATTTTCATTTGTTATCAATTTCGATTAGTTTTTCGGTTCTACATGCAGTTAACTCCAAATTCAAAATAATTGTTCATAAATAATGTGCTTTTGGTTTGTTTTCGGGCATAATTCACTTCATATTTATTGAATAAGACATATTCATTTTTTGACCTTTTATTACGTTCATCTTTTAATAAAAACAATTTAATATGTCAGATTTGATAAATATAAAGTGAATTATGCCCGAAAATAAACCAAAGGCACGGCAATTGGTTACGCCACAGTAACCAGCTCTACTACCCTATTTCCATTTTATATGACCTGTAGTGCATTTTATGCATATAAAATTGAATCTTGTGACTCATACAACAGTTATACTTTTAACAGCTGTTTTTATATGCAAACTAATTCTAAACTATGTAAATTAACTTTCACTTATATATTTGTAGCTGCTCCAACTACATCTGCAAATTGTGAAGCTTCTTTCAAAATGACACATTTTCCACAACTATAGTTTTGGATTGATACATAATTCGTACAACGTCCTTCTGGATATTCTATTAAATTGCGTATAACATTTCGACTCTAATGTAAAATGTGTAAAATTTTATATTATATCATGTAACCGCACCAATGTCTGCCCGCTTAACGTTTAATGAACAACATCAATCGGATATCACTTTAAAAATAATTCAAAACAAACATACTAATCAAAGAAACTCGTAGCTCTGAACAAGCTCAACTACTTCCGTCATCTCATAGTTCGCGATCTCTTGTTGTAAGTACACTTACGGTTACTTACCCTTGTTTAAAAATTCTTGATCTTTTTCATGAATTGATGTACCTTTCGAAAATAATGAACCATCTCGTCAATCCGCACACGATGAGTTTCTGGTAAATGAATTTCTTGAAATTAAATAAAACTAAATAAATGGTTTTGTAGGATAAGTTAACCCTCCACATCCTTCATTATACAAGGTGACCCAAAAATGTTTCGCAATCCTGAAATGGGGATCCTGAGATCATTTGAAGTAACTTTTTCCGTAGCGAAAATGCAAACCGCGGCTTTGTTCACGAGTTATAAACAAAAAATACTGACCAATGAGAAGCGAGCGCGGCCAGCGCGAGGCGGCCTAGCCAACAAGCGGACGAAGCCCAGTTCCGCTCATCATCATCTCGCGTCTCATTGGTCGCACTTTTTCGTTAATAACTCGTAAACAAAGCTGCGGGCTGCATTTTCGCTAAGAAAAAAGTTACTTAAAATGAGCTCAGGAACCGCCCATTTCTAGATTGCGAGACATTTTTGGGACACCCTGTACTTAAACCAGATCACTTCCTGCATTATAAATATGACCTCCAAAAGGAGAATATGAATACAGAGTGCAAAATTTATATATTATTCAAGATCAGAATAGAAAAAACTTATATGCATAGCCAACGCACATCATTTATTAAATTCTCCTTAATTGACGCTCAGATTGTGCACAAAAATGAACAATTTGGAAATAGGAGATACGATTATTCGAGCTTTGCGGCTCGTTTTTATTGTTGTTGTTAATCGATAACTATAGAAACGAGCCGCAAAGTTCGTATAATCGTATCTCCTCTTTTGTGTACAATCTGGGCATTCATTAGGGAGAATTTACTGTACATCGAAATATACACGAAAATTTTCCGGATAACAGAATTACGTGACAAAAGACTGCACGTCACTGTTTCGGAAATGAAAATGCGTCAACTATCCGTATTCGGACATCTGCATTTTCCTTAGGATGCAGATGGTATCGAACCTACCGTCACGCCGCACGAGGGGAAAAAAGAGAGAGCTATACGTATTACTCCGTTCTGCTCGAAAAACTTCGTAACCATACGCTTTCCCCGTGACTAACAGGTGGAAGCCGTTTGGAACGTGCAGCTTTCCTCGAGATTAGCAGGTGGAGGATGCTACGACTAGTTGTGACGCGGATTATTTCGAACCATGTCTGGGGAAACCGCCTTCCCGTAGAAAGCAGATGGACGACTTACACAAAGCAAGCTTCAAAAGGATCGCCTTTTACCTTCCGTACATTCTCATTACCAAGAACAATCAAGTCTTTAACAAAACGTACTTACTCCTTTTTAAGAGGAGTTCCTCGTATAACTGTCTGAAAAATCGAATTTCTTCGCATAAATTAATAATAGTCTCACTATAAGTATGAGCTATCTTTTTTATGCACGTTTCACCTATAGTGGATAAAAAAAACTATTGACACTCCTTTTAAAGGTGTGAGATTTTTAAAGCTCGATTAAATTTTCTTCAATTTTTGGAAAACGTTAGATTTTAACAACACTGAGTAAAATACTTTCTTTCAATTTTTGCCATTACTTGGAATAACAAAAAGAGAATTAAAAAACTCATGTTTTTTCATTTTTTCATCTGAGCCTATAACGAAAATTTAGCAATTAAATTTTTTACTATTTTTAGTTGTTTGTAACTCACAACAACGTCGACCAATTTCGAACAAATTTTTGGTATGCATAGGTTCAGATAAAAAAGTTAAAAAAACGTGAGTTTTTTATTTCTTTTGTGGTTCCAAGTAATAACAAAAATTTAAATAAAGCATTTTAGTGTATAGTAAACTCTAATATATCTCTCAATTATACCGTTTTAAATGGTGTGACAATGCTTTCTTTACCATTGCTTCTATGAAAACTCAAATACAGTAAATAACGAGCTTTTCCAGCGATAAAACACATTTTACAAAGTGATTGCTATCGACTTACTTGAAGAAGATCGCACGGAGTTGTGGGAACATTTTTGACAATGGGAAGATGTATTTTAGACTGGTGCGAGTGTGAAAGTATATTATGTATATACAGTAAATTCTTCCTAATTTTCCTTCAGCTTGTAAACAAAAATGGACAAGTTGGGAAGAGGAGGTACGATTATTCGAGCCTTATGCTTCGTTTTTATAATTGTTGACAATCGCTAAATATAAAAACGAGTCGCAAGGCTCGAATAACCGTATCTCTTATTCCCAAATTGTTCATTTTTGTGTACAATCTGAGCGTCAATTAGGAAGAATTTACCGTATTACGATTTTGTAAGAAGTTTAGTTATAGTATGGAATAGCACGTTATATGAATTTACTTTGTTAAGGATGTATTCTGCATTGGACGCGTTGTTTCAAGCGTCACGTCAGTATTTTCCTTAATGCAATTTTACCTTAATTTTAGTACAGGGATAGCGGCTTACAATTTTGTCGGAGCGAAATTCTATGTTCTCTAAGTTTAACATTAGAACTACCAAGCCAGTAAAAATGTATAGTTTCTGACTTCTTCTCTTACAATCCCTGACATTATAAAAATATTTCGATGAGAAACTTTTAGATAAAAACTCCTTTATTCGAGCTTACGTTACAATAGAAATCATACGAAATTTAAATAAATCTAACCTTGTCATTGTTATAAACAATGTACATTTGTCATGTTTAGGACTCTGTAATTCCAATGTTAAAGAAAAAATACGGTGCGGAGTTTTTCTAGAAAAAAGAAAACAGACACTAATATTGTCTTATTTTAAACATGAGTTATCCCCCTTAAACGAATTTCCACCTCGTTTCTCCCATCGTTTATTCATAACGGAAGGGGATTATTGACAGCAGAGGCCGCTTTAAGAATAAAAAGACGCAACGAATTGGGATAGTAAATATGTAATCCGATAAAATCTGCACTTCATCCGAAATCGATAAAAACGAACATTTGCTGCGAAACTTACATATCAAAGAGAAACGATTTTTTTGCGGGAACAATTCTCACTCAGGAGCCAGTTAAACCGGTGAATGTAAAAGATAATACAGACGCGTATTGTGAGGTGGATATACCGTGAGCCCGTAAGGTGTAGCAGCAAAGAGAATGTTTTATTGATGACTTATTGCTCGAATCGATCGACGGTTCCACGGTAGCGAGTAGTGTAACATTATTGTACCTGACTGTATTAGGGACATGCAAAAGCTTTTATCTTTCTTTTTCTAACTATTCATATAGGATAACTTTAACTAGTTACAATCTCTCGCCATTTTGTGCAATTGTTTGCTTACATCGATATGTAAAAATCAGCAACTTTATTCTCCACTAGCGAGAATAACTTTGCAAAACAGTAATAAATGGTAATCGATGCATGGTAAAAGGATTTACATTCAATACTGTGACCGCTAAGGGTTTTAATAATGCAAAAACGTTAATCGATTTGTTCGGTTCACGGCGAAAGTATTGTATCTCGCAGCGAGTATAACTTCTATAAAATAGTGTAGATATAAAATTTTGTTAAGATCTTAAAGAGACTAGTTTACTAGACAATGGCTAAACAAATTTTTGCAAAAATTTCAATTGGTTAGAGTGACAGACGGGAGAAAGTCATCCGAAATGAAAGAAAATATTTCGAATGTTAATATTAATGTATATGTTACGTATGAATAAAGGGAAATTGGAAGGGAGAATAACACTTTGCGAACACCTAATACATACATACACATTATACAACATACATATACATAATTATGTATAAGATATACATATAATATGTATGTAAATATGAATGCAATATTAAAAGCAATCCTTTCAAAATGTTGCCCCTTAAAATCGCATCAAACTCTTATACAATTATTCACGGATAAACGTTGTTTCAATTTTTCTACAGATTTGGCTTACGACTGCTCTTCCTTTTGTGTTTCACGTTTCGTGATCGTCTTGGCAAACACGCTGGAAAACTTTTTATGCAACTTCCAAAGTATAAACACTGGAATATCGCAATTAAACTTGACTACACCAGCAGATAGGCGCTTACGTAAAGAATATAAAATGACTTGCACGCCATGATTATTGCGGCACCAAGCTAACGCCCGTACCGTTGCCATTTATTTCGCTCAATAATCTGAGCATGCGAGAATTGCACGCTTCAAGTTTACATGGCTTTTCAAAACACGCCGTTGTTCTCCAATAATTTCGAATAAAAGTTGAAATTGAAAAAATCAAAATGGTAATATAAAACACAGGTTTTACATTCCAAATTCATTTTTGTAGATCATATTCACTATTTTACGAATTAGAGTGTCACGTTACGTGTTTCGTTACAATTGTGGAAGGGTTCTGAGAATTTGGAGGTTGCGTTCCTCCAAATGAATACGGCATAATTCATAGGTATTTTTTATGGAAGGTGTTGGAAGAGATGGATAGGATTTGATAGGTCGGAGTTACTGTGATAATTGTTTTTATCTTCCAGTTCTAGCTTGACATTCGCTTCTGAGCGGACTTCGTAAATGGAGATATTCTGGTGAGCAAGAATTCAGTTTTTTATTTATTTTTACCCTTATGCAACACCCTGCACACCCTGTATAACATGCTTTTCTGCAATGAATGCATCTGATGCCCGTGGGGGAGCAAGAGTGGGACTCTCTTTTTTAATAACCCTACACCTACAGAAGATTCTGGGATTTCCATAGAATTTCTGAGAAGATGGGGCCAAGAATCCTTTTATTGAGATACCTGACGTATAATATCTTGCTGGCAGAAGTAGATTGTGTGAGATGATCTTGTAAGCCAAAATCTGAACTGTATCTCTTTATTATTCCTTCTTCTCCAAGTAGTATATCGGGGCGCAAATGCGACAATGTTCGGTTCTGCCAGTATTTTGTTTGCTTTCATATTATTGTTAAACTCTCTCTCTCTCTCTTTCTCCTCTTTGCTTCAAGCGATGAACACTTAATAAATGTATTGGCTTTGCTAAGTACGTCATATCGTAAGCTGATGATTTGTTTCCTTTGTCAAGTAAAGCCGCAGGCTTTTGCCATTTTAAATTGTTTGATTAGCTTTGCTTTCGTTACTTATTCTTTTCAGACAGTTTTGTCGAGTCTATAATTGGAAGGAGTTTCTATGGCGACCATTCTATGACGTTTGTAGCGTCCATTTTGGATTGGTGTCTCCCAAGAATTCTAAGGGGCTCGGAAGAATGGTACAGAAAAAGACTACTATAACGTGATTGTTTCCCTTGATTATCTCTAAGGTAGATATAAAGTTTATCTTGTGGGTATCGAGAGAGAGAGAAACTCTGGAAGGGCACGAGGGTGTAGCGTTGTGTATCTGGGTTCACTGACTTCCTAATTACACTTTCCACTTTTATTTAATCAAACTTAAATTTAAAGTTTCAAAAACTTGGGCGCGCCAGTCGTCACATCCGCTGCCGTTGGTGTCATCCACAGGATTCACCTTTATAAATCAAAGAAAGAATAAGAAATGTGTCGCTAATCCATCTAGAGAAAACTTTCGGTACTACGTCCTCTTCTACAGCCGTCATTCCGACTTCGTTAAACTGTTTGTAACATTCGAGGTAAATATTTGCCAAGTCCGGTCGATTTTCGAGCTACGAGTTTCTGGGAATAGAACTGGCAAGCTAAAAAAATTGTGTACTTATTCAAGCGAACGTTGCCCTTTTGGTTAACGTAACAACTTTCCAATTTTACAAATTTTACTTTTCAATTATAATAATATTTATCAACATTTATTAATTTATGAAATGAATTACTTTGAATCAAATTCAGTGCATGCGTTAAAAATATTGTATATTTATTAAACCTTTTACAGTCATGTAAAAATATTTTCATATAAATCACTTTTATTTTTCAATGCTTCCGAGTGTGCGTACGTTGAATTTAATTAGTTATTAAAATACTAATTTATATTTTAGAGAATTGCATGTTCCATAACACACACATATGAAAAATGGATATACTTCATTTCATATACTACATAATATGTATATGTATATTGTCCATTTACGAAGTTACGTAGTGAAATAATTATTTAAGAATATTTAATATGAATCAGTATTTCCTAGTTGAATGTAAATTATTATTTATAACTAAATTATATTAATATAATGAATGAATAAAAATTAAAGATTATTAATGAAAACGTGACTTCTTCTTTTTCTTGTAAGAAAGCGCGGGAAAATAGTTAAAGCGATTACACTGCATTACACGACCTGACAGTTGCCGTTGCCAGTTACTTCGAAGTGCATGTGTAGTTTGCTTGATGCTAAGTAGAAAATGATATACAGTTGACAACGTTTTCAAAACTATAATTTGTTTACCAATTAATATTTATATATTTACTACGTCTTCGATACTAAAAAACTTTGTAAGTACGATCTACAAATATTAATGAATAAATATACAATAGATCTCCATAAAATGCGATAAAAAAATGACTATCGTATTGTTTCTGTTAGTAAATGTAATTTTTTGTGAACAATTTTCTGATCGCATTATTCGAGACCTGCTGTATTTAAAAGTTTGTTTTAAAATAATTATATTTATACCAACCAACTTACAAATAACAGTTACAAATAATATTTTCAGCAATTTAAAATGGATAATGACAGTGATTCTGACGTAGGTGATATTCTGAATGATCTATTAGCTAATGCGAACGTTGAAGAAATTCAAGAAACATCTCCACAGGCTTCGCCAAAAGCTAAAGCACTGAAAGAGCTAGATTTTAATTTTTTAGATAGTACACATGAAACAAGTAATAAAAATCAATCACTTAATCTGAAAGAGAAGAGCGAAGTTTATGATGATAATCTTGATTCTTCGGATGATGAAGACAGACGTTATTTTGAGGAACAAAATTACTCTAATTATGGTCGCGATATAAAATCTTTGTTAAAACAGGATGATACTAAGAAAACTGAAAACAAGACTGTACTTCGTGAAACAAGTTCAAAAACATTCAACTTTAGTGCAACAAAACAAACTACAAATGTAACAAAGACAATTGACAACAATAATACAATTAACAATAATTTTACATCGAAAGAGGTTTATAGCGATCCATGTTTTGGATTAAGAATTATTACTCCGATTATATCTTCCACAGAGTTGAAATCACGTATGGATGGTAAAATACCAGTGACGGTATCAAAGATTACATCTCATATTAACTCAGGAAAAAAGGATAACGATTGGGTAATTGCAGGAGTACTAGTAAATAAATCTCCACCAAAGACTTCCCAAAAAGGAAGCACGTATTCCATATGGAAAATAAGTGATTTATCTGAAAATATAAATACAGTATGCATTTTTATGTTTGGTAATGCATACAAATCATTTTGGAAAACTACAGTCGGAACTGTGATAGGTATTCTTAATCCCAGCATCTTAGAATCAAAAGGAAATACTGATTTAGCTACGTTATCCATCAATAATGCTCAGAAAATCATGATTCTTGGTAAATCTAAGGATTTAGGAAAATGTAAATCAGTAAAAAAGAATGGAGAACCATGTAATGCAATTGTGAATACCAGTCGCTGTGAATTCTGTGTTTGTCATATCCAGCAGGAGTATAAGAAGTGCTCTCGTAGAGCAGAACTTCAAGCATTTAGTAATACACAGAAGTTTTCAATAGATATGTTAAAGAATAAAAATCAACAGAAACAGTCACTTAGTAGTAGCAATAATATGCCAGAATTTCATGCTATTGTTGCTGTCAAAAATAAACAGTTAGAAGAAAAGGATGCAAAGCGTTTAGCATTACTTTCAGATAGCCAAAAGACTGAAAGTTGTGGTATAAAATCCATGGACAATTTAAAGTGCAAAGCTATAGACTCACCAGAACAACAAATGAAGAAGAATTTTAATGAAATAAATAGATCAAGGGGTTGGAAAGCTGCTGTATTATCTCAGTCATCCAATGAAAAACCTGTAGCTGTAACATCTACTTTATTAAAGATGAATGCAGGTAAACTGACTGATCCAGGAAAACAAAATTTGAGCACGATTTCTAGACAGTCTTTAAATCCACAATTAGGTGTTGGTTGCTTTGGAGGAACTATAGATTTATCACAACCTATAACTAAAAAACAAATTAACGTAGCGAGGAATAATGCAATTAAATGGGTGCAAAAAAATGGAAAAATTGAGGCCAAGGACCCTAATAAAACGCGATTGAACAAAGAGGAAAAGATGGAAAAGGGGAAGAAACGAGCAAGAGAATCAGAAACTTGTGAAGAACAAGTAACGAAAAAACCAAATGTGTTATCAGATAAATTTAAAGAAATGTTGCAAGTTAAGTCTGCTCATACTGATCTCATCGAAGAATCTTACGAACAAGAGAAGGAAAAATACTTCAATAAGTTAGAAATGAAAGAAAAAATGGAAGAGAAGATGTTAACTACTTATAAAATCCCTTGTAAAGCTGTTAAATGTTTAGTCTGTAAATACACAGCATTTTCTGCTTCAGAACTGTGTAAAGAACAAAAGCATCCATTACGTGTTGCTGATGCAACTAAAAGATTCTTCAAGTGTGGAGATTGTGGAAGAAGAACTGTAAGCTTAAATAGAATACCTTCGCATAGTTGCATAAAATGTAGTAGTTCAAATTGGATAATAGCTGCAATGATGGATGAAAGAAAAACTAACGTTCATGTTATTCCTTTGTCTATACGTGGTGATGAAGAGACACATCTAGGTTCAACAATTACAGATGCTAGTCTTAATCTCTTAGTTCCAGAGACAGATGGCAAGTAATATTGTGTTGTACGTAATCAATAAACTTTTATAAAGTGTTATGTATTTTAATCTTTTATATCTATCAAACTTTTATACTGTCATAAGTATAGGTAACTCTGTTCCTTCGTTTTTATTGTCCTTAATATGAGTATTTCCTTTAATTTATATAATATACAAATGTAAAAAAATCCTAATGCCATGACTATATATGTTATATAGTTATATATATGTTCTTTTATATTTTTACAAGTCTAATATTAGTTTTAAAGCAATTAAAAGAAAAAGTATGTTCAATTGTAGCTGTCTAATGCACATACCAAGCAAAAATATTCTAGATACAATCAGGTATAAAAATGGTATAAAATGTATCCCACTGTGTAACTCCTTTTTATTATATTATGCTAATATCCTTTTTTCTTATTGATAAGAATCAAGTTGGATAATAGACTGGAAAGGGCAGCTTTTCTATTTAACTGCACTCTGTTACGTAGGTAAACATGTCTTATCAATTATCAATAATCAAAGACATTCTTTTCACTATAGTGTGTAACCAAAATTTGCTTATACATATAAAAAGGGAAACATTAATAAAATTGCAAATGTGAAGAGAATTGTTATAATCGGAGCCTGGAAATATTGCTCATCACAAATCCATCACGGAGTAATCATTCTAAATACTGTTTATCATCTATTTTGTCAATTCGTATCACCATTATTATTTAGTCGAATTCTATGTGTATTTCTATAAATTAAACATTTGTAATTATTTATTTTTAAAATGCTCCGTGGGAGCATACGTTTTGTATATTTCCGGGCCCTAATAGCAACTTATTTGCATGAGAAACATAGATTGTATTTTTCACTTACTTCTTATTCTTCATATTTAAATCTATCCAGATTCTAATGAAACTTCGATATTAACGACATGTTCATTTCCTTTTTGTATAAATTTTAAGTAATGCGCATGTGAAAAAAGGGGGATTAGAAATAATGTTTAATTGCTGAGTCACATATAGTTTTCAACTATATATACAAGTTCATTAATCTTATCTTACTAAACGATAAATTTTATGTATGTTGTGATTACATATATTGTAATAATTATGAAAAGAAACACGGCAAAAAACCTTTTTTGTATATTTGTGAATGTGTAATTTGATAATAAAAACAATTTCTCCAAGATAATTTTAATTTCTATAACAGGAATTTTTATAAATATGGACTTTTTGTGTTCCATAATATATCTCATAATCATTATTTCAATATCCCTTTTTGTCACTTCACAGAACATTGTTTTAAAATAGAACTTGAATCTCATAGTACAGCCAACTCCAAATCGTTGAACTTGAAATCCATAATTCTACGGTATCCTCTTCGCACTAAATTCTGTGAAAACTTCAAACGCAGCTGACGTGTTTAATTACACGTATGATACATACAAAATATGAGGTATTAAATCCGTACGTTTAAAGAGTTTGATTAATAAAAATTTTGTAATAATTACATCTTTGTATTGCCTTGTCAGACATAAATAGTTCCTGACAAAATAAAAATATTTTGGTAATGCAATACGTGAGAATATAAACTGCCGAAAAAAACGTAAAATTGTAGATTTGTTAGCATATTATACAACTATGCTCATACAAGAGATCATAGGTAAGCCATAATCTAAGTACGTCATTGACACGTTTAAATAAGGTGTAATAGACTACGTCTCAAGACAAACAAAAATAAAATATGATTACAAAGATTACAAGGCTTTTCCTAGTCTCCCTCAAAGTGTTTATCGTGTTCTTACAGAACTAGGACTTAAGCATACTTAAAACAAGCTTCTGCTAAGCAGAAGAACTAATCGCACCGACATAGTAATAAATAATTACCTAGATACCTATTGAAAGAATGTTTACATATAAAAATTCCAAGAAACATTAAGCCGATATTTAACACATCAGTTTCGTAAAGACAATACACAGATACAATACTTGTAAACCATGATTCGAAATTCGTTGTGCACATACCGTAAGCCGGATCTTTCCTTGAACGTTCTATTTTGATGAAGTTTTCCGTAAAACTTTGCTCCCTTCATCACATATGGTGAAATAGTATAAATAATATCTAATTATACTATCAATTAACAATATATTAGTTTTACCAAAGATTTTCACAACATTCACAAGAATTTTCTTTTATACTATACAGCGATATTTCATAAAAGATACTTCACCAAAATTGTACGTTTCATTCTTCCCATACTTATACATACATATTATTGTTTATTACAAAGGCATCATATGAATAAGCCAGTTAAATTAACAATGTTAAAATAATTTCGTAACATTTCCTGCGTTTTCTTTCTTCTTTTTTCAAATAACTACCACGCAAATATTGTGGAAGATATTATTTTCTTTTACTAATGGAGTGCACCGTTTGTAACAATCAAAAAGATACCTTGATACACATGCGAAGCATTCGTTATATACATTTGTGAGTGTACAAAATATAAGAGTCGAGGGCCAGCGAAGTTAATATAGATTACGAAAATTATCTCTTATGTTTACATATGTGTATCACTCGATGAGACGGAAAGGTTTTATTTTTCCCGGGATATTACACGACCTTAACTTATGTCTAAGGCAACAGTGCCATTAAAAATTTAAGTCTATGTACAGAACTCTTCATTATTCATATGAATTTAGTAATCGGTATAGAATGCACGATACGCAACTTCAAGTTTATAATAATCAGTTTATTACAGCTTATTTATGATTGTGTCTGAACAAAAATAACGCTACATCTTCGCCGTTAGAGTACTCTTTTTTACTTATATTTTTTTCCACCCTAAAATTCATAATATAATGACAAACATCAATTTTATATAAAATTATGATGTTTTAAATCATGTACTGTACAAACATATTCAGCACTGTAGCGCGTGTAATTATTGAAATAAATCCATGTGAATAATTAAAGACTATAATTGTAATACAAGGTAATGTTGTGTGAGAATAGGCAGGTATCAAGCTGGCTTAATTAAGTGTCACAGTCTTCGAGTTGCCTTTTTTCTTCATGGACATGGATTATCGGCGCGCTGCATCTTGTGCTTCTCTCTTTTGTATATCGATTGCTTAAATGAACTCTAATGAATAATTTTATGATGTATATATGTGTGTAATTGTTCCTCTCTGTTGGTGTGTACATATATTTTGTGTGTGTGTGTGTGTGTTGCACATGTTGCATCATATGATAATTTATCAAGGGAGAACATATACTTATGTTTTCTTCTGTAGCTAAAAGAACTGTCTGTTGTCGCACAGATTTAATAGTCATCCAGATCAAAACTATCAACTTCAACATCCTCCAACTGCATGCTCTGAAAGTCCACTTTGTACCGCAATATACCTGTAAAATACATGTTTGAAAATACTACTTTAGTACACAAGGTGTTACTGTTAAGTTTGATTATTTCTATGATCAATTAATAGAAGAAAAAATCAAAATATTGTAATAATATATTACAGATGACACTATAAGACAAATTTTCTGTATAAATGAATAATAACGCAGAACTTATAATTGTTTGTTTATAAATATAATTTCATATATCTTCGGTATAATAATTCATCATGCATGAGATGTTGTTTACAGTGTCTTTCAAGTTTCGAAATGCAACTTGTTAATTTTCAAATGTAGCGTACATACGTTTTAAGAAAAGATTGGTCTGAATGAAATTCAGTGGTCGTTCATATTTATGAAAAACACTGTCGTTAGAAACAATGTATACAATTATGCAATGCAGTCAAATAAAAAATAAATAGTTGCTGTAAGCAACATAAAATGACACATAGAAGTATATATTTAATAATATTGTAAGAATAAATGAATGTTATACATGTAATGAGTGTTATAATTTCAAAATCGTAATCATAGAAGTTTGAAAAATTTATTATTTGCACAAGCAATAGGTTCTAACATGGATAAAAAAAATTACTACAAAGAAAGAATCAGTACTCATATAAGGAAAAAATAAGTATACTAAAATAAAATATCAATAATTGAATAAAAAAATAATCGTTAGTATTTTTCATTATAAAGTATATAACACTTTTGCTTTAAACGATATTTCTAAGTATTAGCATTGTTACTAACAAAAAAAAGAGGATGATAGACAAAATTTAGTGTTGAAATACAAATAACTAGACCTTAATAACATCACTAAAAATAAATCAGAGGAAACTCTATATTAGCAAGTAAAATGATTCTTTGTATGTACAATGTATAACATTCTAAAGCACAAATAATATATTTAATGATTTAAAAAATGCAGTAGAAAGGCTTAACATAGACTCAAGTTCACTGCTTCTTCTTGACACCACTAAATTAGTAGAAAGCAATTACTATACCTTTCCCAATATGCAAGCTAATAAAAACAAACCATCAATTAGAACTTATGCTTGACCAAATACACTAACAAAGCCTAGCTACTTGTTTAGGCAAACATTAGTCAAGTTACAGTTTATATCCATCACCAAAAGAATACATAAGGTGTAAATTTTATTAATTAACATAAACTTAAAAAAAAACAGAGAACTGTAGCCTTTCTCTTTGGTGATGAAATTACTATTTGCCTATTGCGTAGCATGCAGCAAGCAATAATTATGCTTATACTTTTAAATAAGCAATAATGAAGCATTCACAAATAAAAATAGTCTAGATACATAATTTTGAAGAAATATTTTCTGATTATGTCACAAGATGTGGGATTATGAATTTTATTATTATATGAGATTATAAATTATATATATATTATGTAATATGTACTATATTACGAAAGTAACATAAGTACATATTTATATAAGTATTTAACACATGTATTCAAATATATGAAAAGTATTAAAAATATAATAACTTGTTTGAACTTTAGAAATATGCTAATGTAATATAAATCTTTAATAAATGTCTACTGAAATGACGAATAATAAATGTGTATAAAATGTTAGAAAAATAAATAGGATAGATGTAACCAGAATAGAAGAAAATGTTTATGAAAAGAGTATACGAACGTTTAACATACAATAGCAAAATGATATTCAAAAATTAATGGTAAAACTTTTCAGCATTGAGTCTATAAATACTAAGAAGCTTTACATGCAAATGATAAAAACTTTCCAGGATATGTCTGCTACAGAATAAAATAAGAATCAGTGGTTTTTGTTATTATGTCGAAAATCAAATATATATACGTAATTTTCGTATATACGACCTAAATATGTATTTGGTTCATTTATCTGAGTATATGAAGGAATATTATTATAGATAATACTGTTCTATTAAACAAATTTTTTTGTTTTCATTAAAAAACATGATCATAATTATCAGTACAAATTACAGTATCACTAATACATCAAATATCTACAATTTTATAATCTTTAAGTTACTTGAACTAATAGTTTTCAAAATGCAATCCATAAAAATACCGTTTCATGGAAATAAATCATTCAACATACAAATAAATAATTTATAATGTAGTCGACTTTGGATTTATAAGTACGTTTTTCTGATTAGGTATTGAACCTACATTTTGACTTTATCTTCTAACGATTTAATACATAATTGTTATGTATTAAGAATGGATGCAATATTATTTAAGATATAAAGTGATATATTATAGATTATTTTAACTCGCCACCTCCAAATACAAAAATATTCCATATCTCATATATATACAAGATTTTCTTAACTTTTTGTACCACCAAGGAAAAAGACAGCAAAGTTTTAAGGCCTTTTATTCGTGAAAATAAATATTATACCTCGGACTTTTCAACTAAAAATATCTATATTCACATTCAAACTTATCAGAAGAAACGTATATACTACAGATCTGCACAGAAGTATTGAACTATACTATTTAGTGAGAAACCCAACAGAAGAAATTGCAATTTCTTTTGGACAAATTTATCGTATAACACATAAGTATGCATTGAATACCTTTATATTGTTGTCATAAATGTCAACGATATAATAAAGTTTTGTTATAATATTATATTAAAAAGACACTAAAATCTGAGTTAGAAATGATTTCTTAATGATAAGTATTAGTGTTATTGTAGTAAAACATTATGCTGTATTTGCATTTCAAATATAAACGCATTATGTTTAGTCAACTTACTAATTACCAACGAATGTACAAACATGTGACATTTCACGAATTTTCATTACGCAATACATACAGTAACAGTAACATGTACAATTACTTAGCTCTGTCATTAAGCTAATAAGAGAAGTATAAATTCTCCTTGATAAATTTGTCCAGTTCTGAAAGTAATATGTTCTATGATACACGAAATATAAACGAATGCACTCAAGACAGAGAAAGAGCTACCTGGTCAACTTTGAGTATTTCACAGATGAAATTAGTAATCATCGAGGTCAACATCATCAAGAGGCTCATCAGCCTGCAGTGACTGGAAATCAACTTTGTAGCGGAGGATTCCTATGCATCAAGATATACTCCATAATTAATATTAATGTTTCCAACCTTTTCTCAATACCATTTACTTTTCAATATTATATGAACTCATATAACATTTGATTAAACCTTTCTTGTTACTTTTTAATACCACACTTTTATTTAGATTTCACTCAAAATATTTTAAGTTTAAGAAAGTAGTTTACGATAATCCCTAATTCTGAATTACATTTCACGAGATGTTAAAACATTTGTATATACAATCACTAAATTACACACGTTTAGTGAATAGTTAGTTAACGTGGAATCTGCCAGCTTTCTGTTAGTACACACATTGAATAGACGAATACAAATTATTGTTTTACATGTATGTTACTTTCAGTACAGTTAAAGTTAATAACAATATGTAACGAATAAAATTGTAAAATTACCTCCAATGCC
The DNA here is from genome assembly GCF_051020955.1 of Megalopta genalis. NCBI lineage: Eukaryota > Metazoa > Arthropoda > Insecta > Hymenoptera > Halictidae > Megalopta > Megalopta genalis. The sequence goes on along the minus strand of NC_135020.1, from coordinate 21,092,007 downwards.
GCCAAAACCTCTTACAAATTGGGAACCTTCTTGAGATTTGTCCGTAATGATTTCCAAGGTGGCGCCGAAGCTCTTGTAATTGTTTGCAAGCCATTCGAGCAGAGGTTGACACTCTACGAGTTCCAATTCTACCCCGCTCTAGGTGAGACACAGAATATTCAATAAACACGTATTGTTAAATATATCAATATGATTATTGTTAAAAAGAATATTTTATTTAATTATTGATTAATTACAAGTGTATGAACTTATATTTCTAACCTACCTCTTTATCAGTGAAGTGAGTTTTGTCTTTTTCTTGTTCTGGTGTTAGGTGTGAAACTTTCTCTTCTGCGTTTGTATGATTTTTTAAAACATATCGCTGAATATCTAAGTTCTCCCAACAAATGAGGGTCTCTACACTACCTAATTCAAGTGCTCTTAATGTATCTTCTACGCCAAAGCAATATTTTCCCGTGTCCTGCGAGATTTCGTCGAAATAACGTCCTAAATAAAATAAAATGTATTATTATTATTTGAAAGAAGCTACTACGTATTGTTTATTAAAGTAAATATATAGTTACCAATTAATTTTTTTTCTTGAATGAATTTTACATTTTGTAAGGATTCTGCAGCTAATTCAATAGCCTGATTAAAACCGTTCTCCCCACCATATGAAACATCTACTAATTTTATAACTTTCGCTTGCAACCTCTAGAAAATTAAATACATAATTAGATCTGATTTACATTAAAATTGTATATTATTGTGACTGTATAAACTTACTGGATCGAACATATCGGATTGACTAAGTTCTGTTTTGAAATCAGCACTACCCGCTAAAATTAAACCAGCAATATTAGGTTTATCATTACTAATATAGAGTTGAGTGGCTACTTCTGCAACTTTTCGAACATAGTTGTGCCGTTTTTCCATACGTAATCGAGCGAAACGGAGCGCTGATTGACCACCTCTGCCTAAAATTGAAATTGATAAATTATTGATTATTATATATTAATAAAAGCAATATCTGTTATATTTTATGGATATTTTACTAATTATTTATGTACCATGCTTTTTTGGAAGATCTACAGTAAATTTATGTAGTACTTCGCGAGTATTTCCTTGTAAAGTGCCAAACAGTGCTCCATTACCATCCATTACTATGAAACCAAATTTGTTATCATCCGCAAGCAATGCTGTAAGAGCTTCAGTATGAAACTGAAAAGTAATAAAATATGTATTAAAATTGATTTTGTTGCTTTTAGTAACTACAAAAATATGTATAGAAAACAGAAAGTACCTTATTATCACAAAGGTAAAGAGAAGTATTAATAGGCTTAAAAGGTTCAAAATCAATGTTGACCTTCTTTTCTTTTCCTTCTTCTGTTACAATAGTACCACAATATATAACCAAGCCATTGGGAGGCACTAGAATGAATAATAAACAGTTTATGTAACTAAAGAGCATAATATAATTACCGCGCAACTATATGCATATGTTTAGTATACAAAAGAGTATACGTAATTTCTGCTTAGCAACTAAATAAACACTTATCATAAAATATAATTAAAAACAACTCTAATAATAAAATCAATATAATTACCTTTTGTATATAATTTTAACCTATGTTGGACTGAAGTGATTGCACCCAGAACAGACAATCTATTTACACGAGACTTAATATTTGATGCTGTTCCAAACTCATCTGCTAACATTTTGCTAACTCTTGATATTTGGTCTTTTGGTGGGATGATCAATGAAATCATACTCGTCCCATTCCTGCAAACGAAGATATTTCTCCCCAATGAATGATAGTTACAATAGACAATACTCTATATTACGTAATGGTCAATTACAAGATAATAATACCATAAGGAGATTTCCAAAATTCTAGAAATTTTATTTTGCTATTTAATCTACATGCATAGATGAAATGTATGTGTGCAAATGATATACGTGTTAGATAAGGGCATTGGACATATTTTTTACCTGATTTAAGACTTAATGATAATACATATTCCAAGAAATAAAAAATCACTATGTTCCAAACATTTTCAATATTTGATCAACTTATACAACGCAGCAAATCAATCGAAAGCGTACTCCACAAAAATTTTATGAAAATGATCGTTACAAATTTTAGTTTCGTTTTAAAGAAATCTGAACAAACAAGAAAATTACAGTGAAATTTCAATTTTGGAAACATTCTTTGTGTATTATAGGTGAATCTGCTTATATAAGATTATATTAGTAATAAAGCAGCAAAGAACTTTTTTTTAAAATGTGTGTGTGTGTGTGATAAAAAATTCAATGATCAATTACAAAACAAGTGCAGACATGTTTGTTAAAAGATCACAAAATTCATAGACATTTTGTATTTTATGGGTTTACGTGAAATTTATTTATACAAGAAAAAGCGAGAAATCTGTTACTTTCCATTTACCACACCGACTTTAAAATATATGTGTGAATAGAAAATCGAACAGCTGATAACGAGGAGGCGCAGCAACGTAAATTTCGACCTACTTACCCTCTAGCCATTTCGAGACTTTTTATGAGTTTCTTGATTTTCCAGATTTCGACATTACGGTCGGCGGAAGTCTCCTCGTTGGACATTGCTGCGCGTTGTGTCGCGTGGTCGCGGTTTACAGGGTTCCTACTAAATTAATCCTTCACCACCGACGAGGGATGGAGTCTGTAAAGGTGGTTCGAATCGCAGCAGGAGTCCGAATTCACGAATTTTTCTCTGAAATGAATGATCAATCCATTTATCGATAGATCTGCTTCAATCCAGTTTATACCGGATTATGTCAGACAGAACGTGTTCGGAAAAGAATTCTGATTCTGCTTTAGAGTGAAACGAAACTCTTGAGCTCATTGCTTTTCACTCACTTTCGTATCAGCGATGTCGGTGTATGCCGCGATCGTTATGTTTTAAATGCAATAATTGTGACACAGCAGGTACCACGCGAATGCGAACCTCGGAATGCACACGTCGGCCATGCACAGCGAAACGTCAGTACTTCGGTGGACGTACTGTACTGTAGGGTACAAAATGGGAAGCAAAAAGACTGAAGAGTTGGTGCGCGAGCAGCGCCTCGAGGCCGCTTTTCGTATTGTACGAGCGCAGCCGCGTTTGCATTGGCTGTTCTGCCACACTTTGTTCATATGTACCATCTAATGCCTCGTTTGCAACAATTTTGAAATTCGCACATCTACCCGATTGTTTTCTAAATCGATCATAAATTCCTATTGTTGCACCTACTTAATTAACCCATTAACTTGGTTATGCACTCATACATATCACAAGAAAATTGAATTAATAAATAAAGCTAATTTATATAGAAACGTGATATTAAATAGGATGCATTACAATCATTTGAATAGATATTGTGTATGTAACACATATAATGCACTCAGGTTTTGTGCGATTTTTCTACCTCCCTTACATTTTGCAAGCATCCCTACTATTTCATTGCGCATCCAATCCTCAATAAGTACTCGTCTTGGTATTTAATCATCAGCCAATCAAAGAAAAGCAACTTCTACACCCATTCTCACTAACGGAACACGTTGCGGTCGGTAAGTTTTGCAAAATTTAAGGTATGTACCACTTCACCATGCTAAGCCCATGCGGGGGTAACCGGCTTAGAATTATGAAGCAGGTAGAGAAATTGCTTCTCCTCTGATCGGTTGACCTATCACAGCCAAACAGTGCTGCCCTCACAGTTTTCGACAAAGAGAGGAAGTTGCGAGTAAGCAAGAGAGCACGATATTAACACAACCACAAACGAAACAAGTCACATCGACGACCAATGTAACTTGTCTCGCTTTACCGTGCTTGCTATCTCACTCTTTTCGCGCATCCGTACGCCTGCCGCTCCATTTGAAATACTCGGCGTGATATTCGATTTCTACTTTTCGCCCCTTAGAATTCTCAACCACACAGTCCAGTGTAATTGCAAACATTTTGAAACGGCAACCATTTCTATAATTATTAAAATTTTCGAAAACCCGTAAGCTATATTGTAGATGCAGTCAGTAACGAAACTGGGAATATAAGGAAATGGCTATGTTATTTATGGGTCTGGGTAATATAGAATGTTGTATTTTATTCGGCATGAACTTGACGCTCTGAAAAGGGCTGTTATTATTAAATAGAGGAGCTTGTGGAACACAGGAGGTTGTAAACCACCACTTCCTCTCTTTGACGAAAACTGTGAGGGCAGCACAGCTTAGCTGTGAAACGTCAACCAATCAGAGGAGAAGCAGTTTTTCTATCTGCTTCATAATATTAAGCCGGTTGCACCCGCATGGGCTTAGTATGGTGAAGTACTACTGTAGTCTCTGTTCGCTAGGAGTTTGCAAACCCGAATGAGTTTCGGGATCCCGAAGTTCGGAGCGGGACGAAGAAATTCGAGCGGGATCGGGCGGGATCCCGATACATTTTACTGCTCGAGATTTCGAGATCCCGAGTGTTTCGGGACTGCGCTCTCGGGCGGTCTCAGCCGGTCTCGGCCAGTTATAGTCTCTATGCATGAACAGGATATGTAAGAATCTACAAGCGTCGCACGCGATCTGTTTGGGATTCAGTTGTCAACTACACATTGAAAATATAAAAAGAAAACGGAACAGTAATGATATAAGTCTCTGATAATATTTGAAAATGATAATATAGAATAGTTCGCACGCACCCTTTGTCTTTACCCATATGTAAACTTTAAATAAGAAGGATATAAATAAAAAATAGAATCTCTGGAACGACATATGAAAAACATAGAACAATTCGATTTTTATTAAAGTTGATGCACGTCGAAACGTGCTCTTGTACCTGTAACTATGTTACCAGCTGTAGAAATTAAACGTTCGCTGGTTGTTTGGGTTGCAGGTATCACAAGTGTATGTATATTTTGTCACATTTTGTAATAGTGGATACCTGTTGCCGTAACATTTCCACCATTCCATAATGTTACATTTTCTTGATTCAGTTATTTCGGAAGAATACATTTGTATTTCCCGAGTATATTGCGAGAAGTGAAGGTATCATATCAGTTTCTTGTTTCGAATCCAAGTTTGAATAAAAGAACTGTATTATTTTTGATTTCTTCGGAGCTGAAGGATAAAAAATGTATTAAAAATTCATTAATATAATTAATATAAGATAGAAAATTAACCATTACTGATATTAGTAATTTAAGAATGTACCACTTTCATTACTGGAAATATTTTGTGAATTATTATTGTTGTTTTCTGAATTTAAATGCTGAATTTTGTTGTCCAATATTTCTAACGCATTACACCGCAATGACATAGCAAATGTAAATCAATTTTAATAAGAATCAAATTTTTCTATGTTTTTCATATGTCGTTCCAAAGTTTGTATTTTTCATTTATATCCTTCTTATTTAAAATTTACATGAGGACAAAAACGTACAAACTATTCTATATTATAATTTTCAAATATTATCGAATATCATGACTGTTGCGTTTTCTTTTTATATTTTCAGTGTGTAGATGACAACTGAATCCCGAACAGATCGCGTGCGACGCTTATACAGGGTGTCCCAAAAATGTCTCGCATTACGGAAATGTGAGGTAGCTGAGATCATTCTAAGTAACTTTTTCCTTTGCGAAAATGCAATCTGCGGCTTTGTTTACGAGTTATTAATGAAAAACACCGACCAATGAGAGACAATGGCGCGAACCACAACGTGGTCGATCGATCGAATGCCATGTGCTCCTACCACTGAGTTTAACAGCTGAAGAGGAACTCTGTGCCGCGTTCAAATTAATGAACAAGTCACGAAAAATATCAACTTTTGATATTTTTTTTACCACGTGGCAGTGATAATTTTAAGAAAAACGCTGTTCATCCTTATTTCAGAATGTCTGAAGAATATTTACTAATTTTTCGGACCCGAAATAATAAGTATGACAGCCGTTTTAATTTTCTGGTGTGCATGACATGTACCATACGAAATTTTTATACAAGGTGAAGATTAACAAAGTTCGTAAATGTTAATTTATTAAATTTTAATTTAAATAATTCCGCGTCCGAACACAATTCAACGAGCGATTCGCAAAGCTAATTTAATAAATAATAATCGTGTTAAAAGGACCTAAGAGATTTGTTTGATAGAGAAATATGAAGAATATTATCAATAAGAAACTCACCCATTTAGTTGTAAATCCACTACATGGTCGGAAATGTGTGCTGGAGGATAGTGCATTGACCTCGTACAATGTATGATGAACTGCACAGCTTATCTGTATCCGACAGCGACGAACAGAAGGATGTTTCCAGGCAGGCTATTCCAACGATCACTTTTACTACATTATCACTAAACACTGATCACATATCAATAATATCTGCGGACGAACTTTCCTGGGTTAATATGTATGGCCCCGAAAAGAGCCGATTTTTTAATGCGACGCGTTCAAAGTTCGTACCGTTAACAACACGCACCGCGTTGACACATTTCGTAATGTTTTCCTGAACCCTTTGCAGCATCCTTGGAGTAAACCAGTTGATCGTACCGTACAAGAATAATTAAGAAAATTCTCTCGCGACGTCCTTTTCATATTAATGCTCGGGACGAACTGCAGAATGGCCGACAATGTCCGCGGCCGATGAGAAACAGTTGAAACTCGCTCGTAGGAAAGCGAAACATTGTCGGCCGTCGTACCAATCTGCTGCAGTTCGTACGCAGTACGTATTGTTAACGATACGAACTTTGAACGCGCAGCATTAAAAAATTGGCTCTTTTCGGGGCAATACATATTAACCCAGGAAAGTTCGTCCGCAGATATTATTGATATGTGATCAGTGTTTAGTGATAATGTAGTAAAAGTGACCGTTGGAATAGCCTGCCTGGAAACATCCTTCTGTTCGTCGCTGTCGGATACAGATAAGCTGTGCAGTTCATCATACATTGTACGAGGTCAATGCATTATTCTCCAGCACACATTTCCGACCATGTAGTGGATTTATAACTAAATGGGTGAGTTTCTTATTGATAATATTCTTCATATTTCTCTATCAAACAAATCTCTTACGTCCTTTTAACACGATTATTATTTATTAAATTAGCTTTACGAATCGCTCGTTGAATTGTGTACGGACGCGGAATTATTTAAATTAAAATTTGATAAATTAACATTTACGAACTTTGTTAATCTTCACCTTGTATACAAATTTCATATGGTACATGTCATGCACACCAGAAAATTAAAACGGCTGTCATACTTATTATTTTCGGACCGAAAAATTAGTAAATATTCTTCAGACATTCTGAAATAAGGATGAACAGCGTTTTTCTTAAAATTGCCACTGCCACGTGGTAAAACAAAATATCGAAAGTTGATATTTTGTGTGACTTGTTCATTGATTTGAACGCGGTACAGAGTCCCCCTTCAGCTGTTAAACTCAGTGGTAGGAGCACATGGTACTCGATCAATCGACCACGTTGTGGTTCGCGCCATTGTCTCTCATTGGTCGGTGTTTTTCATTAATAACTCGTAAACAAAGCCGCAGATTGTATTTTCGCACAGGAAAAAGTTACTTAGTATGATCTCAGCTACCCCACATTTCCGTAATGCGAGACATTTTTGGGACACCTGTATATGTATTAATGTAACCAAATCACGTGCCAATATCTGTTATGGTTAAAATGTTATACAAAAATGACATTGTACTTCTCAATCTGTATCGCTGAAAAATGATAATTATTATAAATAATTATAAAAATATCTGTTTGCACGCCTGAGAGGTGTAATTAGCTTTTCGGTAATTTTTGTATGCGTTGATTACAAAAAGATGACTCGCTTTTATATTTCACATACATATAAAACACACATTTAGAAAGTAAAAAATAGTTCGTAAAATTAGATTTAAACAATTTTTTATCAAAAATATCAGTCCAAATTAATTAAAAATTATTGCTTAACAAATGCAAACAAATATTTAATTACCTAAAGTTAAGAATGATTATTTTTTAAATATTTTTAATGAAAATTTCATTGCTATACCTTCAATGGTTCAAAAGTTATAAGAAAATGTTACTGTATTTCTCGATCCGGAGAATATTTCTATTTGAATTGAGTTTCTTCCTCATTTCTAATAGAAAACACCGGTGGCTCCATCTCGTATTTATCAAGCAGCTACATATCTCTAGATAATACCATTTATGTAACGAAATATGTACAGTAGATACCGACTTGCTGAACTGTAAAGTCACGTGACTACCCTAGCCCTTAAGTTATCACACATTGAGTTAGAACAATTTTTTGAATATCTAATCCGGTTGAAATTTGGCAGCCACGAACGATACGCGAGCTCCAAGTTCCTTATATATTTATTTATTCAAAAATTCATTGTTTATTGATAAAATTGTCGCCCATGGAAAGTTGAGTAATTGGTTAGATGAATAGAGCAATTCTTTGGTAGGTCATACACCACGTTTTATGCATTATTTCAAAAATATTGCATTATTAAAAGTCTCTAACCTCATAAAAGTCCCTAGACGTCTCAAAAAGTTTTTTGAATATTTCTCATAAATGATAAATGAGCAATTAAAATTAATTAGTGAGAAATTATGGGCAATTAAAGAGCAATTTTTTGAGCTATGTTTCATTAATATTGGTTAATATGGTGAGCTAGCTTCACACGGGTTAACCACCTATACATACACATGTTGTACATGAGATCCAATTTTGTAGCTATATTCAGTTGAAGCTATACAGACATATGTTATACAGCACATATTTACCGTGCATACGTACCATGTATGTATGATTGTGTATGACGGAATTGGTTTTTAAAAAATGCCAGAGTTTCGAGTTTCACCTCTACAAGAATCCTCTATGGCGATAAAATAAGAAGTCATATTTTCGTAATTTATACCTTTATGATAGAAATATTCGTTGAAAATGGTTAGGAACTAGTATGATGGTTATTAAAGTTATTGGTGCATTATTATTATGAAATGTTGGCAAAACATTATATTTCATTTAATAGTGTATAACTCAAAAAACATTGTATAATTTCATTTAGCTTTTATGATAAAGTGAAAAATTATTTGTCATTTTCTATGATGAGGTCTCAAATTTACAAAAAGTATGTTTATTACTTAAAATCGAGTGGAATTTGTGTTGTTGTGATGGGGTTAGTTTTCCTATACATGAATACTATTTTAAAAGCATTTGATTCGTTTATTAACAATTGTATTTTATTTTTTGTAGAAGTTGTTGGTGTATGTATCAATTACGTCAGGTGTCACAAATTTTAAGGTCTACTGTACCTGCTAATGCCTTAAATCTAGAGCAAACACATGCTCAATATATTTATATTGACGACCCTCGTTATAAAGGCATTTATATACTTAATATTTTAAGATTATACGAATTTATTTAGTTTTCATTAGAGTTATAACTTTGTCACATATAAAAATCTATTTATTTAACTTATAATTTTAGATGTTTTTATGTTTCGGAAGACTGAAAATTTACAGTCAACTATACCAGTGCAAACGCCTTCCTTTACTCATATCATAATGAAATGGTGGAAATCATTAACTCGTAATATAGCATATAAATTATTACACATGGCTCAACATGGAGACAAAGTAGAACGATTGAAAGCCGTATATATGATAAATTCTCTACAATATTTAAAAGGTATTTTTCTATAGTTGTTAAATAATAGCACAATTGTATTGAATATAGTTTGAGATTAAAAATAAAAATTACAGATTGGCATTATCGTCATATTGCGCAAATGTTAGATGCCAGAACAGCGGTATGTCTAGCAAGAATGCCAAATGTTGATTCAAGATTTTTTTTGAAGCCACCGTACTATCATATACAACATAAACTATATGTATGTATTATTTTAAATACACAGGTCATATCAAATAAAGTATTACAAGCTGTTTTCTTAAAATCCAATGTGACTTAAAATCCAATTGACTTCTTTAACTGTTTTATCAAAAAGGAAGTTTCTATAATCTTTTTATATTTGCTTAAATCATTCTTTTTGTTGTACATAATTACAAAATAATAAAAAAATGGAAATTGATTCTTTGACATACTAAAGATTAGTCTATATTTTTATTGTGTTGTAAGAAAACAGCTTCTAACACTTTATTGAGCATGCCCTGTATGATAAAATTTTATTTACAAAGAAATATTTAACAAACATAATGTTATTAGGATATAATAGAAAAAGTACATTATTTGCTTCTTCATTTAAATACGTTATCAAAAAATACTCATCCATGCCTTATTCACTTTCTGAATAAAAAATTCAGAGACTCACAACGTGTAAGTATCTACTCCACAAAGATTTGACAGCCATAATGCAAATTATTTTCTGTACACCCTAATTATCTGTAAAGTATAAAACAAACAGGATGGTTTGATATTCGAACACGATTTAACAAGCTTAGGATTAGCTGTTTCTCCAGCTATAATATGGGATCAGGAATTATTGCAAAGTTGTGTTCAAGCATTATGTCATCATTCTTGCCTTGAACAATATAGTAAAGGTATAATTATTAAAAACAAAATTTACTACAGATATCTTTTGTTTTTTCATAATTTGTTTTTATTTTTAGATATTGTGGAAGCAGGAGGACTTCCAGTATTGATGATATTGAAGAAAATGTTTAATAACAATATTAACATGTGTATATTACTTGCAAAGATAATTTCTAACATTTCTCTTCATTCAGAATATTTAGAACAGATTTTCCAAGCAGGTAAATTAATTTCAATTGCGTTAATTTAAAAGTTAGTCACTATTTTAACACACTCCTATCTTTAGGATGGATTGGTACATTAGTAGAATGGTCTCGTAGCTCTGACATACGGTTGTCAGCTCCTGCAAGTCGTGCATTGGCAAATTTAGACATAGATGAAAAAGAAAATATTAAGTATCCAAGGCGTATTTATCTTCTTCATCCTTTACATAAAACTAAAACAAAAGCAAAATTAGATGTTGTTTTCCTTCATGGACTTCTTGGCGGTGTATTTATAACGTGGAGACAAAGAGATGAAGATACATCTGTGCATGGGGTTGTAGGTTTGTTAGTATTGCAATTAATGATAAAAATTTGTTCTGTGTTAATCACAGTGAAATGAATTACATTACAATACATTAATATTGTACTGCTTCCTGTGATAATGCTTAGTAAGATTCTACACCTATTATAGATTCCTATATGACGGATAGTGAAACAGATAACATGACAATTATGATAGGGGAACAATCGCAAGAATTTTTGAAAGACTTAGCATATGATTTGAGAAGACACGAGTGGGAAAAGCTGGGACAAGATTTTGAAATAATCTTAGATGATTTCCCTCAAAATACTAATCAGAATGCGTGTGGACCATATTCCTGTAGCGGGTAGAGATTTCTTATAGGTAAATCAATATATTTTTAAGTAAATATGTTAAAAATTCAATATTTTAGGGATAATGCTTGCATGAAAAAGTATGAATGCGATAGGAGGCATAGGACACAATGCTGGCCCAAGGATTGGTTACCCGAAGATGTCCCATATATCAGAGTGGTTGGAGTAAATTATGATACAAATTTGTCTATGTGGACTCCTTTGTGCCCAATAGAAGGCATGAAGTAAGTTTGAAAAGTGGTAGTATTATATTAGTATTATATTAGATATTAACTTAAATAGGAGCACGTAAATGTCTTCATTATTTTTTGTTTCATGGAAGAAATACTCAAGACAAAATTAGACTATTATGAGAAACATATAAGATATAAATATTTAGTTTATTTTATATAATGTAATGCAATGAAGTTAGAGTCAAATCTGTGGAAAATAATAATTATATTTAAATGCAAATGTCTGTAGATTAAATAATTGAAGAAAGGTATAGGACAATAAGAGTAAAATAACTTCATTCTGAGCATTTTTGCTATAAAGTTAAAAATAACGGAGATACTTCGATGTTTCAATTTGAATACCGCACTCTGTACATATAAGTAATACAATATTGTAGTTAATTATTTTTAAAATTATAAAAATTTTTTTATTTTATCATACAGATCCACTTTGAATGAAAGAAGTGGAGAATATGTTGGAAAACTAGTAACTGCAGGTATTGGAATACAACCAACGATATGGGTGTGTCACTCAATGGGCGGTTTATTAGTAAAAAGGATGCTAGTTAATGGTTAGTTAATTTCATAGTCTTTGATTATTATTATTGTTTATTACATAGTTTTGCTTACATAGTAATTGATTTATTTTGTATTATTACTTTCTTCATACAGAATGGAAAAATGGCGATAAAAATAATATATGCAAAAATACTCGTGGCATAATATTTTATAGTACACCCCATCGAGGCTCCCGTGTGGCAGTTTTAAAGCAAGCGACACAGATGTTAGTATGGCCATCGGTGGAAGTGCAGGAACTTCGTGAAGGTTCGTATAAATTCTGTATATTATATTACTCAAAATTTGATTATAGATATATTTTGTGAAAATATTATTCCTTTTAGAATCACCGCATTTACTACAACTGCACGAAGAATTTCTGGATATGTTGAAGGAATATCCCATAGAAATTGTTAGTTTTAGTGAAACTAAACCTACGCTTGTGACTGCACTAAAAGTTCCGTTTCAATTTGTTAGCCCCAGTTCCGCAGGTACGAATTGAAAGAGAATGATTTATAATTAGACTGTTAATCTTTATATAAATTTTCATTTTCCTAGATTATTTTATAAATCTGAAAATAAGGAAAAATTAAATGTTTCTTTATCATACGAATGAAGTAGAAATATCACTTGTATTTGCTAATGTTAATGTTTTACTTTACTTTAAAAATTGGCATATGATCAAAGTGCAAAAATATTCTCAGTTTATTTAAAACGTGATCGTCACATTAGTAAATACGAACCTTTGGGTTTACTTTTAGATCCTGGCATCGGGGAATTTTATGAAATTGCTCAAGATCATTTATCTATATGTAAACCAGCAAGCAGGTAATAATTTATTTGCATTTTATTTGTTATACATTAATGAGATTCTGAAAATTTCTAAATTACATAAATTTGTTTATAGACATTCCTTCTTGTACCAAAAACTTTTGAGTATTCTCAGACGCCATGTAACTCCTCACGAAGAAACAAGAATTTCATTGATTACGGAATTATTGTCCTTGCCAGGCAAGCTATTTTAATTTAATAAATATAATTAGATTTTCTACATAACGTTTATATGTTTCATATGTATTTTATAATTATTTAAAAAAACAGTAGGATAGAGCACAAAAAAGGACACGAAATTTTGCTTTTCTAAAAAATGGCAATAGAATTGATAAAAATAAACTATTTCTAAAATCTAAAATTCTTGTATGTCACTGATCGTTTACTTTTTTTTTGACTAAAATAAATAATCAAACTTTGGTAATAAAATTAGTAAAAATTAGGAAAAGGTATACCTAAACTAATATAAAACAAACATTTGTTGTCACCGGATTGCCGCAACAGAACCTGGGCAAGTCTCCGGTACCGGACGCTGGATAGTTTTATTTGATTTTTATACGTATAAATTTTCTATCCGGCAACAATCTATCCGGTGTCCGGTCTTCAAAAACCTTGTGAATGTTCTCATACTTTCTTATATATCTCGCGACTGGATATCCGACACCGGCTAATGTTATCCGATACGCATGAAAAGGCTCTATTTCTAATGATTATGGTTAACGTTAACGTTATTATATGGTAACAAACAGTTTTTATTTAATTTTTTTAATTGAATAATAAGTATTAAAAATAGTCCACCAACTCTAATTACTATTGCAGAGAATGTAGTACCTTTAGGTATTATATACTGTTTCTGTGGTTATAGGGACTCTGTAGGAATTTTAGCGCTGTTACATACTATGTATACCTAGGTTTGTTTGGTCTCGTTTACTATATGTATAATTTCATCTGAATGAACTTTTCTCGTTTCCATAGTAATGGTGTAAGTAGTTGTTGAAAAATGGAAGCTGTGTCGAATTATACATTTGTGCCACTGGCACAAAAGAATTACGTAGGAATCGATAATAAAACAATACAGAGCTTACTTTCTAAATGGTAATTGTATCTTATCTTTTAAATACACGTACAGAAATTATTTTTGAAATTGCGTTATTCGTTTTGGAATAGTCAGCAGACATAACAAATTATTGTTTTCATTTTGCAGGGGCATATATGGAAACTTTGTTATTCAACAGTTTTCATTCAATGAATCCTTCCAATCTTATCACAAATATCTCTTGATAGATGTTAGTTATATTATTTATAATAATTACAAATATAATTTGTTATTTATTTATACACTTTTCATATAAATTAATTACAGTTTAATTACTCATAGGCATTCTTTAAAAATAATATTGTTGGAAAAAAATTAATAACACTGCAAGGAAAACATTGGGCAAAGCAAGGTAGTATAGAGAAATATTGTTTGTAATAAAATGGTACATATCATTAAGGCATTTTATAATCATTAGGCATAACATCGTCAATTGTTGAGACAAAGCCAGTGCCTTGCTCTGTTTTAAGTATGTCCTTTTTTAATAAATTGAAAGATCCAGAAAATGGAATTGTGTATAAGTCAGGAGCTATTTGTAAAAGATATGATATGGAAATTGATAATTTTCTAGTTTGTGATAATCTCAGAGGAGTAAGAATAATTATTTATTAAGTAGTTAATATTTCAATATTAGTTACTTATTTGCTTTCTAATGTCTATAGATGTTATTAGATGAAGAATGTCCAGAATACAATTTATATACAAAAGATGAGAGAGAGGAGTTCATATTTCGTATTTTTCGAATGCTTGTTCTTGGAGGAGTACTTTGTCAACATGAAGATACATTAGATCCATATTTGGATGCTACTAAAGCTATTTACAAAGATTTAATAAGGTGTTGTAATTTATTTATGAATATTTTTATTTATATACAGCAAGAAACAAAATTAATTGTTTAACAATTTTAGAGTGGAAAAACAAAATAACACAGATCTATCTGTTAACACATTAGTTTTAGAAGTAGTAGCTAAAGATGGCAGAGATCAAGCATATTTTCCATGTAATCCTTTTCACATACAAAATATTGGATTCGTATTAGTGTACAATAATACTCGGGAAATTACAACATTCTTACATCAATATGGAGAATATTGTTTGTCTGGGAAAATATAAAATCACTAAAAATATGATGTATTAGAAGAGATTGGTTTGTCAATAAAATTAATATATTGTACAAACATTGAAATTATGAATTTGTTGTAATAAATACCTTGTGTATTATTCAGGATATAACTAAAAAAAACTATACTTCATATAAAATCAAAAACAGAAATGGTGTAACGATGCACGAATTAGGCCCTACCAATATATTTACACATATATTTTACATTTCATATTTTAACGAAAATATTTAACTAGTACTTGGCAACATGGTCTATATTTGAAGAAATATCAAGAAGAATATATTTCTTATTAAATTTATAGTAATACTTTGGCTTGTTATAGAAATATGTTGGAAAAGTACATTTTTCTTTATGCTAATCCTAATTATATTAACAAGTTTATAAATTATTATTTACTCTTTGCAGTAACAGTACTTTCTTAAGTGATATAACGAATGTTCAACACATCTTGCTTGAGATCCATACATATTGATTCTACTAACATCTGAAATCTGTAATGTAATGAAAGTTGTTACATAAACTAGCATATGATTATTCCATTTTTTATAGTGTGACAATAAACTTACCTTAGTTGAAAAAGTATTTTTTCCTATATTATAAGTAATGCTTACTTCAAACAATCCATCTCCTGGTTTTGTTTTTACTTTCAGTTGATATGTTTCACTGATTAGTTTTGTTTTGGCAGTAAAATCTCCTACGAAACCATCTTGGTCTCCAGACTTTTGAAATTTCAATAAATCTATAATTTAATTCTTTTTAGATCAAACTATATATTTTATACAATATTATCGAGAATGTTACAACTTGAAAATAATATAGAATTTAAAAGAATATTCGATACCCATTCTTTTTAGTAACTATCATTCATATCCAGATTGTATAAATAGAGCTCAGTTTGCAAAAAAGCCTTTTTGCAATTACTTACTATTGTAACCATATTTTTCTTAAATTAGTTCAGCTTCTCAAATATAAATATTAAACAAAATATTAGTTTATGTACAGATAGTCCCATTTAACTTAAGCATTTTAAATATCTCGCTTGTTTTTAGTGATAAAAACGAATGTAAAAGAACTAAAGTGTTTGGTTCGAGGGGGACAAGTATTACATGATCATTCTCATCAATATTTTTTTAAATGGAATTATATGTCTTTGTCATCACAGTATGATAGCTGCGGACAAGACCAATCCAACACCTACAATATTATTACAATATTACAAAATGTGTCCTCTGACATTTATTTCTATCACTAAAAATAAACGAGATACTTAAGAGATGCTCAAATTAGGCGGGATACTTTGTATGCAAGTTGTCACAAATTCCATACTATGTGCAAGTCCTAACATAACCGAAGGCAGCTATTTGGATAGCACTCCATGTAAAAATTAAGACTCTTTCATAACCTTTATTAGGTAAAAGTTTGGCGGCCCATAATATTTCCTTTAATTGCAACTTTTCACATATATTACGGTGCTCCTCTGTATAACTGTTAAGAAACTCTATAAAATGTTTGGCCGCAGCGATTACATTGGCATCTTCAATTGATATTTCTTGCCAAGCAAGACAAGCACACCAATGTGGTTCTATAAATGCATCTGCACATGTTCTTTCTAATGGTATCTGTATTGTAGTTATATAATAAAATTAATTGGTTTTGATTAATAATTAAATGGCTCAACATCGAGTGAATACAAAAATTATACTACACTTACTTTATCAAATAAACTAATTGCTCTTTGGTGACGATCACCGTTTTTCGGATTATCAAATTTCAATATATTTTCTAATGTTTTGTGCACGTCGAATGGCGTTGTTAAATAACGAGTGTTATGCAAAAAGTTTGCATACGGTTTTGGATATGTCTTTTTAAACCATGGAGGAAAAATAAAAGAAAAGAATGGAAGTCTTTCTTCTTGTTTACCCTGTAAAGTGTTGCGAATTTCTGCAAATCTTTAAAATATATGTTCATTAATACAGCTTTATAATATACATTCAATGTTATTTAGAATATTGAGTGTAATACATTGATTAAGCACAAACCTGTGTCCATGATCACTCATTAATATTAATAATGTGTTATTCAAGTGACCAGATTCATTTAAATCTTTTATCCACATATGTAAATCTCCATCAGCTACTCCTATGTCATTATAAGAGTCATGTGAAAGTTCTCCATGAAAACCAAACAAAAACTTTGGTTGATGTTCATAGACATTGAAAATTTCTCTAATATAATTTAACATTACCTGTAATAACATAAATTACATGTGACCTCAGTCATTTACCTTAACTGTAATTACGATCAGAAAAGATTTCAATATACCATATGTCGTGGTATGCCTCCAACGCAAAATTTATTGTAATGCTTGAAATATGGAGCAGCAGCTAAATAGTATGTTCTCATGTAATGGTCAGTAGGTTGTTCCTCAAATCCTTTTAAACGATATGTAAATGTACCAATGTGGTGCACATCTTCCATAAATCCTGTTATATATCCTTGCTTTTTGTAATCATTCCATATCATTGGATATATATCGACAAAATATGCGTTCTGTCCCATACGTTTTCTTGTATCTGGTAATTCGAGTTCAATTTTTCCAGTAAGAATAGGAATAAGTGCTTGTGGTGTACCATCTCCTACTATATTATATCCTTCCAGAACCAGAGCACTCAGATTGTCTTTTAAGTACTGATATGTTTTTGGCAATTTGCGCATAAATGTATTTCGAGACAAGGAATCAAAACCTAACATTAGTACATTCAGTTTAAAAGCATTGTTTGCAACATTGTCCCATTTGTTGTCTTCTTTTTCCCTAGGATCATTTTTTACACCAGCCATAATACTGTGCCACCTAAGAAATTATTGATTTAAGATAATTAATTATTTTGATCGTCTATATTTTCTTTTATGTGATTTACTTACTTATCACCATTTTTAGATTTACATTGTACATCAACAAAATCACTGTCTACAAGTTCATAATGATCATTAGATTGAACCACAGCCTTAAAAGATACATTGTAGTCACTTTCTCTAAGAATTTCTAGATAAAAATATATTAAAATTAGTGCATACATCTGCACCTAACACAATAATGTCGTTACAAAGTACATTTATCTTACCACTGAAAAAACAAGTTACCGAACCATACTTTTTCTTAGCCTTATTGGTAATAACAAGTGTTGAGCCACTAAGCGTAACCCAATCATCAGGTTTACATGATAACGGAGGAACATCGTGTATAAATTTTGTGATTTCTGGATTAGATACATCTAACTGAGGTATTTTACAAGCTACTACTCCTCTGGAAATATGAAACAATGTCACTCACATTTCAAATGCAGATAGAATTATACATTTTAATATCTGTTCAATGGATTAAAAATTACACACCCAACACTAGGTTGCTCAGACTCCTTAATTAACTGAGATATGTATATTCTAAAAGAACATAAATCATTATAATGGTCACAATAGCATATTTTTAGTGTAAGATATTAAAAACTCGCTCACAATTTACTCAAATTTGAATCACTATCAGGAAATTTGGATCGAAAAATTTGGATGGCACAGAATATGAGAGTGACAAATACTGCAGTTATTAAAATACGTCGGAAATAGCATGACATAATCCTCATTGTTACTCAGTTTAACGTACCTGTAAAACAACCTCAACTTTATATTTTTATTTAATTAGTTCCTGTGATGAGTCTCGATTTGTTAATGAAACATTAACGATGTCGACACTCATTAATTTGGCACACAAATACTTGTTAATACTTTTAAAGTTTATTCATCAATTCTAACAACAAACTTAGAAACGCAGAAAACAGTTACCACTTCGATCAGTTACTCGTTCTAAGGTTGATTAATGAATGTTTGAAAAGCCATGAAGAATGTCATGTGTTAATGAACTACGGATAAAATTTACAATTGGAAACTAAACTGATGAATAATCCACAAATCCACAAAGTTTGCTCAAGTTTTTTTTTCAAAATATTCTACTCGTAGGTACGAGAGCAGAAGTCTTCGTCTGTCATCAGTTATCAGATGGTGAATCCTTTGCATTTGATCGACTGTCACTATTTTAGTTTGACAGCTGCTCGTATACATATAAGTTTAACTATGTTCCGTCATTCACTTAGTGTCACCTTATCGATATTCTATGTACGATAGACTGCATGCTTTATTATATTTTGGTTTTGACATGTTCTCGCACATGCTCATTTCACAGAGATCCAACATTTAACCTTCAGTATGATATGCCGGAATCACTAGCGACTCGATCAGTGCAAACTTCAAAACTGTAGTAATTCGAGAGTTAAACAACAATACATGCAGTCAGACTTTAAATGGAACTACAATACTCCTCATATTGCAGAACTTTGTTAACTTGCACCTTACATTCATTTACAATCAAATGTCCTGAAATTACGAGTACCCGAACATATTTGTGTGTCAGTCAAACTTTCGGGTTTCGATTCTAGTACATATGTAGTACACCTGGGCAAATTTTATTTGAAATGAAAATAAGAAATATATAATTGAAATAATTCATCAATAAAAATAATATCGATTCACTTAAAATAGTAACAATTATGAATAATTAATTATTTCGTTATTTTTTATTTTAAATATGATAAAAGAAATAATTCTCAAAATATTATGCGATAAAAGATCTTATTTTAAGAAATCGTTATATCAATTTGCTGTGTTCAAAAACTTTTTCCTCAAGAATCCATCTAATATTGTCGTGAAAGAAAATACAGTATAATGTCTGCCTAAATAAATAATTTATCGATTTTCTCGCTACACCGATGCTAAGGTTCGACGGAGTCGGTGAACACATGTGCTGTAACACATGCGCCAGGGCTTCTTTGATTTGAATTCCCGGAAGACAACTCATAATACAATAACATAACTTTTTTTTATTTTAACATTTTTAAACTGATTTTTTTTTTAATATATTGCCGATACTGACTAAAATGAGATCAAATATTTCTGATTAAATTACATTTATTTATTTACATATATAAATAAATATAATAAATAAATATTTTCTATATATATAAATAAATAAATAAATATTATATATATGTAATTTAATCAGAAATATTTGATCTCATTTTAATCAGTATCGGCAATATGTTAAAAAAAAAGTCAGTTTTAAAATTATATATATACATATTGCGGTATCGGCGTTGAGTTTCGAGAACCTCGTATTTAAATAAGTGTCGTTCAGTCAAACGCGTAGACTCGTCTTTCCATTGTCGTCGCGAATGGTGCTATGTCTTCTCCTACTGTCATGGAGCGTAGAGTCAAATAGCATAACTTCATCGATATTTGTTTTCGAACGACATACGTACCTTCTTTGACGTTGCATTTAATATTTCATATGTTAAGAACCGATTTTTCTAATGCATTTTTCGTAGATAAAATAAGATACTTGCTATGTATAATGAATAAATATGGTCTAAAACATCTCTCTCTCTCTCTCTCTCTCTCTCTCTTATGAGGTGTCAGCAACTAAGGCAAGCCGCGAGGCTCGAATAATCGCGACTTCGATTCTTAAATTTGTTAGTTATAATTCCGACATTTAGGACGACATTTAGACGACATTTAGGGAGAAATTACTGTAATCATTTCAAATTGTCAAATCAGTCCTTTTATCTCGCAGTAATGTAAACATACACACATAATAAACCAGACTTGAAGTTAATAATTAGAATACCATAAAATACAATATAAAAAACGTGTTACTTAAAATAATATTTCAAATTTTATTATCTCAAAAATGATCACATTTCAAATAATGTTATTTCAAATGTGCCCCCAGGTCTGGTATGTATGTATGTACACTACAGTAGAACCTCGATAACTCGATTTCGAATAAGACGAAAATCTTCTTCATTGGCTTCTGCACAGTTGTAAAAACCTCTACAAACTTAAAAGGAAACTTTCTTAGCTTGAACCATTTATCACGAGTTAGATTACGTATTTTACCTCTATAACTTGAATTCAAAAGAATTCTGACTTCTATCAGTCGAAGTTTACCCCAAGATATTAGCCAATTGATTCAAGAGGATCAACTATTCTGCGATCAATGATCGTTTATTTCTTTATTAGTTTGAACTTTATGAACTTGAATTTATCTTTCTTTCCACATCTTCACAAGTTGAAATATGCACCGTCATTCAAGGCCGTACGTATACAAAATAGTTCATTTCAAAAAGTCCAACTAAATATCTCTTTGAATATAATTATATCTCTAATATATCTTTTTGAAATAAAATCATACCATACACACTTCTTAAATAGCGTCATACTGCAAGCATCTAGATGATAGAGTAACTTACAATTACTTTTGAAATAGGCTTTAATTAGAAGGATATAATTGGTTAAACTGTTTTTCAGCCGTTTTAAACCGCTGATGTGCCATTCGATAAATAAAAAAAAAACAGGACGTTCCGAGAAAAATGTAGGCCCCCTATCGTGACCAGGGTGTTACTTATAGAATGTCTTCGGTTTAACGACTTTATCACAACACTTTCTTACCTATTATTTCTTACGTGTAATAACAAAAGAATTGGGCTAATGCAACATGTAATTTATATCGTTACCTGAAAATAGTACCGGAGTTATAATATATAATTGGGAAATTCCAACACTTCCGAATTTTGTGAAGCTTTTAGCTTTAGATTTGGCAAAGAAATCTTACATTTTTATCGAGACCATTAATTGCAATTTTTGAAATGTCTAAAGTCTTATTTATGTATGTAGAAAAACAACTCAAGTAACAAATTTTTTAATTTTATGGATGTGCAAAGATTTCTTATACTGATGTAGTAATCGTGATATCCTGTAGTCAATTTATATATATTATGGAAACTATCTTCATTGGTTAAATATACGCGTCGTATGAATTTGAGTTATATCGATTTTCATTCATTCTAAGCAGCTTGCATTCCTGAAATATCGATAACGATGAGTGCGACACGCAATTTTCGTACGATGGAGAAATACATTGGATGCTGAGCCTACTCTTATGTGTAGCTCATCCGCGCCTCTACTATGTCGAAGGGGATGTTCATTTTATCGACCCAAGGCTTGTATGCATTGCGGTGGCATTACATTAACACTGGTCGGTTCCACATTTTATATTTAAAAATTGTGGAAGTTACGAAGACTCTTTTATAGGAAATGAGATTCAATAAATTTCTTAATCTAAGCACGTATTATAATAAAAATACTGAAAAGCCTAAGTAAAATCAGTCTTGTCATTTTTATACATATGGCAGCACGCGTCAGTCACTTTTAGTGTGGTTGTTATTTATATAATAATATTGTTATGCATGTCCAAAAAGCCATGAATAACTTAATAAACTCCGAAATGACAATTTCAGAAATAAGTATTCTCACAGCATGTTAGTATATGTATACATCTCTTGAATTACATTAAATACAGGCAGGCTGAATTTCATTACAATGAATGTATATACTGGCTGAGTCACAGATCAGTCCCCACGATTTTTCAACCCCTTTTGATGACCTGAAAAAAATGTTTCCTATTATTCTTTTATCTTTAATATCTTTATTATCTATAATTATTATTTAACCGATAAGAAACTGCAATTGTTTAAATTTAAAAACAAATTGATTTTCGATAAAAAAAGCAAGGTCACCGTTATATTTTTTAATGAAACTAGATAATTTTAACTTCATAGTATTGTAGGCGACGTCGAGACGAATTCAACGATCTGCTACATGATGATACATAACACCAAGGCCTCGCATGTAAACATAGACAAATGAACGTAAACTATTACTAACTACAGTAAATTCCCCTTAATTGACGCTTAAATTGTGCACAAAAATGTACAATTTGGGAAGAGGAGATACGATTATTCGAGGCTTTTGGCTCGTTTTTATAGTCGTCGATTGTCAACAACTATAAAAATGGATCGCGCAAGGGTCGTAAAATCGTATCTCCTTTTCTTAAATTGTGCATTTGTATGAACAATCTGAATGTCAATTAGGGAGGATTTACTGTAGTTAGTAATAGTTTATGTTCATTTGTCTATGTCTACATGCGAGGCCTTGGTGTTACGTGTCGTCAAATTATTTCACATATTTTGGCAATCGATTAATAGCAATTATTCCTTCAATATTATCTGAAAGTCATCATGTAGCAGATCGTTGAATTCGTCTCGACGTCACCTACAGTACTATAAAGTTAAAATTACCTAGTTTCATTTAAAAATATAACGGTGACCTTATTTCTTTTTATCGAAAATCAATTTGTTTTTAAATTTAAACAATTGCAATTTCTTGTTAGTTAAATACTAATTAACCATGGTAGGAAACATTCTTTTTCGGACCGTCGGAAGGGGCTGAAAAATCGTGGGGACTAATTTTTCATCCTGCATATGTACATTTAGAACTAATATATAAATAAGCGTGATACAGTGGGGTATCCTATAGCGAACTACGTACATAGAGTCTTGTTCGTCCTAGAATCTCGTTCGTTATGGGATACATTGACTGATATTGATATATGTATATGTGTATACGTATATGTATATATATTACCTAATATTATTATTAAATACATAGCACAGTTATTACTGAAAACAATGATTTTACACAAAATAGGATTTTAATATGAAATATTAAGTTTGAGTCCTATATCGACTAAGAACATCAACAGTTTTTTTCAATCATGTTCGTTCAAGGCGTTGAAGGGTTGGTTTTGTTGATATTATTTCACCGGATTTGCAGTGTACCCTGTGCTTTGACACGTGTTAGTTCTGTGGCGATGAGTTCAATAAGTTCGAATTTTGAAAATGTGACAGAAGTAGTGAACCAAAACGGGGAAATCCAAAAATTTCTATTGGCGATTTCGTTTACAGAAATAATAAAGACAAATAATAAAGACTGCTGGGTATGTAACGACTTCTTCACTTTTATAGCCTGATTTTCGAATATATTTTCTTTCTCGATTCGTCTGCGATCTCTTAAAGATTATTTGCTCCAAACACATTTTCACGCATAACCGCTTAATCGCTCTCATTTTTCTTTTGGTGTTATTCTCATTCGCGTGTGTCTTCTTGGATTATTCCTTTACACATATCTGTCTGGTTTATGAATAAAATAGTTTTAAAGGATCGGGCTGCGGATGTTGAGCTACGACGAACGCGATATTAACGCTTATCACTCGAAGAATTTTATAGAACGCTGAAACACTGGCTAAAAGCTTGGCAGCATTACTCCCGGTTGGAGTGATAAATAGAAAACATGACGTCCGTTATCACGATCCAGTAACACATAATCATTCTGCAAAAGCATCGCGAATAAACATTCTTAAATGTTCAAATAGAGTTCAGGGATTATTTATTTCTAATGTAATGATAAACCACGTCATATTGTCAGTGATGTGATTCCGAACACAGACAAGTGCCGCCGGCCTTATCTTCCGCAGAGTATACTTTGAAGCAACAAGTTTTTCACGTATAAAGAAAAAATAAGCCGTCAAAAATTTAGATAATAAACGTTTCGTTCATATCTTTTCGGAGGAATCGGAAATTACCGTGATAGAGGTACAACAGATGATAACATATAAATTTTAGCTGAAGCCAAATATTGGACAACGGATAGAACATTTAGAATGATTCTATACGAATTTGATATGGGTAATACGGAACATGATTGAAGAATTTTTGATGTTCGAGGACGTGTCAATAGAAACACACTGTCATCCATTTTTAATAATAACAATTTTTCTTTTAATTTTTGCGACTAAAAAATTTTTTTGCGATTAAAATCAACAGAAAATGAAAATTTCAAGTCTCCCGTATGTATCGACCACATACAAGTCAGCATAAATAGCATTACTGCTTAAGTAGAATATTTTTACTTCTAGATTCGCCGTTTGTCCCACTGTGGACCGATTATATTCCCCTGCATTGTAGTGTATTCGTTCGTTGCGAGATACCCCACTGTCATTATTCACTACAATTGGCACCTTGAACTCGAAAGATTTGAATGTGTAATAATGATAATGCGTGGAATTCGTTAACGGCCTGTCAATCGTGTGACTGTTCAATAAAGACAAAGTTCAAGTTTCATTCCACATGGTAACATTTGACCTTACGTTCGTTCGTTGGCTTTTGGCTATTATCGAATTTCATTCAATAACCGTGTACATTATTTCCTAAATTTATTTCTCAGTTTTGCATGTCGTGTGTTTTAAATAAATTCGAAGGATCTGTTTGGTTTAAAGTGAATGAACTCAGACTGTTAGACGGCTTCAGATTTACGATAATTTTAATATAAAATGTCATTACTTCAATAGTACAAAATATATTCATAAATCAGTCGGAAAGTTTGAGCACACCTAGTTACTTCCATGTTGATTTATTCTTTGTTTCACCCTATTTTAAATAACTAAAATAATAAATAATAAATAAAAACTAAATAACCTAAATAAACTAACTAACTAAATAAATAAACTAAATAAAATAATAATTTTAAATAACTAAAATAATAAATAAAATAATAAACGATTAGAGAACCACAGTGTTCAAACATGTCGGAGTTTTTGGCAACGGTTATATTAACATTTATTATATAAACGGTTTGTGTTATAAATAAGTAATAAGTTTCATTTACTTATAATCTTTCAATTCTCCCTGGTTACATAGGACACCGTGATCCTCTAGTGGATTTAAATAGTATAAAAAGGCGGTACTCACATCCAAATTACATGATCACTATTTATCACAAGACTAAAAAATAAAAGGAATGATTCTAAATTAAACTTACAGTATGTATTGCGCAAAACTAATAGTATGACTAGATCAGACGAATTCTACACGCAACTAAACACTGAGCCTGAACGTTGCCACAAAGCACAATACAACCTGACACCGTGTCGTTTCATTCGCGTGGCAGATTGCTTACATTTACATTATTTCATTCAAGCAGAGCCGAGAAGAATAGATTTTTGAAATGGTAAATAAACTATAAATATTTTTATTTTCGCATGTATAATACAGAATTTGGCAAATAAACTTTGTTTGAAATAGTAGTTACATATATGGATAATACTTAGTTAAATATATTTTTGAAATGCTATTTTCGGTATGCAACTACTGTTTCAAAAAAAGTTGATCTGCCGAATTCTGTACTACATGACAAGATATAAAAATATGTACACTCTATTTACTATTTCAAAAATCTACTTTTCCCGGTCCCGCAAACTCAAGTAACTACTAATAACCTTGACATAACCTGTTTCTCAAAATTTTTATCCGCTATTTTATTTTCCCGTGTTTGGAGTTCCTATACCGGTAAATCCGATTAATGGAGATCATCGAACAAAATCGGCAAAATAACAGAAAATTACGTACTTTACATGCAGGCAATATGCGAGTATAACGAATCGGTTTGCATGTACATACTATGCACGCTTTGTGCTCGTGCAAAGCGGTCAAGTGCGCGCAGACCTCACAGCATTCTAACCACTTTACGACATTCTTTTAGGAAAGTAAGAGTGGGAGAATTACCCATCACAAATGACATTGGACGATGCCAATGGATTTCCATTGGCAATCGATTGGAATCTTCCAATTCCATTTGCGAGGTCTCCTCTCCGCCACTTGGACACACTAGACACCAACAGACACACTGGTCTTGAGAGTGGAAATTTCGCGAACGGTCAGGATGCTGGAGCTATGAGTGCACGTAACAGCAACAGCTGCGATCGATCACTGCAGCTTCAGCTTTGTCAAACCTCAAACTGTGATGTGTGTAGTTGTTGTTTGATATCTGATAAAAAGTATCATGCACCCCGCAAAAAGTACCGCCAATACTATTTTCGTGCATCGCTGTTTTCGTGGTAATTTGTGTTAACTGAATTTTGTGTTTCACCTATCTAATAAATATCTCGCCTGGAGCATCGAGTATCATTAAAATAAATAGCTCTACAGTTTACGCGGGCGATTCTTCTATAACACATATACATATGTATATTAAATAAATAAATAAATAATAGATTCCCGTTGATATAGCCGCGTTACAACAACCTCCTCGCGAAAGCTGAGGAGGCATAATTCAATGTGTGACTTACGTTTTGCTGGAGGTTATCTATAAATCACTAATTCGATAGTCGTTTGCCGTCATAATTATACAATCTTGGCTGGTGTGAATTGGCTCTTCCACGGTTTTAAGCGGAACAATCCTTGGGACTGCAATACAAGGATATGATTTTCGGCTGGCTGGGTATAATAGCACCTTGTCCTAGCGTCTACGAAACGTATAATCGTTACCTTTGTTTCCGACGACTGTGTCTCTCCGTTGTCGCTCGCATGACTGACTACGTTTCGCGGATGTTCTTCGTTTCTCCTCGTTATGCGGGCAGGCATGTACCTGCTATACGTCAATATTATACAGTCAGGTATTAGGCAGATAATCACGATCACTATAGCCAGCAGCCACAACGATACCGATGATAATATTTTCGGGAAGACGGACAACATGTCGCCGTCGTACCGTCTGAAATCACAGTGTTTTTCGTTCTTGGTTTTAAGACCGCGCGTGTTTACGAAAGCGTAGTTAAAGAACAAGGTGGAACTTGTCGCAGAGACCACACGTTTCTGCTGATTTATTAACTTCGCTTTTATCGTTTGTTTGTACAGGAAACAATCAAGGGGGAGGGGGAGCCACGCGTAACTCCGATAAAAAATAAGGATGATTTGCGGCAATTTCTTTATAATGTACAATACAACGTCGATGGAACTTTTCGTCAATTCTCACACACACATTCTTTGACATTTTGAGATACATTTTTGTCTTCGTTACGTTTTATCATCGTTTACTGAAACAGTAAATATTGTTCTCCATGAATCTCTCGGTCGACAGTGTTGTTTGACGTGCAGTCTAGCATTTTTTCCCTTCGATTTAGAACAGAGAATAAAACGCAGTTTTTTTAAGCTCGTATGAGCTTAAATCTTGTTTACAAAAAATACGGGAGAAACGATAATATACGCTGCTCGGAAAACAAAGGAGCGATTCACGCGTAAAATTTTTATTTCAGTCCCGGATGAAAAAGTGTTTCCAAATTTTTTTCTTCTTTTCTCACGTAGAATCATCCCCTGCCCGGTTGCACTACGAATTACGACCCATCCTGTATAATAGTGGATCGCGGTAGCCACGAGCTCGCATGTTATCAATAGTATTTTGCCAATATCTCGGACATTAAAGCCGATCGTTTATTATGCGCAAAGGAAGAAGTTGTTAAAAATATCGTCGTTTGTAACGTACTAAAAAAATCATCGAATCGTTGCGGTCATTTTGCAGAATTACGCGGAAGAATTTACGAATATCACTTGTCTTCAAAAAACTATTAAAAGCACATTACTTTTTTTTCCAACCACTCCCGATTAATGTATTTATTTTGAATGATAAAATAAAGCGTTATTAAAGAATTGGAAAAAAATGAACGCATTTACGGCGAAATCATTAAACTGCTTTACCCTTCATTGTGTGAACCATAATATTAATTCATAATATTAATTCTTCAAATTATGTTCATTGCATAATTAAAATAAAAATTGTTCGTGAGAATCACTCCTTTGTTTTCAGTACACCGTATTATCATTCCTTTTGCATTTTTAAAAAATGGATTTAGGTTCAAGCAACGCGTAGTTTTATTATGAAAATAACTCCGTTTCATTTTTTGTTCTAAACCAAAGGAAAAAATGCTAGACTGCACGCCGATCAACACCGTCGAGCGGGAGGTTCATGGAGAATAAGAGTCATAATTTCAGTAAAAGTTGATAGATTATAACGAAAACGAAATTTATGTATCTTGAAGTATCAGAGAAAATGTATGGAAAGTGACGAGAAATTTCGTCAATGTTTTACGTTATAAAAACATTGCCGAAAATTATCCTTATTTTAACGGTTTACTCAAGGGCTTCCCCTTAATGCAGTTGTTACAGTGTAGTGCAAACGAAAAATTCCGATATACTTACTGGCGTACGGAAGAGTAGTAAACTGTAAACAAGATGAACGCTAACTCGGAAAGTATCACTGACAAAACCAACGGTATCGTCCAGTACGAACTGTAAACCAATACCTGAAAGTGAGCATTCATGAATTCTACTTTTTGTATCCATAGCTATATTAGACGCGCGTGTATGTACCTTTACATTGGCCAGTAACGTGACCACGTGAAGAACGAATGTGCCGAATGTCCACTGTTCCACTGGCGTATTATTGAATAAACTGACGGGATTAATACTAATGAAAACTTGCGTCATAAAATATATAGCAATAGCATGCCAAACACCTGATTAGAAATTGACATCATTATTAATTAAGCATGCTAATTATTTCGTAAGCGCTTCCGAGAATTGAATGATCATTTACCTAGAATGCTCCATATAAACGCCTGTTTACTGCTCAACAAATAATTCTTTCTGTACATTTTGTATAGATACGGAAACCGTAGTAGCTTATCGGCGGAGTAATTCTGTTCCATTACTCCGTACACTAATATCGGAATGGACGTGAATAATACATTGAAAAGCATTAAAAACATGCCATCGTAAAGTGCCTGCAAGAAAATCGTCGAATCCGTACATCCTGTCATATTGGCAGCGTTTCCATTCAAGCATTTCGTACGTTACCTGTAGAGAGAAACCGCTGTGGATACCGAACAGCAGCTGCGGCGTGATAAATAATATATTCTTGTAAAAGAAATACAGTGTCAGAGTGCTGATCCGCATGTAGTACCACTGGCCGTGAACCAGCAGCGTTTTCTTCAAAAATCGAAACTTTGCTATTGCGAAATCGGAGCTCATGGTCGCTTGGCGACCCTCTTTGCCCATTATCCCGATCCCGACGTGTGCTTCCTGTATCATAGCAATGTCGTTGCCCCCGTCACCGATGGCAGCGGTTTGCGGCCTTGTGCTTGCTTTTTTAATTAAACTCACTATCTGTGTAATGGAAATCGCGAAATATCAGACCGACTGTTCCACGGAAGACGCGATTCAGTTTTACGGTAACTTGCCTCGCTTTTTTGCAAAGGAGTCAATCTGCAACAAACCACCGCCTCGCAGGTCATTCCGATTGATCGGAATTCATTTGGGCAGCTATGCAACGCTATCGATATACTGCATCCGTCAACCAATAGACCGTATTGCTTGTGAGGCTCGAGGATCATTCGCCGTCTAAAACAAGTAGAAACACGCTTTTATTATTCGTGGTGTTACATTCCACGGAGTTACGGTAATTTCTCCGTAATTCGCGCTCAGATTGCGCACAAAAATGGACAATTTGGGAAGAGGAGGTACGATTATTCTTTTATTATATTATATTTTTCTATTATATTATATTCTATTATTATTTTATAGTTACCAATTGTCAACTTCTATTAAAAAACGAGCTGCAAGGCTCGAATAATCGTATCTCCTCTTTCTAAATTGTCCATTTTTGTGCCGCGAATTAGGAAGAATTTACTGTAAGTGTAATACTTTTGGTAATTTGGATTATCGAAATTAGTCCCAAATACAGTAATTTCTCCCTAATTCGTGCTCAGATTACGCACAAAAATGGACAATTTGGGAAGGGGAGATACGATTATTCTTTTATTATACTATATTTTTCTGTTATATTATATTCTTTTATTATATTCTGTTATTATTTTATAGTTACCAATTGTCAACTTCTATTAAAAAACGAGCTGCAAGGCTCGAATAATCGTATCTCCTCTCTCTAAATTGTCCATTTTTGTGCCCAATTTGAGCGCGAATTAGGGAGAATTTACTGTAAGTGTGATACTTTTGGTAATTTGGATTATCGAAATTAGTCTCAAATACAGTAATTTCTCCCTAATTCGCGCTCAGATTGCGCAGAAAAATGGACAATTTGAATGACAATGAATAATCAAATCTCCTCTTCCGAATTTGTCCATTTTTGTGCGCAATTCGAGCGCAAATTAGGGAGAAATTGCTGTACTAGCAACGCGTCCGATGAAGAACAGATTACACTCACTCGAAGTACGCAATACGGTCGATGCATATTTGCGGCGTTTCCAAGTCCACCATTCTCAATATCTCCGTACCCTCTTTAAATTGGCCGCACAGGAAGGCTATGTTTTCCGCGGTTTCCGCTTTGTCTCCAGTCAGCACCCATATCTGTCCCGCGTAACGATAGACAATAGAGAAGGGGAGATTTGATTTTGATTGAGTTGATAAATTTGGGAAACCGCGTTACGGTTTGATGGCAATTAGCTCTGGGAGTCTCACTTTGATGCCCGCGACCCGCAAACACTCGAGCGTCTCCGGCACCTCGTCTTGAAGACGATCCTCCACAGCGGTCACACCTAGCAAAGTGAGACCGCCCTCCATTTGATTGTAGGCTTTCTCTGTGCGCATCGCTCGTTCTATACCGATCACTTGTCTGGCCCTTTGTACTTTGCCAATCAGCCTCGTGTATTCTTTCTGGTTCATTTTCTTGTACGCGACCACCAACGTCCGCAAACCTCTCTGCAACACGATTTCTTTCAAAACTCTTCGTGCACTAGCTTTCTAGATAAAGATGGTAATTTGTCGAATAGTTTTGTATAAATATTAATTTGAGATAATTATTCGAATATATTCTTCGAAGTCGAATCGTTTGTTCGGAGAATAATTAAATAAGACAATCGTTGTTCGTAACACGTTGTTCTTTCTAGTTGTTCGAATGGTTTATCAATTATTTATTCGAGTAGTAACACGAATGATTATTTTCGCTTATGGTTTTTCTGAACATTTTTTACTCAACCACGCGCGATCATAATTAATCTCGCTACAACAATGATAGTGTCTATCTGTCTGCCATATCGTAACGTGAATATCCTGTATGCTCAACGATAGGCAAAATGAATAAATACGATTTGAGTGACGAAACAACTAGCACGAACTTTATGTCAGTTTTATACTTAAAAGATCATTTTTCGTTACATATTACATTGTAATATTGTATAACTACACTATAAAGTATGCGCTAATGAAACATGTTTATCAGAGATATAATAAAGTTTTAAGATTTCGGTTTTTTTCCATTATTTTCGTTTTGGTCGTCATCTCAATCTAAAAAGGAAGGACACTATAGTTAGGGCAAGACTGCTATATGTAGCTGACGTATGGGAGTGTGGAAGGTGTATAGAGGCGGAAAGAGTGCAGAACAGGTATGCCAAAATGGTCATAGGATTGGCTCCAAATACTCTGGCATATGTACATTTGGTTGACGGAAGAAAGAAAAGGGGAGGTGATAATTACTGCTCTCGCGAGAGCAACCATACAGGGTGTCCCAAAAATGTCTCGCGATCCAAAAATGGGGGATTCCTGAGGTCATTCGAAGTAACTTTTTCCTTAGCGAAAATGCAATCCGCGATTTCGTTTACGAATTATTAGCGAAAAGCAGTGGCCAATGAGAGACGAGATTAGTCGACGCGAAGCAGCCGAACCAACGAGCGCACGAAGCCCAGTTCCGCTTATTGGCTCGGCCGCTTCGCGTCGCTTGCCGAGCTCGCCTCTCATTGGTCACTGTTTTTCGTTAATAACCCGTTAACGATGCCTCGGAGAAAATTTTCGTAAAGGAAAAAGTTACTTCAAACGACCTCAGGAACTCCTCATTTTCCGCTTGTACAATAATTTTGGAACACCCTGTATATTGGTAAAGTCTTAAGGATGAAAAAGGAGAGATGGCCAAGGATTTGCTTGAGAGAAGAGCCGAGGGACTTTGAGAAGGGTAAGTCCACAAAATGAATGGAGAGTGTGAAAAAGTCGCTAGAAGGCACAGGTGAAGGCAGCGGTGCTGAAGCTGATTCAGGAGGAAGAGGATTCCGCGAGATGATAGAGCGGAGAATGAAAGGTTAGTGTAATAGTTAGTGTTGGGTCTTGAAGCCTTCAGTCTTCATATACCCTGTATACAGGGTGATTCATTTATATTGAACATCTAAGCTATTTCTGTTATTACGAAAGTAAGGAAAAAATGATACAGTGGTATTTAAATGGTTTCGAAGCGTGCTCAATTCGAATTTTTTCAAGGCCATCGACATTTTCTTGCACATTAACGTTTATTTTTTATAGCGCGATGTTGTTGCATGCTTCAAGCTTATACCAACGCTA
The DNA here is from genome assembly GCF_051020955.1 of Megalopta genalis. Taxonomy (NCBI): domain Eukaryota; kingdom Metazoa; phylum Arthropoda; class Insecta; order Hymenoptera; family Halictidae; genus Megalopta; species Megalopta genalis. The sequence continues at coordinate 21,058,613 of NC_135020.1, read as the reverse complement.
ACTGTAGCGGAGAAAATGTGGCAAAACGGTACAGGAAAGCTGGAGCATGATAGACAAGTTAAACTATTGGACCTGGGCAGGAAAAGGAACTGAGTATGTAGGGTTACTGGATTAAGAAGGATACCATGTACAGACACAAGAAACAATGGGCTAGCTTTTCTCAAGAAGATCCAATTATTTTCAGTATGCTATAAATTGCAGCATAAAACAGAAACTCTCGTGTGAAAAGATGATCAGTGCTTGAATTGCTAGCGATGAATAAAAGTTAAGAAACAAACCCTAGAAAAGTCAGCCACGTGAGCGATCGTTTCATTGACCTTTCCTGACACTATCATCGGCAAAACAGCCGAATCCGCTCCCTTACAGTGTAGCCAGTAATCGTCATTGTTGTCTTTCACTATTATCGACATCCTTTTACGCTCTGCATCAAACAGATGAAATGTTGTTAATCTTTTATGATCCCGGACTCGTGGATTCGATACGAATTAATACGAACCGGAAGTGAATTCCAAAATCTCCATCTTCTGGAAGATCATCTCGCTGTTCTTGACTCTTAGTTCCATCACATCGTTGGTGCTGTTTTGAAAAACGACTCCACATCTGGCGGCAGCCTCCACTAACGCCTTCTCGTCGGCTGATGCTGCCTATCGAACACACATGTATAGCATTCATTATTAATCTGTAACCAACCACCTGTTGATCTTCCGGGATATCGGCAACTTAACTCGTCTCGAAAAAAAACAACAAGTATTTGTACACTCATTTAGACGGTGTGTGTTGCATCGCCACAGTGTTGGCTCGAGTCAACGGGAGGAAGTTTCCAACTGTTCCATCTTAGAATTGATTTAAGATAAAAATAGGTGGTGCTAACGTCGAGTGACATCGTTACCTGGTATTCCGGTAAATCCGGATGCATCATTAGCGAACTGTTTACTCGAGTTATCTTCTTCAGTCTGAAGCTTTCCCGATACTCGACGCGTCTCGCGATAACAGTTGATCTTACGCTCGGTGGGGAGATTTGTACCGTATGGCACAGCGAAATACTTATCATGAAGCGCCATACCTCTGGCTAGAATCAAAACGGATCGATTTTATGGATCGAATATGTTTCACTTTACGCAGCTGTATTATATCGCAAGTATATTCTAAATTCTAAATTCTAAATTCGCGATTCTATCGGCGATGTCTTCACGGTGAAATTACAACGTCTACATTTTATTCTACTGGGTTTCCCATAATGATGTTAACACTCGGAATAGGGTGATTCCTGAGGTCATTTTTAGTAACTTTTTCCTTAGCAAAAATGCAATCTGCGGTTTTGTTTACGAGATATTGGCGAAAATCAGTGACCAATGCGAGGCGAGATCAGCATGCGAGGCGCCTCTCATTACTGTTTTTCTCGTTAATAACTCGTAAACGAAGCTGTGGAAGCTTTTCCAAATAAAATCAGCTTAAAAGCGACACAAATCGCACTAGTTTTATAGATTTAATATAAACATCGAAATTAAGACACGATTTTTTAAATTAAATTGAGCATTGTCGTATCCTTAAAAGTATGTTTGCCATTTGTCAATCGCCTATTGAAGGTAAACAATGTCATCTGTGTAATCATGAGAAGCGTGTGTCTTCTACGTGTTAACACCTCGACGTTTATTCCAGAAATACGATAGTTTCGTCTGCCGCCTGCATTTACTCGTTAGCTCCGAATGTTACGACAACATGGGAACGGCAAAGTCTTAATGATCTACGTACATATGCATATATGTATATTTCTAAATGGTTGTTTAATAAAACTGCTATCGCAAGTGTAGCGGCACACGGTCGGCGACCGTAATAACCATTAAAACAGTCCGCTTGCAGATGCCAAGGATTTGGCAGAGAGAAAACTTCCTTGACGTTTGCAAGTACGGAAATGGCTTTATTCCTTTATTTTTTTCATCACCTCCACGTGCATCTCCTCCCGCCAAACTGGACGGGGGTAAAAGAAAGACAGCAAGTCTCCCAAAAAGACGTGGCCTTTTTGGGGGAAAGAATATAAATAACGGAGACAAGAAACTGCACAAGCTTCTTCTTATTAACTATTCTGCCGAACAACGCAAAATAAAGTCCAGTTGAGTTTTACCAACACCCTGTGTCCTTTCTTTGCAACCTCAATCAACACGTTACACAAGAAATGAAATTTCGAAATGGTTATTTTGCGAACCTTTTTAATGCCTGAAACAAGCATTCCACTTCTAAGGCGTTTTATGTAACATCAATAATTTATGTAACATCAAATGTGTGAACACATTTGAAACGCCGTAAACGATGATGGCTACAATGGTGTTAAATAAAGGTCTATTTAAAATAATTACCTCCCAGTCGAACAGCCTCTCAGTTTCCTCAACGTCTCCACTGGGAGGTAAGGAGTACAAATGGCCATCGCAGTCCTTTTCCATGTACAGTTTCCCGTCGATGGAGCAACGCCTGAACACCATTAGGTTTTCGGTCAGTGTGCCAGTCTTGTCCGTGAATAGGAACTCGATCTGACCTAGCTCCTCGTTTAAGTCCGATGAATTAGTTATTGCCGGTTGATCCGTTTTCTCGTCGTAGAGGTCGATGTCCCAGCTGAAGAAAAACGAACCGAGGAATTTTTGTAATTCTGTAACGAGAACAATTGATCACAGATTGCCACGTGTCTCTCTATGTTGATCAGGAGTGCAATATCTCCGACAATTGAATGGGAATCTTGGATACGGTTCCATGTTGCATTTTTCTTGAAATTCAGTAATCAGTGTGGCATGATTCTACAGTCCTTGTATATCACTTTAGTGCACATTGTCGGTAGTTGAATTAAACTACACGTAAAATACGCGTAATATTTCTTCACGCAGGAAGAAATGTTTATTGCCGTCTTTAATTATTTGATTTTATTATAACGAATATTGAGATCAATTGATTGTTTTCAATGGAATAAAGGCCTTTTTCATCGGGAATCATCTAAACGATCTATCTATCAAATACGGTATAACATTAAACTACGTTATATCAAAAAGTCATAAATGCATCATGTACCTTTATTCGAGGTCCCCTATTTAATTTTGGCACGAATAACTTTGTATCGCGCGACGGTTTTAACACTAGGTTTACGAAACGCGGCGAAATGACGCGTTACAAATTTTTTAATCTACTCTCATCGAAATTGTTAATATGGAATTACAATAAAAATCGCCAAAGATCTGAATAAACATATACTTGTTATTTTTATGAAGCAAAACCTAGCATTAATAAACGTTTGAAAAAACGAAAAGAACAATGTCTCTTACCTATTGTGACGTACAACGATATGGGGACGATGTAACTGTACAAGACTAGGAAGGCGAAAAAGTTATCGACCAACGACCCAAAAGCCAGCGCTTCGTGGTCACCGAGGTACGATTTCCAATGTTGTGTCGCGTCGATCAGAGTTTTCATCGAGCAAGACTCTATTACTTCAACCAGCAGTAGTATTATGAATACGATGATGTACTTGTTAATCGATCTGTAATCAAACACCTTGTAACATCTGCGGACTAGTACTGTACAGTGGTGCACGGTTTAGTTTACATGAAATTTGTACGCTTAAATTTACACGACCCAGTCCGACTCTTTCTTTCCCATCGCAGTGCCTCAAGCTTACAATTATCGAGGCCTTATCTCACTAGACGAGGATGGAGAATGACTGGAGCGAAGAAAAAGGAGATAAACGTACGTCAACAGGGGTTTAGACAAAGTAAACATACAAAAAAGAGAATTTCTTTTCAGCAATTCTCGTCTTACTTTTATAATTGTAGCACCTATGGATAGCCGAGATTCTTCTGGTTAAAATGAGTCCAAGCACGATGTAAATCGGACTACGTTGATCGAAAAGCTTATCGTTATACCGGGTGAGCCACGTAACTTGCTCATTTCAAGGAATTTTACATTAGTAGTCTTGATAATTTGGTCACCCCCTACATATAATATTTGCCCACCTTTAAAACGGTATATTCAATCATTTTTCATAAAAAGCATAATTTTAAAGTTATTTCGAGTATGCGAGTTGCGTGACTCACCATATAGATTGTTTATTGATTAATTTAAGAATAGCTTAAATTAATCCGATTTGCATCGTGTCTGGGCTTATTTTAATCAGAAAAATCTCGGTTATGCATTGATGCTATAATTACGAAGATACAGCGATAATTACTGAAAACGAAATTCTTTTTTATTCTGAGTTTATCTTGTCGAGCTGTGCTGGATACAGTTCTTGGATTAAGATACGAATGGATTAAGATATGAATCGATGTAAATTTAACCGTGCACCACTGCATAACGTATGGTTTCACGGTTAGAAAAATCCGCCTACCTCTCGGCAGTGGAGAACTTGTTACTCCTGATTTTCGAGTTCAAGGACAACTTCGTGTCTTGCCCGGTGTATACCGCGCACCCGATTATGTGGTCCGTATCTTTCAATGTGGAACCACGAAGCAATAGGTTCTCGCTAGTTAGAGGGCCACAGCGTTCGCTGTCGTTATCATTGATTTCCAGCTTCCCGTGGAAACTGTACAGATCGGACGAAGGATGCTGACAGGTGACAGTGGCCTCCATCGATGCGATTTCCGTCACGGTCATTTTCGAGAGCACCTTCGGAACTATCAACATCTAAACAGATGACAAATGAATCGAACGGGTGAGATCGAATTTGTAAAGAAATCTTGTGGGATCGTTTTTTCTTTCTTTTCAAGAAAGACCTTTTTACCTTCAAGTTATTCTCTCCGTCAAGATTGGCGGTGGTAACGTAACAACGCTCATCTTCTTCCAACGCATGCAGAAGTAAAAGATCACAAGGTATGTCTTCGTCTCGTGACACCTTCACCAGATCACCGACCACTATCTCTTCGCAGTGAATTGACTACGCGTATAATAATAATAATGGTCAAGGTTACAGTAAAACAAGAAATTATAGAAAATACGATGCTTAAATTGTACAGTGATGGAGAGCGCGGCGAAATAACGAAATTCGCGCTCGGATTGCGTACAAAAAATTGGGAAGAGAAGATGCGATTATTAAAGCCTTGTGTCTCGTTTTTACAACGATCGATTGTCAACAACTATAAAAACGAGACGCAAGGCTCGAATAATCGTATCTTCTCTTCCCAAATTGTTCTCTTCCCAATTTTTTGTACGCAATCTGAGCGCGAATTAGGGAGACATTACTGCACATAGGGACGCTGATTTGCGTCATGTTAGAATCGGAAAGATAACACTCGCGTGTAAACTAAAACGCGAAAATAATATGCAGTCGTGCTGTATGTGTGTATGTGTACTCGGAATAATCAGTCATAAAGAGATATATACGAAATACGCTGACAATGAGGTAATCTTGTATTGGCTGACAAAACATTTGTAGCAAACGGACGAGACATTGCACTCAATGATAAAGCAACTGCAATCATTATCTGTAGGTTATGTCAAATGATAAAATGATATAACAACAGTTGCCTTTTTGGATTTAACCTACAAGGGACCAAATACACAGGAAAAGTAGACAAACTTTCCGAAAACTAAAAGGATATGAACGAAAGTGCAGAGTCACGATAGTATATATGTTACCGTGAATGACCGAAATTGGAGAATGTCGACTTTCACCGGTGAATGTCAACAGATACCAGATACGTCGGTGAAAGATCGAATATTTCATTACATTGTTGTACATTCGGACCCTCTCCGGTGTGTGTCGACAATCACAGATATGCTCTGGTGGAGGTCCAAAACCTGTCATTGCAAAAGGAAGTGTTCCACAAATAAATGCAGTTGTAAAAGCAAGGAACTCTTGTGCAATTCAAAGTGTCATAATAGTTGAAGTTGTTGCAATAAATAAGATTTGAATCGCATAAGTAAGTAATTTTTTTATTACTATTATTTTCTTTTCTCATGTAGAATGTGCCGTGTATTTTAAATTCTTGGTCATTCCTTTCAGAAAAAGAGGCGAAAAAGTTACGTCACCCTTGTGGCGTTTTATAGCGACTGAATTACGGAGAAGAAAATATAAATCTCCAACATGTTCAACATTCACCATTAGTGCATGGTGAATGTCAACATTTACCGGTGTAAGTCAGAAATAAGGGTATTTAGCAAATATTTCGGACATACACCAAGCGACTATGTGAATGTTGACATTCACCGGTGAAAGTCGACATTCTCCAGATTTCGGCGTTTCACTGTAACATATACACACAATTCGTAAGATAAATTAGGTAATGTCATAATTCAATCATAAACGCGGGTAGACTTGCATGTAACAGAACTGTCGTAATAATAATAGGTAAGAAAATTCTTGCAATATACAGACAATTTGTTCTTACTAAAGAAATCGCACAAATATATCTACGTTAAAAAATACAAATTATAATAGGTAATGCATGGTGTAAAACATCATGTAATATAAAATCATCTTTTTTTATCATAAGAATGACCGTTCAGATTATAATAGAATAAACAAAAAAAGAACACGATTTCTGCTTATAGACGATGTTTGGAAGTACCATGTAGCATTTAAAATTAAATTGTGATCTTACTAATTGCGAGACTGAGAATTTGAAATCCCAGCATGATGTGTTGCATATTAGCATTTATTACAACGACGGCTCTATCGAGCATGATGGCGCGGCGTGTTCACGGTACATATACCATAAGCTTCGGATTAGCAACCTAACGTTTGCGGTCAGCCTCGAGCGCGGTCAAATAAAGCCAGATGTTGTATGCAAATACGCTTTTTACCTGTATACATTTTCTGCGCATGACGTTCACGCGTCTTCGATTTATGCGCTTGTCACCGATGTAACGCTGATAATCTTCGTATGCCTGTTTACAAGCGGTCACGAAAACGACGAAGGCAAGTGGCAAAATGCTGGTGAGTGGTGATATTGCAGATGTTCTCGACAACGTTGATGTAAACGCCGACAGGAGGAAATAAAAGTTTGCGATCCGCCTGAACTGCTCGAACAGATTCTTCGGCAGGAAGTTCCAAATTGTGTACTTGGAACATGCATAAAAAAATGAAATGTACAATTAAGCAAGAAATTCGAACAGTAGACAGTGGCGGTTCGAATTATTTTTCGTAGAGGTTTCTAAACCTGCATCCGAATTTTCAGTTTATGACCGAAAAATTTGAACGCTCCGTGTTCGGAAGATATTTTACGTCATCATATCTATTAACACGGCCTTAAGAACTGTATATGTTTATGCACTCGTTCAAGGTGAAAATACCATTGTGCAATACGCTTTTATCATATCTCATATTATATCACATCAAGAGTTTTCAAGTACTATTGGCATCTAGAAAGAATGGTTTCCGTACCATGAATGAAACTGTACTATTTACTTAAGATCTTCATATGCTTCAAATGTTTTTCACATTTTCGCATATTGACTAATTAGTATCGTCCCTATTAACCTATTAGATCTTTATGTTTATTTATATTAATATTAGCTATTATTACTAAAAAATCTCAATTACCGTTTTCTAACTGCAAATTTATTTTTTGAACTTTTGACGGCAAAAGTTATGTATATGCGCAACAAAAAGTTTTACTTAAAACTTTAAAAAGTCACAAATGGGGATTGTGGCAGGTTGCATGAATACGAAAAAGAAAGACAAATTTTATTGTATGAAAAACAAAAGACTAAGTAAGTAACACATAGTTACTATATAGTCTCTAAATTACATATTTGTGTATGATATTTAATTATAATATAAAAACCAAACCAAAAATATCATGCTTCAAACATGATAATTTTGTTGTGTTCAACTTACAGATGATTTCCAAATTAGTTCACTTGTTGAAAAGAAACGAAACACAAAATACACATCGTCTGCTATAAACAATATTGACTGATATGTATAAAATGACATTATACTGTCAAACGCACCTGATACTTCGCGCCAAGTAGTATACGTAAAATTCCAAAATCCCCAAATAGGGATCGTGAAAGTTAGCGGATTAAGTATCGTCCTTATTTCTAGAGTTCTCTTCCATAAATATGTTTGTACTATTGGGAGCTAAAAGAAAATGGCCTCTACTCACAAACTAAACAACGCGAGGATCAAAGGAAAGCGGTTACTCGCTCCACCTAATCAGGTCTTTTGTCCAGCGCGTAGCTTAGCCAATAGTGACTCAGAATCTTAAAAGTAGGAGGGATTCAGTGGTGCTTCGATGGACGACCGATTCCCCTTGCCCCGCGCGTTGTTTAATTTGTGGGTAGAGACCATTTTCTTTAGCTTCCAATAGTACACGCATGTTTATGGAAGAGAACTATAGAATTCAGGACGATACTATTATTCAACATGTGAAAATGTGAAAAATATTTGAAGCATATGAAAATCTTAACCCTTTGGGGTCTATCGGGACATATGTGTCCCACCCACGTATGGATTTCGTACGCCTATTGGGAGAAACGAATCCCGTTTTTCCACAATACACGAATACACCAGTCTTAGAATGCATACCACGCACATATTTGTTTACATGTAACCAATGGGACACATGTGTCCCAGCTCTTTAGCGTCTAAAAGGGATAACCTACACTAATGAAATCAACATTTCTTGTTCTTAGCATCTACATGTACGTAAAGCTTGACTTCATATATAACGCAAATTAACAAAAAATAAATCAGACTTCAAAGGGTTAAGTAAGTAGTACAGTGCGCGGTTAAATTTACACGGTGCAAGATAGAAATCGAATAGTAATGATCGAGATTCGGCATTTGAAAGGTTAAATGCGGCACTGCGATAAGCATAAAATAAACGTGCAATAAAGAAAATTTCATTTTCAGTCATTGTCGCCTTACCTTTATAATTATAACATCAAAGGACAGCTGAGTTTCTTCTGATTAAAATGTGTCTAGACACGATGTAAATTGGACTAATTTGAACTATTCTCGGATGAATTAATATTATATTTTAATATTATAATTAATTAATATAAGAGCAATCTGTAATGATAAGCTCTCCGAAAAACGTAGTCTGATTTATGGACTAGGTTTAGACTCATTTTAAATAGAAGGATTCTATCTATCCATTGGTGCTGCATTTATAAAAGTAAGATGATAATTACTGAAAAATAAAATAAAATATTTTATAGTATTATTTTTTATTATGTACTTTATTATATAATTATATATATATATATATATTTTATTATATTATTTTATAAAATAAAATTGTATTCTATTCTTGGCTACTGAAATGTGGTTTCAGCTCGAGAAGTGTGAGAAAGATGGGGCCTGTAAATTTAACCGTACGTACTTCGTGTAAACTTCGCCGTGCACTACTAGATTTAAATCAGCTTTAGTTTGTTCTTAATTCGTGATCGTTAACGAAGAGCCTAGATCACTTGATCAGTCTTTTAATATTTATTTGTACAGAAGTAAATTCACAGTCTATTTACGAAGAAAGATTTGAATGGACCTGGACATATTATAAAGTTGATTAATTAAATTAAATGCTCACCTTATTCGACACAATTCGATTCTTCGGGTAAACGGTTTCTGACGGTTCATTGTTAGCGCTAATTTTTATAATTCTTTGATCCGTGTACGTTGAACTCGCAGAACCCTGTAAGTGTGAATGAACTCATTACCAAAGACATGTATAAACAATTAAGCGATCGCTAATATTTACGAACAATACGTTTTAGAACGTACATTTCCCGGAAAACCGCGGCTCTCAGTGTCAAAACTGGCACGTGTCAAGCCGTGTCTATTTAAAGCGATTTCCTATCTGAACGTTTCACTAAACCGATAAGGTGGCAAGTGACTCACAAGCGAAGGCCTGGAAGTGATACACGCCGATATTGTTTAAATTTTGAGAGAAGTTAATTAGAAAAAGTTAATCAGCCTTCGTTCACATGAAAGGAGTGAAAGTAGCTTCTCAAAGTGCAATGATAATGTTTTACCAGTCCGAATGAAATATTGGTTACCAGCATCGCATAATTATTCAAAATATCACGAAAATCTCCTATTTGTTTAATTATTCGTATCTAAGAGAGTTTTGTGTATTATGGAAAATACCGAAGAATTCAAATTATAACCTTTCCTAAATTGCAGAAATCAAAATTCTAATTCATTCATATGTGTTGTATTTCGACATGCACACACTTCTTACGAACAAATATTCAAGAAAATAAAATAATAAATATAAATATAATAATAAATAATTGACCAAAAGATGTCACCTTTTAATATACTTCTTAAACAAATTGAGATATAGAGATACATAACATTAGAATTTGAACCACCCTTCTAGCTCTGATAATTTCGGATATTCGTCCAAGTATGGTTCCGACCCCCAACTTTGGGGGCTGTTTTCCCCCTTCGATGCTGAACGAGGGTCGATAAAAAGCTACTTGCCCAACATTTTCCTAAAAACTTTCCCAAAGTTACATAAAAATCGGCGTTTATCACTTCGAGATCTTACCTTGTCAACGATAATGAACAACGTAAGCTTACATCCGGACGCGTCGATAGTGTAAACCGTCTGACCTTGGGCAAAATGAATTTTCTGCAGCTTTGCTTACACTCTATTAGAAATAACTAAAGGCGTGGAAGGTTTTTTATTACAAACTTGCTTCCCAAAAAAGTATCACGTAGGTGTAAATGTGTTCGGTTCGCAGTAGGATCGGTAAGCGAAACAGACGATTCGACTTGAGGATGGTTTTCCTAATGAATCGCATCAGTCTCGCCCACATCGTCTTGATATCCTCTCGAGGAATTATGTAGGGAAGATTGATCAAATCGTCCAAGGCTTGCGTGATGTGATCGAACTCGGGTAGGTCGTCCTCGACGATCTCCGGCTCGCCTTCTTGGACAATCTTCTCCATTTGGATAACCTTATCCCCTAGTGCTAAGCTACCGATTTTTCCATCGTGAAACGTTGTTCGAGAAAACTTTCGAGAAGAAAGTTGCCCCGGTATGTATCGATTCGCTCGTCTCATTTTCCGCAATCGAAATCGACGCGTACGCGTCGCTCGTCGTTAAACGACGCCGGGTAGTATCAGACAATCGTCCGAAGCTCGTTGCAAACGGAACCTTTCGAACCGTCAAGTGTCATGCCAGCATGAGTCCTTGCACCGTTCGAGCTCGACAGATGCGTACAACGTATTCGAAATTGCTGGTGCATTGGGACATTTACTCGATGCGACGTTACGGCCCAGCGTAAAAGCAAATGGAGAGATGTACGCGAGCCTACGATCAAGATGTCTTATACAGCATCTGTGTCGCCGCTGCACAGATGGGTACAGGCGACCGCAAGTTCCGCCATTCTCGCGATGCAAATGCCTCGGGACGTTCAATGCGCGATTCAAACACGACGACAACCGAAAATACGAGTCGCTGCTCATCATGAACAACAGCCAATACTTGGAGCACATTCACCAGCTGTGGCAGAAGAATCCAACGTCCGTGAGTCCCTCGTGGGAACCATTTTTCCGATTTGTATATGAAAATAATCCAAATACTCCGGTTGACAAGCAGTCATCTTGGCGCGTGTCGTCAACGCTCGCAGTTGCACCGTCGAATTTGGCAGCGCCACCGTCAGGTTAACGATGCTTTTGCATCTTCTACTGCGTTCGTAACGATACAGATCAACCGAACGGTTGTCCATTGTCTTGTTCTCAGGCGGCGGGTTTCCTCAGCAAAGCGCGAGAACGAAATCGGACAGCGAAATACAGGGCGAGAGGTTCATCAACGGAGCGTTGGATATCAACGCCACGATTAGAGCTTATCAAGTACTTATCGCGCATTCGGTTTCGGGCGAAACGCCTGTCCGCTTTGGTTCGATTAGGTGATATTGATCCATAGTCGTTTTGTTCAAGACACGAGGCCACCTGATCGCCGACATCGATCCTCTGCGTATACAAAACTCGGAGTCCTATAAGCTTCAGGGCACGTCCAATTTACCGCCAGCTATTGTTGTGCGGAAACATCTCCAGGGCATGACCGAAGCTGATATGGACAGAGAGTTCCCGCTCGCGCCCTTCACCGTGATCGGCGGTCCCAGACGGAATCTCTCTTTGCGTGAAATACTGGTCAGATTGAATCAGGTTTACTGCGGACACTTGGGTCTCGAGTACACTTATATCCACGATCTCAGGGTGGTAGGTGTTCGTGCAATTTGATAGAGTATGCATCTATGTACAGGATGTCCCAAAATTATGGTATTTCCGGGAATGGTATGGTATGGTATTCCTGTGAGCTCATTTGAAGTAACTTTTTCCTTTACAAAAATTTTCTCCGAGGCATCGTTAACGAGTTATTAACGAAAAACAGTGACCAATGAGAGGCGAGCTCGGCGAGCGACGCGAAGCGGCCGAGCCAAATGAGCGGAACTGGGCTTCGTGCGCTCGTTGGCGCAGCCGCTTCGCGTCGGCTAATCTCGCCTCTCATTGGCCACTGTTTTTCGCTAATAATTCGTAAACGAAATCGCTGATTGCATTTTCGCTAAGGAAAAAGTTACTTCAAATGACCTCCGGAATCCCTCGTTTCTTGCTTGTACAATAATTTTAGGACACACTGTAGTTCTTTATACCTCAATCGCATATATGCTACATCAACTACATCTATTCAACAACATTGAATAGTCCTTACGAGGAGAGGCCGGTACATATGGAGCACGAATTTCGATGCGTCTCAAATATGTTATGGTATAGGTATGGTACAACAATGTATATGTTACAATTTCTGGACCAACACTTAAACGTTTTCGAAATACAGTATTCTCTCCATAAACTGTTAGAAAAGATCTTTACCATAACTGTCAAAATGATGTCCCTCTTCACACTACCAGAAGCGAAGCAAAAGATTACAACTTTTCTAATCTTGGTTCCTTTTTCATCAAACTTTTACTATCGTATTCATTTCGTTCATCTGAATCATCTGACACCGATCACGATATTATTACAATTATAATTACTTGTTTAACAAGCGATTATGGTTTCGGACTTCAACTTAATACACGCGTAATTATAATCGTAGTTATATCGTGTTTGGTGTGATTTTAATAAGAAACACAAGACGAATGCGATGGTAATTGTTTACTGACGGAGAACCTAAAATAAGGAATATTGATTTTTTTAATTTAATAAACTAAGCCTGCACTAGTTCTTTAATGTTTGCCGAACGCCTCATCTTCCAGTCCCTCTTTTTTCAATCGTTATCCTACTCTACGTTTGGCACACCGCAAAGAATGTAGCACCTATACCATAACTGGAATTCGTAGACCCGAAATTGGACTAGTGGGGAGAATACAGTAAAAAAAGTACTGAAAATCTGAAACCTTAAAATAATCAGCAAGCAAGAGATGCTACCTTTATCATTTAATTTTTTGAAACAAGGTTGTACTTATCCGTTTATATACGATCTAAGCAGGTCAACATTTTTATATGGAAGTTGCGAAACGCTGCAATTTTAATATGACTGAGTAGAAAATTAAATTAATATAAATTATATTAAAACTTCTCAATTTCTAGACACTAAATATTTTCTAGCTGGAATGGTTGAGGCATAAATTCGAGGTGCCAGGTGCTTGGGAGCTTCCGGCGGAGCACAGAAAATTAATTTGGTTGAATATCATGAGGGCGGTGACGTTCGAAGGATTTTTGGCTAAGAAGTACCCTACGGAAAAGAGGTTCGGCCTTGAAGGCTGCGACTCATTCATTCCATCGATGATTGAGTGTATAGAAACGTCAGCCGAAAAAGGTAAACATGGAAAACACGGTTCGTTCATAATGAAACGGAACTGTGGTAAATGCTCCGATTGAATGTTTCCATTTGAAACTTGAGATAAGACAAATCTCCGGTATGGATTCTGCTGATTGCATGTATTTACACAGGGTGACCTGTTCAGTGTGTGAGCTCCATGTTTGTTATAATGATTGTCATTTAATCTTGTAACTAGTGAGATCATACAACCTTGAACACAATTCTAACATTTTTGGAAAGTGCAGTATAAGCTTTATTGAAAAATACGTTAAACAAAATAAATTTTTACAAAACAGGAATTGCGAGACATCCGCAACTGTATAAATTTTAATGTGGAAATGCTACAATACATTTTCATGAGTATCCCAAAATTATTGTATAAGCAGGTAATGAGGGATTTCCCGAGGTCATTTGAAGTAACTTTCCTTAGCGAAAATGAAATCCGTGGCTCTGTTTGACAGTTATTAACACGTTGAATGCCACGGAGGTTACCGGTGGCCGGCACTTAACTTGGCGGTGACGTCATGGGGGCCAGCGGTGACCGGCGCGCCCAAATTGATACAAATATATATAATTTCAAACAAATGTCAATATCTAAAATTTTGTATTATTACCATCGTCAATTCAAACAGTGACCCCTGTCGCAATTAACATGTCAAACATGGTTATACACTGTAACTTATCTATTGCAGATAATATTTCAACATTATATGTATCACATAAAAGAAAATTCATCGTGGCGCCACGGACAATTTCTGTAAAACCGGCGTGGCATTCAACGTGTTAACGAACAACAGTGATGAATGAGAAGCGAGCTCGGGTAGTCGAGGGAGCAAGCGGAACGGTCTTTGACTGCAAGGTGCGACGGGAGGAGGGGGCTACGCTCAGGCTTCGGGCCTTGTTCGGAGGAATGAGCAACTCAAAGAGCGTGAATTTTCCAAACTTTTGTTTCTACATGACAGAGTGACAATTTTAAGAAAAACACTGTTCATCCTCTTATTTTAGAATGTCCGAAGAATATTTATTAATTTTTCGAACCCGAAATAGTAAGCAGCTTAACCGTGACAGCCGCTTTAATTATTAATTGAGCTGTTTACAGCGACGATTAACAATAAGTTAATTAGGCAAAAAATATCTTTGCTTCAATAATTCCGTATCCAAACAGAATTCAACGAACGATTCGCAAAGCTAATTTAATAATAAATAATCGCGTTAATGGACATGTAGGATTCGTTTGTTTCAAAATTGTAAAGAATATCATTAATAGCAAACTCAACTATTTAGTGACAGCCGCTTTAATTATTAATTGAGCTGTTTACAGCGATGATTAACAATAAGTTAATTAGGCAAAAAATATCTTTGCTTCAATAATTCCGTATCCAAACAGAATTCAACGAACGATTCGCAAAGCTAATTTAATAATAAATAATCGCGTTAATGGACATGTAGGATTCGTTTGTTTCAAAATTGTAAAGAATATCATTAATAGTAAACTCAACTATTTAGTGACAGCCGCTTTAATTATTAATTGAGCTGTTTACAGCGACGATTAACAATAACTTAATTAGGCAAAAAATATCTTTGCTTCAATAATTCCGTATCCAAACAGAATTCAACGAACGATTCGCAAAGCTAATTTAATAATAAATAATCGCGTTAATGGACATGTAGGATTCGTTTGTTTCAAAATTGTAAAGAATATCATTAATAGTAAACTCAACTATTTAGTTGAGGCTGCATTTGCTGCACGGAAATGTGGAACGGGATTCACGATGTCAACGTGGAGTTCACTTTCATAGCATTGTGTGTACAGATTTCTCCACATGCCTCTGGAAACCTTGTCAAAGAATTTTTGCAACTTTTACCTGGTGAAACTCGGGCTGAAATCGTAGGCGAAAAGTCCCTTGTATATCAGATATATAGCATGGAAACTCCGCCCAGGATCCGATTCTGTAGACACATTTCTGAAGAAGAAACGGTTCAATAGAAGTGTCAGAACGATTTATATTTCGAGCAGATCGAGAAAATAATTTTCAGCAAAGCGTGCACGACGTTTTGCCGTCATATGCCCTGCTGCCTCTCTTCTCTCGGCTCGGCAGGGCCGAAGCTATGCGTAATCAACACCGATGTAAGGATCCAATGGGGCACCCACTTTGTGTAAATCCATACCTCTATTTTTTAACAATATGTTCCAAGAAGTTTAACATCTTAAAAATTATTATTTATTTATGATCAATGTCGTTTTATATCTGTATTTTATACGATTGTATGATTTGTTTATAGTATGCATTTTTTTTGGTCGCAACTTGTACGTCCCAATACACTTTATGATGATAGACAGTCATATATAAGACACGTGTAAATATAATTTGTCAATGCATCTGACGAAATTTGTGATACTGATATTGATAGAATACGGAAAAAATCAATAAGAAATGCAATCCAATTTAAAAGATTTGTTCTTCACAAATTTCTACAGAATCGGATCCTGGTTAGAGTTTTCGTGCTGGATAAAGAATTTTTCGTAAAAATACAAAAATTTTTTTTGTTTTGACTTTGACATTAATTTATAGTTATTTAGGACCAAAAGCACAATTAATAAATTGTATACCACTATATTCGGAAAACTCTTCTCTATCTTTTAAGACCGATTAGAACTTTCTATCGAATTTACTGTTCATGCAATACCTTATTTCTGTCGAAAATTCTGGGTTCTTACAAAAGCACGTTTTCTTCGAAAACTGAGGGTGATGGAGCAATTCGGTATTAGGATTCTTTGTTCGAGGGATCAAGCTCTACAAGAATTTTTCATAGTGGTTATAGGAAATCAAAAACCATGTCGGATAGTGTGGCGTGCCTCGCACAATGAATTTCGTTGGACGGTACAGTCTGTTTGACAAGAGCGTGTACGGCAAAACTTTGGAAAAAATATACAAATTCTTTGTGATGTATACTTCATGATTGCCCGAACATTTTCTATTGGATTTGTATCCGGCGACTGTGGAAGTCAATCCAGTATGTACAGTAAGTTCTCCCTAATTATCGCTCAGATTCCGCACAAAAATTGACAATTTGAGGAGAGGTGATACGATTATTCCAGCCTTGCGGCTCGTTTTTATAATTACCGATTGTCAACAGCTATAAAAACGAGCCGTAAGGCTCGAATAATCGTTTCTCCTTTTCCCAAATTGTCCGTTTTTGTGCACAATCTGAGTGTCAATTGGGGAGAATTTACTGTACATCGATGTCATTTTTGTTCTTTCCGCGCAGTACAGTGTCGACTTCGATGTTTTTGATCATTATTCTCTTGCAGTAGCCAATATTTGTTATTTCTTATAAAATATCTTTAGTTTACCTGCTTGATGTGCAATTTCCGACTTAACGGAACGCAGGGAAAAGTTTTGCCGTACGTCCAACGAAATTTACCCATTTGTCCAACAAGGGACTTTTCGTTAACAATATTGGCCCAGGGCAGATGTTTCACCAGGTAAAAGTTGTCAAATTCTTCAACAGGCTTTCCAGGTGCATACGGATACCTGCGTACACAGTGCAGTGAAAGTGAACTCCGCGTTGACTATACCGTTTATATCTGAGGTCGTATACCGTATCTCTTGTGCGGTACAGCCATCGACCTGGCATCAGCTGAACAATGTGCACGGTCAGCGTACCGACATCGTAAATCCCGTCCCACATTTCCGTGCAGCAAGTGCATCCGCAACTAAACAGTTGAGCTTACTATTAGTGGTATTCTTTACAATTCTGAAACAAACGAATCCTTCATGTCCTTTAACGCGATTATTTATTATTAAATTAGCTTTGCGAATCGTTCGTTGAATTCTGTTTGGATACGGAATTATTGAAGCAAAGATATTTTTTGCCTAATTAACTTATTGTTAATCGTCGCTGTAAACAGCTCAATTAATAATTAAAGCGGCTGTCACTAAGTAGTTGAGTTTACTATTAATGATATTCTTTACAATTTTTAAACAAAAGTATCCTACATGTCCATTAACGCGATTATTTATTATTAAATTAGCTTTGCGAATCGTTCGTTGAATTCTGTTTGGATACGGAATTATTGAAGCAAAGATATTTTTTGCCTAATTAACTTATTGTTAATCGTCGCTGTAAACAGCTCAATTAATAATTAAAGCGGCTGTCACGGTTAAGCTGCTTACTATTTCGGGCTCGAAAAATTAGTAAATATTCTTCGGACATTCTAAAATAAGGATGAGCAACGTTTTTCTTAAAATTGTCACTGTCATGTAGAAACAAAAGTTTGGAAAATTCACGCTCTGTGAGTTGTTCATTCCTCCGAATGCGGCCCGAAACCTGAGCGTAGCCCCCCCCCCTCCTTCCGTCGCACCCCGCAGTCGAAGCCCGTTCCGCACGGTCGCTCGACCACCTTGCAGCTGTCGAGCTCGCTTCTCATTGGTTGTCATTAAGCCGCGGATTGCATTTTCCCTAAGGAAAAAGATCCTTCAAATGACCTCAGAAACCCCTCATTTTCGGTTGGTATAATAATTTTGGGACACCCTTGTAAATACCGGAAATGTTCACTCACTGCAGGGTGATCATTCATTGGACAGATCACACTATGTCACATAAAATGCGTTAAAATGAAAACGAAACGTTTTCGTAGGAGTAGAATCCGTGGTGATAGGCATGGCTCACCGTGGTCGCTTGAACACCTTGGTCAACGTTTGCTCGAAACCATTACACCAATTGCTAACGCAGTTCAACCCGATTGCTCTGGAAGGTTTCGGTTCTGGCGACGTTAAATACCACTTGGGTATGCACGCGGAGAAATTGTTAGAAAGGTGAGAGTTTCTAGAGTTGCGAGTCTGCGTATTCTCGCCGTAGCTCACAAACAGATCTCTATCATAACTGGCTAAATTGCATCCTCACCACCGAAGGAATTCCTCTTGGAAGACTTCCAAGATTCCAAAGTAGGTAGTTGCTACAGATTTGGGTAAAGGCCTTCTTCAAATGATAAAATAAATAATAAAAAAGCGCCAGTGTTCGTTTAATGTTAAACCCATTGCCAATAGTCTCATTGACGAAAAACCAAAAATGAAGAATTCTTATCTCCGAACGTCTCGAATCTCAGTCCATTTATATTTTTTTATCTCTACTCTTTTCTACGTTTGGAACACCACGAAGAATGTAATACCTCTTTTATAACGGGAACTCTGCGGACCCGAAGTTACTCAGTTACGAAGAGAATACTGTATTCAACTTTTGCAGGACCAAGAAGAAAGTGATGGTCGCCGTAATGGCGAATCCTTCGCACTTGGAGGCAATCGATCCTGTAGTGGTCGGTCGTGTTCGAGCTGAACAAGTCGAGAAAAGCGACGCCAGACGTATGTATGCGGTATTCCGTTGCTAACACTTTCGCTGCTATTAACTAACTCAATGCATGCCATCAATTATGCCAATTATGTCGATTATGCTACTGACGCAAAAGCTGTAGTTTCATTTTCGTTGAAACGCTGTCGTTGCATCTTCAACTAGGCTTACGGGCTCGAGGAGATTTCAAATGCAAAAGTATTGTGCTGCAGAAAGTTATGCAAAATATTGTTCGTAATATCTTCTCGTAATATACATTGGATTTTACTTGACAAACGCTATTGGTTAACTTAGAAGCTCATAGATTACGTAGAGAGTCGCAAAACTAAAAGCTCAAACGCTGAAATTATAGAGCAGTCAATGTCATCAAAAATAGCAAGAGAATACATTTGTTAGAACAAGATGTGAATAATTTATATCGAATATGTGAATGTTAGTAAAACTTTATTGTTATTTGCATTCCTTTAGTAATTTCATTATTATAGGGCTATGGATGACAAAATTAAATGTTGAAACTATGAGTTGAAAGCAGTTATTATGTCGGTTTCGATTCTTGAAATTGTGATGGAGCACTAAAAAGCCTCATAGCTGTAAGAGCAATCGTGTGTGGGGAGAGAAATAAAGCCGTGATAACGGTTTAAGATTTGAGCTGTTAAAAGATTCGATTATTATCTCGATTATTAACTCGAGTCTCGAAAATCCGCTGCATAGCTGGGCGAGATGCGGGGAAGGGTAAGGGGCCTGGCGGGCCCTGCATATACGAAACTATACAGCAGGGGTGGACAAACTTTTGATCACTACGGGCGACCTATATTTTAAATTATAGGCGGCAATCCACCAATATCGTATGTGTTAAGTGATCATAAGAAAAGTAGTAATTTAAAACCAAAAATAAATTTAAATTTCGAATAAACATAGATAATATCAGACAGGCGGGCGACTAGGAATAGTTATGCGGTCGACGCTTTGGCCATGCTTGGCCTTGCTGGGATAAGTGTAGGTATTACTGCGTATTTCTCAATGAAGGCGAACTTTGACAGAGAAAATAAGACCTTTAACGCCAACAACTTGACAACTTGAGCTATACCTATTATTCTTTAACTTGAATATTTATTTTTCTTAAAATATTTGATCTCTGAAAGCACAAATGCATATATTACTGCGGTTATGTTTCTATTACTACAAGCCAAATACTGCGGACATTCCGATTACTACGCATGTCAAGGTTGACATAAACCATTTTCTTTCAAATGTACACACACAACTACAATTCCTAGAATCAAGATATTCTCATTGTAGCACTTTACAAATTAGGTATATATAGGTATTCTACGATCAAGTATAGGTGTATAGGTTAAGGCACGCAGTTCGATAAAGCACCGCAGTAATGTGCACACGCAGTAAAAAAGTATGCGCCAATATACTGTGTTAGTAAATAATATCTGAGGATAGATGATAGCGGGGTAGTGTACGACGATTTTTCATCAAAGTAATGATTACTTTATCTAAAGACAACGCTAAAACGAATAGTTCATTATATATTAAAATATAATAATTAATATTATTTATATAATAATTTATATAATAATAATAAATATTATATTAAAATATAAATGGCTTTCGAATCAGCGTTCATAGCTGCCATTACGAGTCGTAAGAGTTTCATAAGACTCGACGTTAAACGTATATAGAAGCTATCTATAGTATAATAATAAAGTATACGCGGCTCGACCGCTCTCGACCCAACACCGTCCTTACCATACAATAGATTCCGAAAATTACCAAACGACCCCATCTGTACTGCAATAGTACTTAATTATCCGAAAAGCCGTTATTTCCTGCCTGTAATATTTCCTTCAACGCTGCCTACATCTGGTCGCCAAAATTCTCTCACCGTCTCTTTACCTTCTGCACAACACCAATTACCCAAGGCAATATCCTTTTCCCCAGCCTTATTACCTTCGAGACACGCGGATTCTTCGCGAGATTCACTCGCAGAGGTACGATTCATACCTGCAAGCGACTGTTAGTTCGGCGCGGTCACCTTTTCCCTTGCTTACAATTTTCTGATCAATCACTCAAAACGACCGCTTCTCTTTCTAGATCCGGAAAACTTGAGAAAATATCCAATCCGAGTGTCTCAGTAAAAATTTCACACCTCTAACGAATCTTCTTAAAAGGCAAAACAGACAACGAACGGTCGGTCTCACCATCAACTCAATTCATTCTATACCCTAGCGTTAAAAATTGTTATGTTGTGTTAAAATATAGTGTTATTGGTATCAGCCAGTGTTAAAACCATTCTCTATCAACCTACCATCCGTATCACTCGAAAGAGTCATAGGGAATCACGCAGACTCTGTGTCATACATGATTGAATCGGAGACTTACGACCTCCGTAGATCTAACAGTTTCACTGTTCGATCTCACCGGGAAAACGTGAAAAAACACTGTTACTTGTATGCCATAAATTATCAATATTAACACGTTCCGTGCCACGTGTACCATCGATGGTACACGCTTGCATGTTTACTTAGTGAACTGAACAAATTGTTTACAAGAAATTTAGAACCGAAGAATCAATTTCCACCGCAAGAATGGGCGTTGATAAGTTTTTGTTACGTTGTTACGTGTACGAGAATTAATAATTGCACGTAATACATCAAGTTTTAGTAAAATATCAAAGTGTGAAGATTCGAGTAAAAAAAGCTCGGCACGGAACGTGTTAAACATACAAAAGATTATAAGATTAATTTCTAGAAGATTATGCACTATAAAATGTTAGATTTTATTACTTTTATAAAATACTGCAGTATTTGGGGCGTCGCAGTAATACCCACATTTACCCTATAGAGCAACTGTCGAGAGTTTTACTCTCAGATGGACACCGAGTACCAAAATTCGAAAAATGTCGTTTTACAGAAGTTTTGCAATAACAGTGTATTTTACCAATTTCTTTCTTCTTCGTTTTATTCTTTCTTCCGCTACTGTACCTTATAACAGCGAAGAAACTTTGCCAGTTTTCGACAACGTTTCAGATAGAATCAATATAAGCATAATACACAGTTTGAAACCGTTATTTTCGGAACCTTTCTAATTCCCACGGTTGAAATACAACAATGGACACGGTAGGATAATGAAACGTCGACGGTAATGTAAACGTCCGAAGGTTGTTCAGAATTAAAACTGCGATTGCTTTCAGGTGGTAGGAAGTCGATGGCTATATTGGTACACGGCGATGCCGCTTTCTCTGGGCAAGGTATCGTTTACGAAACCATGCATCTGACTAATCTACCCGAATATACGACCGGCGGCGTGATTCACGTTGTTATTAACAATCAGGTAACAACATTGAACGCGTCGCGACAGGACGTGGAGTCATAATTAAGGTATTGGCACTCACGAAACAAACTCTGATTTCTTGGTCGCGTTATAGATTGGTTTTACTACTGATCCGAGATATTCTCGATCCAGTGAACACTGTACCGACGTCGCGCGCGTCATTAATGCGCCTATATTCCATATACACGGCGATGATCCTGACTTGGTCACTTACTGCAGCAAAGTTGCTGGCGAGTACAGGTACTTACGTTGTAAATATGATCCTTCCGACTCGCCGCTTAGTCGAATGTTTCTCCAGTATCTATCTAACATTTTAAAATTGTGCGTCTCACAATGGAAAATTCAGTCGCGTGAACAAATTTCGGTAAAAGTTATTTGCGTTCTTAGATTTTATCGATTTCCGGAAATTAACAGTTGTGCACAATAAACTGTACATTCTTGCAACTCTTGCGAAAGAAGGTACAGTAATTTCTCCCTAATTCGCGCTGAGATTGCGCACAAAAATGGACAATTTGAGAAGAGGAGATACGATCATTGACGATTTTTTATAGTTGTTGACAATCGATAACTACAGAAACGAGCCGCAAGGCTCGAATAATCGCAACTGTTCTTCCTAAATTGTCCATTTTTTGCGCAATCGGAACGCGAATTAGAGAAATTATTGTATTCGGGTTTGTTTTGTAGAAGGAAACGCTTCTGAATACTTTTCGATATAAATATGATTTTATTTCAATGAACGAAATAAGGCATTTTTCATTATTGTACGATTGTACTGTCCTAAGAATTCAAGATAAAAAATATGCAAGATAATGTTTATATGCGGTAAGTTGCATTAAGACCGACTCGCGTAACCTGGATATGTTTCCTTGTATGTCAAGTGCTGTTAGTTTGGATAAATAGTTTCGTTTGAATTTATACCATCGAAAGTCTCGTGTAACGAGGTCTCTTTTCTTTCACGAAAATGAAACAGAGCCCAATTTCACAACGACGTGGTCGTAGACGTGGTCGGCTACCGAAGGTTTGGCCACAATGAACTGGACGAGCCGATGCTCACTCAGCCGTTGATGTACAAACGGATCAAGGAACATCCGAACGTGCTCACCGTTTACACCGACAAGTTGTTCAAAGACGGGGTGATCACCGAGCCGTACGCCCAAGAAGTGAGTTCTCGAACATGGCCGGATTTCATTGTTATGTACGTAACCAGATCCTGCAGGATCGTTCACGGTTTCACAGGAGATACAAAAGTACTGGGACTATTGCGAGACGGAGTTCACCAAGGCGCAGACAATCGACTCGATGAACCTGAGTGATTGGCACGATGTACCGTGGACCGATTTTTTCGCGAATCAAAGCCCCAAGCTCGGAATTCCGCCGACTGGCATCGACTCGGAAACGATCATGACGATCTGCAAGCACATATCCACACCTCCGAAAGACATTGAGGTTCATCCTCAAGTACGTCAACAGTGACTTAGCTATTGGTATTCTAGACCTTATCGCAAAATCTTCTTGGAACGTTATCGATGAGTGTGTATTGATGAGCCTGAGCTCACTTGTCATCTATATTTAAGCATGAAAGTAAATGCACATAATACGTAGGGTAGATATCCTAATTTCCGTGTCTCTGTCCCAATTTTCGTTCCTGTCGCAATTTTCGTGCTCTCAGATCGAAAACGTATAGAAAAAAAATGTTTGATGTATAAATTGATATCTCTCTCTGAATCTTACACGTTGATAGGTAAACATAATAAAAAAATGTACATCATCAATTTATGTATAAAACTCTTCTTTTTCTATACATTTTTAATCCTACCCTACGTATTGTGTGCATTTACTTGCATGCTTAAATGTGGATGACAAATGTGCAGAGAGACTTTTGTTTCGACTTATTATTAGATCACTATCACAAGCCAGGTACGTCAATACACACTCATCGATAAAAAAATTATCTAGTAATTCGTTGAGTGCTTTACAAGCGATACTTGATTTACAAGCAGTTATAAATTATAAACTAGAAATATGAACTCTATAAATTTTCTTTTACTTCTAAGAAATTATTACGATTGAAAAACTTCTAATTATTGTAACTGTGAAGAAAAGGTATGCCGAGGGTTTAAATTTACATCGACTCGGGAGCCAGCATGTAAATTTAACCGTACGGAATACATTTAATGAGACTAAGCAAAAATGGCCGAAGCCACAAAAATCGTCCGATTTTGAACCATGGATATGAGTGCCAATTCTAATTAAATATTCTCTAAATATTCTCTACACGATATTATAAGCAAAGTATTTAATTAAAACAAGAAAAAATATTATTTTTTGTTTCTCAAGAAAGTAATTATTTTTTCAATAAAACTTGAATTCAATTGTGTATTCAAAACAAGAAAATGGAATCCTTTGTTTGTTTTTTATGAAAATATTTTACCTATTATCAGTGTTCTATGTTTAGTTAACAATACCACATTTGATGCATTTTATCATTTTTTGAAGTTACTTCGATATCGACAAATGTTCATAATGTTAGAAATTTAGAACTACTCCGAGCCCAAGTGTAAAGTTATCGAATGTCGATAAAAATTCTTTTATTAATTCCATTTGATTTTTAAGATCGCCACGACATTCCATATTTGGCAACTTTCCTTTCCATAATACATCTAAAAACGAGAAAACTCGTGTAAATTCACTATACCACTATACGCACCGGTTCACGTGCGAAAGCTCTGACAAAGAACAGTTCGTATGAATTCTCGTGCAGGTGTTAAGGGTAATGGACAAGAGGGCGCAGTTAATGGAATCTCGTAAAGCAGACTGGGCGATGGGCGAGAATCTCGCGTTTCTCAGTTTGCTAAAAGAGGGCCATCACGTGAGATTGTCCGGCGAGGATGTCGAGCGAGGCACATTCTCTCATCGCCAGCACATAATTCACGACCAGAACAAGGACAAGCTTTATAAAAATCTCCTCCATGACGTATTTCCTGGACAAGCGTTGTACACCGTCTCGAACTCGTCTTTGTCGGAGTACGGTGTTTGCGGTGAGTCTTGCAACGCAATGGTATATACGGTAATTTCTCCCTAATTCGCGCTTAGATTGCGCACAAAAATGGACAATTTGGGAAGACTTCCTTCACCAGATCACCGGTTACTGTCACTTCGCAGTGAATTGTGCCCATAATTATGAAAGTGGTCTAAGTCAAAATTAAAAAAAAAATGAATTTATCACTTATTTCACACGACATGATTTTAAACTAAATTTATTCAGTGTAATTTTTACGACATCGTCAAAAATGAACCTTTAGATAGTAGTTGTAATTACAACGTTATACGGAATTCATTTAGTGTTAATTATGAAAGTGGTCTAAGTCAACATTACTATGAATTGATCGAAAATTGTAGAAAAAGAAATACATTTTCGATCAAACGAATGTCGCAGCCGGATTTTATTTCAACGAAATCACTTGAAAAATCAATAACAAGGAGAGTAAAAAATACCGCGGGCGAATCTGTCTCTTGGCTAAAAATTCAATGGATGAGATTCTTGAAAAATGAACCTTATAAAATGTTTTATAAGACTTCTTTAGATGATTCTGAATTTCAAGTTTTGGATCTTTCACCTAAAAGAGGAAGACCAAAAATATACGAAAATATTTAATTACTTCCATTATACAACACCACTAGACCACTAACGGAAGAAAAACATAAAGATCTTATGTGTTTACTACCATACACCCCTCCAGTTTTTCAGGAACATTTTAAAAATCTTAAAAACTCGAAATTATGATAAAAATGGATTACTTTTTAAAAATGATTAATAAATGTTTATGAATTATTTCGTTAAAGTTGTTGTTTCAAATGGACCGTTTATTTTGAAAGTGGTATAAGTTCTTTTTTTTAAAGAAATTCAAAATGCCGAATCTGAGCTTGTATTGTCTAAATACCCCACGCAACACCACTTACAATTTCTTTCGATGACATTGGACTTACACCGCTTTCAAAATAAACGGCTCAAATAAAGATCACAATTTTTTATTACTTTAAGTCAATTACAGGACATTCAGTTAATTTTGAAAATGGTCTAAGTCAATTCAAGCTTTAAAAACAACATTTTCCTATGAAATTCACACAAAATTTCATATCTATAATAAATTTCCATTAATCAAGACTAATAAAATTATAAATTAAAATGTCGCATAGTGTAAAAATATTTTTTAATTTATTCAAATGCGATTCATTAAATATCTCGAAACAAGAAATATATGACTTAGACCACTTTCATAATTATGGGCACAATTGACTACGGTCACGGTAGAACAAGATATAGAAAATATAATGCGTAGATTGTATAGTGATGGAGAGCGCGGCGAGAAAGGGACACGCAGGAAATCTTATAGCGCAATGATATATATATATACAGTAATTTCTTCGTAATTTGCGCTCAGAATGCGCACAAAAATGGGCAATTTGGGAAGAGCTGATGCGATTATTCGAGCCTTGCGGATTCGTTTTTATAGTTACCGATTGTCAATAATTAGCAAAACTAGCCGCAAGGCTCGAATAATCGTATCGCGAATTAGAGAGAAATTACTGTATTGTAGAAGCCGAAGATTGACGAACACGTTACGATTTCGGAGCGGCTTCCGAAATCCGCAATACCGACTCGTGCTCGCGGCTCCTGTGCGTCATCTCACGCGACGTACGTGTGCGTGCATACGTGAGCGTCGCGACGTAAACATCGCGACGTTGCTAGGGCGATCGACGGCCAAATTCGAAGGAAGACTCGTAACGGTTGACCAGCGCTCGCAGGGCACAGGGGCCAGCGAAACGAGAACGCGACGAACGTCAACACGCAATTTCCGAATACGATTACGGTTACGATTACGATTACGATTCCCGAACACGGCTACGATTACGATCACGATTATGATTCACGCGATACGATATTATAATATAATTAATATATATATATTAAAATATTATTATAAAAATAATATATTATAATAATGAAAATATTATATTATAATATTTATATATAATTATTATATATATAATATTTACGGCTTCGGCGTACAATGACGAGAATGATTGAATATTGCTTTACTGTCTTTTTGTATCATATTTTGTGTGCGTTACTGTTTAGTAATAAATTGAATAGTTACCAAAACATACTATCTTTACAGAATTATTGTCACTTTCACAAAGTAATATAAAATACCGGCTTTTAGTGCTCCGTAAGCCTAGTGTTTACTTATACATTTGTAATGCCATTATTTCGGTGCGCCTCACAATTGCAAAATGCATTTTCCTGCGGTCATAAGCAATAGAGGCGTCTGACTGATTCCGCTCAAGTAGGCCAACCTGTACACCCGACTTGCTTGAACAATCATATCTCTTTTTCCCAAATTGTCCATTTTCGTGCGCAGTCGGAGCGCGAATTAGGGAAAAATTACTGTGTCCTAACGAAAAACAAGCCTAATCACCGTTGATCTCGAAAATAGGATTCGAGTTAGGATATTCGGCCTACAATCACAACACTTTGACGATATGGGAAGGCCAGTTCGGCGATTTCGCAAACACATGCCAGGTAAACTTGTTTTTCAAAAGATTTATTTTGATTTATTTTATCGTTTCGATATAATCGAATCTGGCCTTTATCATCCTTTAATTTGATCTCAGATATGGTGATATCGATACGAATAAATTTAATTTGCGGATTTGCATGTATTTAGGTTACCCTGGACACGCTTCTCTGTTCCGGGCAGACGAAGTGGGGTAGACAAGTGGGATTGGTTCTCCTCTTGCCCCATGGAATGGAAGGTCAAGGTCCGGAACATTCGTCCGCGAGGCCTGAACGGTTTCTTCAACTCTGCGATGATGATTACATGTACATACCGGGTACGGAGCCAGGCGCTCCGCCAGGAGAGACGCCCGAGGAGATTATGACTAGACAGCTATTCGAGATCAATTGGATCGTTTGCAATTTAACTACGCCCGCGAACCTCTGCCACGTTTTGCGGCGCCAGATACTGATGCCGTTCCGAAAGCCGCTGGTTAGATACATTGTTATTATTCACTTATTGTGGGCGACTATAAAAGACGTTAAAAACAGCAAGAGACGTACTACGATAAAATGTTGTTTACACTTTGTTGCGGCGTACAGTAGATTGAAATCGTCAAAACGCGGACGGAAATTAAATTTTTATCTTCGATCAAGGTCAATGAAATTTGGCTGCTTAACTTGTTTATAATTTTGCCAAGTGGTCTGAATTTGTTTTGGATGATAATGGGATTAGTCTATGACTAAAAAATTATTTTCAAAAATTGCAATTTGTTGAAATGGTAATAGAATGAAAATATGATGTTTTTTCAACTCTTTTATCTGAGCCTAGAAAAAGAATTTTAAAAATGCATTTTGTAGATCTCGGTAAGTTGTATGTGTGCTGAAAATTTCATAGAAATCGGTTGACCTTGACATGAAGAATTGTAAGCAATTAAAGACCGCGAAAATCGCAGTTTTTCACGAATTTCAACCAAAAGCAAATAATTTTTAGATCTTTTAATGACTGCAACTTGACTATGCGTCGACCGATTTTGATGAAATTTTCAGCATGCATACAAGTTACCGAGATCTATAAAATGCACTTTTTAAATTTTTGTTATAGCCTCTGATAAAAAAGTTGAAAAAAACATCATTTTTTCAATCTTTTATCACGCCAACAAATTGCAATTTTTATAAATAATTTTTTAACCCTCAACAAATTTAGGCCGCTTAGCTCAATTATAATAATGTTATTACGTTTTAAAAGGGGTACGAATACTCTCTACACCCACCGTATTTATACTAAATTACATTATAAAAGAATTTTCGGTGGACTGTCTAGAATTTTTTTAGACAGTCTCAAGAACGAGGAGAAACACATGTATTTAAGAACTCGTGCTCTTTTTCTGAAATTATACAACTTCGCCCAATTATTATTATTATTATGTCCAGTCATATCTAGTTATACAATAGAAAGTAGAGAACATTCGATGGTTTCCGATAGTTTCCAAAATCTATCGATGACTATCGGTAGTATTATCGGACAATAGAACGCTCGTAGGAGGGCTAAAATGCGCAGAACTGCAAAGTCGTGTCGAATTAATCGTGAACTGAGAAAGTAATTGAAACGTTTCAGTCCGTTCTCAAGAATTTTGATTCTCTAATCGATTCGAACAGGTTATCATGACTCCGAAATCTCTTCTTCGTCATCCGATGGCCCTGTCGTCTTTCGAAGAAATTGAACCCGGTACCACGTTCCAGCCAGTCCTGCCGGACCCTTTCGTGAAGCCAGGCAAAATACAAAAGATATTGCTTTGCTGTGGAAAGGTGTTTTATGACCTGGTTGCAGATCGTCAGGGGAAACAACTGGAAGACAAAATAGCGATCATTCGTATCGAACAACTCTGTCCGTTTCCGTATCACCGTCTCAAGGAAGAAGTTTCCAAGTATCCTAAAGCGAAGGTAAAAGATCCCTGTTGTACGCAGCTATCATAGTTTGATTGGTGCAACTTGAGAATGGGTATGGAATTGTACACTTAGATCGTATGGTTGCAAGAGGAGCATAAAAATCAAGGCTACTATGATTACGTGAGAAACAGAATAGCCTTAGCTCTGGGTCTTCGTATGGACGACGTGCCTTACGCAGGTCGGTCACCATCCTCCTCCCCAGCGACAGGAAGCAAGATCATTTACTCGACCGAATACAAAGATATGCTGACTGCCGCAATGCGACTTGAATGATTGTGTATCACAAGTAATTTATTGCTTAAGCTTTAAAGAATCTCGTATCGCCACGGCGAACGGAAGTGTTGAAATGCGAATAAATGTGTTCAAATCTGACTCACCGAGAGATATAAGTATTTAGGATAATCGGCATGAAAGTGCGCACAAATCCCTTTGCTTAAGGAATTCCACATTGCATTGTTCCGTTCGATTTTTGATTTGTCGCCGCTACTATAACGAGAGAACAGCTGCACGATGTGCAAAATAGAACTGAACTTGAGCTCTTCCTAGGTGAAGGTGGTGCTAATCGACAGCGTTGTCTACATACACGTGCACAAGGATACATCGGGACTATTGCGATCGTACAACGTACTCTTGACTGTATGCGAGTAGTGCATGTTAGTAGTGCATAGTAAGTTAATTGTTCAAAAGTTATCTCTTTGATATTTTGTCAAGGTACGGGCAATCGTAATGCTTCTTGTATAACCGTAAGTAAACATCGTAATATAACTTGCGCTAATGTCGTTTCTATGGGAATCTATTTGGCTTGTAATCCTATAACGTCTCGTGTGAAATAAATTATCAGTAATTAGTTAGAACAACTCGGTATCGTGTGGAAAATTTTACTTAAAACTATTAAATTTTACTTGGAAAATTACTCTTAGTATGTAATGCAATTTTGGTAATCTCAATGGCAGTATGAAAACTAATGTTGTGTACAACAATCCTTACAAAATGCAGAAACACTATTTCACGATTTTAAATGGAATCACATTTTATTTCTTGTGGAATTTTGTAGACGACGTCGAGACAAAAGCAACCCTACATGCACTAAAAATTCTTTTTTACTGAATAAGGTAAATTCAATTTCTCTTTATGGCATAATCTAAATTGAATTTTTCCTTACCGAATAAGGTAAGTAAAATCTCTTTCAAGTACATTTTTTCAAGTCGTCTTTAGAAAAATGTTCTGACGAAATAAATTAAAATTTTTGCAATTGACTTGGTTTTATAGAAAAAAAAATGAAATAGATAATGCAAACAAGTGAAACAATTACGGTTAATATTTAATACTTTGTGGCACCGAAAACGATGCTAAAAGTTTCATTGATTAACAATCGAAAATAAAGACAGTTGATTTTTGAATTTTAAAAGCTGCGCTCGCACGAGTCCTTTAATGTTGACCGAACGCTTCGAACATCAGCCTATCTTTCTCTACGTTCGGAACATTGCATACAAAAAATGTACAGTATTGACCGAGTCCTAGTTACTGAGCAAGCGATTCTACTCGATTCTACGTGAGCCAATCAAAGCTAATGATGGAGCTGCAGCGCGATACTGTGTAGGATCCACTGTTGTAGTACCTCTACTATAATTGAATAGAAAATTATTGAAATACCCTTGATGGGGAGCAGTATATAAAAGTGAAAGATTTAATAAAAAAAACCATTGAGAAATTGTATAAATTATTGCCAAGCAAACTGATTGCGGCAATTAAGTATTAAGTATTAAGTATTAACCATAATTGTTTCACTTGTATCCATCACCTGTTTCTTAACGAATGGACGATCATTTTGACCGTTTGCTTATTTACAATATTTATGTTTTTCTTCTATAAAACTAAGTCAATCGACAAAAAATTTTAATTCAGTTCATCACAATATTTTTCTAAAGACCACTTGAGAAAATGTACTTAAAAGAAATTTACATGACATTATTCAATGAAAAGAGTGGTCTACATTTTACTCCGTAGAAACATGTGTAGAACAATGGTACATTTATTTCAGAACTCGTCGAGGAAAGTGATAATAAGGTATCGCATTGGCGACCTCTATGAATGCGTACATCAAGTATAAACGTTATTCAAGAATATCTTCTCTCTGAGTTTGAACAGTAATTACATTTTGTTGATTCTATGACAAGTCAGTTCACCATCTACATTTAATGATGAAGCACTCTTAGTTATTGAACAACTGTGTCCAAGTGATTATGTTTGTCTTAATGTTGTTTGTATTACCGTACAAAAGAAATTTGACATGATGTTATTTAAGAAAGTGAAAATCACCTCGAGATTTTATTGAAAAATAGTATTTTTTCCATATTTATTTACACAAATATCTTTTCGTTATAATCTATTTGAAGTCTTGAAAGAAATTATAACAATCGTTACGCTGTTACTACAGACAGTGATAGTAAAAATCCACCATAATAGCGATTGTTGTAATAATTGAAAACAATGGTAGTATGTAATCGTTATCGGTTGTATAGAGCTAATAACAATACAAATTGAAAATTTGTTAATATTGAGAATGCGTAAACAGAACAGTAAAGAAATCATCGTCTAATGTAATTTTTTCGATAAAAACATCGATTCAAATCTCTGGTATTCAAAAACAAATTACGGATAAACAAACACTAATGCGGTGCAATACATTGATAATCAAAAAGCAATAGATTACACATTCAACTTTGCTTACCATTTCAATCCAGTATCAAACGCGATACGAGAAACGTTTTTTTTCCTAGGTCAACTGTTTGTATTAACCGCACAAATTCGATAATTTTGCAGGTATTGCTTTTCAACTCTCTTATCTTGCTTCCTCGCGGTAACAGAAACACGCTTGACAGCAATACACTCGTATATTCCGCTGTTGGTCTTATCGAACTCACTTTTTATAACAGAACACACAATTACTCCTACGCTCGACGGGATTAAAATGTTCCAGAGAAGTTCGTGCAAAATTATTCTGCATTGAATACAAATCAAACGATCTGCCAAGTGGCTAATATTATATAGCAGCAAGTGGAATCGGTAACTGAGATACTCTCTATCGTTGTAATGGATAAAAATTTCTTTATCCGTATATCGGCAATCAAAAAGATAAGCGATTTCCGGGCTTATCGGACACATTTCACGCTACGTATTTTTCGCCAAAATTACCTGTGATTATACGTGGAATATTCAGAATGCAAAAAGCTCTCGTTAAGTAAGTTCACCCCGTTAAACGTGCATAAAATAAACAATTTTTTTTCATAACTTATCCTTCTGGAATGCATGAAGAAATTCTTTCCATACAGAATTTACTAATAATACTTATTCGTATTTGTTACAATTACCGGGTACGGTACAAAAATGAAGGGAAGATTTATCGAAATTTCTGAGAACGCTCGACGGTGTGTCGAATCGTGTAGACCTCTTTTCAAATCGTATTACCCGCGCAGCAGTCGCGCTTGCATCGTACGCCGGTAGATGGCGAGCGTCGTTCTCGATGCTGAGTCCGCGTCTACGATTAGTCATTCAGTTAGCTGCTTACTGATCAGTATGGTGGGTGCTCGGCGCGTGTGACGTTCCGTCTCGTTGCATAATCGTTTGAGAGAGCGAGCGAGACAGAATAAAAGGAGAAACCGTGGTCGGGAGAATTTCGGTCGTGTCTCGTGGTGCCGTCGAGCCGAGCACGCTGCCTGTCGCGGATCAAGAGATATGCCGAAGAGTGGAGTCGAGAATTGTTAACGTGACAAAGGATGCGTCTGGTCTTTCTGTTGGAGGATCGGTAACGAATAACCAACAACAGCGGCACCAGACACAGACAGAGAAAATGTCGCCAGTAAAGACGAACAGCAACTCACCGGGGCCCACGAAAACTCCGATGCTCAGCCACGTGAAATACGAGCATTTCGTTGCCGGCATATCAGGCGGCGTGATCTCAACGCTGATGCTGCATCCCTTGGACTTGATCAAGACCAGATTCGCAGGTATGTCGATTAATGTCCTCGCTGACGACATAACGGTTCGATGCAAATGGCGGGTAGCTAGATATAGTAAAACTCCTCTTGGCAAACTCGTGCACAGCCCTTTGTACTCACGCGTTGCCCACGCACCATCTAATCTCAAATAGTAAGTAATGAATGATCTGTTCCATCTTGTATATCTATATGTGTGTATACCTTTGAAGACGGTGTACTAACGCCACTATTTCTAGACAGCAACTATTTTTAAATCTTATGTTAATTTGTACAGTCATTTGTAGACAGCAGTCATTTTGAAGCATTCTGAAAATAAGGATGCTTTATTTTTTCAAATATTATTCTTTGCTTTTACTTACTTTTAATTTGTTCAAAATGTTTGAGTTATATGTGTATGCATGCATATGCACTGACTGTACACTCCGTTCGTTTATGAGCGTAAATGCGGTTTCACACCAGCTGGAAGACTTTACTTTTGATAATAACGTTAATTCTATTTATAATAAAAGTATTTTATTCGCCGATTTTCCGTACATCTAAAATCTCGTTTCATTGCAACTGCTCTTCATCTAATGTTACGAACAGAATTACAGAAATATATAGTTATTCATTTCGTCGAGATCTGTCTCTACAATACGGAAAGTTTATATTTTAACGTAAAATAGTGTAAATGTCAAACAGAAAAACTTTTTAGAGTTTAGGGATAAGGGATAAGAAACCACCTTTGGTGTAATTGTTCAATAACTAAGGTGTGATCGTGTGAAGTAAGACTCCTTTTTTGTTGTTTTTAAAAGGTCATTTCTTACACAAACATAGTGTTTCAACAAAAAATCATTACACTAGTTTTACCGACAGTACGATTTGTGCGTGTAGTACACACTAAACTCGTCCCTTTACCTATGTCGCTTCATCTGGACATCTACAAAAAGTGGTTTATTGATATTCCTTTCTTCAAATTTTCCTTTCTTCTAGCTAGCAAACTAGACACTTTGACGTCAGACAAACATTTCATGTCCAGTAAAACAGTTGAACTAATTTTCTTGTTATCATAGAAACAGGTATTTAGCGGGGAATATCTTAGACGACAAAGTATATTGAAGGACATTGAAGAACAATGTTGTAGTCAGAAAATTGTTATAGTCAACGAATGCGTAGTCCGCGTGTGGAAGACGTTTCAGTTTGTTGATCCTATGGAATTGTGCGATAAGTTTGAACCAAGAGCGCACGTGGTGTTATCGAGAATGATCGAGAAGTATTTTGTGCCGGTGGACTAACGTCGGTCAATTCACTCTTCATTAGCAGCGATTAAAGATATAGAAATACTGATTGGCCGGTAACAATAAATACTACACGTCTTAGCCTACAATTAATGCTATCGTTAAGTAATTTATCAAAATTATCAAAGGAATTACTCGTTCTCATAATTAGACTGTCGATCTTTATGAAAAATACAGATTTACCATGACGATTGTATGGAACAGAAATTAAATAAAAATAAATTGTTTCTTTCAATAGTTTCGATAAGTTGAAAGTAATATAACAATATTATTAAATTCTTATGTCTTCACATTTTTATATTATTCTTATTATTCTACTTTTATATTTTTAATTGTTTCCATTTTTACCTTAAATACATAAAATCCGCAGTTTGTTCATAATACAAGAATTCCGGAAATTTTAATTACCACAATTATACCATTTCTTACAAGTTCTTATATAACCAATTGTCACGATCGATTCTAATCGCAGAATTTTAAGTACTTCTTATCAACGGAAACATAATGGTAGAAACGAAATACGAAAATAGATACAGCACTTTACATAAAGAACACAATACTTGATATCTACTAAACATTGATGAAATACTAATAAAATCAGAATCGATCTTTTTTTATTCAAATAGTCTGGTTTTCTCTAATAAAAATAATAAAATGATAAAATAATGCCTCACATAGTTCGAGTAATTGGACTCGTATAAAAAGAAAATTATAAAATTTTAAATGTTGTTAAACGTTGTCACGTAAATTTCAATGACAATGAAATGGATGAAATATATATAAATGTACATGAATATGTATTAAACTGTAATTTAAATATTTTAAAGATCGGAATTCACGAATGTTATATTTAAAAGGAAAAAATAAACAAGTAGAAAATTCTGTACATGTTTGCCAACCGTATCAAACTTATATTGATAGAATTCGAACGAGGTTAATATTAAATGGCTGCCAAATCATATTTTTGTATTATTAAATATCATAAACACTATTTTCATCGTTTAAATACACACGCTGGATGTATTGATTGCCACCAAATTATATCAATTCTTAATTGAAATAATGTACATACAGATGTATACAAACCCCCAATTTTTAACTAAATAGTCCAAATTCGTGAACTATTGATATAATTCTGTGATAGAAATGATAGTAGGACTTCCGGAGACCCAGAAATCGAAGACAGAAAAGAACATTATGCGATAGATGAATCTTTTTTATTTCGTTCGAGATAATCGTCGAACCATTGGTCGAAATTCAAATGATCACTCTTGATAACACGCGATTTCGGATGAAATGGAAAGTGCCAGGCGACTTTCGATCACGTTTCAAAGGGGAAAGAAGAAATTCCAGTTTGTCCAACGAAAACAATTCAAGATTAATACTTGCGTTGTGCTTATACGATATTAACATCGATACCGATGTCCATTTCGTGTTGCAAATATGTGATTGGACATTCGTCAAGGAAAATGTATGCATTTACATTCTTCCTGACATCAGTTGTGATGATCACGTAAGTTTTGGTCGTTATGTCATCATTTGGTCTCTAGATAAACATGAATGTTTCGTGTAATATGTTATATTAATCGTTGCAGTGTACGACATCGCAACAAAATGTTGTTATGAAATAAAATTCCTCCTTTCTTTCTGTTTCATTTTACTACGTATAAATTGTAATTTCCACGCTTGAACGGCGGGCCTATTTGTTAAAATTTTATTTAACAATTTTTTTCGATATGTTTTTTAAGGACTTCTTCTAGACACGTCTGTTTTTCTATAGACTATAGACCTTAATGAAATATGCGAAAATTTAAATTAATTGTCAGAAATTGGATATATAATCATACAGAAATTATTTATACTTGACTTAGAATGTTTGAAGAATGTTCAGTAATTTTTGGAACCCAAAATAACAAATAGTTTGAACACGAGTGCCGTTTGAAGTTGTTCAAGTGTATCATACTCCTCGTGTATTTTATGGAATATTTATGCGATAAAACCACTACAAAACAGCAAGTATTTGCGTACACGGTATATTTGTTTTCATTTATTAGCATTTGTTGTCACATGCTGCTAATATTTTGCGAGTCTGTATTTTGCTCTGTCGTAAGCAGTGAATACGAAAAAACAATACGTTCAGTTTAACGCTATTTTAAACTGTCCACCACCGGTTCATGGTCCAATAAGTTTGCTAACAACTTATCGCAAAATTGTTTAGGCGTGATAAATAAAAAGGATCGGATACACAACGATGCTGCAAAACAATACTACATACGAGCTGCCACGGGTTTATCTATGCCGACTTTTAATTATCTTGTTATCATTCGATGTCGCAAAGAGGGCTCGACTCGTTCACGCCTAACGTATTTTCGTCGTAAAATTCGTTGGCCGTACACCAAACCGCAAGAAATTCCGCGGATTGCGTCAGAAGCACGTGAGAGATCAAACGGCGGAATTTCGATCGTGTCCCCACGTCGTTAAATATGTACGCTCGTAGTTTTGTCGAGAAATGTGTATTAAAATCTTCGCTTCTATAGAGTGGTTCAGAAAAGCACGTTGATAAACTTTTTTCTCTCACGATCAGGCACACGGAATAATAATTTAATGAAATTCTTTGAACTTTAAACAATGATTAAAACATTATGTACTTAGTTCCAATTATGGAAAATTGTTAAATAATATATTTACACTTTATTAATAATCCTTGTTAAAAACCACTTCATAGATTTCACGCAGAGATAATAATTTGAAGAAAAAGTAATTCGAGTATAAAAGTAATGATAATTACTTATTATTACAATAATAATAATTAATAATATAATTAAATTATATCGACTTTTTATTTTAATTACATATTAATATAGTTAAGATAATAGTGACTGATTATTATAAATAAAATGTAAACATAAATATTTGTAATTCGAAAATAAAAATAGTTTTCGTAAACTTTAAATTAATTTATGATTCTTTGAAAATACATCATTATAAACGGATCTTCATGATAACTAAGAAACTTTAATAGAATCTTATACCGTGATGTTATTTCTTTCTTGTTTAATAAGAAATTGTACACTCGAGAGAAATGAGAAGATCTTTTCCTTGATTCTATTCGGTGTCGCAATTTTCTAAGAGTATTCATATTCGAGTGTTTATCAACGCTGTAATGGATTTTGCAATTATACGATCCACGTGTACAAGTATTTGTACGTACATGCAGCGCAGAGATTAATTTATCGCTTTTACCAAACATCTCGTGACTTCCAAGAATTGTTTCGCACACATATCAGTTCCTTTGTTGTTTTGGGTGAATCTAAATAAGAAACTGAAATGAGACAAAGTAACAATTGAAGTTATCTCTCGCGATCCACGTGTCTACTTTAATGCCATTTGTATGATACACATCTATTAGAATCAAAAACTGTATTCAAGATGATTTCATTGGTCTGGTATAACTTTTCCCGAATAGACCGCGACTGTTTATGTACTGATCTTTATCTTCACTGATTATTATTTTTTGAAACTGTATAGATGACGAAATACTTAATTACTATCAAAAATGATAAATATTATATAATTTGGATGAAACAATGTTTTATATAGGAATCGGAAAATTAGCAAATTTTATAGAATTATAATCAATAATTCTAAATGTATGTAAAAACCAGACACTTTAGAAAGTATATTTATTCTTTAATTATATATATATTCATGTACAACAAAGCACATTGTGAAAAATTTATCTTAAAATAAGTACGCTATTTTCAGTATCTTTTAAATAAAGTATTATTTTTAATATTAAATATTGTGTTAACATGTTGCTACAATGAACTAGATATTTTATGTGATAAGTTTTTCAATATTTTATTTCTATTTTACCCTCTAATTTAATTTTATTACTTTATCACTTTATTCAGCACTGCTTGTTATTTCAACATTGCAAGTGATCAAAGAACTACCTACCAGAGAAGTACTCTCTATGCATCTCATGACGTGTGTATGCACTTATACAATTCTAGGAACATACGGTAACGATGGTAACTAGTGGTAACGATGACTCATGATATTCTTACTCCTGCTATTATTACTGTTGGAAATGTTCTGGTCTGCGATGAAAACTTTCTCCATTTTCTGATTTTTGTTGAATCGTCTGTGAGAATGGAAATTTGCATGCACATTCTTAGCTCAGAAATACGAACGACCTTGACATTGTTTCATTTACATGGTTCTTGAGATACTGTCCTTGCATAATAACGTCACGCGTTCTTATTCCGCTCACTATCGCTTTCTACAGGAGGAAATGAAAATTTTCGATTGGAACATACAATTCATTAAACTAAACTGAACTTTTCATACGCATCCCCGGTATGATGGAAATAATGGCTGTAGATAAACCATGACCGCGAGACAGGGAAAGAAAATAATTAGATTCCGCTTATCGCTTGCGGTTTCTTCGTAATACAATCTGAATATTTGTAAAGTTTAACGATTCATTGGCTTCGCTGTCCCATTTTATCGTAATTCATCGATGTTATCTATTCGCAAGATGTTAAGAAACTTCAGTGACATAGAATTAAATATTGTGGAATTGAATTTAAAAGATTTGGATAGTACAGTAATCAAACACCGTGTGTTGAGACTTAGATGAAAAAATAAGATGAATCTCGTTCTTAAGGAAATCAATTTTAAATATTTATTGAGCACATGTGTGCTAGGCCAACTCTTGACTAAATGCAGATTGTGTAATTTATAAAGGGATATTCTAGATACTGTAACAATGAATATCTATATGTGAATTTGTATTCTTTTGATTTTGTAAAATTGTTTATAAAAATGAGAAAGAGTAAACATAAATTAGTCATGGTTATGCATATCAGAAAGAAGCTTGCGAATCTTTTTTTAAACAATAGTTGAAAAAGGAATTATTTAGTGTTTATTATTATAGAATTATTAAGGATTATTTTAGAGTTTATATTAAGAAATCCTTAACCATGAACGGTAAATTTTTAAAATAATTATGAAATAATTTTTCAATTAATTCTCGTTCGTACATATTTGTATACGTTTGGTTGAATCAAATTTGATGTAATTCTCACAATGTGAGAATCTCTTTAAAAAAAATTCTTCGCGTCTAATATTTTAGACACGGTTTTTAGGTTTCATTAAACCTATCAAAAAGTTTTACAGCTCTATTAATTCTTGATTTTCATATTATTGACGTTTATTGATTTGTATACATATAACGCAGACTTACGATAAGCGTGGACTCTGTTTTCTGGTAGTAAATTATTAACGATAACATGACCCTAATTGAGCACAGCTACGAAGGAAATCGTATGGCGAGGCATTCATAATCGTACGTCAAATAATGATGACTAACATTTATTCTTTATTTGTAGTGAACGATGGTCATTCGAGCTCTGCTCCGCAATACAAAGGGCTGAAGAGTGCTGTTTCGCAAATTGTTAAGACTGAAGGTGTGCGAGGACTTTACAAAGGTGTTGCGCCGAACGTGCTAGGATCCGGCGGTTCATGGGGTTTCTACTTCTTTTTGTAAGTGTCTTTGATTCATCTTGATACAATTGCAACTATCGCGTGCAGTAAAACTACGTTCATTTGGACAAACTTTTAGTTAACAGCTAATAAGAACTAAACGATACAAGCAGTGAATAATAATCGAACGATCTTATACACAAAATGTTCAAGTAGATCCAGTTAATTTTCTTTGTAATCATTGAAACCCACATTCATCATAGTGCAAAACAAATGTATTTCAATAAATGACTTCTCATACTTTTTCATATTATTTCAAATATATATTTATTGATACAATTCATTCATCATTCTATCTTTTGATTTGAAATAAAAGCGGTATTTATTTTAATAAAGGCTGATAAGTGGTAAAGGAAATTGTAAACATATGCTAAATTGATTTGAAACAAGCGTAAAAGAAAAATCAAGTTTGTTTATTAAAAAAATCTGTGCATAATTGAAACCACACTGTTTGAAGGAGCACTGTGTACGTACATATAAATGTGAATAGTTATAACTATTATGTTCGTTTATTCACAGCTAAATAGAATTTAAGATTTACTATATGTATCCCTAACACAGCATTCGATGCTTTGTAATTATATGATTATCCTCTTTGTTTAGCTATAACACCATCAAAGGGTGGATTCAGGGTGGAAACAGTAAGATGCCTTTGGGACCCTCGTGGCACATGTTTGCTGCAGCTGACGCTGGAATTCTCACTTTGCTAATGACCAATCCACTTTGGGTAGTAAAGACGCGTTTGTGTTTGCAATACAAGAATGATCAAAATCTGCCAGAAAGGCTCCGATACAAAGGCACAGTAGATGCTATTAAGAAGATATATAATACCGAAGGGATCCATGGTTTATACAGGGTAAGTTGATTAACTAGTTTAATCTTTCGGAGCAAAATCAATGTACTTTTTTTCTGTTATGAGTTTAGCTCCGTATGTAGCTTGTCAAGTTTGGCATGAAATAATAAAAAAATTTTGATTATATTCAAATAGTAGTACTTTAATATTATGATTTATTATAATGGTGATGAAGTAGTTTTTGAGAAAACTCCATTTGAAGTGTCAGGGTTTCCAGTTTTTTATATTTGCCAATAGAACTTCAGCATTATATTTTTCTTAAATATAAAACTGTCAGGCAAGAGAAAATTAATGTTTCATTTTTATGGGGATTTGTAGGGTTTCGTTCCTGGAATGTTCGGTGTTTCACACGGAGCTATCCAATTTATGGTGTACGAAGAGCTGAAGAACTGGTACAACGGTTATTTAAAGCTTCCAATTGATACTAAGTTGGTAAGTTGCATATTATATGTGTAGTATAAGGTATTATACTATAATACCTAACAAGGTAACAGATGTATTTTTATTATCGGGAAAGAAATGATTGTACTACTGTGATTTCCCTTGCAGAGCACGTGGGACTATATCTTCTTTGCGGCGATATCGAAACTTATAGCTGCGGCTTCGACTTATCCTTATCAAGTCGTGCGGGCACGTCTTCAAGATCATCATCATAACTACAGTGGCAGCGTTGAATGCGTGCGATTGATATGGAGGTCAGAAGGCTTAAAGGGTTTTTATAAAGGCTTAACGCCATACCTTTTACATGTTACACCAAATATTTGTTTAATTATCGTAATTTATGAAACATTTTCTAATGTGCCTACAAACTCTCATTGACTCCTTTAGATTATATTAATCTATTTTTTTTTAACTGATACGAGATGGAGGATAAATGATTATTAGTATCGGTTCCAATAATCTGTACTTCACCTAGATTGAGTTATGCATTGATACTGGAATTCTCCCAACCCAGAACAGTCAGCTAACTCGTGAAAATAATCAGCAACAAATCGTTCTGATTTTAATATAACTTATATTTCGAATTTCTTGATGTCCTTTGTTAGTCGAAGGTACACTTTGATGCAGTATTATTAGAAAAAGTTGTTACTCTTGCATACATACAGACGTGCCCACACTCACACATATTTACACATACAAAGCTCATCTCTGTACAAATATAAAAAAAAATACTTGTGTTGTTGCACGGAAGTGTACACTTCAGCTGTACTGTTCCTTGTTTGAGATTGGCTTAATTCAATTGATATGCTACGATGTAGTGCTCGATGACTCGAAAGTGTCACCGCCGTTTGATTTGGTCAACATATTTGGGGATTTATTTGAAAATGTGATTTATGGAACATGTGTAAAGTATATTATTGAAAAGATTTTTCATTGTACTCAGTAATCATACATCATGGAAGCTGTCTAAGTGCAAGTGTATGGGGACTCTAGAAATAGATAAATAATTTTAATATTCTTAAGTTTTTTTCGAATCGATCACAGGCACTGGCAATATTTTATTCTTTTTTAGGAAAAATGAAAGACAGTCTTTATTGTATATATATATTGTTGTATATATACAATATTATTTTACATAATGGTTGTCTTATATTGGACGACTGTTTTATATCAACGATCGAACGATTTACTTTGTAATTATAAAAATATATGTGTGTATATATAGGTACTGAAGGTGTGCTATTTCAAACTCTTTCGCATTGTACGTGATGTGACTTTTTTGAAATGGTGCAATAATTTATATGGATCATTCGAACGTATTGTTTTATTTATTCGACGACGTATATGTGCAAAATACCTTGATTTGCTCTTGTAATGTGCGAAAAGGGAATTTGCGTATTGTAAGGACGAAGAACTTAATTTTTTTTTTCATACTATGATAATAATCTTCTGAATTCGGCACTTATCTATGCAATGCGATTATTTCACTTTGTGGATAACACTATAACCAATAGTGATTACCATAAATGATTTACTGTTCCTTCTACGTCACGACAATTTCTTTCGAAATTCGATTGTGAACACGACTAGCAAAAGGTGCAATTTAATACTTTATAATAGTCAAATTTACAGTATCAGACGGTTACATAATTGCATAAACGACGAATTAAACAAGACTTTGCAGCAATTAGATAGGCACGTAAGCAGGGATTAAATAAGAGTTTCGGCATTCTCACGTGATCGATTCTCACGATGGTCGAGCCTGAATCTCGTATTGGAAATGAAATTCGACAGAAATTTTTGCGTAGGATTATAACTGATTATCTACAATTGCATTGTTAACCATGCTGTCATTATGTTTTTTGTATACAATGACCACTATACCTCATTTCGAAACACCTATGTTAGATTAATGTTTCAAGGTTCATTGTAGAGTCTGGTACTCGGACCAACCGAAGTGTAGCAATAAAATTTAATGTCATTGTAACTCGGATTTAAGTAGGCTCAATTTATTTATATGAAAGAGTTTCCGCTGAGAAACCGTTTGACAAACACCTCAATAAATGCAGCAACGCTCTAACGATTGTTTCAAGATTCGATTTAGTGGCTGCGACATGGGAGTATTTATAACAAAAAGGTGGACAAAGTTATTTTATTAGCTTGATCGACGCAAATGGTGTTAGAAATGGATCGAAGTGATTGTTTAGTAATATTATATACATACAACAAAATACATTGACGTTACTTGGAGACTGAAATCTTGATATGTTCCTACTTTGACCTTATATCTTCTTTGAGTTTCATT
Source organism: Megalopta genalis (assembly GCF_051020955.1). NCBI lineage: Eukaryota > Metazoa > Arthropoda > Insecta > Hymenoptera > Halictidae > Megalopta > Megalopta genalis. Next base: position 21,014,232 of record NC_135020.1, on the reverse strand, counting down.
GTTTATCGCTCCGAAAACAGCAGTGCTTCGCTAGAAGATGCTTCGCTTATCTTCAGAAGTAAGCCTTGAAGTAGCTACACTAGCAACAGCCTCTTCAGTATATCGAAGTCGTAATGTATGCTAGTTCTCTGTTTTTTTTTTTTAGTAAAGTCTTTTTTTTCTGACATACGTTTAAAATTATTTATGATTTAGAAATGAAAAACATACGTTTCCGAAAAAATATTTTATGTTTATAATTGCGATATTGAAATGGTTTACATTTTTGTATGTGTTTGTATTTATTAATACACGTGTCGAAGAGGTTCTTTCTGTTCTTAAAAAAAAAAAATACATTTCCGTGAATTTCCAAATTGCGTCCACGTTCTTCGTGCAAATACTCTTATGTACGCTTACTGAACCACTTTAACTCTTCATTCGGTGTTCCTGAGGAGTTTGCGTTTCACAGTAGCAAAAGGAGCAATGCCCTCAGGGGGATAGATCGAGGAGACATGTTTGTACGGCCGAGCACTGGATGCATGCATTAGACTCTATCAAGTGTTCGTATATTTTTCTTTGAGCTCTGATAGCAACTCTCGATATAGCCTCGCGTCACTTACATTCTCTTCCTTGAACGTTTCTACGAGCAAATTCATTGCTGTGGCGGGTCCACAGTTGTTAGCGTGACGAAATATATGAGTAGTGACGACGTCTTCGCTGTGCGTGAGTGTATGATTGCGTGAACTATTGGTGGAACAACCGTTGCGACTTTCGACAAGGCGGCCCACAATTTTGAGGTGGCTGATCCTAATCAAGCGATAGCTGAAAATCGACTTCGCCTTTAGCAGAGCGGCCATCGGCATGTAATTGACTTAAGTTCGATCCGACTTGAAATTCTGCGTCCAACGAAGAGAGTCGCGACACTTGTTCCGCCAAAGGCGAACATAAGCGGACGTGACGAGGTGACTCACTTGTGGAACCACCAGCAGTACGATTTTTGGACGTATCACGTGTACGATTACATATTGTACCTAAGCAATATCGCATTAATACAAACCACTTGAATGGGAAATAAACGATGTGGAATTGACAAAAGTATCTCTTGAATTTTAAGACAATCCTTCATGCTCAGCTCATCGGCCGATCTCGTAAACGACCATCCATCCAGACGACAAGAATCGTACGCCGGTCAGGCTTGGTGCGAATGAAACACTGCATTGTACGATCGACAATAACACTAGACGCCAGAAAAAGATGAGACGAATAACAAAAGCGTATTACTGGTGGTTAATTTCAGATATGAAGGGTGGCGCGGCTATTACAAAGGACTGAGTGCGAACCTGACCAGGGTGACCCCAGCGACCGTGATCACGTTTGTTACTTATGAGCATATGTCTCACTATCTACTGCGACAGAGACAGAAACACGAGATCCAAGAAGACAAGAGTCATCAGCCGTTTCTGATCAAACAAAATTGAGAACACGAGGCGACGGCGGGGAACTCGGCCAAGGAGGTCTGGCGTCGTTCTCGAAACGAATCCATCCCCGAATTCAATAAATAAATAAATAAATATGGAAGTTAGATTTCCATTTCAATGAAGCATATCAATGAAGCATTTACGTGATTAGTCAAACGAGCACGTACCCTTCCGCCGCACGAAAACTAGGACCGAATCGCCTACAATGCTAAGCTCGAGGCGTTTCAATTCACAGCGAACAACTCGCACCTCATTCAGTTGCTGCTGTTTTAAAGATTTTATCGCTATCACGAACGCACTCTGCTCAACTGTTGTAATCACCGATCTTTGCGACAACGCACACCACGTTCCTAATGTATTACCAGTTATCGTCGCTGTTAAATGCGAATACCGTAGTCGAACGACGATCTGGAATTTTACTTATCCGTGTCGGTTGCACTGAGATTACTCACCGAATCATTTTCTAACGAATCGCCGAACATCGTAACAGCGAAGGTTACGTGAGAATTGTTAAAAAGAGAGCTATAAAGAGAAAGTTATACTTTCGGGACAACAATACTTAGAGACAGTTACGAAAATCAAAAATAATTTTGTTTACTATGTATCTATATAATTTATCGCCACGTTAAGAATATTTTAGTTATTGGTCGTATAAGTGTTTCTTTTGGTTTACGTGTTAATTTTGATGTATGTGTATCAGTTTTCAAAATTGTTTGCAACGTACTCCGTCTTGACGAGTTTTCAGATCGACACCAATGTTCCGTACGAACGACACTTGGATCATAGTTTAGGGGCTGGAACCTTAGTTCCAATACTAATTGCAGATCTCGTGACTTATCCTTACGAGGGTCACAAATGTTCAGTACGAATGTACCTGTTAGTATCGATGTAACAGTTGCGGCATACTCTCGTCTAAAACATGCATTTATGGTTAAAGAAATACATGTATGAATCCTATTCAGCATTGTTCAGTATTCAGTGGTAGAATCACCAATGCATGTTTATGTCTACATTGCCAGTACAAATGATAGATCGAGGAAACTTATTTACTAGTAAATGAATATATTCGTGTGTACCTTTCTAAATTTTCTAAGAGATTACACATTTCTTTTGCTGGGGGTAATCCATATTACATCTTGAACTATCAATCTTTGAGGCCGTACCGACTAATCAATGTCAACGGACTTTGAGGGCACATCGCATGATAGTTAGCACAGTCTTCCGCGTACTCAGCTTCGACGATCTCGCTTGGAAGATCTTCATCTTGCGAAGAGGATGGCCTACCGCGAGAATTGCACGATAATCTCATGATATTTACTATTCGACTGTTATTAATGTCGTGTATGTGTACTAACGTAAATAAAATCTGGAGAATATCGCCAAGCACACCGTTGTTGGACAGAGGCTCATTCGCCGTTTCGCAGATCATTTTCAATAGGCAACCCTCCCCAGAGTAACCCGCGCTGTTTCAATTAGTGTATTGCTTTAAATTCACTCTGCCGCGATTTCCATCGATTCGCTCGACTCAATCCAATTCGATTCGATTTCCCGTTTACCTTTCTAATTTGTTCGCGAGGACCCGGTACACCAATTGTCGGTCCAGGCTGCGTTTCCATAAATATGGCCCGTCCCCATAATAACTGGAATTCCATTCGCCGGGCAGACCGTAGTTTGCCTCGAAGTAAAACGAAAATATTATCGATTTATTTGGGATATCGACGGGTACACCGAGGGCGAAGAATATCTAAAAGCACAATAGAAAATCATTTTTAAATAACGAGCTCTTTCAGCCCCGATAAAACGCATTTCACAAGGTGATCGCTATCGATTTACTTGAAAAAGAACGTACGGAACATTTTTAACAGTGCGAAAATTGATTTTACACCGGCGCCGGTGTGGAACAGTATGTTATGTAACAGTAACTTTGATAGCGTTTATTTTCAACGATTATGACAAGTCACAGGTAAAGGGGAAAATACAAAAGAAAAAAGTGAATTTCAATTAAAGTCTAATTCAGGAATATATAAATGTTTGGAGTTTTGGTTATTTTTGTAAGTTCATTAATATGTTAACTGTCGTAATATGTACTCAGCAAAATTCTGACCCCTGGGGCCTAATACTTTTTTTTTATTACTTTTACTATTATTTTTACTATTTTTTTTTCTTTAATACCAGAAAATTTGGTATAATTCCTGTCGATACAAGATAAAGTGAAAAAAAGAACTTATAAACAATAATATTTTTTTGTACGAAGGCAGTATTTATCTCACATGGTCCCTCTGAAAAAAATCATTGCACTTGGGCCGAGTGAGACGTATTTGTCTTACACGGCAGTCAACGTGCTAATAGGAGGAGCTACTTTTTTAATTCGTAATCTATTAATCTGGTACATCAAAAGTCTCTGGCCATTTCTAAAATCGCTTTGAACACGAACTTCGTGCAACTGAATATTTTCCACGGCTACCCTCATAGCCTATTCAGAATAATTCCTAAAGGAGTCCTCGATAGCATGCGTCTCTAGATCAGTAATTTTAATACTATTACGTAGCTATTTAACAAATTTGAACTTCATCAAATTGAGTCGATCGTAGTCATAGTTGATTATGTGGTCAATCTACTAATACAACTACACCTTTGAAATCCAGAGTCCTGTTCTTTACTTCTAACTATACGCGAAATCGATATACTGTAATTAGTAAATAAATTGTAATAATTTATGTAAGTAATGGACAATAGATATGAACTTTTAGAAATAATAAGAATGAGAAATTTCAATACTTGATCGAAACTACTGTCTACTATGTTTTCCGAGATTCGGATAACAAAAATATTAGATCTATTAAATATAGAATTATAACAAAATTTAAGTAATTAAAGATTCACTCGCAAAAAGTTAAAAGCTTAGGAAATTCTTACTGTGAATTACAGATTCTAAATAAAAGATTTTAATAATAAAGATTACAGATTTTAAATCAAACTGTTTTAGGTTAGCAAATGGTACAGAATATCTACCATGCTATCATGTCTTTTCCAAAAGATTGTTACTTTTTGAAACCTTATTATCACGTTTACTTGAAAAATGGTCAACCACCGATGAGAAGTCAGTTCCATCAAATCTACCGAACTCTAGAAGTAAGTATGAAGAGATTGCATTTATTTAGACCTTCCGCCAATTATTTTCTATGAAAGTGTCCTTATAATTTCAACAACTTTGAAACAAAAAACGTGAAACCGATCATTTCGATCGACTCGGTAAGTTCAGCGTACATTGGACAAAAATTGCAAGAATATGCTAATACCGACAGCGAGTATTTCCGCTGTTTACTGTGCAAATGAAAGCATGATCGCTTATCGCGGCAATTAAAGCCAAAAGAATAAACTGGTCTCCTGCGATTTTAGGGGCGACACCCGTCGCATCGGCGGATTCCGTTTTAGCGTTAAGGAGTCTATATTCCTGGACAGGTGGAACTGCGAGCCACGATACTGATATCAAGTTAATGGCTGCAGGAAGCTGTCGTCCGTTGGAAAATTAATGATTTATTCGATGCCTTACCCCCATCGCGCTGCCCTCGGGGAATCCGATCGATCTCAGGTGTCTTGATACGCCGCGCGTGATATTTTTTATCCCCGAAGCGGTCGACAGCAAGCTAAGATAACATACTATGACATGGCCGAGCATCTGAAACGAACGTAAAATAAATGATCGCGATCGGACTTTCATTTGTTTCCCTCCACTCGAGCCGGCATGGTTATTAACTCCGGCCTCGCGAATTCGCGGGATTTTATTTAATTATACAATCATCCATTCTCGAGAGGATCCCATATTGCTCGCGGAATTGCGCGGTGACCGTGGCTGAGAGCGAAGCTACTCCGGCGTCGGAGCACTCTCGCGAATGATGGAGCACCTGTCGTCAAATTTTCTTTCGGCACGGGGGCTGCTCATAAATTTCCCTTGTAATTTCCCTATCGCATGAGAACTACCGCTTCGGCCTGGCCGGTCCGTGTTTTCGTCGGACGGTCGCGTCGTTCGACAGGCTGTTTGAAAATCAAAAGTTTTACAGGAACCGTTTCGCTCCGCGGACGACCCTGATCCTCCATACCTGCTCCGAACTTTTACGATTTGCGTGTAAGTATTTCTTATTTTACGAGGATGCACGCGTTCGGTTCGCCGTAAGAACACCGTAAGAACACCGTGGGAACACAGTAAGCACGCCGTAAGAACGCCGTAAAATCGGTTTACGTCCGAGCATCTGGGGGATTAATTTTTCTAATTTCTCTTCTCCCGTGCGCCAGTACTAACTGGTCTTTTTGATCACTGGCCCACCGGTTTTATGCATTCGGAATGTAGAGCGCTTCGCCACGGTTCGTTGCACCACCCCGATCTAATAAACTTTAACGAGCACGCTGATACGAACAACTTTAACGGACCCCGCGTCTGTAAACATCCTCGGCCCATTAATTATTGTTAAGTCGGTGCGCGCGCCAGTTTCTCTCTTCGGACAGAAAGTTCGATGGAACGGATGATAGCGCCACTAAAATTTGATTTGCCGTCGAAAAGACCGCGTTAGCATCCGTTCGATACGATTCCGCGTCCGGTGATCCCCGACTAACGGGGACGTCGGGCGAGATTGAAACGAGAGTGCCGCGGCGCGAAGTGTAAATGATAATGAAAAGACGCTGTTTACCGTAACGCGGCGCACCATCCGAACAAGTTTTAAACGCTTCTACTTAATTCGCCGCGATGCAGTCGCGAGGCGGTTTCGGACGCGGGAAGCGACTTAACGATTTATAAACTCGCGGCGCCGCGAAAGAAACGGCAACCGCCGGGGGAGCGGCTCGCGGCGCGCTAATTGTTGTCTAACGTTAACGAGCTATAATTGCGCCGGTCTCGCACCTGTGCGCGAGAATCGGGATGCTCGTCTGGCATAATCAACTGCACAACGCATCCGGTTCCCACGCAGACTCCATTTCCTCGTAGTTGACAGCGTCTCGCGAACTATGCAGTTGCCACTTAGGGGGTTGCGTTCGTCGTCCGCGGGCCATTTAAAACAGTTGAAACGCGGAGTCACGCGCGGCTCAGTATGCATTAGACCAGGATTGCATTAATCATCGGATCGCAATGCGGCTGTTTCCGCGTTGTTTAGCGCATTCCGGATTCAATGGCGAAACTTGTAATTATTCTCGGGCACTTTGCGCGTTCGTCTCGCCGCCGCTCTAACCCTGCCGGTCGAATAATAACGGGCGGAACCCTCTGTTTGCCTGGTAGCCGTGGGGCTTAGATATCTGGGACGAAGTTGTACGTGGCGGAGCCGCGCACACTGCGCGAAATACATCATTGATTAGCGCCGGCACGAATATACCTACCGGTCGCGGAACTCGGCGTGCCGCAACTCGGCTCTATCCAAGGGTTCAACTCGCGTTCCGCGGACGCTGGGGGTGAAAATTAACGACGTTTGCGAACCCGTCGCGTCGTGTCGCGTCGCGTCGCGCCGTGTCGTGTCCTATCGTATCGTGTCGTGTCGTTCTCTGTTCCGTTTCTTTCAATTTTGAGCCGGTTGCTAGAACGCCGGTGTTATGGGCGTTAACGGAGGAGTTAATGGAACGGTAAGAGGGCGGAGAGACACACCGGGAGTACACGATGAAAGAGCACACGCTGGAATCCCGCAGGGGAGGAACGGGAATCCGCAGAATTTCGGTTCGGAAGGTTGGAACGCGAAACGATTGCGGACTCTCTCTCCGCGCTGCACAGGCTGCACAGGCTGCACGGGCTGCAGTTTCCAGGATTGTTCGACCAACGGTTCGCAGATGGCGGCTGATGGTTGGTATCTAGGATCTCCAGCCCCGCCCATCCAATTTAAACGGAGACCTTCTCGCCTGCGTCGCCCGACCTGCTGGTCAAAATTTTCGAAGATTAACGCTAGATTTACGGACATTTATTGTACACACTTGTTTCTGTCGACAGCCGCCAAATTGATAGGGAAAGGAAAACGCGAATTTCGTTTCAAAGTAACTTGGTTGTACAAGGTTGTCAGTAGGTTGCGGATTTTATGCGTTTATGGCAAAATGGGGTGGTTAGAATTGAAAATAGTGTAAAGATTAAAAGCAATTTCAAACGTCAATGTATTATTTTTCATCTATTAAAATGATTTTAAAGGAAGAATGAATTAGTTACTTGGTTTTCATTCCTTGGAATTTGTACCGACAGTTTTTATTTTGCGTACGAATCTGCGGACTAGTTATCAGACATATGATTTACTTATACAACATTTTAACAGATATAACCCATATCCGTCCCTCGTATCAATTTGACACAGTTTTCACGGATGCTAAAGAAACAATCCGTTTTATAGATCGTTTTAGTAGTTTTGAACAACGCAAAAATCTACGTTAAAACTTGTCGTACCTCATCTTAGATTCTCATTCTCATAGAAGGAATTTACAAAATTAATTATTTAATGTTCCATCTTATTCATTTTTTACCGATGTGGCAATCTGACATCAAAGCAAGGGCTGTGCTGTTGAAATGAGGGACGGGTGTCGATTAATTCATCCTTTGCCCTCGAAGCTATTTTGACTCCAAATCCAAAACAGCTTCTCTGGCTTACAGTATTTTCAATTGACACGACTTTATGCGTGCATTTTTTATGCACGTGAAATTGGAACTTGATTCGTACAACAGTTTTTTAAACATAAACAAATTCGATGGTGTAACAATTATTTTGGAACTTTAATGGTGCTTCGGAGACACCACTCGAATGCAAAGGGTTAACTTATACAAAGTCGTCCTTTATATTTGGGTCTATCGCTTTCCGTGCTGACTTGAAGCTTGTATTATAATACAAACACTAACGAGATTCTGTGTGCGTATAACTTGCTCCGACGTATTAATATTAAATTCGTCACAATTCGTCACATTCAACGAAATAAATCTCCGCGTATTATAATTTTTTTTTAGTTTTTACTTTCTGATTACGTTTACATTTGTTATTGTAGAAATGATTTCAAGGATAGTTCGTCGGTTTGTTATGATTAGTAGACTGCGGATTTCTATGCAAACTAAGAATTGTCTTCATTGATTACAAGATGCACGAACTACGCGAACATATACAATATATTTTCTTAATTATTTTAATGGATTCAAAACATTGCAATAGTATCTTAAAGTTTTTGTAATATTTTTACTATTTTGCATTTCATTCATTCATTTCTGTCATAAATTAAAAAATATGTATATTAAATATATATATATATATATAACATAACATTCATATTAAATATTTAAAACAGCTAAGCATTAAGTATTATGGACATTTGGATTGTATAAGGGTCAAATACGCAAAGGTCAATAACTTCAATCAAAGTATATATACTATATTAATTCACTCACTTCTGTCATAAATTAAAAAATATGTATATATACACATATTTTTTAATTTATGACAGAAGTGAGTGAGTCAGTAGTTAGTATATATATACATATTTCTTAATTTATGACAGAAGTGAGTGAATTAATATAGTATATATACTTTGATTGAAGTTATTGACCTTTGCGTATTTGACCCTTATACAATCCAAATGTCCATAATACTTAATGCTTAGCTGTTTTAAATATTTAGTATAAATGTTATGCTCAGTAAACGTTAATCGACGTAAAATTGTACAAAAATTGGTCCAAATTAAATTATAATTACTAGGGTGTCTAGAATGCAAAAACAATTTCAAATTTCATTCACTATGATAAATTTTCGCTTTCTAGTTTTGGTTTCGTTAACTAACTTATTTTGATTTTTTGCGAAATTCTGATCGATTTTTGGCACTTAACCTATTAACCACTTCCCTTACGCCGCATATCGTGGTCGAGATATGCTTGCAAGGTAAGAGAAACGTGTGTGTTTAGGTTTCAGGTGAAACGCCTTGCGGCGTTATTCCACCCCTCTTCAATGCGGCGGCGGTTCTTATGACAAATCGTTCTTACGCAGTGGATAGGAGAACTTTATGACTGCTCGATGTAGTTAATTTTTGGTAGCGTTGCTCGGAGGTGGTAGAAAATGGTTCAGACGCGGTGGTATGTACAGAGTGTTTCAGTAATGGCGGCGCAAATGGAAAGGGGTGGCTCCTTAGGGAAAATACGAGGTTTCTGTTCCAGGAAAGTCTACCCTGCGAATTTGTATTACGTGTTTGCCGAGTCTTCTTCCGTGCAGACGGTACAGCGGCTGCTCGATAAATGAGATACTCGAGGCGGTATTCGCACTTATCGAGCGGCCAATCACAATCGCGCGCGCGCGCGCGCGAGTTAAATAATGCGTGCAGCTTTGCGGCGTTCTAAGTTTTCATTTAAGGTTGGAGCTCGCGACGCACTATTACGATCCACACATGGAAGAAAACCATATATGTACTGTGGCCCACAAAAGTGTTCGTACACCTTTTAAAACGCAATAACTTTTTCAAAACTGAACTAAATGATTTGAATTTTTTTTCAGATGATAAAGAGGCTAGTCTACTACACGATGGCTAAAGAGATTTTTTTTTAAATTTTGCTCTTGGAATGAAAAGAAAAAATTAAAATCCCTCGTTTTTTAACTTGTTTATGCGAGCCTGTAACGAATATTTAAAAAATGCCTTTTGTAGATCTCGAAGTTTAAGGATTTTAAAAACTGCAAAGTTCTCGCAGGTTTTGGTCAAAACCGTGATAAAACTACGACTTTTGCGATCTTTAATTTGTTGATGACAAGAGACAGAATTTTATTTCGAGTTGAAAGAACAGAATAATATTCATACTTGACAGGTTCTTCCTAGAAATCTGTATCACATGCCAGGTTCGTCAAAGTATGGCAAGGGGTTAAAAGGCTCCCACTTATCCAGCGACCACTGTGCGACCATGTGGCTCGTTTTTATAGTTACCGATTGTCAACAAATACAAAAGCGAGCCGCAATGCTCGAATAATCGTACCTCCCCTTCCCAAATTGTCCACTTTTGTGCGCAATCGAAACGTCAATTAGGGAGAATTTACTGTATTCCGTGACTTGAATCAACAGAAATTTAAGAACCTACCACTTTATCGTCTTCACTACCATAGTCAATGCAATACGTTTCTAGTAGTCCAATATTCGTGGAAATCATAAAAATTAAATGTAAAATATATATATATATATATATATATATCTTCGTAAATAATGAGTATTGATACCACTTAAGTGTTCATTCACTTGACAAGTCGACCTAGTAGAATAATTTATTTAATCGTTAATTTTACTATTTAAGTTCGCATTAAATGAGAACGATCGACAAAGATTATTCAATGTGAAGAGATTAGGGAGAATTTACTGCAATACGATTTTTCGATTTCCTTTAGTTAGAATCACAGTCAATACTCCCTAATTGACGCTCAGCTTGCACACAAAAATGGACAATTTGGGAAGAGGAGACACGATTATTCGAGCCTTGCGGCTCGTTTTTATAGTTAGCAATTGTTAACAACTACAAAAACGAGCCGCAAGGGTTGAATAATCGTATCTCTTCCGAAATTGTTCTTTTTTGTGCGCATGTAAGCGACAATTAGGGAAAATTTACTGTATTTTGTGATTTGAATCAACAGAGATTTAAGAACCTATCACTTTATCGTCTTCACTACCATACTCAATGCAATACGTTTCTAGTAGGCCAATATTCGTGGAAATCATAAAAATTAAATGTAAAATGTCTTCGTAAATAATGAGTATTGATGCCACTTAAGTGTTCATTCACTTGACAAGTCGACCTAGTAGAATAATTTATTTAATCGTTAATTTTACTATTTAAGTTCGCATTAAATGAGAACGGTCGACAAAAATTATTCAATGTGAAGAGATTAGGGAGAATTTACTGCAATACGGCTTTTCCATTTCCTTCAGTTACAATTACAGTAAATCCTCCCTAATTGACGCTGAGTTTGTACACAAAAGTGGACAATTTGGGAAGAGGGAGTACGATTATTCCAGTCTTGTATCTCGTTTTTATAGTTGTTGACAATCGGTAATTATAAAAACGAGCCGCAAGACTCGAATAATCGTATCTTCCCTTCTCAAATTCTCCATTTTTATTGTACACAGTTCCCCCAGAAAGAATCATCCGATTTCAAAAATTCATATTTTAAAAAATTACACACAGAAAATTATAATTCAAACACGAATATAACGGGAAAATGTGCGAGTTTTACTTTTTACCCCATTGGCACTTGGAGTTTCGGAATTTTCTTAACACGGAACTACCAAATCGTCAGATTGGTCGCAGTTCATCCGATAATATGGTTCTACACAGTTGGCCTCCGAGATCACCCGACCTAACCCCATGCGACTTCTTCCTTTGGGGATTTGTGAAGGATCTTGTCTTTGTACCACATTTACCTACAAGTGTAAATGAACTGAAAAAACGCATTTGTGATGCTGTACAAACAATTACCAGAGATACATTGCACCGTGTTTGGCAAGAACTTTCTTATCGCAATGATATCATACGTGTAACGAAAGGAAGTCATATTGAACACTTGTAAACAAAAACTCACACATTTTCCCGTTATATTCGTGTTTGAATTATAATTTTTTGTGTGTAATTTTTTAAAATATAAATTTTTGAAATCGGATGATTCTTTCCGGGGAACCCTGTACTTCAAACCTTCAATGTGAATACAGTAAATTCTCTCCAATTGTTCTTCAGCTTGCAAACAAAAATGGACAATTTGAGAAGAGAAGATACTACTATTCAAACTTTGTGGCTCGTTTTTATGGTCCGCGATTGTCAAAAACTATAAAAACAAGCCGCAAGGCTCGAATAATCGTATCTCCTCTTTCCAAATTGTCCATTTTCGTGTGCAATCTGAGCGCGAATTAGGGAGAAATTACTGTATTTGTTGTTCATTGCTACGGGATATCTCAACACTAGTGAGACAACCTGAAAAAATATGCACACACACTTTTCATTTTATAATTATCGAAATCATAGAGCTGCTTTTACTGGAAATTGTTGAACACATTTCTTTATTCGGCCACGCACTGTTACAAAAATTGTGAAATATTAAAATAAGTTCAATCTTATAATTTTTGTAAGGCGACACAGTGTACCAGTCACATTTAGACCTTGGTACGTTTAGCGTCGAAGCCTTTGCCGTGACGAAGCAAGCAGACGTGAATTTTAACGTAGCAGCTGTATTATTTTCAGATCTGCTACGTTTTGTAAACACGAATGGACGCGAAGTACATTCCAACATCGATTTATTGGAAAACTAAGCTTCGTTCAACAAAAATAAAACTCTGCTTTTTCAAGTTATTTTTTCGTACAAATTCGCCGATTTCCAGGTTGTATTACCAGAATATCAAAACACGTATCCATGCGGCTAAAGAATATTCAAAGTTATTTAGTTCTCGTTCACATTTCACCGCGAATAATGACTGTGGTCGGGCGGCAATTTGCTGGGACACCATGTACACGCAGGTACGGCGCGGCTATAGAAATTACGAGCACAAGTAATAGACCGTCGTAATTACTAATCGTCGCGATTACCTTTCGCTAATAAACGTGTATTTTATCATTTACGCGAACGCTTAGAGCGTTTCCGACGTTGCTGATTAAATAACGCGACGAGTTTCGGTTGACTGGCAAACAACGGGATTGTAAGGTGTGCCCCAGTGTACACATAGAACATGTATCTCTACGGGAATGTCGGGTTAGGATCTGCGGAAACGGATACGATCCTTTTGTTTGCCGTAGCGATTCCACGGATGGAAGACAGGCAGGCGACGGCGAACAGCTGTAACACGGATACAGCTAATGATAACTTAAGAATTAAATTACGTCGCGCGCATTACGGAGATGCAGCATGAAGACGCCTTCGACAAATGGACAGGACGAATTCAGTTAAGGAACTCGCTGCGTATTGCTCTCTCGCAATGAAAGTAGACGGTAGCAGAAGTTCAGAGGGAATTATTATTCCGTTCTCATCACGGTGTTGGATATTTTCGTAATAAATTTCGATTCTACACGAAATGAAAAGGTACGGCGGGACGAGAGAGATGCGAGTTTTTCTCATTGAATTACCATTTTATTTGCTCCACGTAATTATTATTCTTTCTTGCAATTTGTGAACGGATTTCGTCGTGTTTCGCTTCAATCTAGCACACTTTAATCTAGAATGTTTTACGATCCGGTATATAGGACCAAATACTGAATCAACAGAAACGTATTGCAATGGTTACGTTAGCAATAAGGATAAACTGGTACTGTTTATTCGTTTTTCTCTTAATTAATTTTTTCATATTCAACTTCGTAATACATCTTAACTTTATTCTTTTCTCGCGTATGTACTCTTCTTTCAAATATATTTTCTGCATTTACTATAATTTTATTGCAATGCAATCATAAAAATTTCGTGGAAATCATAAAAATTAAATGCAAAATATCTTCATGAATAATGATGACTACTAGTGTTCATTCACTTAACAGGTCGTCCTAGTGCAATGATTTATTTCATCGTTTATTTTACTATTTACATTCGCATTAAATAAGAATGATCGGCAAAAGATAGGACGGAGAGTGAAAATTTATACCATTTTACAGTTTTCCATCGTTCTGAGCTTAGAACGCAGTACATGGTTCACCTTCGATTCCGGAACACATCGATTTTCCCGCCGAGAATTGCAAATTTCGAACAACAATACTGTACTCGATTCCCGTTGGAAAGAATTTGTCGATAGAGGCCAGGCTCCTTCGCGAGAACAGAAACTACATTTTAAACACTTCACAGCCTCGGAACAGGATGGTGAAAAACACTGCACTGTTTCGCTTACGCGTTCGAAACGCGAATCACATTCCGTGCTTTCATCTGCTTCACGAAGAACGAAACAGCCGCGCCCGCGGCGTACCGTTTCCCCTCGTTTTGCAAAAGGAAGCAATTAAGGGTATTAGTTTGAATTTGATCTTAAAGGGGTTGTTCGTCACTCTCTACATCCGTGCGAGTAGTCACTAGAATTAATTAACACGTTGATTGCCGTGGGGGTTATCGGTGACTGGCACCGAGTTTGTTCATAGCGGAGATTACTAAATATACATAACTCGTGTGTGATGCCTTAAAACTTTCCAATATTATTATCGTTACTAAAATGATGTGGAAACCTCCGCTAAGATAAATGCCACACAAACGATTGCCTCGCGCTTTAACTTCTCTGTTGTAAATAATATTTCACTATAATATGTAACGCATAATAAGAAATTCGTGCTGGGGTCAGACGTGTCATGGTTGTGTAAAATTCGTGTGGCATTCAATGTGTGAATAAGATTTTAGACCGATGGGTGGTTTAAGTATAATTCTTTGTTTCTTATCAAGAGACTGTTTTTTTTACTTCATTTTTCATTTAAACTCCTATAAAAATCTACTATGATTTGAAGTTTCTATTTAAATTCCTATAAAAGTCTACTGTAATTTAAAGTTTCTATTTAAATTCTTACAAAAATCCACTACACAATTTAAAGTTTCTATTTAAATTCCTATAAAAATCTACTGTAATTTAAAGTTTCTATTTAAATTCTTACAAAATCTACTACAATTTAAAGTTTCTATTTAAATTCCTATAAAAATCTACTATAATTTATTGTTTCTTTTTAAATTCCTATAAAAATCTACTACAATTTAAAATTTCTATTTAAATTCCTATATAAAAATCTACTACAATTTAAAATTTCTATTTAAATTCCTATAAAAATCTATAATTTATTGTTTCTTTTTAAATTCTTACAAAAATCTACTGCAATTTAAAGTTTCTATTTAAATTTCTACAAAAATCTACTGTAATTTAAAGTTTCTATTTAAATTCTTATACAAAAATCTACTACACTTTAAAATTTCTATTTAAATTCCTATATATATATAAATCTATAATTTATTGTTTCTATTTATAAATCC
The DNA here is from genome assembly GCF_051020955.1 of Megalopta genalis. NCBI lineage: Eukaryota > Metazoa > Arthropoda > Insecta > Hymenoptera > Halictidae > Megalopta > Megalopta genalis. Next base: position 20,998,847 of record NC_135020.1, on the reverse strand, counting down.
CTACAAAAATCTACTGCAATTTAAAGTTTCTATTTAAATATCTACAAAAATCTACTGTAATTTAAAGTTTCTATTTAAATTCTTATACAAAAATCTACTACAATTTAAAATTTCTATTTAAATTCCTATATATATAAAAATCTATAATTTATTGTTTCTTTTTAAATTCCTACAAAAATCTACTGCAATTTAAAGTTTCTATTTAAATTCCTATAAAAATCTACTGTAATTTAAAGTTTCTATTTAAATTCTTACAAAAATCTACTGTAATTTGAAGTTTCTATTTAAATTCCTATAAAAATCTATAATTTATTGTTTCTTTTTAAATCCCTACAAAAATCTACTGCAATTTAAAGTTTCTATTTAAATATCTACAAAAATCTACTGTAATTTGAAGTTTCTATTTAAACTCTTACAAAAATCTACTACAATTTAAAGTTTCTACTCGAATTCCTATAAAAATTTACTATAATTTCAATTTTTATTCAAATTCCTATAAAAATCTATTATAATTTTCCTATTAAATTGAGAAACGAACTATTCGAAGAGAGTACTCTCTCTACCTGTAAATAACAGAACTTTCCCGCACTCGGCTACAAATTCTTGGAAACTACATACCGTATTCAGCTATACGTTTTGCTGGGTTATCGCCCAATGTGAAAGTCTTAAGGTGTAAGTAAACGTTCGATTTTCGGAACGCTTGCCTGTTTTCGTATATGTATATGCGTTTCTGCTGTGTAGCGACACTCTATTGGTTTCCCACACCCTTAAAAGGCGCACGCGGAACGATCGAATATGGAAATAGTAAGATTGCGCACTCTGTCCACATCGTACCAGTTCCGTAGTTCCGTTCCGCTTTTTGTTTTGATTACACTGTCCGACACGATTTTTGGGTTCCTATAGCCACTATGAAATTCTTGTAGAGCTTCACTCTCTGAACAAGAATCCGAAAACCGAATTGCTCCATCACCCCCTCAGTTTTTTAAATAAACGAACTTTTGTAAAGTACAAACGCTAGAAAGTTCTGATCAGTCTCAAAAGATAGAGGAGAGTTTCCCGAATATAGTGGCATGCAATTTATTAATTGTTTTTGGTCCTAAATAGCAATAAATTAATGTCAAAGTTTAAAAAAGTGTCGACGCGAGCAGTTTCTGCGCAATATTTTTGTATTTTTACGAAAAGTTTTTTGTTCGGCACGAAAACTCTACCCAGGATCGGATTCTGTAGACATTTCTGAAGAAGAAACGGCCCGGTAAAAGTGTCGGAACGATATACATTTCGAGTAGATCGAGAAAATGTTCGACGGCAACATGTACACGACGTTTTGCCGCCATGAGCTTCGCTGCTCGCTTCTCTCTGTCCGACAGGGCCGAAGCTACGCGTAATCAACGCCGATGGAGGGATCCAATGGGGCACCCACTTTTCGTAAATAATATTTGAATCTTTTTAGTACTTCAATGTTCTGTTCTTTTTTTACATATTTCTGTGGATAATAATCACCAAACTGTGATATATTTCACAAAAAAAATCACGCTAGAGTATTTGGAGTTGGTAACGAAAGCACATTCTAACACTAGTATAATTTTGACTTCTACGCCATATAATTAAATAAATATTTAAATATATATTTAACAATATGTTTCAAGAAGTTTAACGTTTTAAAAATGATTATTTATTCATGATCGAATTACCGTTATAATTTAAATGATAACTGTATACATGATATACTTGTAATTCGAACAAATTCAGAATAATTTTTAATTTATGATTGACATTATCCATAGAAATATGTAAAAGAAGACAGCACATTGAAGTACTAAAAACAATGGCACGTCCCATACGCTAAGTGGGTGCGCCATTGGATCCCTCCATCGGTGTTGATTACCCATAGCCTCGGCCCTGTCGGACAGAGAGAAGCGAGCAGCGAAGCACATGGCGGCAAAACATCGTGTACATGTTGCCGACGAACATTTTCTCGACCTACTCAAAATGTACATCGTTCTGACACTTCTATCAGGCCGTTTCTTCTTCAGAAATGTCTACAGAATCCGATCCTGGGTAGAGTTTTCGTGCCGAACAAAAAACTTTTCGTAAAGATACAAAAATATTGCGCAGAAACTGCTCGCGTCGACACTTTTTCAAAAACTTTGACATTAATTTATTGCTATTTAGGACCAAAAACAATTAATAAATTGCATGCCACTATTTTTTGTCGAAAATTTTAGGTTTTTACAAAAGTTTGTTTATTTAACACATTGCGGACGGGGCTCTGCGCGTTCAACACGCCCTCAAAGACCGCACATCTTCGAACGCTCCAAAAACATGCTTGGCAAGTAACAGGAAGCGGATACGCACATTTCTAATTTGCATTTAGTATTCTTAAATAATACTATATATACATAGTTTATATATCTGTTTATTATATAAGATTTTTTACATTTTAACTATTATTTATTATACAAATTTGAATATTGATTTAGAGTGGCTATAATGACTGATCATTTCTACATGCTTGGAATGATTCATTTGTTTCGCTAAAATTACTTAGGAATGCGGGAGGCTTCGTTACCATGGTTACGTAACAGAAATATTTGCGGCTGGTTGCTTGTTGCCGATTAAATAAAAAAAACATGAGAACGAGATATCTCGTGACCCGTCCGCGACGTTCAATTTGCTAAAAACGAGATATCTCGTGAGCCGTCCGCAATGTGTTAAAAAACTGAGGGTGATGGAGCAATTTGGTTTTCGGATTCTTGTTCAGGGAGTGAAGCTGTATAAGAATTTCATAGTGGCTATAGGAACCCAGAAAAAAAGTTTCATTATGTCGGACAGTGTTGCGGGCGAAGCAAGCCTGGTCCGGGGCCTGCCTGCAAGTGTGAACACGTTTGGACGGTGCCGGGCTAGCCTGGCACGCTGCGAACACGGCACGCGTGGTGTGAACACTCCAATGTGAATCAAATGTAAGATTGAGATTCGGGGCCTTGGTCGGCCTTGGGGCACGGCCCGAGCCTGGCCCGTAGATGAGAATCGACCCTAAAGGTTTAATAATCTGTCTCGGCCGAGGACAAAAGGGTTGGCACGTTATCATCCGGGCCGGTTTGATTATTCATTCACGGTTCGAGCGACGGCAAAGCCTCGAATCCGCTTTTAACTTGCGTTGAATTCGCCTTTTCGGACACGGCCGCTCTCGCTGGCTCCGCAGCGGACTGCCGTATCCCGTATCCCGTATCGATTCGGACGCCGCCGTTGCCGCAGTACTTTCCTGGCGAATTGTTTCTTTTCGATTAACTTAATTCTGCGGGACGCGTATCGCTTCCGCTAGTGGACCGGTCCCTGCGAGCCATCTTCCAACAAATGATACCCTCGGACTCGGACATGCTCGCTACCGGGGGCTCTCGGAACTTCCACGGAGCCTTTTGTTTCGAATCCGAGTCTCAGCCGATCAGACGTAAATACTCCCGCGCGAATCCTTTTAAATCCTGGCGAAGTATCGATTATCGACGCCACTTTGCGGAGCAGTCAGAAGCAATTCAACTTCCCATCCCGATGGCCATTGTTCGCCGCGCAAGCTGATAATCAAACAGACCCTGCGCTTCACTAATGTTAGCCTTGGGTGCGACGTTCGACATCTGTTTGTTTGCACTGTTGACTCACAGTAACGACCCGCCGGATTTCAATAATTTTTCAACCGTTGTCCGGATGGCTTTAATCCTGGAGGGATGGGTTTTACTGGAATCACAGAAATTATTGAAAAGATGCTGTTTTTAGGGCCGCGTTTAATGTTGTAGCAACGTTGTTTGGACGACCCCATTCGGGTCACCGTCACGCCGTTACCGTGTCTCACGCGTATTTGATGATGGCAAATTATGGTCTTTGTTGACCTACCATATTAGTGTGCATTACTTACAATTAGCCAGACAGAGAAAGAGAAAGAGAGATCGATAATGATATAGTCGTTTTTATGCAATGCGTCGGAATCCTTTTGTGTATATTCACCTTTTTGTAGATCTTGTTCACTTCTTTGCAAATGGAATTAAAATTAATTTAATCAGATTAAATTCACTTGTTTGTAGTTATTTGATTGAATATAAAAATTGAATAACACTTTACCAAACAATCATTGAAGATCAACAAAATTAATTATTTGTAATGAAATTAATTTTATTTTATTTTTAAATTATATATATAAAATTATAATAAATAGAAAATATTAAAATAAAATGTTATATATGTATATAAAAAAATATAAAAAATATAAAATATATAAAATATATAAAAAAATATACAAAAATATAAAATATTAAAATAAAAATATATATATAACATTTTATTTTAATATTTTATATCTTCTTATATTTTATATTTATTATAATTTTATATATATAATTTAAAAATAAAATAAAATAAATTTCATTACAAATAATTAATTTTTATTGAATAAAAGACAGCCAATCTCGATCAGTGAAAGAGTTAATTTTAATTGTGCGAGAAGGTAAATTTAAATTGCTATAGGATCAATAAAACCTGCAAAAGGGTTTTGATTTGGAGGATTTACAAAAGTCGAATTAATTTCGAGTGTGCAATACCTTTGCGGATCGCAACGATTTTACATTAAAAAAAAGAACAAGATCGCATACAAGCCTTACTGACTAAAAATCCAGCGGCAATGCAGCTCTTAAAAGAAGAGCATCTGTCATTAATCTTTAACGCGTACGAGATGCAGAAAATTGTGTTATAAAAAAAATCGAAATGAAAATTTGTATTGCAAGAAGGTTTCGACGTCGCAATTGTCGATGCTTTTGAGGCATTGTTCCACCAGTTTCAGATTTACTTGCACGGTACCGAACGTGTCCTATAAACCGATCGCAATATTTTGATCAGCCGCGAGACGCCCGATTCCCTGATTAAATGGGATTTCGGAACGGCGCCGCTGAAAACAAGCCGGGTTCGTGTTGTAACCTGTTCTGTTTGCATTCTGTCGGTACACGCAACGCGATTCGCGGCCTCACCCGCGTTTCAATGCTCCAAACGATTCCTCTGTTCCGGTATGATGGTCACGTTGTCTCTTGCGCGTAACCGGACCGATCGAATATTAGCAAGTGCGACCCGGCAATATGCATGCGTTACTGAATCTGTATAACGATCTCCGAATTTCGGATAAATGATTACCGGCTGCTGCGAAATAACATCGACGTAACAACTCGCTGTTAACGGCGGCGTGGAAACGAATTCGCTCGAACAAAATATTCAGCCAGAATTCGGGGCGACCATCCTTTGGCATCGACGCGCAGCTTCAAACGCTTTGTAATATCGTCCTCGCTGACAAATTATGCTATACTTCTGACGCGAAGATTGGATTCAGAGAGCTGAAACTTCGTTAGAACGTTCATTTCAATAATTAACTACAGTGTAGATTACACTGTCTACTAATAAACTGACGCTTAGCCGAAACTTACATATTCATATTGGATATTCCGTCGTAATCTTAAGCCGTTTGACACGAAATGATAAAACAGTCGGGGTTATACTGTACGGAAATGGAACAGACAAATTTTGCATTTTTAAAAGATAAATAATTTCTATTTTTCACACGTTTCTGTTTTCCGTGAAGGTCCGACGAAAATGTGGCTTTCACGACGCTGTATCGAAGTTTGACAGTCGAAGCGATTAACGATGTGAAATTTGAATCACTAAACTGTTCTCTTAAATCTGAGATCAACTTGGAAAATCGCCGTTTTGGAGTTGTGAGCAATAACAAATTGTTCGTGACAGAATGACTGAAAGCAGTTCTAAGTGAAGGTTTTCAGTACTGTTACGGAAACAGAAGACAATGTTTTCGGTGGTTCCGCAAAGCAATTACAGTAAATTCTCTCTAATTGACGCTCGGATTCTGCACAAAAATGAACAATTTGGAAAGAGCAGTTACTATTATTCCAGTCTTGCGGCTCGTTTTTGTAGTTGTCGACAATCGGCGACCATCAAAACGAGCCACAAAGTTTGGATAATAGCATCTTCTCTTCCCAAATTGTCCATTTTTGTTTACAAGCTGAAGAATAGTTGGAGAGAATTTACTGTATTCAGCTTCGGGATGCAAGGTTTGAAGTACAATAAAAATGGGGAATTTGAAAAGAGAAGATACGATTATTCGAGCCTTGCGGCTCGTTTTTTATAATTACCGATTGTCAACAACTATAAAAACGAGATGCAAGACTGGAATAATCGTACCTCCTCTTCCCAAATTGTCCATTTTTGTGTACAAGCTGAGCGTCAATTAGGGAGTATTGACTGTGATTCTAACTAAAGGAAATCGAAAAATCGTATTGCAGTAAATTCTCCCTAATCTCTTCACATTGAATATTTTTTGTCGATCGTTCTCATTTAATGCGAACTTAAATAGTAAAATTAACGATTAAATAAATTATTCTACTAGGTCGACTTGTCAAGTGAATGAACACTTAAGTGGCATCAATACTCATTATTTACGAAGACATTTTACATTTAATTTTTATGATTTCCACGAATATTGGCCTACTAGAAACGTATTGCATTGAGTATGGTAGTGAAGACGATAAAGTGATAGGTTCTTAAATCTCTGTTGATTCAAATCACGAAATACAGTAAATTTTCCCTAATTGTCGCTTACATGCGCACAAAAAAGAACAATTTCGGAAGAAGAGATACGATTATTCAACCCTTGCGGCTCGTTTTTGTAGTTGTTAACAATTGCTAACTATAAAAACGAGCCGCAAGGCTCGAATAATCGTATTTCCTCTTCCCAAATTGTCCATTTTTGTGTACAAGCTGAGCGTCAATTAGGGAGGATCGACTGTGATTCTAACTAAAGGAAATCGAAAAATCGTATTGCAGTAAATTCTCCCTAATCTCTTCACATTGAATATTTTTTGTCGATCGTTCTCATTTAATGCGAACTTAAATAGTAAAATTAACGATTAAATAAATTATTCTACTAGGCCGACTTGTCAAGTGAATGAACACTTAAGTCGCATCAATACTTATTATTTACGAAGACATTTTACATTTAATTTTTATGATTTCCACGAATATTGGCCTACTAGAAACGTATTGCATTGAGTATGGTAGTGAAGACGATAAAGTGATAGGTTCTTAAATCTCTGTTGATTCAAATCACGAAATACAGTAAATTTTCCCTAATTGTCGCTTATATGCGCACAAAAAAGAACAATTTCGGAAGAAGAGATACGATTATTCAACCCTTGCGGCTCGTTTTTGTAGCTGTTAACAATTGCTAACTATAAAAACGAGCCGCAAGGCTCGAATAATCGTATCTCCTCTTCCCAAATTGTCCATTTTTGTGTGCAATTTGAGCGCTAATTAGGGAGAATTTACTGTACTTTCAAAGGGATAATGCCGCGCCAATCTCGCGCAGTTTTCGCTTCCTGAGATAGCGCATAATACCATTGAAGTAACGCTTAGCACACGTCAACTAAAATTTTTTTCTTAAATCACTCCTTCCCTCTTTGATCCTAAACCACACTTTTCTTCGTCATTGGTACGCGAGTGTGTGCGCCGTCCTTTAACGAGTACCATGAAAACAACGTAAACGTGCAATTTTCATGGAATTTTCTGAAACTTGCGCCAGGTCTCTCCCACGTTCGCTGAAAGTTTTAACGAGGGATGTAACATCCTTTGATTATCGATATCGTTCTGTCTTTATTTTTCGCTACGGCGTAAAAAAGCCTGCGAATGCCGCGGATTGAACAGCGATGCGGGCAGCGTTACAGAGTGTATCAGCATCGTAGCTAGAAACATACGGAGTTCGATTCGAGTGTGTACAAAACTGTAAGTGGTCTCGTGACGAAGACTCTCGATGGTTGCACGACCATCGCGCTGCTAAGCCTGATGCGGTAACCACTTTAACGTGGCTGAACTTTCCGTCTCGAACTTTCGCCGAGGCAAACAGTTATGCTCGCAACTTTTTTAACGGTGCTCGTTTGAGCTGGTGGCCGATGAAAAAACCGCTGGAAAGTTTCGCCATCGGTCGCAAGAAAGACGAACGGAACTATCTTTTTTTATATTAAAACAGCTATCGATTCAAGTTCCATAATTTCAGGGGATAGGGCTGCTCATTTACCGTTGCAACTTCGTTTCGCGTTGCGCGCGTGCCCCTTCGACCTGTTCGTCTCCATGATCCGTTCGTTGAAACGTTTCGGAAGATCAGCAGGACGCCGATCATTAAAACATGCTCGAACGTATCCGGTGCGCGGTTCCTCGGTAAATTACGAGCCACAACAAGAAGACCCCGCAGAGGTGTTTACGCGCGGGGTTTCATCAACGGAACATTTCAATTTCGAGGTGTTCCCGTCAGCAGAATAGCGACGCGGCTTACCACGGATCCGCAATATGATCCGTTGATCCAGCCTAGTTCTTCCGGGACGGGAGAGTTAGTCCCCCGAGAGCTTGTCATTGCGTAAGTTGATTCTGGCTCTCGATCAAGCGTCAGTTTCGCTTCCCAAAGGCAACGCCTCCCAACGGTCTCAAGCTCAATGCAAACTTGTAGCCAGGGTCTGGCTTATCCATTAGAGGGAATACGGCGCTAAACTATAGCAGCTGCGAAGACAAGACTTTTGGGATGCGGAGTTTTTAACCCAGCGAACTTAGAAACGGGAATTTCTAAGTACAGCAATTTCTCCCAGAAAGGCTCGGAGGTCGGAATTGAAATCGGCAGATCTGAGAATACTAAGTCGCGATTCTTCGAACTCCGCGGCTCGTTTTTATAGAAACTCGAGGCAGCGGGCAAAAATAGGCAGCGGCCAGCATAATAATAGCCGGTGTACATTAATATGTGAATACGAATAAATTAATTAATATGAATACGAATTAATATGAATACATAGTAGTGCTAGAATGAAAATGATGACTTAACTTTTTTATTTTTGATTTTTTGCCACGAGTCCAAGGCAATTCGGAGGCTACTTGACACGATTCAAAGGCAATTCGGAGGCCACATGACACGATTCGACGATCGCGTACCTAGTACTGTAAGGATGTAGGAAATAAAGACGAAAGGATGGCGTGTTACCAAACGTACGGTGTGTACATAGATATGCGTTAGCGAAGGCGTAAGGTATGCGCGCGCGTGTGTGTGTGTGTGTGTGTGTGAGGGAGGAAGAGAGAGAGAACGATTAGGTTTGAAAGGTGATGAGCATACCTAGTGTTTGGCGCAAGCGAAAGAGAGAGAGAGAGAGAGAGAGAGAGAGAAAGCGAGCGAGAGCGAGAAGGAGGGGGGGGGGGGGAGCGCATACAATTGAAATAAAGCGTCAAGATTCATTTAAATTAAGAAATTGTGGGAAAGTGTCTCCTAATGGTATTTAATTAGACTCATAAAATTGCTCTAAAATTGGTGGTTGAAAATCGCAATCGTTACATCGTCCCATATAAGTTCGTACGTTACGAAAACATAAAATCGTTGTTTGGTTGTAACATATTTTCGTATTTTTTTTCAGTGACATTGTGCAGCGGTTATATATTTTCCATGACGATATCATATTGGCTGGAATGACGAGAAGAATGAGAAATTATTGTTTGTTAATGGTTTTCTCTGAACTCGGAACGAAAATTTAAACAATACGTGCTGTACGTCTCTGTAAGTTGTAGTGAGCGACAAAAGTATTAGAACGGCTTTCAATATGAAATAAGTTCTCCAAACGATTTTTATTTTTCTGAGATGTTAGAGAGACCAGTTTATCGGACTTTGATCTTTTTGTGAGAATAGCAATTGCATGGGATAAAAGAAAAAGTAGAAACATAAATAGAAATCAAGAGTTTTGACGTTTTTTTCATCTCAGTTTAGATTTCGTAAGTTTTTAATCGAGATTCGTGAAGAACTGCAATATTTACTCCGTTTCATTGTTTATAGTTTGCAACTAGACCGCGGGTTTTATGCATTTTTGACGAGATTAACAAATCGATTACCAAACTGTGAAGACATCAGAATATCTTTATATTATGTGTAACTTATTGAAATTACTGCAAGAGGGAAGACATTGTTATCAGACTTGCGTTTCTTACAATTGAGCCGTTTATTTTGAAAGTGGCATAAGTCACTTTTTTCTTTTTTAATGAAAAGATACCGTTCAATTGTAATTAGTGTTACCATTAACTCGATTTTTTTGAAAAAGTGACTCTTATGCCATAAAAATCCACAGTCCACGTATACGATGTATACATATACACATGGAAATTGTTCTAAAACTATTCTAAGAGCACACATGAAAGTCAGAAATAGCTAAATAAACTAGCAAAGTTATAGCCTGCAATATTTAAGTAAACTATTCTATGCAATCTAACGTACAATACAGTTTTAGGAGATTTCGATATTTCTTCGAAGACTATTCAGAAGTTAGGCAAAAATAGACTGTAGACTGTGGACTCGGGAAATGGGAAATCGCGCAATATCTGGTTATCTGGGGTCCGCTGGTGAGTAATGGGTCGGGTAAAGGTCCGCAGATAACTGATAGACAGGGGACGATATCATACTCTCTCGAAGTAAGCGTCTGGAATATTCCTCCCCAAGTTAATCATTTAAATGTGCAACGTTTGAACGAAGTAACTTAATTTCGAGACCTTCGATGTCAATCTAAAATGTTCTAGGCTAGATGTTCTAGGCTAGATGTTCTAATCTAGATGTTCTAATCTAAAACATTTGTTCTAACCCGTTACTGTGCAGTAATCAATTGCTATGGCTTTGTTTGTTATCGAGCATAGTTAACTCATTACCGTCCGTAAAAATGTTTTTTCTTGACTGCTCGTTAAATGGGGTTTTACACACTGCGCATTGAATACCAGTGACCTATAAATATGTGTTACAACATATGTACATATGCAACGTGAAACAAAGCAAAGTAGGGACATTACTTCGTAAGTAATTACATTGAAAATAGCCAGTAAACGGAACAGAATAAAATAATAAAATAGCAAGGTAATTTTAATTGAACTGAAAATAATTGCTATGTATAGTAATATAATAATACATATATAGTAATAATGTAATAATATAAATAAAAATAATATAAAACAATAAATTAAAATATATTAAAATATATTAATAATAAATAATACAATAATAAAAATCATATATAATAATAATAATAATATAGTAATATAATAAAACACCTTAAAATATGCCCGCTACACGCAGAAGCATCCGCGCAAATCGACTTAGACGTGTTAAACTTCTGTATTCGAAAAGAAACGAAATAAAAGAATAAAGAGGATTTGATATGTCTTATTCGATAAGTGTAAAGTTAATTATGCCCGGAAACAAACCAGAGCCACAGCAAATGGTCACCCCGCAGTAACCGGCTCTCCATTACCCCATTGTGCTGTACTTTGTAACTGATATTGAATGGAATATGTAACTGGTACTTGACACGATATTGCCCCGTGCTAACTTTACCACAGTGCTGCAGGTAACCACGGTGCATCGTTGCGAGGGGGATTGCCAATTAGCTGCGGGGAAAGGAACGGTTGATCTTGCGAAGAGACAGAGAGGGATCGGAACTTGGGAAAATCGGATCGGTTATGTCGAAGCAGACGGCTGTAGCCGTCTAAATTATGGATCTACGGAATCCTGTGCGAATCCCGCGTGCGTCCCGTGTGTGGCGGTAGCAACCGGTAATTCCATAACTCCGAGAATACGCATTGAAAAGCATCTTCTGCATAGAGACCGGCCTCGCTGATACGCCGGTCTCGCTGAAAAGCGTGGCGGGCGGGAAAAGGTGAGGGGGCAGAGAAGTAGCTCTTGCTTCTTTCACCCGAGGGAATTGTGGTTAACCGTACGGAATCGGTAGTGTCGTGGAAAAGAGGGTTGTTATAAGCGGCCTACACCACGCCCGGCTTGGCCCGCGAACTGGGGCGGTGTCACCGTCGTGGAATCGATATTTCTTCGCTCTTACTGAATTTTATTCGCCTGGGAAATAGGATAACACTTAAACGCCCCATCCCGCGTTACTTTTCGTTAATCACGTGATCGTCGGCTGTAGGGCGTCTCGCGTGTGCATCCAAAATTCCGCGATTCTAAGAATCTCTCGGGTTTTAAGGCCGATGACGCTAAGCGACGGAATTGATCGGTACCGCTGTTCGACTAATTAAAGAGAAACAGTTGTTTTCGTGAGTCTTGACACTTAGCCGACCGCACGCGCCACAGAGACCTGTACAGTTTCCACCGCGCTCGGGAAAGCCAAACTGCGCTGTCCATCGCGCATTTTTCTGAGGTAGCACGGACTGAAATTCGCTATTTGAAATCACAAATGTCCGAAAATTATTTATGCGATCAATTATATCTTACGGTAACAATTTCGTTCAACGATTTCACATATTGCTTATACAAAATTCGAATTTAAAAGTTTATAATAATTATTTTTTAATGGTTATTCAAAAAGTATAGTTAATAGAGTCAGAAAATGAAGGACAGTAACGATGACGGATAAATAACGTAACTCAAATATGGAACAAAAAAGCAGTAATATATCGTGATGTTCAGGCATTGTGTTGATGCATGCAGTTCGACCATATGCTTCAGTTCAACTCTAATATCATCTTCTGTCCAATCATCGATGCCATTGACAATAACATTTGATTCCGAGTCATCGGCGGAATCATCTTCTGATTCACTCGAAAGGATTCGTCGATTAGTCCGATATATGGGAACGATGGTGCTATTATTGTCGTCAACTTCACAATCACTTATCAGTAGATCAATGTCTTCGGAACAGTCTGATAGTATGTCCATAAACAACTCATCGCTTGAATTGTCACTCATGTTCCTGGACAGTTTTAGGGATATTTTTTCTATACTTCGTTTCACACCACTTGTTGAGAGTCACAGCAAGGAGCTTAGCTTCTACACTAATATTTGCAAGTTGAGCGGAGTCTTATATATTCGAAAAAGTTGTGAGAGTCGTGAGAGGTAGCATTTCGATTTCTAATGGGTGCGGTGTTGGTGTGCTGGTGTGCATTTTATTATATGTTGTACTCTATAGAAATAAGAAGCTCTATAGAGAAAGAAGCGTTCCTCGGGTCAAAATGGTAGATCTACCCGATCGGTCGGCTACCGACTAGCTTGGAAATGGGTAGATCTACCCGATCGGTCGGCTAAGTGTTAACCTTGAAGACTGAATTTTGGAGCACTATAAACTATACTCAACTCGATGGTCTAAGGTTGAAAGACTATGACGGACGGTTGACTGAAAGACTAGTGCGAGCTGAAGTCGACTAAAGTTGACTGAAGCAGGCTAATCGCGATTCAGAACTATTAGGTTGGTGCGTATGAAATGTCGGATTCTCTTTACATCTGAACTGTAAATACCCTGTATTATACTTCTATTTTTGGCATAACCTCGTTTATAGCCGTTACTGTCAATTATCAGAGTCACATTTCAAGAAAGAAGATTTTCTCGAAAGTGTTTCATTTTGTTATTTGTCTGAATTTCGCAAGCAAAAGCTGCACGCAGTATAAACCAGGCATTTGGGGAGGATACTGTTAACGATCGAAAAGTGCAGCGTTGGTTTGAAAATTTTCGCTCTGCTGATTTTTCCCTACAAAATGAACCGCGTGGAAGACCCAAAACGTCTGTGAAAAATGATGCTCTGAAAGAATTGGTGGAAACGAATACGACTGGAGTAATTCGCTACTCATTCCTTCGAACTGTACTGTCAGTACATTGATGAAATGCATGAATTATACGCCCATCACTTGTCAATCGGCATGGCCCAATACTTCTCCGCGACAACACTCGGCCGTCTACGTCGTACAAAACAATTGCGAAATCAAATGAATTAAAATATGAAATTTTGCAGCACCCAGCTTATTCGTCGGATCTTTCGTCAACCGACTTTCATTTTCTTAAACATTTAGAACAGTTTTTACGGGCTAAACGATATGAAAATGAAGACAGTCTGAAAAATTTCATATCAGAGTTTATCGATCCTAAGGATCAGAATTTCTTTAAGACAGTCATCTATGCATTAAAATCTCGTTGGGGAAAGTGTATTGAAGCGAATGGAGCATATTTTGATTAAATAAACAGCTTTCGAAAACAGATACGTAGTTTGATATGTTCACTTAAAAATCCGACATTTCATACGCACCAACCTAATAGATCGAAGCGGATTGATGTAGGCTGATGCGGTCTGATCGACTGATTGAAGCAAAATAGCCGATTGTTGAAGCAGAATAGAGCGAAGGCGAATTGCTTTCGAGTTATTATACTTTTCGAAAATAGAGAACTAGAAACTAATTGGCTAGTAACGCGATGGAAAGGGAAGTAAAAAAGTGACGTAGCGCGCAGTGCCTCAGGTAACGAGAAATCCCGAGCGGGCGACCGAAGCGGTACGAGCTGGCGAGCCTGCTAGAAATCGAAAATATGCTGCCGATGAGGTGTGCAGTACTCGAAAGTGTAGAAATTACTTTATTGTCGGAAAGGAAACCGCTCTGAGAAATCATAAATCTAAAAGAGACTGAAAGGCAGAAGGCTATAGCTCTACGAAATTGAAGACCTAACGAACGTGACTTATTGTCAATTGCATGCCGTTCGTTGAAGGACTATGAATATTCTCTCGCTAAGCCAGAGGGAACTCCCCGTAAATGAAGCTATTTTAAAAATTGCACAAAAAAGTAATTCGCCCCGGAGAAAGTCGGACGGACGCAGAACGAAAATTCCGTCGAGGGACGGAACATCGGCTACCACTTTGCTCCTTTCTGCGGACGATAAGATGGCCAGCGGGACGTTACGCGGATAAAAGGGTAACCCTCTACTATCTGCCCGAGCCCATTCCGTTACTGTTACATGATCAGATTAATGCTCTCTGGGACTAAAAGATAGCACTGGCTACATTTCCATATTTCGGCTACTTTGATTATGGTCTCCTAAATATGCGGATAGCACGTAAAGATCGTGCTTCAGAACCGATCCAATTAATGCCGAAGTTGTAGTTCGTTGTTTCGGCTTCCGTTTTCTGTATACCGTGGTGCCGAACGCTGTCGAGAGTATTAATGTAAGCCAGGGGTTTACAACGGCAAAGGGGCAGCTGCTTGTTATTATGTTCTCTTTCATTTCGTTTAAGAACCAATTAGCACCAAGTACATAGTTAGGTATGATGTTTTGTCATTTGTAAATGTCTCTTCGATGCTTTTGAATGTCTCTTGAACGAAGAGAAAACGAATGTAAAGTCTATTAACACTTCGCCGTGCTTTGACGAGTCCGACTCGTCATGAAAATTTTTAGTAATAACTTATTGTTACTCTGTCCTTTAAAATTGTTATCCGTTAAAAGAGTTTATGAACAGTCCAATTATAGTGCTGACGAAATTGCATGTGGATGTGGTTTAGTAGCCAATCAGAGCCGCGTTCCCTTGTTCAGCTATTTTTTTATCGATGCACAATACACGAATGCTAGACGACGTCTTATTAGGCTTGATCGCTTTGCAAATTCCGCTGCGGCCGTTTTTGACCTCGCGGGGTCTTATTCCACTCGGCGAATTGTTCGCAGTGCCGCAAACCGTGTTCCACGGTCTAAATGCTCGAGGACCGGGCCTGCTGCTGCATTTATTACGCGGCAATGCTAGTGTAACATGTCCAACTGTACACCGGGTTTCATTCCGCTTCGCTTACCGTTTATAGACATTTGCTCCGCAGAGGTCTGGCGCGATGTGTCCGATCGCGTATGACGCTATTCTGCGACCGTGTTACACCCGGGGTCCTTATTCTACGTCGTTGGTCAACCATGAATCGCACACAACTTACCAACTACACGTATATACTGAAACGGCATTACAAAACAGGTATAATTCCGGTATAATACCGGTAGACAATAGAATAGTAAAGAGGATCACAAATTAAAAGGTACAGAAAACATGGTCCTAGGAATATAGAAGTATTCAATCACGTTTCAATTTTAACCCTTAGCACTCCGAACCATTCTGGATGTTGGCTACCAGTTACTCAGCGCCACTTTTCGGCAGAAACGGACACATTTACATACCCTCGTATTATTTAGTATGGTTTTGGAACTAACTAACATATTATAATGATATTGGACTTATATGAATTGGCTGAAATCGAGAAATTTGCAAAAGTCAATATTTTATTTTTTATAATTTTGTTGTTGTTTGTTTTATAATTTTGTTTTGTTGTTGTAATCGCTATCTATGCGAACTCTTTCTCTCGTCGCCTTGTTGCTTGGACGATATCACTATCGCTGCTATCAAAACGATAGACTAACTGTAGAAGAAAATCTTCTACATTTCTGTAGAAGAAATTCTACATTTTCTTTCTAACATATCTGTATAACATATCTGTATAACATATCTGTATAAACGTCTATCTAGAGATCATCTTCACTACTACTTGTGTCATGAGACTCATTCGTGTTCGAACGTTTCGCCATTGTTCTAATAAAAAATATGAATAAATACACAGGTTGAAAATTTCTAATTGTTATTACTAACTCACAAGATGATATTTACCAAAAAAACTTTTACCAAACAATTTATTTACCAAGAGAAGAATCACTTTTCTGATTTTCTCACTCGTTAGATCTATACCGCTCGACGCTTCGAACCAGACTGAGTTCAGCTTTGAAAATCTTTTCCTCCAGATTTAGACTTGCTTATTTATGATCATATTTATGATTATACAGTGCGTGTGCTATGTTCGCATACCGACCTTTCTTCTACAAACTTGCCTTATCGCTCTTTTCAAGTGGCGCCTTTGAAGTGCTCGGACCGTCGCGAGCACGCCTCTCACGTTCTCGCCAAAACCCGCTGACATTTCTTGTATATATCTTAGTGATTTTACTATATTTTGATTCGATTTCTTGTGCCATTTCAAGAGAAAACTTCAGGGAAACATGCATGTCTCAAAAAGTTGCGCTGAAATAACTCAATTCCCCGCAATCACTAATAAACTTTAATGTCCCACGAGAGGGGACATTCGAGTGACATGCTAGAATTACGATGTCCCTCAAGAGGGGACAGCGGAGTGCAAAGGGTTAAATACTGCTTCTGATTCAATCTAAGGAGGTTACATTCTTCTCAATAATACTGGCATTATACCGGTATCTATTTCGGTATTTTTACCGGTATAGGTGTCAAATACCGGTATTAAAACCGTTTTAACTAAGTTAGTATAAATTCTCAGTATAAATAATTTCGTATAAACATTAAAAAATCACTACTTTTCATTACGGTAAAGTGACTTATGCCACTTTCAAAATAAACGGCTCATTTCTTGTAGGTTCTTTTACATAAGGCGCTTCATGAGATAAAATTAAAAATCCAAGTATCGTTTTTTAAATTGACAATTTCTTTCGTGCATTTTCTTTCAATCTTAATTGAACTAAGAATTATTAATCTAAAATTATGTTTCTTTTTGCAAGAAAGTTCGCCTGTTTTCTGTTTTTAGATACTGCACAACCTTTCATTTCTCTCTATTTGTGTTAGAAAATCTTATTCTTTAAATTATGGAATTATAAATGAAACGCTTTGACGATGCATGAGTCCAGTATCTTTCTTTCTATTTATTAATTAAATGAACGAAAATTGAAGAAAATGATCGAAACCAAAGGTAGATCACTTCTCAATGTCTCTCGAACACCGTAAATACATCTTTGACAATGCGTTGTTTTGATTCAATTAACACTAGAGCTACCAAACCAGTCGAAGTGGTTTCGGTTTTTTTCAATTACAATTCCTGATATTATATGAGCCATTTATTTTGAAAGTCGCATAAGTCACTTTGTTTTTAAGTCGATATGTTTAAGGGTTTGCGTTTTAACACGTTTAAAAATATGGATGCTAACTTTCGAGAAGATTTACTTGTATTTGTTATCTCAGGATACTGATATTTTTCTCAGTATAAATAATTTCGTATAAACATTAAAAAATCACCACTTTTCATTACGGTAAAGTGACTTATGCCACATTCAAAATAAACGGCTCAAATATTGACCATTAATCATTGACCATTGACCGTTGAACGTTGAACACTAATAACCGACCACTGACCGTTGACCATTGATCACTGTCAATGACCAATCATTTTAATTTCTTTAAAAAGCATCGTTCTCGAAGGGGTTGATACAGGATGGCAGCAGCACCTTGCATAAAAATTTCATATGGTACACACGAGGTGTCATGCCCACCAGAAAATTAAAACGGCTGTCACGTTTAAACTTCATATTATTTCGGGTCTGAAAAATTAGTAAATATTCTTCAGACGTTCTAAAGTAAAGGTGAATAGCGTTTTTCTTAAAAATATCACTGTTATGTAGTAAAAAAAATCCAGAAAGTTCTCGCCTTGTGACTTGTTCAATACTTCGAACGCGGCTCGAGTCCGTCCCGACCTTCTGTCAAAGCCTCGTGCTGCGGACTCTCTCGCGGACCCTCTCCCTCGCACCGTCACCTCTCATTGGCCAGTGTTTTTCGTTAATAACTCGCAAACAAAGCCCCAGATTGCATTTTCGCAAAGGAAAAAGTTACTTCAAATGACCTCAGCTACCCCTCATTTTCGGCTGTTAAAATAATTGTGGAACACCCTGTATAACTGCAACATACTAGATAACCGTTTCAAGAAATTATATGATGCAACATAAATATAGAAAATACATATTTTGTATAGTAGAGCACGTTTACTGCATAATGCAATATTAATCACGATGCTAATCAGTAATTAGTAATTACAAATACGGTAAAGTCTTCTTAATTAATGCTGAGGTTTGTACGCAAAAATAGAGGATTTGGGAAGTGGAGATACGATTATTCGAGCCTTGCGTCTCGTTTTTGAAGTTGTTAACGATTGGTAACTATAAAAACGAGCCGCAAGGCTCAAATAATCGTATCTCCTCTTCGCAAATTGTCCATTTTTGTGCGTGATGTGACCGCGAATTAGGGAGAAATTACTGTGTAATATATAGTCACTGTATAATATAGTCACCGGTAAAATTATCTTCTTATCGTAAAACGGCGGAAATGTTGGGGAGAGCATGGGAAGAGGTATTGTTAGCGAAAGTTGAGGGTTGTTTCAGACGAGCCGTGTTCTTGCGTCGACGTTTAAGTTTTTTTAATCGGCCCAGACTCGAGTCTCTCGTTTCATAGAAATGACGGGGTTGCAAATGTCATCTGGAAACGGAAGCCGGACGGCAATACGTACTATACGTAGACGTATCGGGTTCTCTCTTCTCGTGCCTGTGTGTCCAGCGTGTATCATCCGTCACGCGGTAGAAGTATCATTCGTACTCGAGGGACTCTCGGCACGGTGACGTCACCGAATAAATCCAAAATCAATTTCTACGACAACGAACTCGAGCCGACGCACCATGGTTTGTCAGCTCGTTGTACTGTACTATCTACGTTATACGTATAAAAAAAGTATCCGAAATTTGCAAGTAAAACGAACTATGTACTTATCCATCAAATTTGATTTTGTTGCTTCGAAAGGGTTTGTATCAAATCACCCACAATCATTTCACCGTGATTGTCATAACCTACTCTATCTTTGATCATATTAAGTAACCGACATGGTGAAATCACCGACAATGTTTTCATCGGCACTCATTTCACCGACATTGATAGTCATTGGCATAAAGTCAATGTCGGTGAAACTTTTCTCAAAATATTGGATCTCTGAAAGCACAAATTTCATTAAAAAGCGTTATATCATACGTGTGCATATATTACTGTGGTTGTATTTCTATTACTGCGAGTCAAATACAGCGGATGTTCCGATTACTGCGTGTCAAGGTTGACATAACCCATTTTCTTTTAAATGTACACACACAACTGCAATTACTAGGATCAAGATATTCTCACTGTAGCACTGTAGAAATTAGGTATAGGTACTCTACGATCAAGCGTGTTTGCAACGGCTCATCGAGAACTGCATTGTATAGGTTAAGGTATGCAGTTCGATAAAGCATCGCAGTAATGTACACACATAGTAAAAAAGTATCCACCAAATACTGTGTTAGTAAATAATATTTGAGGACAGATGATAGTGTCAGTGTACGTCCATTTTTTATCAAAGTAATGATTACTTTATCTAAAAATAACGCTAAAACGAATAGTTTATTATTAATTACCAAAATATAAATGCCTTTCGAATCAGCGTTCATAGCTGCTGTTACGAGTATTTCATTAGACTCGACGTTTTCATAAGCTTCCGAATATCAACAGACAATAAATGAATTAAAACTGCGGTTGCTGTTACTTGTATGCCATAAATTTTCAATATTAAACATATACAAAATTATGAGATTCATTTCTAGAAGATTACACATTATAAAATGTTAGATTCTATTACTTTTATAAAATACCGCAGTATTTGGGACGTCCGCAATAATACCCGCATTAATTCTACTTACGATTTGTTTCACGAACATAGAGTAATTAAAAATCGACACAAGAAGTCTCGTTAGAAATGTAAATATTAAGACAAAAAATCGTTTCAATATATGCACCGTAAGGCTTTAGAATGAGAAATTTTGGATACTGTTTTTTTTTGCACAATGTACTGTTCCGCGTATACTATCCGCGGAAGCAGACTCGACGTCCTCGCGTCCTGACCAACGCCTCCCTTTCCGAGGGACGTGCAATGATTTTTCATTCCTTATCGTCGCCGGTGACGCTCCGTGACAACGCGCGATATCCAGCCGCAAATCGTGGACGTTGGATGCGTTCGAAAAACCTGCGCAGAGAGATCAGAAAGGAAAAAACGATGACCCTTGAAAAAAAAATCTCATCCGGATTTCGAACGTTTATCGTCGTGTGCCGCTATTAACCTTTGGAGTACCCGACAGAACGTAGCCAAGCTTTCTACACGACTGATGTTTATTTAACCCGCGTGTCAATGATCGGTTGCTCGGGTAACCACTCGGGTTGGAAATTTGTTCACGTTCCCATGTAAAAATTGCAAAGCGACTTTGGGTCTGCTTTCCAACTCGTGGGATTTTTCGACAGATATTTACGTTTACCATTTAACAACGGTTATAAAAAGTCCAAGGCGATACATGCAAGTTCAATTAATCCTTTGTCGGCGGGCCAATTCGTAGAACGAACGTCGCTGTGGATGAGGGTTATCGGCACATATACATAGCTAAAAAACACTTGTCTAATAGGTATATTATACAGGATAAAAACTTTATTATACAAGGTGTTTCAAAATTATTGCACAAGCGAAAAATTTGAAGTAACATTCTAATACTAATTAATAATAGCTTAACTCATTTGAAGTAACTTTTTCCTTAGCGAAAATGTAATTCGCGGCTTCGTTTACGAGTTATTAACGAAAAACAGTGACCAATGAGAAGCGAGATCAGCTGGCGCGAAGTACAATAAGTTTGGGACACCCTGTATACAAGAGAATACGTTCTTAGAATATGCGAGTAATTAAATATTATGTCACTATTGCTGAAATTTACTAAAATTATATAAGATGCCACTATTATTATTATTATTATTATTATTATTATTATTATTATTATTATTATTATTATTATTGTTGCTATTACTAATATTACTTTATTGAAGAATGATACATGTATACTAACGTTTCCTCTTTTATCGTTTTATCTTTTAGTTATTGTATAGTATATAAAAATAAAAAATTCTTATTTTCGAAAACTGTGAACACTCAGAGAAATATTTTTATCTATCAGATGCTTTGCTACTTGATATCACGCTTGACTTTGTATCTTTACATCTTTATGTTTGACGTATTATAAGTGGAAATGGACATTTGTTTCGTAGATACAACACAGTTCGTTTTGGAACATTTGACATATTAGACTCATGATCGGTACTACTGTACGCCGGTGTTTTTGGCCATAAAGACTTCAAACTGGATCGAAGCGTGGCTTGTAGAAATTTATTGGTATTGATATGGAAATTTGTAACCATGCGGTCTGTTTTCCCTACATTGTTATTTTTCCGAGGGTTTCTTTGTATTCGAAAAAGCATTGGAAATGGATCCAAATATTTCTACCGTTTTTGAAAAATTATTTTTCGCGATTTCAATTATTTAGCATACATAGGTTGAAGTTTTCTCTTGACAATTATACTATACAATGTAATCTACAACTTTTTTGAACGAAAACTATCATGATATGTCAAGGTCATGCCAAGGTTATATCAAGGTTATGCCAAGGTTATATCAAGGTTATGTCAAGGTCTTGTCAAGGATACGTCAAGGTCAACATATGAAATTTCAAAGCGAGGTGTACAGTGAAGATTAACAAAGTACGTAAATGATATTTTAATCTAAATAATTCCGTGTCCGAACACAGTTCAACGAATGATTCGCAAAGCGAAATTTCATATGTTGACCTTAACATAACCTTGACATGACCTTGACAAGGTCACACGACATTGATATGTCAAGGTCATGTCAAGGTCAAGTCTAGGTCATGTCGAGGTCATGTCAAGGTTACGTCAAGGTCATGTCAAGGTCATGTCAAGGTTACGTCAAGGTCAACATATGAAATTTTAAAGCGAGGTGTACAGTGAAGATTAACAAAGTACGTAAATGATATTTTAATCTAAATAATTCCGTGTTCGAACACACAGTTCAACGAATGATTCGCAAAGCTATTTTAATAAATAATAATCGTGTTAAAGGATGTAAGGGATATGTTTGTTAGAGAAATATGAAGAATATTATCAATAACCTTGACATAACCGTGACATAACGGTGACATAACCTTCTGACGTTCTAAAGTAAAGGTGAACAGCGTTTTTCTTAAAAATATCACCGTTACGTAGTAAAAAAAATCTGGAAAGTTCTCGCTTCGTGATTTGTTCAATACTTCGAACGCGGCTCGAGTCCGTCCCGACCATCTGTCAAAGCCTCGAACTTCGCGCCGTCATCTCTCATTGGTCAGTGTTTTCCGTTAATAACTCGTAAACAAAGACGCAGATCGTATTTTCGCAAAGGAAAAAGTTACTTCAAATGACCTCAGCTACCCCTCATTTTCGGCTGTTAAAATAATTGTGGAACACCCTGTATAACTGCAACATACTAGATAACCGTTTCAAGAAATTATATGATGCAACATAAATATAGAAAATACATATTTTGTATAGTAGAGCGCGTTTACTGCATAATGCAATATTAATCACGATGCTAATCAGTAATTAGTAATTACAAATACAGTAAAGTCTTCTTAATTATCGCTGAGGTTTGTACACAAAAATAGAGGATTTGGGAAGTGGAGATACGATTATTCGAGCCTTGCGTCTCGTTTTTTAAGTTGTTAACAATTGGTAACTATAAAAACGAGCCGCAAGGCTCAAATAATCGTATCTCCTCTTCGCAAATTGTCCATTTTTGTGCGCGATGTGACCGCGAATTAGGGAGAAATTACTGCAATTACGTAACTGGAATAGAGTAAACTCCCGAAATAAGCAAAAATGGACTAAATGGACTGGATATATCATAATTGACATCTTACTTGAATGAATCTTGTTAGAAAAGATCTTTTTTACAACTTTGTCTCTACTGATTATATTATAACATGGCAACGATTTAGGACATATTGAGGAGCAGGACACAAGACTGAATTCAAAAATATTTCGCGCCCCTTACGTGCAAAATTCATCTCTATAATATATACATTTTAATGGTAAAATGTTCTTCAAGTGGTTTATTTAACACTAATCTTGCCGAGAGTTAAAAGTGACACTTACTTACATTTGTTACAATTTCTATATCACATTTCAGTATCTTCATAATTTCAATAATAGTCAAACCGGTCAATTGATGAGAGATGCTTTAGGGATAAGTCAACGCTCTTGCATCTTGTAATTGTTATGTCTGTTTCACTTTGTCTCGACTGTTCTACGCCTCCTGATTCCCGTCGCGCGTCTCGCTCGCCCGTGTCACGTAAAGCACAGGCACCCGCGTCTGATGCGCTCCTAGCGGCTACGGCGACCACGGGGGGGGGGGGGGGGAGCCGTGACGGGAGTCAGGAGGCGTTGTTTGTTTTTAATCGGCCGGACTCGAGTCCCTCGTTTCGTGGAAATTCGGTGTTGCGTGCACTTTGAGCTAATAGAAAGGCCAATAATCTGCCAATAAGGGAAACGCGTTTATCCTATTTCTGCGAGGGCGTTGACACGAATGGATTGATAGGAATCGGTCCTACACTTTTCTCATGCGGACTTCTTCTGCGCAACGGACAGTAAAAACGGAACGTTTCCATCGCTGTCAATGTTTGTAAATGCTATCTCGGACGGAGGTAACTGCGATAGAAGAATAATCTATTTTTTTCGAAAATGGAGTCCCGAATACGAAAATGTAACACCATATTTTGTTTTCTTATTTTTTCACGTAGAACGTATTTGACACTCGGAGAAGGTATTTGAATATCGTTTTCTATGAATTCACCTAACGCAGTTAGTGAAGATTTTATATGTTACACATCGTCCGCAAAGTCCTTCACTTTCAGCAATCTACATCAGGCCTAGATCAGACTTTTTCTAGCTTTTGAGGCAGAATACTCCACTGTGCGTCGGCGCGGCTGTCCGGCTGGAGGTCATCGAACAAGTTCCGGCTGATATCGAGTGAACGAGCCCCGAAACCTTCGGTGAAAGCCCGGTGGCTGGATTTCCCGGGCTACGCGTCGTCCTAAGTCGTCTTCCAGTCAGATGCGTCGTCTTATTTCATGTTGTACCTCGTCCACTCCCCGGAAGAGCGTACCGCATCGGTGGCTGCAGCGTATCCGGGCGGAAATCGTGGTTCCCGTGTCCGTGCCGCGTCGTATTTCCCGAGGGCCATGTCGATGAGGGAGAAACTGCATTCGGCGAACATGCCAGCGCAATCTTGGCCCTCGTGGCCCGCTTTATGAGCCGATCCGTACGTATGGTGCTCCTCCGGCTCCGACGAGAACAGCCGCTTCAAAGGGAACCTGTTAGGGCCAATGGGAAAGAGCACTGAAACGTTTCGCGTGTCGCTGGCCCACGAGGATACTTCCAGTGACTCGCGGACGAAGGGCCTCGGACAGGATAGAACATCCAGCATTATACACGGCTCCCGAGCAAGGACTACGAGCTAGTTTCTTTTTACTCCCGGCCGCTTAGGGGCGTTTCCTATTGTGGCGGCTTCAAAAAATCCTTTCGACCTAGTACCTTGCAGCGTCGCATTTGAATACATCGAGTCGCAGAATAGTATAAACAAATTTCGAAATTTGGAGGCTTCGGTAGCTTTGGTGTAAGATTGCTTTCGTTGCTTTCTAGGTTGGACGATCACGTATTTCGAGAAGTACAGTAGCGGTTGTTAACCAGGTAGCTGTGTTTGACGACTATACTCGTCATGGAGAAGTGTGGCAGTATTTTGTGCCGTGACGAGTATACTCGTCGTTTGTAAAAAGTAGTGACCATTGCCTATTTAAATTGTAATTTTAGTAAAAACAAAAACATATTCCCGAATTTCAAGATGTTTGGAATATTTTGTCAATCCTACACGAAGGTGTTTACATTGTTCTAAAAATAAGATTGAAAAAGAATTGAATTAGAAAAGAATTATCGTTCCTTGCTTTGCCGAATACCACACTACGGCAGCAATTTAAATTTTTAATTTTTATAAGTATTCTATTTTTCCGGCGTTTCTCCTTTATTATGTATGTAGTATGTGTTAATGTTAAGTGAATAAGTAAATATTAATAATAAATTTGGTAATTTTATAGAATAAAACCGTCTTTTTGATCCAATATTTTAACAGCGACACTTGCTCTGCGTTTGACGAGTATACTCGTCATCGCTTGTTTCTCGCGACACATATGTCTGAAAAGGAAGCGCCACAGCTAACTAATTAAGACGATGAATTTTCATTCCAGTTGTACGCGCATTGCGTAACTGTTAATTATTTATTTAGTTCGTTTCATTTTGAATTCTACAGGTGCATGTTTTACTTTTTCCATCTGAAACGTAGGTCTGCGAAATTAAGTTTTCAGAAATGGCATTATTCTATGCCACGATACTATTCCACTATAGTCCTCTAGTCTGTTTTTTCGTACTTCCAACACTTTAATTATCGGAAACCTATAAATAGACTATTCAATCACAGAGCTACATGTCAAAACAAGTTGTCATTTTATATCGATCCAAATAATTTGTTGAATTCGCTATGAAATTTCAGTCATTTTTGAATAATTTTTTACGTAATTCCCAACTATTGAAGTTCATTTGGCATTGATTCGTGGACCATTTTGATACAAACTAAAGCTATTAATAGCTCCAAGTATTATGAAGCAATTTAAAGAATAAATACAAATTAGCCTCTCTCGAAAGGGAATATCGAAAACACATTCTTTTTTTCAACCGTCAAACAGTGTTCACCACTTAATTGAAGTTTCTGCTATCTCCGCCGGTTACTTTCTCCGCCGAAACAAGATTATGCTCAAATCGTATTGATTTTCGACCGAAGCCGACCCTAAAATTTAACCGTAAGGACGGTAACGAGGACGAGGGACCCTTCGCCACGACTGGTATCATTTTTTGCTGCTTCGGAGTCTTACGAGAACGATATCCGTATCATCTCCTCGACCAGAGTGTTCCCTTTCGGCACGAGACGCTGGGAAGCCTCGCAGAGGGCTCGAAGCACGCACGCCCTGCCGTCGAAGTTCATCCTGAAAGAACGCATGAAATTAGGGTAGCGGATCTTTTGGAAAATTGGATATTGGGGGACGCTACTAAGCGGAAGAAGGACTGTTGTTCAATTGCCATTTGCTCGTTCGGTGGAAGCACTCCGTAAGACGTACAGTAAATTCTCCCTAATTGATGCTCAGATTGTACAAATGGAGAATCTGGGAAGAGGAGATACGATTATTCGAGCTTTGCGATTGTCAACAACTACAAAAATGAGCCGCAAGGTTTCTCGATTTCTTTTAGTTACATTTAGATCCTTACGCATGACGTGAAAGTGTGTTTTTTCGTTCAATAATTGTAACAACCTGAAAATAATGTAACCACATCCTTACATTCTTTATAGTTTTGTGTTATATTATATAACACATAATATTAAATTAAAATTAAAATATTAAAATATAATATAATATAATATAATGTAATATATCTTTACACATTCGCGAGAAAATCGATAATATGTGAAACAGAAAATTGTATCATCGCCGGAAGAATATAAGAACGTGACCATATTATTTTCAAATGATTAAAATTCTTAAGAAAAAAATACAATGTTATTTAACTCCTGATCTAGAAATTAGTGTAGATAACTTTTATTTCTGATAAAGTCCCGCAGTTATTGTTGGCATCGCATTTTATGTAATCTATGCTTCACAAATTTGCCTTCACTTAGTAAATTAATAACAACAATTATTTATAATATTTCATTGCATATATAGGACGAATTACCTGAAATGCCGGCAGAGATATTTTCGAAATATCTGTTAGATAAAAGTTCCTTATTGTTAGTAGTTCTTTTTATAGTTAATTACGTGCCGCAGTTACCAGGGTATTAAAAAGTTTGGGATTCCACATATGGAAGCACAGACAACCTCCAATGTCTCCTACGCTTCCATCTATGAAATTACGAGCCCTCAAAATTATTCCACTGTTTGTATTTCACCTTATTCTACTACCTTCATATCGCATGCTTTCAATGAATTCCATGATCATAATTATACAGAAAATCTTAAATTATCTTAAAATCCCACGTACCTGCGAATTACAACAATTCCAACGAACTTGATAATTTATTGAGCGTCCGACAGAGTCGCATAAGAATTTCCCTTTGACTCGACACTTTTTAGATCACCGAACCAGAATTTCTGATCGCTGGAAGATCCGCGCGCTCTGCTTCTAATAAATTAATGATAATAACTTGTGTCACGCGAGACATCGTTGCCGGTGCTTGTTGGTGCACGGTAAACGCAGCGATACGGAAGAGGTTTCACGTGGAATAACCAAGAAGGGCGTATTAATGTATCCTTTTGCCGTCGAACAGGCGTCTCGTTAGATGTGAAAGGGGGCATGGTGTATTCTTATCTGGCCGACCTTTCTTCCAGGAAGATTAAAGTCTTCTTTGAGGGAACGTTTCAAAAATTCGTTTCGCCTCTCCAATAATTTCACCCTTGATTTGAGTGGCCGCGCAGAAGCCTGCCGGCTGCGATCGATTCTTTTAAAGTCTTGTACGTCGAACGGGCGTAACGGCGCGCGTCACGGGATCGACGTTCCTTTTAGGCTGGGGGCACACAAGCGTCAAAATCAACGCACGTTCATCATCTATCCTCGTTTTTCTAGTTCATAACAACGAGCATTTTTCCCG
Source organism: Megalopta genalis (assembly GCF_051020955.1). Taxonomy (NCBI): domain Eukaryota; kingdom Metazoa; phylum Arthropoda; class Insecta; order Hymenoptera; family Halictidae; genus Megalopta; species Megalopta genalis. Next base: position 20,970,535 of record NC_135020.1, on the reverse strand, counting down.
GTTTTTCTAGTTAAAGACAAGGAAGATTTTCCCTGGGTTTTCTAGTTAAAAACAACGAATATTTTTCCTAGATCTTTTAGTTAAAAACAAGGAAGATTTTTCTGGGTCTTCTAGTTAAAAACAAAGAAGATTTTTCCCGAGTTTTCTAGTTAAGAATAAAGAAGATTTTCCCTGGGTTTTCTAGTTAAAAACAACAAGTATTTTTCCCAGGTTTTCTACTTAAAAACAAGGAAGATTTTTCCTAGGTTTTCTACTTCAAAACAAGGAAGATTTTTCCTAGGTTTTCTAGTTAAAAACAAAGAAGATTTTTCTCGGGTTTTCTAGTTAAAAACAAAGAAGATTTTTCCCGAGTTTTCTAGTTAAAAATAAAGAAGATTCTTCCTGGTTTTTCTAGTTAAAAACAACGAATATTTTTCCCAGGTCTTTTAGTTAAAAACAAGGAAGATTTTTCTGGGTCTTCTAGTTTAAAAAAAAAGATGCTTTTTCCCGAGTTTCCTAGTTAAAAATAAAGAAGATTTTTCCTGGTTTTTCTAGTTAAAAACAACAAGTATTTTTCCCAGGTGTTCTACTTAAAAACAACGAGTATTTTTCCCAGGTTTTCTAGTTAAAAACAACGAATATTTTTCCCAGGTCTTCTAGTTAAAAACAAGGAAGATTTTTCTGGGTTTTCTAGTTAAAAACAAAGAAGATTTTTCCCGGGTTTTCTAGTTAAAAATGCAGAAGATTTTTCCTAGTTTTTCTAATTAAAAACAAGCATGATTTTCCCTGAGTTTTCTAGTTAATAGCAGGAAGAATTTTCCTGGGTTTTTAAGATAAAAACAAGGATAATTTTTCCTGGGTTTTCTAGTTAAAAACGAGGAAGATTTTGTCTTGTTTTTCTAATTAAAAACAAAGAAGATTTTTCCTGGTTTTTCTAGTTAAAAACAAGGAAGATTTTTTCTTGTTCTTAGTTGCAACCTGAGCGTCAGTAAAGGAGAATTTACTGTATATGATCTCTAGAATCAGTAGAGTGCAGATATTTAAGCTAAACGAACACTTTATTTACCTTAATAACTGAGTTATGTCTAAAATAGAAGTTCGATAATAAATGATCAATGTATAATAATTAATTATTCGACAATAAAACGAGCCGCAAGGCTCGAACAATCGTATCTCCTCTACCAAAATTCTCCATTCTTGTGTACAATCTGAGCGTCAATTAGGGAGAATTTACTGTACATTTAAAAGATCAGCAAAAATGGTGTTAGAACAACTCCATCGAGGAAAGCTGAAAAGCGTTGATTCGTTTGTTTATCCCAAGAGAATCGAATAGAAGCAATTTATCAGCGTGGTAACAGCGTAGAAGCTTTATGCGCTGTCCACTTCACACGATGCTGTACAAATTAATTGATAACAAGGTCATTACGTTTCATCCTTCCTTGTGTGGGAAATGGATTAACTCGAAATAATTGATGTGCCGACGCGCGCACAGAATGACCTTTTGACAAGTTAACCCCTTGCCGTACTTCCTCTCGAGTCTGACTCATAAAGGAGATTACTTGTAATAACCTGATGACATGTTCTCTGTTGCTAATATATTCAGTCTACCGAATATTGTTAGGATGTGCAAGATACAAGGAAGATGGAAGAGTATTGGGTACCATACATCTTAACCCTTAATTAAACTGTCAATTATTATAAGTTATTGTTTCAATTGTTATTACATATTTTCAAATTAGTAACTGCAAGTAAATTTAGGTTGAAACATTGCACACTTGATGAGATAATACAGGATTATATGCATTTCCAAATAATTACAATAACGTATATTAATGATGAACGTATATTAATTGCTTAACGTAGCGATTATTACATTATTAAATAAATTGTTTTACGATGAATTAAATCAATTCTCAAAGAGTCTTAAAAGGTACAACGCATGGTACAAATGCTAGAAAAATTTCGTTGTCGTCTGTTTAAAACGTTAAATGCTGCGTGGGTCACACATGGGCGACATTAAATTTTTGCTAGTTTCCAAAATTCATTTTTATGTAACATATTCGAACAAGGTGAATTTGTTTACGATGTGGTTAGCGGATCTTTGCGTACGACAGAAATTTTTTAACTGAATCGTAAGAAACAAGAATATCTGTTGTTACATTTACCTTTCATTTCTACACTAATTACAACTTCTTTGACGTTAACAAATGCTTACAAAGGCAGGAAGATGTATGTTTCAATGCACGTAGTGATCAAGTATTGATCATAGACGTATGAAATCTTATTTCGATTTAGAATAAATGTACAACGTCTAAACGTAATAGATCTTGTCCGTAATCTTTTTCATGAGTGTAACACAACGTTATAGTCCAAGGGGTTAATAATTTTAACGAGTCGGAAATTGTGTCATGCAGATTTTACTTAATTTTTATTATAAATGCAGAAGCGGTCTTGTTGCGACGGCAACACCGAAGGTCGAACGTCCCTGGCCATCCCTTGAGCAATTATGCGATACCTGCGACAGTAAAAAATGCACCCGAACGAAAATTCGACCCGACAAACGGACAACACGACTCATAAATTCCATATTTCCCAAAACGGAAAATTTAGAACCCGAACTTTCGAACAGTTTCCCACTCCTCATTTCAAGTTCCTTCCGACACACCCATCTCCAATCAAAAACGCTTCATTTCCTTCACCAAAACCCACCATCCACCAATCAACAAAAAAACCGAGGTGACAAACGGAAGGGCACCAGAACTGTTAGAACCACCAGAATTGTCAGAACCACCAGAACTGCTAGAACCACCAGAACTGCTAGAACCACCAGAACTGCTAGAACCACCAGAACTGCTAGAACCACCAGAACTGCTAGAACCACCAGAACTGCTAGAACCACCAGAACTGCTAGAACCACCAGAACTGCTAGAACCACCAGAACTGCTAGAACCACCAGAACTGCTAGAACCACCAGAACTGCTAGAACCACCAGAACTGCTAGAACCACCAGAACTGCTAGAACCACCAGAATTGTTAGAACGGTCAGAACTCGTAGAACTCTAAGAACGCAGATAGAACGCAAATAACGCATCGCTAAGACCATAGCTGTACTATAATATTAAAGTGTACATAAAAGCAACCAGCGACTTCGTTAAACTTAATTCCATTTGGAAACATCGCGCAAATACAGGTCTGCTAGTGACACAATTTACAAGTTACCAAAGTACTGGAGGGTTTGCTGCAATAAACAAGCAGGAACTCGAAAAAGTGAATTCTTTTACGATGCTTAGAATGCGCTAAGGAATCAAAATATCACTCGCTACGATCAATTTTAACTGTATAAACTCAGTTTCGTTAATGAAATTAGTTCGATTTTGCAGGAATTTTTCGAATTGATTTTCGCCGCTTAATGTTTTAGGGGGTTGGTACTGGTATACACGAACACGGTCCAGCAACATCGGTGAAATATCGCGCGACATTAGTGTCAACGTTTATTGAAATACATAATGTTTACCTCGGGAGGGACGGTAAGGTTGGGGGAGAGCATAGCGGAACGCACGATCTTGTGCAATAAGGTCGAGTCCTACGATCTCCAATCCGGCTAAATGTCCGCCATTAATTCAGAGGAGCTGTTCGAAAGGGTGGATATAGGTTCGCGGGAGTGGATTCGAAGAAACTGAATGGAATTAGGTAACGCTACACTAAGCTCGGTTCCCATGTCGGTATCCTCTCCGAATCGCTTTATCTTGCGTATCACGGTCTCCGTTGATCGCGTCGCGGAGCTCTATCGATTCAAAGCGACTAAACTTTGTCTAGGAATCCTCATGCGGATTCGTGTTGTTCGGGACTGCCCAAGGACGGTTAAACGGCCGCAAACAGGAGTTCTCGGACATCTGCGTGTCACGTGCAAGTTTATTCCGCAATTATCGACAATGCTGAAATCTAGTTCTAAAAATTAATGACACGTGTTGCTTCGAAATACAATTTCACGTTAGTCGATCGAATGGGGAAGAGACGTCATGAAAGGGACACCCTTGTTTCCAACACGAAATAAAGATGCGAGATCATTCTACTTCTATTTGGTAACATTGGAGAGATCAGCTATGTGACTATAAATGCATGTACAATGGTATTATCTGGTATCTGAGGCGACACTAAAAATTGCTGCACTATCTTCAAAAGAATTCTCACATTATTAAATTTGTCTGTATTCGCGCGATAAATTGTCAAATATTAGAGACGTTTTTTGTAAGCATACGCGTTCAATTTCACATGTATCATATAAAAACGATCGTATCAAATGGAAATACTGTAGGTTGGAAGAAATTCGAAGTCTCTTCCGTCTTCATTTTGGAATTAAAATAATCTCGAGTGCAAAGGGTAAACTTGCTTCTACACGTGGACATAATATTTTTCGATTTTTTAAAAAGTGCATTTTCTCTTTCATAAACTGATGATTTTGAAAGGATCGCCGATATTTATAAATGGGACATTTATAAATGGTCTGTCGGAGAAATTGTGAACGTTAAGTCACCCTTATCGGACGTCAGACATTCATGCCTAATGTATAATGTCACGTTGGTCGCGATAAGGGTTAACATTCATAAAAATGTCTTTAACAGTAAAATTTTCTTCATAGGGACATTTATTCAAACGAAGAACATCTTTTTCTCATGGTAATACTTTTGAAAAAGTTCTACGGTCTACTCCCTGAAGAAAAGCTATTTAAAAGTTCCACAATTTGTTCGATCCCTGGTATAAAGGCACGTCATTCATTTGCAAATAATTTACCGTTCCACAGTAATTTCATGTGAAAGTTTAGCATTCGAATTAAAAATGGAATCTTTTTTAAGCTGTCATATACACAAATTCCAGAATAATATGTAGACAGATTTCCACACACCGGAGATATTACCACTTTAAACCAACTCAGACATTCGTATACTCGTATCAGCATCAACATGCCACAGCCAGTGAAAATACAAACATCGTTACATTAAACTCCTGCTTACTTTCAGACTTGTAGAGCTCAACAAGGTTACAAACTGTCAACACGTAGGACACGGAAATCGCATCTAACACACCTGTTACATTCATTAACGTCAAACTTGGGTTGCAATTAACTTGTTTCTGGGAGCCATTTGTTACATTTTTGTTTCTGACATCCATTGTCATTTATCAATAATTTTTTAATGATAATTTATAGGAAGAGTATATACAAAAATTAACAAATAAAATATTTAAATACTATGTAATTACTTTTTCCTTTTTCTTGGACTCGTCATAATTTTGTACGCTCTAAGAGAACTATAATAATTGCGTCAACTAGGTACAAATTATACTTTTGAGAGTTAAGTGCTAAGTAACTTTGTTATTTAAACAATCGCTAATGTAATTTAGTGCTTTGCCAGCTATGAACATATAATTTGAAGTCGAATGCTAAGTTACTATGTTGTTTAAAAAAGCAGTAAAATGATGTAAGTTGTCAATCATGAAAATATATAATTTGAAGTCAAATACTAATTATTATTCTATTATACTCTATATTATACTGTACTATTATATCATATATAAGTACTAAAAACATGTCACAATCCCAAATGTTTACTTGTGACTCACTACCAATGCACATAAACATGATTAGACACCTATACACTAAATTCTCTCCAATTGTCCCTCAGCTTGTAAATAAAAGTGGACATTTTGGGAATAGGAGATACGATTATTCGAGCCTTGCGGCACGTTTTTATAGTCGCTGATTGTTAACAATTGGAGTCGAATAAATCGATTGGAGAGAATTTACTGCAATCCTTTTAACCCCTTGCCAAATACATTGACGAGTCCGATTTGTCATGAAAATTTCTACTAATAACTTATTGAATACAGGATGTTATTCTGTTCTTTAAAATTGGAATAAAATTCCAATCTCTTGACATCAATATTTAAGCATTCAAGTAAATTTAGACACACACAATAAGCATCAATATTCTTTGCCTTCTAAGAAATTATTGCAATCGAAAAATTTCTAATCGCAATAACTGCGAAGAATATAATAAATACTAAAATGAAAATAATACGAAATATAATATGCGAAAATAATAAAACGCCACTTTTAGGTAAGAAAGGAAAAATGCTGAATAGAAACGAACGTATTTATGATACGGCCCAACGTCTACAATTAGCTGTAAAAAATAATGCCACTAATAATGCAAAGCATAATATTTATTCTAAATGAAAATTTGTATCTGTACTGTACTATTTGTGTTTATTTTAAGAAACATTTATTTCGTCCATATAATATTGACGTGATCCCCTTCAAAATAATCTTCGTCGACTATAATCCACTCGTGCTATCGCGTACGAGATATAAATTATACTTTTAAGTCAAGTACGAAGTAACTTCGTTAATTAGAAAATCGCTAATGTAATTTAGTGCTTTGCCAGCTACGAGGATATAATTTGAATTCAAATACTAAGTAACTATGTTGTTTAGAAAAACAGTAAAATGATGTAAATTGTCAACCATGAACATATAATTTGAAGTCAAATAGTAACTATGTTATTTCAAAACATATAATTTACAAATTATGTTATTTATGATAGGATCCAACGTCTCCAATTAGCTCCTGAACGTTAATTAATCAAGAAGGAACCACAAGCATCTTGATTTCAAGAAAGGACGCAACACGTGCCCGGTTTCTTAGCCGTAGCTGGCGACGATTGTAAAAGCCCCGTGGAATGTTGATTTTCGGCGGGACCCCGGCGTCTGGGTGGAGTTATGGTTTCTTTGAATAAATAAACAAGCGGAGGTCCCGCGAACAAATGGCGCGGCATCCGCCACTGGCCAGAAATTGATTCTAGACGTTGGTAGCGTTCCGGTGGTTTGCCGAGGGTTGGTTCACGGCGGTGTTGGAGCTGCTTAAGGGCGGCATGAATCAGAAGGTGGCGCCTCAACCAGCGCGGAACGTTGCCGTAGCAGCGAGCTGGGTGGGGGATGGGGTTGTTTCTGAACGAGCCTGGCAGACCATTTATCTGTTTCTGGGGGCAGCAACCATGGGGAAATGGTTTCTATCCCCCTCCTGCAGCCTTCACGCGAGCACGCTTTGCCCATAACCAGATTTATATCCTCCGTCGAGGGGCTTGATTATTTTTGTCGGGTTGTTCCCATTGTCCGAAATAAAATTGGATGCATGCAAATGGCACGCGGAATCTTCTCGAACAAAACAATCCATGCGGGACCGAGCGCTCGCTGCGAAACGAATACTGGTTGCGAGTGTCTAAGACGCGCGAACGAGTTGACATTTTCTTTTTCGGGCGAGAAGATCGAATGTTTCTTTTGTTTCGTGGTAGACAATACTCAGAATCAGAAACTGTAATTAAAACGAGTTTTTGAGTGGTATAAGTGAGCGAAAAATGCGAACAAATGTGGATCTGTGTGTGTGTAAGTTATTGATAGAGGCAAGATTTGAGAAATACAGTTGAATGAATTTATTTGAATGAAGCGGAAGGAATTATTGAAATAATTAGAAGGAATAATTTGTTACAAATAATGAACAGTTGTTATTTCTATAAAATGTTCGACTCAATGGAATTCATTAGGATAATTATTTCAGAATGGAATATAGAGTAATGACCAACGCTGGTTCATACTTTGGCCAAAGTGTCTAGCATTACTCAGTATATTTATTTATTGTGAGATCGTATACATTTACTAAAAAATGGCGCTTTTTCGTGAGAACGGTCTATGAGAAAATGAGAGAATGTCAATTTTAATGAATTTTGATACGAATTTTGTCAGTGTCATCCCTTGTAGGGTAATATTTTGATACGAAATGTTTAATATTAAATTATAATTATATATAAATTATTTAAATTTATATATTATACATATATATATATAAATATAATATAAAAATAACAAATAATATATATAATATTATATAAATATAAATAATTATATATGAATAATATTTAATATTAAATTAATAATTTTATACAACAATTAAAGTAAATATCAACAAAATTGTAACAATTATTGAGGACTGCTTGAATATCCATAGGAATTTCAAATAATTAAATATTATTAGAAACGCATACACACGAAACCCTCATATAAGTTTTATTAAAATTTACTTGTGTGACCACACACAGGATGTGTCGACTTAATAGTTTCACAAATGTTATCGACAAGTGCAATCGAAAGTATAGAAAACTGAATTAAACACTTCATTTTTATTGCAAGTATCGCGCGGTACTGCGAATACCTGATAAAACGAGACTCAACAAGTTTACGCTCGCATCAATTAATTATAAATATAGAATTCTGTTTACCAATAATCTGGAATTTTTCGAGCGTCCCTCGTAAATCCTATATTCCCGCTGATTCCGTGTAATAAACACGAGTTACGTTTTTCGCCTCTCCAATATGAGAGGCTAGTTAAGGAATTTCGCAGTTACGGTAAAACTCCACTTATACAAAGTGGTTGATTCACATAATCAGATTATCATGATTAATAGGATATACCTGGTCCACCTATCTTCATCTAGTGATTATGATTATTTGTTCATTTAATAGGATTTTACATTCATATAAAGAGGATTAAGTTCAGAATAGAGTTCTCCAAGTTAACTATTATACAGGGTGTTCCAAAATTATGGTACTTCCGGGAAATGAGGGATTCCTGAGGTCATTTGAAGTAACTTTTCCCTTTACAAAAATTTTCCCCGAGGCATCGTTAACGAGTTATTAACGAAAAACATTGGCCAGTGAGAGGCGAGCTTGACTGGCGCAAGGCGGCCGAGCCAATGAGAGGAACTGGACTTCGTTCGCTCGTTGGCTCGGCCGCCTCGTGCCAGCCAAGCTCGCCTCCCATTGGTCACTGTTTTTCGTTAATAACTCGTAAACAAAGCCGCGGATTGCATTTTCGCTAAGGACAAAGTAACTTCAAATAACCTCAGGAAACTAACATTTCCCAGAAGTACCATAATTTTGGGACACTTCGTATATTATTTTGTATTATGTAATATAATAATTAGTTACTAACTAACTAATTAGTTACTAACTGGGAACTAAATCAGAATCTAACCTTCATTTATGACGTTCATAGCATTATGATAACCGTTTCCTATAATTATAAATTTGCGGATATTAAAACTCTGGATTAAGTCAGTGTTATCCTCTGGCACAACAATTTCTTTGTCTTTAATGGTTTCCCTGATAGAAGGAGAAAATCTTTGTTTTCTTAAAGTCTTGATTTACTTTCATTCCTAGACGTAGATAACAAAAGAAGCAAAATTTATTTTGATTTTGAAGAAAAACATTTATATCTAGTAGATCATGTATGAAATCTTTAATCATGAGTCTGACTAGTTGTTACACTGCAAGGGGAGTTAACACCGGGCTACGCCTGGGTTAGTAGAACAATGATACTTTTTCCGTGAATATCTCGAAAACTGAGCGTAATATATGTAATATGTGTAATAAAAATATGTACAAAATAACGTTTTTAACAACATATTACAAACTTTCAAATCTTGTTTCCCTAAAGTGAATACAGTAAACACGTAGGCCATCGTAGGAAATCGTATCTAACACACTTTCTACATTCATTGTGATTCAATTCAACGTGAAACTTGGGTTTCAATCAACTCGTTTATAGGAATCATCTGTCAATTTTTTTATTCTGACATTTATTGTCATTTTCCAATAATTGTTTGAGGATAATCGATAGAAAGAGTTCACAAAAATTGACAAACAAAATATTTAAATACTATGTAATTGATTGTTCCTTTTTCTTGGACTCATCATAATTTTTCAGCACTAAGAAAACTATAACAATTGTGTCAACTAGGTACAAATTATACTTTTAAATCAAGTACTGTGTCACTTTGTTACTCAAAAAATCGCTGATGTAGTACGGTGCTTTGCCAGCTATGAACATATAATTTAAAGTCAAATACTAAGTAACTATGTTGTTTAGAAAAGCACTAAAATGATGTAAGTTGTCAACCGTGAACGTATAATTTGATGTCAAATACTAACTATGTTATTTAAAAACATGTTACAATTCCAAGAGTTTGCTTGTGACTCACTACTAATGCACATAAACATGATTAGACATCTATACACTAAATTCTCCCCAATTGTCCCTCAGCTTATAAACAAAATTGGACACAATTTAGGAAGAGAAGATACTAATATTCAAACTTCGTAGTCGCCGATTTTCAACAATTATACAATTGCGCCTCGTTTTTATAATTGTTGAAAATCGGCGACTACGAAGTTTGAATATTAGTATCTTCTCTTCCTAAATTGTGTCCAATTTTGTTTATAAGCTGAGGGACAATTGGGAAGAATTTACTGTTATTCCCAAATGCTCTAACCTGTCTGCAGCCATAAGTGTGCAGAGTCGCGTTGGATCCAGAGGCAGTCAATTTTCAGCCCTTGTTTGTCGGTGTTCGATGCACTTAGATCGCCATCGACTTGGATACCGCCCACGATTTAATGACAACGACATTTTACTAGAAAGCGACCGAAATACGTCATCGCGAATGACACGGAAGAACTGAGACGGTTCAACGGTTCTCCATAAATGTGGGCGGCCGTGATCGTTCGATCATGATCGCGACTGCTAAAACCGCACGTTACATTTTATTACACGGTATGCCCCTCGTTCCGGCTGCACTTCGCCAGAATTTATTCGTCGCTACGATTTTGAAATACGGGTTAATGGACTCGTCCCGTCGCGCGTCGGACGTAAATGCACCCCCACCCGAACGTATCCGACGAGAAACGAACCCCCTCGTGTTATCACTTAAATGACTTTTTTGGATGTTATTACTAACATTTATTTATTTATTTATTTATTTATTTAACTTAACCAGGTAGCTGTTTCCGACGAGTATGCTCGTCGTAACACAAAATGTTGCCACTTCTTCATGACAAGCATACTAGTCAAAAACAACTCGCTGGTTAAATACTGTTTGTAATATAAATTATCATTTGCCAAATTTTATTGTTATTAATTACATTCCAAGTTATACTGCAAAAACTTAGAGTATTCCCTTTCCATTGTTTATAATAATAACAATGATACTTACGCATTCATGATGGTTTCTAGTTTGCTATAAAGGTCCCTGCGATGCCTTCTCTGCAGATAATAATAATCAGGTTTGTAATATTTCCTTTTGCCAGGCTTGAAGTGATGCTTGTCGTAGCTGCTCCATCCCGGATAGGAGACAACGTTTTTGTCGAGCTGGTTGCTCCCGTAGCTCCCGTAGCTCCCGTAGCTCCCGTACTTATTAGCAGGTTTCATTTGATCCTTCTTGAGCTGCAAAAACGGCTCAAGTATCGGCTTACTCTCGTTCGGCAAATCGTACGAGATACCCCAGTTTACTCCCTCCGTGAAAATATCGTCCGGGGTCAAAGTATGCATGGTCATGCACAACGCAATCTGCGAATAACAATCGTCGGGATTGTATACAATAGTAGGTTATCGTCAACGATTTCTATAAATTCCGCCAATCCGTGAACGCCACTGTTTTTGATGCTATTGAAGCTATTAATTCTTTGAGGATCCCGCTACTTTGACCAGAAACCCGCTCGCTCGCAATCAGAGAATTATCGACTTGCGTTTTTGATTGTAATCCTATCAGTTTACGGAATTTAAAAATAAAATTTTTGCTTGTACCTGATTGTTAATATTTTACAACCGAAACTTGAACGTTTTAAAAAAAATTTTAAATTTATTTTAATCAGTTCCTTTAAAACGGTTATCAATGGATATTTAAAAGTTAACAGATATATTATTATAACTAAATAGAAATTAATCTAAATAATTAAAATTTAAAACACAGTTTTGCGATTTTGCTACTATTCAATCATGATTCAATCTTTATGTATTTGTATTATATGCAAATATCTGAAATGTATTAGTGATAAAAATTCGCAATACTTTTATTTGGCTTCTACCACATGAAATGTCTTAATCATAATAAGAGAAATAATTCCTTTAATTTAATTTTTGTAATGTTTAGTGCGAACATTGAAATTTTTATCAAAATCTGCAGTCCTGTGATCTTATCAATACGCAATAAAATAAATAAATAAGCAATAAGTGTGTGTGACTATCGTTGGTCAATAAAGTGTAAACTGCCAGGGCTAAAACGATTTAATGTAACAAACCACATCTGAAATAAATATATGAAATAAGTATGACAAAAAATGCTTAGCTTCAAGGTATCATTACTAGACTTCGGATTTTCATGCAAATTCTAATTTTCACACGTCATTGAACAAAATTTAGAATTCAAGAAAGCTTTTCTTCGTCAAATAATTCACTTCATTGTATTGTACTTATACAGTTTACAGTGGTGCGAATTATTATAGACTCAGAGTTACATTTACAAAAACTTATCAAAACACCATATCTGTACATTTCTATATTAAAAATAATAGAAAATGGAAATATACAAATATAGCTTCTGTTTGGTTTTGTTTAAATATATGTATAAAAATGTAGAAATTACTTTGAATTTATAATTATTCACAGTACCGTAGATGACCTCTTTTAGCTGAGACACCCATATATTTAAAAAAACCTCAACAAAATATTGTACTTGTATATTTATATATTAGAAACAATAGAAAATAGAAATATACAAATACGATATTTTGTTAAGTTTTCGTTTAGACGTCAGTAACAATGTAAAAGTCACTTTGAGTATATAATTATGCACACCACTATGTTATTTATAATATATATTATTTACAATCAATATAATAATAATAAATATAATTTACATATATATATATATATATATATATATATATATATATATATATATATATATATAAATGCTTTATTGTAAAGAGAAAATGAAACTGCTACTAGACCTCGTTAATTTAGACGTTTTCTTGCATTTCAAAAATCTACATAATTCATAAAGATCGGCAGCCCACCAATCACAATGTTAAGCATTTAAGTAAAAGTTTATCTGGGATATTGAAAAATCGTTTCGATTAGTATACATGTGTCTAAATTGCGTATGATTAAAATAACAATGTATACGTTGGAATAGTGGTCTTGCGAAATGTATCACAATGTTCACTGATAACCGTTACAGATTTTAGATTATTTACAATGTTACTTTGGCCCCCGGTCTCTCCGCAACGCCACGCGATCCGCGACCGGCGTTGGAATAATTCAGACCGCGAATCATTCCTCGGCGCGAGTCAGCGTGTACCGACTTATATCTATATCGAGATCGCAGTCGTTCAACGATCCCGGTGTGCACACGGTGAATCACGGTGGCACGCATCGACGGTAATAATTTACAATTTGTACGTCGCGCGAAGTACCATGCGCAACGGAACCTCATGAATGTTAGATCGTAACAATTCATGTCCGATTCAACGTTTCATATTGAATCGTGTTTCGCGCGTGAAATATTAAAGATCCGATAAACTGATACGGCGATCCGCGGGGCTCGTCGCGTTCGGTAAAACCGGCGGGCGCCGCTGCGACAGACAGGTGTTCCCGTTTCGGGGTCGCGTCCTATTCGGGGTCGAGTTCACTCTACTTACGGAGAAAGTCGAGCCCTCTGGAAAGACAACGTAGCGCCGCCTCCGCGACAGTGATTTGCCATCGGAGCCGGATCGCAGATCGCTAGCAAGGATGCACGATATTAAAACGAGGAGGCAGCAACCTGCGTACCGATTCATGGTTGTTCTGTAAAGAAAGGTGAAAAGTTACCATCCCCTCGAGAAAAATTCAAAAGGCTTCTCGAAGGAGGTGACCTGGATCGCTTGTGCCGCGCGCAGCCCAGCCCAGCCCAGCCCATCCCATCCCATCTCAGCCCATCTCAGCCCAGCCCCAGCCCCAGCCCAACCCAACCCAACCCACCCTATCCCATCCTCGTCCCTGCGGAACTTTATTAACATTCAAAAGCTAGAAAAAGAAGTCGCTCGGGCAAACAAGCCAGAGACAAGAGAGACAGAGAGGGAGAGGGAGAGGGTGAGAGAGAGGGAGAGCGAAATAGAGAGAGAGAGACAGAGAAAGAGAGAGAGAGAGAGAGAGAGAGAGAGACAGAGAGGAAGAGAGGGAAAGGTGGATAGAGGAAAAGAGAAGAGTTGAAATGGGAAAGAGATAGAGAGATAGAGAGAGAGAGGGAGAGTCGTCAAATCAAGCGGAGATCCGCGTCCGCGTTTCTCAAACTTTCCTGTTACATAAATAACGGAAATGCTTTGTTCGGCGCAGCCTCGAGACAGCCGGGCCGAGCCGAGCCGAGCCGGTAATCGGCTGCGGGGCAAATCTCGGCGGACGCGGTCTGTCTCTCCGATCCGCGACATTCTAATTACCGCGAGACGAATAATCGAGCAATTACCAAGTCGTTGCAAAGTTATTCCTCCCGTCGTCGTTTAACGAGAATCAAATGAACCGGACTCGTTTCGGAGCACAACGAGTAGAACGTGTTTCCTTTCGGCGGTGCACGCCGCGCCGAGCGCCGGCTCCTGACCAGAGGAGCCAGAGAGTGGCCTTTCTTCGAACGGACATCTCATTAATCCGAGCTTGAAGTTCTGCCACGACGGGGGAACGAGCAATTTCCCCGGCAGTCGACGTCGTCGAGACGACGCGACGCGAGGCGTACGATTGTTTTATTTGTTTCGCCGATGGAAAACCTCGCCCACGCGCGACGCCGCCGCGAGTTCTAAAGAAATTTACTCGACTTTCCGCGGAACATATCTCGGCATAATCCGCGGTCGAATTGTTCGACGAGTTCGGAAAGTTCGCGAGAACTCGGGGGTGATTCCAGAAGACGATATTCGCCGCGGTGAGAGTCGCACCTTCGCAGCATCGCGATTTCTTCGGACAGATTCCTTTAAGTCTTTGCTGACCGAGATTAACTCCAGGTAAAGAGCGCGAACTGTCGGCTTAGCATCCGATCGTGAACCAGCAAAAGCTCGTGGCAAACTCCGCAGTGAGCGAAAATCGTCGAAACATAGATTTAATTCGTGTGATAGTTCGTTATGCACTATCAATTGTGAAATTAACTATTTCATGGATCTTTTCGAGTCGTAGACTACCATTTTGGCAACGACTTATGCCGAATCATTTTATAAACAATTTTAAATAATTAACTAGAAATATATGTTATATACAACATTATATTCGTGTATGCAATAGGTAAGTGTAATACTATGACGTAAAAATCTAACAGTATTGATTTTGTAATAGTGTATAATATATTATACAATAGTATATTCATAATTTTTTAATAATATTGTATTTAATTTCATAAATATGTGTCATATTTCATTAGAATAATTTATAAAAACTATTATGAAATTTTTGGACTAGTAATTTCATCATAGGGATTTTTAAAGCTCAAGAAATGAAAGTGAATATAAGTGCATTTTCAACGTTGTGTAATTAGTAGACTGCGGATCTTTACGTAAAATAAAAATTTTCTGCCTCGATTGTAAAATATGGAGGCCAAGTATAATTTGAGCGTTTTCTTTAATCATTTTAATTAGTCGAAATTAGTGCTCCAATATACTTAGTTTCTCTAAACCTGTTCATTGATCACAATTTTGTCCACCTATCTTTGCCATAAATGTATAAAATCCTCAGTCTAGTAATTAGTTGTGACCAAATTGTTCATTGTAAAGCGAGATTATTTGGACAAAGTGAGTCGAATAGTTTAATGATAACAAGTAATGGTAACTGGTAACAAGTATACTATTACAAAATTTCAATAAAGCGGTTCATAGGTCCCGGTGATTTATATGCATGGTGAAGATTTCATCGAAATTGGCGAACGTTGTTATAAACTAAAAATAATTAAAGATAGCGAAAATGACTTTCTTTCATAGTTTGCAGATATCTACGTATATCTTTCAATGCTTGACTTGAGTTCACGTAAAATTAACTGTCCACTAGGGTAGATGTTCCAGTTTCCGTGCCTGTCCCAATTTCCGTGCACCGGATTAAAAACGTATAGAAAAAGTAAGCTTTTATATATAAATTGACAATCTATATATTTTTTTACTATGTGTATCTATCAACATATAAGATTCAGGGGGAGAGGTGTCAATTTATATATAAAACTTTTCTTTTTCTATACGTTTTTAATCCGGGTGCACGGAAATTGGAACATGTGCACGGGAACTGGAATATCTGCGCTACTATATTACAATTTGATCTGCTAAATCTAATATTCGCAAGAAAGATCTAAACTCCTCGCACATTGAAAGTCATACAATTCTGTTCGTTACGAAGAATATGGTACTCCTCGCATACCATGGTAAATACATAATTAATGTTGAAATAGCTTCACCGAACGCGATGGAGGAAGAAAGCGCAGAGCGAGGGGCTTCGCTCGCTACAACCGATTTATGTAGAGAAAAGGGGACCGTACCGTTCGCAATAAATAAATAAAATCGGTGGGATATATCCGAGGCGCGAGAAGGAGAGCGGAAGATGCCGCGCAATTGCGTCGCTAGATTGCATAGTTTGCGAACGACTCGCGATTTCTCCGGAGCGGCATCGACGAAGCGAGCCACGTACGCGTGACTTTCCGTGGAATCGTCGCTAATTCGTCTCCAGAATCGTTCCGATCCGTCTTTGGATCAGCCGGGGAACTCGCTGGTCGACGATATCGGCGTTTTCGTCGGCCGTCTTTTCGCTCGTCTGGCGTGCGAACAGGGAAATTGCGCGTTCCAGTGTAATTGCACGTCGATTCGTCCTCCGCTTTCCCCGTGAGACGCGGCTCGACGCTCGTTTCACTTCTATTCTTTCGCCTTCAATCCTCTTCTTCATCTTCTTCTCACCGTCCGCGTGCTCCTCTATCTTCATTTGGTATTCTTTCGGTTCCATCCCCTCTTCTTTTTAATCCTTTAAGTGCGCATTTTGATGAGGAACTTTCTTTCTTGGCAGCTCAAGTCAACTCGTCTTTCTCCATCCATCGGTGGCTTTGTCCCCCCCCCCTCTCTCTCTCATTCACTCTTTCTCTCTCTTACTCACTCTCTCTCTCTCTCTTTCTCCTTCTTTCTCTTTCTCTCACTTATTCACTCTCGCTCACTTTCTCTCTCTCTCTCTCTCTCTCATTCACTCTTTCTCTCTCTTACTCACTCTCTCTCTCTCTCATTCACTCTTTCTCTCTCTTACTCACTCTCTCTCTCGCTCTCTGACTCTCTTTCTCTCTCTCTCTCTTACTCACTCTCTCTCTCATGCTTGACACCGAAGAATAAGGAAAATCCGGATAGCTCGGAAGATTCGCGTCTTAAAGAACTCCCAACCAGAACATTTCCACCGGCTGTATTTTATAATTGAACTGGGCCGAGTTTAACGAACGAAGTTTCCCGCTTGAGTTTTACAACGATCCCATGGAATCTTCCGGTTGATTCCCCTGTCGTCGACCGTATTCGTGGGACCAGGTCGAAAAACGCTTTATAAAGGTCGTCAACCTAAACGTCGCTTCAGACGCCGTAGCGGAGAGAAGTTTCACCGATTCCTTGAGACGCTTGTTGTGGCGAGTTTGCCAAAAGTCATGGAGAAAATTAATATTTCCATTTCGACGGTGTGATATCATTCAATGAAACAACTTCGAACCCGTACCCTTGAATATTGCATATTTTCGAAATTAGAAAGTCCGTGTACGTTAAAACATTGAAAACTTGATGAGTTGTGCCAAATTTTTTTCTTATTTTGTCACCTAGAATCACTCTCCGTTCGGTTATACTACGAATTGCGGCTTACCCTGTATACTGTAATCTTTCTCTAATTGACGCCCAGATTGTCCACAAAAATGGACAATTTACGAAGAGGAGATACGATTATTCGATCCTTGCGGTTCATTTTTATAGTCACTAATTGTCAACAACTATAAAAACGAGCTGCAAGGCTCGAATAATCGTATCTCCTCTTCCCAAATTGTCCATTTTTGTGCACAATCTGAGCGTCAGTTAGGGAGACATTACTGTATTACTGACACTTGCTTTTACAGAAATTGTAATATTATTCTTAGATTCGAAGTTCAACATGCGTATTTTCGTTGTTTACATGTTCTATAGCGTCAGGCACTCTGCGTGTCTATTGATATGCGTACAATTAATATAGAAGATATTACCAGAATATTTTAACATTCCTAAATGAAGCATTACACTCCGAAAGAAAACCATAAATCTATTTTTAATTATGACTAAGACACCCGATGTTGTCATCCAACTTCAAATTCACATAGTGACCTACAAAAGTGTTCGCGCACCTTTTAAAACGCAATAACTACTTTAAAACTGAACCGAATGACTTGAATTTTTTTAGACGATAGAGCAACTAGTCTACTAGACGATGACTGATATGCTTTTTTCTTTTATTTCGCGTTTACTTGGAGTGATACAAAAATAAAAAACTCTCGTTTTCTTTAACTTTTTAATCTTAGCCTATAACGAAAATTTAACAAATGTCTTTCGTATATCTTGGTGACTTATATGCATGTTGAACATTTTATCGAAATCGGTTCACGTTTTTATGAGTTACAACAAATTAAAGATCGCAAAAATCGCAGTTTTATCACGATTTTGACCAAAAATTGTGAGAAATCTGCAGTTTTTTAAATCCTTCAACGCTTGTAGCTCGACTCTGGGTTAACCAATCTCGATCAAATTTTCAGCACGCATATAAGTTACCGAGATTTACGAAAGGCATTTTAAAAATTTTTGTTATAGTTTCAGATGAAGAAGTTAAAAAACGAGAGTTTCTTATCTTTTTTGTCATTCCAAGTAATAGCAAAAATAATAAAAAAAGCATTTTAGTCATTGTTTAGTACACCAGTCCCTCTATCATCTAAAAAAGAAAATTCAGGTCGTTTGGTTCAGTTTGAAAATAGTTATTGCTTTTTAAAGAGTGTACGAACGCTTTCGTGGGCCACTGTATATTTCTGGAAGCCTTAAAAATGCATGTCAATAAAAAAAAGTACACCTCGATTTTTTCAATTAACAAAGAATCCTTCCACTTTCGTTCACAATTTTCTCCACAGGCAAATTCGCCATTGTGCGACGGTTTCGCGAATGTGAACACGTCTCCGGATAGATTGTGCCGCCTTCATCTCGTTCTCACGTTAGTAATAAATTATATTTCCGATTGTACTCCGTTCCAGCCCAAAGTCGGCCAGCAGCATAATTTTTCTTCTTTGATTATCCTTCCGACGCGCACCCCTCCGTCCCTCCCGTCCTCCCACCCTTCTACCACACGTTCTTCCCCAACGGCTCGAGGAATTCCAGCTTTGTCGTCGCAAAAAGGATATTGTCGAATTCCTTCGGGGAGCTCGTGTCGACGCTTTCCGTCTTCTCCGTCGATTTTTCCAGCGTTCGAGCGTCTCCCGTTCTCGTGATTACCTCGCGCGAAAGAATTGCGTTCGAATGGCTCGAGACGCACGCGTCCTCGTCGCTCGACTCCGCGCCACGTGACGAATCGCAAGCATCCAACTAATTTTCCCGGCGAAACTCGCCGACTCGTCCGTTACCTGCGTATCATTATTATTTCTCGGTATTTTCTCCTTTTCGTTCTTCTAACCACGTTCGTTTTGCCGGCCGAAATCGTTCCTGCAACCGTGATTCATGCAATTTTACGAAATTGAAAGGAACGAACGCTGTGTAGTTTTCATTGCTCCCCGCAGGTATTTTATTTCAAATCGACGAAGTGAAAATTGCGAACGGGTCATCGGAAAAACGCGCCGATTCCATTGTCGTCGGCCAGCAGATAGCCATTTGTTTACTAAAAGCGCTATTCAAGTATCGAGACCGATGTGCAGTCGAGCGTGGAAATCATGAACAGCGGTAATTTACGTGATTCGAGGATTTCGCAGGATAGGGCTAGTGGCGCCGGTTGCTGCGAGATGGCCAATTGCTGTGTCTTCGGTTCGTTTTTGGACATAATTAACCTCTTAATGCACAATTTAAAAAAAAAAACCGACCAAAAAAAATCAATTTTTTTTATCTAAGAAAATACATATTTGGACCTTAATTTCAATAAATATGTAAAAGAAATGCAAAAATTACTAAAAATTCAATAAAAATAGTGGATAAATAATTATAGTGAATATTGAATCGCATTGCAGATCGAATTTTGTACCCATCGTACTGTTTTTCAATTACCAGTTACTATTTTGAAGGGGAAGGAGGAGACGAAAAAAAAACTGAAAAATATTTAATTTTACCTAAATTTGTAATAATATAATAATAATATTTATTAGCTGAAAAATATATAATAAACTAAAACTATTCAAAATTTTCTTTTGTATGGTAAATTTCAAAACAAGGTGCAGCACATAGCCCAACATTCCTTATTTCAACATTAGAAAACATACCTTTTATACACTAAAAATCCAATTTACTCTCTATAAAAATACACCATAAAACAAAAACGTTTTTATATGTTGACACTAATAATATTTGTAAAAAATAAAAAACAATTGTCTTTGAAGAAATTCACTTTGATAACGTCTACTTTACTTCACGACTTGCTCACGAATAATACACTAAATGTTCATAAGTGCCACCCTAAAAGTGCATATTTTATTCCTGAATAAGCAAAAAATAGAAAGAGATCGGAGATAATTGGAGAGTAATAAATAAATTAGTCATAACAAAACTCACAAAAGTGCCAACGCTAATTAGATACGCAATAATGGATATAGATACATAGAAACAATTACCAGGTCAGAGATGCTTATAAGCGTCACCCTAAAAGGCCATATTTTATAATCCCAAATAAACAAACTTTACAGCTTACAATACAGAATTACACGATGAATATCAATAAATTGAATGTTTTCCTTGGTTTTTATTAAGTTATTTTTACTGCCCGGATATATTCGAATCTGAACATTTTAGCGACATAAGTTGCGACGCCGACCGTATATATACGGGTCTGCACATTTTGGCCGGTTTTGCACGCCCGTGTTAATACGTTTCTGCGCGTTAAAGGGGTTAACTTTGCATTTGTCGAATGTGACATACGAAATATTTATATCGAAAACTAAACGGAATGAAAGAGTAAAAAGAATTTAATATGCCTAATTCGATGAATATAAAGTTAATCATGCCCGAAAATAAACCGAGGGCACTGCAATTGGTCACCGCGCGGAGAGGCGGAAATTTACTATAGCTTATCACGCACGCCGGAAGGAAGAGATACGAGGAGCAATTGGGCACCCTGGAATTTCGTCCGGATTTCCAGCGCTGGCTTGCATTTTCTCATGGAGGAGTAGTATCCGTTGCCGTTCTTAACTACTTTATTTCATTCTAGCGAGCATTGAAATCGATTGATTGTTTCAATCCAGCAAGAGAGTCAATGATATCAAATACAGTATAATTTTAAACCCCGTCATCACAGACACTCGTGAATGCAACATAGACCCCTGTTCGAGGTTATCATTCAATTTTAGAGGAAAATCCAGATCCGGCATGAGGAGAAGAGAGCAGAAGTAATTAAGAGAATTATACGTATCGGTAAAAGAGAACGTGGTTGTACAAAGATAGCGAAGCACAGGCTTAGAAATAATTAACAAAAGGGGAGAGAAAGAAAAAGAGAAAGAAAGAGAGAGAGAGAGGGGGGATGAAAACGCGTAGCTACGAGAGAACGAGAACGAAGAAAAGGGGAGAGAGACTAGGCAGTGGTATTCGCTCGATGAAAGAATTAAAAGGGAGCGGTGCAACGGAATTACGGTAAATCGATGTAGAAAATTATGTGAAAGGGGACAATCGTTCGATGCACCGAAATTCTCGAAATGAAGCGGAAGTTTCCGTTCGGGGAAGCGGTGGGAGGTGACGACACGGGGAAAGCGGGCTGTCGAAACAGCAATATCGTCGGAGTACGATAACTTAAACAACGGAATCCAATCGCATGTGCTGTGATTTAAATTTGGACGAGGAGCGTGGCGAACGTCAAATCGAATGAAATTCCAGTCTGATCGAATCAGAACAACGCTCCCGTTTCCCCGGGAATCTCCTCGGAATCTATTAGACGAGTCAACACAAACGATTGAAATTTCTCAACTGCTTTCCACCCTCGTTCGTTCGTTCGTTCGTTCGTTCGCTCGCTCGCTCGTTCGCTCGCTCGTTCGCTGGCTGGTTCATTCGTTCGTCCCCGATGTTACATCCGCGCTCGGAAACACCGGAAACGTGATTCGCAGGCTACCGAAAAATATTTTACGACCGGAAGGTGAAAACGTACAAATATTGACGATACATTAACATACCGCTTCCCGTCGCTACTACGCCGCGCAGCGGACTGTTGACGAGGCGACGTCGCGTCACCTGCAAAATGTTTAGTTGGATAAGCAGAGGCAATCGACTTCAACAACATTTTAAATAGGGTAAGTGTGGGTATTACTGCGGATGCCCCAAATACTACGGTATTTTATAAAAGTAATAAGATCTAACATTTTTTTACAGTGTGTAAATTTCTAGAAACGAATCTCATAATTTTTTACATGTTTAATGTTGATAATTTATGACATACAAGTAACAGCAATCGCAGTTTTAATTCATCTGTTGACTTTTGATATTCGGAAGCTTATGAAAACGTTGAGTCTTACGAAATACTCGTAATGGCAGCAGTGAACGCTGTTTCTAAAGGCATTTATATTAGGTCTACCGGAAAGTTCTGTCCGTTTTTGAATTGAAATATAACACAATTTTCATACATTTAATAATATTTATTGTAGAATATACTTTCCATCGTTAATCATGACTTCTTGCCAGCGTGATGGCAACTTGTAAATGCCATTTTTAAAAAATGATTTATTTTTAGAGGCGAAGAACTCAACCAGTGCTTGGTTGATATCGGCTTCAGTTTTGAATCTTTTTTCCTGTAAAACGTTCTGCAAAGAGAGAAACAAGTGATAATCGGAGGGTGCTAGGTCTGGGGAGTATGGTGGATGCGACAGAATTTCCCAGCCTAGCTCTGCGATTTTCTGACGAGTCGCCAAAGCACCATGTGGTCTGGCATTATCATCGGTAGCCATGTTTTCACGATCGCGTCTCACTTAATAATGACATGAGACATCTTTGTTTCAGTTTATTTAGGAGAGTACATGTGTGTAAATGCAATGATAAAGAGAGATAGTCATATATGTCTCAAATCAACATGTGCATGTGGATTGAAACTTGAAGTGACACTATCGAACAGAACTTTCCGGTAGACCTAATATTTTAGTAAGTAATAATAAACTGTTCGTTTTAGCGTTGTTTTTAAATAAAGTAATCATTACTTTGATAAAAAATGGACGTACACTGACACTATCATCTGTCCTCAAATATTATTTACTAACACAGTATTTGGTGGATACTTTTTTACTATGTGTGTACATTACTGCGATGCTTTATCGATGAGCCGGTGCAAACACGCATGATCATAGAGTACCTATACCTAATTTCTAAAGTGCTACAGTGAAAATATCTTGATCCTAGGAATTGTAGTTATGTGTATACATTTAAAAATAAATGGGTTATGTCAACCTTGACGCGCAGTAATCGGAACGTCCGCAGTATTTGACTCGCAGTAATAGAAACATAACTGCAGTAATATATGCACACATATGGTTTACTTACATTACCCTTTTTAATAGAATTTGTGCTTTCAGAGATCCAATATTTTGAGAGAAGTAAATGTTCAAGTTAAAGAATAATATATTTTCTTGCGGAGTGTCGCATTTTTCCTAAAATGATGTTCCCTAAAGTCTCGGATCTTCATCTTTTTTTATACGATAAATGTGGGGCTTTCACACTACTTTTGAAAATTGAAATTGTTTTCTTTGCTTAGAAAGTAAGATGTTCGTTCAAGTCGAAAAGCAAATATAGCATCTGACAACAAAATCAACGTCTACTGTTATAGTTATTTGTATGTGCGATGTAAAAAAATAATTTTATTAACGAAACATGCAAATACCGATTGAAGAAATCCATTTTACAAGATGCGTAATGTGTGACAATAAGTTTGCGGTCAAAATGTGACAATTACGATCTGTAATTTTTCTTACTTTTCACTTAGAACAGTTGAGATATATTACAATCGTGTATACAATCTAGATATGAAAGATTATTCTATTTTCTGTGATTATTAGATCGCATACTTTGGGAGAAAAAATTGCAGAAAATATTTTTCTTAACTTAATTTTTCTTAACTTCAAAATTATAAAACGAACGATGTTGATGCTGACTTAAAGAATGGTTTAACTATTACCAAGCGTTGAAGAAGTTCTCTTGTCAATCTCTATCGTCATTTTCATCATTTCAGATAATAAAAAGCGGTTTACTGTTTTGTTATATCGTGAACAAATTTGGAATCTTTATAGAATCAGGGACAGAACAAAGTGTATTTTGTATGTCATTAAAACGTGTCTTTTCTGTTATCTGCGTTCTTTTTCCAAATTTAGGTAACTCATTAAGCATGAAAGAGAAGTGTTCTACAGAGTGGAGAGCTGAAACTTTTGAAAACGGCATTTTAGGCAGCGAGACAGTTTTCCATGAACGCGGCTACTAAACACGGCGCGCGCAGACTGATTGGCTGCGCTTATAGAGCTAGACCTTTTCAATCGGAGCTCGGATTTTATGTCCGTTGTCGGGGTAGATGACAAAACGCCTCGTCGACCGCAAAATTATCTCCCTTTCGAGCGGACAGTCCGGCCGGCCGTGGAAGGGCCGCGTTTATTGCGTCGCCCAGCGACATTTCGCGCCGCTCGTTTCTCTTTCCCGCGCTTTTTTGACGGATCGCCCCGACGATTTCCGAAATTGTTTCGGCCCTTGAAATATGGTCGCGGCCCGGCGAAACGATCGATACGGCCGCTGTGTTCACGCCGGAGTCACGTCTCCGGTAACCAAGCCGTGGACTGAAAACGATGCCTGCTCGACGAAGATTCAGAGACGCGAGACGGTGGACGTGTGCAAAGTATCTATAAAATTATCCGCGACTAATTTACTCTAAACTATACGTATCAACAGCTAACGTCGATAATTTCAAACTGACTTTGAATAATACCGCTTCTCGGGTCGATAATACAATGAATCCAGAAAATCTCCGCATACTTTTACGATTTTACAATGTAAGAAAAAGTTATGCAACAATAAATCTCGGATCAGTTTAAGCCTTGGAGCTGTAACATTTGTTATGCATTATTTATTTTCTTTGTAACACAATTGGACACATTTACGTAACGTTCTACGATATAGAACTTGAAAATTTACTAAAATTGTATTGCACCAGGTATCCTGCAGCTTGGGTAAACGTATCAGTTACTGCGTAAATAACAAAATATAACTAAAAAGTCGATTGTATTATTGTTTTTCTGTATTTTAAACGAGTTTCATGAATACAATAGTTTATTCTTTTGTTAAGCATCATTTTTATATTTTTCTCTATCGTCTATATTATTCGTCAGTATAATTATACAGAGTGTCCCAAAATTATGGTATTTCCGGGAAATGAGGGGTTCCTGAGACCATTTGAAGTAACTTTTTCCTTAGCGCAAATACAATCCGCGGCTTCGTTTACGAGTTATTAAGAAAAATCAGTGACCAATGAGAGGCGAGACCAGTCGGCGCGAGGTGGGCGCGCCAATGAACGGAACTGGGCTTCGTCCGCTCGTTGGCTCGGCCGCTTTGCATCAGCCAAGCTCGCCTCTCATTAGTCGCTACTTTTCGTTAATAACTCGTAAATGAAGCCGCGGATTGCGTTTTCGCTAAGGAAAAAGTTACTTCGAATGACCTCAGGAACGCTTCACTTCCCGAAAATACCATAATTTTGGGACACCCTGTATAAATCGCGATGTCTCTGAAAGTCGTAAATACGACATAGACGCTGATTTGAGGTCCCCGATCAATTGTATGTGAAGTTGTGAAAATGGTCTGTCACCCGACAGTCAAATAACTGTGAAACCGTGTCTTCCTCATTGCAATTGAAAACTAGTTGTAAAGCGATCAGAAAATTCCGTCAGCTGTGTCTGAAGGAGAACCTGTCTCGATGAAATGGTCGAACATTTCGACTTCCGCTCGAGGATGGAAACAAATTTTCGCGCGCAAGTACCTCGCAGCAAGGGGGACAGAGGTTACCGTGGCGAACAGAAGATCGATTCTTCCGGTGGAAGTATCTTGTAACTCTGCTCGGTAAACTCTTTAGGAAGCAGGAAATTGTTAGTCCGTCGCGGAAGAGTGGGCGGAGGAAATGATCGGTAGGTGACGCCGATACTGGAAAACACGGCGGGCTCAGAACGGGCCGCGCCAGTCATCCGCCACGAACGATGACGACGATGCACAGTGACAGCTTTTTTTCAAAAACTTGTAATTTTCTCGTCAGGATGCAATTTTCTTAGTATATAGCAGCAAAATGCCATTTGAAATTTGAAAGCGACGTGCATAGTTATTTTAGATAGAGATACAAATCGCCAAAGTTATCGAATTCTCGTGTTTCGTATTACATATCTTAACCCCTTGACATACAAATAAAACGGAAGTTGATGCGTCCGACCTACAGGCGGCCCTCGACTTTCGCACATTCTACTTTCGCACAATTCGCTATTTTACACATCTTAAAAAATTCAACTTTGTAAGCCTTAGCTGTCGAATGTTCCCTCGGAGCGGACATCGTGAGTCAAGCAGGGTGCATTGTAATTGGATGCCCCCTCTCAGGGGACCTCAGACTTTAGCCATCAGATTACAATGTTATTCCGATCGAGAGGATTAGACTTTGTCAGTTAAAAATATGAATGAAGCCTTTATGCGTCTAGACAAATTTTTAACTATTATGGAAGAATGCGATCCCAATGGAGAACGTATGTCTCAATTACGTAGGGCAATACAAAAAGACACTGCGTGTTATAGAAATCTTTATCACGAAATGAAAAAAAAAGGAGGTACTCAAGTAACTCTTGACAAGTTTATAAAGAAAACACCCGAAAGCTAAATAAATAAATACTTTAAAACACCGTTTTTGGTGCATATTTTTGTAGTCTACTTTCGAACATTCAACATTCGCACACACTTTCAGGAACCAATTGTGTGCGAAAGTCGAAGGCTCACTGTATATTATTTAATTTGGCTCAACTGAACAGTTATGCGCAAACTGAGAAAGAGAATGTTTTATTTTGAAATTTGGATTACTGATTTATGAATGTAACTTTGTTATTGGTACTGTCGCGAGGGTGGGAGGGTGGGGCGTCTTGAACATTGTAAACAAACCGGAATCGACGCACGAGTGAAGCAACTGAGTAATCTATTAACCCCTTAACGCGCAGAAACGTATTAACACGGGCGTGCAAAACTGGCCAAAATGTGCAGACCCGTATATATACGGTCGGCGTCGCAACTTATGTCGCTAAAATGTTCAGATTCGAATATATCCGGGCAGTAAAAGTAACTTAATAAAAACCAAGGAAAACATTCAATTTATTGATATTCATCGTGTAATTCTGTATTGTAAGCTGTAAAGTTTGTTTATTTGGGATTATAAAATATGGCCTTTTAGGGTGACGCTTATAAGCATCTCTGACCTGGTAATTGTTTCTATCTATCTATATCCATTATTGCGTATCTAATTAGCGTTGGCACTTTTGTGAGTTTTGTTATGACTAATTTATTTATTACTCTCCAGTTATCTCCGATCTCTTTCTATTTTTTGCTTATTCAGGAATAAAATATGCACTTTTAGGATGGCACTTATGAACATTTAGTGTATTATTCGTGAGCAAGTCGTGAAGTAAAGTAGACGTTATCAAAGTGAATTTCTTCAAAGACAATTGTTTTTTATTTTTTACAAATATTATTAGTGTCAACATATAAAAACGTTTTTGTTTTATGGTGTATTTTTATAGAGAGTAAATTGGATTTTTAGTGTATAAAAGGTATGTTTTCTAATGTTGAAATAAGGAATGTTGGGCTATGTGCTGCACCTTGTTTTGAAATTTACCATACAAAAGAAAATTTTGAATAGTTTTAGTTTATTATATATTTTTCAGCTAATAAATATTATTATTATATTATTACAAATTTAGGTAAAATTAAATATTTTTCAGTTTTTTTTTCGTCTCCTCCTTCCCCTTCAAAATAGTAACTGGTAATTGAAAAACAGTACGATGGGTACAAAATTCGATCTGCAATGCGATTCAATATTCACTATAATTATTTATCCACTATTTTTATTGAATTTTTAGTAATTTTTGCATTTTTTTTACATATTTATTGAAATTAAGGTCCAAATATATATTTTCTTAGATAAAAAAAATTGATTTTTTTTGGTCGATTTTTTTTTTAAATTGTGCATTAAGGGGTTAATATACTGCACGAATTCCGCTGAAAACGGTTCTTGAGGAGTTAGACTCGTGAAAGTTTACAGTGGCACATGAAATGAATAACGACCCCAACTCGTCATTGTCAAGGGGTTAAAGATGGCAACAAAGATGTGTAAAGTTTATTCTGACCTTAACTGCGGACACCGAGTCTGACAGAATCTACTGCATGCATTGTTGCTTATTAATGTTTTTCCTTTTCTTTGTAAGTTTAAGTTTTCTATGTGCAACTGTGAAATATTTTACAATAAAAATTTGCAATACATGCTATATTTAATCTCTACGTAAAGAAATTAAATTACATTTCATTTCTAACATATTTTAGTGAGAGTCTCACAAACTA
Source organism: Megalopta genalis (assembly GCF_051020955.1). Classification (NCBI taxonomy): domain Eukaryota; kingdom Metazoa; phylum Arthropoda; class Insecta; order Hymenoptera; family Halictidae; genus Megalopta; species Megalopta genalis. The sequence continues at coordinate 20,941,872 of NC_135020.1, read as the reverse complement.
TGTGTCCGTATTGTTTCCAAAAATTTTGATATCCACAATTAAGGGTTAACACGAATTACCATCTCTGATCAATTGACCGGTCTGACTATTATTGAAATTATGAAGATACTGAAATGTGATATAAAAATTGTAACAAATGTAAGTAAATTTCAGCTTGTGTAACCTTTATAAGGCAAAACGCATTACAGTCACTTTTAACTCTCGGCAGGATTAGTGTTAAATAAACCACTTGTAGAACATTTTACCATTAAAATATATATATTATAGAGATGAACTTCGCACGTAAGGGGCGCGAAATATTTTTGAATTCAGTCTTGTGCCCTGCTCCTCAAAATGTCCTAAATCGTTGCCATATTATAATATAATCAGTAGAGACAAAGTTGTAAAAGATCTTTTCTAACAAGATTTATTCAAGTAAGATGTCAATTATGATATATCCAGTCCATTTAGTCCATTTTTGCTTATTTCGGGAGTTTACTCTACTCCAGTTACGTAATTGCAGTAATTTCTCCCTAATTCGCGGTCATATCGCGCACAAAAATGGACAATTTGCGAAGAGGAGATACGATTATTTGAGCCTTGCGGCTCGTTTTTATAGTTACCAATTGTTAACAACTTCGAAACCGAGACGCAAGGCTCGAATAATCGTACCTCCTCTTCCCAAATCGTCCATTTTTGTGCACAATCTGACCGCGAATTAGGGAGAAATTACTGTATAGTCAAATAGCGAGAGATTACTGACATTCCGGGAAAACAAGTTAAAAACAATGTTCTTTTTTTTGACAACACATTCAAATTGAGCAACCTCAAAAACATAAAAATCGTATGAAGTTACGAATTCTAACCAACTTTCTGAAAAAAGCTACCGCTGTGCGACGTGATCACGCATTCCTTTCGATGCTCCCTTCCCTTCTTTTTCCTCTCCTCCCTGTGTTCCGTTGCCCGATCGTTAAAGGCTGCCCGAAGAAATATGGTATTACGGTCGTTCCGTTGCTCATTCGTCGGATTCAATTCGCGGAGCGGGAACAGCACGAAATTGATAACGATACCGGTTGATTGCGCTCGCGATGCAAATTCTTCCCAGAGCTGATGGCACTTGACAGAATCCCATACGGCGTCGCGTTGCCGCTCGCGACTTGCTTCTAATATCTGCCAGATTTCCAACTTCCCGTTGCTTTTGACAAGCTCACAAACTCTTCACGCGAATTTTCACCGTCGCGCAGTGGTCTGGAAAGCGGTATTTCGTGACAGAAATCCTATTTTGAACTTCTGTATTTAGAGAAATTCGTGTTTGCTACAAGACGGTATTTCGTTAGAGTTTCAGAATCTAAATATCTTACCCCTTTCGCATGCAAATGAAAATAAAACTAATTATTTCCATAATTCGTTACAAAACATCAAAAAACAGGTTCGTATGGTACTTTAATGCTTAAATAGATTTCAATTACTTAATTGCCTGTTCAATAAATTCCAATGTATTCGGCAACAATTTAAAGTTTATAACAGTTCTAATTTCGAGAAGGTTTATAAAAAAAATGTTACAGAATGTTAAACTTGGGACTTCTTCCTCTTCTTCCCATTTTATAGTTCGTGTGATTTTGAACAATAAAGAGCCCGAGGTTTCAACGGCCGTGATCAGACATTTCTGATGATCTGGCAAAAAAATTTTCCAACAAAAGTCGATCACTTCTCTACAAATTAGAATATAAAAACTACGCGACGCTAATTATTGTACAAATCATGTAAAGATTTGATTTAGCACTTCAACCGACAAAATTTTAACGAAATCAGTTGACGTTGTTACGAGTTACAATAAATTAAAGATCACAAAAATCCAGGTTTTATCACGATATTGATCAAAAACTGGGAGAAATCTGCAGTTTTTTTTAAATCTTTCAACGCCTGTAGCTTGACTCTGGGTCAACCGATTTCGATCAAATTTTCTGCACGTATACAAGTAACCGAGATCTACGAAAGACATTTTCTAAATTTTTGTTATAGGCTCAGATGAAAAATCAAGAGTTTCTTATCTTTTTTTTGTCATCCCAAGTAATAGCCAAATTGAAAAAAAGTATTTTACTCAATGTTTAGTACACTAGTCCCTCTATCATCTAAACAAATTCAAGTCATTTAGTTGAGTTTTAAAAACGTTATTATGTTCTACGCTATTACACTAATTATTACGCTATTACGTTATTACGTCACTGTAACCCACGTTGTTCTATAGCAGAAAGTTGCGTGATACAAGCGATCTCGTAAGGAAATAAGAATACTCACCGTTGAAGGTGGCAGTTCCTCGAAGTCTTCTCAACGAATGACAGCCGAGGCCCGCGTAGAACGCCCGTTATTATCGCAGTTTCAGCGTGGACCTGGTCATTGTTGGGTTCATTAACGCTTCCCACGTTCCTCTGGTTTATTTGACGAACGATTAGCGGTGCCGATGGTCGAACTTGCTATCGCGCGAGAACGTTAATCACCTCGACCGCTATCGTTCGCGTTCGCGTTCGCGTTCGTGGCGCACCGTAAGCTCCGGATCGCAGAGACGGGAATCGCAAACGAGAATATGGCTGAATCGTCTTGACTCGCACGAGATCGAGAGCTGAAACGCGGGCACGGGCAAAAACAGAAGCACGAATATCATTACGAACTAGAGATAGTACTTAAACCGGTTAGCTGTGTTTGACGAGTATGCTTGTCACGGGGAAATGGCAGTATTTTGTGTCATGACGAGTATACTCGTCGCGCGTAAAGAGTAGCGATCATTGGCTACTTAAATTGTAATTTTAGTGAAAACAAAGACATATTCTCAAATTTCAAGATCTTTGGAATATTTCGAGGCCAATCTTACACGACCCGCAAAGTGCCATTATGTATCGTTTCTTGCTTTGCCGAATGCCACTCTGTTAGCAGCAATTTGGATGTTTAACTTTGATAAGTATTTGATTTGTCCTACGTTCGTCGTTTATTATGTATGTAGTATATGACTTTTAATCCAATATTTTAACAGCGACACTTGCTCCGCGTTTGACGATTATACCCGTCATCGCTTGATTCTCGTGATATAATACAAACAGGTGCGCGCTCTGAGAAGGAAGCGCCACAGCTGACTGGTTAATATTGTATTTATCATAGAAAATGTTCATTCGGTGACAGTTCGCCCTGGTAATCCGACACACGGTGCGCTCGCTCAAATGAAATAAACGCCAACTGAAAGAAGTAGTGATTTCGCAGGATAGGAGCGGTTCCGTAGCGAGCCCTAATTTCCCAAAAGTTCTGATCCCGATGGTTACGCTGCGAGTTCCCGGACCGTCGAGCTTTTCCAAATAGTTGTCAACATAATTGCGCTTCCCGCGTGTAAGTTCAGCCGACATTATCATCGTCGATTCGCGTGCATCGATTGTCTGTTACCACCGGGACAACTGAGATCCGGCGAAGTTTACAGTCTAAAAGCCAACAGTCACGAAGCTTATCGACTCGACGGAATTCCGCGAGCCTGATCCCGCAAGCTCGACGTATCGTCATCGTCGGACGCTAATTTCTCTCGAGTTTCGCCACCCGTTTCCATCCAACTCCTCTCTCTCTCTCTCTCTCTCTTTCGCTCTCTTTTGCCCCCCGCGTTTAAAACTCTTTCATTGTTTTCGTGAAAGTTGGCGAACGAGTCCCGACGGGCTGCTCCGAACGACACGACCCAATTTTCTGTAGCGCTCAGCTCGAGGTGTTCGTATCGACAGGTCCGCGATACGAGCCACCAAGCCCCTCTTAACTTTTTCGATACAAATTACGAAGTCGGACGAGCGCCCCCGGCCCGACAAGCGACAGTGCAGCCTGGTAATCTCCAATCGACCGGTCCTCTCAATCGGAACGTTCAATATTGTCACGCTAGACCGTGTACGGTAATTAACCGGCGCTTGGTCCCATCATTAGTACGACTCTGTAGAATTAACCAAATGACGCATCGGTTCGCGTTAATCAATTTGTACCGAGAATTTTTTGCTGGCCAGTTCATCTGCTCGCAATACAGCTAAGACTTGTAAGATACCTGGGTACCAAGGCTACCTATGGGATACTCGGGTAAACGAAAGTTATCTGGCTGTCCTATGAGATAGCCGAGTACAGTAAATCCTTCCTAATTGATGCTCAGATTGGGTAGAAAAATGGATAATTTTGTAAGAGAAGATATGATTATTCGAGCCTCGCGCTCATTTTTAGAGTTTCCGATTGTCAATAATTATAAAAACGTGGTGCAAATAATCGCAAATAATCGCATCTCCTCTTCCCAAATTGTCCATTTCTGTTTACAAGCCGAAGGACAATTAGGGAGAATTTACTGTACAGCTAAATCTTAGATAGGTTTTGTTGAAATTTTAGCCTCGAACAAAAATTAATCTATAGTTTACTTAGTACTAAGATACTAAGATATCGGTTTACATTTTCGTCGGTTCCGTCAGCGGGCAACGACGATGATGTAAACTGTATATAATAGATACCGCGATACATCATCACCGGTACCATTAGATACACATCGTGCCCTGACTGTTTGGGGATCCCAGCGTCACGTATACAATGTGAAACGCGACGAATAAAACGTCTCTGATTGGTGGATAAGACGAACCCAAGAAGGGTATAAAAGAAGCGTTTTTTCTTACCGGACTCTCAGTAGAGTTTGGTCGCTCGATCGTTTTCGCCCATATACCTTCTCTCAATAAAGGAATAAAATAAAGTCCTTTTAAGCAAAGAGTTAGAATCATATTCATTTTCATTCCATAATCCCAACAGGTTTATTAACACTTGCGCCAAGTTTCATAAATATCAGCGTGTATCCGTCACCGGGTTCTCTTATATTAGGTTGGTGCATATGAAATGTCGGATTCTCTTTACATGTGAACGTTTGTCTCCCCGTTTTCGTCATGCTTCTGTTTTTGGCGTAACCTCGTTTATGGTCGTACCGTCCATTGCCAGAGTCACATTTCAACAAAGAAGATTTTCTCAAAAGTGTTCCATTTTGTTATTTGTTTTGAACTCCGTAAGCAAAAGCTGTACGCAGTATAAACCAGGCGTTTGGGGAGGACGCTGTTAACGATCGAAAAGTGCAGCGTTGGTTTGAAAATTTTCGGTCTGCTGATTTTTCCCTACAAAGTGAACCGTGTGGAAGACCCAAAACGTCTGTGAAAAATGATGCTCTGAAAGCATTGGTGGAAACGAATGTGACCGGAGTAATTCACTACTCATTCCTTCGAACTGGGGAGACAATTACAGCCGAAAAGTTCTGCCAGCACATTGATGAAACGCATGAAAGTTCAAAAAATTATGCGCCCATCACTTGTCAATCGGCATGGCCCAATACTTCTTCGCGATTAAGTGAATTAAAATATGAAATTTTGCAGCACCTAGCTTATTCGCCGGATCTTTCGCCAACCGACTTTCATTTTTTTTAACATTTAGAACAGTATTTACGGACTAAACAGTGTGAAAACGAAGACAGTCTGAAAAATTCCATATTAGAGTTTATCCATTCTAAAGATCAGAATTTCTTCGAGACAGTCATTTATGCATTAAAATCTCGCTGAGAAAAGTGTATTGAAGCAAATGAAGCATATTTTGATTAAATAAACTGCTTTTGAAAAAATCTATGCAGTTTTATGTATTCACTTAAAAATCCGACATTTCATACGCGTCAACCTAATGAAACTTAGAAGTCGTCATCCGAGGAACCTGTGAGCCTCGAGAGTTCCACATCATCTGCTTCAAATTCCGCGCTGTTAGACTGTCGTACGCCTCCGCCGCTTTTCCATAGTAACTGGCTCGTGTTCGGTTAAATGTTTAAACGGTGTCCGTAAACGGCGGCAATAATCGCAGTCACGCGTGTCGATTAATTCGTCACGCAGCAGCTTCGTAGGCAACAGGCCGTCATAGACATGGGACAGAGAGGCAGCCGCGTCTAGTCGCATCTCCTCTAGTTTCGTCCCGTCTCGTTTCGTCTGGTTTCGTCTGGTCCCGTCCCGTCTGGTTGCAACCGCTTACCCAGCTCATGCTTGTCGGGTAAGGCTGTATGTTCCGAATTGTATATTAGCCGCTTATCCGATTCGCCGGTCTCTTCGAGCTGTTGCGACGTTTACGCCTTCGGGGCTTCGAACAGAGCCAGGATTTTCCTCGGGGCCGACGAACTTTGCCGATGACAAGGAGGGGATTTATGAGAGACCAAGATAACGCGAGCAGTTCGTACTAGCCGCGGCGCGTCTATCAGCGTCCTAGTACCTTCGCCCGAAAGGTGTATTTTAACGTCTGGCTGGGGTTTGTTGTTCGCGATCGACTCGACCGATAACATTTTTCGGAGCTGCCGCACGTTATCCGGGAGAAACGTTACTCGAGAGAAACGTTACGCGATTCTCCTTCTCCGATTTGCATACCACTTCGCTGGTTTGTGCGCGCGAGCAGGACAGAAGAGCCTTGGTCGTTTTTATCAGCGCGGTCTCCAGTTTAAGGGACGGAACTATTGTTTGGTTTCAGTAGCGCAGTTGGCACTGTCCTAGCAACGGGCAATTGCACCGGCTCACAATGCGGGGAACTGAGAGAATTGAAGTGTTTCGGACGAAAAACGAAATATTCTCGTGAATGTCCGAATGTTGATACATTCCATAGTAAAATTTATTCATTCTCATTTATTCATTCATTAATGGGTTATTGCTGTATAATAAGGATACATAAATAAATTAATACATTTTCGGAATATAAAAATTTGTAATTATATTTTACATGTTTCTTTTTTTTTAAATTATATATTATCTTCTGATCCGGTAGTTTCTGTTTCGGAATTCGCGCGGTTTCATTCGAAGACATCAGAGATATTGGACCGATTTGAATTCCCTACTTCCTGCGAAAAATCTTCGCTGACTTTTTCTGAAATCGTTAACTATAAAAAAGAGCCGCAAGGCTCGTATAATCGTATCTCCTCTTCCCAAATTGTCCATTTTTCTGTGCAATCTGAGAAATTACTGTAGTTCGTTTAAACTCAAGCTTAACTCGATGGAGGAGTGAACAATCTCCGAGAGAAGCAGTCGAATATAAACGTGGAGTTTTCCCTAATTAATTTCACGAGTCCCCTATTCAGGAAATTATAATTTGCGGTCAGCTGTCAATGTACAAGTTGTATAACAACAGTCTTAGCAAGGAAAAGGGACAGAAGTAAGCTACGTGGCATGGTGTGCTGGTCCTGTACGCGGCATCGTAGGAATCGGATTTTTCCGTGTCCTCGACGTTGCTGAAACGTGAAATTAACCGATTTCTCTGCGAACTTCTCAACACACATACACGCACACACACATGCTAGTGTAGAAAGAAAATATCGCGACCCTTACCTTAGTATCAATCGAATAGCGTCCTCGATGAACGAGTCGCCCGGAGGGCTCAATAATGTTTTCGCCTCGCAGATTGTTCTCAGAACGCACTGTCGTCCCGGCAAATTCTGGCTGAAACAAGAATCCATAGTAACAACACAGACGGCACAGCGACACCAGAATGACGTCACCGTCACGAGTACCTGTCTAGAGCAGCTTCGAAATTAGCGTACAATTCACGGCGGTGCCTTCGTTTGACCAGCCACGGTTTCCGGAAGAAATGTTTCTTCTTCGGGCTGTCCTGCGTTTGTATAGGAAAGATTGTGTCGAACTCGAAGTCCAAGTACCAGCTGCTGGGTAGTGGCAGTTGAATAGATTGTAGCAACGACACTGTCATCTGAATCATACAGGAAAGTGTATAGGCGGATAGGATTGAATTTTTTGACGATATGATGTTTAGAATTAACAGATATTTCTTCTGTTGGGCACAAACGAAAAATTTGTGAATTTTTTCACAAAAATCTATCTAATAAAAATTTGTGAATTTTTTCACAAAAATCTGTTTAATAAAAATTTGTGAATTTTTTCACAAAAATCTGTCTAATAAAAATTTGTGAATTTTTTCACAAAAATCTGTCCAATAAAAATTTGTGAATTTTTTCGCAAAAATCTGTCTAATAAAAATTTGTGAATTTTTTCGCAAAAATCTGTCTAATAAAAATTTGTGAATTTTTTCACAAAAATCTGTCTAATAAAAATTTGTGAATTTTTTCGCAAAAATCTGTCTAATAAAAATTTGTGAATTTTTTCGCAAAAATCTGTCTAATAAAAATTTGTGAATTTTTTCACAAAAATCTGTCCAATAAAAATTTGTGAATTTTTTCGCAAAAATCTGTCCAATAAAAATTTGTGAATTTTTTCGCAAAAATCTGTCTAATAAAAATTTGTGAATTTTTTCACAAAAATCTGTCTAATAAAAATTTGTGAATTTTTTCACAAAAATCTGTCTAATAAAAATTTGTGAATTTTTTCACAAAAATCTGTCTAATAAAAATTTGTGAATTTTTTCACAAAAATCTGTCTAATAAAAATTTGTAAATTTTTTCACAAAAATCTATCTAATGAGGCACAACATTTTGAATCTTTTTTCAAAATTTTTAGTTCAGCGAATCAAAAGATTTAGAGGACTATCTACTAATTTGATTTAAACCTTGCAACTACCCTTATGGTGATAGTATCGACTTGAAATGATCTAAAAAAAAATCAATTTGGTTAGGGAATTACATTTGACTATTTTATCCAGTTCTGTATAACCTTTGACGATGATTTTTATATGTATATATAAACTTAAATAATTTTTTTTTAAACATATGTTGGTTATTTAAAATTCATAATTCTATAAAAACCAACATATGTTACAAAAAAAGTTATTTAAACTTTTATATATAAAACTATATATAAACTACATATATATATATAGCAATAAAATCGTAAATGAGTGAAATTGACTCTCTTCGACAATCTATAGTGTTAAAAATAAGTTGTGGCGAAGTCGGTGAAGTATTTTCGAAAATTTTAAGACACTGCATATAACTATAACAATTTATGTTATGAAATATAATTTGTGTTTCCTGTATACAAAGCGTTATTGTTTACATCATAGGAAGTTATTTATCGGTAAATTATAATTTATAATTTAATTTAACAGAATAAGGCTGATCAAAAAATGAAAACACCTATTTTCAATCATGATAAAACTATAAGACATGTAACATTGTTTTATAAAAACTGAATGGAAATTCTTATTTTTATTGTATATTGGCAGAATGTACAACTACTTTTATTTCTTATTAATAATGCTTTGAATATCGATGCTGTTTTTTAATTCTTGTCTGTTTTGAAGTATTTTTACTCTTCTTCCACCACATTGAAACTTCTTTCCTTCGAAGTACACTTCGTTAGTCAGCAACCATCGATAGTTTTCAACAATATTTAAATCGATGGATCTCACGAGTCCGTCGATATACGTGGTTTTCTATAATATCTCATAGTATCGTATAGCGTATTGCAGTGTAGTGTAATCCGAAGAAAATGGAAAGGAACGGAGATGTTCCATCGGAAACGTAACGGTTTATCTCGTCCACAACATAAACATTTCGATTCATTTACGAAACGACATACAATAGAATGGACCTCCCTATTACGTAACAAGCTACACGATCGAAGCCGGCCCAATGTTTGCTTTAATCATACCGAGTGTTTCCGAACATGCCTGCAAAGTTCAAGACTGCCGGCAAGAAACTTGGCCTCTTCATTCTTGTCTCACAGACAAGCACCGCGCAGCGTAAATTTTTTTTTACCGGGACGACTACATTGCGATCGAAACTTTTGCTGAACCACATTTCTACGGATGCATTTTCGCGAACCGACCCGGCTGCACTTCTTCTCGTCCTCCGTGGACGCACTCGGAGGAGCACTACCAAAAGACGAGGAGTCGCGTCCAACGATTCGCGGACGTTTCTTATCGAGATTGAAGACACTTGAGCCGATCGTAGGGCACCCGGAATACAATGAACACCGGAATCGTGTGCGCACTTACCACGAAAGCGCTGCCCTTTGGAAACGTCAGCCGCCTGCGTCTGGAAAGGGTCTCCGGTGACCTTTGACCCGGACCGCTTAAGATGGTGTCATTACGGTGATACACTGGGTCCCCGAGGGCCAGCTCCAGGACCAGGATCTCGGCGAGAATCAGGACGAGCCACGGGGCTCTCATTTCTTGGAATTACCGACTGAAATCAGCCGTTTCGCGGAGCGGAAGACCTCAGACCTCTCTTGGGAGCCGCCGGCCGGAAAAGTTTTTCAGGGAAGCCGGAAACATCTTTCGCGGTTAACGCCGAGCTGCGCCGGCTGACGTTTCGCTCGCGAACTGATGCACGCCGAGACGGTCACGGCAATCTCAAGAATCGTCGGTGAACAGAAACGTGTTTGGCCACTGTGTTATCAGGCCCCGGTGGTTAGTCCCGAGACTCACTGTCACGCGACCACGGTTGACTTTTCTAATCAGATGCCTCCGAATGATTTGACCTGACGTTAGATGACCAAGACGGACGTCAGATCTTGGAACTGTTACGTCCTGCTCCATTTCTTCTTGTTGTTCGTGTAACTTACAAGAAGAATGCGAGGCCAACCGATTTTATTCGAACATTATACACGTATAAATCTATATCTCGTTTATTTTTTTTGATAGGAACAGATGTCAGTGGAGAACATTATTTCGTTGAAACACTGCAATGGGATAAGAAATGTTGTCGATTTCGTATTTTTCGAGATTTCAGAGTTGTCGGATTTTTTTTTTAATGGAATTACAGTAGAACTTTGCTCGTCGGAACTCCATTTATTGGAGCGAAATTTTGAGTAATGCCCGATCTAATTAACTTCCGCAGAACTCCTGATGTTGTACCGTATTTTGGTGTTAACTTCTTTTTACTGTCCTTTTTCATCTGACTCGATTCGTGGAAAGAAATATTTTGGAAAACTATTATGTTGTTAGATGCTGTAGACTACATCATAAATAATTTTTATCATTAAAATCTTTTTCTCGCAAATCGAGTCAGATAAGAGGCCACTTCTACAAAATACGGTACAATATTAGTGACTCCGCGTGATAGCATGCCGGCAATCTAAAGGTTAACAAAAATCGTAAAAGATCAGTTTAACCGTTGAACTAGCAAACCAGTCAAGATGACTGACTTCACATTTTTTTCTATTACATTTACTGGACTTATAAAACTGTTTTAATGAGAAATCTTTCCCTGAAGCCCTTTATCCAGGCGTATACTTACTAGAATCGAAATCGTACAAAGTTTGTGTAAACCTGATCTTGACATTGCAATAAAAGAATATACAGTGCGGACCGGAATTTGTACTACAATCGAGTAGGAGGTGAACTGAATCTTTTACAAAGATGAATAAACTTTAAAGTCGATTTTCTCGAAAATGGAGCACCGAATAAAGAACTGTTACACCAAATTTGTTTCTTAACAGTTTTCTATTCGGGATTCTGTTTTCGAGAAAATCGACTTTAAAGTTCACGCATCTTTGTAAAGGATTTAGTTGTTTTCTATTCTTCTGCCGAAATTGCCTCCGTTAAGATAGTATTTACAAATATTAATTGTTGCGAATTACGTAGTAAACTGAATCATTCTATTATTGTCAATGTTTATGTATTAAATTTTTCTACTGATTTTTCTATTCAATTCTTAATCGCTAATCGCGATTAACAATTGAAAAAAATTCAATCGTTAACTGCGGTTAACGATTAACATTAAAATTTCAGTCGTTAATTACAACTAATGATGGAGCAACATTACTGTAGGAGCCGAAGATTAACGATTTCGGAGCGCGCGATCTGCGAAATTACAATACCGATCGGTGTTCGCGGCCTCCCGTGAGTTAACCATACGCGACGTACGTGTGCGCGCGTACGTGAGCGTCGCGCATAAACATTGCGACGTTCCTAGGGCAATCGGCGGGAGTTAGACGCTGTTCGAGCGAGGCGGCCGAATGCGAAAGGAGACTCGTAACGTTCCATCCAGCGGACGGATAAAAGAACGCGGTCGCAGGGCGCGAGGCAGAACGCGATGAGCATCGTACACGATTACGTCACTGTTTCGTGACTCGTAACGCGTACGGATAAAAGAACGCGCTCGCTGGGCGCGAAGCAGATCTGTACGATTACGTAACTCTTTTAACACGTTGACTGCCGCGTCACCCGTATTCGGGTGACAGCAAAAGTTCTCACCAGGCCACGTCACCCGTAATTCGGGTGACGTTGATTTGACTACTTACAAAGGATTTCCGAAAATATTTCGACAAATATTCTACAGGAGGTAATGAAACTATTGAATTCTTATAAAAATGGTATATTAAAAAAATTATTCGCAGTGTATAACATTCAAACATTCTCTGCAAAGTTGAGGTTGATCAGGACAGCTTGGACAAAATGTTGTTTGTTTTTTCAGATATGCTCGTGCCTCTGATCGGTCCATTTCGTATCTTTTATTTGAACTGTAGCTTCCTCGGTATCATCAACATTTCTTTCTTCTTCTGTTGAAATTTTAGCCTCGAACAAAAATTAATCTATAGTTTACTTAGTACTAAGATACTAAGATATCGGTTTACATTTTCGCCGGTTCCGTCAGCGGGCAATGACGGTGATGTAAACTGTATATAGTAGATACCGCGATACATCATCACCGGTACCATTAGATATACATCGTGCCCTGACTGTTTGGGGATCCCAGCGTCACGTATACAATGTGAAACGCGACAAATAAAACGTCTCTGATTGGTGGATAAGACGAACCCAAGAAGGGTATAAAAGAAGCGTTTTTTCTTACCGGACACTTAGTAGAGTTTGGTCGCTCGATTTTGGCTTAGTAGAGTTTTTCGCCCATATACCTTCTCTCAATAAAGGAATAAAATAAAGTCCTTTTAAGCAAAGAATTAGAATCATATTCATTTTCATTCAATAATCCCAACATCTTCCATGACCAATTCTCGTAAAATCTCGTCAATAGTATCTTCATAACATTCATTATCACTAAGATTATATTTATCAGTATCCAAATCAGAATCTGACGTGTAATTTTATTTATGCTTCTCCTTCCGGGCAATCCGATCTCTTTTCATTATTGAAAAAATATAAGGGCAGAGATTTTAAGTTATACCATTCGGTACTCGGCAAAGATTCCAACTGTTCATGCAGGAACAGAAACAGATATGAATTAACAGCGCACGCTTCCTATAGCGGCACGGGTGGCCTGTAGGAGATTTTGTTGTAAATACGCGTGGCAGTCAACGTGTTAATATATAGAATAATTTCCAAAATCTACTATCTCTATATTAATATCTCACTCGTTAATTACGGTTAATGATTAACAGCAGTAATTTAATCCTAAGGCGTCGATTAATTTTTTGCCGAACTTTGCGAACTCCGGGTTGAAAGTCGCACGCTATGCAATGAAATCACGCTCAGGTGATTAGCAAAGCTGAGAGAAAGAAGAGCCAGGATGTCGGACGAATGCACGGGGAGCGCATTCCGCGCTTTTTCAGTCCCGCCCAGCAAAGAACGATTTCAAGCTCGCATTCCAGGCTGCTCGGCTCGAGATTCCTGGATGAGTACCGATCTCTATTCCCGAACCGCATCGCGCAGTGCGACGCGCGGGATCAGAGTGTCCCTAAATTTCGCAAATCTCTCGAAATATATTCGACGGGCCGACATCTCCCCGCGTTATCCAATCTCGAGGAATCCTGACCATTTCCGTGGCTTCCATCTGCGGGGTAATTTCGGTGTGGGCCTGCGAGCCGAGCCAAACTCCCTCCGCAGACCCCGCTCGACTTTTCTTTCCTCTTACAAGCGAATACATCCGCGGGATGGTCTCTCCAGGAGAAGAGGGAGAGCGAGGGAGAGAGAGAGAGAGAGAGAGAGAGAGAGTGATTTATCCAACGTCCGGAGACGAACTGATTTCGCTTGTCCAAACCTGGCCGATGGCCCTTAATTAAACGGGTCGCTGCATTTTAAACGGGAACGGGAATTCCCGAAATTGCGGCCCGGCCAATACTTTCCCGAATAAATGAATCCTTGATGTCCCGGCCAAACGGGTCGTTTTGCGGAACGACGATAATCCCAGGCGAAAGTTTGATGCACCTCGGCTATAGTATCGCGCCGCTTCGACAACTTTGTCCTAGAAAAAATGGGGCGCTAGGCAGATTTTTTTTTATCACGTTTACACTAGCATTCGTAAGTAGTTGAACCTTCATGCCAGAATACAATGGAATCGCGTTTAAAGTGACAGTACCTGTTATGAAACCCCGCCTCAATTTTGACCCCTTCTTGAACAGTAGCGCAAACAATACAATAAAAAATTGGTAGAACATTTGAAAGTGGATGTAAAACTTCTACTTATATTTTTGAACATTTTGTTGTGAATTCTCTCACGAAAATAACATTATGTAACAATGAGCTGTAAAGGAAAATGTTCATTCGAATACTGGTGTTTCGAGACAAGAACACACTGTTTCATATTGTGTACTTCAATTTTTTCATTGTTCCGATTACCTTTCCGAAAAAGAACGATTGTAAGAAGAAAAAAAGAAGATAGCCAAGAAGAGAAAACAGTTGCAGCAAAACATGCTCGGAATACGAAAAAGAAATTAAAAATGTGAAATTGTAATTTTACAGTTTAGGCTAAATTATGTAGCATATTATGTTAATGTTGTATAGTTTAAAATATACGTATATGTCTCTTATTAACAAATATAAAGGAACGAAAGAGAAAAAATCGATTATTCATTTAAACCATTTCACCAAAATGTTATACCAAATTTCTTTCTTTTCTTTTCATGTAGGATCACCCTCTGCTCTGTTGTGCTACAAATTCCGGCCTAACCTGTATAAAATGATTTAGACTGTTTACAAGAATGTGGTTTTCTATTGTATAACTATAAATAAATCATTCTAAATATAAAGAAAGAATTAAATCACTGTTTAATGTTCTGGAATTAATTCTGAGAATATGAACTAAAGTACACACCTTTGGTATTGGCTTAGGGGATTGTTATTAAATAATTGTACACTCGGATAGACCATATGATAGAAAGTTGAGATCTATATAAGTATTTTGCTAAACCGGACCTTGTGGATTGTGTACTTAAAGTCGAGTTTGCCTTGCGGCTGGAAATGTTGTGCAAGATGTGCACACACAGATCGGCTAATTTGATAAACTTGCTTCACTCGGGAGAATGGAGAAAATTACTTCATTGAGTATAGCGAACTCGAAAATATAGCGAATTCGAACGAAATGGTCATTCTAATATTCACAAAGTTATAAAATGCGTTTAGTTTTGGAAATAGCTTGATGAGTATTACGGCTTAATAATGTATAACATAATTACATGTACAATACGTAGTTGCTTGAAACAGCAGTAATCCAGCAGACGAGAATTGAATTTCGGTGATCAAGACGTGTAAAAAACGCTCCACGAAGAAAATACCTTGTATTAACGTATTAACAGGATCAAAACGTTATTATACTTCAATTGCATCATTTTCTTGCATGAACCATAATCGGTAAGATGCATTACAGCGCTTTATAATTAAACGTTAATAATTTATGCAATATGAAATGTATAAAATCGGTTCTGATAAATTACCATTCAAACAGGCGACTTTATTGACGAAAATATAACCGAGCTTCGGATCATTTATAGTTCTACTTATCATTTTTTTACATATTTTTTAAAGCACGTTAATGTTTTTTTATAGAGCTTAATGAAACATTTGAAAGCTTTAATTAATTACCAGAACTAAATAGTGAAATAACAGTATTTATACCCTGGGATTAACATTTTCTTTTAACTTGGCTATTCATTATGCAACACGGATACATGACGTAAACAAGAGATAGTACATTAAATATATTCTTATTGTTGCCAAAAAGTTTTCTTAACGATATAGCGTATCTTTATCTGATCTGTACATGTGAAAAATACATACATTATGAGCACAACATTAAAATAAATATTATACCGATCTATTATTAGCCTACTCAATATCACCGAAAATTAATATTCCATTGACGAAAGAATTTCATACCGTTGGATTATTGAAATGTCACACTGCACGCTGGCTTTGCGAGTTCAGCGTGTTCATCATGAGATATTTTCGCGCGAGATGTCTTTCACGTAGTACAACTCTATCGAGTGTCGGACGGTCCCTCTTTTTTCCCGCGTGACACGAAAGTGTTCGTTCTGGCAGGATAGTATTGTGTTTGTAGTTTTCCAGGGAATTTATGTTCATTCAGGTGTCAGTCAATGGACGCGCGGCCGTTGTTAATGAAACGGCAAGCGGATAAAGTGCCGTCATTAATCAGGCTAGAAGCGGTTTGCTGGAGCGGCCGGCGCGAATGGAACGCGGACGGAGGGATTTTCGAATTTTCCGGCAGCTTCGGCGTCGGGACACATCGTTGCGGGGAAAACGGGACCGTCTCTCTCGTCATCGATTCGTAACGATCGATTACATGGCCCGGATCGATACCCAACCGTAAACGGGAGAAGACGGCGCGAGGAGAGCCGGTTTCAGGAATCGGCGACGACTAGCCACGCTAATGATGTGCAACGGAAGCGCGTGTGCCAGCTGACATTCTCAAAGGGAGAATTGCATGGCGTCGTGTGCACGTGCAAACACGATGCTCGCTCGCACACGGGTCGAAGGTGAGATGCATGTTCGAGCAACCAAAATACATGCGCCAGCTCCCAATCCCCGGAAGGATGAGCTTTCGAGGACGCGACTGCATATTATTCCAACGGCAACACGCTATTATTGTAAGCCTAATGAGTCCATTCATGACGTTTACCGAATACATATGCGTGGTTGTGGACGCGAATATTCCGAGGTCGTAGAATCGGCTGAGCTACGAAGTAATCGCGTTCGCGGTTTTCGCGAGACAATGACTTTTATTTGCGGCCAGTTCGAAGAAATCCCTCTTGCACGTTCCAACATGATTACCGAACTGCGGATCTTTATGCGTTTGCGACTTTATGTCCGCTTTCTTTCAAATACATGAAATCGTTTTCGAAATCACAAGGTCTAATTTTTTCATTTGACAAGGTCTCATAGCATTTTGTGGCGGATCAGACATAAAAAGACACGTCCTTCAAAAGCGGGGTGTGCATATGCCTTTTTCGGGTTTTCCCGACGCAAGGCGTACACACCGCAATAAAACAATAAAAACGTTGGGACACAGCTTCGGACCATAGGTCCCGGATCACCCCGGTCGGGAAATCTTCGGGAAAGGCCTTCGCCCTTCCCAAGGACTTTCCCTTACCAATCTCAATACGCTCTCCCCAATAAATACGAGGACCTCTCGACCGGGAGACGTCAGTTAGCAAGTTTTCCTCCGACTCTCAACGTGTTCATATTTCTGTCTCATCCGTCACTCGTTTACCTTTACCTTCTACACACTGTACCTCATCGCCTTTTGTTACAAGTTATATTAAAGTTCTCGTTATATAAAAACCAAAAAAACTCTCTCGGATTATTTTATATAAACCGTCGCAGTAACCCCTGCGACAAAATTTTTATTTTTTCTTAGCAATGAGTGATCTTTTAGTTGATAAAAGAGATTTTTAACCCTTTGCACTGCGTTGTCCCCTCTCGGAGGACATCGTGATTCTAGCATATCACTCGGATATTTCCTCTGAGGGGACATTAAAATTCATTATATTGGAATGCTTTAAAATTTATAATACTGTACACAAAATTATAAGAAATAAAATGCTGATCTTTCTTGCGAATATGTATATGTTCCTCGATGTCTACAAATTCATATAAATCGAATATCATTTTAATATCTTATACTATATAATATAATATACTCAGGTATACTCTATACAGGGTGGGTCACCACATATTGCCATCTACGTGTGACGAAAAACGTTTCAGATGAAGTTGAATAGTTTCGAGGGGGATTTTCTGGTAGGTGGACGTGTAGAGGACATGTGAAGGCCATTAACGTTTTTTAAAACGGAATCATATAGTTTTTATTATATCAGTTGATGCATCTTGATATTCTTTACAAAAAGGTATTAACCTATTTATGTTAAAAAGTCATCAGTTTAGGAAGTTGTAAGTGCACGTTTTTGAGTCAAGGTGGTGCCGAGTAGTTGAAAGATAACGTCCGGGATGGCGCGGAGTGCAAAGGGTTAATCAATTTTTGTAGTTCTCGTGCCGAGGATATTAACAACTCGTTCGTTTCAACAATAACGAAATTTATTGAACAATATTTTATCCCGCACTTGTCGCCGGCCGATTCAACATTGGGCGACTATTTCAACGGATCCGTGGTTGGGAGTTGGTCGGTTTAACAATATTTGGCCGATAGCCGTTTATCGATAGCTCGCTCGAATGGTTGTGAAGTCGCGTCTTAATTCGTGTCCCTTTCTTGTCTCTATCGTGTCTCTATCTTGTCTCTGGTCTGTCTTTCGTTTGTCTCTCGTCTGCTGCCTCGGAGTATCGTCTTTTTATCGCCTCGCGGAATGCCTCGCTAAGGCCCCATTTGGGGGAAACGTCATCCCCATTCGCTGATTGACTTGAGGGAGGAGAATCTTCTCGTTAGATCCCCTCTTCGGCGGAGGACGCAAGCCCACCCTCAAGTCAATATTGGGAAACTCCCAAAAAATGCCGAAAACGGTTGAGACTCCCGGAGCGAGACGTTACCCCGAAGCAGCATGACGACGTGGGCCCGAATGGCCCACCGTGGATTTATGGCCCTTGGCCTGGCGACGGTCCCGATGGCTCAAGGGAGCGACCGATTTCGCGACACCCGAGATCGGGAGCATCTCGAGTGGTCGCACGTGCGGCGCAAGGGATGCGGACCCTTGGCCGCTGGTGGTCTATGGGGACGGCGGCATGTGTCCTTTCGGGACCGTACAATTTTAATTTTCTGAATTGAAAATGAAAATTTGCCCGAAGATCCGCAGTCTAATGATTACCTTGCGGCCCAGCCGATTTTACGGCCTCAGAATATCGTGAGCTCAACTATACACAGATTCCGATTCGAAATTATGAGTCCACATATCGAAAATCTTCGGTGTCGCTTAACGTCACCGATAATTATACGCGCGCAAGCGTCCCACGTTCGTAAAGGGCGATCCGCGTCCATTAAAAAATTCAATACGGACAACGCGGCCGTTCCCTTCGAGAGAGTGTTTTCCATAGAACTTGATTAATTTTGCAACGGCGCTGCCATTGTCTTTCCATTTCCCAGACGGCTCTAAAAATTACAGCCGCCATACACGTGTTAAACATGAAAACCGTGTAATCGTGAAATACTGGCAGCGCCCGCGAACGCTGCCTCCGGGCGTTACGCGACAAACTGCTTTATTACTGGCATTTAATATTAATGCGACACTCGTTGCGCATTTTTATGCGTTGGGTATGGAAGAATGCACGGCAAACTGTGTTCCTTACATTTTCTGATTCTGTAGCGTCGATAAATGCATTCGAGAAACAGTCGGTTCTTGAAAAACTTATCAGAATACCATTGATTAGGCAACTTGGTACAATGCGTGTTTGGTTATTTTTCAAGAAGATACAACAGTGTACAATAATTTATCCCTAATTCGCGCTCAAATTGCGCACAAATTGCACCTCGTTTTTAGAATTGTTGACAATCGGTAACTATGAAAACTATAATTTCTGTAGAAATTACTGTATCGTGCATCGTTTTATGGCATCATCTTATATTAAAAACTCGAAGATAATTTTAACTGATATGAGTATGATTAACTTTAGTATTACAGTATTACTTTATTTAGCGAGAAAGGAACAAAGGCAATGTTATTAAATCGGTGGTTGTGTTAAATAATACATTCGAAACGAAAGAATAAAGAGCGCCGAAAAATTATTTAATGTTCAATACGTTGAAATAAATGATAGAATATTTGATAATGGAATAAAAACTGGGACGTTATGTTATATTTAGACTGCGGATGCTTATGCGCGATAAATATGCAAAATGCTTGTGACATTTATGAAAAATATGCATGAAGATATATAAAATATGCACGATGTTAACTATATGCTATATTAAGTGTTAAGTCTAATATTAAGTATGAAGAAACGTTTTACAGTTATTTCGATGTACATTATGCTTCTAATTACAGTATATTATAAGCGTTTTTTTCTATATTTTATGGCATTGATTGGTGGCATTTGTCAATGAAAATTAATTCGCAAGCCGAAAATAATTGTTCCATATCACACTATCGGTGCACATTTCACTTAAGCAGTGTTGTGACACATGAATCCCACTAATCGTAATTTTCGATCGCATTCTCCATTTTTATTGCATATTTGACAATAAATACTTTCTCTATTATTTTCGTCAAAGATGAAATTCGATTCAACTTTTCCCTCATCGATATTCTACATTTCAGAACTTTCGGTACTTTCGAAATATTGAATTCGAAATACTAATAGCTACACCTAAAGCTCAATTATCAACTCAATGATTTGGAAACATGATTTGCTGTAACGTATATTATATATTGATATATAACTGGTACCGACACTATCCGGTTATGATACAAGTGCTAGCTAATAGACTAAATTAATTGATCAAGCTAGACATATGCGATGTCCAGAGTGTCCCACCATGGGTGCTACAATAGAGGGGGGGGGGGATTCTACATGAAAGATCAAATAGAAAATAAAGAACTAAATTTTTTCAAGTGAGGCTTCGTTGACATGAAAATCGTCATTGAATATTCAGCATTTTAAACAATTTTCGCATTAATAATGTAAGTTAATAACTAAATTACATGTCTTATTTTCATTAAAATCCACTCTAAATTCCACTGTATGTGACACAGAATGAAGAAATTTAGGTCGTAGACGTTCAATCACGATAGACGAGTAATTATAACAAAGGTTCCATACGATGGAATAATGTTCAAGATGTGGGCAAACTAAGAGTTATATAATAGATAAGTGATCATGTTGATATATTCTCAAACTACCACGATACTCTAAAGATATACATAGATTCCCTGGTACCATATACCATTTTATTCACTATGACGATTAGAGTACAGATATTTGTACAAAATACAAATTGTCTACATCAACTGCAAGAAGCAGAGACTAAATAGCATGTTCTTTCTGTTCGTAATAACCTTAATTGATTAAAAGTAATACATTGACATTTTCAAATACTGTCAATTTGTTTAATATTTTAAATTGCAACTGACCATGACGGTCAATTGATATTGTCGACGAAATCAATGCCGCTCGATGTTGATGAAATAATTGTCGGCGATTTGATACAAAGCCGATCAAAATCGTTTACTCTAACAAAAGAAAGCGAATCGACGGGACAACTTCGTTCACGTTGAAGCTATTGCTCATGCAGTAGTGAATTCTTGCCCGTTAACTTCGCGAAGAGAAAACCGAAAAAAACGATAGACCCGTCTATTATTTACATTTCCAAACAGAAGCAGCATTTTAATCAAACAACAAGTAGATAGAGCACCATCGTCGAAGCAACACGACGCGACGCGGTCGTCCTAATCGAACGTAACCGGAGTACTTTCGAGGTATCCTCTCGCATGCCTCCTCCCGTTCATCCCTAGAATTAAGAAGAACGATTCTGTCGGTTCAGAAGCCGCCCGGACACCTGTCTTCCATTACGTCGCAATTCTCTTGCCGGTAGTACGCCAGCTCGTACTCGGTCACGGTGTCTGCGTCCCGCAGCTCGCCGGGCAATCTAAAACATGAGAAATCGTCGAGTAATCCGAAGGGAAGAGAAGAAAAGATATCGTGAAGTAGCACGTGATTACGAGACGGGTCGGAGGTAGGGAATGCTTTGCTAAGTAAAGTGAAAAGAGGAGATTTAATCGCCAGAAGAGATACCCCATTGACGAAGTTTGCCAGGAAGAAAGTTCGCTGCGCGAAACGGGACGAGATAGAGGAGCAACTGAATCTCCGTGGGGTCCGCGGTTCTCGTAAATTCTCCCCTGACCCAAGTTTTTTTCTTCCGCGCCATAAAGTAGCTAAAAATATTCAGCCGGCCTGAACGCGGTGCCCGCGTCTCACCGGCGCGGTTATTAATTATCGAAGGGCAAGTCGTGTTCGAACTTGCTCCCGCCGTCGAACAATGGCCCCTCTTCTTCCTTTGCAATTCGCCGACATCCGCCAACCCCCGCTCCGCCCGCGCTTTTCACCCGCGTGTCACGGTTCTTCACGCTCGAAACTTTCCGAACGGTTATTAAAAGCGGACCGGGAACTTGTCGAAGGAAATTCCGCGAGCCGCTCGGACGCGGTCTGCGAACTTCCCCCGTGGATCCGCTGGAAAAGGGGAGCGCTAAGCGTCACGCCGGATGTCATGAATAAATTCAACGGGTTATCGGGAAAGTGTAACGTGAACGCCTTGCCGCGCTGCCTGCCTGCCACGCCGCCAGCCGCTAAAGAATCTTGGGAATGACTCGGAGTTACAAGGACAAGACGACACTTTGATGACAGCTGTATCCGCCGAGACGATCCTCTACCTCCTCCCTTTTTCCAACGGATTTCATCCTCGTTCCTACGATTCTTAGGCACGAGCTCGGACGCGTTGCCAGCTGGGACTTCAATGCCGGCTTGCTTTATACTTGATCGTGTTCTTCGATGAATCGCATTTAACGTGTTAACCGATAAAGTGTGAGGATAATTTGCGGCAATTTTGTTGTAATATAAAACACTCGTGAAACTCTTCGTCACTTTCCATACATAGTCATTGACATTTCGAGATGCTCGAATTACATTTTATCGATCTACACGTTATTTTCATCTGACTATAATGTTTAAAGAACGAAATCGATGTCTACGTAGTTCCTATATTTTGCAGTTAGCGCGGGAAATTATTATTTTGCATAAATATCGATCGTTTAATAATAATTCTGTCAACTTTTTATGCATTTTGATCATCCTGCTCCAACAGATACCGTAAACACGACGAGCTTGTAACAATTGGGGAATTGTTGAAGCTCTTTGTAACATGCCGTAAGAAATATTACACAATGTCATAATTGATTTATTTCGTAACTATCGAATGCACGCGATTAAGAAGTAACCTTGAATAATTGCACGAAGCGAAGCGATTAAACAGAGAGAAAGCTTTCCACTGATTTTCCAAAAATGTTTCCATTCAATTGTACTAACTTTAAACGACATTCTCTTTAACTTTCACTTGGTAATTCGGGAAATTAACAAAGTTGCGGTCTGTGATAGACACGCACAGCAGCGATGCCTACAGCAGGGCTTAAAACTTTCAACGCGTTTTTCGCGAAATGACCTTTGCGTAAACTGTAATCTATATTTCTCGGGAGCCGGTGGACCGATTCAGCTGGGATTAAGTTGGTACAGAGGTTCATAATACAGTTATTTAGTAGAAGTTTCTTTAAATTACATGGTTCATTTTTTATGAATACAATGGAACGGCAAACGAATTTTAGTTCCGTAATCGTGTGTTTTAATTAAAATAAAATTAGTTTTTTGACTATATCTGGAGACGGAATTTGATTTTTTTTTGTTAGTTTATAGTCGTATCAATATCATAGGTTATTAGTGGACTGCGGATTTTATATATTTGGTAGGTCCACTGTTTGAATTATTATTTAAAGAATTGCAGGTCTCTTGGATTTAACTGTAAATTAACTGTAAACTTTCATAAGTATAAGTTACTTAGTAAACTTTTAGCTTCTGAATTATTTCTT
The DNA here is from genome assembly GCF_051020955.1 of Megalopta genalis. Classification (NCBI taxonomy): domain Eukaryota; kingdom Metazoa; phylum Arthropoda; class Insecta; order Hymenoptera; family Halictidae; genus Megalopta; species Megalopta genalis. The sequence continues at coordinate 20,918,224 of NC_135020.1, read as the reverse complement.
TCTCTGTTTTAAGTTAACTTTTACATTAACGCTTCAATTCTGTTAGAAAAGTTCAATTTTTACAGTTATCTTCTATTTGATTGATAAAAGTTCTAAAGAATCATTTATTTCTTAATTGATATTTTAAAGTAAAATGTAAAAGTTTATGCTATTTTTCAATTTACTTGGCATTATTTAAGGAACTCGAGACAGGATATAAATATAGATTTACTTTTGCAGGTAATATATTTTCTAAGGTATTTTCAGTAATGCTAGTCTAAGATCATTGATAAATAGTTATTTTTGATAATTATATTGCTATAATATATCAACATTTTATAAAATAGGTATTTTTGGTAGGTATATTACTATAATTGCGCCGTATGTGCAACTTGAATTCGACATTGCAGTGATTGCATTTGTTGAGTAATTTCTATGTCATCAAGTATTTACGTGTTAATTTTATGTGTTCGATACTTAGACGATCCAGTATCGCATCTAATTCTTTATCTCGTATAAAAACTATCGGAAATGTTATCATTGAAAGAACCTTTTACCTCTGTTCGATTGAACTTGTAAGAGTAGCATATCACAGTTCATCACAAGTATATCACAGTTTTCGAATAAAAATGATGTTGCCACAAAGGATTGTCAAAGTTCAGGAAGCATTTTCGTGTGCGGAGCATAGAATTCCTTATTCATCATTTCTCTATTCAATTTTCGGCCTGCTTGACGTTCGCCTTGATCAATCTCTTTGCTAATAATCGATTAGACATTCAACGACTGTTCCAGTTCGATCGGGTTTCCACGTGCACGCGGGACGTTTGATTAATCAGCGCCTTCCGTTCGTGACATCGTTTTCTCTTCAATTTTCCTTCGACAAATCATGCTGCCAGTCATCGTTCATGCGATCGAGAGCTCCGATAAGTATTTAGTAGTTCGAAAAGCATACGGCGTTTCGGTGTGTACGAGCCATAACTATCGCGAACTTCGATAACGATTTTTGATAGCGAAACTTACGTGATTTCGATCGAGGTTCATATTTTCTCTTGCTCTTTCATTTGTCTTCCTTTTCCGAAAGAAGCGAATTAAAACCTTAAGCGAGATTACAAGAGAACATATCCAAGCGATACACGCCAATTCTAATAAAACTTTGGGAAATAGTTGTTCTTAGAAGAATATTGTAAGCATATCTATTTAAAATATATAATATTTATATATCGTGTACATACTTATATCTTTTATACAATAAATAAATCTCCACTATTATCATAGTTTACATTTTTTGTCATTTATGTAATATGAAGGGTTTAGATGAGAATAATTAAACAAGTAGGAAATTTGAATAATTGAATTGTTGTATTGAATAATCGAATAATCGAATAATCGAATAATCGAATAATCGAATAATCGAATAATCGAATAATCGAATAATAAAATAATCGAATAATCGAATAATCGAATAATCGAATAATCGAATAATCGAATAATCGAATAATCGAATAATCGAATAATCGAATAATCGAATAATCGAATAATCGAATAATCGAATAATCGAATAATCGAATAATCGAATAATCGAATAATCGAATAATCGAATAATCGAATAATCGAATAATCGAATAATCGAATAATCGAATAATCGAATAATCGAATAATCGAATAATCGAATAATCGAATAATCGACTAATCGAATAATCGAATAATCGAATAATTGATACTTGAATAATCGAATAATTGATACTTGAATAATTGAATAATTATTGAGCAATTGTACGATGGTATAACTTGATTGTTCCACTTTAAAATGCAAAAGTCAAAGTTCTATTTTTGTCCATATCTCGCAGATGGGTGTACATTTTTAACACTGAAATATACGAGAAAAGTAACAAAAAATGGCCAATAAAAAAATGTGTACCGACGTCTATCATCTGAAACGTTCTGTCGAGAGAAAGGATAATAAAGGTGCTGCACAGAAACAGCATGAATTTTCCAGACGATCTGGCCGATTCAAATAATAATCGAATGAACCTGACTAAGAAGACGATTTCTTTGCCGGGTCAGACTTATTGTTAGACCCTCTTACGTCCGGATCGCTTCTCAAACTGGGAAAAGTAATCAGTCAGCCGTAAGATACTTACGAGAACACGACACGCATAATCTCCTCCAAGAAGGTCCCTTTGTCCGTTCTCGTTCGATTCCACCTAGCGATCCTGCAGATTGTCCTGAGAACGCAAGCCTTTCCATCTCTGCCTTGGCTGTGCAAAATAATATATTGATCAGAGGGGCGCGAGTATCTACAATACAACTAGAAATCATTCGATTGATTAAAGTAGTTTTGAGGAAGAAAAGAAAGGCATTGCGATCTATTGTTTAAGACTGAATAATTCATCGTTTATCCTGGTATACCTTAAAGTACATTGGTTGGCAAGCACAAGGTTGCGAATCTTTATGCAGCATAAAAATCTTGTGCGTTCATTCGAGGAAGTAGAATATATAAATAGATAGTTATTTCGTTTTTAACTAATTTTAATAAGCGGATATTAATATATTATTATTTATGAATTCTTCGGACGATACTCATTTTTAAAAACTTTTGCGAGAAACACATAAAATTCACAGTCCGCTTATAAGCATGATTTTTTTTTAACGATAATAAGTGCGAAATGAATTAGTAGTTATAATAGCAAGCATATTTATAAAGCGATAAAGCGATTAAATCGAAGAGGAATTTCTACAATAATATAGATTGCGGAACATTATGCAAAATAGAAACCTTATACATACATTTTATGAAACAAGAGTAACTCAGAAATAAAATCTTTCTCTAATTATTTGGTTAAATTCGATTATCGATATTATTCCGTTAATCTGTCTCTTGCTTCCAGTCCAAAATTCGCAGTCTAGTAATTAGAATATAAAACATTTGAAAATCATTTGAAAAACATTTAAAAAATCCACCACTGGTAATTGATTTATACTTTATTATAAATAAATTTATTATTTATAAATGCAACAGTAATATTCCTCTTTGACATATATTTTACAAATAAAGTTTTAGTAGTTATACTTATTGTTCGTTTCTTGTATCGTTTAAACGAACGTATTAAAGAGACTTTTCGCCAGCTTAAGATTTAAGGTCACTTAGGATTCTACACCAGAACCGGGCTCATAAAATGGTTTGAGAGTAGAACACATAAATTATCCAGAGTTTCGAACGCTCTGGGATTGAGACGTAACCCGAGCACAAAATCTGTTCCCACGGATCTTCCAGCGCCATAGCTTCTAAATAGTTCTTTGTAAGTCAGCGTCTCCATCATTTTCACCGTTTCCCATCACCACCCATCCCACCTATCCAAATTCTCTCTTGAAAACTCTTCCCACTTTCTTTTTCCACCTCCACCACCAAAACCACGACCATAGAATTAAGAAAATGTTGTATGCAAGTTCTTGGGGACTCCTGTATTCTTTCTGTATTTATGCGATAATAAAAATATTAATGAAGAAGAAATGTTAACAACGAAAACACTCTGCGCAATTTAACATATTAAGTGCCGAATATTAATTCAAAAAATTCACATAATATCAAAGTCATTTAATTAATGACACCGAAACTAGAAAGTGAAAATTTACCATAGAAAATATTGGTTCAGCTATTTTGTATTCTACAAATCCTAGTAACATCCAATTTGTTCAATATATTACAATAAAAATGAATTTCAAAAACCTAGTTAAAATTTAATGTCACCCATACGTGACTCGCGCGTCACTGAACGTATTAAGCTAGCTTTGACTGATTTCAAATTTGTAAAGAATAATATTCAAAAATATCAGCAGAATTTTTACATCCGCTTTCATATGCTCTGCTTCTTAGTGCATTGTTGGTGTTACTGTTTCAAGTGGGGCGGTGTTTCATAATAGGTAATTTCACCTTAATTAAAGTGACTCATATTAATATCCAGACACTTTGTAAAACGCAATAACTTTTTTTTAAAACTAGAATAAACTATTTCAATTGTTTTTAGATGATAGAGGGACTAGTATACTAGACAATGACTGAACTACTTTGTTACAATTGTGCTATTACTTAGAATGACAAAATAAAATAAAAGATACCCGTTTTTAACTATTTTATCTGAGCCTATAACGAAAATTTAAAAAATACATTTTGTAGATCTCGGTATGTTATATACATGCTGAAAATTTCATCGAAATCGGTTAACGCAAAGACAAGTTACGAGCGTTAAGAGATTGCAAAAACTCCAAATTTCTCACACGTATTCGTCGAAAATGTCAAAAATTGGAACAAAACTGCAATTTTTGCGATCTTTAATTGTTCACAGCTCATACGAAGATCACCCTGTTTCGGTGAAATTTTTAACATGCATGTATCTAATCGAGATCTACAAGACACATTTTTTAAATTTTCGTTATAGGCTCAGACAAAAAAGTTAAAAAACAAGAGTTTCTCTTCTTTTGTCATTGTAAGCAACAGAGAAGTTTAAAAAAAGCATTCCAGTTATGGTCCAGTAGACTGGTCGCTCTATCATCTAAAAAAAATTCAAGTCGTTTAGTCCAGTTCTAAAAAAGTTATCGCGTTTTGAAAAGTGTCCGAAAATGAGCGAGAGTCACTGTAGGTTGAGCAATTTTCTAAAGTGTAGGGCCGGAGCGGTTTCATCAAAATCGGCGTGTCACGGTAACGGGCGGTGTTACCCACAAGACCGACTGCGATCGTTTATCACTATCGCGCTCGTTATCTTCGTCAGGCTGTCCGTGAGGCGGTGGTCTATTCATTAAGTTCGCGATAATACCGTCGAGCGTTGATACCGGTGAGTACGAAGCGGTTCGGTGTAAACCGGCGAAGGTTTACAGGGATCCTCTCCGCCCTTTCCAGCTAACCCCGCCCAACCCTCGCCGCTTACCTCCGAAGCAAACACTGGCAATTATAGAGTACTATGCTTTGCTATTAGGATCGGAATAATGCAGTTGCCGTGTTTCATCGCGGGCTCCGGAAATCTACGACGCAATCTTGAAATCGTGTTTAGAGCCGGCCGAGAAGGAAACGCGTTTATAGATGACATCTATCATCTTTGGATTATCGCGAAAAGGACTTTTCGCTCGCGTTCGTCAATGCGATAGATACGTGCAGTAAGAAAATATAGCATACTAATTTAATGAAATTTATAGTCTATATACATAATTTAATTTTTATATTCTATATGCATGCTATATTTTAGATCACATTTTGGTAAATATTTACAGAAAGATACCATTCTTCTATCTCAATGGTTATTATGGTAATTCTATCTCAATGATGCGCAAGGTATATTTACTATTTTTCACTTATATTTGAACCGTTTATTTTGAAAGTGGCGTAAGTCCATTTGCAGCCCTTAAATATACATTATTTTAGTTAAATTCGCTTAAAAGAAATTTATGTAATCAAATTATATATTGATAAATTAGTAGAAACATTGCCAGACTTGACGTAATTAACCTATATTTTTTAATTGACAAATATGCTAACCTTTGGTTTTCTTGAAACAACAGAAAATGGACTCGCACCATTTTTAAAATAAACGGTCCATTTGTCAAAATGCAAATACTTAATGGCGGCAACAATATCCACTTGTCCGTTACAATTCTTTCACTCGATATCCTCTAACTTCTGTTTACTTTTCCATAAAACTTTGTAATTTAATTTTCAGTGAGAATTACATAACACTTGTAACACTAGCCGAAGATATTATTTAACATTTGGCGTCAACAGAGGAATAAACAAAACAAGATGTTTGCTTGAATGGATTATATGACTCAAAATCTGAGTGTACTCAAAGTTCCGACTATATTATTTACTCTGAATACAAAAAAATAAATTAATTAATTAATATAAAAATAAAACGAAATAAAAATGTTTACGACGTGAAAAGGTTTTCTCGCGTATAATTATCGACTTTATGATCTTTTTGGATAGTAACATTTTTTTGTTTACCTAAATCAACTGTTTCGTCCACTGTGCGTTGTCGCGACTCAAACATCGCGATGCACACACGCGCGCGCGCACGTTCGCTGCATGGGGTTAACGCACGGGAGTCCGCGAGCACCGATCAGCTGTTATGATTCCGGAGGTCGCTCCGAAATCCTAACGCACTTGCGGATTCTCCGGTCGTTAAACCTTCGGCTCTGTATTTACAAATTTCCATCACGCTGGTAAGTGGTCATAAGTAACGATGGCTTATATTCTACAATAAATATTATTGAATGCATGAAAAATGTATTATTTTCTTTCACTTTACAAACATATAGAACTTTCCGGCGGACATAATATTATTTAGATACATATAATCACATACTAGAAAACTTGACTGGAGTTTTAAGATAATAGAATGTTTTCGTATAAAGACATTACAAAAATAAACCTTTAGATAAGAGAGTCCCCCTTACCGTTCATTCTTTTTTGGAATGTCAATTTGTGAATAAATATATTGAAAATGATTATTTTTTTTACATATTTATGATGTTTGTTGTTAGGACACTAATACTGGCGATAAAAAGGTGTTGGTTTAAAAAATTTCTTTTGGCAACTACGCATCTCCTTTAAAAAAATGCTGGAGTTCAAACATAGCTAAAGGTAGGCTAATAAATGTTTTAATTCTGTAACTTAAAAATATCATCCGGAATATGTGTAAAAATTAAACAATGTATATATGTATAGCTGAATAAACTTTATTTAAATTTTATTTAGACATTTAGGTAAGTTTAAATACAAGAAATCAGTAAAAAATCTTTAAAAAATAGGAAAGTGTGAATATATTATTTTCGTTCCACTAAAATCGTTACAGAAAGAAACACATTCCGAAGTAGTTCCCGTTACTTGCAATAGTTGCAAACAATTTTTATTTTGCATAAAGATTCGCAGTCTAGTTAAAACGTTATTGGATTGAATTACGTTGTTATGTAATCGATGTATCGTACCAACGTTTGCAAATTGTTATTCGTACATTGTTTTCGTTCACCGTTATTCAATGTATCATGTTTATACTATTTATTGTTTCCATTGTAATTACATCAAATATATGTTAATTACACTTCGCGAATTCTGTGAATATATTTTCCCGAAAGTCCATTAATAATATCTGTAATCGAAAACGAAGGCGAACCAATTACTTTTCGGGTTTGATCATTACAGCGTTAATTCTGCGCTTCGTTCTGCATAATAAATGTAGAATTCATAAAGTTGAATCGCTAACCGGCTGATTATAATACGGCTTTCAACTGTACCCGTTCCTTTCATCTTTTCCTCTTCTGGAGTCTGTTCTCGCCGAAACCCCGACACTCTTGTTTCTGTATACGTTTCCTTTCTCACTCTGCGCCGGTCTTTGTCTGCCTACGTCAGCTGATGGTTCCTGTCTTTGCTGTTTACCTCCTCGTGCTCTCTTTTCCCTCCTGCTTCTGGGTTCCTTTTCGGGCATTACACGGTTTAACCCCCGACTCCGTCTGGTTACCCTCAGCCATTCTACTTACTTCATCTCGCTCCTCCTCGCGGTCGATAACCTTTTCCTTTACTTCTCGAAAAGAGACACCTGTCCTTTATTCGGTCCGCTTGTCAAGTTGCTCCATGCAACCAGCCAAACGTTTGTCTAGGAAGCAAAACTGACCTAAACGATGGAGTGTTCGATGCAAAGGAAACATTATACCACGTGTATCAAGTCTCTTCGTTAAACGCTGATATCTTGATGATAACATTCAAAGAAAGATATTACTATTGTTATTGTTACGCTATTATCCCGAGTTGTGGGTTTATTTCAACATCATAAGAATTGGTTGCAAACACATGTGGCTGTAAGGGAGAACGCGGTACGTCACAATCTCAGATGATTTGTTGATTCAAAGTAGGTACATTCATTGAGTTGTGGAATATAGGATTTGTATATTTATCAGAGAAAAATCGCGATAATAAATTCGTTGGGCTCAAAACAATAAAAATGGAAGAATTACATTATTAGGGTAAAAATGTGAATGTGATGCCTCGACCGCCTCGTTTCGAAATCAGCATTTTCAAGTTTTCGGAAATTTTGAAAAGTCGATATTGCGTATGAAAGATCTGAAGAAAACCCTGAGCTTTGTGCTCCGTGAGGTAGAAGATTCCTGAATTTTTTTCTGAATTTTCCGTTGAGTACAACAGAAGAAATACCGTTAATCCGAGATCACCCTGTAACATGCTAATCGACTTGTTTCATTTCATTGCAAGCAGAAGAAATAGCTACATTTTTATTTCTGCTTTTAGTTTCTTTGAAGTCATATACTCCAGTCTTATATTATTTTCATAAATCCATTTGCAAATGGCACAATAAGGAAGAAATGAGTTTCGTCGCTTGAAAGACTCTTTGCAGTAGAAGCAAAATAAAACTGTACACAATAATGAATCAGACGATTTGTAAATCTTGCACGCATGAACATACATATATTTTTATCAATATTTACAATAGCTTCCTTATCGCTAGTAAAAATTACAAATTTGCATTTCGTTAAAAATTTCATTTTTGTTTATTCATACGTGCAACATTCATATATATTTATATATATATATATATATATATATATATATATATATATATATAATACATAATATAATAAATATATTACATTATATTATTTATTATATTTATTATTATATAACATATTACATATTTATATTTTATATATATTTTTTAAAAATTTTGGATACTATGAATGAGTATATAATTATAATATGTATGTAATTATTGGTATAATATGTATGTCTCATTATACCTCTCTGCAGATATACAATAATCTAGATCACCATTTAATCTTAATACCGTAGAAAAACATTTAGTAATAATAATTTCACAAAAGCATTTTGAAACAAGAATGAAACTTCAGCATAAAACTTCGGAATCCACGAACCACAATAACCCAAGCATTTTTTGATCCCATAAATCGTCTAAAAGCGACGGCTCCGAATAGGAATACCCTCCTAAGCGAACTTGTGCGTGAGTCTGCCCTATTCTACCAAGATTGTCTTGCAGTGTCTAGAAACTTCTCCGACGATCCTATCAGTGCCACGTCTACTTCCCTTGACGTCGACCCATCCTTGAAAATTACCACGATCCTGATCTATAATCCGCAGAAATCCTTAGCCGTGGCATGTCTTGCGTAAGCGTCACGTATCCCGGACCGTAAACTCTATCATTAAAATGGAAGTAGTCGATGTTCCGTCTCGTGGATGCCCGGTCAAAAGTTGGAGCAGCTTGCAAGTGCTCTTGCATCTAGTTAAGAAGCCGTACACAGGACAATGGAGGACTATTAACACGGAGACGTAACTGCGTTTCAAGCATTATCGTCGCGAAGCGTGGGCTCACAGTTATACGACTTTTCCTCTCACCGCCCACAATTCCTTCTCACGTTGTTCTCGAGACGTAGCTTTTCTAAACGATAAAAGCGACTGCCTGCACAAACAAAATCGAAACCGATCGTCGCATTGCGATTTAGAAAATCGTTTTCTTTTATGGCCGAAATGATTCTAGCGTTATTTCAAGGTTTTAACAATGAACCTAACACGATCGAAAAAAAAAAAAATTACCGGTTATAAATAAACCTCAGAGACTATTTTATGAGAAATGCTCGAATAACTTATATTATTGGAATGAGTTTTATAAAAAAAACTTTGCAAAATTTTAATGAATTCGATGCTCACTTTTATGAGGCAATGTGCACCAGTCATTTTACTAAAGCACATCACTATCTAAAGCGGGTAAAAATGGAATTATAAATATCGCGGCGTTTGTAGACGAATTAATAATAATTCGTAGGAATTAATCAAATAATAAAATTGTGCTTGTTAATAGCGTAAACAAAACATTCATTCAAACCTGTTACGTCACGTTTTATAATGAGTTCTCAGAATAATGGTCTCACTTTAATCTTTTGAATTTTGTTTTCACAGTGATGTCTCTGTGCACATGATCATCTAAAATTGTTAAGATTTGAACAGAGTGATCGATCCGTATACAAAATGTTCAAAATGCAAAACTTGAAAAAATCAATTTTCTCCAGGAGAAACGGATTTGTAGACCACTGCGCGTTTGGCTAAAAGCAAATGTAGACAATGGGGAAAACAGGTCGCGACAGAGAGAAAATAGGATATTTAACAGGGACCGTAACGCGTGCAATTTGAACGACACGAAGCGCCGAAAGCGCATTAAGATTCATTTCCAACGACGTCGAAAGTAAATACGGGAAAGCGCATCGATAGAAAATTGAGTTTTGTCAAATGGTTGGAGCGGTATCGGGGTAATCGACGATATTTATGTAAGCGGTATGCAACGTTCGCGCGCGCACACGTCGCGTCGCGTTGCAGCGTACGCCAGGCTTGCACGCTCGCAGAATGGTTGTTTTAATCGATCGATAATGCCTCCATTCGAGTAATGCATTCGAGTAATGCAGCCCCCTTCGGGCATTCACGGAAGTCTCTTTCCTTTGTCAATACTTGAGAACGGCCCTGGATCTGTTCCTCGCGTTGTCTAATGTTCTCGGGTAAAGGCGGATTCACAAAGCATGATCCTTGTTAACCCTTAAAGTGTGTGGCCCGTACGTCGCATAGTGATAGATTTTTTGTCGTCAGTGGTACTAAAATCAGTAATCAGCTCATAGAACTAAGCAAACCGCAAGAAGCGACAGCTACTTGTGGATTCTCCAATTACAGTAAAGAATACTGAATCATATGCGATAAGCGACGACTCATGCCAACACATATCAAAGAAGTTAGGCACCAATACTCAAGTTATGAGCTATACAATAAGAAATTGAATCTGTTACCTAAATAATTCACTGATTATTATAATATATGGAAGTCGCATTTACGGTTTCCTAGAGAATTTTGAACGTGGTCATTTCGTTGAAGTAAAAAATGACTTTAAAATTCTTAACGATTTCCGATAGTTTCAATTATTTCGTTCATAACTGTAACAAACAAAGTAACACTTACCAATTGTACGTATTGGACCGTAATAAACCAAGTTACGCAACTGTTTTGAATTTACAAAGTCATTTTTTTTTATTTATATATCTGCATATGACGTATACATGTAAGTTTACAGTAGTAACGAATATAGTCTTACGATATAGTTGGAACATAGTTAAATATAATGCCGAAAGTATGAACGAATATGAATCAGAGACTCGATAAAATTAAGATCGTTTGATAAGCTTCGGACATACTTGTATCGAGATAATTATAATTATGTATTGTAATTATTTGGACATATTGTGAATAAAATATAATGCACAAGTTCATAATTGGTTAATTATTATTAATATTATTATCTTTATTAATTATTATTTTACAAACTGAGGAACAATTGGAGAGAATTTACTGTATTACGGTATATATAATTAAACATTGTAAAACAAATTGTTTGCAGCGGCCCTTGCATCCTTATGTAGATGAAAGAACATTTTGCGATCTTCATAAAGGTAAGCAAACAGTTTTATTCATTCCCGTGCTTAATTATCATCTCTTTCCAAATATGGAAGTCCAAAGCAGAATTCCTTGCAACGAATTTTCTAGCAGCTCTGGCAATTTTAAAATTTTCCAATGCGATTTTAAAGTTGTAATTAAGTTCACCAATATTTTAACTTACTTAAGTAGCTGCAGGGAACCGATAAATATGAATTTTCTTTTTCTTTTAGCAAATTGTTGCAATCGAGAAGTTCTAGTCATAATTGTAGAGATTCTTAATGATATGGAAAGGGGTTAATTAAAAAAGTTATATTTTTTGCCAACGAACACTGGAGAATAATGAAACGATATTTAAAGTAGAAATTAATAGAAAAGAGAAGATTCGGCATCAAAACGCACAAAGTTGCAACGAATTAAGTGCATTTAAATATTGTCTGTGAAATTAATAGCTGCCGAAATAAATTATCAATCCTCACAAGCCATTTCCACTTTTTGATGGTAAATGATGGTGGCTACTAAATTTAGGTGCTGAATTTTTCTCAGTTTTATTGTACACACAACATTACACAAGATGTAATGTTAAATTTATTATCGTATTGTTTTCATTTCAATGTTAATGTATCGACGTAAATAATGCAGAGAATTAATTGAAATTCACGCTAAATTCACAGTAACAAGATATAACATTCAGTTGTTTAAATTGGATGCATAACATATTTTGCACATAGTCCAGTCTAAAAAAACACTTGCATATCTTTCGAAACCACTATAGTATACTGTAATTAGCATATTGTATGAAAGGATAAAATAATTAATATGAAAATACGAAAGAAAGTATTACTTGAAAGTATAGTATATATATATATAATAATATAATAATATAATAATATAATATAACATATATAATATAATATAATATATAATATAGTATATATATATATATATATATATATACTATATTATATATTATATTATATTATTTATATAATATATATATATATAATAATATATTATATTATATATATATAAATTTATTAAGTTCACTCCAATAAGTATAAGTCCAATAAACGGTTTGGGTCGTATACAAGACGCAAAATACTATAAAAGATTTAAAATCTCAAGGTAATCTTCATACCTCGATGAAAAAGAAGAGTAGCAAACAGCGATAGAACTATTGTATCATGCGACCCTCTGATATCATGCAATTTTTATATAAAATGTTTTTAGTAATCTCTTAGATCATGTTGTTACATGAGTTTCTGTCGTTCACTGCACCCGTATTTGTCAAATATCTGTGAACAGATGATTTTTGAATGTTCTAAGTGAACCAATAAATTTTGTGTTCCATTCACTAGATTACGAATCGTGTCCTCGTCTAGTTCGGATGAACGTCCAAAACATGGTTATTCTTCAAGATCAAAATTTCCTTTGCGAAGTCGATTGAATCATGTTTTGCACGTACGCAGCGATAAAACGACTTCTCTGTAAATGGCAGAAATATTGTTTGCGGCAACGGTTGCTGTATTTCCTTTGCGAAACTCGTACAACACAAGACGTTGAAAATAAATACATATCTCACTCGTGGCTTTTCACTGTGTAAAAGATGAAATGCTCGTCGTTCACTAACTTTCTTTCGCGAATATCTTCTCTGTATCGATCTCGATTGTTTGAACGCGACACAAACTTATTATAGGACAACCTTTTAATCTTCCGTTAGTGGACGCAGGGTCTCGCCAGAAAAAAATAATTTAATTTCTAATCTTCTATAATTTTCCTTTTATAAATAATTTACTACATATTATAACATACACTGATTTTCAGCGTTATTCAGCACAGTTATGTCTACTTAAATACAAAAAATTGTTTCAACACATGCAACATGGGAATTCGGAATGAGAAATGGCGGGTACTTTTTTTACACAGTGTCAAAAACCTTCTTAACACTTTGACGGCCGGAGTCACGTACACGCGACTTTGCAAAAATTTGAATTATAAAAACCTATTTAATGTAACTTTTTGAAGAATGCATCATAATTATATTATTAACCAAGTTTGTTCTGTTTATATTTTTAACAAGGTATATCATAATTGCACTATTAAACCAGTGAATATCATAATTACACTATTAATACACTATTAATTTCTTCGCCAGTCAATTATAATTTCTTAATTTTATCAAGGTTCGCAAAGCGTAAGAATGTTGGAAAAGTAACGTATGCCACAGAAACTTGCTGTGCAATTCTTATTTCACCGAATAAAATACTTTAATTTTATGAAACATTCGAGGTGTTTGCCGCGGCCGTCAAAGTGTTAAATTATCGTCAAATTGACTCTCTATCAACAACGGTGGCTTGGTGTCAAAATTGACTCTGGTAAGGATGCACGAAGAAAAGTTGTAAACTAAGGAAGCACGAACAACATGTCTCAAAGTCACTAAAATCAATGAGAATTGTCCTGCTCCGTTCCCGATAATTACCATGCTTTTTTTCATGGTAAAAGGCAGTCAATAATTTACGCATCGTTCCAAGTCGTCGAGATTCAGCGGAGTCGAAAGGAGCTGCTTTATCGATAACTCGATTCGGCCACACATTCGCGCCGATCCGTGAAAAGCTGCAGCCCTTTTCATGGACGCGGCCCGCCTCGCCGAGGAACGTTTGGTGAAAGCTCGGCCGGGCTTTGTTTAGCCTGTCAGCTTTTCCAAGCCGGCGAAGAGAGAGTAGAATGGTTCGAACGGCGAAAGACGAGTTTCGCGATCGCCTTTCGTTTCGGAGAGGTCAACGTTTCTGCGCACTCGAGAGGTGGGCCGGGATCGGCTTCGAGAGAGCCGGCCACTTAACCCTGCCGAGACTTCACATTCTCGTTTTCGACGATTACTCGCGGCGTGAATCGGACAAGTGGCCGGTCGAGGAGCCGGCGCCGCCGACACACGGCGAAGATTCGAAATCGGCGCGATGTTCTACGCTGCAGAAAGCCCGGCCACCCTCCGGCCACCCTTCGGCCACCGCCGAAAATCAAGTGGCTCTTCGCCGGGAGAACAATGACGCGAGACCTTCTCGAAGATCACTCGACGACGACTTTCTTCCCCGACGAGACGATACTCTGGCACGGCAAAATTAGTAGTGCCGCGCTCTTTTACTTGTACTAACTGTCCTTGCAGGGGAACATATCGAGGTTATGCAAAATTTAAGTGAGACAGAAATCCGCGGTAAATATTCGACACATGTTTTTGACATCCGCCGTTGTCAACACATTGGAGGGCTGAAAATCGCTCACAAAGTCGGAGATGAAAAATACAACATCTCACTTCCAAATACATGTATTGAATTAATTGACGTGACAATATCACTTTTACGGAAAAAATGTGAGATATTTTGACCCAGTGCGACAACGCAGAGTTGAACAACACGTAAAAAATATCGAATCTTTTCTTGCAATCTTTCTTATTTTCTGTTACGCGATTGTAATGTAAATTCGTATGCGAAATTTTTTATCCAAAATAGAGGATACGTGATTTTGTATTTACGGATTAGTTGATTCATTAATTTTTATTTATATTCATTTTATTAATTTCGTCTGTTCCTTTCACTCCAGGATTTTCTCCGAAATGGAGAAAAACGAGCAAATGTTTAAAGGATTTTTATTTTGTTAGTTAAATGGTCTCCTACATCTCATGAACCCATTTACAAGCTTCTAAATAACTGTGCCACAAGAAAAAGAAGCAATTTAATTGCTTAATTAATTTAATTGCTTCTAATTTATGATTATCTGAAAGAAATAATACAACATTGTATTCGTATTGAAACCAGCTACCGTAATATGACTAAAAAAATGTATGGTCTTATTTAAAAAAATCAACTTGACCTTGAAATATCACTCATCATTATGCCAATAAAAAAATTATTCATACTACCTAAAACATCTCTTTATACTGAACACTTTTTGTATAAACATTGTTTTCGTTGCTTTGATCTATTTCGAGATATTTCACTGTTCTCAGTTAGGCGTAACACCCTGTATATATGTATGTAACGTCGGTCGCATGCGAGTGATTCTAATTTTTAAGTTGTTTTCAAAATTCACTTTTATTTCAATGTATTCGAACAACCTGAATTTCATCAGACCGTTTAGAATGCTAAAAATTTAGGATTACCATCCACTGTGGTAAATTTTAACTTCCTAATTTCAGTTTCGTTCATCGAATTGCTGAATTTTTGCTTGAGTGTTTGGAGTTGACTTTCGGCACTCAGCGTGTCAAAGCGTTGAAATCGATAAAAATTGCTGAACCAATGAATTGCTGGAACGACCGCGATTTTTCATATCACCAGGTTACCGGGAGGAAACGAGATGCAAGGGGCTTCGGGATGGAAGTAGATTTCCGGAAGGAAGGAACTGCGCTCGCGACTACTTGGCCCCCCACTACTTTCCCTCGAACCCTGCTCCTTGATAAAAGCTTCGCCTTAATGCCACAATCGCTTTAATCCTCACTCCACCGCCGCTACGGATTGATCGGTTACTCACGTTCCCAGCAGCAGCTCCATTTTGCGATAAAGTTCTCTTCTGCTTCGACGATGATACACGTCCGAAGGATATCGCGATAGCATACTCTCGCTGGGCAGCTCCCATGCCTGGCCTGCGGTGATCCCGACGGTGGAGAATCCCGAGGGTTTTGCGTATGTGCTTATTGTCAGGCAGTATACCAGCTGAACCGTGCGACGCAATTCAAAAAGAAATGATTACCGTTCAAAGAGGTTGTGCAGACGTTAGACCGCGATGTACAGCGACTCGGATCGATCGTACGATGATTCTCGAAAGAAGAAGAACAATCTTTCGCATAGATATCTGTTACATTTTTCTGGTTTTACAGTTAGCCGCCATCTTCGAACACGATATCATTAAATTAACTGATTTAATTAGTTAAAATTGAACTTACAAGTCTGACAATTAAGGTAGAAGCATGCTAATGTCACATCAGGCGATTTCGCGTGAATTCATGTGACATTCGAAGGGTGCGAGCCTGATTATTTCATTTATTACAATTCTATTAATAACAGATCGGTATCGCATCACGCTATTATATCAACGCATTCACGTGATCTCACGCGATGTGACATTAGTATGTTTCTACTTTCATAGAACTGCTTGTGTTATACATCTTAAAATAGTACTTGGAACTTTATGAGATGCACCTTGGTGAACGTAATATTTAAAAAAACATCAATTAAATAAATTGAAACTTCACAGAAATATTTAGTGTACATATGTAGTTATGGCATTAACTATAATATAAGTAAGCTTTCTTTCGATATTATACCATTTTTACGTTTTTCAACATTTTTTATTCAATCTAGTTCGTGGGATGCCTATATTGACAAAAACAAAAACTATTACTGCTTCAATGAAATGTTATTGCTTAAGCCTTTCCCCTACAACCACGTATGAGAGACGTGGTTCGATAATCGGGCTAGAAATGATTGCTACGTATAACTGATGTGGTATCATAATGGGGTCAGAAATAATTGCCACGTGTGAGAGACGTGGTCCGATAATCGGCCCAGAAATGATTAGCACGTATGAGAGACGTGGTCCGATAATCGGGCCAGAAATGATTGCTACGTATAAGAGATGTGGTCTCATAATGGGGCCAGAAATAATCGCCACGTGTGAGAGACGTGGTCCGATAATCGGGGCAGAAATGATTAGCACGTATGAGATACGTGGTCAGTCGAGCCAAATATAAACATAAGTAGTTATCGGTCACTGTTTTACGTTAGTAACTCGTAAACAAAGTCGCGGATCGCATCATCCTCGGTTAACAGATTGAAAACCGTGTCGACTTTGTACGCTTGATACTTGAAGATGGAGAATCGATCATCGATTTAGCCACTCGATCACGCAACATGCATACGTATGAACATGCTGGACAAAATTAATCGACAGAATCACGACGTTCCCTCGCCGTGTTCCAACGATCCATTAACGAATTTACTTTACGGCGTCCGACCGGCATTCTCGAATTTCCGACGCGCGAACACCGGCTAATTGGAAAACACAGGTATTCGGCATTGTATGCAGGCGCTTCGATGTACCGGGGCATTAAATAATTAGCATCGCCGAATTAACGAGGTTCGTCGCAGCGGCGCGAGCTCCTTTTAACGCTTACATTTTGCATGGGAACGTTTTCAATGACGAACAAGTGCCCTGCGCAGAATGAGCCGGCTGCTTTGGCCCGGGCCGGGCTATTAGAAATTATTAAGCCATCGTTTATAGCGCAAGTTTCCCGAACTTCCGCCTGCAGAACGTCTTGGAGACAGGTCGCGCGTGCGCCATTCGTCCTCATTTGTTTTTCTCGCGACTTACTGGGGATTTTCTGTTATACTACTAAAAGATATTACGGGTATAAATTAATTCATGGTCTTTCCCTTCAGAAATCTGGAAACAATCTCCATCATTTTATACACGTTTACAGTTACTCGATAAAATATATACCCGGGCATCTATTACGATTAATAACTTCTCCGAATTTGGACTAAACGACTTGAATTTTTCTGCGATGTTTAACCCCTTAACGCGCA
The DNA here is from genome assembly GCF_051020955.1 of Megalopta genalis. NCBI lineage: Eukaryota > Metazoa > Arthropoda > Insecta > Hymenoptera > Halictidae > Megalopta > Megalopta genalis. Next base: position 20,900,191 of record NC_135020.1, on the reverse strand, counting down.
GAAACGTATTAACACGGGCGTGCAAAACCGGCCAAAATGTGCAGATCCGTATATATACGGTCGGCGTCGCAACTTATGTCGCTAAAATGTTCAGATTCGAATATATCCGGGCAGTAAAAATAACTTAATAAAAACCAAGGAAAACATTCAATTTATTGATATTCGTCGTGTAATTCTGTATTGTAAGCTGTAAAGTTTGTTTATTTGGGATTATAAAATATGGCCTTTTAGGGTGACGCTTATAAGCATCTCTGATCTGGTAATTGTTTCTATCTATCTATATCCATTATTGCGTATCTAATTAGCGTTGGCACTTTTGTGAGTTTTGTTATGACTAATTTATTTATTACTCTCCAGTTATCTCCGATCTCTTTCTATTTTTTGCTTATTCAGGAATAAAATATGCACTTTCAGGATGGCACTTATGAACATTTAGTGTATTATTCGTGAGCAAGTCGTGAAGTAAAGTAGACGTTATCAAAGTGAATTTCTTCAAAGACAATTGTTTTTTATTTTTTACAAATATTATTAGTGTCAATATATAAAAACGTTTTTGTTTTATGGTGTATTTTTATAGAGAGTAAATTGGATTTTTAGTGTATAAAAGGTATGTTTTCTAATGTTGAAATAAGGAATGTTGGGCTATGTGCTGCACCTTGTTTTGAAATTTACCATACAAAAGAAAATTTTGAATAGTTTTAGTTTATTATATATTTTTCAGCTAATAAATATTATTATTATATTATTACAAATTTAGGTAAAATTAAATATTTTTCAGTTTTTTTTTCGTCTCCTCCTTCCCCTTCAAAATAGTAACTGGTAATTGAAAAACAGTACGATGGGTACAAAATTCGATCTGCAATGCGATTCAATATTCACTATAATTATTTATCCACTATTTTTATTGAATTTTTAGTAATTTTTGCATTTTTTTTACATATTTATTGAAATTAAGGTCCAAATATGTATTTTCTTAGATAAAAAAAATTGATTTTTTTTGGTCGGTTTTTTTTTTTAAATTGTGCATTAAGGGGTTAAAAAGGACTGGTTTATTACACAATGAATACAAAAGATTTTTGAGGGAGTTGCAATCGGTTTGTATAACAAGAAGATATAAAAATGTTATGAAAATGTATAAGAAACGATGGCGACGAATTTTTCAACATGCACATAAGTTACCGAGGTCTACAAAATGTATTATATAAATTTTCGGTCTAGATTGAAATGACCAAGTTATTCTTTTCCGTCTTTCGAACCAATTGCAGCTTTTTCAAAAATTTCTTTGGACATTGCGTTGTAAAGCAATCTCTCTAAAATCTAAAAAATATTCAAGCCATGTTATTGAATTTTTAAAAAGTTATTCATTTTTACATGGCGTACCGTATATTTTCGTGAGTAATTGCATACTTCTATTACAATGATGAAATAATATCTAATGTCAATAATGATGTATCTACTTTTTCGGATGTTTCAGAATATTGATCAAACTGCACTTATTGAAGTGTAGAAATTTTGTATTGAATTTTTGTATTGTGTTTGGAGATTATCTCTCTTCACAACTGGTTTTTTGAAAGACTACTATTAGCACAAATATTTCTAATGTACTTCAATGAGAACACTATTTGAAATATTATTTTAAACAATGTTTCCAATAAATAAAATATTTTATACTCAAAAATGCAAAATAAAACATTTACTATTTATGATTTAAAATAGTATCTTACCCAGCTCTGGTTATAATTTATTAACTCGGAGGGTCACAAATTAATCTTTTGTCTTAATATCGAGGAAACAGAACGGTAACCTTTTAAAAATTTCGTTTCCCCATCAATGACAATTTTAACTCGGTTTTCTAGTTGCCAAAAAATTCACGGACTTGATTAAAAACATAAACAAAATTGTGATTGTAAAACGTCTTGTTACGTCACGGTAAAAAGTCGTAGTTAACTTAAGGCAACTTGTCTTAGGTTAGAATGTCTTCATAACCCTTTCACCACTAATGCAACACATGCGTCCCACACAGTTTCCTAAAAATATGATAAAGTTGCCTAATGCGATACCCACGTTTTAACAAAATCATTATTCTCCACTAAAAATAAGTATACTTCTCTTAAAGTTCGTTCATTTTTATTGAAATATCTACTCAAACCCCTATGTGTCACTTTTTGTTTTACATATTCATTGAACTACATATTCATGTACTTACATATTCATTCACTATTTTCTATGAATATTAATTTTCTTATCGGACTTAATATAAATAGCTAATAATGAAATAATTCAGGTTGAATGCTAAAAATTTGTAATTTCGGTTCAGCGTTCACAAATAATTATATAATTTAGGTTTAATTTAACTTTGGAGTGTAACAACAAAAAATTATAAGGCAAACGCAGCATGGAATTGTCATTAATTTTTAAAACGAAAGTTGAATAAAATGGACGGAACGCCAATTGCAAGCACTGTAACTTATAACATAATGCGTGCTCGGGTCTATTGTTAATCACGAAATACACAGTGCGAGGACCGTTTGGTCTGCTGTCACATGATGACAACTCAGTCGCAGCTGATGTGTGATGCCTCGTTTTACCCTATTCTCCTCTATCTGTGAAAATGACTATACGCTTGTGATTTTTGGAGCACTTATAATGCACAATTAAGATGCTTCGGAAACTTTCTTGTATAATGCGCGTGCTTGTTTAAAGTCTATTAATCGATTTGTACGTCAACGCGAGCGGAGAAGACAACTGTAAAACGTTACAGAAACGATAGGCAATTTTACCGTACCCTGTCCTCAAAATAAAATGTTTATTACGTACGACGGTCCCATGAATTTTGGAAATAGGAAAACTTCTCCCCGCGGAGTAGATCGTTTTAGTAATCCGAAAACTAACTCTGTAAAGGCAGGAAGTTTCGACCTAAAAGAGTCCTCGGCGAAAAGGTTAACGTTGTAAACAAATTTTTGATGCGGTAATTAGCGAAGCGAAGGGATGCTTGCCCAGAAGTTTCACTCACTTGAACGTTGCTTCCTTCAGGGAAGACCAGATACTTGGCGTCGAATTGCCTTTTGGTCCTGGCGATCGTTTCTTTGGTCTGTTCGGCCGATCCCGCCGCCCAAAGTAGATACATAAGTTCGATCATGGCTCGAATGCGGAACGACGGACACGCGGCCGACATCCCGTTAACTTCCACTGAATCGCTTAGGTCAACCGCGCGGGATTTATCCAAACAGTTTGCTCAGCGACAACACGCTAAGTGTCTCGAATCGACGGATGATATAACGACAGGTAACGGTGGTTAGAGTGTTTTGCAGCGTTTAGCGGCCAGTTTTACGGCTGGACCGTTAAACTGCTGCTTTAATTAGTCGTTAAACCGCGAGCAAGTGCGGTTCGTGCGAGATTCCGTTCGCACCTCGTACCGGAGACACTCTTCGATACGTAGTGCGCGCTGTGACGTAACGACCATGATCTTCCTCATTCGTTTCTGTTATTCGCGAATGCTCCGTGCAAATTAACACATACACTGTTGAACAACATGCTGAAAGAGTTAACCCCCTCAGCCCACCATTTCGTTCGTAGTCGCAATGCTTCGAACTTTTTCGATTCCAGAAATTTTTTGGAGAAAGAAGAAAATTTAATTTAATTCGTTTCTTTAGGCATTTTATGCCTAAGCTGACTTGAACAGTAGAATATTTATATCTGAAATTAACCGATATTACCGGAAATCTTTCTCACGCGAGTCTGACTCGTTGTCATAGTACAAGAGATTAGGATATGTAAATTTTTAAACATCTTTCACTGTAATTTGAATTTTAAATTATATTTACGTTTCTGGACGGAAAAGAATTTGCATCAATGTACGAATAATCTAGTTTTATAGTACTATATAATCTTACTTAAGATTACTTTATTCAAAGCACAAAACTATTAGTAAGAAAAGAACTTGTACAGGGCGGTGGAGCCAGTTATTGTGGAGTGAGCAATTTCTGTGCTTTTAGTTCGTTTTCAGACATAATTAACTTTATATTTGTCGAATAAGATACACTACATTCTTTATTTTTTTATTTTGTTTGTTTTTGCTTAAAATTAATAGATAAACTATGAGTCGTAAATGATATAGCAGAAAAAGGGAGTGCGAGAAAGAGAGAGAGAGAGAGAGAGAGAGAGAGAGAGAGGGAGAGAGAGAGAGAGAGAGAGAGAGAGGGAGAGAAAAAGGTAGATGTAAAGGAAGAGGGAGAGAGAGAGAAAGGTAGAGGTAAAGGAGTGAGAGATGGAGAGGGAGTGGGAAAGAAAGAGGGAGAAAGAGTTATAAAATTAATGGAAGAATATAATAAATATTTCTCCAAAAATGGGAAATACAAATATTACGCTTTGCAGATCGTGAACGGTTATCGGTGAAACATTCCACGATAGAAAGAGGGATATTCAGTGGAAATTATTATTTGTGAATGAACAGAAGTGAAAAATAAAACACAGTTATCGCGTATTACGAGTGATAGGGTCCACTTAACGAAAGATTAATCTATATCAGACGTATCCTTGGCAGATCCAATTTCGCAAAAAATCGCGGCCAGGTCGAAACTTTCATAAAATCGAGGAACCCAGAACTCCACTTAAAAGCTTGTTCCGGGGGCTTTAATAAAACAACATGGTTTGAGAGGCCATTAATTTTCGGCGAACTCGAGGGATCATGGTTTTCGGTCGCCGATATCTGCTCGCTCGCAAAAATAAAAAGAGCACCAACAAAAGAAAGGCGAGAAAAGGGAAGATGAGGCTCAGCGACGTATGTATTTACACGCGTCTCTGTAATCATCGTCCTACGTGCGTCAAGTAATTAGAATGATCGATTCCATTGCCGGGAGGCCGTGAAATTTTACGGCACACCTCGTGGACCGCCTGCCGAGCGAAAATATAATTGGAACGTTCGCCGTTGTAAAAACGGAACGGCGGATTTTTTAGCGATGACGATAAATTCTCGAGCTCCTGTCAACCCTCTCCCGCCCAGCCCGAAGATTTTCCGTGGTCGTTACACCATGAATTACAGCGTGGATCGTAGGCGTGACTCGATCTTTCGGGGAATGACCGTGATTTTACGGGTCTCTAATATTCAATAAAATTGATTCAATTTTTCGGATCGATAGAAATCAGAATTTCAAATTTTCTGTTATTGACCATTCGAGGATGATGCTCAAATGTCGATTTCTTTCTATTACACTAATAGAATCTGCAAACCGCTCTCGTCCGGTCAAATATTCTTTCATTAGTTTGTGTCAGAGTGTTTACACTACGCATACTGTTCACGTTCTATGCCCGTTTCATGGTCCGGCTTCGATCTAATCCAAAGAATATTTTATCGAAACGAAGCGGGACTGGTACGACGACGTAGGACGACCGATTATTTTTACAGCTAACGCCAAATACAAAGTTTGTGGAATATAACATTTCTGTACATTGTTTACTTGTTTATATTAGATACATAGTTTTATTTTATTGCGATATTCATTTGACAGATATGAATAAAATATGAATTTCATTGTATGATTCATTTACGTGTAGACTAAAATACGTTTCGGTCCGTACGTATTTTACGTAACGACCATCGGATCGTACAATAAACCCTTCGGCGTGCAGATAGTTGGGCCAGTTTGGTGAAACTGTTTTTTGAGACCGGCGCTGTAATTTGTTGGTCACCTTTTTGTCTTAAGCTGTAATCATCCGTCAATGCATTCGCCACCACATTTTTATGTGTTTACTATATGTATTTGGTCGCGCCGAGAACGTCATGATACTGGCACGGCCCGAGACCGGACTGTGACCGGATCGTGACCGGACCGTGACCGGATCGTGACCGGACCGTGACCGGACCGTGACCGGACCGTGACCGGACCGTGACCGGATCGTGACCGGATCGAGACCGGACCGTGACCGAACCGTGACTGGACCGGACTCGGACTCGAAACGACACGATAGCGTGTTTCGGATTTTATCGAATTTTTCGAAGCTGTGCTATACGAAAATCTGTATCTTCATAGATACTGACATTGAAATGACTTATTCCTGTCATTCGCTGTTTGAGTATCATTGTGATCATGTATGTTTCTACACACTGTGTTTTATATTATTAAAACTTAATCGTTCTGTATGTTATAACCTTATCCGGTGCTTTCTAATCCCATTCTATCACATAGAATATGATATCAAGTCATGTTTCTTAAAGCGAAAGACCGCGTTCTTGCTATGTAATTGATTAACGGGAAATTTTTTATCGAGAAAGGGTTATGAAAATTAATTGATCACGCGTAGAGTAAGTTTTCATGGAAAGAAAAGTGGTTTGCATGTAGTGTAGACTGTCAGCTTTTCCACGTATGATTTGTGTTATATGAAAATTACATTGCACGAAATAACGTAGAGAAATAACTTGTTGAAAATGCCAAACGATTAGCCCCCCTTTAAACTGAAAACAGTCGACGCTACGGAAGCGAGAGATTTAAAATCTTTTACTCGGCAGTTAGTGAAATCGCGAAAATCAGATTTTGAAGTGTTCCCACGGAATTAGGTACCAGTTATTTCGTCAGCTCAGTAGTTTCACAGTTGATGCCTCTTTTATACACAATTCCGCTGCCATTTAACTGCCGCGAACATTTCTGTTATCGCAGGATCCACGGATTTTTAACGGCTTGGCCAAACTCTTTGTCGAATGAAGTTCATCGGACCGCGCGTTAATGTATTAATAAAACGTTGCTTGTGTGTTTAGCGCAGCGGGCTCGCTGGTTAAATATTGGACATTTAAATAACGACGCAGACATTTTTTCCCTCTCCGTCCGGTTCCGGTTTACAAAAGGTCTCGGGACGACCGCGGCTGCAGCGCTACGCCGAAATGAACTACATATAAATCTCTGGCACTCGGTCGACCGTTCTGTTAATGCGAAATGAATTACACACCGCCAACTTCTCCAACGAAATTCTATTTGAACCCACGGGATCGAAAAGATCGTGAAAATTATACGTGTCATTCGTCTCCGTTCAAAAGCACAGAGAGAATACATTCGTGCGAATAAAACTCGGCGTCATTATACGTCGGTTGAGCTACGAGTACTTTGATGTTTTAACTTGAACGAAAATCGAGGCATTTCAATCAGAAAATAATTCTGTAGTCTTTCTCTTGTATTTTCACGTTCCTACTTTTCAACGTAATCTCTTTGTTCCGCAACGAAGATGAAGATTCTATGGAATTTCTTCCTCTTCTTTCATTCTTTAACGTCGAATCGGCATGGCAGCGTGCTCATTAGCGAAGACTAGGTATTCCTGTCACACGAAAATCTTTCTTCTGTCACGCGAATAATATTGCCATTGTGTATGAACGAAACATTTTCTTCTATATAAATACAACGAAAGATACAAATTGACAAATTCGTTATTTATAATTAGTTAAACAAATTGGGAGAACACTTTTCTACTGTTCATAATTAATTACCGTCCGAATCGTCCGAAGTTACGTCATAACATCTTCGTGCCAGTCTAATTAGCTGTTCGTTTGCACAGATTTGAATTCTATTGAATGCGGTGAAAGAAAATTTTTGGCGCGCGATATTTAACGTTTGGATTTCATCCCATATACGTACCTATACATAATGAATTTCACAAGGTTCCCTCTCTGTTTTGTATCGTCTTTTGTATATTTCGTTGAGATTTCGGGTGATTTTATATCTGTTACGTGGCTCGTCTAATTTCGTGCACTTTAAAGTAACGTGTCGAACTGTCGAGTGGCAGATTGCAGAATTCGCATTGACGTGGAGTTTAATTTTGTTGGGGGAATTCGTGTGTCAGTCTTGTATGTCCGGTTGTCAATCTAAATAGTTGGTCCTCTATTATCTGGTAACATGGATAGGAAACTGGGTCGATGCACTGTTATTTTGTGTGGTTTCGTGGAGTCTGTGGTAGGCCATTCTTTTTGCCATTCTTCGAATATTTTGCGCTTGATGGATTTCTTGATGTCGTTGGATTGTATGGCGATTTCATCGTTAGAAATGAAGTGATTTCATTGCTGAAAATGAAGTGAATTCATTGTTAGAAATGAAGTGTTTTCACTGTATAAAATTCTGTATTTTACTTAGAGGAGAGCTTCGGCAATTTGGAAATTCCGATTTTTTTTCAATATTGAATATTTGCAGAGAATACTAAGAGAATATCGTTTTTCCATTCTTCAGAGTGAAACTACTCTCCGAATGGAGGTAGATATTATCCAGTTTCCCTTTATACCTTTAAAGCTATAATATTCATGTATAAAGAGATAATTAAATAAAAATTCGAACGTTTCTTGTTTTATAAAGCAATGCCACAAATTAATAAAAGTTGTCCATCGCCGTTATTGCGACAAACATTTATTGTCGCATAGCAAAGTACATGGAACGATAACGTATTTAATAAAAGATTGACTGTGGAAACTGTGTCGGCAAATCAAATGACGATACGAGTAGGAAATTTTTTGTTTTTATGAAGAGTGATAGTAGAAAAAAACTGCAAGAAATGTTTGCACTATATACAAATTATGTTCTACGGTGTCAAATATGCTGTAAACTAAATGAATGGACATCCGCATCCTGTCGTTCCATTGGCCGAAAGTTACCACACGGGAAAATAGAAATATATTTAACTCAATTAACAAAACGTGTTGTTTTTTAACACGTTCGCCCACATATTTTGTACAATTAGTTTTCATTTGTATTTTTGAATGACGAAGTATATACATATTAAAATAATCATAATCATTGCTTTTCCATGATTACAATGAAAATGTATGATCATTAGACTGTGGATCTTTTTGCATACTAAAATATTTCTATGCCACAACCATAAGAAACATAAGTTAAATAAATATGTGTTTCTTTATTTAATAATGCCAATACATAAAATATCATATAGCGGTGCATTTAAATTCTTCTAAAGCCGTTACTGGTTTATGCGTAACCTATACAATTCTGTCATAAATGCATAAAATCTGCAGTCTAATGTTCAGATATTTCGTCCAGCTATTTCTGAGGATTATATGCGACTGGAAGTTCAAAGCTACGCATATAACAAATACGATATACTCAATTATCCTTTCGAGTTTATCACGTTTCCCTATGCTCCTGTGTGCGCTGCATAGTACTGGCTTTAATGTATCGTAAATGAAAGTTCTCTGTGCTGCACAGTAACTATTAAAAATTTCAGCGTACAACGAAATAATGAAACAATTGCTTGGAATTAAATGTGTCATATGGTGCACAACATCATACAGGTTTTGCACACCAAATTAATCCTATTGTAAATCGTATTCACCTTCTTGCACTCCAAAACGAGTCTTCTGCAGGTCTCGTTCACCTTTTTAAACACCAAAGTTAATTTATTAATTTTAAAATTTAAATTTAATTCAATTTTCAAATCTAATATAAATTCAATTACAAATATTTCTGTTAGAAGTAGATGAATTTTATTTACAAATAATGAATGCGAAAACATGAATATGGATTACGGAGTTCGGAGTGAAAAGCCTGTGATTGAAAGCTGAAAGTGACGCAGAATAAAATTACGGATGCAATACAGAAAATTAATGTTAATATATTAAACGTATTAAATCGAGAATCTCTTCCGTTACTTTATTTGATTTCCGTTCGGTTATGTTCGAGGAACGTGCGAGACTGAATGATCAAAGTTACGCAAATTATGTAACAGATACGGGAGACCGAATCTTTCCGCGGTAAAATATGTAGGTAGGCCGGAAGTTCTCATTTAGCTCGTGGCACACTGCGCGAATAAAGACGGGCGCTGAACATTTCTCATTGGTGAAACTCGCATTTCGCGTGGCCCGTGGTGTTCGCGTATTCCGTGTAACGAATGTGTCCGCGCCGTGATCCACGCAACTTGGCAACGATCGGCCGTGTTCTGCTGGACCAGAAGATTATGCGGGGACGCAGCGGGGTCCTTGTTGAAAAATCACCGAAGTTCGGGCGAGTGGCCAGGAAAACTTGAGCTGGCGCGACGCGGCGCGGCGGCGTTTCCCCGGGTAAGCCGCGCATGGTGGTACCTTTTTCCCAAAAAGTTGGCCAAAAGGCAATTTTCGAAACGAAAAGCTAATCTTGTAGACACTTCGGATCATCGAATGCCGTTTGTAATATTAAAATATCGTGCATGGTTATTGAGATGTAGGCCGTCAAAGTTGACGAATTCTAGTGCTTCGTAATACCTTGAAGATGATTTGATGATGATCTTTGACACTAAGTCAGGGGTGGATAAACTTTTGATCGCTACGGGCGACCTATTTCTTTAAATTAAAAGCGCCGGTCTACCAACAGCGTATGTGTTAAGTGATCATGAGAAAGGTAGTAATTTAAAGCTAAAAATAAATTTAAATTTCAAATAAACATAGATAATATGAGACAGACGGGCGGTTAGGAATAGTAAAAGCGCGGTCAACAGGAATGATCTACCTTGAACACATGTCAATACTGAATTTAGGTAGATTTTGTGCGATTTTTATTCGAAAATGTGCTTGACTAAAGAAATTTTATTACATCATTTTCCATAGAAATATCCCGTAATTTCAATAACTGTTAAATAAATTTAACGGGAACCGGAAGGTTTAGTGTTAATTCTGGACCATTCGAAGCTATTTTAACTCTAAATCTGAGATCGTTCTTCTGAATTATAGAATTTCCACGTTATATTATTTATTGTATTTTACGCATATGAAATTGAGCCGTGTAACCTATATAATATTGAAACATTTAACAATTCTTCTGCCGCAATAATAATCATACCTTCATAGAATAATCGTAGAAAAATCGTACCAAAATTGCCTTCGTCCAAATTGATCTTTTTCCAAATTGTCCATTTTTGTTTTCAACCTGAGCGTCAATTAGGGATAATTTTTACAGTATATTCTAAATCGTTGTCGTATTATAATACGAGGCTGGCGAAAAAGTTGCAATAGACGAGACCTGTTTTCTTAGATAATGGTACTAAAATGAAAACAACATTGTTTTGCAAGTGAACAATTGTTACGTACTATGATTTATTATTGTTTAATACGTATAATCGGTAAGTTTTATACGTTTATTTTTACTAACAACTGAGAAAATTGTAGTAACTCAAAATTATTTAAATTTTGATAATCACGTTATCATAATAAGCATGCTCATAATTGTTTAGAAACTGAAAATGTGGTCTCACAATGTATTAATTATAATAATTGAAGAATTAGTTGGATAACAGATGAAATACGTGATATAGTCTACATTTTGGGTATTTGTTCGTAACTTCTTTGACGTCTGTAGAATGAATTCTTTCTTGTGGTACATACAGTAATTTTTCCTGGAAATGTCAAATTTCAGGTTGCTGTGAATTTGCCTGTGCTAGTCCTACGTAATTTATTGCTACGTCGATGCTAAGGGTCGACGGAGTCGGTCAAGCGTGTGATGCGGCACGCGCCGCGAATTCCCGGAAGGCAATACAAAATGGTCTGTTTGGGCGTCAGTCAGGTAAAAAAAACCGCGGAGCTACAAGGTACGTGATAAGTACTAAGTACGTGACCGTCGAATCGTGGCACGTGTTCTCCGAATTTCCTTCGAATCGTGGCAAAAAATTAGAAATAAAAAAAGTTAAGTCGTCGTTTTTATTCTAGCATTACTATGTATTCATACTAATGTACACCGGCATGCTGGCCTCTGTCTTTTTTGCCCACTGCCCCGAGTTTCTATAAAAACGAGACGCGAAGGATCACGACTTAGTATTCTCAGATCTGCCGGATTCAATTCCGACCTCCGAATATTTCTAGGAGAAATTACTGTACATAGATGAGATCCTGAAGGAGATGATCGAGATGTGGTAACCTCTAATCGCACATCTACATTTTTCCAACACGAATTGTCAACCAGCATCACCGTTAGATCTGGGGACACCGAAATGACATTATTCGAAATACAGTAATTTCTCTACGAGTGTCGCAATCTTGCTGTGCCATGAGTGAGCAAAATCTAAGAATAGCTTCAAAAAATCTTGCTAGTATCTTAGTTTTATCCTCTGAAAGCGCCATAAACGATGTTATGCTTCACATAACATCGCATCATCTAATAACAAGCCTCGTGGTTTTAGCAATGAAATAAAAGTAAAATTCAATAATAAATTTATGTCATTACTTCGCAGAAACGCTACGTGCATAATAAAGTATATCCCGTTTTGTTGCCTGTCTGTAAGCAAGTTTTCAAGTCATAACGATTTTTGCCCCAGTTTTGGAAGGAATCGCCCGCTAAGCGGCGTGTCCTGGACAAAATTTGGTCGACACTGCACACGCATACGACTTCCGGTGGAACCGCGCAAAGGCTGCTTCAGGCTCGGCCTCAGAACTCCACCGAGTAAATGGAATGCCGGCAGCTCGGATAGAGGCGTTCGCAATTTTCGGTGGCTCGAAACGCGTCCTCGTAAGCTTGGTCCTCTTCGCGTTCGAATGTTCCACCATCTTCCGGCAGCCTGCGACAGAATAACAAGCAGTTACGTTCAACCAGAAACTACAATTGTTATGAAAATTGTTATACGTCTGGTTTCGCCAGGGTTTGGGAACTGTTCGAATATTGACTTCGGTTCTTGGAATTGTTACAAAGGACCTTTCTGTTATAGACAACTGAAATTTCGAGCTAGTGGTCTGGTCCGCACGAATTTGATACCAAACAATAATACGTTTAAATTGATTCGTGTGACAGAAGATTTGGATTTTCTGAAACGATTGTAAAAAACCGAAGTTCGATAACATTGGGTAGTTTTAATTAATTAACGAATTGTAATAACTGGATGGCGAATATTTATAAATAATACAAATTGTATACGTCAATTGCAATATGCAGGAGCCGTATAGACATTTGTCTCGTTTGTTAATCGTTCAAATGAATGGTACAATATTATTTTTTTCGAAGTTGATCACTCTTGTTATAAATGCATAAAATTCGCAATCTAGTGATTGATCACAGCCTATAGAATTCTTCTAATGTATTTACAGTTTGGTATTTCATCTACTCATTCTTATCAGAAATTTCATATTTGTTTTTCGATGTTGAATACAAATCTGCAAGCCGGTTTCCTTATCACGATCAGTTTTTTGTTTCGAAAAAATCCGACTTTCACATTGATGAAAAAAATTTGTTTCGTTTGTTTCGAAGAAACTGTACGAATGATTCGTATGAAGAATGGTCCTGCATCGACTTTTTCTTTCTCTCTAAAATGCAACAATGTATTTTTTGTACCACGATAAATATTAAGATAAAAGGAAAAGAGTTATTAAGAAAAAAGTAAAATATTAAGAAAAAAGTTCGGAAGCAGGCGCTTCTACTGCACCAGTTTTTCGAGACATTTGTAATTTTTTGTTTAAATTATGATGAAAACTTTTGTTGTCTGATAAAATAAATTAGAATCCAGTTTTCGCTTTCGATTGACTGGCAGCATATGAGATTCTACCTTCAGATTTCGCTGGTGTTTTTTTCATCGACGAGAGTCGACGTTATCAGATTTAATCGAGATCAGATCTAATAATAATGTTGACGAACATTAACTGCGAGCACATGCATATTCAACGATTCGTATAAATCATCATTCCTGATTTTTGGAATTACCGTTTATTTATTGTCTTACGTAATTCTCAGCATGAAAATCATTGGAATAAAACAATTTTGATTTACACATAATGCAGACTTGTTATAAATGCACTTGCAATAACACCTTTTTTTAAAAACATAACTTTTGGATTCCAATGCAAAAAGTGTGTAACACTGCGAAATTTTTAATTCCACCACAACAATAAAAGTTCGAGTCGCTAGAACGCGAAACAGTCCGCTGATGAGAAGAACTTCAACGACACACTGGACGAAAGTTATAACGGTAGGATGTTTCTGGTAATTGTAATATTGCGAAAAGTTTGTTTTTCACATTTATAGCTGCTTTTATCCGCCGGATATGGTTTAGTATGGCTAAAAAAGTGTATCGAATATTTCCTCAAAAAGCCACGTCGCATGTACATTTCAGTGGAATCGATGCGTTGCACTTTGTTTTTATATCTCGCGATTGGACTAGAATCTAGGTTGAGAAAAATTGACAAGCGACGTCGCCTGACAGTTCTTTTCTGATGTTTATAAAACCACGCAGAGTTTGCAAAGCGATCAGAAATAAAAAATACGTGAAAGGAATAAACTTTATCATAAAAATTGGTACTGTATTTTTAATTGTTTAGAAGACAAGCGTCGCAAATGATATAATTTTGAAGTGATTTCTAAACTCCAGATTATGATTGCATAAATTTCTAATCTTCTGTCCTACACAATTACTTACGAAAATTCATGCAAGTTTTTAATTTGCAATCAGATTTTTTGTTTGAAACGGATTTTTTAGTTCGCTCAACAATATTTGTAGTAAGCAATAAATTGATTTACTTGCAATACAAGCGTGAAAAATTCTAAAAAGTACGGCTACTCTTCAGATTGTTATAATATTTCTTTCTCTTAACTCCTTGATCGTTGCAAATAAAAAGGATATAATTCTCAATATTCCATACGTCATTTAATAGAAATTGAAATTAAAGAGATACTTCCTTCGTCAATTAATCTATTGACTGCCAAATTATTTTTTTTGAATTTTTGAGTTTCATTGTAAAAATATTTTATATTTTTTAAAAAGTTCCAAATGGGTATTTTCACAGGTTGCATGAATAAAAAGAAAAGAAAAAATTTTTGTTTATTATATGAAAAACATAAAGACTGAGTAAGTAACACATAGTTACTATAACCTCTAAATTACATATTTATGTATGGTATTTAATTATAATATAAAAATCAAGAAGATAGATAAAAACCAAAAATATCATGCTTGAATTATGATAATTTTGTTGTGTTCAACTTACAGGCGATTTCCAAATTTGTTCACTTGTTGAAAAGAAACGAATCACAAAATACACACCGTCTGTTATAAATAATATTGACTGATATGTATAAAGTGACATTAAACTATCAAACGCATCTGATATATTCTTCGCGCCAAGTAGTATACGTAAAATTCCAAAATCTCTAAATGGAGATCGTGGCAGTTAATGGGTTAAAATATTAGTTAAGTTAATTAAGTTAAAAGATAATTAAAAGATTGTTAATTTATACGTTTCCTTCCATTCTAAATATCTGCGCATGTCATAAATGCTCAATGATCCGTATCCTATTGACAAATATTTGTCCAAAACAGTATGACGAATAATCACCACATATTTTTCAAAATACTATGGCGAACGCTAGAATTTCATGAAGATATTCGTCTCATCTTGCGTTGCTGTTCCTTGTCAGACGATATTGCTGTCGATGAACATTCGTATCGGTGAAATTTGGTTGCGGTAAATTTTGACTGTCGAAATTCAGCGCGCGGGACTCGAGATTTCAGTGTGACCCGAAAATAGGGAGCAGAGCACGGGGATTGGAGCGACGAGGTTTGGATCGCTATGTCAAACGATACGAATTCGTTTCGAGAATCGAGGGTAGCCTCGATATCTCTCCGCCGTTGGCTGGAGCAGGCCGCTGCAGGCGGATTTCTTCTCCCCTGGAACGGGAGCCGCCTTTTACCTTCTAAAATTCAACGGCGGAGCACTCCGATCCGTTTAACAATTCATTGGAACAACAACAAGCGATTGTTCGACGCAATGACGACTTGAATGATTCATCTGGGACAGCTCGATCGGTTAACCCGGGCGCAGTCAGTTGGTTACATGGGGCTGTCGCTAATAATTTAATTGTTTCGCTTGATTAATTCCCTCGATTGATCGTTATCCTCTAATTGGCTAGTTGTTCGAATTAGTTAACATTTCGTCTGCCGCTGTGCGCGT
Organism: Megalopta genalis; assembly: GCF_051020955.1. NCBI lineage: Eukaryota > Metazoa > Arthropoda > Insecta > Hymenoptera > Halictidae > Megalopta > Megalopta genalis. The sequence continues at coordinate 20,884,311 of NC_135020.1, read as the reverse complement.
CCTGTTGAGAGCACACCGGAGACCAAGAGACATAAAACGTTCACACAAGGACCGTAGACTCTTAATTGCCAACTTAATTGCGAGAAAAGGATGCTGCAGATAGACAGAGTTTATCTCCGCTGAATTCACAATTTTTAAACCAATTAATCAAATCGAAAACATGGAAATATAGAACAACGAAGACATTAAAAAAAAAAGCGCGGGTCGTCTCCATTTAATTTGTATCAGTATAGTCCTTTCATTCTATTTTATAGGCGAGACTATTGTAATATTATTAGGCGCGGAAGTAAATTTTTTCTGGTTTCAGAGTAGAATCAACATTGCACGAGTTTAAGTATCGAAATTATTGACGATTTTAGACCAGATTTAGACAAATTTTATTTCAGACACAAATAATAAATAATTCATTTCAAAGCGTTGTTTGAAAATAAAATTAATATCGATCCATTTCAAATAGTAGCAATTCCAGATAAGAACTATTTCGTTACTTGTTTTCAATTCATTAAAACTATTACGAGAGGAAACAGATTTTTATTCAACTCCAGTTGCGTACAAAATTTCTATTTCGCATAAACATCCGCATTACCTATTATATCTTTCTAAACCGATATTCGGTCCCTTCATAACAGTCTTAGCCGGAACAAATATATAATTTGATTAGAATCACACTGGTGCGACGTTCGAAAATTTCGACTTATGTCTTAAAATGTAATTTATACATGACAAAATGTAAAAAAGACAAGCGAGAAAAATTATGAAGTTACCGTAAATTAACTTAACTCTCAATTATCTTAACAACAAATTTAGCCAGTAAACACTAACAAACCTTTGTTTCTCACAATTCGGAAAACGTACACTATGACGATTCTCTAATCCGCTCATATAACAGTTTGAAACAGTTGTTTCCCGAATCTTTCTAATCCCCTGATTCTGTCTTTGCGCAACATTTAATTAGGACAGAGCAACAGGCGAACAACTACTTTACATCCGTTGCACTCGTAAGTCATGAACCGCGTTTTCGACTAATCAATGCGGTACTTACGTGAAAATCGCGTGCAGCAGCTCCTGTACGAGGGTCCGTTTCCCGTGGTCCGAAGGGTCCCTTTGGGCCGCCTCGCAGAGCGCCCTCATCACGCAGGCTCTGCCATCGATGCCGGTGCTGTCGATAAAGTTTAATTTAAAACGGTTCCCTGGTTCGTAAACTTTGATGACGGGGGCGCGGCTTAGGCGAGCTTCCTGCGGTCGAAACAATTACCGGCGACTCGAGCAGCATTCCCGGGCGCAATCGCGTTTAACTTTAACTACACCGGTCGGATGATGCGTATAACACGTTGTTGTTCGTCGGGTTGCTTCCGGCTCGAAAACTTTCGATAAGAAGACCAGCGCGTCGGAGAGAAACAAACAGAGAGAGAGGACAAATGAGAGAGAGAGAGAGAGCGAGAGAGAGAGAGAGAGAGAGAGAGTGATTATGTAAGTAAGTGAGTGAGTGAGTGAGTGAGTGAGTGAGTGAGTGAGTGAGTGAGTGAGTGAGTGAGTGAGAGAGAGAGAGAGAGAGAGAGCGAGCGAGAGAGTGACTATGTAAGTAAGTTTTTTTTTTTTCTTTTTTATTATTAGAAATCAGCAATCAGAATACAAATTCTATGGGCCGATGTGATCGCTGGGGACTTGGTGTGTAGTCCGTTAATAGCATGATGAGGGCTTTCCCAATGAAAAGTCCTCCTGAACCTCATTTAAGGTCGATTGGCCATCTTCTTTTTAGTCTCCTGCTGTATTGTTGTTGTATGAGTGGCATAATTAGTGGATTTGTGTGTTCGCTTAATTTAGTGAAGTGCTTCCTACTTCTTTCATGGATGGTGTCAATGACGAAGGGAATACCGAGATCATTATGAATTGTTTCATTGCTAACGTACCAAGGGGCGTTAATAATTGTGCGAAGTGCCTTGGATTGTGTTCTTTGGATGATGGCTATGTTGGTTTTGCTGGCACTTCCCCAGAGTTCTAGTCCGTAGGTCCATATCGGTATGATAATAGCTTTGTAGAGTAAAATTTTGTTTTCTAGTGAAAGTTTTGATTTGTATCCAAGAAGCCAGTGCATGTTTTTGAGTTTGAGGTTTACTTGTTTTCTTATATTTGTAATGTGCTTTTTCCAGGTTAATTTGTTGTCTAGGTGAAGGCCCATGTAAGTAAGTGAGTGAGTGAATGAGTGAGTGGGTGAGTGAGTGAATGAGTGAGTGGGTGAGTGAGTGAGAGAGAGAGAGAGAAAGAGAGAGAGAGAGAGCGAGAGAGTGACTATGTAAGTGAGTGAGTGAATGAGTGAGTGAGTGAGTGAGAGTGAGAGAGAGAGAGAGAGAGAGAGAGAGAGAGAGAGAGAGAGAGAGAGACGGTGCTCCCTGGACGACTACACCATGCTAGAGATCGCTGCCGGTTTCCTGACACTGGACGCGTCTACCGTGAAAATAGACCACGAAGAGTGTTCCCTGTCGGTGGCGGGCTCTCGGGGCGAGCAGCGCCGAAGAATGCCAATCGAGGGTTTCCAGCCGCGCCAGGATTGTTAATTAAATTCCTCCGCGGACGATTATGTCCGGAAAAATCCGGGTTCGGCCGCGGTGTCGTTAACCAGCGACACTCTGTTGAATCGAGCACTAGCTCTCGTCACCAGGAATTCCTCCTTTTTTGAAACTCGACCGCCGTGTCGATGCTCTTTTTCCTTTTCACGCGTTCAGCAACAGCCCGCACGGCTTTTCGCGTACGGATTTTACTGCCCGGCCTCGACATAATTAAAGGATCGTTAAATTCAAGGAGGGAGATCGTCGATATTTCAGCAGTTGTAATTTCGACGAAATGCTGCGATCTATAGATCCGGGAACATTTTATAGGCCGACGTGGAAAGCTGGTGTAAGAAAATCCGGGCGAGAAGGCGAATTTTTCGCGAAAATTTTACAGATCGAAACTTGTTCACGATTCGGGTTTCTTAACTTTGCGATTCTTCATCGTGTAATTTTATAACTGTTTGATATCGAGTTTCGTTGTCGCTTGTGTTTACGGTTTAAGGAGATCTTTCTGGACGGCGGGGAAATGGCAAATGAACTTGTCACATGGGAAGTGGACGATGTAGTAGGTTGTGTAACAGGTCTGTTCGCGGACTTCTGACATCTAGAAAAAGGCAAGGAAAATTACACGAATCCAAAGAAATAGATCAGATGAATTTTGTGATACGTACTTGTGAGGCTATTTCTACGCAACTTTGCATAAATGAAACCTGGAACTGTCAACTTTAAAACAGGGTAGATTAGATTGCAATAGAATGACGAGAACATTTTTAAAAAATTAAAAGGAATCGACCTCTGACGTAATGGGGTTTAGAAAATTTAAAAGGAAAAGTTCAGATGGACGTTACCCCGTTCCCCGTTCCCCCGTTCCCCGTTTCCCGTCATCCGTTATCCGTTCCTCCGTTCCCCCGTTACCAGTTACCCGTTACCCGTCAGAAAAACTATATTTAATGATAGTTAATCCTCTGCTGCAACATATCTTTTACTATCGTGGCCGGTAATCTGGTTCTTTTATGCACGGGCTTGATTTTTTATTATTGTTCTGCGGTTTAACAAAATTTGAAAAAATTCTGGAATGTATACTGAAGATTCCACTTTAATGTAGAATTGATGATTAAGTTATTTTAGGCGAGGGATCCAGGTTGTCCCACCCTCCTGCTTCGAAAATATTCAAAGATGAAAATTTCGACTGGAGATGGCAAGGGGTTAAATTATAAATAGCTTAAAATAGTATATTATTTGATCACCGCAAAGTGATTAATTTGCATGCAAACGTGATCGTTATTAATATTTTGTCCAGCTACGTACATCACACTCTGGCGCGTTCAACAAGTCAAACAAGTTTATTGAGGATCTTCGTTTTTATTGAATATCCTACGTCCTCGTGTTGGCAACACCTAATGCGGTTCAATTCATGGCGGAAATATGAATCGCGGCAAGGCCCTCGAAGAAAGAGGAAAACATTGTACACGGTGTCTCGAGAGGAAAACAGGAGAATTCCTACGGCGGCTTCCGGATGGAGTTTCCCCGTGAAAAATGGTAAAGGTATTTCAGCTCGTTGCGCGAGAATTAGATTTCCATTCGCGGAGCCGGCGTACTTTACTTGCAATTACCTTCAGGATCCCATTGGCGGCCGGTTCGTATAATATTTCCTGTCGTGTCACCCGGTATAATACAGCGGAATCGAACCCGGCGTCTTCCTGTTTCGTTATTCTCACACGTTTCGCATGAAAATTCCTGCGCCTGCCCCGCATTTGCATGTGCCGGCACGGAGGGGGCAGCGAGGGGTCCATTTGCATGTTACACCACGCCTCGAAACCGAATGAAAGCGAGCTTCTGCGGGGGTCGAGGGGGACAGAATAGAGGGCAAGGGGGATCCGGCGAAAACAAAAAGCGATGGTAACGGAGAACAATGGAAGAAAAGAAATTGAAATTCGTGCGTCTTCTTTGCGGTTTGACACTCTATTTCCTACGTAATTTGCGCCCGAGAACAAGGGAAGCACGCTCGGGAAAGTAATACGTTCTATTTCAAGTTCAGCAACGTCTGTTTAAACGACGGATGCCGTTGAACGGGAATCGAAACCTACGAATACTTTTCGCGATACGTTGTGTAAAATAAGTGCTCAGCGTTTCTGATTCTAAAGTCCTGTGGTGCATATATTCAAACAAGTTGTACTATTTATATTGAAACAATTGGACCGTTTATTTTGAAAGTGGTGTAAGTCCTTTTTTATAAAAAAATGAGATATGACGTAATTTATGCTTTATTTAGTGTAAACTTTTTGTTTATAACTAGTTAGTAGTTAATATCTTAAAAAATGCCAATGCTTTGTTCAATTTAAAATTGACCGGTAAAAGAAATTGCGTAACCATTGATTATGAAAGTGGTGTAAGTCCAATTTCCATAGACAGGTGGCGGGGTTAGTGGCCACCGGTGGCTTCACAATTGCTTTATTTGCTATTTATATTGTTTTATTTTCGTGCCAAAAGTTACTATTTTAGGTTACTTATTTTATTTTCCTTCAACAATGGATAATTTCATATTCACATCAGATAGTGATATAGGTAAGAAAAAATAGTAAATCAATGTTATTTTATGACAATATTATTTTATGACAATTGAAAATAGTTATTTTATTTTATTTTAAATAAATTTACACGGAAATAAGACCCATGAATATAAACAAAAGAATAATCTTAGAATCGGAGGATGAAGATAATTCTACTATGAAAAATAAATTAATGAAGCGTAAAAAGAGAAGAAGAATTATAGAGATAGAATTTTCATCGGATGAGGATATTGTTACTGAGAACTTGGATTCTATAAAAGAAAATAAAGGAAAATATACGCAACGAATAAACAAAATTAAGCGAAATGCCGGACAAGAGTACTTTACAAAAAAAGGAAAATTCATTCCAGCAAAAAAAGAAAGTGATATTTGTTATTTCAAAATTGAAATTAAATGATATTTACAATTGACTAATTATGAAAGTGGTGTAAGTCCATTTGCAGCCTGGAAATTGTATATTATTTTAGTTAAATTCGCCTAAAAGAAATTTATATAATCAAATTACATATTGATCAATTAGTACAAACATTCCCAGACTTTACATAATTAACCTATATTTTTTAATTGTCAGATCTGCTAACATTCAATTTTCTCGAAACGAAAGAAAGTGGACTTGCACCACTTTCAAAATAAACGGTCCAATTGTAACTTCTGTTGCAAAATTTTTTACAATGTTCGCTAACATTGAAATTAATTTTTTTATTCAGGAAATGCGATTATACCGCGTAACTACAATACATTTAATAAACAACGCAAAGTTACCCTCTGCAACTTTTGTTTAAGAAACCCTTTCGAAGTCGAAGCGACGACTTTTCGAAATTGATTTCTTAAGATATTGCATATTAATAGACTGTGGATTTTATGAATTTATGATCAAAACGAATAGGTTTTTAAAACTGTGGAAAGATTCAATGAATTTCAGAATATCGTTATATTATCGTGAGAAAATAGACACAACAATGTGATATACGTAATAATAACAATAAAATTTCTATTCGTCTACCATTTATTACAATTAATGCAAACAATTTTTATTTTTCATAAAAATCCGTTGTCCACGTATACGCAAGCATTTATTGCATACATTTTTCATGTTTACGGTATTACGTTAATTTTCCAATTGAACTACATCTGTATTTCGTAGACGTTTGATTTCATAGAAAATTATGCTTCCAACGTTATTATATGCGAAGATAATTTAACTTTGTAATTTAATTTTGTAAGCCGTCCAAAAACTGCATGACATAGCTTTAGTCTTTGTATCAGGTGTTAAAGGAACCTGCGGGTGTACCGTACCCTTCTGCAATGTTATGTAAACTGCGTGCTTACAGTAGTATCAGGTTGGATAAAACCTCCTCTTATTTCTCTTTAACGTGGAAGGCTTTCTTATTAAGGAAAGGACCGGAAACATTTTGAGTGAATATGAAAATCCACTTGGAAGATGCCAGAATGTTGCGGCCGTGATACTAGTTCAGTTTACTTGAATTTATCTGGGTGGAGCTTAGTCCTTATCCTTTGTAAATAATGCAAGAAGATTGTTTTACCAATCCAGTGTGCGGCCGTCCAAGTAGTATAAGACAACAGTAAATCTGACACCTGGACCTGTTAACCCTATAGTTACTCTTTAGTTATTACTCATCTGTTTTCTCAATACCGCCAATAATTCTTTTATCTACTTGTGTCATACTATCCATTTTGATGTAAATTTCATTGCATTTGCATCGATTGCAACGAGTATGGACACCTGAAATGGAATAACTTTTTTCAAATTGGACCAAACGAGTTGAATTTCTTTGAGAGGTTTACCAGACAATGTTACTAGACAATTGCTAGACAATAAAAATATGTTCACAGAAATAGCAATTGGGTGGAACGACAAGAAAGAAATTGTTTAAATCATGATGAAAATTTCATCGAGATCGGTTGTGGTAGAGACAAGCGACAGACACTGAAAGATGACAAAATCTCTAGATTTCTTATCGTTCCGTCGAAACTCGTGAAAAATACGATTTTTCTTATGTTGCTTTATATATTCTTGATACATTGCATATAAGTTGCTTATAAGTTCTAAAAAATGCATTCTTTAAATTTTTGTTGTATCCTCAAATAAAAAAGTTGGTACGCGTAATATTTTAATTTTTGTTTATCGTTCCACCAAATTGTAATTTTCGCAAAGATTTTTGTACGCGCAGTTGCGCGAACCAGCCTTTCTATCATCCAAAAAAATTCAAACAGTTTGGCCCAATTTTAAAAAAGTTATTCTATTTTAGATGTCCGCATTTGTTGCAACCGACGCAAATGCAATGAAATTTACATCAAAATGCATAGTATAGTACAAATAAATTGAAGAATTATTTATCTTTATACACATGTGACAAAAGTAGGAAGATGTATTTTGCAATACTGAGTAGACTTAAAAAGTTTAAGATATTACATTGATTTCATCGGAATTATTAATACCTTGACCGCCCCGCTAGCAACCTCGAAAACATAATCAAATTAATGTATTTCGTTGAATTAAAGTAAAATTGAAAAGTTCAGTTGTACAATTACTTTGTCAACGTGAGTACGTTTTATGGATCCCAATAAAATTAGGAAGATGCAATAAATTAGCGTAAAAATTAATTTTCATATCCGATTAAATAATTCTATCAGCTACTTACGAGTGAGATACGGCTAGAGTGTTACGGACGCAACGAAATTTCTATGTGGCTTCTATTTCTTAACATCGATTTTAGGCAATTTTACGAGACACTGTAGCGTCTCGAGGAAAACATCGCGATTGTTTCGTGAAGCGACGTGACGCGACGTGACGACAGGGTAAGATTGCGGTCGAGCATTTGCGGGGAACTGATTCACTTACGATTGCAGGAGAGCTTCTATTTTCGGGTACAGGATGCTCCTGCTCCTGCGATGAAGCAATTCCGATATTTTGTTGTCGACTTTGCTCGGCAGCTCCCAGGCCAAAGCGGCCGTCATGCCCATCACCACGTCATTCTCTCTGGCGTACGTTCCAACCGTCAGGCAAAACACCAGCTGGTACGGACAGAAAACGCTCGATACATTCTTGTTCGATCAATCGTATCGAATAAAATGTACATTTCATTTTGTTCCGAGCTATCGCCGGCGAACAATGATGGGCTGTCGTCGTGCCCGATCGCCGAATTAATCGCGAAACTGAGACGCGGAAGCAATAAGTCTGTTCAATTAACATGCATCGCTCGTTTTATTAAGTGCAGCGCGCACATCGCGCGTCGCGCAGTGGCGTTATGAATCTGACAAAATTAATAAAATTGTAATTTAGCATATTGAAGATAGTTGCGTAATTTGATTTATTACTGTCTGATACGTAACCGACAAATGTCGCTTTGTTCGTTTCGATATTACAAACGAGCTGATTGAAACTATTGGAAATTATTAAAAATTCGAAAGTATTAACCCTTTGCAGTCGATTGGCGACTCTGAGGCACCACCGAAATTATCATATTACATTCTAGGATAATTTTGATATTATCGAAGTTCGGATTTTAAATGTTACTGAGAGTGTAACTGTTTTGTGTGAATCATGAAATTCGATTTTGTAAGCCTAAAACGCACTTTGTCGTGTAAAATCGAAGTACTATTATTCAAGAAAATTATTTTAGATTTACAGTTAAAATGGCTTCGAGTGCAAAGGGTTAATTATCATTTTTCTCTCCAACGTAATAATTACTGTCAAAATTGTCTAGAAATTTGCAAATGTGGCTCTTCGACTCAAATGATTATTGTTCGGTAAGTTGTTTCGTTTTTCAAAGAAAGTTTCATTTTTTAAGGATGTAAAAAGCACTCGATTCAATTTTTGGTCAATAAAGAAACAGGACTGTGACGAGCATAAGATTTCAAAGCTATCAGAGCAATGTCTTTTACTCTAAACATTAAAAAAATCGTCTTTCATTCTCACTTGGAAGAACGAAACAACTTTCCGAACGACCCAATGTTACCATAATCAATGAATTATTTATACGATAGGTTCAATTTCTCATATAGCCCATAACTTGAGGTTCGCTTTTACATAGTGGAGCCACTTACTGTGGGGTGATCAATCGCTGTACCTTTGGTTTGTTTTCGAGCATAATTCACTTTATATTTATCGAATAAGAAAAATATTAAGTTTTTCATCCTTTTATTTTGTTCATTTTTTAACATAAAAATTTAATCATTCTTATTCGATAAATATAAAGAGAATCACGCCCGAAAACAAATGAAAGGCATAGCAAGGCAATTAAAGCAATTAATCCAAGAATTAATTCGTAAAATGAACTATAGTTGTAAGATATTTGAACGATATTCGCAAATATGTACAGTCGCCTCGGAAAGTACGTTAACGCCTTTTCAATTGAAGTAACTTTTAAAGATTGATGCAAAAGACTGGGATTTTTATGAGACATTAGACCGACTAGTTTTCTATGGAATGAGTATATAAAAAGTTTGTTAAATTGCAATACATTGGAAGGATAAAAAAATTAAAAAATTATATTTTTTTCAACTTTTTTACGTGAGCCTATAATGAAAATTTGAAAAGCGCATTTCGTAGATCTCGGTAACTTATATGCATGCTGAAAATTTCATCGAAATCGGTTGACCTTCAGCTGTAAGCGATTAAAGTTCGCTAAAATCGCAGTTCACGAATTTCAAGCAAAATCAGGTAATTTTTACATCTTTCAGTGGCTGTAGCTTGACCATGCGTCGACCGATTTCGATGAAATGAGATCTACACAGTGCATTCTTTGAATTTTCGTTATGAGCTCGCATAAAAAAGTTGAAAAAAACATAACGTTTCTAGTTTGTTATCCTTCCAATGCATTGTAATCTGAAAAACTTTTTGTATACTCATTTCATAGAGAACTGTTCGGTCTAACCAATCCTTTGAACCAATTTTAAAAAAGTTATTCCGATTTGGAAGGCTTAACGTACATTCCGAGGCGACTGTAAGTCGCCGGTAACTTGTGGACGGATGTGTGTACACAATGAATTTGTTAAATGATTTGTTCCATTGAATTTACTATCCCTGTTACAAGAGGAAAATTTCCGCGTGACACGAATTCTTAATAACCCGATTTCGTAGAACGCATAACGTGTTATATTACGCGCGTTACGAAGCCTACTGTGTTCGCAAGTCACCGTACTAAACGAGATGTTCCGATTTTGTGCCTTTTATGGACACCGGCGCAGCAGTGAACGTGTTAACAATGAACGTAAAGTTTCTTTTCCAAGGAAATAAAAGCGGCTCCGATGAGCACAGTTGCGAATGAAACCATCGGGCGGAGACTTAATGAAAAAGGAAAACGGGGACAGGAAAATAATTGGAGAAAAGGAACGAGGCGATGTATCGTGTATAGCTTTTACCTGCAGGTTGCTGCCCTCCGGGAAAATCAAGTACCTCTTCTGTCGTGAGAGCGTCCTCGGCGTGTCGATCGGATTCTCGGTCGCGTAGATCATCAGGAAATCGAAGCACGCGAGAACGAGGGACAGAAGTCGAACGTCTGGCATCCCTTCGCCGCGGCTTAGGGACTTTTCCTATCTCATACGTACACCTGTGTCTGTTTCACGACCCTGAACACCTCGGCGGAGAAACCGTTCCGGTCCGAACTGTCTCCGGATGCGATTGATTTCGTTGCCGGATATACGATGAACGGATCGGAATATCGCGAATCAAGAGTGATTCGAACACCGCTGGAATGTGTCACGCACTAAACCTTCGGGGCCCACGCGATGAACGTGGAATAGTTTGGGGGCCTGAGGTAACGGGAACGGCGTGGTCGCGTTGTTCCGCGGCTCTAATTGTCAGCCAGACGATGATCTCGATAATTACTTCGACAAACAAAACAGTCGTCGATCCTGGAGGTCCCGCGCGTTCGCGTTGTTACGAGTTGATGGCTAAGACAGTTGTGCGAGACCGAAAGCTTATTTGGTTTTACGGACGTTGCGGAGTAGCCAATGACTATTCGATGACTCGGTGCCATGGGAATAGGGATTCGTGAATTAGCCGATGCCTGTTCAACCACCGAATGTCACAAGAATCGGCTATGTGCGCAGTCAAACGAAACATCTAATTTTGGAGGGTAATAGCAAAAAATCAGAAGACGAAAGCATACAGGTCATCGATAGCTGTCACAAATAAACCTTTGATTGTACGAAAGTGTGAAACAGTTTATTAGATAAAGTACGTGGCTACGAGGCAAAGTAGGATTTTTTTTCGATCAAGATTAAACGGAACACATATTTGAAACCACGTGAAGATATAAAATCTTTATTTCTATGAATTAGAAACTGTTATATTTATGTAAACAAAAATTTGAGAAATATGTTTTAAACATATAGCAAAAGTATATGTTATATAAAATCCAAAAATATATAAAATATAATAGAAAATGTGGATTAGTATTTTGGGAACTAAAGGATAGTAATTAAAATTGTATTGTACAATTTTTAAATAGTTGTTTGAAAGGACGTTGCACATTATATTAAACCAAATAGTCTGTAGGATTATAACCGAAATTGTTATTGCTTTTCGACAATTTGTTAAGAAATTCCGGGCTGTTCTTCGACCTTCAAAGGAGTATTAGAAAACTGCCGGTCGATAAAGCGTTAATTACGGAATGTACTGTTATAATTATCGGATTATCTTTTGGGACGGTTTTATTAGGGACATAACGTACAGCTCGTAAATTAGATCGCGAATTTGTAAGGTGCGCCGTATATTAACAACAAAAACGGCAGTGGGATGCGATATTTTGAGATCGTAAAATCGGCCGGGCCATAAAGTAATCATGTTCGGTAGCCGGAACAATGGACTCTGAATCGAATTTGACTTGTGTGCAAGATTTCTTTGTAAAAGTCCATTATTTCGACGCTCGAACGTGATTACATCATCGCCCGGCCGATTTTACGAGCCAAAATATCATGTCAAGGGTCGGAGAATACATTTAACGAGGCTTGATTAAACGCGATGGTATTTCTCCTGTACCGCTGTTTTCTGAATTTCGCATGGATGTGCCCTTTGTTTCTACATATAATACATGTTATTTCATAGAACACGACGCTTTTGTTTCGACAAATCACACGTACAGCGTAAAAATGTATTATTTATTGTGGCAATTGAATGAATGCGTTTCTATTTCCCATCGTTACCAATGGCGGCAACCATATTTTTCAATCTGTTGCTTAGTAACAGTCGTACAAATAGAGAAAGGGGCGAACTCAAAAGTTAAGTAACAATCGTGAATAGAAAACAGAAAGTTGGAACACTAAAAAAATTGTAATTATTACAAATTATTCTAAGAAATATCTCTTGACGCGCTTGCGACGTGTTCTTACATTTTCGGTAATTTTGTCAACTGCGTTGATTACAAGAAGATGCCTCGAATTTATATCTTACGTCTTCTATGAAACCTTACGAGCACGAAATACAAGTATAAAATCCATATTTAGAATGTAAAATATTGTTTGTAAAATTATATTTAAACAGTCTTGTTTCCAATCAAAAATATCAATGAAGATTAATTAGAAATTATTGTATAATAAATTCAAAAAATATTTAATTATCCATAGTTAAAAGCGACTATTATCTAAATATTTTTATTGTAAATTTCATTGCAATATTTTTAATGGTTCAAGAGTTAAAAACAACTTGTCGCTAAATTTCTCAATCGGGACCACTGTGCGGCGCGGCAGTCAAAGTGTTAAAAAACCGTGTCAATCGTAGCACATACCGGTCGCCATGGAATATTTTTTTTCGAGCAAGCTGGGGACTCCTCGATCGGGACGACGAATTAACAGGATCAACGGAGAGTTTAGGGCTTCTGGCGGACGGCACGAAGTCTGCGAAATCGGAAGGCTGTACCGGTGATTTGCATAGGTACTGCCTCTTTCTTGGAAACGAGCCCTAACGGCCTAAAATCGATGAACTTTTTCGTAGAAATGATTCTGAATGCTGCAACGATTGTCCGAGCAGCCAGTTGTCCCGGATCGGCAGAACGGACGCCTACTTTGATGATTAGCCAAGAACCGCTCTGACGTATTTTGTGTGTTTGCATGGGCCGCGCTCCGCCACGCTCCACGCCGCTTCACCGCAGCATTTAACAATTTAGCGAAGAAGGGATTGGCCAAGCGATAAACTATTTAATCGCGAGACAGAAAAATTGGCCACCGACTAGACTCTTTGTCCCCCTTTCCGACGGCGGACATTCTAGATCGACTGCCTTGGATATGTACATGTCTGATGGCATTAATTTTTCACGGAGATTACGGCTCATCGTGCGATCGCGAGAAGAGGAGTATGGATAACAACATCGTTCTTAAACGAACGACACTTTCTTTAATCAATTCCAGCCAATCGTGTTTTAGACGATTCTGGGTTTTCAGACTGCTGTCTAATTAACGGCACATCTCCCGTTCGATGCTTGGATGACATGAACTTTCTCAATTATTAGTAGGGTTTTTTTAGCCTGCTGTCCAAGTAACCAGTGCATCATGCGAACGACGTTAGTAGAATGTCATCGTGTTTTTAAATTATTAATTGTTGGTTACCTTCTGCGGATATATTTAAGTTGACGAGATGACGGCTCATGTTTATCGAATTGATTTAAAATAAGGTTTGAGGTGATGGTTCTAAGATTGTTCAAACAATGAGCTGTTTAATTCCGAAATGATGACTCTGATACAGGTATGAAATATCCTCAGACAATATATTATTTATTTTTGTTTCGTTCAATAATTTATGATATTTAAATGTTTAAAAATATTTAAATATTAAATTAAAGAAATTATTTAAATTAAATTAAATTATTTAAATATTTACATATTATAATATTTAAATAATAGTACAGTAATTTCTCCACGAGGAAGTGTCGCGGAGTCGGAATTGAAAGTGTATTTCACGGGATCACAAAATATGATTCTTCGAGCATCGCAAATCGCCTTTATAGTCGCCGACAACTCGTGAGACAGCGAGAGAGAGCGAGAGCGAGAATGAGAACGAGAAAGAGCGAGATAGAGTGAGAGAGAGTGAGAGAGAGTGAGAGAGACAGCGAGAGAGAGAGAGAGCGAGTGAGAGTGAGAGAGAGTCAGAGAGAGCGAGAACGAGAAAGAGCGAGATAGAGCGAGATAGAGTGAGAGAGAGTGAGAGAGAGCGAGATAGAGCGAGAGAGAGCGAGAGAGAACGAGAGAGAACGAGAGAATGCGAGAGAGAGCGAGAGAGAGAGAGTGAGAGAGAGCAAGAAAGGGAGCAAGAGAGACAGCGAGAGAGAGAGAGAACGAGTGAGAGTGATAGAGCGAAAGAGAGCGAAAGAGAGCGAGAGAGCACGAAAGAGCGGAAGAGAGCGAGAGAGTGCGAGAGAACGCGAAAGACCGAAAGAAAGCGAGTGAGAGCGAGAGAGTGCGAGAGAACGCGAAAGGCCGAAAGAAAGCGAGTGAGAGCGAGAGAGTGCGAGAGAGAGTGAGAGAGAGAGCGAGAGAGAGAGAGCGAGAGAGCGTGAAAGAGCGAAAGAGAGCGAGAAAGAGAGTGAGAGGGAGAGCGAGAAAGAGAGTGAGAGAGAGAGAGAGAGAGAGAGAAAGAGAGAGAGTACGAAACTCAGGTCGAACAAAAGTATTATACATGGAAAGACAGCGGTCAGCATGCCGATGTACATTACTATGAATATGTACATTATAATGCTAGAATAAAAACGATGTTTTAACTTTTTCATTCTTAATTTTTTGCCACGATTCGCGAAATCGATTCGGAGACCACATGTCACGATTCGATGGTCACGTACCTAGTACAGTAATTTCTCCCGGACATGCGAAATTTCAGGTTGCTGCGAATTTCCCTGCGCTAGTCCCACGTCTATGATTGACCTCCGAATTGCCTGCGTATCGTGGCAAA
The DNA here is from genome assembly GCF_051020955.1 of Megalopta genalis. Lineage (NCBI taxonomy): Eukaryota > Metazoa > Arthropoda > Insecta > Hymenoptera > Halictidae > Megalopta > Megalopta genalis. The sequence continues at coordinate 20,869,288 of NC_135020.1, read as the reverse complement.
AAATTGGAAACAAAAAAGTTAAGCCATCGTCACACCAGAGCATGCTGGCCGCTGACTTTTTTTGCCGACTGCCTGGAGTTTCTATAAAAACGAGCCACAAGGCTCGAAGAATCGCGGCCTAGTTTCTCTGAGATCTGCAGGTTTCAATTCCGACCTTCGAACATTTCTCGGAGAAATTACTGTACCTACCACGTGTCTTGTAGCTCCGCGATTTTTCTTATCTGACTCACACCAAAACAGGCCATTTTGTGTTGTCCTCCGGGAATTTGAGTCAAAGGAGCCGTGGCGCATGCCGCATCACACGCTTGACTGACTCCGACGAACCTTTGCATCGACTAGCGAGAAAATCAATAAATCACATAGGCGTAGCAATAGCACTGCGACACTCATGGCACAGCAAAATTGTGACACTAGTGAAGAAATTACTGTATTTCGAATAATGTCATTTCAGTGCCCCCAGATCTAACGGTGATGCTGGTTGACAATTCGTGTTGGAAAAATGTAGATGTGCGATTAGAGGTTGCCACATCTCGATCATCTCCTTCAGATCAGATCCTTCAGGATCTCATCTATGTACAGTAATTTCTCCTAGAAATATTCGGAGGTCGGAATTGAATCCGGCAGATCTGAGAATACTAAGTTGTGATCCTTCGCGTCTCGTTTTTATAGAAACTCGGCGCAGTGGGCAAAAAAGACAGAGGCCAGCATGCCGGTGCACATTAGTATGAATACATAGTAATGCTAGAATAAAAACGACGACTTAACTTTTTTTATTTCTAATTTTTTGCCACGATTCGAAGGAAATTCGGAGAACACGTGCCACGATTCGACGGTCACGTACCTAATACTTATCACGTATCTTGTAGCTCCGCGGTTTTTTTTACCTGACTCACACCCAAACAGACCATTTTGTATTGCCTTCCGGGCATTCGCGGCGCGTGCCGCATCACACGCTTGACCGACTCCGTCGACCCTTAGCATCGACGTAGCAATAAATTACGTAGGACTAGTACATGCAAATTCACAGCAACCCGAAATTTGACATTTCCAGGAAAGATTACTGTATGTACCACAAGAAAGAATTCATTCTACAGACGTCAAAGAAGTTACGAACAAATACCCAACATGTAGACTATATCACGTATTTCATCTGTTATCCAACTAATTCTTCAACTATTATAATACATTGAGACCACATTTTCAGTTTTTAAACAATTATGTGCATGCTTATAGATCCTTGTCGATCCATGGTTTTTCTTACTTGATTCCGAGTACCCTTAACATCGACGTAGCAATAAATGACGTAGGCGTAGGACTAGCGCAGGGAAATTCATAGCAATCCGAAATTTGGCATTTCCGGGACAAATTATTGTATTTATCTATCCGCTACGATGCCCGTTGACATAGTATCAAATTTATGAATCGAGATCGAATTTGGAGAATCGAGTTAGAAGAACGAGAACGCGCGATTAGCTTGATTCCAGCCGAAAAGTAACTGTGCAGCGAAAATGGACGGTATCCTTTAATCGTTGCCCGTCGGGACAGCTTGATCTAACTCTTCCCGGGAATCTCGGTCCTCGGAAGGTCGCGGCGGCCGAGAATACGGGTCACGAATGAAACTGCAAAATAAATGAACGTCCGCGAGATGAGCGGGGGCAACAGGCAAAACCGTACCGGACAAACGTAACGTGCGCGCGGCAGCCCTGCCTCATTGTACATTTAAATGCGCGCTTATATTAATTCATACTGTCTTCGCCGGCAGAATGTAACCGTTCCGGGAAAAATCGGACGGGGGATAGAGGCGGCGTGAAAAAAGCCGCGGGAAAAGACAGAGAAAGAGGAACAGCGGTACGGAGCTCTTTTTCACCGGGACGACACTTATTTCCTCATTTCGCAGCCCATAGCGGCGGAACGAGCGTCTGTTAATTGCATATGGGAGTTGCACGCGAACGCTCCCGCTGTCCCCACCTGCACGCTGTCTGGCAAGAAAACCACGGAACATTCTAAATTAATGCTTTTCGTTAACGCGTTGCCGCCGTGGATGCAATTATAATCGTTCTGTCGTGGAATGTGACCAGGGTGTCGTCGGCGTCGCTGGAAAATCCGGCGGATAACGTGCGAGCGCAAGCGCGACTGCTAGCATTTTGGTCATACCAGCTGTCCACCCTACCGTGGTCATTCTACGGTAGCTGCGGCCTGTGGGATGTGGGATGTGGGCACAGATTGCCCTATGGGGCACGGGGTCTGGCCCCCTCGAAATTCAGAGCAACCAAGCCACGCCCAGAAATCTATGCGGCGAAGGAGAGGGAGCAAGGCAGACAGTCTCCTGTCGCCGTCAATGCTAATCTCGTAAGACAGAGTGCGCTTCGGCCTTCTTTAGGGGTCTGACGTCACTTGCTCCGAAGCGGTACCTTCCGGGTAATCCACAACGCCCCGCGGCGAACAGCTTTTTGCTCGTGCCTGTTTTAGTCTAATTACCGAACCGTGAAACTTTACGCGTGTTCAGAATTTTCATTCTCATTCATTCGTGTTTGTATAGTCATTGTTTCATTGAAAAATATTCGATGACTGCGGATCAAACGGTGATATCCAAATGGGAATTTTTGGTGTTGGGCAAACTGAAGAACAAATATCAGCTCTCGATGGAGCAATTTTAAACAAACTGTGTTTTAATTAATATTTAAAAATTTTAATTGAAATAGCACCGATGAAGCTTCAATATTATTCGATCATCTAGTTTCCAATAATTAATTTCAATTTTCATACGTTTCATTGAAGTTTATAAAAACGTCGATAAAATTGATGGATAATATTACAAATGGTCCATTAGTTCGAGTGCTAAATAAAATGAAGGAAGTATGATAAAACCGTGTATAAAGTTCCAAACTAATTTAATCAGCGTTCTACTAATTTAATTCAGTTTCAGATTGCGTTTTACAAGTTCTTGAAGATTTCTAAGCGTTGTAAGTCAATGAAAGTCCTCTGATTATCTTAAAACGGTGAATTCCTATGCGAATCCTTGGTTTCAAGGTCTAAGTACTGCAACCAAGCTTTAGATGATCATTGCTGGTAAATAAAAATTAATATTTTATCGAAATTCAACGTTGCTAAAACTTGTTGTTTTCTTGGCCCTATTTAATTTATATAAATATATATAAATTCGCAGTGCATTTGATGATACTGATAGAAGAAGCAAACACATTTCAATGTGATCCCAACAATGTGATTGCCGCGTGCAATGTTTATTTTGCACAAAAGTTCGCAATCTACCGATAACACTTCGGTGTTCACGGTTAGGTGAACAATTACATTGGAAATTTATGTGTTCGTGTCCCACGGCCCTTACACCGGGAAACGGACGTCACTAACGACGCTGTCCTCCATCGAAAGATCTTCACCGTGAAAACTGGAGCAGCCATAGTTTCACCACGCCGTCGCAAATCGTGGATTCAATTAGGGTCACGTTATTTTGATTTCTTTGCATAATTCTCCCGGTGTTCAGTCTTCATTCCGAGTCGTTAAATCGGCACAGTTCATTGCTCGATAAAGCTATCTATTCCGATTAGCTCTAGAGGACAATTTCTGACGTGGATGTCGCAGAGAATCGGTTCTTCGTCTTCCGTCGCGGCATCGTTGTTTGCGTACGATCTGCAAATCAGAAACGGTCAGCGAAATTGTGATATCGTTAACGAGCAAATAAGCTGCTTTCTGTGCATTACGCGACGCACAAATGTAAACAAGCAACTCGTAAGATAATTAAATGTGGGAGAACAAATTCTCTCGTATTCGATCCTACTTATGGTCTCTCTCGCTTTCTGCGTGCTGTGATCTATGCTAGAACGTTCTAATTGCTTCTAAGACCTTGTTCGTTGCGGCATGCGGTTTGTTCGAGCGTGTATTGAAATGCATGTATTCAGAGGTAATCAGTCTCAAAGCTGCAGTCTAGATTGCAGTTGCCCAAGCTACAATAAGTTCGACAAGAAAAGCGTGAAACGTATGTTAGTAAGTGTGTTGCATCAGAACGATGACCAGTTTGAATGTATAATTTGGCCGTTTCTTCATTTTTATTGTAACGTGTGCTTGAATTAAGATGTTTATTCAAGCATTTCCTGCGCAAGAGTTTTTATAATCGCAGCATTTCTGAAATAAAAGAAATGTGAATCGATATTTCAATCGGTTCGGTGAGTTTAGTGTTGGCCAAATTAGATTTCAAGCTACAGTAGATTCTTCCTAATTGACGCTCCGATTGTGCATAAAAATGGACAATTCACCGATTGTCAACAACTATAAAAGCGAGCCGCAGGGCTCGAATAATCGTATCTCTTCTTCCCAAATTGTCCAATTTGTACAATCTGAGCACCAATTAGGGAGAATTTACTTGCATACAAGAACCTTGCACTACAAGAACCAGACGGAATTTCATACATAGTCTACTAAATATGTTTCGGGGGCATAGTTGATCATCTTATCTGACTATACTCTCTGTCAAATAACTGTTATTTTGGGTCCCTGCATATAACTAGTCTCATGAGTCTATATTGTCTTAACTCTCACAACCTGCTTAACCTTTTGCACTCGAGTGGTGACTCCGAGGCACCGCTAAAATTGTTACATCGTGTTCCAAAATAACATTTACATTAACAAAATTTATATTTAAAAAATTGTTTAAAGTGTATTTCGTATGCATAAAATGCACTTTGTCGTATAAAATGGAAATACTATAAGTCAGTAAAATTAGTTTAGATTAAAGTCTAGATAAAGTTTAGATTAAAGTTACTTTAGCAGATTCTACGGAATAAGAAATGACACATATCTAAGATGACACCGTGTCTCTTGGGAACCAACACAAACAACGGCAGGGTTGGCGCCTTTCATAATCTCTCTTTGTCTTGGAAACAAAATCCCTGCTCCATATATTGGAGCTGCAGTAAATGAACGTTTCATTAAGCTATTTCAATCTTCCAAAATTAACGACAATGAATTACGTTAACTATTCGGTCAGAATTCGGTCAGAATTATATGAAATTTTCATGGAATGGACCACCGATTTAACGGCGTTTGCGAGGAACTGGATCAATGAACTATTTCAATATTGGACGGCAATAATAACGGGCAGCACCTGTTATCAGACATTAGCTGTATTGAGACAAAAGAAACAGAAATGCGATGAAGTTGTTCCAACCGTCGAAATATAGGAGATGATAATGCAAACTGAATACAGCAGTCGCTCACTTCTATCGCCTCTCTGTAGGTAGCAAAATCAGTCGATCGAATTGGCGTACGAATTGAAATGAGAGCATAGTGAAAAATAAAGAGTGCAATATTTCTCGAACCGTTATTAATAGAAGACATTTGAGTAGCATTATCGTAAATTCTGGCAAGTACTTTCTCGTTTGTTTTTCGTATACAATGGACTGCTTTCCAGAAAAATATTTTTCAATGTCCCCTATTACCGGACAGTAACACAATATTCACAGAATATTCACATGTTTCATCAAGATAATGCAATGCATTTAACTTCCAAGTGAGCGTACTCTATGCAGCTTATTTATATTCTATGACGTATCTACATTTCTTCACGATGTACACCATTTTCGGACGTTCTTCTGTGAAATATGTATGCATTTTATTCCATATGTATCTTAGTAACTATAGCATTATCCGAACGTTTATGTACTCAAAAACCGTTCGGATAACCGAGGTTCTACTGTATCTCGAAAGAGAGAACGCACGTGATAAATTTGACATGCCATGTCTTTCTCTGCAACTGCAGATCAGTTCAGATAACAATGACTGCGACAGACGCGCGTTGAACGTTCTTCACGAATCGCCTACATCTCATGCAAACCTGCCTACATCTTTTGCATATTACATACATACTTTCGCAGTCTACTTACGACTTACGACACAGAGCTCAAAACGCTTACCCGACGAGCAGCTTCAATATCTTCGCCATGACCCCGTCTCTCTGGCTCGCATATTCCATAGCCTGACAGACGTTCTTCAGCAAGCAGGACCTTCCGTCGAATCCGTGGCTGAAACGGGAAACGGTTGGTCGCGTGAAACCGTCGCGTCGGTTCAGTTGCAGGACTCGCCAAAGTGATATTTTATTCAGCAAACAAAGTCGCGCGAAGTAACCACAGGAGAGATTCATCGGCGGCGCCTGGGATCCGCTCGCAGGGACCAAAAGGGCTCGTCGGAGGGACCGAAAGGATCCATCGGATGCGCACCTGGCCAAGCGAAACGGAGTAACCGCTTGCGAGTAAACGAAAAATGGGACAGAGCTGAGCTCAACCGAAAACGAGAACCGTCGTAGTTGGAAATCTTTTTTTTTGAAAAGAGAAAGTAAATCTTGTATTACGTATTCAATACTGGAAAATCTTAATCTTTCAAAATCGGCCTTCGTTTATGCCGCAAGTCCCACAAAAAAAACATACAGTGTATCAACACAAAAGTGTTCATATACCTTTTAAAACGCAATAACTTTTTCGAAAGTGAACTAAATGACTTGAATTTTTTTTAGAAATGTAGCTCGACTCTGGGTTAACCGATTTCGATTAAATTTTCAGCACGCGTGTAAATTATCGAGATCGACAAAAGGCATTTTTTAAATTTTCGTTACATGCTCGGATGAAAAAGTTAAAAAATGAGGGTTTTTAACTTTTCTTTTTCATTCCAAGAAATAGTAAAATTAAAAAACAGGTTTTCTAGCCAACGTCTAGTAGTCTATTCCTTTTATCATTAACAAAAATTCAAGTCATTTGGTTCAGTTTTGAAAAAGTTATTGCGCTTTAAAAGGTGTACGAACACTTTTGTGGGCCACTGTACTGCACGCGAACTGCTGCGGTGGCGTTACTTTAAAGGAAGAAAGAACACAAATTTTGAAGAAAAGTATAAGAACATTTTACAAATGGCGTTTGTGAAGCCGTAAAATTCAAGAATTATGGAACTTTGCAGTATGTTATGCCTAATACAATCGTAACGAAAAAGAATTTATGCAAAAATCTCATCATTTTACTGTATCTACGAAGCTGCGTAGAAGTATATTTTTAAATTGAAATTAAAGTTTTTAAGTACTCTTTTACAGAATTTTTGTTAACGTTATTTACCGTTCTTCGGATATTTTACGAAAAAGAAAATATTTACACTTTTTCAAGGGTTGTTTTCATCCCTTCGAAACGACGTATCAGCACAAACTAAATACGATTGCATAACTTAATAACAAGTTTCAGAAGTTTTGGATTTTGTGGGTTCTTTAGTTATTTCTTTTAGTTAAAGAAATGCTTTATCTTTGAGCTGCTATTGTGGCCTCAACTCTTCGCCACAGAGCAATATGATAAATTGATTTCTCTCAAGAAGCGGCGGTCCTGTTTTGGAAAAATCTGTCCAGGTTTTTCAATGCTCGGTACATACTACAAGATTTAGATGCCTTTTCCAAAAAGCGATTTCCAACTCCGGCGTTTCTCCTTGGGAGAGTGCAGAGGTTGACTGCGGAAGCGGACGGCACTGCGCCATTGGCCAATTCGTAGACGAGGCCGGAAACCGTCCGGGCCAGAAATCCAGATCTTTTTGTGAACCTTTCCTGCCTCGGCTGAGCAGCTCGCGGCAATTTCCAGGCTCCGCAACTTCCATGCCGGCTGCCACGGACGGTTGGCCAGCCACTGCATTATTCACCGACCATATTAAACTATTTATTACCTTTCGTAAACGAGCTCGGCCGCCTCGTGAACGTCCGAGACCGACCTGCCGGGACGACCGATGCCGGGACGACCGGTCTCGGTCGGAAGCTCCCAAACTACCTTGAAGCCGGCTGCTTGGGCGAAGATCGTCGTGGACGGGAACAAGGTGATCTTGAAATTCATCCTAAACTGAAAGGCAGAAGTTCTCGTTGATAGTTGACGGTTGTGCGGAGATAAAGGGTGTTTGGCGTTCGATGGGAACTGCGCGAATGGTGATAACAGGCTAGCAGTCTGTCATCGCGTCACTAACAATCGGGATGATTGTGTGATCGATCCCTCGCCCGCTACGACGAAATTCGCGTCCGATGATTTAATATCGCGGCGCTAGTGGATCTACTGGAATGGTCTAGCTTGTTTGCGAAACTATGTTTCAACGGAAATTGCGTTCATCATTTTATTACCGTGTTGTTTCGCCGTTTTTGCTGCCTGGAATTCATTATTGCCTTCATTATAGTTCCTTAACCCGTTGGCGCTGCAGTTTAATTATGAAAAATTGTAGGTCAAAGAACCATTTAATTTTAATTAGTCACTATACAGAGCGCGAGTCGCCTAACATTTCCACGTGGAATGCCTCCTTTGTTTTTAACGATGCAAAATAATGCGCAGACAATGTATAAGGAAAAAGATATTTGTTACAGCGTGGTAATTATTATGATGCTGATTATTCAGTATATCCGTAATTATCATGTAAATTGTAATTGTCTAAAAAGATTGTTGAATCTCATCGCTTTTATAACTATTATCATCATAAATTACAGTGTAAATAGTTAATTATGGCATAAATTAATTCGACACTTCTTCGACACTGAGGCGTCGATTATCCGAATCAGTGTTTCGACATTGCTATATATACAATTAATATTACCGAAACTTTTTTATATACATATATGTATAATTACTATCAATTGCATATGCGTAGCATGTATGTGCATACGTATTTTTTGAATAATATATTAGTCACATTTGAGATTACAGCAGTAGTACTCATTTTTTAAATAAGTTTAAGCATAATTCTTATCGTTATAAACCGGGTAAGCACATGCATGCTTTATCACGCAAATTATTTGATCTCCCCAATCACCTCGATCCCAATTAGTTTTCATAATTGTCGTTCTACTGTAGCGCCAAACACATAAAGATACGGACTCCCATAGCTCCACAATCATTTAACCCTTTGCAGTCGAAGCTATTTGAATTCGAAATCCAAAGCATGATTTCTGATCTACAGTATTTCTATTTTATATAATTTATTGCGATTTGTGCATATGAATTTGAGCCTATTGGCAAGTACAATGGAGTTTTAATAGCTTTTTTTCAATATAAACGAGTTTGATGCTTTTAGAATGATTTTGAAAAATAGTATACCAATTTCTAGTGGCGCCGCAGAGTCGCCATTCGAGTGCAAAGGGTTAAGAAACATTATACCGATATGCACGATTCGACGGCACGTTTGAAAAATAGAAAGCCAAAAGTTCGCTGAAATCGTATCCACAAGAAGACTTTTAGTACAATTATCTTCAAAAACTGGGCGGCTTTCAGGCCCAAATCGCATTCTTCTTTTCTAATTACTACTGTCCATATGTCTTCTGTATTACACGAAAGCTGCACATACAAGGACGATACAAATACGGTGTATGTATAATTTACACAACGGCGAAGTGTAGCCAAAGGCTATTTGTAAACCTGACCCAGAATAGTGAACTAAATTGAAGTGCATTAAACCTACAGTTGGAATAACAAATGAAGAACGGATAGCAGAAATAAAGGCAATTGCTATAAATAAACAACGTCTGGGAACGATTACTGCAGAGATAATTGCAATAATCACGTTTTTGTAATTAGCAACATTTTCCAATGTAGAAGTTTGAGAATTGTTTGATAATCGAATCTTTTAGAAACAAAAAGATTCATCGTAAACTATTTACCGATTTTATAGAAGAAATTTTCAAAAAACAGTCTTATTTTTGTCCTGTCTAGAAACACTGTCTTTTAAGTTTGTTCTAAAATGATCATCATTTATCAACCAAGTAATATTTTCAATGTCCATTTCAAGTAAAATTACTCATGTTACCGTGTGTCTTATGTTATTAAAATTTCGATTTTTGTCAAACATGTTGCTGAATGTAACTGGAATCTCTTCAATATATCCAATGATTTTCGTGAAATATATTTCTGATGAAGGTTGATTAGCGTCGGTCGAAACATAATTTGGTGCGATTACGAGTGAATCTGTATTTTTTCGTTACATTAGTTGATCCAGTGTGATTAAAAATAATAATTTAATGTTAGGCCAAAGCTATTACTTCCTATCCATTGTTCCGTACTATCACTAACGTTCGATCCCATTAGTTCGTATTCCTTTAGTAACAGCAGTTTACGCTAATAACATTATACAATTATCCATCGTCTTTATTCTTCCTCGAACATTCTATTCCACGGTGCTTATCGATCGCTCATTTACTGCAGGCGGCACCAATCGATTTTCCCATAAAGAACCCATCGCAACTCACACGACGGCTCATTCATCAATCAGTCAGCTTACGAAATAAACCTGTGACAAATTTGCCGTGTTCACTTCTGTAACGGTTAATCTGCGGATGAATATGAGAACTATAAAAATCTTTAAATTGGTATTCTGTGTTGCGACGTAGCACTAAATTGAAGATCAAGCATGACGATGTTTTACTGTAACTCCTTCGTTTTTAAAATCACTTCGACCTACCAACAGTTCACAGTATATGAACGTATGATCTCTAGAATACGTAGAGCGCAGATACTTATGCTAAACAGACGCTTTATTTATCTTAATAAGTGAGCTGTGTCTAAGACAGAAGTTCGATAATTTTCTTTTAAAGCACTCTAAGCACTTGCATCTTAACAACGACCCAGACTCGCGATGAAGATTTCGTACAGGATTTACTAAATATGAATGTTATTCATTTCTTCTAAATCGAAATTAAATTTGATTCTTCCGTTTTTTAAAATCTAGGTATACGAGTAAATGATGACATAGAAGAAACAAAAATTGTTTCGTTCTACTAAGAGAACGATTAAGAAAGAAGAAATGCTAATCAACGAAGTCGTGAAAGAAATCGTAATACAAACTGTTGAATTCCAAATAGTTTGTTAGATCATCGATGAAATTATTGTCGCTTATGATAAATTTGTCAAGAAATGCTCAGCTGCTGGTGTCCGATTCGAAAAAGACTTGGAGTGTCTTAACTGCAAGAAGCAATTTAGTCAACTACAACGTTGTGTCTGCTTTTAATATCAGCTTTTAATATTTGTCAGTAATTCGTCAGTAATAGTAGACAACTTGAAAACCAAGTTATCCCACAAAAATCGTCATTCTGGATTTCTGGATTTTAGACTATCTTGTAAAATCACTCAAATTATACAGTATTATACAGTACTGAACTATTGTACAGTTTCACATGTATATGGCATCGTTTCGAGAAAAACTAGCTTTTCCAAAAGAAGGGATGGACAGATCTGAGAAACAGAAAAATTCAGCTCTCTCCCCTGTTTCGCAGGAACACGAGTTCTTTCAAACTGCACGTTTAGGTATTGCTCTAAGAGACGCAGAACGCTGCGAACTGCAGGATGGTGTCATCTGGATCTGGCAAGTCGTTTATCAGACGAGCATCCGGCGCTCGCCGAAATAGGAATGAAAATATGGCTATCCTTTGAGTTCTCCCCGGTGTCCCGTGATTCTTTGAGTTCTACGACGACGCAACGCGTTCCTTTGACGGCAAACGAGCACTAAAAGATCCTCGACAACCTCAAAGACCACTTTGCTCTTTATCTTTGACCCTCCGCTAATCTATTGCCGCCAGAACGTCGACTGGCCGGAAAAATCTGGCGACGAATTTCCAATTCAGCAGCCGGCGCATAACAAATATATCGCGTCGGGACCTTCTCCGCGGATTTCGCTGGCGGATGTATGAATGCATTCGGGTCTGTCGAATAAGGAAACGATGATGAATCGCGAGGACGTTTCGCCGCGATACACTTCGGTTTCGGCTTCCGGGCGACTTTTAAAGCTCCGGACAGGTTCTACGACGACTGCGTACATTTCCCAGCATGCGTCAAGTTCGTTTAGCGTACTTTTCTTGGTCCGGTTCATTTTGTTACCCTTTCCAGGAGCATGCATCCAGGAATTCGTAGCTCACGGCTGCGAGAGACCGACGCGAAACCTGTTTCCCAGTTATGCGAGGGTAAATTGAATAATCCTTCACGCCCGTGCGCGGAATAATCAAGAGGGTAATTGGAGGATTTCGAGTCGGAGAGGGCCGACCCTTTGTCCAGGCGACCGGTCGAGTTTTAAGGACAATTCCTCGGACCCCGGTCGCTTCCCGAACCTCGTTAGCGTATCGGCGCAAACGTCCGACACTGGAATAATTCGATGGAAAATGTCTGCCCCATTGTTTTCTGGGTCGCGAAAACTGAATTATTTCAGCCGATGCTTGCCATTTCGAGTGTTTGCGTTCCCGGGCTTCTCTCCTCTCCTACTTTAATGTTTCCTTTCATCTTCCTCGAGGTCGACCGTTTTCCTTTCATGTCCGACGAAGAAATGCTGTTTGTTGATTCGCGGCTAGATCGGCTATTATATGTCGATACTTGAAATGTACGAGTGAACACACAATTTGGCTCTCCTGCGATGAGTCTATTGACGTTGTTACAAGTTGGAAACAATTAAAGATGGCGAAAATCGCAGTTATTCATGACTTTCGATCGATAATTTCTCAATGCTTGTATCTTATTTCTGCCTTAAAAGGCTTCGAGAACATTTTTAGCATACACAGTTAAATAACAATAATATACAAAACCATTAAACCTTTAAATTTAAAACATTAATTTAGAAATTTGTTTATCAATCGAACCAATTCCGATTCTTGTAGACATTTTTTTAGCTATTGTCTAGTAATCTTGTTTCTCTAACATCTAAAAAGGATGGAATCTTGTGGTTCAATTTTATAGAAGTTGTTCGATTCTTAAACACGCTCGAATATTTTTGTAATTCTATGTAGTATAGTAACCTGTCTAACGAATAAACAGATTCCGATAAATGTACGTTTCCTGCATTAGATCGAAAAAAATAACATTTATTATACCCTGTTCTTACTAAAAATGCAATTTGTTACACATTTTATTCGTATAATTAACAGTTGTCCCAGCAATATATGCTAATTTATTGTCAAATGGGCAATTAGAAAAACGAGGATGTTTCTCAAAATTACTGAAGTAAGGAAGACCAGAGAACAAAATGAAAAAAGGAGGACGCAACCTCCAAAAAGAGTTCAGATGGTAACCCTGGTAATAATGGTAGGGATAAATACAAGGTATCCCAAAAATGTCTCGTAATCCGGAAATGGAGGGTTCCTCAAGTCATTTGAAGTAACTTTTTCCTTAGCAAAAATGCAATCCGCCGCTTTGTTTACGAGTTATTAACGAAAAACACTGACCAATAAGAGCCGAGCACGGCTGGCGTGAGGCGGCCCAACCAACGAGCGCACAAAACTCAGTTTCGCTCATTGGCTTGGCCATCACCTCGCCGTCAGCCAAGCTCGCCTCTCATTGGTCGCTGTTTTTCGTTAATAACTCGTAAACAAAGCCACAAATTGCATTTTCGCTAAGGAAAAAGTTACTTCAAATGACCTGAGGAACCTCCCACTTTCGGATTACGAGACATTTTTGGAACACCCTGTTTAATGATAATAAATATTATAATATAAAAGTCATAATATATAATTCGTAAACAAAGCCACAAATTGCATTTTCGCTAAGGAAAAAGTTACTTCAAATGACCTTAGTAACCTTACACTTCCGGATTACGAGACATTTTTGGGACACCCTGTTTAATGATAATAAATATTATAATATAAAAGTGTTGTAGTGAGCAGGATGTAACAGGATTGTACCCTTTCGCGGCCATTTCTCCTATTGAAACGATTTCCTACTAGACAATCGGGTCTTGAACGACGAAGAATCAATTTTCGATCGACCCGTACCGAAATTAGCCCGCATGTTCATCTTTGAGCGACGATATACGTACACCTTACGCTGTCGGTCTCGTTTATGGGTCGCGGGTCGCGACCGGCTGCGGCGTGCACCCCAGGAATTTATGCATCGTACGACAGCACCGAGTAGTGCGACTAATGCAAACTGATCGTTGCCCCGTATTTTCGCTTTAAAAGGCGATCCTCTCTGGCGAGAACGCGTTCCGGGCCACTCCGTGATGCATCGGGGCCCGCCATAACTCCGACGATTGGAACCGAGACGGCTCGTCGATCGTCCCGAATGCGTTACCCTCAGTATCGCGGCTTGAATATTGCAGGGAACGATACACAGGGAAGCGGCCAGGCTGTTCGTAACTTTGTAAAGCCGATTCACTTTGTCTTCGGCCGACTTGGATTTCGCTTCAGGAACTCTTGCCGGGACAAGGTGGGCAGGTGCGCTGTTATCGGACCGACTCGCAATGCGTGCGCGTTACAATCGTTCGCAATCTTTGGAACCAAATTGGTGCACCAGCTTTGTCACTGATAGGGCAAACCAGGGACGATACTCGGAATTTGATTTTGGAACACAAGAGACTTACTTATAACGCGTACAATGCATTACGCGTTTTACGAATTCGTGTTATGGAAAACGAAAAATTTCCGCTGTTAAGACAAACAATGTTCCTGTTATGAATGAACAAAAGATTTTGTTCCATATAAATACAACGAAATACGTAATTTACGTAGTAATAATTAATTGAACGGACTCTCGGGAAAACACTGTAGCGCTGATCGTTGAACGCTAGACTGCAGATTTTATGCGTTTGAAGTAAAAATGAGTAGATGCAATTTCGAACAGTGGGCGAATTCAAAGAATTGAAAACTATCAAGGTAATATTTTGAACTTATTAAAATTATGAAAGTAAGAATTGAATGTCTATCTGGAACCTGTTTCTTGCAATCGATCCAGACCATTTCTATTTTGTATAAAGATCTGCAGTTTATTGATCACTGTGCGAATCGTCCAAAGTTACATGCCGTCGTCCCGGTGTAATTGGTTGTTCGTTTTTACATGTACTAATTGTATTATATGACAACGGTCGCCACACAATTTTTAGTGCGTTATGGGAATTTGCGTCGTAGGAACTCTCGTGTTCTACGGGAATGTACTGTACAAGCAAGAGCTATTATGTTATTAAAACATAATGTTATAAAAACAGTCAAGTAATATCCATTGTAAGGTACAGATCTGGTTCTGGTTATATTCTGGTCGGTCAAAACACCGTGTAAAGTTGATGATAACACAAATTTAACTCTTCAAAATTGAAATATTTATCGATCTTAATCCAACATATAATTTCAAAATGCGTGATATTTAATGAGTTATGCGACAGATCCAAAATTCCAATTGACTGAATGAAATATTTACAGCAAAAATACAAAGCAAAACCTTTCGAGATTCATAAAATCTATAAACATATCGGATAACATTTAACAATAAGTACAACTCTTTGTTGATGACTAGACTGCGGATCGTTATTTTAGAAAGATTAGAATTAGACAAAAATTTCTTTCATTAACCAAAAGATTTTTCATTTGAAAAATATAGCAACAATGCAATTACTTCTTGTCAGTTTCCTTGCGTTTTACAAATCTGTATATGCCGTAAATGCGCGAAAATTCGCAGTCTATTAATAACCGAGTAGTCGATGCGACGTTAACGCATAATAATTTTCATCTACGCATTTCACTCCAGAATTAGAAATCAGTTTTTAAATGTTTACATAATTCTGAAGAGAAAATTGGCGTCATTCGTATTTCTTGTGGTAGAAGCTCTTGCGCAAACATAGGAAATGAAACATAGTTCCGAAATGAATAAAGTTCGTGCGGTTTAAAGCTATCCTTTGTCAACTTAGCGTGCCCGTGATGTACACGGGCGCCACTGTTAAACGGGTAAAAAATGAAGGAAAGGAAAACTGGAAACCAGTTGACACATGATTTGCATGTATTATATAAAGAATTCAATGCCCACAAGACAGTGACATTTTTCTTCTCCTTTTTCGTCGTTAGATTCATTTGATGCATACTCTTCGTTCTGATCTTGATTTCCTTTGACCTTTTTATTTCCTGTTTTCTAATTTTCCTTGATCTCTTTATTTCCTTCATAACATATTACTAATATGAAGTAATACTCGAAAAAATAGTAAAAAAATAGTACTCGAAACTTCTTCGCGTTTTTTACTGAAAATTCTCGCAGATGTATGTATGTACCCGATGTGCGAAAATCAATCGAATAGGGAAAGGAAAGCAAGAGTTAAACTTTTCAATGTAAAATATTAATAATATCGCTGGAACTAAGCAACAACGTAAGCAAACAACGTAAGCAATGTCTGCATAAATGAATGAAGCCAACTGTTTGTTTAATGACGGCGTAGCACAAGAATACGTTTAAATAACAATTTCTCCTAAAAAGAAAAACGTGAGAGGTTAAAACGATGGAAACACCACAATTATCAATCTAATCAAATGAAAATGAATGAAAACTACGGAAGCGTTTTGCTCGCAACTACTTCTGAAGAGCACCGAACGAATTAATTAGCGAAAGTATGTATAAATGAATCGTAGAAACTGAAAATTGAATTTTCATCCCGAAACTTCGTCCAACAGTTCCCAGTTTTCGCAAACCGTTTTGGTTAGGTAAATTCGATTCGGTTTATCTTCGGGCGGCGCGGATTCCGTTTCGTGCGGTTCCGTGACGGTGGCCAGGTGTGGGAGGACAGGTGAGTCGCCGTCGCACCGCTCCCGTTTTCGGGAACGGTCAAACATTGACATTGACTGATTCTTTCGGGACCGTGGCGCTGACGTTTCCGCGAAGAGCGCGGTTTCTATTCTATTGTACTGATCAAACAATTTCCGTGGTCCCGGGACGGAACGGCGACGGGACCGGGCCGGGGCTGAGAGCATTGAAAGATTCAGGGGGCGACGAAATAAAGTCGGTCTCGCGGAGAGAACGAGACGGAGAATTTCCTGAAAGGCGTGCCCCGGAGTTGCCCGAACGGAGTTTGACGTTCGTAATTGTTTATGATTTTCGGAGCGACAGGATGCACCAGATGGGACCTGATCGCGAGGGCGTACGACTTCGCGCCGCGCCGAGCGAAGAGGAACGGAGCGCCGTTATCGGTAGGCTGCACTTCCGCCCGTTTCCTCTCGTCTCCGCCCGTCTCCGCTCGGAGAACTGAAGAATTACGCGACTACCGATGATCCAGTGCACTTACCGGCAAGTACACGATCCAGCACCGACGATACGGCCGCAGCCGCCGCCTGCATCTGCCCCACACACCCCTTCCTAATGCACGAGACTGCGGCTGAATTTCAGATCACCTGCGAATCGATACCGTCCCGCACACCATGCTGTTAGCAAATCTTATTTTCTTTGATGAAACGCTTTTCTCCGAATTGTCTCTGAATCAGCCCTCTAATCGAGGGCGATTTTTTGATTTTTCTATATGAAGTCGCGGGTTTGTTTGATTTGTTATGCAGATGCGTCCTAAGAATTAGACGAAAACAAAGATAAAAAGAGAAACGAAAAGAAAATAGAAAAATTACGTAAATATTAGTATTTAAGATTTGTAACAGTGGTATCTTTTCCCAAAAATTTGGCCACGATTCATAAGTTGCGGATATCACAAATTTTGTAATATTTAGCTACAATTGTAAAATGAGAATGTAAAATTTAGTACGACGATTTGAATTTCAACATCTTGAAAAGTAATGCAGAGTTTTTAAAATTGGATTGTATATTGATTATTTTGGTTGTATTTATTATTATGATTATTATTCTTATTGAGGTGAAAGGGTATTAAATTAATTGTCCTTCCTATCAAGTTAATATAATGACTGAGAGAATTAATAATCGATAAGAATGTTGATTTAATCAATAAAATTTGTTAAAATTTGATAGAGATTGATTTGTATTGCCATGGTTTTTTGTTAATCCTTTCCACTCGAAGCCATTTTAACCCTAAATCTGAAATAGTTTTCCTCGCCTACAGTATTACAGTATTTTACATGATTTATTTCATTTACTGTATACAAAATTGAGTCTTGTGACTCATAGAAATGTTACATTTGTAAGAGCTTTTTCAAATATAAACGATAAAGTAAAAATTTTTTAATATCATATAACAATTTTTAGTGGTTCATCGGTGTTACCGCTCCAGTGCAAAGCGTTAATAGCTATCTCTCTCGTTGCGGTTATTATAATATAAATGATAAGAGTTAATTTTGTAGCTAAAATTGCTTGCTAGTGCGCACAGCAGAATTTCAATAAGAACGAACGTGTTCTATTAGAAACGAAGCTTCTCAAAGGCAAGCACCGTTTTCCTCTTTATTATTATATGCTTTTCCTTATATACATCTTCCTCTTTATTATTGTATATTTATTATTATTCCTCTTTTTATTATTATTAATTCCTTCATCCTCTTATTATTAGTTCCTTCTTTCGTACTCCAGATATTAGAAGGACTAAGAATAATGTACAATTTTCTTAAACGACGTTCCGTAAGAAATTAGAAACTATTCAATATCTATGTAATAAAAGCTACGTGTAACAATATTGTATCTGCTAAAATAGACTATTTGGTTTGAAGCACCAATAAATAAATAAGTGAATTAAATATATCTTAGAAATAGGCAAGAATTGGATATCATAGTTGATATCCTACTTTAAGTCATGAATCTTGTTACAGGAGACCTTTCGATCGCTATAGCAACGTTTCCTCTGCCGTGACACTATGATATTGTCCTAAAAATTTGTCAAATAACTCTGATTTCAAGCCCCTGGTAATACGCGTTGCGCAAACGATATCGCGTGTTCCGAGCAGGATCACGAGCGCTAACGCAACGGACAATGATCAGGATCAAGGATTCTATAGGCTAGCCGTATACGCGATTCGATTACCGTCCGGGTTAAAAGCACTTGGCAGAGATACTCACGAAAAAGGAGCTGCCCTTCCGGAATGCCAAGGATCGGCTGGCTCTGCCGGCGTCCACGAATTCGCTCGCGGTAACGAGGCCGAAACAGAGGATGCTCCAGAACAACAGACGCATAATCAGCGGATGTCAGGCCCTGAGCCAAGATGTCCTCTCTCGCGACGCTACCCGCGTGGCCTATAGATCGCGCGAACTGTCTCTCGCCAGAAATGTCCTCGTCCGACGAGATCGGATCGGTTCGAGCTCGGTCGCGTCGCCTTGGGATATCGATAACGGTGCTCTCTCGACCCCACTATTGCCACTTCTTCCTTCCGCTTCCAGCGTTCATGGGTTCCCTCGCCCACAAATGTTCAGTCGTATCAATTAGCATGAGCGGAGTCAGCTATTTTCGAACCGAAGATTCTCGATTTCATTTAACCCCTTGCTGTCTGAAGTGTGCCTTTGTCAGTATCATCCGATTCCATTTCCCTCCATTATCATCGCTAGCGGATTTAACGCATTTATGACGAAGCTGAATACATCAAATATACTAAAAGAGTAAACAAATTTTAAGAATTTCAAAAAGCTATTTTATATAAGAATCTACAGTCTACGTCCAAAGATGTAGTTATGACTGAACTGCGAATTTAAATTCTCAGTTTTAATAAACCTCTTTTTTCGAGGTTTCGTTGTATTCAAAAGTATCATATAATGCGCAACAATTATATTAATATTTTTGCTTCGGAATCGTACGAAATGCCTGAGCCTGTTTTCTTCTCTGAACGAAGAGCTCTGTTAATTAATATATGAGCTTATCTAGTAGACGAACTTAATTTTTA
This sequence comes from Megalopta genalis, assembly GCF_051020955.1. Classification (NCBI taxonomy): domain Eukaryota; kingdom Metazoa; phylum Arthropoda; class Insecta; order Hymenoptera; family Halictidae; genus Megalopta; species Megalopta genalis. Next base: position 20,849,739 of record NC_135020.1, on the reverse strand, counting down.
TCAAAATGGTATTTTGAAATTTTCAGTATGCATATAAGTTGTCGAGATCTATAAAATGTATTTTTTTTTTAATTTTCATTATGAGCTCAGACAAAAAAAAATTGAAAAACATCATTTTTTAATTTTTTTATCATTCCAATGAATTGCACATTTCATGGAAAACTAGTCGATCTAACATCTAAAAAATATTCAAGTTCTTCGAATCAATTTTAAAAAAGTTATATTAAATTTGAAAAAGCGTTGACGTACTTTCCGAGACGACTATTGTTGGCTCATGTTCCAATCGGAGAAGTTGCGAAACGTATTTTGGTTTAAGTCTTTTATTTTCAAATATATTTCAAACAATAAGACTGATAATAATAGCAACTGAGTTACGCGATGAGAGAGACAATTGATGGGGTAGAATGTAAAGTCTAATATAATAGACATTGATGACAACGGTAAATTAATCGAATTTCTGTCGAAACAGATATCACGTTTCCTTATTTCATCCTGTGTTTGTCTAATCGTTTATTCCCCTGTCTTTTCGCTCTATCACTTCCTCCTTTTCCACTCATTAATACATGCTCCCCCATTGTCTGCGCCTTCGTTGCGAGATACTGAATTTGGCTAAACGGCTACAATTTGTCTGGGACGCAAGCGCTAGTCTCTGTCGAAAACGCGAGACACGATGAATTTCTCCGGCCCAAAGCATCAGATTCTCCTTTGTCTGAAATATGGAACGTGCCAGTACCTCTCGCTCGAATACCGAGACTCTCCTCGGTAAACTACTAAACTGCCTGGAACACGAAGCGATCTTGCGTTCTCCTCCCTGTCTCTATCTATGTTTCGCTCTCTTCCTCTCGCCCTTTTCTTGCTTTCTCTCCCCCTCGAGTCATTTTACGACCAACACTCCGCCGTCTGAGGTATCGGACGAGTCGGTACATGCTAGAACCTAGAAGTGATTTGTCTATCGATCCACGAGACACGACTGACCCACCGTAACATTGATTGTTATTATTATTGCCACTATCAATACTCTCACACGTTACCAGGCAACATAATTGCACGTAACATATTCGAGTGGTACTATTCCCTTGCACTCTAACCAATCCGTATACGTTCCTTGGATGAAAATGGAACCATCTGACATCCTAGTCTTTGCAAAATTCTTGTTTCTTTACAATTTTGTTGCGATCTAATCGGGCTGAAAAGTATTGTTATTATTATTATTACTGTTATTATTATTATTATTATTGTTTATTGTTAATTTTAGCTTCAAGACCAAGGAATGGACTTGGTATACAATTTTCTTTACCCTCTCTACTTTTTCCTTGCCTTCTTATATTTATAATCTACTTTCTGTAACCAGGCCATTATTTTTCTGCCTTTCTTTCTGCAAAATATCTCCGTTAACGTACACGTCCTTCTTTCAAAACCATGACAATCCACTAACAGATGCTTCAACGTGAAGCCATACCTCTGCCATAATTACATATTTCAAATCCACGTTCCCTATCCTCTAATCCAGGGCTCGGTATTAACCAGCATACAACATAAGGGTCGCGAGGGCTACGCCCCCTGACTCCTGTCGCGCGTCTCGCTCGTCGTGGTCGCCACTTTTCGGCTCGAAGTACCTCAGGCGTTCCATGTTTGTGTTAGGCTGGTGCTCGGAATAGTCGGACACACAACGCGGGGAGTGAGGCGCTGCGGCGGTAGTCAGAAGGTGGAGCTTCATGTTGCGTGTCCAACCATTTCGAGCACTGGCTTAACACAAACATAGAGCGCCTGAGGTGTTCTGTGCCGAAAGAGGCGAGTCAGGGGGCGTAGTCCTCGTGATCCGCATGTTGCGTGCTGATTAATTCCGAGCCCTGCTCTAATTAATATATATTATAATTTTCTAAACTTCCGCATCGTGCCCTAGCAATTAACTTCTGACCATTTTTCTCGTCCCTGATTGTAGTCAGGTATTCTGGCGGCAATTTATCGATTTATATATTCGTGTATCTTTACTCTCATACACTACAGGGTGTCCTAAAATTATGGTACTTCCGGGAAATTAGAGATTACTGAGGTCATTCGAAGCAACTTTTTCCTTTACAAAAATGTTCTCCGAGGCATCGTTAACGAATTATTAACGGAAAACAGTAACCAATGAGAGGCGAGCTCGGTTGGCGCGAAGCGGCCTAGCCAACGAGCGCGCGAAGCCCAGTTCCGCTTATTGGCTCGGCCGCCTAGCACCAGGGGAGCTCGCCCCTTATTGGTCATTGTTTTCCCTCAATAACTCGTAAACGATGCTTCGAAAAAAATTTTTGTAAAGGAAAAAGTTACTTCAAATCACCTCAGGAACTCCTCATTTTCCGAAAATATCATAATTTTAGGACACCCTGTATAATACATTATATCTTTGACAACGTCCTACTTCTTTCCCTTGAAATCCTTCTCGATTGAAAGGTACTATGAAAGGGACATCGTAAATATCCTGAAGGTGGGAGAACTAAGAAGCTGGACCGTTTTTTGTTTCGCAGTAATATTCATGCACACGCATTTGCAAGTTAGCATAGTTACAATTCGTTATCGTGTCAAGCGTAGTTGTAACACATGAGAGAATCTTTTTCGTAGGCCTTCCGGCATACGACAGTGCGAAGTCCGTAAAATTGAAAGTGATTTGCATAGGTTCAACGTCAGGCTTAAAGGGGTATGTATTCTGTTTTTGAACCTTAAAAAATCTTGATTTTATGCATGTTTTGAAAGTGATTTTGCTAATTCGTAAAATTAATGATGTTATAAATGTTTGTAATACGTATACACACTTCCGAATGATTGTCAAGGGTAAATCTCGACGTATAAAGTTTTAATTGATCAATTGATTTGAAATTTCCAGAGCATGAATCAGAATTTTTAATTATCCGTCAGTTTTTTGCTGCTTCTTTTCAACATGCTGAAGACAAAAAAATATTTATGAAATCGACAATTGTAATTCAAACTGCTGATATTTTGTATGTAATCAAAATCACTATACTACCTTGATTCGGATCAAGGAATTACATCAAAAATATCAAAAAATCATGGTTAACAATCAATACAATTTTCGTAAAACACTCAATAAAACAGAACATATCTCATGTGATTTTAATTATGTTCACTTCAAAAATATTGATTATGTACTTCAAATACCCATAAATATATGTGCCAAATTTAATGCAAGAAGTTCAACAGTCCTTTTAAAAATAATCCTTAACAATTCGTTGAGAAATGGCATTCGAAATCAGACTACCCTTCTAAATTGAGCTTCGCTATCCAAAAATCTACACATCTGTTAAGAAATAATTCTCTTAATTCTGAATTGAAGGAGTTCTTTCTATGAAGCATGCGAAATTGAATGAAATTGTACTTATTCCAGCAAATCATTCGATTGCCACAGCACAAAGTGGATTGTGAACGCATTACGGGAATGCGAGCATGTTTCATTGTTCAGAGTTTCGAAAGTCGGCTCTAACCGGACATCGTCGAAGCATCGATTCGACAAGGGCCAGGTTGTAATCGGTTAGGGTGGTACTTATCGAACAAGACAGTTCATTAAACTTGGGCAAATGCATTTAGCTACACTTCTCGCGCGACAAGACCGTTCTCGCGGAATCGGCGACGGAATAATTCCCGGGAGTCAGGCCAGTCTGTCAGCCGGCAATTGGTACCTTTGCAGTTAGTTACCATCGATTAGAGTGACTTCACCGACCTGTTAAACCGGCTCGGGTCGGGTCTCGAATAGGCCTTCCGCGGAGCCCGAACAACGGTAAACCGGTGTTTAATAAGAAATTATTTGCCGCTCTTCCGGCGTCTAATGGCTCATCTTAAGACCGTATTTAGGGACTTAACTTCAGCACTGCATAAAACACGAGCACCCCAGTATATTCCTCAACGTCGCGCACCGGGATAATATCGTCGCAACAAGGACTAGAATAAAAATTTTCGCTTCAACCAAGCACGATGAAATTTTTGGCACACATTCATAAATATCCGTATTAAATAATGGTGTAAAAATAATCTTCCGTAGATTATCCAGAATTCTATTCAGGGAACCTCGATGATAAAAATCGATCAATTGTTATCAAAACTGATTACATCGTGTTGGAAAGCGATCTTTTAGCATATAATAATTATTAAGATGTACATATTTTAATCCTATGAAAAATATTATTTTCGCGATGCTTAGTTTTTTTTCGAAAATTCGATTGTAAGATCACAACAGGTTTGTGATTAACATCTCATTAAATCTCAAATAGCATCGATTGTTCAGATTCTAAATGGTGTCATTCTTGAACTATGCGTCTTTAGACCTCCAATTTTAAACTGAATTTTGAATTGAACATTACAATGATCTACTTTCATTACGGAAAAATTCAATCAAATAAACCTGTTAATTTAAAGTTCAATGTTATCAGTGCTGCTAAATAAAAAGAATGAGAAAGTTTATTTTAGTACCGTTATAACAAATAATCTCCATCTTAACAAACGTCTAAGATCAAAATTTTAAAAGTCTCTTCTTATTATATCATAATTACTTACCGATATTAAAGGATGTTGTCAATATATCTAAAAAGACATATTTCAAATTTAACAACAAATTTAACAACTTACAGGTAACATTACAAACTAAAATTTCATTAATAAATCTTTTAGAATCTACGCTTCAAATTTTTCATTTTCGTCCATTGCTTTTTATTCGCAGTTCATTATTGCCACGACAGCATTTTATTATACGCTTGTATACGTTTGCGTAGGATTTTGTTTAATAATAGAAATAGATGAGCGAGGTAGTAGTTTTTTAGCTTATAGATCTCCGGTAGATATCCGTAGCAGATAGAAAACGGGTTTCGATAAATCATGCTCAGTGTTGGAATAGACAGGACTTGATGCGGATCTAACAACGCGAAACGTAAGACGGAAAAAGATTTATTCCCGCGGAAAGGAAGACTGACGCGGGCCGAGATGAAAGAAGCAGCTGGGTCGGGATGGAAGATGAAGGAAAAATGCGATAAAGTGTACAATGGGGAGATGAGATCCGGAACTAGAGCGTGCCATGTCTTAATTAACACGTTGAACGCGGTGATCAAATGGTTTAATGGCGGTATCGCATTACGATGTCATCAAACAGGAAGACCAATATCGTACCACTTAAGACATTTTCTTATCTAAGAAAACTAGCTATACGTTTTCGAAACGCAGATATATAAAGTCAAAAGATACAGAGAGATCTTTTTTTTAATATAAAAAGAAATAGTTTATTTACAATAACTTATTATTTATCGTATATGATTCCATATTTTTAAAGTAACCAAGGTGTATTATTTTTGTCTTGTCTTTAAAATTATATTTATCTCTGAAATACAGTAATATAATTTAGTAGAAATAAAATAAAATAAATTCTTCTTTAAAGAAAACAAGTAGTATATGCAATATAGAATACAGAAGATTTAATTATTATATAAGGAAATATTGAAACACTTTTACAAATGATATTACTTATTATGCCATTATTACTTAATATTTCCTTTTTAATGATATTACTTATTATATAAATGATAAAAGTTACGTCGGTTCTTCCTTACTTACTAAATTAAATTTATGGAGTACAAAAAACGCTATAAACATTTTATTTATCGCTAAATGTTGCATGAATAATGAATAATAATAATAATAATTTGTTATTAAATTTGAATCATGTATATTCTACATCGAATGTTAATAACTTCTGAATATTGTAACGATGGATTGAGTATTATAAAATGACAAGTACATCATTGAATATCATCGGGGCTTTTAAACTGTCAAAATACGTTTACATTTGACAGTAAAAGCCCACGACCATCGTTATTCTGACACTATGACAACGTAATAATTACTAGTTAATATACTTCATTTCTTAAAAACAATGAATACATATGCAATAACAAACTGCGAGATTGTTATTTCAGTTGAAGCCTGGATAGGAATTACTTCTAAACTGAAAAAGTTAGAACGTTTAATGCTACACTGGCAAAGGTCGCGATCTACTGTCATGTTGAAACGATCCTTTAATAAAAAGTGGAGATTCGATCCAAAATTCCAAGTCCGTCAGGACATGAGGGATAGATCATAGAACAGTCTTCATGTCTCCTACCAGCTGCAGCAGCATCCAAGTACTCTTGATCCATGTTCGATTCGCTCCCATGATCTGGGCTAGAAATGAAACGTTCAATTGAAGATAGAGAATAACAGCGGTCATAAATTTAAGACAAGTACAATGCTTCTTGTGATGGATTGCGATTCGTAAGACGTCGCTTTAGAGAAGATTTGCATTCATAGTACAGTAAAATTCTCCCTAATTGACGCTCAGCTTGGAAACGAAAATGGATAATTTTGGAAGAGAAGATGTGATTATTCGTAACTTGCGACTCGTTTTTATAGTCGCTGATCGTCAACAAAACGAGCAGCAAGGCTCGATTAATCGTATCTTCTCTTCCCAAATTCTCCATTTTTGTTTCCAAGCTGAGCGTCAATTAGGAAGTATTTGCTGTACATTCTACTAATTTCTCTTTTCTTCTCTTTCGTTCTCAACTTTTGTCTATTTCTGTAACTGTGTCACGAAATTACAATTTAATTGCTAATGTAATCTTACCTAAACAGTAAATGTAATAGTTCTCCGATTAGGCCTTCGTCTTCCAGCGGCGTTGCTGCTGCTTCGCAAATGTTCTTTTTGAGGCAACTCTTCCCGTCGATGTTCCTCCTAGAAATATTTCGTTGACGGTGTTAATTAAATCGTATAATTCTACTAGAATTTATTACTAATTTTCAGTCTCAAGCATTATTTGAATAAAACATTCGAAAAACGATCATTTAAATAAAGTATCACCTTTTCTTGTTCAATACAGCTTTCAAATAATTAGTTTCTTCGAAGAAACAAATGGTTTTTCTCGGTATTATATTCTTATCTGGCTATTAAGTGAAATATGTTTTTGTTTTCTTTTCTTCTTCTTCGTCGTTTAACGCTGTATCGACTTCTCGGTCATTAGCGATGGAAATACGGTGCTGTTATTTTATGTACCCTGGGTAGTTGTTGTTAGATTTTGTGCCATAGCTAAGTTTGTATTGGAATGATCGCACTATTGATTTCTGAAATAGCTTCTGATGTTTTACGGATGAATAATGCATAATGAGTAATGTATATTCTATATTGAACATTAATAACTTCTAAATACTTTTATTATTTATATTACTATATTTATATATTATATATGATATATTATTATATTTATTATTTATATTATTATTTTCATTATAACCGTACGCTTAAGTTTGAGATTGAACAGCTACAGCCACTCCTAAGTGATCTTATTTATAACTCGATTGTCGATCGCTGTAGTTTTTAACATTTTATTTACCGGAAGCCTATTTATAAGCTTCTCAATAACTGAACTGTGTCTAAAAGAGAAGCTCAATAATTTTCTTTTAAATAATTATTTCGAAAGAATTTGGAATGCTATATTAATCTAAATAATTTGGTGGATTATAGATGAAAGCATTGTAATTTTTTAACAAATTTATAAAAAATCCGTAACTGTTCATCGGATCGTAAAAGGACTATTGCAAAAGTGCCGATAGATAAAGTGTTAAAATGCGGAACTATAAGAAAATGTTACGAAACTCGGTCTTTGAAGCAGCAATCCTGGCTTCCTGCCTCAAAACTTGAACAGTTCGAATCGAATAAGATTCTCACCTGTCTAGTTCGCTCTCGAGAATATCATAGACAGCTGTTCTCTCGTTCCAATCGACATTTCTGCGTCGTCGCGACGAGCCCTCGAAGAAATTGGTGAAGAAGGTAGCGTTGTCCGGCAGACTGTACTGGAATTGTATATTTTGGCCGTAAACCAAGGTTCTACCGGACAGCTGCACCGGTATCGCGATTCCGATAAGTAGCTGAAAAATATAAAAGAGGGGAAATTTAGAAAATCACAGAATAAATCAGTTTCATTTCAATATAAAATACAGTCGTGGACAAATACATGTGGGTATGTTTCAGAACGGAATTACTTTTTAACAATCAGACTGCACTTTTGAGGGATACTAGAGGGACTATTGTACTAGATAATATCTAAACAAATATTTGCAAAAGTTACAATTCGTTAGAATGATGAACAAAATAAAAAAGTGATGTTTTTTACCTTTTTTATCTGAGCCTATAATGAAATTACAAACAATGCATCTCGATAACTTATATATGCATATTGAAAATTTCATCGAAATCGATTAATATTTCGGTTAATAACATGGACAACACATTTTCTATTTTAAAATTGTTGAAATCATAAATACTCTTGCACGGGAAATGATTGAATAAATTTCATAATTTGAGCGTACATTATAATAAATACGGAGAGAGTAAAAATAAATTATCTTGTCATTCTTATAAAACAACACCTGTTAATTATTTTTAGAGCTTTGCAGGTTTAGTGTTAAAGGAGCCTTGTATAGACTAGAAGTCGTAATCCATTTGAAACTTAATTGGACAAAATTAGTTTGTCATTAGTTTGAAATACACACTCGTACTCACGATTTCTATCCGCTCTGTTCCTACATACGTATCGCAAGTTTGAACTGTTTGAGGTAACACGAGTTCGTTCCACTACTATGTTGCAAGTTTGAAGTGATGTAAGTGAAGTGGCTAGTTATTATGACTATCGGCGTATTTCAAGTTGTTTTATTCCGAAAAACAAGTTATAAAATACCTAAAATGACACTAAGAAGATACTCTAAGGTTTCCAATTTCGGAAACATTAACGTGATGACTGCACTACAAATTCATGCATTTATAACAAAAATATATAAAATGCAAAACTGTAAAGACATTAGAAAAATTTGTAAATATTATTACTGGACTGCGGATTTCACGAATTTGTAACAAACGTGATCAGGTACAATTTAAAACAATAGATGGACTTAATGAATTTAAGAACATCAATGTATGAATTTCAAATTATTAAAATGACTACAGGAAGAAAGAAATTTCTGTTTGACTCGCGTATCTTGCAATTGATGCAAGCAATTTTTATTTTGTATAAAGATCCGCAGTGTAGTTATTATACGACTAATTAAAACCTTTAAAAGGAATACCTTCGTATTTAATTTCTGTTTCCTGTAGTTGATTTGGGAAATTTTAATTCTGCATTAAGATCACAGACTCATGCTTTTGGAGACTGTTTTAAAATATAAAATTGATTTCAAATTATTCCAGTTCGACAGAAGATTTTTTCAGGATTCGGTGAGAGAAAAATTCGATTAATTTTGGTTAATAGTAACATTTCTTAATTTCATAAGTTAATAGCATTTTCGAAGTTTGCAATTGTGCATTGTAAATATATTTGTAAGAGCACAAAGATCTGCAGTATAATGACAACTATTAATCAGTATTTATGAAAATGATTACACACTTATCGTATCGACCTTGCTTTTAAACGATTGCAATTAATTTAATTAAATGAATCAGTCCATTGTACATTATAAAGAGAATTCATAAAATTATTATTTTTCTTCCATATTAATTGTGGAATATCGATTCTTGTTCACACGGAAGGATCGTCTCACTAAATCCGGTATGATTTAATCGAATCACTGGTGGAACTTTCTGCAACGTATTTCCCACAACGTACAAGTTCAAGACATTTAATTGATTTCGCCGTCCATGTGCAAGCGGAACAACTAATACACGGTTAGTTCCTCAACAAAACTTCGCCGCTACGTTGCTCGCGAGTTCTGTAACGGTGATATTAGGAGAAGTCTGATATTAGGCGACCCACGGTTGTAGACCAGAGAACTGTTTGGATTTCCAACGCAGGCAACAATCATTCCTCGCAGAGTCGCTTCGGTCGGCGAGCGTCGGCGTTAGGAGAGCATTCGAGCCCGGAGCTCGAGTAGCTCGAAGCCTTCGAATATCACCAATCAGCCGGTGATTATCGATTCACCGTAGAGATTTCTTCTCATTCTAACCGAACGAAAAAATAAGTCCCGTCCCCGAGGTTCGCGGCGTGGAAAGGATCGACGAAGAAGAGAAGGATCGATGGGGAACGGAAGAAACAAACGAGCCGGGCTCCGGTTCCAGCCACTTCCAGCCCGTTCATTTTCATACGCGATGGAGCAATTTGTCCGCGACGGAGGCCCATTCATCGGTTGAAAGGGAGTCCGGGCGAAAAAATTCATCACCGAAAGTACGTAAGCGTGTAAAACAGCCAGAGAATAAAAGCCGGCCGTAATCCTGCTTTCTTTGGCCCGGGAGAAACCGGATCGCCGAGAAGTTTGACGATGACGCTCTCCTGTTTTTCCTCGGTGTCTTCGGCTCGGGCTAAATGGGCTCTCGGTCTCGTCTCGGGCTCGGGCCCGGGCTCGAGCATGGGCGTGACCGGCTAAAGAAACTGCAGCGAAAAAGAGCGCGACGAACGAATGCAATATCGCTTCGCGTCTCCTTTGCCATCGTCGATGAAAGCAGGCTCGGTAACACGAGCTAAACGAATCGAAGGACCCATCGAGGAAACGTTAGCTGCGAGAAAAGGTGACGACGGCACAGGAAACCAGCGAATTCGGCTACGTTCGCGTCGCGATCACGATGAAATCATCAGGGCGCAGCAATCAGAGCGAAGAAATAAGCTTTTATTTAGCCGAGATTTATTTCTATTGCTCAAACCTCGCGTGTACAACCAAAATGTCCACAATATTTGGAGCTAGTTATTTAAAATATTTTTTATACATTTCTTTTCACGAGCGGTTTTACGATATTTTGCAAGAATTACTAAAAATTTCCAAAAGATGCATAGAAAAAAGAATAGGAAGCCATCAAAAAGAGGTAAAAATAAGATGAACCTATAATTACTATTGTCACTGCTGCCATCGTTCACGCCGGATAAGACAAACTGATCCAGCGTCTGGTATATTTTTACATTTTGTGAATTACAAGAAAAATAGGTATATTTCTCACACCCCATGTGTTTGATACAGGCTGTAAAGAAAGGAAGTTTATTACTGTTACATGAAACTTTCAAACACAACTTTTATTGCCGTTTTGATCAACGCGATAACATTTTACACAGAATAACCAAAAGTCGTTCAGTTCACAGGCGACTACGTTGTAGCAGAACGAATTTTTTGTGGCAACGGGAATTTCGAAGATTCCGACGCTGATGTTTCATCTCTTTGTCGTGCAGCGTAGCTTCTAACACAAATGTGTTCCAAGAGACAACAGACCGAGACGCCGGTTTTCTAAACGATGGTTTTCGAAACAGAGCAGATTCGAATCAAGGCGGGGCTGATTAAAGATGCGCTGATATTAAAGCTGGCCCGACAACGACGGTTCTTTGCGTAGGAAAAGTAATTGCCAGACAGAGAAGATCCACGGAGAAGGCAAACTTCTCTCGCCCGCTAACTTCGCAGGATTGTTAAACGGAACTTTTGCAAGTGTAAAGAATTCGACGACCGGAAGGGTGGAGGGGCGGGAATCGGGTTGAGGGTGGCACGGAATCGCGAAAGAGACCGAAGATAGAGAAAGAAGTTTCCTCGCCGCCCCGTTCCCCGCAGGCTCGTCGGCCGCGCCTTTGAACCGTCGCTGAAGGAGGATAAATGTGCTGGGTGTAATGAAATGAAAAGTCTGGGGAAATGGAATCAAAGGAACAGCAAAAATCGCCTTGCTCGAATGGCAAAAGAAATCGTGCTTATTCTGGAATCTGCATGGTATTTTGCGCGTCTCGAGGGACCGACGGGAATAAATGTGGCGGGATAAACGCGGCAGATGCGGACACAATCCGCGAGCGGCTGGAATCGTTCGGGATTCTGAACCGCGGACGTCGTCTTTTCAGGAGAAGTCAAGAAAACATGTTTGTTGGGAGATGAACGAATATCATTCACGTTATGAAGCACGGCGGATGCGGCTGGCTGGACCGAGATTCGCTGGAAAGTAGTGTTGGCTCGTCTGTGGTCAGACCACGCGGATCTTTTGATTTCTAGAACCATTTCAATGTCTTCTTTTATTAGAACTTTCAGTACGGCGTTTCGCAGAAATGAGCGACTGAATTGTAGCACTTGACTTAATTTTGAAATGAATTTTAGCGCGAATATTTGGTTCGGCTTTGTAAAGCCCGACGAGATTCATAGCGTACTCACGGTAACATTTTTTTAAAGTGCTAAAATGAAACTGCCTATTTGATCCGTAGTTTGTAGTCGGCTATACACTTTTTGCACGCAAATGTTCAAGAAAATTGGATTAACGTTTGAATGGAAAAATAAGCAAAAGAAGTGTTATTTTTTAAATGTAATTTGTAAACTTATCGAGACATTGAAAATCGGATTGCGAAGCAGGATTCCTTATTGAAAGATGGAAGATTGATGGAAGATTGAATCCTTATGGAATCAGGGACTGTACGAACGACCTATTAAATATAGCAGAACTTTTGTAACGCTATTCCGTGTGATATCTCCGCGTTAATATGTGACTCGTCAGTTGAACCTAATATTCCGTGGACGTGTAGAATATAGCAGAAATAATAAAAGCAGTGATTTTAATAAACATGTATACTTAATAAACTATGACGACTAACGAAATCCCGACGGAAACTTCGTCGGTCCGTCAAGCCGTAGAGGTAAAAATTCCATCCGCCAAAATTTACAATAGTGGAGCACTGAACCTCATCAATAAAATGACATCAGTGCGGTTTTTAAATTTATTATAGTTAACGTCTAGCAAGTAAAACGGAAAGATGGAGTAACTCAACAGTTTGACGCCAGAAGTAACGCCAAGAACGGTAACGCCAAGGAACAATGACACCGCGTAAATCGGTGAAGATGAAATCTCTCTTGGCTTCTTCTACGCCAAGTGTGATTGAGAGCGGTATCACTTTCCTACTGTCGTCACGCTACTGGATTATCTTGATATCACTGACAATGTTTTTATCGACACGATTTCAGCGACGTCGCATTTCATCGACATTGTTTATATGCCAACACGTTGAAATCGCCGACAAATATTTACACATCGACTCTCGTTTCACCGACAAGTGTTCGCTGACAAATGTTTCCGAACGAATTAAAACACGGATACATTAATTACACGTGTACCCATGTATTTTGGAACTCGTGCACTCTAGTACCCCTGTAACCATGTATTAATAAATACACGGGTTAATACACGGATATATTGACGACACGTATAACGTGTGTATGCAATACCCGTTCAAAACCGACATCCTCGCGCGGAACGGTTCGGCTCCGACCAAATGAGGGCGCGTACGAACGGTGTGAATCGGTGCACGGTTCGGGCATCATCGGTCGGAGCCGAACCGTTCCCAGAAACGCGAGCGAAAGGGTACCACACCAGCACTGTACTACAAATATTAGGGAGTGGGGGAAAGTGAGTGGTTCGATCCGGCCTACGTGACCCTAGCGCCGTAATCCAGCGCGTCTTCTGGCCTTTTATTAATAACTTGAACATTAATTATTTCGAGAACTATAAGGCGTCTGCCTCTAAAACCGGGTATCATTGGATTCAGCTTTACAAGCTCCATCACTGTACCAAATCTGATCAAAAAGTGAGCGTCAACCCCGGGGACCTCTTCTTGTAATTTTCTTTTGTTTGAAAAAGCATTTTAATAGTTTGAAACTAATAGTTTGAACTATGTTTAATAAGAATTTAATTACAAGCAAAATACTATATTTTGGACTTTAATAAAGTATTATTTACCTATCGCGAAACGTCTTTTTGCACATAATCACTAATGCAATAAATGCACAAAAAATATTTTTCGTAACATTCGTGCTCTAATAATCGCGTATTGTAAAAGATTAATCTCCGACAGTTTCCAAATCCAAGAATTAAAACTTGAAACTATCGCAGGAAAACGCGATATGCAAAAAGACCCTATGTAACTAGGAAACAGATTACCGCGTAAAGAATTGTCGGACAGTTCCATGGTCAGTGTATTCGTGAACGTTTTCAACAATATCTACGCAAATATGTGAATTTAAAAAAAAATAATACTTTGAAATATTGAAATATTAAGTATACAGAAATATCGAAGTATGCGAGATATTAAATATCAACACGGATATATTAACTACACGTGTATACGTTTGTATGCAATACCTGTTCAAAATCAACATTCCTACGTGAAACGGTTCGGCTCCGACCAAATGAGGGCGCGTACGAACGGCGTGAATCGGTGCACGGTTCGGGCATCATCGGTCGGAGCCGAACCGTTCCCAGAAACGCGAGCGAAAGGGTACCACACCAGCACTGTACTACAAATATTAGGGAGTGGGGGAAAGTGAGTGGTTCGATCCAGACTACCAGAACTCTCGCGCCGTAATCCAGCGCGTCTTTCTGGCCTTTTATTAAAAACTTTAACACTAACTATCTCAGAAACTATAAGCCGCCTGCCTCTAAAACCGGGTATCATTGGATTCAGCTTTACAAGCTCTATCACTGCCAAATCTCATCAAAAAGTGTGAGCGTCAACCTTGACATAACCTCTTCTTGTAATATTCTTCTGTTTGAAAAAGCATTTTAATAGTTTGAAACTAATAGTTTGAACTATGTTTAATAATAATTTAATTACAAGCAAAATACTATATTTTGGACTTTAATAAAGTATTATTTACCTATCGCGAAACGTCGTTTTGCACATAATCACTAATGCAATTAGGCAGATTAAAGTCATTGAATGTATTGGTACAATAAATGCACAAAAAATATTTTTCGTAACATTCGTGCTCTAATTATTGCGTATTCTAAAAGATTAATCTCCGACAGCTTCCAAATTCAGGTGTAAAAACTTGAAACTATCATAGGAAAACGGTTACTATATCTTAAGATGAAAGGGCGTGGTTCATCCTTCGTACCGTAGTTAGGGAGCGAATGATCTCAGAGGTAACAACATATTTTATTTTTCTATGTTTTATTTATTTATTTATTTATTTATTTATTTATTTATTTATTTATTTCTATGTTATTTCTCTTTTCTTTTTCTTATCTTCATCGCATTTATTTTTCCATGCTCGCGAATCAGAGGCCCTATAAAATCATGAATTTCGGTCACTCGGCTAATCCTAAGGCTAACGGACGATGTCAGGGCATAAGGTCCACACCAAGAAAGTCACCCGATATCCTTCAGCCGTACCCGAGTCGTAAACTGATAATCAAAGAGACACTGAATAGTCTCTCAAAAATGGCATCGTCAAAATCGAGCGCAGCCTAAACCTACACAGAAAAACGAGACGATGCGACAATATTCGCGTCGTGACAACTTCGAACCGCGTGATCCCAAAGAATTGTAAACGCAACGTATACTCTTATTCGAGGTTCCCATTCAGTTGAGGTTCCCAACATTTTCCAAATTTTCAAGGAATCGTCGAGCAGGTAAAAATTGCGGCGTCTCGTTCAACAGACCGTGGATAACGAATAGCATCGTGCTTAGTATTTCTGACGGCTCTACGACGTTATGTCTTTTATTCGGGGTTGTAGCACGCTTGAATTCGAGTTGCTCGCCGAGAGCGATGCGCCATCTTATAACCGTACGGCTCGTTCTATTTGTGCAGAAGGATTCAAAGGGAACGGCGCCGGGGAATCTCGACACCTCGGCACGAGCGGGGAACGGATATACGAAGCACGGGAAACGCGAAGGAGCTCCTCCTCGCGTTTCGAGCGGCTCGGCTGATAGGAAGACACAAGGCGCGTGGAGAGGGGTGGGGGAGGTGAAATAAAGCTCGACAAAGGGTGGGAGCAAGAGGGAACGGAAAATTACAGCGGGGCCGCGGCTCTTTTTTCCTATTCGTGGGAAATTTCGTCGGCCTCCGCGAACGCAGTCCTCGTATTTCAACTTTTGAAATACCGCTTAACCCCCATTCGTTTCCAAGATATTACGGCGTCGGTGAACTTTCTTTCTTCCAGGTGCTCCTTCCTTCGCTCCCTCCTGCCTTTATTCCACCCACTCCTTTCACTCGGCTCTTCATTTGCTTCCCACCTAGCCGTTGCCATTTGCTCGCCGACTTGTATCACGAATCGCCAAGGTTCGATTTCCGCGGAAGGGTTTAGCAGGATAAGCATGAGGAATCAGCTTCCACGCCGTTTTTCATTTTTGTTTGTGTTCCACACGATATCCTTAGCTTGCGATACAATTGTGTAAAATTTCTGACCTTTACCTCCACGTTCAAGGTAATACAGTAAATTCTCCCTAATTGACGCTCGAATTGTGCACAAAAATGGACAATTTCGGAAGAGGAGATACGATTATCCGAGCCTTGCGGTTCATTTTTATAGTCACGAATTGTCGACAACTGTAAAAAGAAAACGAGCGGCGAGGTTCGAGTAATCGTATCCCCTCTTTCCAGATTGTCCATTTTTGTGGGCGATCCAAGCGTCATTTAGGGAGACAATCTGAGCGTCAGTTAGGGAGACATTACTGTACATTGTCAAATAAAACAGAAGTTTCCCATGAGGCAGTCGCCTCCGTCCGATATAGTGTTTACAAACATTAATTGTTGCGAACTATTATGTACTGTTTCTTGCTCAGAAGAAATCCGCTGAGAAAAGGGTTGAACCGATTTCCAGCAACCCACCCATGTACGTTAACGCCCTCTCAGAGGTACGGTAAACGCTAGGGTAAAATGATCGCTTCTTATTAGTCTCAAATTAGACGCACTACTGAATTTTCACGAAACGAGGGACTCGAGTCCGGCCGATTAAAAACGAACAACGCGTCCTGACTCCCGTCGCCTCTCGCTCCTCCGTGATCTCCATTTTCGGCTAGGAGCACATCAGACGCGTGTTTTGGGCTTCGTGTATTGTACATTATTTACGCGACCACAGGCAAGCGGGACGCTCGACGGAAATCAGGAGGCTTAAAACAATCGAGACAAAGTGAAACAGACGCAATAAATACAAGATGCAAGAGATGCTTCATCCCTAAAGCATTAACTTCAGATTCTTTAGATGAACACATGATTATTTGTAATTACTAATTAATTACTAATGTTAACTACTGATTAGCATCTTGATAAACTTTTCATTGGATTATGGAGCAAACGTGCTGTACTATACACATATTTTCTATATTTATGTTGTATTATATAATTTTTTTAAACGGTTATCTAACGTAATGCAATTACATAATTCATTTGTCACAAATGTTCGATGCTACAAAGTAACTAATTGAAAATAATCGTGTTTTGCTCGTGCAGTATAGAAATTTTACGGATATCTTACGCTTAAGTTAACGTATAACGTCAAGATATATGTAATATACGTAATATGGGGAAAGGTGAAAATGAAGCACTACGCATAAATTAAATGACGCAAAGGCCAAGAGGCAGGGGGAATCGGTCGCCCGCTCCACCTAGCCTCTTCTAATGTTCACACTGTTGATTATTATTGGCTAAGTTATGCGCTCATCAAGAGACGTGATTGGGTGGAGCGGGCGACCGATCCCCCTTGCTCCTCGCGTCGATTAGCTTGTGGGTCTTCTCGTTTACCAATAGAAGTGGGTTTCCCTCTGCCGAAACAACTAACTTCTTCTGAGAAGAAGTAGACAATATTAAAAACGGAATGTTTTTATCATCGTCAATGTTTGTAAACACTATCTCGGACGGAGACAACTGCGGTAGAAGAATAGACAACTAAATCATTTACAAGTACGAACAAACTTTAAAGTCGATTTTTTCGAGAACGGAGCCCCGGTTAAAAAGATGTTATATCATATTGTTTTCTTACTTTTTCACGTAGAATCACCCCCCTCGGTTCCACTACGAATTCCGACCCATACTGTACATAAAATAAATACAAATGTCGCTAGAAATAATTACTCTCTATAAATCTTGAGTAATTATTTGTCATTCAATTTTTGAATTTAATATATATTTGATTACAAGAGTAACGATGTTTGTAATGGTGTCTCTAATGGTTTTGCCTGTAAAATGTATTAACACGTAACGTCGATCACACGTATACGCGTGACACAATTCTACGTCTCTGCTTAGAAATTAATTATCCAATATAGTTGCTTAAATTTCTGTAGAATTCCTACAATCTAGGAAAATTTAAAAATAATCACTTCAATATATTTTAACCCCGCAGCTTTGAATACAATAACTAAATAATTTTGATTTCGTGCGATTTTCCGAGGATTGCTCGACGCACTATAAATCATAGACTAAAAATCTGGCGTACCAGACGCGATCTCCCGTAAGTTGAAATTTTCAAACCCGGTCGCTCGGTTCACGTTCTTAAGTGAAAAACGACACGTGATCGATCATATAATTGTTTCTGAAGCGAGCCGAGTCTCGGCGCGCGTACTTGTTTGCGCGAGGAGACAGAAGTAATTGAAAGTCGTTGCGCTTCTTTGCGGCGCCCTCCGCCCTTCCGCTCGCTCATCCTCCTCCTCCTCCTCCAGTGTTACTTCTTTTTCGTCGCGCTTTGATGTCGCGCTTTTTGACGCAGTGCAGCTCCGTCTGTTTAGATACACACTGACCCAGAAACGGCGAATTTTATTTCCCGTCCCGGCCTTTTCCTTAAACGCGGGCATCGAAATATTTGCCGTGTCGCGCAGAGCCGCGGGAAATCCCCCAATCAGCTGTCTCCCTCCCCCCACCGTCGATCAGACAGGGTTCCACGACTTTATGGCCCCCTGCATCTCGACAAATTGCTGCGACACGCTCCTGCTTGCCTCGTGCCTGCGCATTGACCTGGAGGCGTCGGGTTCTTGATTCTTCGATCGCTTCGCCCGTTTCTTTCACGCTTTCCCGCATTCTAACGATCAGTTATGCTCGCCAAAGTATCCGTTGTCGAACCTCGAACACGCCTTTCACAACCTCTCTTCCACGGTAGTTTGAAACTATTATTCGACAGAAGCGGAGGTCCAAGTAAAGGGCAATCAGATTGTTAATTATTCGATTATTCGCAAATAAAGGGCACTTCGAATGGAAGTAAAATGGTATCGATCAGGTCGTATCCCGTAATAACTTATTCTTTAGTAACCCAGATATTTATTAGAATGTGAAGACTATCGAATGCTCAAGGCGTTCTTGTTGAAAATTTCAATAGAATATGAAATGTTACGCAAGAAGGTATCGGCGATTCTTAACTGTATAGTTCGACATTTTTATATGGGTGAGAAATAATTGATGCAGTTTGGCTACAGTGAATGTAGGAACGCAACGTTTACATGTAAATTGGCAACGAATTTGCAATTTTTAGGAAAGGCCAATTTAATCTGATGCGTGAGGTAAGATTTAATCGTTGCAATGCATAACTCCTTTGTTTGTGAAGAAGAAACAATAGGACAACGTTCCACATTGTGGTTAAAAATGAAATGAAATTAAGAATATTGATAAGTCAGTATGCGGCATAAAAGTTACAGCGAGCTATGTGTATGTAAATATGTATATATGTATACACAAAAACATCAGGAACAAGAACACGAATCTGTAACACATTTGTTATGTTTCGTGTTTCATTATCCAAATGATTGTTGCGTCCAGAGACAAGGGCCATAAAAAGGTCCCACCATTGGGGAAACCCTCTCAGGCCCCAACAAGGGTCAAGGCAGACACCCCCCTCCAAGGGGTGATTCGTGCCTTGACCAATAATAAACAATCTATCCCCATCCACGGTGCTCTTCCACAACTTTCCAGCGTTGGAAGAGCATTCTTCCACCAGCGCTCGCAGAGAGTGCAACACAAAAAATAAAGTTCTCTAAGACTACTAGAGACCCTTCCACGTCATTAGTTTGCCGTAGGAAGCGCGAATCGAGCGTACAATAGTTCGGTCGCGCATGTACGTTAGGCGACTAACCGAACGTACGGACAAAACAATGATTACAATTGCAAGTAATAATTATATGTGACCGAAATTCTCTTTTCGTTGTCCATCATTACTGATGATGGAAATTTATTTGCGTTGGTTATAACAGATATCGTTGAGAGAAACACAATTTCGATTGTTTTTAACTATACTGCGGATTTTTATGCAAGATACTGGAGTTACATAAATAGTTATTATTTCTTTTTCAATTATTTCAACGAGTTAAAATTAATACAACAGCTTTTCATAATTTTTTAAACGTTTCTATTGTTTTGAATTTGATCTAGTCTTTTGTGCTATAAATGCATAAAATCCGTTAGATAATTGTCATTAATGAGAAAATTGATTCCGGTTGATAATAAACTGTTATTCGAGACAGAAATTTTATTCCAAACGATAACTATTATTGGTGACCGAAATATTCCGTCGTTGATAAATATTACGAGTGATCGATACAGAATTTTCCTCATCAACTGTTGTAAATAACTGGAATAACTTCTCCGTATTTAAATTATAATAAACGAACGAAATTAAATTTCCGTCATCACTGTAACTGTTATTTGTAATAAAAAAAATTGAAATCTTATATTCACGTGGTAAATTAATTATTAACAATTTCTTTAAGAATTATCAATCAATAGTTTCAACTTGAATAATAAACACAACAAATTTTTCAAATACCTGTCATATTTTGTGTCTCTGTCTTTAAATTCATTTCAATTAGCTCGACGTACGTATCTCCGATATTCGAAGATGCAACATTGACAAATTCGTACATTTGTCAGAGAAGTAAATTTGTTCAGTTCCAATGTCGCGCACGCTTAAGATATCGGATCACTGGTAAAATATCACCCTGAAGTGTGTTATATGTTGCGAAACAGTAGCATTAATTCATTTAAGAGACGGGAACACGGTTAACCAACGGCGAAAGCTGGATCTTGCGAACCTCTTAAAAATGTAACTCTCCTTTAATAAACCCAGGTTATTACTATAAATAATTGTATCGCGGTAGGGGCGAAAGGCAGTAGTCAAAGCGTCAACTGCACATTTCCGTCGACCGTGATTCCGCAGAAAGCCGGCGTAACTGGAACGGGAGACGCGAGTAATTGAGAATGCCAGCGCCAACGATGGTAGCCAAAGCAAACAGGACATTTTGCTCCCGGCCGCGACAAGTTTGAATGAGAGCTACAGAAAGAGTCGACCGATTTAATTAGAAAATTTTAGATGGGGACTTTAGGTAAGGTTCGAGTTAATTATTGGCCGCGGATCGGGTCGGAGAATGGCAAGTCGAGACATTTCTCTCTATTTAAAGTTTCCGCTACTTCTCCGTCCGGCGAGGCAGAAGGCGAGACAAGGTAAGGGAAGATAGGAGAAGGCGGGAGAAGGCAGGGTGGTGGGCTGGGTTAAACGCGTCGCTGTTCTAAATCCCGGCGTCACGACGTCGAACTCTCAAGTTCGGTTCAGTTTGCGTACCGTTTCCTGCTACCGATTCCCTTTATGTCCGTTCCGCTGGATCAAGCTACCACGGGTAACGCGTTTAACGGCCATCTAATTAATTCCTCCCAGACGAGCCCGACATCGGAGATGTTAATTGCGGAAGAGGCAGCAGCCTTTGGCCGCCTAGCAACTCGGCCGACGATTCCTTCCGAGTTTTTGCCCCGTTTTTTCATCCCCGAAACTACTTCGAACATCGAACGCGGTTAGGTGGATACCAACCCCGGACTTTCGGCTGCACTCATGCCAGGAAAAATGAAGGGCGAAAGCAGCGGCGAGGATGTGGATAAATTATACCTCCGACTTCTAATTAGATCTAACTGTGCACTGCGAAATTCGTTTGACTTCAGCCAACGAAGGTTATCCTCGCGCATTTTTCGAATAACATGGATTATATTATGGAAGCCTGCTTATTATCTGATCCGCGGTGACGACGACGTTCCGCAAGAATTTCGCCTGACCGCTTCTAGTTGACCTTTCAACCCTTTTGCTACCACGGACGAGATATCTCGCACGTTCAATTATAAGGATCGAGTGTTTATTCGATAGAGGTATAATTGAGTCTCTTTTCATTCGCGCGTTAACAACAATCGGGTAAAACAGTCGTTAAAAAGTGATTAGCAGCAACGTACACACACATAGACAAACGTGTGTTAACGTAGCTTTCTATTATACTACCGACGAACTCGTGCTTTTATTATGTATAAAAAACCGGGTAAAACTGTGGAAATACGTGTACATAAATACTACCGAAAAAGAGACATAAGTGTAACAGGACATCTAATAAAATAAATTACAAATTGGTAATTTGTCGGTGTCAACAGGGTGTTTCATAATTATGTTACCACCCGGAAAAGAGTGATACCTCAGGTCATTCGAAGTAACTTTTTCCTTACCGAAAATGCAATCTGCAGCTTTATTTCCGAGTTATTAACGGAAAACAGTGACCAATGAGAGGCGAGCTCGCCAATCAGCGGAATTGGGCTTCGACCGCTCGTTGGCTCGGCCTCCTCGCGCCAACTGATCTCGCCTCTTATTGGTCGCTGTTTTTCGTTAATAACTCGTAAACGCAGCCGCGGATTGCATTTTTGCTAAGGAAAAAATTACTTCAATTAACCTCAAGAACCCCAATTTTCCACTTGTGCAATAATTTTGGGAAACCCTGTAGATCAAGTGAACTGCACGCTCATTGTTGCGACTGTACATCAACTTACCATGGTGTATTACCAAAGAAGTCATTGGAGGAGCACACAATCAACACAGATCAGCGGCAATACGTCAACATTCAACGAAATGCGAATAAATACCTTGTAATTGCCGCCGAAAGGGTATACAAGTGGTGGAGGATACAACAGTTGCCTCTTCTCACGAAGTTGTTCGGTTGCATACCCCCGAATCCTGTCCACTCCGAGGCAGAACAATAGAAACGCTGTCCACTTCGCGATCATCTGAATAAATATCGTTTGTCCCATGTTCATTATCCTCCGTTTACGGCGACGCGAGGCAAACACGAAAAGCAATGCGGTTTAAATGTCTGGGAACGTGATGTCGCCTACCTCTTTAGCCGAAAGATGACCCAGTCGAAATCAAGAAACCAGTTACGGCTCGTTCCTTGGAGCACAAAGGATCTCGCAGCTGTCGGCAAACTCGCAGCCTCTTGTCTGTCGAGGAACCCGGTCGGTAGAACTTGCAGTTCCTCGGCGAAATTAACGTGTCATCCGTCAACTCGCAGCATAGTTACACCGAGAGGCCTCTGCGGCTGACTGTAGGAGAGCTAAACGAGCTAATTTTCCAACGGATTCAACCGAGGACACCGTTTCAAACCGTTCGTCTTATCCGTTGATCTTTCGAATTTATAAAGCAAACAGTTTTCTTGGCTCTGGTCCCCTCGGCGTGCTAATGAGGAAAGGAAATATCGGTTTTTGTCGCGGTGAAGAAACGTGTTCTTCGTTTTGGGTTCTGCTGGCGGCGATTTTTGTAACCATAGCGACGGGAGTGTGTTATGCTTGTAGGTTTACAGACAATGTTTACGGTCAGGGTTGTTGACTCTGAAATTATTTTGTAAAGATTTCATTTTCAGAAGCGAATGTAGTAATTGTTCCTAATTGAACTACGGATACTATGCATTTCTGATAGCAAGTGATAAGTGAAATATTAAATTGTAGGAACGTTCGAAGTATTTAAGGGTATTGTTACATCCTCTTCGATTTATTCAAATTATTAATAGAATTATTATAATAATTATTATTAATAGAAGTGTTAATAGAAGTCTTATATAGTTTATACAAATTCAAGATACATTAGAAGCATTTGAGATTACTCTTACATTCATTATGATTTAGAAAACTTTTATCACCCGTAAAATATCCACGGTTTTATGCATTGTTCTCCGATCGCTATGAAAATTAACTCGAACTTACGATTATTCCAAGATTAATATAGTATTTAAAAATACCCAATTAATGTCCTTATATGAAGTATCATATTTCAACTTTACGGATGAAAAATGTAATTTCTACTAAATGGAATTCGGTGACAACATGTGATTTGCTCGGATTATCGAACTTTAAATAAACATTTCTTCTACATTAAACCAAGCGTGTAACGTGACGAGTGTTATCATATTACGCGATCTTCGATATAATTTCTCAGGAAGTCTAAAACCATAAACCGAATAATAAATCGTAACACTTGAACGAACTGAATATATATTCTTTAGAATTATTTCTCACAAATATGTGACATTATGTCAATTTAATCCAAATTTACATATTCGCAACACTGTACAAATTTCGTACAAGTGCTAACTCTTTGGGGCACAGGATTTCAGAGAATAATGTTGCATGTTGCACAGAAATTTTATTGCGTTTTAAATTCAACAAGATCGGTATATTTTTATTAACAAACGAATCACATAATATAAAAACGTAAAAATAATAATAATGCAATTCAGTTTGTTGTTATAGTGTGGGACTCAAATAGTCCCACCGTGCCACATGGTTTCATGAATGCGCATGCAGCTATTGCAATATTTCGAGGTGGGTCTGAGAATGTCCCACCATGCATTACCATGCATCAAAAAGATGGGACATTTTTAATTCCACCGTGCCACAAAGAGTTAATATAATACGTTCAAGTTTTTGGTAGACGATCTGAGAAAATTCACCTCACGCGAAGGGCTGAAAGGACGCGTTGAGAACTGCCGGTACACGAAGTGGACAAAAACTACGATACCACGGTAAAATACACGATAAGACTAGAAAACAGGTCCAGGACACTACGATTTTTATCGTCGAAGCGTTGGCCTCCACTCGTGACGAGCATTTGTCATCACGGTCGTCCCGTGATCGTGGTAGCGCGCCGGAAGTTGCCGAGCAGGCGTCTAACTGTTCTCCAGGTGACTGAGGATGCGACAACTCCGAAATGAGTAGCATTGCACAGGAGAAGTCTCGAGAACGCGCGCGGGGATCGCGAGTTGTAACTTGCCGGCGCTTCGCGTCGCGCGGAATCGGCGTCGTAGACGCTGTCGCGATGACAAAGGAACGGAATCTCGCGCGTACAAACAAGAAGGAAGAAGGGAAGGAAAAATAAGGAGCCGAGAATCGTCGCGCGTCGGGAAGATACGCGCGCCACCAAAGTGGACGATTTCGAGCAAGGCCAAGAAGTTGCGACGTCGATCCTCGTCTACCGGAAGAAGAATCCCGTTCTAAACGTTTCCCGGTCTGAGATATCGGGGGAACGGGTAAACAGAGTAGAAAGAAGGAAGATTCGTCATCGGGCAACGTCGAAGACGTTGCCTACCATTTCAGTTGGTGCTATAGAATTCAAAACTTGCTGTATCTTCCACACCGTCGAGTCGCGACCGCCGCTCGAGAAGTATCCGTATTGAAGTTTCGAGGACCCTCGATCACAAAGCATACATATTCTATTCCTAAGAGCCCGGCGAAAAGCGCGAGTCGAAGAATGCCGAACGAACAGAAAGAAAAGGAAAGTAGCTGTTCGAAACGGAAACGTGGGGTTGGGGGGGGCGAAGGGTGTAAACGCGATTGAAAATCGTGACAAACGGCCGCGCGAGCCGAGAAAACGTGAACGCGATCTGGAGATCGAAGAGAGATCGAGAGGGTGATTGAGAGCGAGAGAAGGAGAGAGGGGGGAGAGAGAGAGGGTGATTGCAGTCGGTTGGAAAAAAGAACTGTGGGCTTATGTCGCATTTCCGGCCATTTTACGGTGTGTCTCGACAGCGAAATTTACTTAGGACTTTTCTCGTGTCTCGTTCGATTTTTGCGGACGCGGGAAAGCGAGGCGGTACGATCGTCTGGTTAA
Source organism: Megalopta genalis (assembly GCF_051020955.1). Taxonomy (NCBI): domain Eukaryota; kingdom Metazoa; phylum Arthropoda; class Insecta; order Hymenoptera; family Halictidae; genus Megalopta; species Megalopta genalis. The sequence continues at coordinate 20,824,076 of NC_135020.1, read as the reverse complement.
AATCGAACCGACTTATGGTTGCACGGTCTGGAAAGGTATCACAAAAGGCGGCTGCTCTTATCGATCAGTCGAATTGGATGTCGAACGAAATGTTATCGTCTACTCTTTGCCGCGTGAATTGCTGCGCGTCGATTGCTCGCTTCAAATGCCGTTTCGATCACTGTCACTCCATTGTTGTTTGAGAACTTTGATCGATAGGCAGCGCGCCGAGAAATTTCCACTGTGTATAAAAATTCCGCGGCGATTATAGCTTGACACCGTCCCGGGTAACGAGTAATTTATGACGCTGCTGCGGGAATATCGGTTTATTTTGCATTCGATTGCTATTCGAGATTGTTTGTTGGAATCGATGAATCTTTCCGCTCGCGAATTGTTTAAGTGTATAATTGTTTGTCAGGATGTATTGAAAACGACTCACCTACGGCGGCCTTTATTTATCTGGGTACGGTAAACACTGACATGTGATTGTCTATGGGAAATAGATGTTCATATATATATATATATAATTGTTTACATAATTGTTTACTCTGCTCTGGTAATGAACGATTACCTAAAACCCAGCGTTGTGAAAAGTTCGAGCGAGTTTGATTGTATTTTTATATATATAAATAGCAGTTCGCTTCATTTTGGTTCCTGGTAGGTCCTATAAATAGAATAAAAATACAATCAAACTCGCTCGAACTTTTCACAACGCTGGGTTTTAGGTAATCGTTCATTACCAGAGCAGAGTAAACAATTATGTAAACAATTATTACTGTCCTATTAACTTTGGAGCTATTGGCGATCACTGTTACAGAGCTGAGCAATGTATCATTTCCAATGGTAAATAATATAAACAATTTACTTCACATTAAATTATAAAATATTTTATTTGTCAGAAGTTTTAACTAGAAAAATAGTAAGACAACCTTAAGCCTCGCCTGGCGGACTCAAGGTCCATGCTGACTCATACAATGTTTATGTGCACGTATGCCGTGAAATCTAGTTGCGGCTAGCATCGCAGTTGACATACTAGACAGCAGTCGTCGTGTGTCGCGCAAAGATATACCAGTTGTTATCGGAACGTGGAAGATTCAGTTTGCATAACGGTAATGATAATAATTACACGCAGAAATGCGAAAACTGCCAGATATACATATATACATATGCAATACACGTACAATAAAAGAATAATATTTTATGCATTGTAATAAAAAATTAATAATAAATAATAATAAATAATTTTCAAATGATATAAAGTTAATCCTCACTGAAACCCTATATATTCAAATACTAAGTAGTGAAATCCAGACTTGAGTCTGCATGGACCCTGAGTCCGCCGCTCGCGGTTATAAACGGCCTGTCGTATGGGAGTTAAGGTAATATTATATTTAGAGAATAGGAAGTATTTTATTTATTTCAATTATAATTTTGTTTTTAATCTTAACTGTCAAATATTATTTCCGAAAATATATCAATATCCCTCTCTCTTTATTAGTATAATTTCTTACAGATTTGTTATTTCAACTTACACAAGATATAGAAACAGATCACTTTTTCTGATTCGTGAAAATATTTTAATTGGAATGTTTCATGAATTCGAAAATGCAAATGCATCGAACAATGATTTTTATTATATAGTACACTGTTTCCAACATCAGCTACAATCGAAAGACCGTTGCGTTTCCTTTGATTGATTTGATCGTGGCTCACTGTATACGACACGATCTTTCACTATAGCCGTAGTTCGTTGTAAATAAATAATTACGCTAAGAGTTCTTATGCTATTTAATAAAAACATGTCTTCTATTATTTAATAAGATGTCTTTTATCATTTAAGAAAATCATAAGAATATTTTATTCTTATGAAAATAAAAATATCTTATCGAAATTCCATTTGAACTGCAGAATAACGATTACATCAAATAATACTTAAATATTATTAACTCGGAACAGTCTTATACTCCACGAATGTTTCACAGTGTGTTCGCAGTGTTTGATCGTGCCAGTTTGACCATGAATTTCGTATCATAGCAATATCAGTTCACGTGCAGCAGAACTTCAGTAGATCTCGAAGGCGTCGGACAAATAAACGACAGACCCACCCTCGAGGAAGAAGTCGTGATCGGCAGCAGGCAGACGTTTAAATCCCGGATCCCCTAAGGGAATGCGATCTCCGTGAATGATTCCAAAGGTGACTCGATGCAATCGGGATAGGCCAAGATGCAGTCACCGCCAGATCTTCCCAATCGTTCCGCTTCCCGATACAATTCGTCGACGCTGCGGTGAGTGGAATTAGCTGTCCTTGGCAAGTCCTCGGTTGGTCTAATTGAAAAAGACGAGTTTCCATTTGAGCGCGGTTTCACCGACGGTTCATTAGCTCTTTACACTCTAATACCGGCTACGAGGCGTTATTCGAACTCACCGTACGACCAGAAACCTTTTCAACGTTGCTAAATGTATGGAAAGGAGTTTCAAGTTGTACACCGTACGTGCACATTAAAATTTTGAATACAGATGTCTTAATTATTATTAGACTGCGGATTTTATGCATCCATCATAAAAATGGATAGGCGAAATTTAAAATAACGAAAGTACTAAACAAATTCAACGATTTCTATGGACTATTTTCAATTTACTGAAATTGTTAACACATTAACTGCCACAATCCCCATTTGAGGATTTTGAAATTTTACGTACACAACTTGACGCGAAGAATATATCAGATGTGTTTGACAGTTTAATGTCATTTTATATACATATCAGTCGATATTGTTTATAGCAGACGGTGTGTATTTTGTGTTCCGTTTCTTTTCAACGAGTGAACAAATTTGGAAATCATCTGTGAGTTGAACGCAACAAAATTATCATTATCTGAAGCATGATATTTTTGGTTTGGTTTTTGTATTATAATTAAATACCATACATAAATAAGTAACTTTGAGGTTATATAGTAACAATGTGTTACTTACTCAGTCTTTCGTTTTTCTGACAATAAAAAGAATTTTTATCTTTGCCGCAATCCCCATTTGGGACTTTCTAAAAAATATAAAATATTTTAACAACGAAACATAATTTGAATATAACTATATTGTTACACAACTCTTTGTTCATATACACAACTTTCCCGTCAAAAATTAAAATAACAAATTTGGCGCGCGCGCGCACACACACACACACACACACACACACACACACACACAGAGAGAGAGAGAGAGAGAGAGAGAGAGAGAGTTAATGGATTAATGAAAGAGAGAGATTTCTGTTGAAGCCATTTTTTATTTTGTGCAAAGATTTTGCAGTCTACGCTTATTTAACACATTGACTGCCACGCGTATTTACAACAAAATCTCCTACAGGCCATCCGTGCCGCTATAGGAAGCGAGCGCTGCTAATTCATATCTGCTTCTGTTCCTGCATGAACAGTTGGAATCTTTGCCGAGTACCAAATGGTATAACTTAAAATCTCTGCCCTTATTTTTTTCAATAATGAAAAGAGATCGGATTGCCCGGAAGGAGAAGCATAAATAAAATTACATCGTCAGATTCTGATTTGGATACTGATAAATATAATCTTAGTGATAATGAATGTTATGAAGATACTATTGACGAGATTTTACGAGAATTGGTCATGGAAGAAGAAAGAAATGTTGATGATACTGAGGAAGCTACAGTTCAAATAAAAGATACGAAATGGACCGATCAGAGGCACGAGCATATCTGAAAAAACAAACAACTTTTTGTCCAAGCTGTCCTGATCAACCTCAACTTTGCAGAGAATGTTTGAATGTTATACACTGCGAATAATTTTTTTAATAAACCATTTTTATAAGAATTCAATAGTTTCATTACCTCCTGTAGAATATTTGTCGAAATATTTTCGGAAATCCTTTGTAAGTAGTCAAATCAGCGTCACCCGAATTACGGGTGACGTGGCCTGATAAGAACTTTTGCTGTCACCCGAATACGGGTGACGCGGCAGTCAACGTGTTAACCAACATTTGAAGAAGGTGTTCGAATTTGTTCAAACACAGACTATACATATAGTGGAATCTTTATTATCTGGGCAATGCAGAGTGACATTAACGATGAATCTCGAGGATCGAATCGAAGACGTCGCACGCGTCCGTGGTCGGTTAAAGAAAGCCGGAGAGTTGCGAGCCGCGAACAGCAAATATTACCGAGGATTATTGACATTTGGTGTTGCACACCAGACACCGATTGTTCCGCGGATGTTTCGCCGGGATTACGTTTGTAGGAATTCCACGGTGACGCGTGTACACAGCGGCGAACACGGCAAAGCGAAAACCTACACGAAACACCTTCCATTAGACGCTTAATGCAAGCGCCTAACTTCATCGCAATTAGAACGCCGCCGCCGCTGCAGCGCTGGCTCGGTTGCAATTTCCTTTCGAGTACACGCGGCCGCGTTTCGAATAGCAAATACGTGCCCAGATTTTATCACCGGCAGAGATCCGATCGCCCGACGAACGCCTCTGTGCTCGCAACCGGTGCCCTGCGCCCGCCGATCGGCCACTAATTAGATCTCTGTTCTTCGTTCGAATCGCGGTAAATCCTCGTCGCTTGCACCCTTCGCCGTTAACTGACATCTATGGAAACGCCGCTGCGCATTTCGTCTGCCACATATAACACAGTGACGAACCAGAAACGTAAATCGGCACCGATTGCTCTACAGACAGTTGGTATTGCTTTCGTTTCGATCGTTGCGCATCGTCTCGCTTTTTGAACGCTAAATACAGTGAACACTATAGCTACAAAGTATCTGTTGCTTCGTAAGAATGACAAATCTGGATTAATTCGGTTCTCTTCTCGTTTCCATTAAAATGTATGTTTGAATTAAGAAATTTGTTCAATTAATTTTCTGCGAAAGAATCTTTGCAATTTCAACAATCTCGAAATGAGGAATATGAAATCGGTCATTTTGATCGGCACGGAGCAAAATGTGTTCAGGTGAAGGATATTTTGAGCCTAGGGATGAGATCAAGTTCTCAACTGTATACTTTTAAATTCGAATCAATTTCAATAAACAAGTTTCCCTTCACGGATTTCAATTTCTGTACAAAAGTAATAAAGTTTGGTATAAAAAAATAAATACATAATAAATACAAGTTGGTTTCTCGAATCATAGACCTGTAGGTTTGAAGCTGTTAGTATTAAAGATGTTTGTGAGGAATCATTGATAGTCCGTACAAATAGTATTTTTAATATAATTTGAACACAAGCTAGATTATTACTTTTAATACTCATCTAATTCTCTAATATAACTTGATCTTATACCACCACAGTATATGTATACGAGGGTTTGAAGAAAATTAAATTGCACGCGCAGAAGGATATAAAAAATTGTTTTTAATCATAATATTTAGAAAATAAACAAATATTTATTGTGTTTCAATATAATGAAATAAGCAACATCAAATTTTAATGCCGCACCGTCAGATCAGAGCTATAGATATTTTTGCAAAACTGTTTTCGATATTACTCGTTGCACTCAATTCTCTGCGAAAAACTCAGTTCGAAATACAAATTTTGTAAACAATAATCATTGGCAATGTCAGTATCAGAAATAGTGTCAACACGCAGATTAGTTGTATGTGTAGGACAGCGACTATTTCGTGTTTTCTTTTTTTGGAAAAATACGTATCGAACTTTTAAATGCTTCCAAATGTGTGAGTACACGATAGATAGATTCCTGAAAAACTGCATACATACAGTGTGTAAAAAAAATACCGTGTACACAAAAAGATAGTGAATTGATTGCATGCGCGTAAACCCTTGTACAAATGCTTTTAAACGATTTATATAAAAATATTAAGTCGATATATTATTGACTTAAAAATACTTTTAGGAATTAACGCTTTTACTTTGGGAATTTTTGTACACGGAAAGCGTGTTTGTAATATGGTAAATCCTTTATGACTGTATTTCAATAGAAACATGACCACGAGATCAATACATGAGTTTTGTCTTTTAATACGACCATTTTGCAGAGATATTTCAGCTAAAACCAAACGTGTACAAAAAGATTTTAATCTTCTTCTGAACCGTGTTTGGCCAAAAACACGTTGAAAAATCCGTTCGAAAACAGCACTGCGTGTGAATTCAAACGAAATGAAACATTACGACGCGTAAAAGATTATGAGCAAATATTTATGGTTTATTTGATGTTATTTATTATGTAAAAAAGATCTATAAATAAATCTTTTAAATTCATCGTTTTCGTCTCGTTTGACCTGTAATCCGCTAAACGTTATAGTCAGATCGCGGAACTTCGCACATTTACAGTACGTAGAAACTTTCAAAAACTACTAAACAGGGAAAATAGTGAAATATGCTAAAATCAGTCGAAAAAAGATTTTATTCCCTTTCATTCTACCAACTTTTGCCAAAGAAAAAAAAAGTGAACTTGTATAAAATCTTGTTTCTTAATTGTAATTTCCAACTTTTATCTTTTCTTTTGAAAAGATTTTTATTATGGATATTGATATCCGAAAATTGTTTCATTTGATCGTCCTCAGTTTTTGTGAAATGTAATTTCGATGAAACACTGAAATTATCAGCGCTATATTTTTGTTATGACATTGTAAACACGTAAATATGTTTAACCAATTTTTACAAATAGAACAAAGCGCTTTTTATATTGAATTAATCGTGCATTAAAAATGACTATTTTATAGTGATATTGACGCTTCCTCACCTTTTCAAACAAAACAGCTTTCTAAAAATTGGACCAAATGACTTGAACTTTTTGGCATACTAAACCGATTAGTATATGCTATACCATGAATAAAAAAAATTTCGCAAAAATTGAAATTGGTTGTAATGATAAAAAAATTATATTTTTTCAACCTTTTTATCTGAACCCATAACAAAAACGTAAAAAATCGGTTATAATCGATTTTCATGAACTACTTTGATTGACTTTGTGTCAAACGACCTCGTTGAAATTTTTAGCAATAAGTAACCGAGATCTACCATACGCATCCTTTAAATTATTGTTATAGGCTCGGATAAAAAAGTTGAGCAATCAATGCTGTTTCTGTATAATTTTTCTACTCATTGTTTAGCTAAGCTAAGTCAGTCTAACATTCTAAAAAATCTAGCAAATAGTTCGAATTTTAAAATAGTTATACTGTTCTAAAAGATGTCAACGTACATTCTGCAACGACTGCAACGTCGCCTGCGAAAGAGGCTAAACGACCATTGCAAGCGTAAACGACAAGACTTCAGGATTTTCCAGAAGGGAAAAGTCGGTTTTCCGATATTGTCGAACCCATGCAATCCCCGAATAAAAAGCAATAAACAATGTCTGTTTTGCTAGCTCTTCAACGGAGAGTGGCCTCTTAACCGCGCAAGGAACAGCGCATCACGATATTTACGCGAGGCAGACACCCACGCAGGTGTCCCTAACGACGACCTCCATCGTCCTCGGACGGGGCTGTTCGCGCTCAACGTCGATTTACTAAATTCTCCGAGTGTAGCCGGGCGCTCGTGCCTCTGCCGGCACGATGTCCCACTTTATCGCGAGGGAGCAGGACAGCCATTAAGGACTTCCAACGGAATTCATTAACCGGAAGCTCCTCGAGAAATGAATTTCGTTTGGGCGAGTGGGCGCGTGCGCGCTGCCCGTCCTGTCCCGGCCCGACCCGGCCCGACCCGGCCGCTGAAAGACGGCGCGAGTCCTCGCAACGAACTTACGTTAAAATTAAGTGGATCACCTCCTCGAGGACGTCGTGGCCCCGTGTCCTGCCAAATGGTGTCTCCGCGAGCTCGCAAATGGTCCTTAAAAGACAGTTCTTGCCGTCCCGCCAGCCATGCCTGCGCACACCGAACGTTTCAATTTTCATTTCCGACCAGAGTTCTTCCCTTCCCGGTCGTGTATTTATTTTTGCCGGTACCCGCGCCCCGCTTCTCTCGCTTCCACTCATCCCTGTCCTCTTTCCCGCCCGCCCGTACCCGGCGCCGGTTCTGTTCCCTCGTATTTCAAACGCGGCACGGTAGTAATTTTATTAGGAAGGAAGTTTCACGGCGAGCCGAGTACCGGCCCGAGACGATATCGGTTTTACAAAAAACGAACGAAAAGAGAATTCTTAAACGCGTTAAGTCATCCCTCTCTCGTTTCCCGAGGTTAAGGAATTCATCATCCTCCCGCCGTGCCGCGTCTCGCCGCTGCCACCGTGCACCGCTGAAAAAAATCACCGCAAAACTCACCCCTCCTGCCATTCCTCTCACCCCTCCACGGGCCGTCCTTTTTTTCTCGGGCCGTCTACGTTAGCGACGCGGCCGCTGCGCTCGTCGAAACCGGCTAACGATCCATTTCTACGGACGACGCACAGCGGGGCGAAGTGACGAACTCGTGTCAAAATCAAAGAACAGTTGATCGAAATGAGATAATGCTATGATATGTTCTTGAAGCTGAAATGTCGCGGAATAAGGCACAAGAGGATTTAATATGAATATTTCTTAACCTCTGCAATTTATGTTAAACTTGAAATATTCCAAATTGTGATTTGTCCAGTGCAATGTACGGTTGGATTCTTCTTACGACGTGATATACAGGGTGTCCCAAAATGATGGTACTACCGAGATGTGAGGGGTTCCTGACATCATTTGAAGTAACTTTTTCCTTAGGGAAAATACAATCCGCGGCTTCGTTTACGAGTTATTAGCGAAAAACGATGACCAATGAGAGGCGAGATCAGCTGGCGCGAGCTGGCCGAGCCAACGAGCGGTCGAAGCCCAATTCCGCTGATTGGCTCGGCCGCCTAGTGCTAGCCGCGCTCACTTCTCATTGGTCACTGTTTTTCGTTAATAACTCGAAGATAAAGCTGCAGATTGCATTTTCGCTAAGGAAAAAGTTACTTCAAATGACCTCAGTAATCACCCTTTTCCGGGTGGTAACATAATTATGAAACACCCTGTTGACACTGACAAATTCCTAATTCGTAATTTATCTCATTACTTATCCTGTTACATTTGCATCTTTTTTCGGCAGTATTTATTTACATGTATTTTCACAGTTGCCCGGTTTTTACATAATAAAAGCACAAGTTCGTCGGTAGCTTGTACGTTTGTTTATGTGTATGTACGTTGCTGCTAATCACTTTTTAACGACAGTTTTACTCGATTGTTGTTAGCGCGTGAATGAAAAGAGATTCGATTATACCTCTATCGAATAAACACTCGATCCTTATAATTGAACATGCGAGATATCTCGTCCGTAGTAGCAAAAGGGTTGAAAGGTCAACTAGAAGCGGAAATACAATAATTTTAGGACACGCTGTATATCATTTCCCGAAGATTTTGACATGCCGATATCGAATCCAGCCGCAAAATTTAACCACCATTTCAAGATTAAAAAGGAATCGATTTAAGTGACAAAATTAACTAAATGGCGATATTTTCGTTTAAATAATTTGACGACCCGCCGAAATCTTTTCAAAATCCTGAAGTGGTAGATAAATTTTGCGACTGAATTTGAAGTCACAGCATGTCATTAAGAAAATGAAACTGCACAGTTTGGAATATTTTGAGTTTAACATAAATTTTCGAGGTTGAAATATGTTCATAGTATATTCTCTTTACTTTCGCCTTATCCCGCAACATTTTAGCTGCAACGTAGAAACAGATCAACGCTTTATCTCGTTTCTATCAAAAGTTCTTTGATTTTGATACGACTTCGTCCCTGCGCCCCACTGCGCGACGCTGCGTCTCCCTCGTCCTCGGCACACCGAATCAGCCCTGACACTTTCCTAACTTTCAAAGCGGACTCGTTCCCTTGTTACCTACACTTTGCCTCTTCCCGTATCCACGGCGCACTAGTAATTTCCTTACGTCCCAATTAATTTACGTTCAAGTCCCTGGTCCCGTAGCCTCGCTCTTTGATCTTCGGGGCCGCGATACTCGCTCAATCTTCGGCCGAGAACGTCTTTTGTTGCCGCGGCACGAGCAATTGCATTTCCCAGCGATCCGAGGGACCGCGTCGCATCGCGGCCTCGCGCAGACCCGTTTCCGCTTTGCTTCAGTGACACGACGACCGCGTATCGCCATGTTCGTGGCGATGAACGGTGCCGGCGCGGCGTGGCTTCTCTGGCAATCCGATGCAGTGATCAACGGAATTGAAACACAGTGGACTGAGAAAATTGATGTTGGGGCACGCTAATCAATTTTCACCCGTTTGCTATTGCAGATTTTCACGCGGACCGTGCAAGCAGCATACGAACGACCGAATTTTTTGTCACTGCATTGTTTAGAATTTTCTTTAAATAATCGATATACTGGACTGTATAGCGCAGGCGCGATCGTTGTGACAATGTCTGATAAGATTTGCCGGTGTCTACGAGGTGTTCTATAGTTATGTTAACACTCGGGAAGGGGTGATTCCTGAGGTCATTTGAAGCAACTTTTTCCTTAGCGAAAATGTTCTACGAGGCTTTGTTTACGAGTTATTAACGAAAAATAGTGACCAATGAGAGACAAGATCAGCTGGCGCAAGGCGGCCCAGCCAATCAGCGGAACTGGGATTCGACTGCTCGTTAGCTTGGCCATCGTGCGACAGTTGAGCTCGCCTCTCAATGGTTCCTGTTTTTCGTTAATAACTCGTAAACGAAGCTGCGGATTGCATTTTCGCTAAGGAAAATGTTACTTCAAATGACCTCAGGAATTACCCCTTTCCCGGTGTTAACATAATTATGGAACACCCTGCAAAAAAAATAATAGTACATCAATAGTACATCAGAACCAAATTTTCGAAGCGCGTACAGTGGTCAATAGCGGTCAAAGTGTCGATAAGAATTTGAGAAATGTATTTCTCGGTTACTATACGTGCGAACGACCCTGCAGAACAAAAAGGTGACAAAAGTCCATCGGCAGGCGATCCATGTCCTCCGGACCTCATCTTCCGCAATACGGTAATTTCTCCCGAAAATGTCAAAATTCGGTTGGCTGTGAATTTGCCAGTGCTAGTCCTACGCCTACGTAATTTATTGCTACATCGACGCTAAGGGTCGATGGAGTCGGTCAAGCGTGTGACGCGGCACGCGCTGCGAATTCCTGGAAGGCAATACAAAATGGTCTGTTTGGATGTGAGTCCGGTAAGAAAAATCGCGGAGCTACAAAGTACGTAATAAGTACTAGTCACGTGACCGTCGAATCGTGGCATGTGGCCTCCGAGTTGCCTTCAAATCGTGGCAAAATATTAGAGATAAAGAAGTCAAGTCACCGTTTTTATTCTAGCATTACTATGTGTAGCGACCAGTCGTGCGCACAATAAGATCTTCAGTCCTCGTGCAAACGGCCAGCGTAATTTATGACTCTCCTTCGAAGAAGCTATTTTTGAGAAGACAAGTTCCAAACTTTGATAGCACATGTTTGCAATAGTCTTTTAAGAAATTCCTCAATAGCTAAAGAGACCGTCATAAATTAGGAGAGTTTCCGAAGGGTACTCGAAGCGGACCCAGCGACCCAAAGGCCATGTGGTCCGACGCGGGTGACCCGGAGGAAAAGTTCCACACGTTGTCACGTACAACTCATCATCCCCTCCGATTACCACGCCGTCCTGAAAATACGCAAAGAGCGTAAGGGGCGGGCGGTAAAAAGGACAAAATGAGCAACGCTGATTGGAAAGGCCCAACGCGTGGGGTTGACCAATCAGGGTTGTTCAAGAATTTTACCAGGGCAAACGGCGAAACGAAAAATAAAACTCGATCACTGCATCGCGACTCGTCCGAAGACATAGTCCGCGAAAATAAAGAAGTTTCTACCACCGCACGCGAGAGTACTATTGATTTCGAACAAATCCTACCCGAAATATGTATTCATATTGTTGCGAATTACACCATTTCTCTCGCGTCGCGGCATTTTATTTACAATAAAGAATATTAACAATAACACAATTCGATACAAATACAATTCAGATCTTTCAGAAGCGGGATGCTGATCGTTCGATGGTCCGATCTCGACTCTTCGATTGTCCGTTGGTAACACTCTCTCCGTAGCAACCCCTATCTTCTATTATTCTTTAACCCTTTCGCTACGGGCGGGTTCTCCGTCGCGGTACTTCTGCTGAACAGAGCGCTGCGACATCACTGCACGCTACGCGACTGCGATCGTCAGCGGAAGTCGGTACTCCGCGGCGGTCGGCGGAGAACCTAAGCTGTTTGAATTGAATGAATTTTTCGAACGAAAAAATTTTTCTCCAAAGGGTATTTATAAATAAAGGGTATTCCAGGGTATTTTATAACGTCTTAGCATGCGCTCTTTAATTTACAGTATGAGAGGAAATAACATTATGCAATATAATGCATCTTATGGAAAGCCACTATAGTGGTCCGTAGTACCTCAGTGGCACCAAATGGAAAGCCACTATAGTGGTCCGTAGTACCTCAGTGGCACCATATGGAAAGCCACTATAGTGGTCCGTAGTATCTCAGTGGCACCATATGGAAAGCCACTATAGTGGTCCGTAGTACCTCAGTGGCACCAAATGGAAAGCCACTATAGTGGTCCGTAGTACCTCAGTGGCATCATATGGAAAGCCACTATAGTGGTCCGTAGTAGCGAAAGGGTTAAGGAGTTGTTCACAACAGGGCAGTTTCACATTACAGCGATTTGATTTGGGCAAGTCGCCGTAACAATATTAATGTACACCGGCATGCAGGTCGCTGACTTTTTCAGCCGACTGCCCCGAGTTTCAATAAAAACGAGGCCCGAAGAATCACGACTTGGTACTCTTAGATCCGCCGGTTTCAGTTCCGACCTCGGAACACTTCTAGGAGAAATGACTGTATCAGTTCCGTCGAAGATTGGTGACCGCCGCGGCGGCCGTCGAACTAACGAGAGGCCTTTCAAAGGAAACGCGGTACCCCACGGAATATTCGCAACGCATCCCGCGCAATTTCCGACGGATACATAGGCGAACTCGTATCAAGAACCAACCGCCCACGTGTCCCCCGGTTCATAAAACGCGTTTTCAAGCGCGAGTCGCCGCGGAGCGTGCGATAAAGCTTCGTCTGCCATTTGTTCCGCGTAATCAGCGACTCATTGTACGATCTGTCGGCGATAAACGCGGGTGCGGCGGGTGCCAGTCGCGGATGATTCTCAGCTAGAAAATGGGCTTTCATTAAGCGTTACCGGCTCCGGTCACGACCGGTTCCGTCTCCCCACCCCCTGGAGATAATTGCGAGTTTATTCGTTCGTTTCTGACAGTGTTTACCCCGCTTCATCGGACAATTTTCAACGGGAACACAGGGCGCCGCCGATTATTTTCCGACTTCGTGTGTAAATCGGCCATTGTTCGGCGCGAGGCGAATCCGGACGTTTCAGCGATTCGCCACCGAACGCTAACAAGGAGTGCTTCGAGTGTCGCATTCTTTCGATTTCATTTCGGCGGAATGATATGTTCACGTCCATTGTAAACGGAGTTGTAATTGTAATGGGATAGCTAGGCAATTTTGAGAAAAATGCGTGTCAAGTTTTAAATGAGTGTCGGATGTATTACTGCATTCGAGAATATTATACACTAGATTTACGGAGCACTAGAAGCAGCTGTTTTATATTAATTAATAAAAGTAACGATAAGATGTTTATTCTGATTTTTAACAAGTGTTATTATAACATTTGCCATAAGTAACACATATATTGAATAAATAACTCCATAAACATATCTTTACAATCTGAGTAATCGTAAATTAAAAAATGATTGATCTGCCATTTTGACGGGTATCGTAAACCTATTGTTAGCATAATGATTGTCGCGTCACTTTCGATTAAGCGCCCGAACGTTTTCTACATTAGTTCGCAAATTAATTAGAAAGTTGATGCATTCAGTTAGCATGTGCGTGTCCTTTATTCGTTTCGATATCCTATTTACCATAAAGAGTTATAGTCGGTATGAAAATTCGTGCCTGAATCCTTTATGAAAACGAGTGCAGGAAAGCGTATTTTTGCATGCATAAAGAAGATTCTAAAATTATTTAAACGGTTTAACGCGTCCGCTGCCGTGCAATCTACAACCGTGTTGCGGAATTTCTATTCAAACTTAAAAGTTATTTATGGAGTAATTTATATCATGAACCTTCGCTTCTTTCTTCTTTCTATTTTACTAAACAAATCCTTTTCATTTTATGGAGGTTTTATGGTCGCTAACAAGAACCACTATTTAGTTGATGATAAACTGGCACAGATTTATGTAGATTGAAAGCATACGATATAAGAACAAGGGAAATGTAAATTAAAAATCCTTCTAAAAGTTCGTTTGACTATTAAGAATTAAGAAAGACGAATGGAATGAAAGAAAATATAATTTAATATTATCTATATAAATACTTGGATAGTGAAACCTGTTACTGTGGGGTGACCAATTGCTGTGCCTTTGGTTCATTTTTGAGTGTATAAATAACTTTATATTTATCGAACAAGATACCTCAAATCTTTTTATTCAAACATAAAAACAAAATGAAAGAATGAAGAAATCGGCTCCACTATAGTGCTTTCGATCGACACAAAAATTTCTGTGAAATTTCATCGTTCGGTGAATAATGTTCTTTGTAAATAGATGGTCAACGTGTTAACACTTTAATTGCAGTGTCACCAAATACAGTCAATTCTCTCCGATTGATGCTCAGCTTTTACACAAAACTGGACAATTTGGAAAGAGGAGATACAATTATTCGAGCCATCTGGCTCTTTTCTATAGTTACCGATTGTCAACAACTATAAAAACGGGCCGCAAGGCTCGAATAATCGTACCTCCTCTACCTAAATTTTTCCTCTTCCATTTTTGTATACAATCTGAGCGTAGATTGGGGAGAATATACCGTATAAGGATGATGGAATTATTGGCTTCGATTTGAAAATTAATTTTTATGCTAATATATTATATCTATCTAATTTTATTTGGTTCCGCAGAACGCGAGAACGTTGAGAAAGTAATTTATATTATGCAGCTTTCGATTTTATCTTGATGGAATAAAATACTTTAATTATTTAACCCTTTTAGCACCGAACGAAAGAAGCGTACCTAGGCGAAGAATACCGGGCCGAATCGGCGAATTTGTAGAGGTTTGCGAAAATGCTCGTAAAAACCAAAGTAGGCGTGATATTTACAAAATTCAAAAAGCAGCATATTGCGAAAGGAATGGAGAATAAATCAATACCGATGAAGTTTCGATATTTGTTAAAAATCATAAGAATAACATAAGTATAAGACATAATGAAAATCGTACAAAGTAATTTCTCTTTTTCAAAACGTAATTGCACATAGAAAAAATCAACATGTTCAGAAATTGGTACGTAAAAAATAAATCGAAATATTCTATTGGTTTGGATATGTTCGGTGGCAAATGCTTAGGGCCGGGTATTTCCGAAAATAACGGGCGCGGGTTATATTGGCTATCGTTTTCAACATTTACTTTCCTGAAATTCGTGAAAGATTCACTCTGGCATATACAGACCCTCGGCACGAAACAACATAAGATATAACAAAAAGTTGATCTAATAAACATTTCTTCACTTGTGTTGCATCGAATATGAACCATTCTAACATTTTATGAAGTTATACTTAAACACAGATCTTTTGTGATGAGTATAATAAGGCTCTAACGGAGGCACAACGATATATCGTCGTTGGTTAACCTTTTTGAGATTGTTGGCGTGGCAGTGAAAGCCAATGAATTGGTGTTCTTACGAGTCAAAAGATGAAAAGGAATGGCGCAGACTCACCGGTTGAATATATTTTCGATGGTCCCGTAAGTGTCCTGGAGCTGCAAGTCCCTCATCTGGCGGGCCGGTATTATTGTAGGCTCGAGTTCCGACAAGTTCGATGGAAGTTTATAATTTAATTGAAATGCGGCGGAGAACACCACGCCGCCCCTTTTGTTCATGGTTACCGGGACCGAGACGCCCAACGTGAACTGGAAAATGGAACGAGCAGACGCGGATCAGAAGGAAACGATCCGTTTTCGCGAAACAAGTTTTCAAGCTGCGCGAAAGAATTTCTCGAGGAACGAGGCTGCATGACGGTCTGTCGGATGGATGGCTGGCTCGCTTCGACGCTGGAACCGAAGTCCCCGCGAAACTTCGACGCGAGGCTATATGTAGATCGGCGTCTCTTCCGAGCATTATACATATGTAGGAGAGTCCTGTCCTTATACACCTAAGATCCGGCGGTCTTTTCTTGCGTCCAACTAGGGAATTTCTATTCCACTAACGGGACTCTCAATATCCAAGAAAAGGCTAACAAGGAGAAGTTACAGACCTCGGGTGTCCGATTTCAATCAAAGTTGTTTTTTTTTTTGGTGCATCTAGACCGAAAATGATCAGTGTCCCTGGAGGCGGTTTTTCGCTGCGATCTGGCAGCATTAATTAATTTCGACATCGAATACCTTTACTAATAAAGCAGCCCATTAGCGTACTCGAACACGACTGTATTTATTTTTGGCCTAGATTCGCCGAAACAGCTCGATTGAAATCGCACACCCGAAGTCCGTAACTTCTTCTCGTGAGATAAAATTGTTTCTTCCAAGAACAATCGAACGCTCTCCTCGGTTCGGACTTATCACTTTAATCCTTGGATGGCGGGACTTGGGACCACTTTGACCTAGCTTTGCAAAGGTTTCATCTAATGTCTAATCTTCGAACAGTCAATGAAAGTTGTTAGCAGCTTACACATTGTGTCCCAGAATCGAGAAGGTTAAACGAAGTTTGAGCGAAAATGTGCTGGTTATGGCCCAATTAACGGGTTATTAACGAAAAATACGGACCAGAGAACGACTGGATCGTGCTGTTCGTTGACAACCTGTTAACGAAACCGTAAACAACATTTTCGATAAGAAATCATCCCTTTCCGGATGTGACGGTAGTTCCGGAACATCCCAATTAGTATATTAAGGGCCCGTGAAAAAGTACGTTTAAAAAAAAAAATGTAACCCTTGGCAAAAAGTATTTTATATATTTCTAATCGCTGATATATTTGAGCTAGAAATTTTTTTCATTAAGAGTAAATGTAGATGCAACGATAAAACTCACCGTTTGTCAAGGATTGTCAATAATAAACACAAATATGCTTGTTTCTTTATAAGTTACAAAATGAGGAAATTGGATATTAATCTGACGAAGCGTCCAATCGTTCGAAATAGGAAATCGAATTTAATAACAATAATACTTACTATTTCAATGGAATATTTTCTGCCAATGGTAGCATTAAACAAAACCAATAAATAAAGAAACTCTTAAGTTTATCTTGAATCAAGGTGTTACTTGGAGTTATTAATGAATATAATTGATTGGTTATTAATCGAGTTAGTAGTTGATAGACTAAAAGATTATACGATTAGATGAATCATAAAATGAATTGTACGAATTGTTATCGATTTGAATGTTATTTTGAACAATTTCAGATTCCGTGACCTTTTATTTGTTTTTGACGATTAATGTCAAATACGTTATCTGCTGATATTATTACAGTTCTCGGCAAATCATTATTGGAAATAAACTCTTACTCGCGACAAAGTGCGGTAATACAATACATCGAACTTGAATATATTGTTTTTGATGAAATATACATGGCGGCGTTAGTCCACGGAAAAAATATTTGATGCATATTCATGTATCGGCAACCGTTCATATTGAAAGGTTGAAAACAATCTACGAATTCGGAATTGAAAATTGATTTACTTCAATATCTCGAACACGGGATAGTGTTCAAATGAAATTGTTTCTAAATTGTGTGGTTTCCAATCGAGGTAGGCATTTACGTTCGTAAAATATTTAAAAAGAAAATTTGAATGATAGTGTACGTATGGTTTTGTTTCTATCAATGCTATCGAAATGTCTTTTTCTAAATTTCATTTTATGCAATCACAATTCTCTTAATAAGATGAGGTGGTTTTTTTGATTGCGGGCAAGTTTTAAAAACCGAGTGTCGGATGTATCTCTGCATTCGACAATATTATACAGTAGATTTACGGAGCACTAGAAGCAGCAATTTCATATTAGTTTATAAAAGTAACGATAAGACGTTTATTTTGACTTTTAACGAGAGTTATTGCAATGTTTGCCGCAGATAACACATGTATTGAATAAATAAAGAAATGCATCTTTGTAATCTGAATAATCGTAAATTAAAAAATAATTGACCTGTCATTTTGACGGGTACCGTAAACCTAGTGTCAACGTATTGACTAAAGATAAGATGGGTTAAACCATTAATTATTTACACAATCCTCGTTAAATTGAGAAACCGCTTCAAACTTTTGTCAAATATTTGCTCCTACCAGAACATAATTGGACCAAAGATTTTGCGAAGCGACTCATACGATTTAAGGAGAATGTACACCGATTTCAAAGGATTTATAAACGAAGCCGGGCGTTGTGTTTTACAAATCACGACTTTTGTTACGCGCGTTGCTACGCACTCGCGTAAAAATTCAATTCAACTGCATCACGGTTTATTAAATAACACTAGGATGAAAGCTTTGAAATCGACTTTCGTAAAATGGCTTTCCGGAATATTCGCCCATTTCCCATCAAACGGTTCAATTCTACATCGATATCGGCGTGTAACAGAATTGGTGGTGCGCTGTAACAGAAGTACGAATGTGCCGCGAGCGTGGCGAGCCAACCTAAAAAATTCTTTCATTGCAATTATTCTCGTTGGTCCGCTGGGTCCGCTAAAAGGAAGATCCACTTTTTCTAGTGTAAATTCGCGGAAACGCACCCGATCCTATTTGAAAACGTCGCGAAATAATCCAATTAAAAAGATGAAAAGGGGGGCAGTTCAGCGGAGGCGGAGTCAAAAGCGGGGCTATCTTGGCGAATACTTAGTAACTGATAGTGTCTTGTCAAGTACCGGAGTAACTGCTTTCGAGCGACTGGTAAAAGGTAATCTTTCATCTAACCCGGGGCCTACTCGACGACTTTCGGCTGGTTTATTTAAAAGCCGCCTCTTCGGCGCTCGCGCAGCCAGCTGCGAACACACCTTTAAGCTTCGTTCTCGGAATTGCTTATTCAAACGTTCCATGAAAACCCCTTATTAAGAAGAAATCGTCCGGTTCCCCGGTCTTCCGTCGCAGCCGAGAATCGACAAGCACCGCGCCGGATCCACGCCGAGCCCCTTCTTCTTCTTCTTCTTCTTCGTCGTAGTCGTCGTCGTCGTCGTCGTCGTCGTCGTCGTCGTCGTCGTCTTCGACCGTCTTAGGCAGACAACATTATGAATTCAATGCAAACAGAGGCGCAATCTAATTAGAGGGGAACTGGCAAAGGAGTGCTCGTTATCCAGGCAACGGGCTTAATAAGTTTCGCGAGCTGTCTGCGGAGATAAGGACCGAGGTTACAACTCGGTTTGCCCGAATCGTTCTCCCGTTTGTCTCGAACAAACGCTAGAAAAATCGAAGAGCGACCATCGACGGGGAGGAGAGAAGAATTTGTCGGGAGAAGCAGTCCCGAATTCGCGGCGATTAACTCCCGACCAAAGTCGATCAAAGTCGACCGGTGTCGACCATTCGGCCATGTCGGCCATTCAGAGCCGAACGTTCACTTCGCTGACAAGGGAATTTCGTCGACCAGAAAATTCTCGCTTTGCTTTTTTTTTTAAATATCGAAAGACGCATTGGGTAATTTAATATTTTGATCCTTTGTTGCCTTTTTGGAGAGAAAGCGTTCTTTGAATGAAGATGTTATCCTGTTTCCTTAATTCGTTTGTATTCAATAAATTGTTTAAAATTTACATCTGTCACCTAAATTCAATAACTTCGTAAGCATAAAATCTGGAAAAATCTGAAAATGCTTGGCTTCTTCATTAAAATTAGCTTCAAGTTCAAAGGGTTACAGTAAAACCTCTTTAAGATTGTTAATTGCTATGCATCCTCACATGGAAGTTGAACAACAATATTACCACCGAAAAATTATATATTCTTTACGTATAGAATATTTATGTTAGGCGTTACAATATTAACCCTTTGCACTCGAGTGGCGACTCCGAGGCGCCATTAAAAATTGTCGCGTCACGTCACAAAATAATTTTATGAATCAAATTTGTTTATATTGAAAGAGCTGTTGAAAGCGCAAGCTGTTGCACGGGTCATAATATTCCATTGAGAAAAATGGAGAAACCGTGGGTCGGAAAAGCCGTTTTAAATTTTGCGTTAATTCGGCTTCGAGCGCAAAGGGTTAACCCTCACAAAGCGGACGGTTTTGACGATTTCATGTCGGCTATAATCTAAAACCACTCAAATCATTACGCTGCAATTTTTCTTATGCATTCTTACTTCATTGATATCAACTTCGTCCGTCCTTCTTATTGAAGCTAATACAAATAGAAACACACTATAAATATCCTAAAGATGATAAAATTAGTCAAGGCGAATATTTTTTTGTTTTCTAGCGACATTCGAACGTATGCTATTGCATCCAGTTACAATTGAATTTTTTTGCACAATAAAAGTACAACTTTTTATGTACCCTCGAATTGTTTCCCGAATTTCTTTTTACTATATCTAGACAAGCATATTTAGAGAAACAATAAAATGTTCCTCATAAACGGAACATCCTTTTAATGACTGCTCTATCAAAACTTCGCTATAATTTCCACCGTACATATATTATATGTTAAAAATCTTTTGTTTTGAATAAGTTCTTTATGTATTTCCAATTGAGTATATTTATAGTCGGATATTTGTGCTTTCCATCGTATCAAGTAAAAGTAGAATTCTTTATTAATTTCCTTTATATCGTATTCGTAACAAAAGTGTCCGCTTTATGCCACCTCTCCCACATATGAATCAACTACCAGAAATTTACATTACATTTGTATGCGAGATTATTTCATTGTGAATGTTAATCAGCGAATGTGAAAAAAAGAATCTATATGTAGAAAGAACGTAGCATGAGATGCGAGAGATCCTGGTGGATGAATAATATGAGTGAAAAATATGAGTGAAGAAAATAGTTGAATGTGGATTATTGAGTAGTTACGTATGACAAGTGGTGTAGTCTGTTCATTAAATGTTTGTTATTATAAAAGAAGGTGTTACTTAGCTTCCACTATTCAACAGTTTGTAACTTTGAAAGTTAAAATGGTAGCAAGTCCCGTCATTGCATAATAATACAGTAAAACCTCGTTTATCTGCACCTTATTTATACGAACGAATTAACATTGTACCTCAGATATACGAACTCATAACTGAACCTTTATTTCCCGGCGCGTATTCTAATACGTAAGTACATAATTAAATCGCAAAACAGAATAATTAACGAGACAATGAATTCTTTAGAAAAACAGGCGAAATAATTAACTGTTAATGATAATATTAAAAATGATGAAAATCGTCTTATATTTCGATCGATGTTGTTAGGTTAACGCTAGATTTACAGAGCGCACAAAAAACAGCTGTTTTATATTAGTTTGTAAAACTAACAATAAGACATTTATTCTGATTTTTAACAAGTATTATTGTAACATTTGCCGTAAGTGACATATAAATTGAATAAATAACTCACAAATGTATCTGTACATTTTACAAAAAATTAGTGACCCGCCATTTTGACGGGTTCCGTAAATCTAGTGTTAAATACGTCCAACGTTAAGATGGTAACTGTATCTGTTTCCTCGCATTATCAGAGTTAAAGACTAAAAAGTTCGGATAAATCGGGATTCTACCGTACGTAGAAAATTCGATTCTCTTTCAGCGTATTGCAAAATCGTGTGACAAAGAGAGAGAGAGAGAAAGAACTTACTTGTAACAGGGTTCGCTGCGGATACAGCAGAACGCTGTGACCGTCGGCTGCCAGATAGATTAGAAGCACCGGCGCAAGCAGGTGCAAGTATGGAGCCATGTTGCTCGGCCCGAGTATCGTGGTGGTTAACGTTACGTCTCCCAGGAACGTTTGATTCTCGCTTGCGGAGGCCACTGGTCAACGAACTGGCCATAGGTGGCCCGTACTGCCTTGGCGCACGTGTCCACGAATTAATGGCGACACGATAATGAACGCTGGAACTCGCGACCCGGCGCGATGTTTGCGCTTCGCAAACCTTTGTAACCGTAAATTACGTGCCGGTGAAAAATTCCGGGCCGGTCTCCGGGACCGAATTATCGAGCGATTTTTCCGGAATTTTCAAACGACCGCTAACGAATCCTTTGAAAATTTGCACACGTTTTGATGGCGATTACGGAAGCGCGGGACTCTTGATTAACGCCACCCGGTCTCGAAATCCACTGTACCCACAGCACAGTACCTGCACTCGACGCAACGCGACGGTTATCCCGGATGGATACCGTGAAACTTTTATTTCGCCCGGAACCCAAAGGAATGCTTGCGCTTCGTCAAACGAACTATTTCTACGTTTGGTTCCCCCGTCTCTTCGAATCGATCCGCAAAACCAGCAAGCTATTAGCATAAACATCCGCAGCCTCGTTTACCGAACGCGGCACGATCGATCCTATTTGGACGGCTGACTCGATCTGACACATTGTCCAACCGGTTTGTACTCTCTCTGGAAATTGGAAGACTCGGTGGAGCCCAAGCTATATCCCTTCCGATGATACCAAAACTTTCAGATACCCTTCTGAAATAAAGGACGTTCGGATCTATTGCCGTATCGACGGTTTACTGAGCTTTCTACCAAGACAAATGTATAAGATCTTCGTGCTTGACAGCGGCAAAAGATCGATTTGAGTATATAAATACAGTAAACACAGTAATTTCTCCCTAATTCGGAGAAGAGGAGGATTTGTTTGGAATCGTTTTTATAGTTGTTGACAATCGGTAACTGTAAAAACGAGCCGCGAGACTCGAATAATCGTATCTCCTCTTTCTAAATTGTTCATTTTTATGCACAATCTCAGCGTGTGAATTAGAAGGAAATTACTGTACTCCCAAATTGTCCCCAGCTTTTAAACAAAAATGGACAATTTCGGAAGAGGAGATACGATTATTCGAGTCTCACGTCTCGTTTTTATAGTTGTTGACAATCGGTAACTATAAAACCGAGCCGCGAGACTCGAATAATCGTATCTCCTCTTTCTAAATTGTTCATTTTTATGCACAATCTCAGCGTGTGAATTAGAAGGAAATTACTGTACTCCCAAATTGTCCCCAGCTTGTACACGAAAATGGACAGTTTAGGAACAGGCGGTACGATTATTCGAGTCTCGCGTCTCGTTTTTATAGTTGTTGACAATCGGTAACTATAAAACCGAGCCGCGAGACTCGAATAATCGTATCTCCTCTTCCGAAATTGTCCATTTTTGTTTAAAAGCTGAAGGACAATTGGAGAGAACTTACTGTACAATGATGTATTGTGGACAACATCTATCGATTTCAGTATTCTACTGGCTTTAAAGATTACATTTCAAATACTTTTTAACAGTTTTTTCATCAATTCGAAGTTTCCAGAAATTATATTTGAGACCAATCCAATTCACTTGAAATCTTCTAGCAATCTTCAGTAAATCCTCCACTCTTTTCAGACGTAGAACAAAATCGATATGTCAAGGTTCGATTTCTGCGAGCCGAAATATCACCAATATTTATGCTCGAAATTTTGCCTTCCAGTTGCTGCGATCTTCAGGAACAGGTTTAGCAATATATTGTAGAATATATTGGAATAGAGTTGAATCAAATGATGCTGATGCAAATTCTGTAATGACGGATTACCGATTGTTAATTTATGTTACTACAAATAGGCGGAATAATAGTGTTATTTAGGTAGTAATAATTATTCTGTGGGTGAGAGATTAATTTCGGTCTAATGCAAGCACAAATCACTTCAATTTGATTACAATTCGATTATAAATGTATCAAGGTGTTATGCTCGGTCAGTGATTTTTGCGAATTAATTTTGTACGTAATTACTGTAAGCCTTTATTCGAAAAGTGTCCCTTTATTTGAAAAGGAATTAGAAATCAATATAATTTTTTAATTATCCACCAAAGGGGCTGCCAAAGTCTGAGAATAAGATTTCGATTTATCTGAAATAATAAATGCGATTAGGCTTGTTAAACATGCTTTAGTACTTAGTCATTGAAGAAACGATTTATTTTTGACGCGTATCTTTTTTACTGACTGAGAACTAGCAATTTCGTGGCTAGAAATCACAATATAACATTGAAACTTGTGCCATTTAGCTTGAAATCAGAATTTTAAGAAGTCCATTCTTCAAGGATTAGGTAATATAGTGTATCATACAGTGGAAGAACGGCCATATCTTCGCAATTGATAAATACTTGTAAATTAAAAAATGATGAGAAACACTCTAAAAGAACCTTACAAATATTCTGAAAATATTTTAAACGAAGCCTTATAGTTTTTGAGAAACAAAGTTCTCCAGAATCACATTCATTACTTCTCGAACCAACAGTACGAAAATCTTGTCGACGCTTAATACTGACTGTCGGCAATTTTCTAACACAATAAGAATAAAATTACAATAAGATTATTTAAATTTTTCTAATAAAATCGCATTTGTTCGTTCATCGATTGATGGATCATCATATGCTCTTTAAAAGAAAAAAGTATCGGAGATCTTAACTTGAAAATGAAATAGTTAAATCGTTATCGATTTTATCCTAAAATCCACAATAGGATTGAAAACGATGGGATTTCATGAGAATTTTAGTTAATACTTTCATTTCAAACAAACCGGAGCAAATAAAGCTGACTTTAATATAAAGCTTAATATGTCCAGAAGTATGACACAAAAAATCAGGAATATTTTATACGAGATTTTATCCTGCTATTCTCATAAAATTATTTATCCGTTTAAAAGGTTCCATGGTACCGAATTCGACTCACAAAAAGTAGATTAAAATAAGAAATAATTCTTGCATTAAACTTCAAGTTCACATTTTTATTTATTTATTTATTTATTAATAAACGGGCGTAGAGGTTCGTGCAGTACATAGAAATTATAACAAAGAACTATAGTACAGACAAAAAGACATAATAGAGACAGAATAATAATATAAATTATGAGTTAGAAAATAGAACGAATAGTGAACGCTTAAAAACTTCTACATCGTTGGTAAAAACATTTTAACTATAAATTGGTATACACAGCGTGCGTAATTTTATAAACCAACATTTTTTGACATAAGATCTTAGATCTCACGCTTCGAATTTTTGCCTTTCGTTCTACGGATCGAACACTGCGCTAATTAACGCGAGTTAACAAGCCCGGCGAATTCGTTCGACTCTTTATCTATAAGAACCAGCCTTATCAAAATAGTGCCATCAACTAAACAAAATGATTTACAAGGTTCACGACGGACACGGTCTAGCGTTATCATACCGCCTGTAGGCTGCTTGGAAAATCAGCTTGCGATTCATCGGCGCATCAGCTTAACCCCTACCAACGAAAGCATTGTAAATCCAATAATTGCCCCCGGGCGAGATCGTTAAGCAGCTTTAATTAATTCCGTTTCCAGCGTGACGCGATTAACGACCAAAGTTGAATTAAAATTTCATCGGGGGGGGGGGGGGGCATTCGGTGACGATAGGGACGGTCCCTGCGCAGCGAACCGTTCCCGCGTTTACTCGCCGCCGACAATAGTCCGTTTCTTAGCGCGCTTCTTGGACGCGCTAAGAATGTGCTTCGCCTTTGACAAGCATGGGAGGAGCGCTATCGCTTTGCCAGGCGAATCTAAAGCAAAGGCGACATCGTCGGTGGATCGGCTACCAATAACGAGCGACCCGATCCATTTGATTCCTATCCTCCTGCCGTTTCCGTCCTTCTTCTCCCTTCCTCTCCGCCTCTCTTCCTCTTCGCCGCGTGTTCCGTCTACCCGGGGTTCACGGAAATTTGCCGGAAAATGCGGCAGCGAGCAGCAGCCTGATCTCTCATTCCTTGGACATTCGAAAGCGACCTTGCTACCCTTTGCGGAGAATCAATTCCGAAGCGAGTTAGGGCCGGCAGATAACGCGCGCGCTCTAGCCGGTGATCGCACACATGTAAAGCGTACACGGAGCTCACTTTTTCTCTCCCGTTCTCTATGCAAACAGCATCGGTAAACTCGAGACCTCTTCGACTTGTATTTTACTTTAACTTCTTCTTCTTCTTTTTCTTCTTCCTCTTCTTCGCTTTGCGCTTCGTACCTGCCTTCTCTCGCCATTGCTTCGCCTTTTTCTTCATCTTCCACTTTTCTTCCTGGTTCTCCTTCTTTTTCCCCCGTCCTTCTTCGACGCGAATTCGGAATACGTCAGCGCCGAGAAGTTTCATTATGCCGTTAGAAGTTTCTGACAAGCAAATTTAATCGACACCTCGCCTCGCGCACGATATTTCCTTCTGCAAATCGTTTCCTCGTTTCTTTTCCACCATCCCGCTACCCCGCAGCCGCCTTCTCCTACGTTCTCTTTCCGCTCTGCCGCGGTTTATTATTTCGTGAGATTAACGAGAACACTATCGGGAGGGTCGGCGATAAATAAAATAACGCGGATACGGCAAACAATGGCGGGAACGGCCGAGTAATGTAATAACGAAAGAAAGAGAGGGCCGCGCATTCATAACCTCGGAACTTTCCCGCGTCTTCCGAAGAGCCTGCTGATCTTTATTTTCTATTTTGTAACGGGCGCTCATTGTGCGAGAGTGTAAATAAAAATTAAGGCGCCCGGGCCTTTGTTAGGGAAGCGACTGAACGTAATATATGGTTACGAATCCTAGTTAGTTTTAATATCCGCGTCTCGTTCCCGTGGTGTTCATTAGTGCTCGAAATTAAAATTTCGGCGAGTACGTGTGAAATGCAATCAATTTATACAAACTGATTTCGTACTTTATAACGGGTGCTTCTTGATACGAAAAGATACTAAATTACTTGAAATCTTTATATCCATTTTAGCAAAACTTGCATTTGAAAAACACGATAGCAGAGCGTTTTTCTATAATATAGTAAAATTACGATGGCATGAATCGCTGTCTACGGAATGCGAAACGGATTAAAGTCATAAATTGTTAACCAAAAATTGTATTTGAAAAGATAAAAACTTATAAGTTAAACTAAGAAAGAGAGTGTGTTAAAGACTTATAAGACTATATATAAGCCTTTCTAACGAAACAGATTTTATTATACTAGATAAACGCTCTATTATCGTATATATAACGATTATATATATATATATATATATATGTATATACGTATCTTTATAAGTCTGTAAAAAAAAAAGAAAATACATGTATATTTTTTTTCATTGAATATTCTAGCACCTTTAGAAATTGCATAGGAACACAGAAATTGTATAGGAACATTTGGTAGATTGATGCATCAATATTAAATTTACTTACGCCAATGGGATACAGGTTTCATCTACGGCGAAAAAGTTCAATGAAAAATTGTAATGTTTGTATGTATATTGCGGATATAAAAAAATATTCGAATAATATTCAATCGAACAAACGCTAACGACTTTTCATTTCATTTTTCCCTGTATCATACACAGTTTCCTAAATATTCCGAATAACATGGCATGTAAACAGTTCTTTGAGATTTTTCACCTCCCCGCTGAAAATTTGAAAAGCTTTTGGAATTTTCAAGCTGTCCAACTTCCCCTGTGAACGTGATTTGCTTTACGCGTTGTTACAGCTTAGGAACAGGCAGTGTGTAAACAATGTTTGGTCCGGGGATCTAGATTTTCTTTCAACCGAGCGCGATCCCTTGTCGATTCACAGAATTTCAATTTCCCTCCAAAAAAACAATCTGCCACAGAGATGGAGCGCGGTTGTTCTAGCGATGCGTACAATTGGAGTTCGTCTGTAAAACGGCAAAGGCGCGATAGAAGTCGTAGAGGAAAATAAACAGCGGCGGACTGTGACAAACTTGAAAGTAGACTGTTTTTTTTTTTTTAACAGTGAGAAGCAAGAGAGAGACAGAGAGAAAGAGAGCCGGGAAACGTGATGTATCGTACTGTATGAAATGTGTTTACAACACAACGAAACGGGTGTCATACAATTTTTTATTAACAACTGAACAACAAAGTAACATTATCCCCTTGAAAGCAGTTCCTTGCGCAACCATACATCGTCAAAGACCTTGCTCTCTGGCTTGATAACAACGTTGAAACTTGTTAGCAGGAAAGTTCTCTCTACTGAAAAGAAGTCACGAGCAACGGTACGGATGCAAGACAAGGTTGCGTGTGCTCATAATTCGATTCATTGACATCGACACTTTGGTCATCGACACAATTGCGTGTATCTAACAAGTTGTCAGATTTGCACCCCTTTTAGGCGACTTCTTTCAATCGCGAGGAGTACCTTTAGCATGTTTCAATTAGGTTTTCTCATTTTTAACGCGTTCAGGAAGATGTAGGCTAATAAACAGACGATGTTCCCTCTGTAACATAGAGAATTTCTTTTTCTTTCACCATTCGCACTCAAATGTTGCTTCAGAGGCGATCGAAAATGTTTCTGTTGCGTAAATTTTTTATATTCGAGGCACTTGCAAGTATCGTATAGGTATACGTTTTCCTGCAGTGTGTGTGAGTACCGTAACACCGTATTAGTTTTCTACGTTAGATTTCTACACGAAATCGACATTATAACAGTTTCCGAGTCCCGTTGATGAGCACGATTAAAAGACGAGCCCAGACAAATACGTTAATCAATTCGCGCATCCGACACACGGTGCTGTAGTGTGAATATGTTCTAGTAGCTTTGTGTTTCCCGTGTCTCCCAAAGGCATGCTCGTACTCTTTTTTAATCGGGGTCGCTCTCCCCAACGCCTCATTTTATGTTCGCCGGGCCCGTAAATGCCGTAATGACACACAATAAAAGCGCCATCCATGCCGGAAGTAATACGTTCGCGTCTACGAAAAATAGTAAAAACGATGCCATTTATCTTTATTCCACGTCGACGCACTTGTTTGCCCGTCCCAAGGCTTATTTTATCCCCTCGCATCCCGCCAACGCCCCGATGTGAACGACCGTTAGCGAGAACTGTTGCTCGTCAGAGGGGGCTGCATCTTCTCGGGACACAATCGTCGCCTAATTACGCATCATCGAGTTTACGTGTCGCTTTCCGAACCTACTGGATCCACCAGAATGTTTCTTACCATCGTCACGGACAATTCGCAAATGGAATTAGGGGGAATTCGACTATTTCTAGACACTTCAGTTTTTTTTTTAACCCGAGAAAGATAACCTACGTCGCAGAGGCGCCTGCGAAATAAACAACTGACTGCACCGTTTTCATAGAGGTCTAGTGATTTAAGTTTAAAATTACTTAAAATATAAAAAAATATAATATAAATGCATTTTATTTTTACAATAATGCCGAACCTTTAAAATGACTAGATTAACTTAAATAAATATCCATTGTTAGTATAAAATTGACGCCTTAGAAAAGCATGCGCCTCTGAAGCGTATGGTTATCTTTTACGTACGTTGTCATATGGTTATCTTTCTAGGGTTAAAGAAAAAGAAAATGTTGCGACGGCAACACCGAAGGTCGAACGTCCCTGGCCATCCCTTGAGCAATTAAGCAATATACCTGCGACAGTAAAAAATGCATCCGAACGAAAATACCCATCGACCCGACGAACGGACAACACGTGCCACAGACTCATAAATTCCATATTTCACAAAACGGAAAAATTACTACCCGAACTTTCGAACAGTTTCCCACTCCTCATTTCAAGTTCCTTCCGACACACCCATCTCCAATCAAAAACGCTTCATTTCCTCCACCAAAACCCACCATCCACCAATCAACAAAAAAAACCGAGGTGACAAGCGGAAGGGCACCAGAACTGTTAGAACCACCAGAATTGTCAGAACCACCAGAACAGCTAGAACCACCAGAACTGTTAGAACCACCAGAACTGCTAGAACCACCAGAATTGTTAGAACGGTCAGAACTCGTAGAACTCTAAGAACGCAGATAGAACGCAAATAACGCATCGCTAAGACCATAGCTGTACTGTAATATTATTAAAGTGTACATAAAAGCAACCAGCGACTTCGTTCAACTTAATTCCATTTGGAAACATCGCGCATATACAGAAAAGATGACGTTTTACTCTTTTTATTTTGCGGGAATTTCAAGTTAACATTACTAGAATTTAAAATAAGAAGGACAAAAGAAAGGAACATTATTATTATCTTAATTTAAATTAACTTTTCAAGCTTTGATTTGAACGTTGGTAAGAAACATTAAGTAATCCTTATTGTCGGACACAGCAAAGATTCATGATTGTTCATGGGAATTTCAAAATAATTGACAATGATCATGTATGTACAGTGATCCACAAAAGTGTCCGTACACCTTCTGAAACGCAATAACTTTTTTAAAACTGAAGTGTATGACTTGAATTCTTTTTTTGATGATAGGGGGCTAGTCTACTAAACGATGGCTAACAAGCTTATTTTTAAATTTTGTTAACACTTGGAATGAAAAGAAAAAATTAAAAACCCTCGTTTTTTTACCTTTTTTTCTAAGTCTATAACGAAAATTTAAAAAATGTCTTTCGTAGATGGTAACAATGTGAACCGATTTCGATAAAATGTTGAAAATGCATGTAAGTTATCGAGATCTACGAAAGACATTTTAAAAATTTTTGTTACAGACTCGAATAAAAAAGTAAAAAAAAACGACGATTTCTAATTTTCTCTTTTCATTCCAAGTAATAGCAAAATTGAAAAAAAAGCTTGTTAGCCATCAAAAAAAGAATTCAAGTCATATAGTTCAACTTTAAAATAGTTATTGCGTATTAAATGATGTACGAACACTTTTGTGGGTCACTGTATATACAGGGTGAGTCTCGTAACATGACTACATCAAATAACTCGTAAAATATTTGTTTGTACGAAAAAATGTGTCAGATAAAAGTTGCATTGCTTTTTTATCATGATATAATCGTCGCCTTTAATATTTTAAGTGGAATAGTTAATATTTCTTCCCAAATTCAGATAAAGCGTTGAATTCTGCATAAAAAAAAGTATTGCACCGAATAGGGTCCAAAATACGTATGTATGTATTTACTGAGGTATTAGTAAAAACAAATGACGTTACGTTGTATTAGAAAAGACCGTTACTCAACGTGACTGTTAACACAACATAGTCACACAACTTTGTTTACGAGCGGCCGATCAATATTGGTAAACACAGAGCTAGGTGCTGCGTAGGTAACAACGTATACAACAACATATTTAGTCGTGCATGTTCAGCAATAATAGCAGAAACTCTTGAAAATGTTTCCCGTTCTCTCAACAAAAATAATAATCGTATTGTCTGTAATGGGCAGCAGTTCGAGCATCGTTTAAAATAAAACTTATTTTACTAGTATCTCAGTAGTTACGTATTTTAGACCCTATTTGATGTAATACTTTTTTATGTAGTATTTTACGCTTTATCCGAATTCGGGAAGAAATATTAACTATTCCATTAAAAAAATTGAAGGTGATCTTCGTATCTTGATAAAAAGAGCAAAATAACATGAAATTGATGACAATACTATATGTCCTTCTAGAAACCATGCAACTTCTATCTGGAACATTTTTTCGTACAACAAATATTTTACAAGTTATTTAATATCGTCGTGATAGGAGGCTCGCCCTGTAGAGTTCTCGGAACACTTTGGTACATCGGTCCATTCATCGCGCCTCCATTCTTTATAGTTTGAACCGCGTGTCCAGTCTTCATCAAAAGATTCCAAATGAATTACATAGACCGCCTTCTCATTTGTGTTTCGGGAATCCAATATTTTAGCTTCCTTCATCTTTTCAAGACGTCTCATCTTTCCAATCTTCTTCCCCAAGTTTCTCTTACATTTCTTGCTGTTCTTTTTCATTTTCTTCTTCTTCGACCCATTTCTTATCAGCAGTTTTACCATTCGGTAATAGGGAAAGTTGTGCTGTCCGAAAATAAGAAACAGTTGACCGATCAAAAAGTGTCAATTTGTGGGAATTGATTCGTGTAAAACATTCAAATGTAATTAAAGAAGTATTCATTGCGGGTCTTTATGCAAAATAAAAATTGGCTGCATCAATTGCAAAAAGACTAGTGAAATAGTACAGACTTTACACTGTTAGCGAATCCTTTTGCATAACAAATTCACCTCCTTGCAAATAATATTAACCAGATAATATTCACAGATCGAAATTGACCATTCTTTATCGAATTTTAGTATAAATTTATGTAAAGTAATACAAATTCCATTACAAATAATCGATCTTCATTAATCTTCAATAAATATTTATAAAATGTCATGCAACTCTTAAATTCAATATGAACAAATACAAATTTACTTTATTACAAATACAATTACAAATTCGTTATTACAAATAATTACAAATAAGTGAGTTTAATTCGCAAAAAGATGAATACGATATGCAAGAAAGTGAACAATGCCGCAAACTGGTTAACTTGAAGCGCAAAACTAGTTTCTCAATTTCAAAGCTTCAATTATTTAATACTTCCGATCCATCTATAAATTCCATGCATCGAATTGGTTGTTTCGAAAGTATCGAGGTTACAGATTCATATACCAGGCTATATCGTGTTTCCTGTGTGTATCAGGTAGCTGCGCATGCAAGTAATCAACAAGAGAACAGAACTTCCTTAGACGGACCGTGGAATCAGGCTACGGCATCGTGGGATTCGGAGTATATTGTTCAAAGAACATTCGGGGGAGAGTTTGGTGGCGCGCGGAATGCAAAGAGGATCGACTGAAAAACTGAAAATCTCCAGGGACGGTAATTGGAAGAAGACACAAGAAAGAGACATTTCGAAGGTCCTGAATTTTAGAAGCGCGCCACGACGTGATCCGATTACACTGCACCCGGCGGAAGACAGTTCCTTCAGGGTTCCATCGTAAATTACGATAGCTTACTGCTTGGAGGGTCGTTCCGCCGGACCGTTGTTCGATCGAAGGGCACGTTCTCTCTCCGTGCTTTACCACTCTCCACCCACGCCGGCTGCGAAGCATTTCTTGAATATTTCAGTTCGGATAATAGTTTTCGCGAGATTTGCCGCTCTGCCAGCACCGCCGCGGCGCACCGGGCGCAGAACATTGGCTTCCTTTTTGGCCCGCGAACATCAAAACGAATTCGGCAAGCGTCCTGACGCAAAGCGACGATCGGTTAACCCTCGGACGACGGATGGTCTTGGACGAACGCGACAAACGAATGCACGGTCATTTTCGAGTCGAGTAGAATTTCCATTCTACGGGAGACTCGCCGGCGACATCGGAATCCGCAGCCGGTGAAATTGAATTCGACGGGGAGATACATTTCTCTTTGCTTCCCGATGGCGAGATGTTTTTCAGGGTGTTACACGGGGCTAACCAGAATACGGAGGGAAGGTGATGGAAACAGCAATTTATTCTAAATGCTTACTTTAGTTTCAAATCCTTCATCCATTAACTGCTAAATTCTTTCTTTTTTCATTCTTGACGGGAAGAGTTATGTGTGTACATGCATAACAATATAATTATATTCAAATGTTTGTTCTGTTGTTGAAATATTTTAGATTTTTTAAAAAGTCCCAAATGGGGATTGTGGCAGGTTGCATAAATAAAGCGAAGAAAATATTTTTTGTTATTGTATGAAAAACATTACGGCAAGCTTGCTTAATGATTTCTAGTTAATCGGTGCGTTTTTAATGAAGTTTTATTCGAGAACGGTGTAAAATCACGTATAAATTCTCGACGTACCTGCGACAGCAAGCAACGACCCGCGATGCATTAGTTCTGCTAAGTTGCGTTTTCCAATTTAGTTTCGAACTTGTATACTGACTCAGCTTTCGGATGTTCTTCGATTTAGAAAGTGTTTATTTATGTTGCTATGAAACGAAATACGATATTTTGAAATTCACTCGTAGAATTTTCGTCACTTCTTTTCTTACTTCACGATCAGCTATATTTCTGAGGTAGCAGTTTAAATACAGTGAAAAATGATATTACATCCGAAATGATGACTCTACTTAAATATGATTTTCCATAAAATAGTATTCGTGCGAATTGTTTAGTATACAAAACCGAAATTGTTAATCTTAAAATTACGTACTGAGAACGCTAATATTGCGTCAACTATATTATATTTAGTATCAGCTAACTTATAATAAAACTAATAACTAATAGCTAACTAAACAAATTAAACGTGAAACATATTATAAGCAGAAACAGAATGGCATCTGTAAGACATCTGTAAGTGTATAATAGAACTATTACATATGCAAATAAATTGTAATGTGACAAGGTTACGGTCAGATTGCAGATATTTATGCAATTTATGCAGAATTTTCTAAGCCGATTTTAAGAAACGCAAATCAGATGAAAATGTCTTTCCTTTTTTAATAGTTTTAACGAGTTGCACGTGATATAGAGATATTCTCGAATTCTTATCACTTCTTCGACCCAGTAGTTTTTGTTAAAAGTGCATAAAATCCGCGGTTCAGTTATGATAAATGCTACTTTTTAATATAATACGAGAAATATTCATTCACTGGAGGATGTTCATCCACTAGGCAGATCACCCTGGATCTTCAGACACTCCTCCGGCCCATTTTTGCAAAGTGCAGCACATAAACCGAGGTACTTGTTATGTTTGCGACGGATTATTGCGTTATAAAGCTAAGATCGTAATACTAAAATTTGGCAGTAAAAAGGGACTACATCTTTTTTTCGCATCTCCTAGTCTGCCGATGACTCCGACACGCCCTTCGCGAAAGGGTGGTTCTCGTTTTCTCGGGCCACCTCACTCTCCATTCTTCCATCGTTACTTTCTGGCGGCGTTCCGGAGAACTCGAATGAAAATACAGTGGAAGGAGCACGTCTCACGGAGTCGTTCGCACTATCGTGGCTTCGTAGCAGAGCGGAATAGTAATGAACAAACTAGACCAGTCGATCGAAGTTTGACTGATTTTCGGTCTCATCGCTTACGAATTCTTACTCCAGTTTCCCATCGGTTTAATCATTTACGAATTCTTTCGTTTCTTTATAATTTGTGAAATTGTATTTGTGAAATCTTATTTATATCAAATCGAACGCGTTTACCAATATTTCAGCATTTATTAATTACAGACGAATTTAGGAATATAAACATTGTTGTGCATTATGTTATGTCAATTTTTAACGATCACTCTCGGCTTACTTTAAATGTTACCGTTCGGGTGTATAGGATTAAATTCTCCTATACGAATAATTAAAACAATTAGACAAAGGAAAGTTATAAACTTTTTGAATATTATAATGCGTTATGTTAGACTACGGTAATGAATGTAATAAATTGAGAAGAGTGTAGGAACATTCCTGAATTTTTCTAATGTTTTTACAGTTTGATCATTTCGTTGGTTAATTTTATTCTAAATACATAAAACCCGCAATCTATATAGTTCTGTGCTACGTTTTCAAATAGCAACGTGCATGAAATTAATTAGATCACCAGGGTGTTAATGCGTAATACTATTGCTGTTTCAATGCAATCGAATATCCAAACTCTCATATTCAAATCATTTGCACTTAAATTATGCCAGAGTCACTTTCTACAAATTGTCGTACTATAATTATTGCAGACAATATTTACTCTGCGTTGCAAGTTAAGTATTTTATAGAATAAATTTTTAGAAATTCAGATATGGTATCAGTAAATACGTTCCATTTTTGTGATCTGAAATTAATATAGCTTCGAGTGCAGGAGGTAAATTTTCTCTCTTGTGTACTTATTCAATGATTTATTTATTTATTTACGATTCGTCAAGTTAATACGTTACATCGATTTCTAATTGATGTTTTAATTCATTTGATAAAACATTTCTTTTAGATGCTATCATAACCGTACAATCCATAGAAGGATGATCAGTGATTTCAATGCATCAACAATGATAATTTACGTAGAAAATATTGTTTAATAACTACAAGCATCGAAATTAATATAACAAGCCCCATCATTTTCAAGATATTTCCATCACATCGTTTCAAAGGACCCCATCGATTAAGTTTCTCGGTTGACGACCCGTCAGGCAGCCAGTTCGCTTCTTTTCAAGGAAACCGCCACGTATGATTGATGACACGCGACGATTCCTTCCGAACGGTCCAGCCTCGTTGGCAATTTAATTTATTTATTAACCATCCGGGCTTTTGATTCGAGCCCCCAACTGTTCTAGAATAATAATGACAATGCAAATCTTCGTAACCTTTGCATCCTGACACTTTCTACTAAACACTTTCTACTTTCGATCCTGGAGGATTGTAGTTTTTATCATTTCATAGTGCTAACACGAAATCCATACATCAAATTAATTACATTAATAATAACATGTCAATCGGTTCTATAAACAAATATGTGCCAGTGTTCCTACGCATAATAGAGGCCTGACACTGCCGATAATGTTATCGATGAAACACAGATTTTTCATTCAAACCCAATTCTTTTGTAGATCATGTTCACCTTCATGGACTCCAAATTAATCCGTTTGTAGACAATATTCACCTTTTCGCAAATCAAATACACCCGTTTGCACATAAAATTCGCTTATTAGTAATTATTTGTAATAGACTTCATGTTGAATTGAAAAATTGCACGACACTGTATACATAATTATTGAAGACCTGAATTATCTGTAATAATATTTGTACCATTTTTGTTAAATAAGTATACCAAATACACACGAAATTTAAAAGTTAATTAATTCAATTTAATTTTCAAGAAGATGAACATGCTCTACGAAAGGATGAATTTTGAATGTAAAACCTGTGAACATTGCCGACGTTCATGCGAGATACACATTTTTTGCACCAATTGCAAGCCCAGGATGTGTTGTATGAAATATATCGATACTCTAAAATTGTTTGTATTGTATGGAATACATCGATATTCTGAAATTGTTTCAATCTTTCTATATTGTTTGAAATTTCGTTCGATTTCATTGCCATCAATGCATAAAAGTCTAAAGCATGGCAAGAAATATCGAGCATATTTTCAACATTATTAGTTACAATTGGAGCTTGCAGGACTAAGGATATTTTCCTTGCAGAACTAGATTGTGTTTCTCAAAGTCTTCAATAATGAGGAAAATGAACAATATATATACCCGCTCGTAGAGAATCAAACGATCTGCTTGCAACTTCTGGAATAAAATCTACAGCCCCGATGACGCCAATACGATCGATATTCGTTCTCAATGGTTTATTAAATCACACAACAAAGCATAACTAGATAAGACGAGACGCATCTTTTTTTCCAACAGTTTCAAAACCGGTTTCACCTGGCAGGGACGGGAAGCACCTTTCCTCGCGATAGCGTAGCGTTCCGTGCGGAGATAAGAGATCGCGGCACGCAGATGCACAATACCCGGTGCCCTGAGAAGAACGCGAAATTTACGGGGCCGAGTTCCGAACGAAAAAAGTTTATCCGGTGGACGGGAAGTGGTGTTGTCGCTCGTGGAAACGAGTGGTCTCGCGAAATATTCAGTATTTTCACGCGCGACAGTTCGCAGTGTCGCATTACAAGCCCATCCTTTTTCTATTTGCCGCGATATATTCTCGCGCCGTTGCGGCTCCTGCACGCGCATTCCGACGGGGAAACTTCCGCGCGATTTTGCGAAAATTATTCGCGATCACGAGGACCCGCGTAATGACGCGAGATTTGTGTTCCCTCAGTGGAATTCGCGCGCCAAACGATGGACACGCCGAGCGAACCCGCGGTAATCGAACGGTTTTATTTCGTTCGCGTTTTAGCTCTTACCTGTGTTAATTAATTTTGAATGATTAATTTTGAA
Source organism: Megalopta genalis (assembly GCF_051020955.1). Taxonomy (NCBI): domain Eukaryota; kingdom Metazoa; phylum Arthropoda; class Insecta; order Hymenoptera; family Halictidae; genus Megalopta; species Megalopta genalis. Next base: position 20,786,379 of record NC_135020.1, on the reverse strand, counting down.
GTTCGTATACATTTTGTCGATCATACACTGTGCGGTTACCTTTAGAGGATATTCTAGTATGAATTTGAGAAATGTTTTATATTTTCTTGAAGAATATTGGTTAACACTAAATCTACCACTGACGGTCAAATGACTAATTTCATATTTTTTATTTCATAACTATATAGCATAAGCTATGTTATGCTATAACTATATAGCATAAGCTATGTTATGCTATAACTATATAGCATAAGCTATGTTATGCTGTAACTATATAGCATAAGTTATGTTATGCTATAACTATATAGCATAAGCTATGTTATGCTGTAACTATATAGCATAAGTTATGTTATGCTATAACTATATAGCATAAGCTATGTTATGCTATAACTATATGCTAAGCATAAGTTATGCTATATAGCATAATAATAATATATAGCATAATAATATATGCAGGGTGTTCCACAATTATTTTAACAGCCGAAAATGAGGGGTAGCTCAGATCATTTGACGTAACTTTTTCCTTTGCGGAGATGTAATCTGCGGTTTTGTTTACGAGTTATTAACGGAAAACACTGACCAATGAGAGGTGACGGCGCGAAGTTCGAGAGCCCGCAGCACAAGGCTTTGACAGATGGTCGGGACGGACGCGAGCCGCGTTCGAAGTATCGAACAAATCACGAAGTGAGAACTTTCCGCATTTTTTTTACTACGTAACAGTGATATTTTTAAGAAAAACACTGTTCACCTTTACTTTAGAACGTCTGAAGAATATTTACTAACTTTTCGGACCAGAAATAGTAAGTAATTTAAGCGTGACGGCCGTTTTAATTTTCTAATGTGCATGACACCTTTGTGTGTAACATATGAAATTTTTAAGCAAGGTGTACAGTGAAGATTAACAAAGTACGTAAACGATATTTTAATCTAAATAATTCCGTGTCCGAACACAGTTTAGAGAATGATTCATAAAGCGAAATTTCATATGTTGACCTTAATATAACCTTGACATGACCTTGATATAACCTTGATATGTCAAGGTTATGCCAAGGTTATATCAAGGTTTTGTCAAGGTCATGTCAAGGTTATGCCAAGGTTATGTCAAGGTCATGTCAAGGTTATGTCAAGGTCGTGTCAAGGTCATGTCAAGGTCATGTCGAGGTTACGTCAAGGTCAACATATGAAATTTTTAAGCAAGGTGTACAGTCAAGATTAACAAAGTACGTAAATGATATTTTAATTTAAATAATTCCGTGTCCGAACACAGTTTAGAGAATGATTCGCGAAGTTAATTTAATAAATAATAATCGTGTTAAAGGACGTAAGGGATATGTTTGTTAGAGAAATATGAAGAATATTATCAATAACCTTGACATAACCTTGACATAACCTTGATATAATCTTGACATAACCGTGACATAACCTTCAGACGTTCTAAAGTAAAGGTGACCAGCGTTTTTCTTAAAAATATCACTGTTACGTAGTAAACAAAATCCGGAAAGTTCTCGCTTCGTGATTTGTTCAGTACTTCGAACGCGGCTCGAGTCCGTCCCGACCATCTGTCAAAGCCTCGTGCTGCGGGCTCTCGAACTTCGCGCCCTCACCTCTCATTGGTCAGTGTTTTCCGTTAATAACTCGTAAACAAAGCCACAGATTGCATTTTCGCAAAGGAAAAAGTTACGTCAAATGACCTCAGCTTCCCCTCATTTTCGGCTGTTAAAATAATTGTGGTACACCCTGTATATTATATGTATAAATTTATATGAATACGTTCAGAATGCGTTTCTCTTAACGCAAAGATGCAAAAAGAAATATGGAAGAAATAAGTCGATAAACTATGAAATAGAGCACTTTACATATCATTATATTTATTCAAATCGCTTATTTTCCGTACGAATTTCTGTAGAAATAAATTCTTATTTTTATTGTAATTACAATGAATTTTTATCTAGATAAATTCGTATCCGACAGTGTCGAATAAAATTGCATTCGTTAGTCTTTATCTCTTACTCGTCATCCGAATAAAATTACGCTCGACTCTGATTACGGTACACATTAATTTTTAATCACGGTCGAGAAATGGTATCACCAGTATGTGATCGATATGGCAGTCAGTATGTCAAACCAAAATAAATCATTTTGAAGTATCGGGAAACATTTAAATATCCTTTTGTACTTAACCATATGATTGAGAATTTCGCTGCAGGTACAAATGTAATCGGATTAGGTCTGAAAGTTACAACGCTAGAAAAAGGTTGTGGCGGAAGGAAATTAGTGATTAAATTTCTCTTTATTTTCCTCTGTCCGAGAATGCGAGGATGCGTATAAAAACGGAAGCGCCCTTTATTGTATTAACAGTTCCGTCTTAATATCAAGATCTTTTGTTTGTCCGTGTACAGCGTCCGAATGTGAAACTGACGGTTTCCCCGCGTGCTGAATAAATTAGCGAAAGGATAAATGCCGTTAAACTCTTGAATCCTGCGGCAAACATCCTTCTCCGGCAAGAATATAATTTTGTTCCTGCTCTTTTCCCCCTCTTGTACATATTATATACATATACGCTCTACACACGTTGATCTCGCTCGTTCTTTCTTTCTTCATCCCTATCTCGCCGGTGTTCGCTTCTTCTCTCCCTCTGACATACTTTCCTTCGAGCTTTTAAGCGTTACGCTACTTGGCTCACCCTGCACGATAATGGACTATGCTTTTTAAAGTGCTATAACACCGGCTATTATCGTTTTGCAACCGATTCAGCGCAGTCCGGCGCGAAGGAACTTCCCCGGATAAAGTTTTCATCTGCTCCCCGTTGCAATCGATGAAACTCGATACAGATCTTCGGTAACGCGTTACCGAAAACAGGGTAACGCGTTGCAATGAAAACAGGGATCGCTCGTTTTTGACGCGTTCGTCACCGTCCATTCTGTTTTCACAATTATTCGTACGAACACGAGGTAAATTACTCCTTCGGCAACCACGTGACATTCCAATTGTCTTGGAACAAGCAGAACTCGCTGACATATGCCAAATATCTTCGACGAGTATTAACCTTTTGCACTCAAGTGGCGACTCTAAGGTAACATCAAAGATTGCTATATCACGTTCCAAAATAATTTTAACATCGCCGAATTTGTTTATATTTAAAAAAAACATTGGAAGTGTAACTATTGCTCACAAAATTCAATGTCGTATGCATAAAACGCAGTACGTTGTATGAAATGAAAATACTATAGGACAGAGAAGCTATTTTGGATTTTTAGTTAAAGTTGTTTCTAGTTAAAGTGCAAAGGGTTAATTATTGCAGTTGGTCGTTGCAGTTAATTAATTCAGTGCAGTGCATTGAAGGTAAACTACATTATGATTGTACTGTTAATTTTTCGGCTCTTTGTGACTGTAATTGTCAAATTGAGTATTTTTATGCTTTGCGGAAAACACAACCCTTCATCTGTCTAACTGTTCTTCAACATTGTTTGTTCATTGACGCGTGTTAGCGAGGTCCTGATGCTACAGTTATTCACACGACTAGGTTGTGCTTTTCTAAGCTAAATAAAGATTTTCCAAGTTGCTCGTACGAAATCGAAATTGAATGAAAATAATTGAATTCTTAGATTCTTCCAATGTCATTGTAATCTTTCTTTCTATATATAGTTCGTTCATTTGTTTCTAAGTTAAACATAATCTGACGATTAATCATGTTAATACACCGTGTACGCTTCTGCGATGACCAGTTCATAAAAACAATGATCTCAACTTATTTATTTACAATATTTAATTATCTATTTACACTATATTTACCATACTCAATTCTGTCGTATATTTGCTACATTAAATATGAACAATGCGAAAATACTTTTCCTGTTGGGAACGTGTAGGAATGTATTGCACAGAGTCAGACAGCGCGCATAACGTGTTGATGCAAGGAGTGCATTCTGTTTTTCTACTCGACACGTGCTCGAGGATCAGGGCAGTCCTCCCCTACGCAGAACTCAGCAACGAGAGCTTTGTTTCTTATTTAAGGAGACGCAACCTGAGTTCGCAGCGTATTCGGTATTCTAATCGAGACCACAGCACGCGAGCCGGTTCGTTTGAAGCAAACCGACCTCGCGGATATACTGAGGATTCTTTAATTTCAGATTCCGACGAGAACTGGTGCGCGGCGCTCCGCTTCGGTCGGAACTCGACGATTGCTGCGGGTACTTTTAGGGAAATGAAACTCGGGGCTAGCCGAGCTCACTGTGAAAATGCTCGCGGAAGCCGCGCAGAGTTAAGAAATGCTTTCACGGCGGCTGCCGACACCTTGAGGAACTGCGTACCCGCTCGAACAGATGAATTTTAGCTGCCTTTTGAAAGACACTCGACCGTCGAACTGCCTGCAAACGGGCTCGACCTTCCGTAATCAATACAATCATCTCTTGTACGAACGGTTAACCTTCCATAGCTCATTGTCAGTGGAACTATCACCCTTTGCACTCGAAGCCGGATTAGCGCTAAATTTCAAATTCCGATCCACGGTTTTTCCATTTTATACGACCTAGTGCGTTCTCTGCGTATGAAATGGAATATTGTAACCCATGCAGCAGTTACACTTACAACAGCTTTTTAAATATAATCAAATTTAATGAATAAAATTATTTTGAGACTCGATGTAATAATTTTTAATAGCGCCTCGGAGTCGCTACTCGAGTGCAAAGGGTAAAGTCACGTACTGGTTTAGTATGTTTATGAACACACAGTGCCATATTAATTTTACACGGCTCGCCCATCTGGCCGACATGAACTTCTTATTATGTTTTATATATTACGGTGAAAGTGTGTAATCATTTGTATACGTTCTATGTTACACACTTGTTCACAACATTTTTTGAAAATTTGAAAGCATTGAAATTTACTCGAATTATGTGTTTCTAGGAATCTTGGCTTCGCCGGTCAACGGTGAACACCACGGCATTGCGAACAAACTCAGTTCCGGTGGCATTCAATGTGTTAATCTTTTGCGCTAAAATGTGCAACGAATGCACATTACTTTTTCTATCGCACGAATTTCAGTCTTACTAAAAAGTTGGCCAAATACAGTTTTCGAAGAAGCTGCTATATAGGGTGGGCCGGAATTCGTAGTACAGCCGAGCAGAAGGTGATTCTACATGAAAAAGTAAAACAAATTTGGAATAACATTTTTTAGCTCCGTTTTCGAGAAAATCAACTTTAAAGTTTATTCATTCTTGTAAGGGAATTAGTTGTCGATTCTTCTACCGCAATTGCCTCCGTCCGAGACAGTGTTTACAAACGTTAATTACTGCGAATTATGTACAGTCCGTTTCTCAGAAAAAGTCAGCTGAGAAAAATGTAGGCCAAACCATCCATGTTAACGCCATCGCAAAAGTAGGATAAACGCGTTTTCCTTATTGGCAGAAATGATTCCCTCCTATTAGCCCCAAATTAGCCGCCATACTGAATTTCCACGAAACGGGGAACTCGAGTTCGGCCGATTAAAAACAAACAACGCCCCCTGACTCCCGTCACGTCTCGCTCTCCCGTGGTCGCCATTTTCGGTTAGGAGCACATCAGACGTGTGTGGCTATGCTTTCTGTGAGCGTGTTTGTGTGTGCATCAATTACGTGACCACGGGAAAGCGAGACGTGCGATTGGAGTCAGAAGGCATAGAACAATCGAGACAAAGTGAAACAAACGCGACAATTACAAAATCCAAGAGCGTTGATTTATCCCTAAAGCATTAACATCAGATTCTTCTGATGAACAAATGATTATTTGTAATTACTAGATTACGGATTTTATGCATTTACCACAAAAATGAATAAATCTAATTCAAAAGCGAAAATATTAGAATAATTTAAGTATATTGTTACATCGTTTCCAACTAATTATGATTGTTAAAAGGGAAAAGATATTTTCATTTCATTTATTTTGCATAAAAATCCGCAGGCTAGTAATTACTAATTACTAATTAGCATCTTAATTTTGCATTTCTTATAACGTATGTATTCATAAAAAAAAGAATGATTAGTTATCTCGAATAGTTGCAACGGCTAATTGTGATAACACTAGTTCTCATTTGAAAGACATTTTTTCCAATCGAATTCTGATTAAAGCTGCCGAGATTGAAAATTTTATACATTTGTTAACGATTCGTAAAACCGTTTACAGAGTTTGACGTTGATACGTTATTACATTTCTTTCGACAGATTACAATGTTTTTCTACCGTCAAAGTAGAAAGCCCTTTAAGCCAGTATTATTGTTTCGAAGAATCTGATATTTAAACGATACGATGGTTTTAATGCCTGTATCAAAATAATCCTTCATCCACTATGCCGGAACAAATGACAACAATAAAATTCCAATATCCCCGACACACGAGATTCCGTCCACGAACTACATGTTAAAGCCGTTTCGCCGTCGACAACGTACACAGTGGGTAAAAACAGTATTCGGACACCATTTAAAACGGTATAACTTTTTTAAAACTGGACCGGATGAACTGAATTTTTTAGAGATGTTAAAGGGACTAGTTTAGCGTGCAATGACTGAAATACCATTTTTTCAATTTTTGCTATAACTTTCATGCGAACAAACGAAAAATAAAAATAATTTTCTGAGTTATTGCTTCATAAGATCGCTTTATTAAAAAACTGAATACTATAGAAAATCTATTTAGATTTTCTATTTGTTACTATGACTTTACGCATAAAAAAACAGTTTTATATACGCAAGTTATATTTCAACGTGTATTGTTTAATTTTCTTTTTCAAAGGAGGACGTAAATAAAAGATCGTGGATTTTTCAAGTTGTTTTTGCACATTTTTGTAAATGAAGATTTAAACAATAAAACGATGCAAGTCTTGTTTCAACGTTTTAAAAATACCATTACGAACGAGAATATTTTGAAACTTATTCAAGAGGTGATTTTTCTTACCACTTTAAACTGAATGACAGCAAAACAAACAAAATAGGGATGTATTTGGTATAACTCACTCTACTTGTGTGCAAAGTTTTATAATTTTTGGAATTTACGGGTTGGCAAACCTTCTTTGTTAGCTGCGAAAGAAATTATGATGCAAAGAGCTAGACTATCTCACAGGTGTTTAATATTCTACATGTAATTCCTGAACAAACTCTATCTTGTGTTGTGCTCTAGCCACGGCTTAACCCATTTTCTTATCCTCATTAAGTACATTGGGAGAAGACGAATGCTTAGAGAACAGAAGTGGCTTATTGCTTCAAGGACTCGCCGAGTGCGGATCTAGGAATTGTGTTAGAAGCCTAGAGATCTTACACTGATTTTGCCTATTTAGCCGATTCGAGCGGATCTGAGCAGTTGAACAGTTCAATATTTCATGAATTAAGTTGTACAGAAGTTGCCAAGTAAGGAAATGCTAACAAGGAGAGGTCGCAGTCGTTGGGTCATCGATTTCGATAAAATTTTCTCTGATGAATCCAGAGCAAAAAAATAACCCCACCAATATTTTGCAGTTATTCATGAAGATATTTTATGTTTAATCTTTACGATTTCCACAAGTGTTGGACTAATAGAATATTACCATTCAATTAGTATCCTATCTTTCCTGATGTCCAAACTCCGCTATTTCATCGATAGGCACATTTGTGGACAAATATATTTGAACACCGTTTAAAAGGGAATAACTTCTTCTAAAATTGAACCAAACGAGATGACATTTTTTGAGGTGTTAGAGGAACTAATTTAGCAGATAACGTATTAAACATTTTACGTAAAAATAGCAATTGCTTAAAATGATAAAAAAAGTTAAGAAATCGCGTTATTCAACTTCCTTATCTGAACATATGCCAAAAATTCAAAAACGCATTTTATTAGCGTCGATAACTAGATCTTACACTTTTTGGTCGAAAGCCGTGAAAACTGGAACTTTCGCTACTTTTAACACATTGAATGCCGCTTATATTTGCGTGACGGAATTATTTGCACAGGTTTGAAAATTAATTTCAAAGTTAATCTATTATACCTTTCTAACGTTGTTAGGATCAACAAAACATAAGAACGTTAAAAGAGTAATCGATGTCACACAATCTAACTTGTTAGTTCAAATTTGACCAAATAATATACATTAATTTTATGAAATTCTTTTATCCCTCCAACCAATTGTAATTTTTGAAATACAGTTTTCTCGCCAATACATATCTAGTAAAATAATCTCCCTAACATCCACATCAAATTTTAGGCCCAAATTGGGCCTGGCCCAATTATTAAAAGGTTATTCCATTTTGAAAAGTGTACGAATAATTTTTGCATCGACTGTATTTGTCCACGATCGTATACAGTTCGTTCGGCAACAAGTTTTTGATCGTCGATCCTCGTTACCGGTGATCGCTGTCGATTCTCGACGTTGATCCTCGATGCCGACGCTTGCTGCCAGTTCTCGCTGCCGCTCCTCGCTGGCGGTTCTCGTTGGCGGAACCGAGAAAGCGGATAGATATCTCGGGAGCGGTTCGTAGCCACGGAATCAACGAGGATTCGAGGCGTGGCCGTTCCCGTGGCGTGCGCCTGTTCCATCCGGAGTCCGTATTTTCGGTGTCGGTGCTCACGAAATCACCGTGGAGAACACGTCGAGCACACTTCTGCGGCATTCGGGATAAAGGGCGTGGCAGTTTTCGGCCGACACCTGCTCGCCCAAGCGCTCGGCCGCTCTGTACTCTCTGTCCCCGTACTCCTCGTACCGCTCCTCGGTGCTGGAGGGCCTGGAAATTCCAGGTGAATTCAGTTTTCGGCGCAGGCCGCGAAGAATTAGAATCGATCGGTCGCGGGCGAGATCGTGCCGGCGCAGCTTGGCGCGGCGGGCTCTCGGGCCGCGAGAAACGGGGCGGAAAAGAATTCGGTGGCCGGGGCGGATGTTGGATGGGAAGAGGGGGGGGGGGAGGCGCGTTCGCGGAGTTCGTGGGATCAATAATACGAGCGGATACGCGAGAAACCAGCCAAGTTATTTCGCGCCCCCGGCCCCGTTAATTGGTCCCGCGTTCCCGCGTGCCCGCGGACATCGTTTAATCCTGCCGCAGCAGTTGCCCTCTTAATCCACCGTTCGTCCCGCATTACGAAATTTGGGGCATTGATTTAGCGGCACCACGTCGTCGCCGTGGTCGTTGCTTCTGCCGCTCCTCGCACGTGCCACCGGACAACCCATGTGGGGAATCACCCCCCGTGATTCCCATTCATGCGGTCTACTTACTTGAAAAGTACTTGCAACAGCTGCCCCAATAGACTATGCTTGTCGTCGAACGGCGTGGACGCCGCCTCGCAAATTGCCTTCATCAGGCACGCCTTGCCGCCGAACCCGTACAGGCCCGCTACCTTCTCCAGGATCCTGCGGACACCGATAGAACTGTCAAAGGGCGTGGATCAACTTAACTAGCTTCTTCGATTACAACAGATCGGACATCGTATTGGTCAAGAGATTACAGGAATCCTAACTGAAACTGTGGGAATGGGAAGCTATATATATATTTATATATATATAGATATATATTATATATATCTTATATATAGATATAGATTATATATATATATATATATATATATATATATATATATATATATATATATATATATATACATATACGGTTTGTGAATTGGATAAGCTTCGCTTTTACTATTGCTACATCCCCTACTCCACCAATCTTCTTTCTTCGCGTAATTTAGTTACTACTAGACTGTGGACCTCTCCGCGAAATAAAAATTGTCGGCTTAGATTGCAAAGAGCGGCAGTCAGTTAGAAGTTTCTTTCTTTCTCTGACGATCTTAATAAGTTCATAATAATACATCGGCATTCTCAAATTCCTTGGATCTTCTTACAGTTCTGTATCTCTTCTAACCATTTTCGTCGTAAATGCATACAATCCGCAGTCCAGTTCTCGCTATTTTTGTTAGACTTATTATTTGTTGCTTTTTCAAGCATCGGAAATTCATATACCGAATTTAGAGTGGTATCTGATTGTGATATGAACACGACGAATGCGGCGTCCGTCGCATATGTATGTGGGATTCCCTATCGCGAGTCTTCCGAACGGATATCTCGATTATAGGATCACCAAATTTAATATTTTAAAGAAAGAAATATATTTCAGTGCAAAGTTCGATGTTTAACGCTTCGAGGCTGGACGCTGACTACTTTCATCCTTCTTAATCAATATCTACATATTTTTGGGCCGCTGCCCCGCTTCGCTCAGCACACGGCACACGCGCGCACGCACACGCACGCTAGCACGCAGGCACGCGCCCATACACACGCACACGCACACACGCAGATGTGTATGTATATATATACCTCGCTCTCCACACACATTCTTAACGCGCACGCACTTCACTCACTACATGTATGACACTAGTTTTGAACAAACTGGATGTTACTGTAATGTTTAGAATGCAAAAGGGTTGAAGTACCACCCACTACGATAAATTCGAATGTTCTAGTTTCAGTTTCATTAAATAAATTATTTTGCTTTCGTGGGAGTTCTCAGGGTTGATCTTCGACATTCAAGGTGTTGAAGGACCGCTGAGGAAGATAGATCCTAACGACGCCATGTTGGCAGATGAGTTTGGAATGCTTGATGTAACGATTTATATGCTACATTTAAAATTCAACATATATGGTAGAGACGGTAGTCGGTGAAATGGTGTCAATGAAAGAAAATTGTGCAGGGAAACGGTGGTTCTCTCTTTAACGGTTAAAAATGATCTCGAAATGTTGAGAAAAAATATTCTCTGCGAGAGAGAGAGAGAGAAATCATCAATCATAATATTCGTCGTTCTGAACCGAACGCCTCTAGTATGGCACGTTTCTTTGTATCGGCAAAGAAACGAAGATGTGAAGGCAGACAAGATAAACGACGCATTTTGTACATAATATGGGGAGCTGCAAAATATTGGACACGTATTTCTTTTTTGGCAATCATTATTCTTGTTCAGGTGGTAGAAATAGTTCCGAAAGTTAAGAGTGCAAACCATGTTTAGCCATTTATCTGCGGAACCATTAATTATGCAGGGAAAGATGTATTATTGTTGCACATACGACTTGCTTGAGCGGATTAAACAAATTTTTCGAATATTCGTGCGATTAAGGAATATGATAACAAATACCTTTTTTTAAATGTTATTATATATTATATATTATATATTATATATTATATATTATATATTATATATTATATATTATATATTATATATTATATATTATATATTATATATTATATATTATATATTATATATTATATATTATATATTATATATTATATATTATATATTATATATTATATATTATATTTGTTTTTTTTTAAATGTTTTTCTAGAGTCAAATGTATTTTATAAATTATATAGAGTGTCCCAAAATTATGGTACTTTCAGGAAATGAGGGGTTCCTGAGGTCATTTGAAGTAACTTTTTCCTTAGCGAAAATACAATCCGCGGCTTTGTTTACGAGTTATTAACGAAAAACAGTGACCAATGAGAGGCAAGATCGGCTGGCGTGAAAGGACCGAACCAATGAGCGAAACTGTCCTGCGTCCGCTCGTTGGCTCGACAGCCTTGCGCCAGCCGAACTCGCCTCTCATTGGTCACTCGTTATTGTTAATAACTCGTGAACGATGCCTCGGAGAAAATTTTTGTAAAGGAAAATGACCTCAGGAACCCCTCATTTCTCGGAAGTACCATAATTTTTGGATACCCTGTATAAATAAGTAACGTATAAGCCAGCATTAAAACAGATATGAACTTGAAACAATCAATTCTAATTTATTTTACGTTTATGTTAGAGAGAACACTGTTAGGTTTATCATCGTTAACCATGACTTTGAAAATAATTTTCGATTACTAAGATATTAATAAAGGCTACTGCAAAAAATATGTGGTAAATGGTTTTCCTGCTGTTTATTTAAATTTTATAGAAATCGTAGTCAGAATCTGACACAATTTTGGCACTATCGATGCACATCCACGTTTGAAATTGATATCCTGCGTACTAAATTAACTTTGAATACATTGTTCAACCATTTGAAACCGAGTTACGTTGATATTATTACAACCAGTTACGCATGATTGAAAGTATCGCTAGATGTAGTGCATAATACGATATGCCCGGTTCGATTCGATTCATCAGAAAGCATTTGAACCAAAACTTAAATGCTAAACAAATGTTTACGTCGTAACAAGCCAAATGAGGAAGATGCGTTTAGCTGAAAACGACGTTTATCAAAATGATGTACTCGATATCTCTATTCCTTTTTTTTGTGGGGAAGAAGGGGAAATGCTATTACGCACAGGGTGGGGGACTCTCCGAGTCCAAGGCTTCGGTCCTCGAGTCTTCTCCGTAACCCTCTCCCCCCTCTCCAAAGATAGTTCGCGAAGCCGAAACTGTGCTAGAATTACTTCGGCTCCGGGGTTGTGCTATTTCGTGCCTGTCGAGTGTTCCACATTTTGATACTTTAGTGGGCCTCAGCGGTCCATCCGGAGGACTCTGTGGCGTCGCATCCCTCTGCCTGAGCGCGGCCGCTAGCAATAAAACAAGTACCGTTCCTAATCCTCAAAATTCCCTAAAAAACACGCACCCCTAATCAAACAATTCTCCTCACATCTGGACACCTCGACCCGCACGGGACTTTCTCCTTTCTCCTTTCCTACGAAAGTCCATCTATTCCTTTCTTCTCTTACACTATAAAAGAGACAAACGCGCAACTCAAAAAGCTCAGTCTGTCCTAAATTGCTAGTCCTACGACGACACGCTAGTCGTGCCCGTGCTCATCGATAGCAATTCAATAAACTGCATTAACACGTTCCGTGCCAAGCCATTTTTGCCTAACTTGTCGTTCAGGCCATTTGATGTTTTGACTAAAGATTGATACATTATCACATAATATTTCATTATATCATCAGTAGATAAGTAGTGATTGCCCGAATCAACCGTTTTTATGCAGCTCTTGCTTTAAAAAAGTCAAACATTGTAATTAATAGTTATTGTGTATATAACGATTAAGCAAATTTATGTGCTTTGTTCTATACAGCATTTTTTACAATGCCTCTCATCCTTTTGGTGGAAATATATTTTATACAATCAAATTTGTCACAAAATGTATGTCTTCAGCGCTTTAAATAAATATGTCCGCGTGTACCATAAATGGTACACGTGGCACGGAACGTGTTAATAGTAACCTTAAACACGCGCTCCGATTCGCTAACCTTCCCTTCAGTGCTAAAACTCGATATCTCTATTAATATTGATACGATTGCAGTAAATATTAGTATTTTGTTTTCATTAAAGATTCAGTTAGAAGACAAAACCTAAAGAGATCATTAATTCAGTCGTTTTTGCGCGACGCTTATAATGCCCTTCTTTTAACTATTACAATTTTGTTATCAGTTCACATTATTCTCAGATAAAATGGCAAAACCGCCGGTATTTAGCATTTCTATAGTCCACATCCGCAAATGATGTGCTTTAGCGAGTTACAATGCTCTTTAACAGGGCGATAAATAGCACGGGGGATAATTCCGTGCATCAATTCAAATGAGATGGCTGTATATGTATACTTTATGCCGCGTTGCTTGTCACCATGATAATCTATCTTTTGTGTCATTGATATCAACTCGATACCAACCCCGTAATCATATTATCTCGGTGTTACGTGTAACAGCGTAACACGAATTTCGTTAATGTGTCTGAATTTATATCTGTATACATTTCGCTACCGTATCTGTTGAATGTCATACCACGATATTAGGAAATTGATTCTCAGTGACATTAACATGTTGAATGGCGTGTCAGCAACATACGGGTGACAGAAGAAATTTGAGATTGTTTTTTAAGATAAATTTAAATTAATTTGTTCTTAAAACAAATTATCGTAATCATATACTCAGTTCACCAAATTTGATTGTATTCAGTACCATACATGCTAACATTTCAATTTCTATTTACTTAATACTTGGGTAACGGGACTCGGGTCCATTTGGACCCAGAGTAAAAATATTGTTGTCGTTCCAGTTTCTAATCGTTAATTTACATTTTCACTTATTCCATTAAAGTCTATAGAGTCATATATATAAAGTCTATAAGTCAATTATATATACAATTATAAATAATTCCAAGTATACTCGTTGTTATATTTGTATTATAGGTCGTTGCATAACTTATGTCGTATTTTCTGCTTATTATTTCGAACATTTCACGATTGTTAAACTAATTCGAGCAGAATTTTTGTCGATGCTTCCGTTTATAATTGGATATTGTGTTTGGCCTATTCTTAACGATCCAAAAATGTTTCCTCCTCTTTATTTCTGAATTTGCTTTAATATTGAATAACTCAATTATATTTTTAAACGTGACTTTACAATCTATTTGAAGCAGTTGAGATATACCACAATTGCCATGAATATAATTAGAATCTGCGAAATAAGCAATTCTTAGTGCACAAGTCAACGTTGAGCTTAATTCGGTATAGGACTGCAGAGGGTTAATATAGATATAATTGATTAAATGAATGTCTCTGCAAAGAATTGAACTTCTTTATTTAGATTTCTAACTATGTACCAATAATTAAAGTACTTAGTAACTAAACGAAAACAATATTGATCTTGGAGTAGTTGTTATTATTTGAGCGTACATTTATTGTACATGAACCCAAAATTTGTGAGCATGAATTATATTTACCAGTTAAGTTATTGCGGATAAATAAAATTCAATATATATATATATATTGAATTTTATTAATAATAATCACATCCGCAATAACTTAACTGGTAAATATAATTCATATATATATATATACAAATAAGCGGATGTGAGTGTGCGATCATTTTTATTAAAATGATATAATTGAATAATCGAATAATAATAGTGACGTGAAAGTTGATACATTAAACGATCGAATAATGAACGAGACACTGAAAGGCGATTGAAATTGTTATGTGTGCGTCAAAATATTGTGTATGAAATTAGTGTAGAAATTTCTGTTTGCATTGTAATATTATATTTAATAATTTGATAAAATTTCATCATCAATAAAAGAACTCGAAAATACGCTTCAATAAATTGCTTTAATTTTAAGGAACTTTCGCGGCTGCCAGATCGGCAGTCAAATCGTCAATAACCTGATTTGTTAATTACCTGTAGATACTCCATCTGCTCCTCTGCGTGCGAGAATAATAGATCCCGGGCTCGGTGAAATCCGAAGCGTTGGCGGGTAGATCGAACACGATCTTTGCGAAGTAACCGACGATCACGCTCTCGCGTTCCAGCTGCAGCGGCGTTCCCAGACCAAAGATCAGCTGTGAACAAGACGAAATAACTCGCGTGAGCACTCTAATCGAATAATTTCCGTTGACTCCAAGGAATTATGGGTCCCGTGGTAACGCATTCTGCGCCAGATAGCACCCAAGGGCGGTAGAAAATATTTTCTGATTGAAATCAATTTGCTATAACATTATATGACTTAATCATATTTCTAGACGTGACATTACAATCTATTAAGAATAATCAATTATCAATTATCCTTACATACGGTGTACCTAATAGTGATATTATTCGTTAATGTAATTTAAATTTGCAAAATAAGTAATTTTTAGTGTAAGAATTAATGTCATTATTTGCTTTTCTAAGCATTAATATTTGAACTGCTTAGTAACTGAAAATAAATAAAATTGATCTTCTTGTATAAACTATATACATGTGTATACTGTTCGTTGGACCTGAAGCAGGCCGATCTTAACACTTTATCGTCCGGTCGTGGTTGAGGCTGCCACTCAGTAAGGACTGGCTTAGTCGCGCGCGCATTTGCTCCCAGTACCGGCTAAATTTTCGCTATTCATTGTGTTGTGCTTATTCCTTTAAAAATAATAATAAATAATAATAATTATTATAATTATAATTCATAAGGATATGGGGAGGTCAGCATACAGGAGGTCAGCTACTAACAAAACAGTAAAGAAGCGAAAACCGTCGATAGCTAAAAGTCGATTGATAGGCTATCGGTCGATAAGCATTGGCAATCGAAAAGCCGATTAATAGGCTAGCGATCGATAAACATTGGCAATCGAAAAGCCGATAAATAGGCTAGCGGTCGATAAAGTGTTAATATTCGTTAAGTCCACGAGCGGGTCTCAACGCTGTCATTGTTAGCATTATATTCAATATCGAGTCATTTATTCACGTATATCAAGACCTAGTCATCGGGTGTTTAATTAGCTGTACCCGAAGTGACGCATGTGTGGAAAGGTTTAATACACCGATCCTTTCCATCCAGGCACGTACAAGGACTCTTTACCGCTTTTACGTGCCTCTTGCTTTATAGCGTGTCGATGGCTGCTCGAAATCCGCGGCGAACGACGCCAGAAAGCGTCCACGATCGGCCAAGTGGCGTTCGCGATCGGCTGAGGCGTTCGAACGAATAATAAGGAGCTCGGGAACGTTTATTCTGTTCGCTATCTCAGTTTCTGCAGGTGGTGCGTCCCTCTTAAACTTCTTCAGCGGACCGTTTCCGTGAAATCCGTCGGGCATAGCTCTCTTGTCCGGGTATCGCGTGGATGTGGATCGCGATATTCGATCAGAAAAGTCGCGGTTATGGTGGTTATTCATAGGAGGCGTCCGGTCCAAAGGGGAAATTGGATGAACTCGGATGGGATCGGGTTAAGATCCAACAGTGTCCGAGCCGGCCCGGCCCGGCCCGGCCCGACCCGGCGCTAGAACCGAATCGAGAAACCGCTTTCCCCCGCGGTATCTCGACCGCATTTCCGACGAGTAATCGCCGGAGGGTTTCTAGGACCCGCGGGCAAATCGAGTCAGGGATGTTTACGGATGCCACGGTTCTTACGAACCCGAGAAATCACTCTTCGGGCATCATCTTCTCGATATCCTCGAGATATGTCTCTATTTCGTTTAAGATCCCGAGCGCCGGGGATTGTTGACAAACAGGCAGGACGTTCCTCGATGCTTGATGATGCGACTACAAAAATAAGGGAACGGTCCGAGGATGGAACAAAAACGGAGCATTTCAGTAACAAATTCTCAGTGTTCGTCAAGGACCAAAAGTAATAGTTATTTGTCAAGTTTTGGTGGGACAAATCAGTTACAGTACGTGATCATCAAAAGATTTCATTTTTTCATTTCAAATAACGTTCACAAACTCGCAACGTTTGCCATGTTTCTTCAATTAATAATTGTTCGCTTTTGTTTTGATATTCGGATCTGTAGTAGGCAATAAACGATGTTGGTAGAAAATGATTTATTTATATATGCAATTATTAGAAGGATTAAAAACGCAATGTAAATATAATTTTTTCTTCTATGTGCTTAATAGAATAGAATAGATTGTTACTATACAGTAGCCTAGGGGTTAATGCAGGATTCTATGTATCAAAATTACACGTATAAAAATGGTAATATTCAATGTATATGTAACTAATGTAGCAACAATGCATACAATGCAAATGCATACACAGTTAGGAAACGAATCATTACTACATTTTTATATTTTCATAACGCCAATGTGTCCATCTGATTTTAGGTAAATAGGCAATATATCTATTGTAATTATTATTATTCACTCATTTTCGTTTCACACTCTACAAATGCTAGCTTCTCGTTTAAACGATCTAATCGATTTATTTAAATATCGTTCGGCTTTTTCGTAGTCTCCTACTAATAAATTGGATTCTTTAACAAATTAATTGCCTTCTTGAGCAAACGGACATTAGCATTTAGGAAGTATCACTTTATGTTTACTGATATGATCGATATCAGTCTGCATATATTCGTATTGATTTATTATGTTGTTTCCTAGATAGTGTGTTATTTCAGAATAACGAAATTATGTAGCCAAATATAAGCGGAAATGTATGTACAGATCGAGGCTACATGAAATGATTCGGTATTGAATGATTTCATCAATTATTTTGTTGTTTTCCCTCATTACAGTGTATTTAATGTGATTATTTGTACCTCCAGATGTGGCGTATTTCTGCCCAATTAAATGAGTCCGAGCTGCGCAAAATTGATAAACGCGAAATTAGAAGCTATTTGTACTAATGGGAAGATAGAATTGAATGTAAAAAATTAGGAAACAATTATGGTGTTGAATATAAATTGGTGAACAATTCAAATATTAACAATGGCAAAGATACGTTGTTTGTTTAATAACAAACCATTGAAGTAATATTTATGTTACAAACGATGTTATTTACGAAGTTATTCACATATTCGTTTTCTAATAATATTATCAACGTGATGATACGCGTACATTGATACAATTCTTTACATATGTTTTACAATTATTTCTTCTTATAAGTTGTCCGAGTAAACAGAACTTCAATTTGTAACGTCTAGATTACTTGAAAGAGTAATTACTGCGTTAAACTTCAACTCAGCAGTTTCGGTTTCATTAGCTTAAGTACCTCAATTTAGAGGAAGTTTAATTTTCGGCAACTTTTCGAAGAGGCTCTTCTGTAATTAACGCGGTAATAAATTTCGATAGTTTATATAGATTTGCATTGTTTGTGCGTTTTTTTGTACGCGACTGATTAAAATTAGAGTAAATTGAGAAAAGCAGCTCGAGGTCAGACTAGTAGAATATGAAAAACCATGTACATATGTACATACAGGTTGTTCAGCGTGACGGTCGTACCGATTTTTGAGGCATTTACGCTAATCTGACAAAAAACTGTTCGAAGTAATAGTTCATGTGATCTTCAAGAGAAACAAACTGCGATAATAAAATTTTCGAAAAATCTTTTATTCGATGAAAAATGAAGATCACATTGACTTTCTCAAATGGCACCGTATGCTTCTGATAATATAGCGTTATAGCCGACGAAGAGACGAAATCAACGACTTACTACGCAATGACCATCGAATGACCTTTAGCTTAGAAATTCACGGTAATTGAGAAAATAATTTTCCGACGCGTTAATGAAACGCGAATCGTAACTCAAGAGTCAAGGATACTTCGAAGAGGAATGCAGACAATAAACATACATCTTTACCTCTTATTTACAGTGCACATTAGTGTAGTAAGATCATTGTGTAATAAGTCGTTGAATTCGCCTCTTCGTCGGTTGTAACACTATACCATCGAAAGCACATGGTGCCATTTAAGAAAGTTGTTTTCCATCGTTTTTCGACGAATAAAAGATTTTTCGAAATTTTTATTATTGCAATTTGTTTCCCTCAAAAATCGGCGCGATTGTTACGTTGAACATCCCGTATATACAATTATATTAAACATACAATATACAGAGAGAAATATAACCATAAAAATCATTTTGCACATTCGGAATCGTGTCTTCGATCATTGTGCGACATACGGACCAATCACTTGAAGGTTCAATTAAGCTGTGCTCGACGGAACCTGAAATCGAAAGGAATCCGCTGCTTTTTCCGGTAATGTGTTAAAAACGATATATTACGGTAATCATGATCGTTATTACAGTTACTGAAATGGATTGGTAGGACCCGTATGGTATGAGGCCGGCTCTCGGGGTTGTATCGATCTCGATTGGCAGCGGGCCGGCGGCGCTCGATGGAAAAACGCTTGACGCCCTTCCACCGAGTCCTCCGCGAATCTCGTTAAACTGTCCTCCCCAGACGCGCGGCCCGAAACGATTCTCCGTGGAAATTCGCGGTTTTATCGAAAATTCATACCGGGCCACGATGCCGCGTGTACGTGTGCATGAATATGTATAGGGTGGCAGCACAGGGCCGGTACACGTGCGATCTCGGGTGCGAGCATGCGCGCGTGCGCGCGCGAGCGTTCTCGGGGGCAGAGGGAGGTATATCCACCTGGCACAGAAATTGGATGAGCCCTGAAAAGGTCAGGTGGAACGCGTTAGCCGAACGCGATATCCAGCCACGAAAGATGTGAATCGAACCACGTCGGCAAAGTCTTCCGGGACCGGTTATTATTACTCGCGCGGCCTCTCGATTGCGATCTTTAACCGGCGAAATAGATTTCCCGCAATGCACCGGTCACCGATGGACGCTCGACCTCTTGTTGTACGTCCGGCACTCGAGCAGTTTAATGGATTCCTTTCCGGTCGTTCTGCGTTAAATCGCACGCGTTTTATTATGTAGTCAGCCGTTCATTACTGCCTCGAACTCGCGTGATTTTTTAGTTCGCTCGAGACGTCGCAACGCGGAGTATTTAGCTTGAAGAACTGGTGAAAAATCGAGTTCAAAAAGTTTTCGTAGAAAATACAGGTTTCGCTTTCTGAGATAGTTGAACGTGTAGAATGAGTCATTTAACTCTTGCACCTTGAGCTTTTCCTGTAAACTATATACAAAAAAATTGTTTCGAACAGAAGTAACAATTAATTTTTTTGCTATTTACCCTTTTTATCAAAATATGAAGATCGCTTGACAAAACATGAATCGCTCGTATTATTGAATCGCCTGGCTTGCTTTGATTGTAATGTAACATTTCCTGCATTCAAAATCAACTGACAGATATCTCGATAGACGTTAAATTCTGAACTCTTGCACCTTCATCATTTTAATTCGGTATTTAGTAAACTTTCGAATGGCACGATTGAATGTTGCACATTATATTGGGTTGGCAACTAAGTAATTGCCGATTTCAGTTATAGATGCCTCTCACTCCCATTTTTATGATATCCGTAAATGTTATATTATAAAATTATTATTATTATTACTATTATTATGTTATCTTTTATTATCCGTGAATGTTAGCAACTGGACAAATTAAATGCAGCGGTCAAGGAAAAGCGACCAGAATTGGTCAATCGCAAAGGTGTCATTTTCCACCAGGACAATGCTAGGCCGCACACGTCTTTGTCCACTCGGCAAAAATTGATGGATATTGGTTGGGAATTGATGTTACACCCACCATATAGCCCTGATCTCGCGCCATCGGATTACCACTTATTTCGATCCCTGGACAACTCCCTTCGTGGTAAAACTTTTAACGATGATGACGCTGTAAAATCTCACTTAACTCAGTTTTTGGCCGAAAAGGATCAGACTTTCTACGAGCGTGGAATTTTCAAGTTGTCAGAGAGATGGCAAAGGTCATCGAACAAAATGGAAAATACATTACAGATTAAACTCCATTCCAAGTAAAAAAGATTTTGTATTTCATTGAACAAATCGGCAATCACTTAGTTGCCAACCCAATAGTTGAAAAATTCAAGGTGACCCTCATACTTTTATGAAAAAGAAAAATAGTAAAAAATTAGTTGTAGCCGTCCATGATCACCTTTTATACTAAACGCGAGAAAAGTTAAAGTGAAAGAGTTAAATGGCTCTTTCCTAAGATGAAACTAATTTTCTTTAAAATAACTCTATTTAAGATATTTGCATAACGTTTTCAATTATATTATTTAGAGTAACATGAGACAAATAGAGACGCGGCAGACACCTCAGAAATAGAGGGTATTTATGATTTATTTGTAAATTTTGTATCCTATCAATTTTTTGCGTGAAATTGTAGTAAATAATAGTATTATTTCATTACCAAATACTTATGTTTCCATGAAAACGAATTAAACAGGTTTGGTCAGCTAGCTTTTGAGATTAAATATTAGCTTGTTATGTGCGTTATTATACACACATTATTCATTCCTTCGTAATCGAAATAAAATTGAAATTTTGTGTGTAATCAAAACCAAAGAATAAACGTACATGAAGTTATATAAGCAATCGTACTGCATCATTCGTTTTTCTTGATTATTTGATTCGCTTCTTTAATATCCTAATTATTTAACTCTCGTCGGATTAATTTTTGCGTAAATCAAAGGATTTAATTAAATCGCGTAAATTTAATATTCTAAAATTGAAAGCATTATGTAACTGTGTATGTTAATGTATTTCCAGCTTTTAAAACTTATCATCGAACAGAAAATCATTATCCGTAAATGTTCTTGCTAAAGGAAACAATATTCTATTTTATACCATTTTATTTTTAAATTGTTAAAATAACACATCTTGTTTGCAGTATCTCATACACAAAAGATTCTACAGAGATAAATATACAGTGATATTCTTCACTTAAAAATGCAGTCATTTAGAAAAGAAAAACATTGGTTTTAAAAATAACATCAGGCAATAATTATTTCCTTGCAAAAATGTTAAACTATGGTTTCTTACCAATTCACTTTGTAAATCCTGTCTTCTACATAATAATAACAACACTACGATGTAAATAGAAAATTTTAGTATTTCCCGTCTTTCGAAATTAGATAAAGGATTTTCATAACATTTAATTTTGGACGCATCTGTAATATAATAGAAACCCTAGAGCAGAAAGTAAAATGAATTGCTCAAATCGCAAGTTTGTACGAACATTTACGGTTTATTCATTATCCATAGATAACGTCACTGTTTATGTCCGCTTCGAATAAAATTTTAACAGGGCGCAAAAAAACGCATTGCACATAAAAGTCACGATTCTTCAGGGTCAGATAGTATAACAATGCCGTTTCACAGGTGCTAAATTTCGCTCGTTACACAGAGGCAAGTATTTCCTTTCCTTTTGTACGTCGGACCGATGCTTAAACGTGTAATAAAGTCGTATTACAATCATTGGACTGTGAACGTTTATGGTCTTGTAACAAATTTGACTGTGCAAAGCGTAATAAAATAGATGGTAAAAGAAATTCTCTCTATTACTGTAAATATACTTGAGACGATCCAATTGAAACTGGAAATTCTTTAAAAATCACTAGAAGAATCCTTAAAATCTGATACAGTTTTCCCTGAAATTCTTTTTTCGAACAATGTTTACGAACATGTTACATTGATAAAATTAGTATACCTGAAGTACAATAGTTCGCATATAAATAGTTATACAATACCATGTTGTGAGTAACATTAACGTTCAATATATACTCTTTTTTCTCGTCAAACGATATTTGGCATGAATCGGTAGACGAAACGAAAACCATATTTTTATTATATTGTATATGGAAATTATTGAACAAAGAAGTATACGTTGTTATTCACATTCTGTTTCTACAATTGATACAGA
Organism: Megalopta genalis; assembly: GCF_051020955.1. NCBI lineage: Eukaryota > Metazoa > Arthropoda > Insecta > Hymenoptera > Halictidae > Megalopta > Megalopta genalis. The sequence continues at coordinate 20,763,398 of NC_135020.1, read as the reverse complement.
AATTGTCATTTTTACAATTGTTTGCAATAATTCGATTATTTTTTCATTATAATATATCCATAATTATGTTAACAGCCGGAAATGGGGGTACCTAAGGTCATTTGAAGTAACTTTTTTCTTAGCGAAAATGCAATCCGCGGCTTCCTTTAACCCTAGAAAGATAACCATATGACAACGTACGTAAAAGATAACCATACGCTTCAGAGGCGCATGCTTTTCTAAGGCGTCAATTTTATACTAACAATGGATATTTATTTAAGTTAATCTAGTCATTTTAAAGGTTTGGCATTATTGTAAAAATAAAATGCATTTATATTATATTTTTTTAAATTTTAAGTAATTTTAAACTTAAATCACTAGACCTCTATGAAAAATTAACAAAAATCAACAGTCTTCGCAGGCGCCTCTGCGACGTAGGTTATCTTTCTCGGATTAAGAGTTATATTAACGAAAAACAGTGACCAATGAGAGGCGTGATTAACTGGCCCCAGGCGGCCGTGCCAATCGGCGGAACTGGGCTCGTTGGCTTGACCGCCTTGCGTCAGCTGAACTCGCACCTCATTGGTCAGTGTTTTTCATCAATAACTGATAAACAAAGCCGCGGATTGCATTTTCGCTAAGGAAAAAGTTACTTCAAATGACCTCAGGAATCATCTCTTTCTGGATGTTAACATAATTATGGGTCACCCTGTATATATTATACAAACAAAAATTCGCAGAACAGATTCGCATAAAGATTCGACAGTCCAGTTACTTGGATAGGTTCGAACAAGTTCGATTGACAAACATTGGATTGGAACGAAGCAGTTCAAAGCTACACGACAAACTGGACAGAAACGCAAGAATAAAAGCTCCGAAAGACGATCTCAATCGGCAAATGGTATTACACGGTTACAGCATGCGCCGGTCGCCTTAATTAATTAAGTGTCCGGATATTTCTGGACGACACGGTATGCTGAAACGAACCCTCGTCTCGGGTCGCAGACGACGAACAAAGAGAAATATTGTCGTTATATCGCGATCGTCGACGTCGAAGCATTCTCGCGAATGGAAGACAGAGGGAAGAGTGTACGATCGCGTGTTTCCACGACAGGCCCAGGAGCGAACAATAACGAGCGATCTTCTCGCCCTAAAAACGAGTACCCATTAGCATCGAGTGCCGGGCTGGAAGCTGAAAAGGTTTGCGGACGTAGCCCGGAGCGGTCTGCTCGGCGCCCGCGGCGGATCAACGCTCGATTATTATCCGTCCGCTCAATTATTCCGAAAGAGAAACGTTCGGGGTCTCGGAGAGTCGGTCTCGCCTGGAAACTATGGGGCGCTGCGTTTACGGTGCGGCCGCTTCTTGAATAATTCCCAGCCGAGCCACATGTCCGAGGCTCATCCAATTTTCCATCGAGCGTGTTTCGAAATGGTCGTCGTTCGGATTACAACCACCGCGCGGCTTGGCTGGACGAACAAGACCGTGGCCGGCAAGCTCACGGGTCTCCGCTCGGAATCGTCTGCTCCCGCCTGCTCGGACCGCTCGGACCGCCGGATTCTGCTTTGTGCGGTCGAGGAGTTGAGCGTACCGACCGGCCAACACCCGCAAAAACTTGAATTAGTTGTCCGCCGAGAGTTTCTTTCGCGCGCGCGAGCTTCAATCCCGGTCGACCGGACCCGGACCGCTCGAAACAATGCCGGCTCGCGGTTTCCCCGCTCGTACCGTTTCGTGTTTCTCGTCCCGCGTGCGATTTTCGAATACAGCAGACTTCCGTATAACACGGACTCGTGTTACAGGAAACCGCGTAACACGAAAATTTTCCCTCGTATAATACGAATAATACGGAAAATTCTCCCCGATTGTCCGTCAACTTGTAAACGAAAATAGAGAATTTCGGAACACAGGAGGTACGATTATTCGAGCCTCGCGCCTCGTTTTTATGGTTGTTGAATGAGCCGCGAGTCTGGAATAAACGTATCTGCTATTTCCAAATGGTCCATTTTTGTTTATAAGCCGAGAGACAGTTGGGGAGAATTTACTGTGTTGAATTTACGTTATCGTGTGTTACGTGTGGAGACTTTCTCACAGTGACAGTTTTTACCTTTCTGGGACTTTATGCGCCATACGGACGGTTTTGCAGGCTCGCGTGTATATTATGTTCAAGTGGGGCCTCTCATTAACACTAAATTTAGAGAGCACACAAAATTATACGTTACTTAAAAATTTTATATTAGTTTAATAATAATAAGATATTTAATAACAGATATTTATAACAATAAGATATTTATTCTGATTTTTAACCAGAGTTATTGTAACATTTTCCGTAAGTAATATATGAATTAAATAAATAACTCATAAATGTATCTTTACGATATGAATAATCATAAATTAGAAAATTAGTGTATAACACGTAAACAGGGGTTCCAAGAGGCTTGATAGCAAGGCCACGTTTAAAAAGTTAGAAAACAAGTGTTTTTATTCGCCTTTATCATTCTAAGCAATAGCAACCTTTAAAAAAGGGCATACTTAGTTATGATCTAATAGACTGCTCGCTCTATCGTCTAAAACAAACTTCATGTCGTTTAGTCCAGTTCTAAAAAAGTTATTGCTGTCTTGAAAAGTGTCCGAATATTAACGGGAGTCGCTGTATTTACATCCCGTAATACGTTGTGCGATTGACACTACTTCAGACGTTTCGCGCAACCATGAAAAGACTTGGTGTGTGACCGACCTTGTTGTTTGTGGTGCTCGTTATTGAAACTTAAATTGTAGGGCAAGGGGTTAATTCGAAGAAGCTTGTTTCCATTGACACAGCCAGAAGCAAGATAAGTGGCCACAGACGGAGCAAAAACAGAAGCGCGTGTTTACTTGTCTGCGACACCGCACGAACGGTATTGTGTCGCGGGATAACACGTCCATGGTATCGTACAAGCGGCATTACGTCGCGAGATATCTTGTCCGCAACCTTATGCGAACAGTATCGGTGTCGTGACATAACGCGGCCATGGGAGCGAAGCGGTTAAGGAGATTTAATTCTGAGAATCTACTAGTATCATTTCTGTGAATCTGGTTTCATTGCGATCTAGTCCCAATAAGCACCAAGGCCCAATAAGGACCAATAAGGCCCAAGAATTTGGGCCCTATTATGCTACCAAAAATCGTCTAAAACTGATACAGGGAGCGGAGCGATTAATATATGAGGTTCTGAAAATTGCAGTACCGATTCCACAGACTAAAAATATGCAACTACCTCATCGACCGACTCTGACAGTACACACAAACGGAACGTACTCTCAACCCGAAGCAGTCAATACAGGAGTCCAGCAAAGCTCGATTACATCTACGTAAGTGACTGCAAACGGTACTATCATCTTCTTCTCCTTCTGACAACTTACACACAAGCCATAAAAAAATTACAAGAATATGTCAACCGAATTGCACAATACAGTAATTTCTCCCTAATTCGCGTTCAGATTGCGCACGAAAATGGACAATATAGGAAGAAAGAATACGATTATTCGAGCCTTGCGACACGTTTTCATAATTACCGATTGTCAGCAATTATAAAAACGAGACGCAAGGCTCGGATGATCGTATCTCCTCTATCCAAATTGTCCATTCTTGTGCGCGATCTTGGCGCGAATTAGGGAGAAATTATGGTACTTCGACGAATGAAAAATAAATGTAGACAAATCACAAGCAATAATGTTTCACAGAAAAAACATCTCATTCCCTACGAATACACAAATAGAATCCACAACCATCCCCTGGCCCAGCGAAGTAAGGTATCTCGTACTTATCCCAGATAGGAAACTGAACTGGTCTCGGCCAAAAAATAAGAAGATCCAAAAAACAAATCTGCTTATCAGATTTCTGTATCTGTTCACAGGCAAAATATCCCCGTAAAAAACAAGTATCAAAAGAACTCTCTATCATGCGCACGATCTATTCTGTGTGGTCAGCAAATAATATAAGCCACAGGCCGTAGCAGCCAATATCCATTTCAAAAACAGAATTTCGTTTACCGATAACCGATATGGATAAGTGAAACAAATCCTCCTTATCAATAAACACGACTTTGTTACTGATTTTTTTCACAGGAATATTTCAAAATAACTTTGATATTCAGTTCCAGGAAAGCCATGTTACTGTACGGGCAATAAGACTACTATATTCTGACCAACGTTTTCATACATTTATGAAACGCCATTAATGGTCAACGTTGCGTTAACACAATGTTAAACTCATAATCTTTCTGGTTCGATTATGGAAAGAGACTTCAGAGATTTGCTCAATATTTTTGCATTACAATTTCATCTTCCAGCCGAATTGTAGATTATTTTGAACGTTCTAGAAATGTTGCAAACATACAATGTTGAATTCAATCATGCATGTAACATGTTTCGAGTGCATTGGATTTCTGTGCGGGATAGCTAGTATTGTAGTGCAATTTTTATATTTTGTAAATATACATATATAGAGATTTATTTACTTCGTTCCCTCAAACGAAAAATATGAAGAATTTTCCTGCACGCTGAAATAAGTCGCAATCTTATTTTATATTTCGTGATTTAAATAAAACTAATATGGTTTCACTTAGACAAAGTTACGAAACACTGAACGCTTTAATTAATGTTTCTTACAATATAATTAAACAAAACTATTAAATATAATTAGTATTGTGAATGATAGAATGTTTCTTTATTTTGCTCTGTTTCAATTATTTAAGAAACAGTATGTTATGTACATATGTTAGTTATGTAACAGTTTTGCATAACCATAAAGTTTATGTATGTAAAATTGCTCTTGTAAACTTGTTAATGTTATCATTTTCGACAATATCATTTCAATATATCATACTGGACACTCCAATATCAATATGTTTTCAGTTGAGAAATGTTTTTTGACAGAGTTATTGCAGGAACAGCGTCGTTGCCATGGTGAAATATAGCGTTACACCTCGGTTATTCTACGAACGAACTACTCAATTTGTTTCTAACGAATTTTAAACGATCGACAGCTATCGCACAATCGCCGATGAACATAGTTTCATATCATTACGGAACCTTCGCTTCACTGACAACTATTTGGAATTCTCTCAACTTTCCGGAGATTGCGAAAGTGGTACTTTCAGCTATTAGACCATGAAAATTCACTTTCTTCTCATTAATGAAGAGCACTTGCCAGTAAAAATCATAATTGCTTACTGATTAAAATAGGATGGTTATCCGAGTATGGCGAAAGTACTGTGACAATAATGGCGAGATCCTGTACAACGAAAGTCTGAAATTAAATGCTGCGAGCAATGTTGTCTCGAAATTAATGGAAATATAAATTCCGAACTATGCCAGTAGAATAACTTAAGAAGAATTCGTATCATAGATTATATTATACATATATCATTCTAAAGTCAACTTATTGTTTAATCTATGTAATTGCAGTATTCATAATTCTGTTCAATCGAATTCTGACATTTCAGAGCTGTCATTCGATATCAAATAAGTTTGGCCCTATTTAAAATATTGTAGAATTTGAATAACTATCGATGTCGTAAAACTAAAAAGTATCGTACATTGTACATCATACGAGATAAATATTAACTTTGAGATTAGTATGACAGATAATGACAGATTTCCGAAACTTATCACCCATTTAACATGAAACTTTTTCAACTCCTTTTTTCTCTTCCTTTCCTTGTTCCTTTCTTTCCTTTCCATTAATTTCTCTTCGTTTTTCGAGATTACACAGTGTCGAACAACAAGGTGATTATTTTTTATAAAACTGTCGTAACTTCTTTCCCAAACCTTTCCAAAAATTATCAGCCGATGCTAAAGACGTTAAGTGACATTTTACGCTGTCCTGGTATAATGTATTCGGTTAAACGACTCTTCCTTCGAAACGAGTTCATAAAATGCAGATTAGGTGAGGCGAAATCAACGGCGAAAGGAAAAAGTCGAAAGACCGGACTACTCGGTCGGCGAAGATAATCGGAAAACAATTAGAATAATCGATTAAACGTATCCTGGAAGCGGCAATATATCCTCGAATAAGTCTCGCCGGGATCGTTCCGATAGCTCGGATAGCTAATAGCTAGCAAAAGCAAAGATTCTCGATTTTTCCGATATCACGAGCCCACCAACGAATTCCTCTCGAGCTGTGGAAGAGAGGCCGATGGAAGGAGCCAATACCGAGCACTTGAGCGACGCGCGACTGAATCCTCGATTGGCCGCGGAGACGGTTGATTACCCTCGTGGTGCGGGGTTCCGCGGCTATACGTACCAGCATCTGCGAGTCGTGAGGGAAAACAAGGGACCTGGTTCGCCGTGAGGGACTTTCGATCAGCTTGGTGCCGTTGTTCGCCGTGAAATCGTCGCCTCCATCCCCGTCGCTACCCGAAGTCTGCGGCAGACACCGCGACAGGCAAACGAGCAACAGCGTCAGGAAGACCCTCGTCCCAGCCATCGGGAGCTTAGGCCCCGAGCGACAGGATTACTCGCGAGGCGGAGCCGAAGTGAGCCGAAGCGAGCCTAGGCGGCGCGGTCTGGCTTCAGCTTCGAACCGTAACCGAAATGGAAACCGCCCCCGGTGAGCGTTCAACGGAGCCACGAAAAATGAAGCTGCAGCGATACCGGTCGACCGATGAATAACCGATTCGGTCGTAGCTCCGCGAGCGATCGCCGATAACGCCTCGTCGGAGGACAGAGGGCTCGGCGTTCAGTCGTTTGCTAATTCAATTGACTGTGATTCGCGCCGATGGGCTGACTACAAGCCGAGGAGACTTTGCTTGTAACGGGAAGCCTCGTTAGCAACCAGCTCCGAGAGGACATCTGCTGTCAGTCTTTGATTAGTCTTTGTTTGAGTTTCCAATTTAGCCGGGAATGTGGCTTGTTCTCCTTGATTCTTGGGGACGCGGCTGGTAACGATGATTATCGACACTTTGGACCCGTCATAAACATGACGAAACTCTGACGCAAGTAGCGGTTCCTGAGGACCGCTACAGCGGAAGAACATTTCTTTCGCGACATTCATTCACCAACGAGATCATCGATTATCTACGGTAATTAATTAACGCTAGATTTACGGAACCGTCAAAATGTTTACGATTATTCATATCGTATAGATGCATTTATGAGTTATTTATTCAATCTATATGTTACTTACGGCAAATGTTACAATTACACTTGTTAAAAATCAGAATAAATGGGGCACCCATTTAGCGCGTGGGGCGCGTGCCATTTTTTTAAGTACTTCAATGTGCTGTCTTCTTTTACATATTTTTATGGATATATATTTATTACATTAAAAGAAAGAAAACGGGACAGAAAATTAGAAAGAGATCGAGCGAGGCAAAATTTGGTTGATGTTTTACATTATGATGATGTAGCCCCTATAGTTGAAAAATTCGATAATGTGGATTATGTAATTGATTTATATGGACATATAGTAGGAATGGAACTTTCTCCAGATCATAGGTTAATTATTTACATTATTAACGCGAAACATAGTATATATTATTATATATTTTATACTTTATTTTTTTACTTATTTACACTTTATTTTAATATAAGTTATTTATGCTTTATTTTATATACTTATATTAAATACTTCAGGTATTTATATGTTAACATAAGACCATGGCCACAAGATTGCCATAGCCCCCAACCACCACCAATGGCTAAAGAGATAGATATTCGTGGAATTGACTTAATGATTTGGCGGCGGTCGTAAGTGTGTGTGCTTGGGTGGAGAAAAGGAGAGGGGAGACGTTTCGTCCGGGGCCCGCTAGCGGACTCATCAGTAAGGCTATCCTAGCGGGCCCTTGCCTTAGACGTGAGGGTAGGAAGGACGAAGTCTCTGTATATATAGGGATCGAGGCGGATCGGTTACTAGCAGGAAGAGGAGTCCTCTGCTGGCGGGTCTGGAGGTAGCCGCCACACTTTTATAAACTTATATGAAACAGCTGCTTTTTGTGCTCGGTAAATCTAGGGTTAACATGTATTTGGCTATCGAGATCGAGGAAGCAATCGTACCGAGGATTTCGATTGGTATCTGTGCCATAAGAGTCTTTGATTTTTGCTGATGCTGTTAATCCCTTGCCATATTTTGACAAGCGTGACATGTGATAGAGATTTCTAGTAATAGTACGAATGGTATTCCGTTCTTTTTAGTTTGAATGAAATTCTGATTTCTTGTCATCCGTATTTAAACGATCAGCGAACGTAGACACACAATAAATATAAATTGTCTTTTTTCTGCTTAGAAATTATTACGATCGAAAAACTTTTAATCATTGCAACTATGAAGAAAATGGTACGGCAAGGGTTAAAATGATGGTTTTGCTACTGTTTTACTACTAAGCGCATACATTTCCGAATAGAATTCTAGCGTTTTTTGAGGGTTATATCTTTTTCTGAACGTGTAATATAAAATTTAGTGAAAAAATAGATGAAACGACCAATGAATGAGCACTTAAACAAGTCGATCAAGTTTTTCAAAATAAAATTGACTGTGAAAAGAATACGGTGAACGTTACTTTTACACATAATACAAGAAATGTTCACACACTGGACACGCCATTATTTGTTCGCAGCGCATATTTTCTCCCAAGAAATCGGTACACATTCATGGAACATGCCATGAATAATACCTAAAGTCTTCTAGAAAATCGTACAGATTAGATTATTTATAGTATCTTCAACCAGGCTCCTCCTTGATAACTACGTAATCCGAAGACGTATCCGGGGACGAACGTCCTGAATCAAACATGAGATCTTCAGTAATTACCTTAGCAGAGTGAATGGATTATAAGGCGACGATGCAATTTATTTGGCAAGTGGTTTGCGCTCTACTTATTTCCAATGGAGATATGATGTAAGTGCGGAGAAGCTCTAGGGTGCTGCTACACAGTACCAAACAGAGTAAGTAAGTGTATAGTGCATGCGGCTCGCAATACGTAATTTGGAGGCAAGGTGAAATGTTCTCGAAGCGTCTGACAGTCTGCAAACCCGGCATTAAATTGAATTACAACCCCTGAACGGCCATCGTAAAACTACCCCTCCTCTTAGTTTCTCTCTCTCTCTCTTTCGCTCTCTTTCTCTCTCTCTCTCTCTCTCTCTCTCTCTCTCTCTCTCTCACACACACACACTTGGTATGTACACGAATCTTTTCTCAGCGAAGGCGGGCACGCATACCGGCTTTTATCTATGTGGGTTAAACGATGTCCATTTGTCGTTCCTTATCCGCCTGGCTGAGACGTTCAAACAGGAAATCGAAAGCTTGTCTCGCCCCAGAGAAAATCGATGGGTGGATTTCAGTGAATCTGTGACGATACTGCGACGGAAAGCTGTAATCGGATCGTGGAGTCAAAAATGGCTTTGCGGCTAATGAAAACGTCGATGAGACGTTCGAACGTTAATTAACGGATAAGATGCAATGCGGCGCATCAATTCGTTGTCCTCGTTTCTGATCAAGAAGTTTCTACAAAATACGTGACGTTTTTCGATTGGTCGAGCACGTACCGGCAATCTTTTTCCGATTTTTGAGAGATAATTCTAGTACAGATATAGGAACGTTATAAAATTCTGTTATAATTATAGATTCTTCACGGAAGATGACTCTTTAAATATCACTCACATGCAACCTTAATAATTCAAGCACTCATATTTCCTTCACTGAACTGACTAAATTTTTGGACTGATAATTCCAACATGAAATATTCTAACATTTTGTGATATAAGAAGGTAATTCAATTTTTTGCAACGGAAATGTTTTAAAGCCGCGGATTATTCGTTTGTTTCGAAACTTCACTTACTGAAACATCGAATGTTGGCCGCCATAAGGAAAGGATTGGAATATCTGAAATGAAAAATGTATTATTTAAAATATGATGTACATATTTTAGAAAGAAATTGAAGTATTATAGAAGTGACATTATACAAGCAATTATAGAAGTTTTAAATGGGTGAAACTGCTTTTATTAAGAAAAGTTTTAAAGTTATTTTAATAATGCAATAGTTGAGACATCGACAACATCATAATCTAAATCGTAGACAATTTTCTTTCCGAGTTTCAACAAAATCTCTATTCCTATAATTTCGCTAAACATCCGAACTTTAAGAGATCTCTATAGCACAATGATCTATATATCTGTCCACTTGATGCGATACTTGAAATAAACAGTTTTCCGTAGGTGGACGCGTAAAGGTCGTGTAAAGATCATCGACGTTTTTCTAAATGGACACTTACATCTTTTTTTTCGCATATATCGAATCCTTTCTTTATTCTGCATAAAAAAGTGTTAGAGTAATGTTATCGAAAAATTAACAATTTAAAGGATTCGTTTAAAAAAATTTTCATGATGTTTCATTACAAACTCGATCAAATTTAGAATACTTTCAACAGGATAATGCATCAGCACACAATACACTTTCATATGACGATGATGTGCACGCATATCCTATTAATTGAGTAGAAGATCTAAGAGAACAAATTACAGTTCATTGCAGAGCAATAACCAAGCGACAACTTAATTCAATAATGAAAACGATTAAAAAGCGTTGTGTGAAATGTTTGGAATGTGATGGCAAGGTGTTTGAACATTTACTTCGATGAAGACATTTTTTGAAAAAATCTTTTAAACTATTCACTTTTCGATAATATTACGTATAATAACACTTCTTTTTACACAGAATAAAGAAAGAATTTGATATATGCGAAAAAAGATGTAAGTCTCCATTTAGAAAAACGTCGATAATCTTTACATGACCTTTACGCGTCCACCTACGGGAAAACTATTTATTTCGCATCATGTCCCCTTCAAGACCATTCATCTTTCTCCTCTAACATTTTTTCCTATCTCGAACCAAAACGAAGATAAAGCTTGTTACAGCTCCGTGAATCATCCCGTATACGTGAACTACAAGTGCGATCAATAAAATGTTGTTACTGCTAATTTATTACGACCAACACTCAGCAAAAGTGTCGTATGGGAATATATAACGTGATAGAGTTTCTAAAAAATTTCTGGATTTTTAAATATGTACATACTCCTCAACCAGCCTTTAGGATATCGGGTACCCGAAAATTCTCGGGACACGATTTCAAATTCGGGTGCCCGAATTTTCCGGATAACCAAAAGTTTCGAGTCTCGACCTGAACCCGAAGAAAATACCCGCCCCGATTTTAACCCGACATCTCGGGTACCCGCCCACCTCCATAAATTACATAAACTTGAAAATTTAAAACTGTACTGTATAGATTTTCCTTTGTAATTTTCGGAAACGCAGTGTCAGATTTTTTAGCACTTCTTTTCTGGATGACAAAATTGTCGATCTTCGAGGCAATCAAAAATCGCGCAATTAGGAATACGAGCAACAAAAAATACGAGCATCTTTTTCATGCGCGTCGAGATGCTTGTCAAACTTCTTGGCCACGATCAGCATTCTGCCCGATGGATAGTTCGAAAAATTCTGCGGAAGTAATTAATTTCGTCTCGACTATCGGCTTCTAGGAACGCGGACACGACAGTCGATCCGAGCCACAGGAACTCTTGGAATACGTCATTGAGAAATCCGTGATGGCCCACGCTCGAAAAAACTCGCGAAATTGTATTCCGAGCAGGGTGAACGGCTCGAAGGGCTCAGCAAATTTTCTTCGGCTGTCGAACAGACGGGAACTTTATTAAAAATTTCGGTCCAGTCATCGCGGACTTATGGGTACCCGCTCGTGCATTTGATAGTTTGAAAAATGTGCGCCGGGACCGTGACTCTTGGCGAATCACCAGGGTGAACCGAGCGAAAACCTTAAAAACGCCATGGAAATTTGAAACATTGCTGGTTGAATAGAGACCAGCAGCTTGCCGTAGTGTCCTGAACGATTTCAATTTCCTTATGGCTGTATGCTAGGTGCACTGACTTACAAAACTGATCACTAGACTGCGGATCTTTATGCGAAATCAAGATTGTCTGCCTAAATTGCAAGACATAGGAGCCAAGCGCAAGCGTTTTTCCTTTTTTTAATAATCTTAATAGGTTCAAACTGGTACACCAATATTCTCAGTTTCTTTTAATTGATATGTTCACTGTTTTAAATTATGTCCGCTCATTTTTGTCATAGATGCATAAAATTCACTGTTTCATAATTGCACACGTTTTAGAACGGAATAACTTTCTTAACCACTTGCGCTGGAAAGACGTGCCACGCACGTCGTAATGCTTTTGTCACAGAATCGCCAACAACGTGGTATGTACGTCGTCATGCGATTGTCACAGAAACAAACGACGTGCATGGCACGTCGGGTGGGATTGTTTGCCAGAGCACAAATTATCATTGCACAGCAAAGCGCACAATTGTCAATGTTTAACCCATATTCTAAAATGGAAAATAAATTAGTTTAGAAAATATAAATCTTTTTCCGATTTCTGTGACGCCTCCCAGCAAGTTACACTGGACCGTTCTGGTACACGCGTCGGTGAATTTTTTGCCAGCGCAAGTGGTTAAAATTGGAACGAATGATTTGTATGTCTACAAAATTAAAAAAAAATTTAATTACATAGATTGGCGGAACAAAATAAAATACTAGCATTTTTTAACATTTTTGTGCGAGCCTGTAACGATAATTTAAAAAATGCGTTTTTTACATCTCGGTATCTCATATGGATGCCGAAAATTTCATCGAAATCGGTTAACGCAAAGTCAAATTGCAGATGTTAAGATTTGTAAAAACCTACAGATTTCTGATTAGGTCGAAAAGTTATTGGTCGAAAGTGTACAAAACAGTGTACACCCAAACAGAACATTTTCTGTTGTCTTCCAGGAATTCCGAATCAAAAGAGCTGCGTCGCGTGCCGCATTGCACGCTTGACCGACTCCGTCGGCTCTTAGCATCGACGTAGCAAAAAATCACATAACCGTAGGACTAGCACTGGGAAATTCACAGCAACCCGAAATTTGCCATTTAAGGAGAAATTACTGTACCTCTATTTTTGTTCACCGCAATTTTTCTACTTGTCAAATGTCAAATATAATACACTAACGTCACTCTAAAAGACGCGGGGACGGAATTGTAACCGGCAAGTATGAGAATAGTAAGACACGATTCTTCGAGCCTCGCGGGTCGCTTTTATAGTTGTCGACATTTCATGAGTGAGAGAGAGAGAGAGAGAGAGAGAGAGAGAGGGAGAGAGAGAGAACGAAACTCGGGGCAATCGGCAAAAAAAGGCTTGGCCAGAATAATACTAGAATAAAAACGATTACTCAACTTTTCTATTTCTAATTTTTTATACATGAAAGTTTTTTTTAATATATTAGTCAGAATTTTCCAATTAAAATGAGACCAAACACGACGTGCTTTAGACCATCTTTATTCATTATATGTAACAAGGCAACGTCAAAGAAGTTATATGTATATGTCGTTCGACAGAAAATATCAGTGAAGTTATGCTATTCGGGCCTACGTTCGACTGACATTCGGAGAAGAGATGCCTCAATTCGATGACATTCGGTAGATAGGTGGCCTCTATTCGACGATATTCGAAGGAGAGATACCACGATTCGACAGTCACGTACCTAGTACTTATCACGTACTTCGCAGCTTCGCGGTTTTTTTTACCTGACACGCACCCAAACAGACCACTTTGTGTTCTCTTCCGGGAATTCGCGGCGCGTGCCGCATCATACGCTTGACTGACACCGACGAACCTTCGCATTGGTGCAGCGAGAAAATCGTTAAATCACATAGGCATAGCAATAGCACCACGTCATTCATGGAATAGCAAGGTTTTGACATTTGGCGAGAGAATACTGTATATGGCAATCTAATACAAAAATTTAAATGACTCGAAATTTAAAAGTAATACTAAAAAATGGACATCCATTTCTTTCTTGTTACAAATTTATGATACGTGTAGTATGAAATTTATGAGATGGCCAGGAATGGAGTAGAAATGGCTACAAATCGTGACAAATTTGTATTTTACTATTTTATGCACTGTAATAATTCTTTAATCATTTTGTTAGCCTGTTGCAAGTTGGATATCAAAACTAGAGGTTTTAAATCATCTATTAAATCTTGCGCATATATCCTTAACCCCTTGCCGTACCATTTTCTTTATAGTTACAATGATCAGAAGTTTTTCGATCGTAGCAATTTCAAAGAAGGAAAACGATCATTTATATTTATTCTGTGTCTATGTTATAGTGAAACACCGAAATCTGGAGAATGTCGACTTTCACCGGTGAATGTCAACATTCACATAGTCGCTTGGTGTATGTCCGAAATATTTGCTAAATACCCTTATTTCTGACTTACACCGGTAAATGTTGACATTCACCATGCACTAATGGTGAATGTTGAACATGTTGGAGATTGATATTTTCTTCTCCGTAATTCAGTCGCTATAAAACGCCACAAGGGTGACGTAACTTTTTCGCCTCTCTTTCTGAAAGGAATGACCAAGAATTTAAAATACACGGTACATTCTACATGAGAAAAGAAAATAATAGTAATAAAAAAATTACTTACTTATGCGATTCAAATCTTATTTATTGCAACAACTTACACTATTATGACACTTTGAATTGCACAAGAGTCCCTTGCTTTTACAACTGCATTTATTTGTGGAACACTTCCCTTTGCAATGACAGGTTTTGGACCTCCACCAGAGCATATCTGTGATTGTCGACACACACCGGAGAGGGTCCGAATGTACAACAATGTAATGAAATATTCGATCTTTCACCGACGTATCTGGTATCTGTTGACATTCACCGGTGAAAGTCGACATTCTCCAATTTCGGTCATTCACGGTAACATCTACATTTACTCAAACGTTTAAATACAGTAGCATTTATATCTAACACTAAATTTATGGAGCACAAAAAACAGCTGTTTTGTATTAATTTATATAAGCAACAATAAGACATTTATTCTGATTGTTAACAAGTGTCATTGTAACATTTGCCGTAAGTAACATATAAATTGAATAAATAATTCGTAAATGTAATGGTCAATTAAAAAAATTAGTGACCCGTTATTTTGACGGGTTCCGTCAAAAGTTCCGTGGTTAACACTATTTACTACTAGAAATCTCCATCACGCGTCAGATTCGTCAAAGTATGGCAAGGGGTTAACATTGTTACAAACGGTACGTTTACTCTAGCACGCAAGGTCCGCGATAAATTCTCGAGAAGATTGTCCTCGTGAATTCCTCCGTGTATCGTAGAGGGTTCGACATACTCACTTGACGAGAATCATCGGCGATTAACTAACTGGGACTGCGGGGCGGATGAAACAGGCCGAGACAGGCTGTGAACGTGCGATGAAACGATGAAAAAAGAGAGAGAGAATGTGTGTAGGGGTGCTGGCAAGGGCTTGCTGACAAGAGAGGGAGAGGGAGGGAATGCGAGAGAAAGAGAGGAAGAAAGAGAGAAAGAGAGACCGCGAAGCTCAAAGGTTTCGGCCTCGGTGGCGTTGTAACGACGCGGAAGTAAAATCGTATATTGTCGGCCCGTGTTAATTACCACGAATGGCTTTGTTCTGGGAAACCATTCTCTCTGTCTCGGCCTTCTCTCTCTCGCTCTCGCGACCGGTTCTCTCGGTCACCGGCGTCACGGGCCATTTTTTTTGCTCCCCGCTCCGCGCTCGTTCTACGCCCTCTATAAATTTCAACCGGAGTATTTTCTCTTTTACGTGTACCTGTTATTGAACGAGAGAACTGCCAATAACGCCGGATAACTGCGTCACGTTTCGCCGCGAGTCCCGTCCACCCTCGCCGCCTACCATCCGACCCACGACCCTTTTCCCACCCCCGCAACGCCGTCCGACCCACCGCCGGCGTCCTTTCTTCCCTTGATATTTCTAATATCGTACGACATCGGGACACATAAATTATCCCAACCGGTTCCGGTATAGTGTTTCGTTTCAGCCGCAGCTTCCCGACGCGACGCTTCTCGTGAACCTTTCTTTTAACGTGTCCAGCGGTTCCTTTCGGGTGGTCGTTAACGCACGGACTCGAGGCGTCTAATAAAGCTTGTTACAGAAATTGTTGGCGTTGAATTTCCCTGTCCGCGAGACGTAAGATTAAGTGTGTTACATGTTGGTCTTAATCCGACTGGACAGCTTTAACACTAAACCTGCTGAATACTAAAGACGTCCGACATGTGCTGCTGCATTACAAAACTGAATTTGCTTAGACATATCTAGTTGTGTTTATTATAATGCTTGAAGAAAGAGATTTAATTGATCATTTATCAAGAAAGCTATTTAGAATTTTTAAAATTTTAACAAATTTTTGAGAATTTTTAAGAATTTTTAGAATTTTAAGAACCGGGTATTTTGACCGTTTTAATCGACGTTAAAGTTTTTAAAACGTTCGACATACGTGCAGAGTGCGCAACTAGTGGATTTTTACTAAAAGGAGTAAATTATAATAATAATATAAACTTTATTAGCATGTTTTATCATATGCATCAAATGCAGGAAAGCCGAACGAAGATAAATATGTACGCGTGCTTCAAACATTTGTAACTTTTTTGTTTTTTCGAAGTGAAATGAATTCTTTTGCAAAGCTGTTTTTAGCAACATATACTCGAAGAAAATACTGCAAACAGAATTCTAAGCAATAGGGAGTAGCTACCAATAATATTGGGACACCCCTTAGAATGCAATAACTTTTTTAAAATTGGATCGGATGACTTGCATTATTTTGAGATATTAGACTGACCGGTCTACTAAACAATGTTTAAACAAATTTTTGCAAAAATTGCAATTGATTGGAATTACAAAAGTTCATTAAAATATGATATTTTCGTCGATTTTTAAAAATTAGTTTTTGATGAATTATAATTGTGTAAACTGATTTATTTATGATTTGTAACATCTAAAACAGCTGAAGAAGTAATGTAATCATGATTAATTATTTCGATTTTGTGTGATTTTGCAGTGTAATGCAGCGGCAATCACCAAGTTCAAACTGATCAACTCAGTTTATGCATTTCAGTCAAAAGATATTTCTTGTCTTCTGCAATTATATGATCTAGGAAGAGAGTAATAAGTAATATAGATTTACTTGTCTGTATCACATCGTAAGCAATTAATTAATGCATTTATTGTGCATTTGCAATTTTCGCTCGTTTAATATACAATACATAGATAATATATAGTTACAGTATTAGATTCAATTTTGTCGTTATTTAAATGTATATCAAAAGCATTGCGACAAGAAAAAGTCAAATGAAATAAAATTGAAAGAGATACAAAAGGAAATACAAAAGGGAAGAAAACACAAAGGGAAAATATAGCGAAACGAAAGAAAACGACAATGACAGAGAACGTATATTAAATGAAATATTAAATAGTTCCTACAATTATTATTCATGAACTTCTGTAAAATATTCCAAGAGACTTTCTTCGCACTCGGAAAACGAAGTGCCGCAGTTCCAAGTTGCAGTTCGTCCTAGCATTTCAGCAGCATGATATATTCGATCGAAATCAGTTCTGAAAGGGTCGGAAGTCGACGAAGGGCTGAAACATAAATAAAAATAGCGATGTCTAAAGTCAACAAAAACATTAAATCTGCGAGAAAATTAGACTTCGAAAATTGAGTAAAAAGAATGCACCATCCTAAAAGCTGTTAAGGGTTTCTTGTGTCAAGATAAAGAATACAGGAGTTTGTAAAAGGTGTATAGAAACGATATATCACAGCCGCCATGACGTGATTATACAGGATGAGCCGGAATTCATGGTACAATCGAGCAGAGAGCGATTATGCATAAAAAAATAAAAAACAAATTTGGTATAACATTTTTTCATCCGAGGCTCCGTTTTCGATAAAATCGACTTTAAAGTTCGTTTATCTTTGCGAAGTCAGCAAAACGGTTCTACAGTTCTCTGTTAAATTCTAGCTGCATTGCAATTCTAATTCATACTGCATTGCCATTGGCAGACTCATTTATAAGTATTGGGAAACTGACAATGGGCATAAACTATATTTATTGGTATAAGTATCGTGATCGATGCTGACTTTGGCTGTCGCAGCTGATTAAGAATCTTGATCGACAGCATACTAATCTCTCTGTGAAAATGCCGTGCCTGTCGGTAGTTCTGTAACTCAAATCTGTATTATCTGACAGTCTGATACTATCTGATAAAGTACTTCAATTCGATGTCGTCGATTGCAGTTTAACACACTATCGAAATTAGATGCAATAGCTCCCAAAGTTGAAGTTGGTAGAAAATGTTGCCATAAAATGGTATAAAATTGGCATGTATTTTTGAAAGAATGATTCATTTTTGTCATTTAAGGATTCATTCTTGGCGATAATATGGTGTCCTGTTTCATTAATATGTTTTATATTATTGAACATTTTTTTTGCGAAAGATTTGTTGATATACTCTGCTTACCAAAATTTTAAACATGTCATGTTTACCATGCTCTCAAATTATTTAAAACTAATAAAGCAATCTAATAGTCTACAACGTTTTTTATACGTTACGACAAAAATAAAAGAGAGAAAAAATTCATCTTCATTTCCAAGTTATTTATTACAAAAGGGGTATAAAAATTTAATGCTTATATGGTACACAATGTAGAAAATGATATTTTCAGGCCACAAAGTAATCATGTTGTGGTAGTCGGACAACGGACAATGGACATTGATTTGAATTTGGTTTGGGTACAAGATGTTCTCGCAAAAGTCCATAAAAACTGCTGCTCTCATCATGTAGTAAAGTAAACTAAATCCTCTAAAATTTGAAGAAAATTAATGTCATTTGGTCCAATTTTTAAAATGTTGTTGGGTGTCTACTCCATTATATACAGAATTGTGCTAATTGTACGTAATTCAATTAAGTAATTCAAACCTTTGAGTTAATTCAGTGACTAATTGTTTTGATCACGAGCGTAATTGAAATACTAAGATTCGAATACAAAGAGTGATTTCGCGTAAACGCGTCGTCGCTTTCCCTATGAATATTTTTATTATTATTATATTATTTTTCCCTATGAAAAATTATTTATATATAATTATTTTGTAACTTAATTCAATTGCGATCTGAATTACGAATTACAATGTAATTGGATTACTTTGTAATTTAATTCAATTTCGATCTGAATTTTGAATTACAATAGAATTGGATTACTTTGTAACTTAATTCAATTGCGATTTGAATTACGAATTACAATGTAATTGGATTACTTTGTAATTTAATTCAATTTCGATCTGAATTACGAATTACAATGTAATTGGATTACTTTGTAATTTAATTCAATTTCGATCTGAATTACGAATTACAATGTAATTGAATTACTTTGTAGTTACAATTCCTCGAGTAATTCAATTGTAATTGCGAATTACAATGTAATTGAATTACTTTGTAATTACAATTCCTCGAGTAATTCAATTGTAATTACGAATTACAATGTAATTGGATTACTTCGTAATTTAATTCAATTACGATCTGAATTACACAAATTACAATGTAATTGAATTACTTTGAAATTTTTAATCCAATCTCGATCCGAATTATGAATTACAATGTAATTGAATTACTTTGTAATTACAATTCCTCGAGTAATTCAATTGTAATTACGAATTACAATGTAATTGAATTACTTTGTAATTTAATTCAATTACGATCTGAATTACACAAATTACAATGTAATTGAATTACTTTGAAATTTAATCCAATTTCGATCCGAATTATGAATTACAATGTAATTGAATTACTTTGTAATTACAATTCTTGCAATAATTCGATTGTAATTCTTCAGAACTCTGACTACATACGGTTTGGCGCATCCACAAATCAATGGCAGCGCAAGTGGCTATCAAAAGAAGAAGTCACCGGAGCTGTTTAGCATTTCGTCGTCGGGACGAAGGAAGTGTCGAGAATCGGAAGGTTGAATACGTAAGTGGCTGTGGCTTACAAGCACTACAACGCTGCTCTGACAACCGTGGGGTCTGTGGGTTCCGTACTCACGTGAGGAGAAGATGGACGAGCTGCGAGCTGAGACCGTGAACGCCGGTGAAAGGAGCCGCGGACGCCTCGCAGATCGCTCTCAGAAGGCAGGCTTTCCCCGTCTGCGAGTCACCGAGCACCGATTCCAAGATTTCGTAAATTTCCCACCTGGAAATGACGTGATCCTCTCCGGCTGCCGGGAAGAAAGGACTGCTAAAAATACCGTGAGAGAGAAGACCGGGCGAATGAACGATTCGGGTCGGGCGAGCATCAGCGGATAAAAGGCAGACAGTTTCCAGCATTGTGCTCGAGAACGGCGTTATAAAGCACGCAACAAAAGTAGCGTCGTTAATATGTAAAAGAAGAGGATCTCCTTCTTGTTCGGACCTCGTCCCTCGACCCACCCGAAGCAGGGAATGCCCACGCGGATTTAGAGGAATCGTACTGTTACGGTCCGGCTCCATTCAGAACCGTTTTGATCGCTTTTTTTCCGGCGATACTATACCTTTGTTGCTAATACCTGACGTTTTATTAACACATCGCGGACGGGGCTCAGCGCGTTCAACACGCCCTCAAAGACCGCACATTTTCGAACGCTCCAAAAACATGCTTGGCAAGTAACAGGAAGCGGATACGCACATTTCTAATTTGTGCATTTAGTATTCTTAAATAATACTATATATACATAGTTTATATATCTGTTTATTATATAAGGTTTTTTACGTTTTAACTATTATTTATTATACAAACTTGAATATTGATTTAGAGTGTGATATTTGGAATGATTCATTTGTTTCGCTAAAATTACTTAGGAATGCGAGAGGCTTCGTTACCATGGTTACGTAACAGAAATATTTGCGGCTGGTTGCTTAAGTTGCCGATTAAATAAAAAAAAAACATGAAAACGAGATATCTCGTGATCCGTCCGCAACGTTCAATTTGCTAAAAACGAGATATCTCGTGAGCCGTCCGCAATGTGTTAACAGTAACTGTTTTACAACACCCCGTGGCCAGAACGTATATATTCAGATTTTTAGTGGTTTCATTAACAATGCACGCCGGGTCAGTAAAGTATTCGAACGTTCCTTGAAACGGAACAACTTCTTCAAAATCGGACCAAACGATGGGCCAAAATATTTTATCATCAAAAAACGTTATTTTACATAAATTGAGATATGTCGTTCAACCAATAATGTACGATAACCGTACTAATACGTGTCCCGAATACGATGCGTTTAAGCAACGCTTGAAAAATGTGTTTTGAAAATCGTTTGAGTTAATTCTTCATCGTGATCGCAATCTCGGATTTGCTCTAATCTGTGAACGGACTGGTTTTTTAAATTCAGAATATTTACTATGACAACGCATAATAGACAACACGAGACAATAGACGTATCAAATAACGTGATAACAACAAATGAATTACGATGAAAATAAGAGTTGAGAACAGACTGTGAACACGAATGATAAATTAAATTCGCCGACTAACAAGTTTAACCCTTAGCGCTCCGAAGGCTCCGCTACGGAGACATTTGTCATTTGTTCCGTAATTCCGAAGGCTCCGCTGCGGAACCAAATGTTTTTTTGTTATCGTCGGCGTTAGCAATTGTTATCTGTAGTTAAAACGTGCTAAGTCTGTACCATTACAATTAAACCATATTTTGACCTTTTCTATGGTTAGCAACATGGAAAAAAATAAATATTATGATGAGAATTTAGAGCCGAGTGGTACTGAAGACGTATTTGATTTTGAAGAGTTAAAAGACATTGTGGAAGACAATGTTGATTATGATTCTGACACTTCAAGCGGTAGTAGCGAAATTATACTACCAAAGAGACGAAGAATGAGAATTATTGAAAGTGAAAGCGAAGATTCGTTACAAGACTTAGATGAATGGCGTGATATTACGGAAGAATTACATATTCCAGATACCTTTTAGTGTATTGCCACAGGTCATTGGACCACAAGTTCTTACAAACATTGAACAGCCCATACAATATTTTAAATTATTTTTCACGGACGAATTGGTAAATGAAATTATAAAGGAAACGAACAATTACGCAGATAATGTTCTAAACTTGAAAGAAATATCTAGTAACTCTATTTGGCAAAGTGAATACCGTGACACTTGTCCAAGTAAACCCAGAATGCACATGGGAGATTGTTACCGAAGATATCACACCATGGTGAATTACAAAATTAAAAATTTATCTTTTATTTACAATAGGAAAATGTATATTTATAAAATAAATAAAATCAAATGCATTCACAACGACGTGTAATCTTTCCCGCTCAAAATAAGACTTCCTTTATCTCGCTCCAAAAATGTGCCGGAGTTGCTGATAGGCTGTACTCGAGAAACGCGCGGAGCGCTAAGGGTTAAGGATGTTATAAATTCTAGAAAGACCAATAGATCGGAAGACTCATTTGTTGGAAAATTTCAACAGTTCCTATTTTTCGATACTGTAGAAATATTGAAGAACCACCTGAAGGATTCCGTCGGAAATGATCGAAGGAGGGAAAAAGTGGAAGAAAGAAAGGAAGAAAGGAAAAGGAGATGGCCCGAGGAGGATTCATCAACGAAGCGAGGTCATGTACCTTGGTGATCCAGCGAACGGTCGTCATCCTCGTCGGCTTCGACATCGCTGCTGATCGATCTGTCATACCGAATGTATGAGTCCGTCAAGTAGGAGGCGTTATAGGGTAGGACGTAATTAAATTTCATCACATATCCGATAATCAGGCTGACGTCGACTTCCATGGGTAAACCGAGGCCGAGGATAAACTGGAACGGTTTTCAAATGCACGAAGGTGTCATCGATCGTTTATAATAACCGCCAATCGAATCCCAATTGGCAGGCTCATTCGAGACTGACATTCAACTGGATGAAATTAGATCGGGAATTGTAGGCACAATGAATATCGGGGGAGGGGCGCGCGGGCGCGAACGAGATCGTTTCTACCTCAGGCAATTTTCGGATTTAGGTGCGAGCGAGACATTACGATACAATCGAAAGAGCGACCGTGTTCACGTGAAATCCCGCAATCCGCTGAGAGGCACCGCTGTTTCAATTTCCAAATGTTCTCGCGGATCGTTCCAAATACAAATTCTGTGGTCCCTGGGAAAACAATTTTTAACCCTCGTACAGCGGGCACAACATAGTTTCCCAACTGTTTTGTCTCATAGCCCGTTTTTTGAAGCTCGGTTTGGTCAGCGAAAGCTTCCATCACGGAAATATCCGGGTGTAGTAAAGCCTGCAATTTTTTAATCTTGAATAGTTAGGTGTAAAATAAAGTAAAATAGTTGGATATCGAATTTTTAAGGACCGCTGGCACGGGCTGGTGCTCGCGTTGGGGAACTATGGAATGCATAGTCCCTCGGTATACTGCAAAATTAATAACTGTAAAACGTAATACACCGGGTGAATGACATAACTGTATCGTCTGAATTATTTCACGAGGATCAGAGAACAAAGAATATTATTTATAATATATAAACTAGGTTGTTGAGAAATAAACTGTCTAACACTGGGTCACTCACTTATGTGGTGACGTAGTCGTAAGCGAGAGTAATGCAGGGTGTCCCATAATTATGTTAACATCCGCAAAGTGATGATTCCTGAGGTCATTTGAAGTAATTCTTTCCTTAGCGAAAATGTTCTACGAGACTTCGTTTACGAGTTATTAATGAGAAACAGTGATCAATGAGAAGCGAGCTCGCCTGGCGCTAGGCGGCCGAGACAATCAGCGGAACTGGGCTTCGCTCGCCTGGCGTCAGCCGAGCTCGCCTCTCATTGGTCACTGTTTTTCGTTGATAACTCGTAAATAAAGCGGCGGATTGTATTTTCGCTAAGGAAAAAGTTACTTAAAATGACCTCAGGAATCACCCTTTTCCGGGTGTTAATATAATTATTGGACACCCTGTATACAGGGTGAAACACCTGAAACAGGCCACCTGGATAACTCGATTACTTGTAATGATAGAAAAAAAGAGGACCAGGCAAAAGTTATTTGATTTTGTGGGACACATAATGTGATGTCAATAGTTTTTTTGTAGGTGGAGACGTAGAGGAGATATAAAGGTCAAATTTGATTTTTTTTAATGCAATGATATAGTTTTTTCTTTATATAACCTTATTCATGCAATGAATTTGAATTATTTCTTGTATTATTTAATTATGTTATTTAATTCTGTCGTTCATTGAGTTCTGTCGTCACTATTTCTTTTTCGAGCTGGTTTCTAGAGAATTTTAGAATTTTCGTTTATTTATTTCTCATTATAAATATAATCGGTCCATAAATGTTATCGGTAGCACCTCTGTTCTACGTGTTCCATATGTAAACAATGAAAACACACACTAGTATCATAAATGAAACAAAATTCTAATTTACTTCTTGTTTTTGTTACATTTTTCTTAAAAAAAAACACATTAAAACACGTGGTTTGTTCAGATTTACAAGTTTTGTCCACCATATTTTCAAATATAATTAACAACCTAGAAGATATTTGAAAAAGAAAAAAGACAATTTCGAAAAAAATGTCATCAAGGGATGGTGAACACAAATCTTTAATTTCTTACTACACGTAAGAAATGATCACGTGTGCATCTATATCTTAACCCTTTGAAGTCTATCGTGTCCCACCTATGTATTTTGTACGCCTATTGGGAAAAATGAATCCCGTTTTTCCACAATACACGTATATATCAGTCTTAGAATGCATATGGCGCACATATTTGTTTACATGTAACCAATAGGACACATATGTCCCAGGGCGTAGCGACTAAAAAGGATAACCCACGCTAATAAAATCAACATTTCTTATTATTAGCATCTACATTGTACGTAAACCTTGACTTCGGATATAACGCAAATTATCGAAAAATAAATCAAACTCCAAAGGATTAACACATTGAGCGCGGCGTCAGTACCCTAGGGCTCTGACTGTGGACTTTCCGATTGCGCGGTGTTAGTTTGCTTGGACTAACAGTGTACTTTTTAGGGGCGGCGTCAATTTTTAGGAACTGACAGGTTCCTAATGACAGATTCCATGCATCGGTGCATGGGACCGGCAGTCTCAAGGTTGAAAAATAATGCCGGCCTGCCGCCTCAACGGAAAACCCAGCCAGATCGGCTCCGCGCTTAACGTGTGAATGCTGGACCGAAATCGCGATCTCTAATTTCTACGCTTCCTTCTATCATTAGAAATAATGAATTACACCGAACGGCTTAACCCTTTCGCTCCGAACGACGGATATATCCGTCATCCATATGAACACTCGCGGAGCCGAACGCCGGATATATCCGACATCCACATGATCGCCCTCTGGGGACGAACGCCGGATATATCCGACATGCTGGTAAAATCGCGACCTAATTTTTGGACTGCACCGCCTCTTGTTACTATTGCGTGAATCTTTTGACGAAACAAACAAACGACAGTCCGAAATAAACGACACACCATTCAAGTTATATTTGTTCTACCTGCATTTCCCATTATTATTGTGTTACATGTCATAAAGGGATAGAAAATCGAAAGTACTAACTTTAGGACTAATTATTATGTATTATGTTTTGTGTATTATGAATATTATGTTTTATTTTATTACTGTATATTATATATTATTTCTTCACTTTTTCCATTGTTAATGAAACTTTTTTTACCTATTAAATAACTTTATACCTTATGCAGAAATTATAACTATACTGTTTTAAAGAAAAATCCCTTTTCTTCCCAAATACACTATCCACGCGCAATGTGCACAATTTCGGCGGGTGGTTCCGTTCAGGAGGGACGCTACGGCGGACTGAACCGCCGTAGCGAAAGGGTTAAACAGAATATCTACCTGTACTTTCGTCGCGGCATTGCTTGGCCCAGGTGTCGGGAACACCAGGTACCTCTTCCCGCGATCGGAACAACTCACCCCACGAGCCGCGAGAAGAAGGCTCGCGAACAGAAGAATTGCGCAGCGCATGTTTGCCATGCGTGGCGTCTAGCTGCAGCCGTTCGAACTAGCATCCGGCGCGGGCTGCGCAAGTATAGACACCGAGAGACCCGTTAATAGCGGCAATTAGTTCGTTATCGCGAGTTCAGCGAATAATGAACCGGTTTCGATCGCTTGGCTCCCCCATTTACCGCGGCCGAAGGCGTGCTAGGCGCTGGGTAGATGGACAGGCTGCATTGAAACTGCAGCAAGGTGCCCGCAGCGAGGTTAATGCAGCGATCAGCTCCTATTCACCGCTCCGAAGGCCCTCGGACGTAAACTTTTCGAGTGTGGCTGCAATTAATGCGTCGAATCAATTAACCGGTTGGTAGCGCACCTCGCGGCTATTTTTCCCTCTTTGCTAACCAGAGATCGTAGCTGCGGGATTAAAGCGGAGAGTGCCCGATGCGGTCGAACGGGAACCCGAAGTCTCGGGAATATACGTGAGATCGTGATGCGAGCTGGCGGGGCTTATCGTTGGAACCGATTCCAGAAAACCGGAAGAGCTTCCGAGGCGTGTTTCAATCTCCGAACTGCAAACGGTCGAGCGAAATGACGGGGACAAACAGAGAAAAGAACCCGGCCAACTTAATTCCAATCCAGACCTTACGTGGGCGAGTCAAAAATTGAATATTTATTGTGGAGAAGGGTCTAATGCCCATTTCATACATTCAATTAGGGAATTGCTGTATAGCGGTGTGATTTTGATGCCGGTGGTATCGCCTTAAGTGACTGGGCAGTAGCTCGATAATACTTATTAACAATTTCGTCACTTTTCCATGAACAAAACAACTACGTTATTTATACTTCTTTAACCCTTTCGCTACTACGGACCACTATAGTGGCTTTCCATATGGTGCCACTGAGGTACTACGGACCACTATAGTGGCTTTCCATTTGGTGCCACTGAGGTACTACGGACCACTATAGTGGCTTTCCATTTGGTGCCACTGAGGTACTACGGACCACTATAGTGGCTTTCCATATGGTGCCACTGAGGTACTACGGACCACTATAGTGGCTTTCCATATGGTGCCACTGAGGTACTACGGACCACTATAGTCGCTTTCCATTTAGTGCCACTGAGGTACTACGGACCACTATAGTGGCTTTCCATAAGATGCATTATATTGCATAATGTTTTATTTCCTCTCATACTGTAAATTAAAGAGCGCATGCTAAAACGTTATAAAATACCCTGGAATACCCTTTATTTATAAATACCCTTTGGAGAAAAATTTTTTCGTTCGAAAAATTCATTCAATTCAAACAGCTTAGGTTCTCCGCCGACCGCCGCGGAGTACCGACTTCCGCTGACGATCGCCGTCGCGTAGCGTGCAGTGATGTCGCAGCGCTCTGTTCAGCAGAAGTACCGCGACGGAGAACCCGCCCGTAGCGAAAGGGTTAACTGTAGAGCGTCTTGCAATTGATAAACCATTTAAACCATATAGAGCCGCGTAACCATACTCCGTTGTTGGTTACACTTGAGAACAGTTTACATTCTTAGCATTTTCGATAAACTAGATTTCTTAATATGTTCCCTTTCGAATTTTCTAATTATTATCGTTTAGGAAATAATTATAATTTTCTACTTAAGTTATATCAAACCACATCAACTTGGCTCATTATTTGAGTATAGTTTTTTCGGCCAGCGCTAAAAGGATTAATAACGAAAGAACGATCGGAATTTTTTAGACCAGATACTTGAATATCGCGAAACTACAGAATTATGAATAGCATAGTTTGAAGTATTTATTTTCACTTAACCGAAGTCTAACACAAATGATACGCACTGCGGAACGCAATGATGAGCGTAATATCAAAATTCTAATTAAACGAAGTCATCGGATAACAAATTTCAGGAAAATATTAGGTATGTATGGGATGATTCCTAAAGGGATGATTCCTGAGGTCTTTTAAAGTAACTTCTTTTTTCCTTGGCGAAAATATAATCCGCGACTTCGTTTACGAGTTATTAATGAAAAACACTGACCAATGAGAGGCGAGATTGCCTAGCGCTACGCGGCCGAGCCAATCAGCGGAACTGGGCTTCGACCGCCCGTTGGCTTGGCCGTCTGGCGCCAGCTGAGCTCACTTCATCTGGATAACTCGATTACTTGTTATGATAGAAAAAAGAGGATCAGGCAAAAGTTATTTGATTTTGTAGACGGAGACGTAGGAGAGATATAAACGTCAAACTTGATCTTTTTTTAGATTTATAGCTTTTTATTTATATTCTGATAGAGAGGAACACAGTTACGTGAAACGTGAAAGATGACCGCGATATATGGGTTTTCGTTAACAACTCGTAAACAAAACCACAGATTGCATTTTCGCTGAGGGAAAAGTTACTTCAAATGACCTCAGAATTCGCCCCTTTCCGGGTGTTAACACATTAACACGTTCCGTGCCACGTGTACCATCGATGGTACACGCTTGCATGTTTACTTAGTGAACTGAACAAATTGTTTACAAGAAATTTAGAACCGAAGAATCAATTTCCACCGCAAGAATGGGCGTTGATAAGTTTTTGTTACGTTGTTATGTGTACGAGAATTAATAATTGCACGTAATACATCAAGTTTTAGTAAAATATCAAAGCTCGGCACGGAACGTGTTAAAGGCGGGGGATCTTGACGAAAGTATGCTAGGTAACGCGGCGACCGCCCCGTCTCGTTTTTCGTCCTAGAGCGGGCGATATTTTGTGTAATCATACAAAAATTTAGACTTAAAAAAGTTTATTTAAACTATTAAAACTAAAAGAAATATTAAAAAAGAACTAAACACTAATTACAAAAAATGTTTTAAAGTACATATTTATGAGAAGTCGAGATAAATCGTAGTACTACGACTCCCGCCTTTAATGTGTTAACATAATTATGGGACACCCAGTATATAGATAGGAAAAATGCTGATAATTATTTGTATTTCGTTGTTTGCACATCGGTTCTGGTATTTGCCAATCTTATACTCGCGTTTGTATGCATTCGAAAAGCAATTTCTCTAATAGTTCATTCAATACATACCAAAAATAAATACCAAAAACATTTTCAATTATAGAAGTTTAGTTATACAGAGTCTAGTTTGTTTTTCGTTTTCCATGTAGCGAGATGAATCGGTAAGAATACTTCATTTTATGGGAACATATATTCTGTTACAGCCCCGTAAGCCAAGCTACCGGGAGAGAGTACCATAATTCGAATATCGACAATTTGTCGGAACTCGGAAATTTCGTGTACAGAGACATTCTGAAGACACTGTATTTCTTTTCTCAAGTCGATTAAAATCAATTCTGCAGCCAGAATGCGGGTAATTTTCGGCTGACACCGTTAGTTCCCATCGGGCAACCGCTGTTCGGTATGGTCGCGTTTGCGGTCCCATAGCGTCACGTCAGGGCGCAGACATCGCGACTCTTTTCCAATTGTATCGTCGCGTTCGCACGACATTTGCATTATTTTCGTATTACGGCCGGCCTCATGCGCCCCGGAACGTCCGCCGCGGTCGTAAATCTTCTTAACAACGGCCCGCAAACACACCGGAGAGGAATATATATCCTAGCCGAGTGCCCTGGGGATTGATTCGAGCGAGGAACGTGATATCACGGGGCGGGTTCCCACGAATGGCAGCCACATAGGCCAGGCTAATGGCGAAAAAAACCGGCTGGTGCGAAGCGATTATCGCGGGAGCAGCGATCAAGTGTCTTCGTATGGCGTTTATCGCTCGTTCCCGAACGAGACCGGAGATCTCTGATTTAAGATAGCGTTACGTATACGAAGGACTTTCTCACCGTGACATTTTTGGCATTTCCTGGGAGTCACGTGCACCCTACGGACAGATTCCCAGGACCATTCGCAGAAATGGTACCATTAGATTTCCACAAAGCCTTCGACTCCGTATGGCATCAAGACATATTGCACAAATTTCTCAACATTGAAGTAGCAACTCCACTGATTAAAGTAATATTCAATCACCTCGTCGACGGAACTCTGACTGGATACGTAAACGGAACGTATTACTAACCCAGAGCCATCAATATAAGGGTTCCACAATTCTCAATCATAGGAGCCATCCTATTTAACAAGTTAGCTGTGTTTAGCGAGAGTACAGTAATGTCTCTCCAATTGACGCTCAGATTGTCCACGAAAATGGACAATTTGGGAAGAAGAGATACGATTGTTCGAGCCTTGCGGTTCGTTTTTATAGTTACGAATTGTCAACAACTATAAAAACGAGCTGCAAGGCTCGAATAATCGTATCTCCTCTTCCAAAATTGTCCATTTTTGTGCACAATCTGAGCGTCAATTAGGGAAAATGTACTGTATACTCGTCATGGAGAAGTGGCAGTATTTTGTATCATGACGAGTATACTCGTCGCGCGTAAGAAGTAGTGACCATTGGCTATTTAAATTGTAATTTTAGTGATAACAGAAACATATTCTCAAATTTCAAGATGTTTAAAATATTTTGAGGCCAATCTTATACGAAGGTGTTTACATTGTTATAAAAATAAGATGATGTATAGTTGCTTGCTTTGCCGAATACCGCTCTACAGCAGCAATTTAAATTTTTAACTTTTATAAGTGTTTGATTTTTCCTGCGTTTCTCGTTTATTATGTATGTAGTACATGTTAATGTTAAGTGAATCAGTAAATATTACTAATAGAATTGTTAATTTTATAAAATAAAATCTTCTTTTTGATTCAATATTTTGTATTTAAAAGTATTTAAAACAGAATAACTTTTTAAAAATCGTGGCAAATTACATAAATTGTTTCAAGATATTAGACAATGTCGAAAATTATCTTGAGAAAAAATTGAAATTAGTTAGATTGAAAAATAATGCTTCAATTTTGTGTTTTCTATTTTCAGGATCCCGTGACAGCGAATGCTGTTTAAGCAGGGAAGAAGTGTTTCTCATAACGAGAGAACATTTGAATAGTAATACTAGTGCAATAATTGAACATTTGAAGCGCGAAATTGCATCGAAAAGGATGTGCCATCGATATCAACGATGCCACGATACGAGCGCTAAAGACATTATTTTCTGCCCTGAGAACTAAATGGCAACAAGTGTTTTGTTTCTTCAAATGTGAAATTCCTTCACATTTAATCCTTCAAAATTTCAATTCATTTCAAATGAAAACTAAGCAATTTTTTCAACAATCCATCCGCCGTATTGGACCCGCCATTTTGTTTTTTGAATTTTCGAGTTCGGATTCGTAATCAGCGACCATGAAAACCCTTCCGTACAATGTATATACAAATTTATACAAATTATATCGAAATTTTCAATTAAATCCGTCACTGTCTTCTATTTTGATCGTGGTTTATATGACCATGATTTATACCACTGTGCGCCGCGGTGATGAAGTAAGCATCGCTTAGTCTACAATTCTTATCTAACGACGCCCCGGCAATGAAATAGACATCGGTTGGTCGACGAAAATACGAAAATCTCCCAAAACCAAACAAACCTTCGGTCACGCGCAACTGCTTAGCTCTCCGCTTGTAACAGAGGGTAGGGACAACCTTCGACATCGGCTGAAGACTACGCCGTGAGATTCGAAGGGTCCAGTAATTTCATTTCCGTGAGTGGATACGACGCTGCTCGAGCCCTGTTCGCGTCTTGATCGCGCCTGGTTTCTCGGTTACCAGTCCATTCATCTTCCCCCACGATCCGATGAACGCTTTTACGACTCCAGCTGCGAATCTAGTTTATTTCAGCGACGATCCATTCCCATCTGGACCGGAAGCGCGAAAAATACCACTTCACTTTCGCCACGGGATATAGTTTCTACTCTCGGAATGCTGCGAGTCGAGAGAGTCGCCGAGACTCGAGGCTATCCGATGGTTTGGGAACGAGATTCGACTGTCGACCACCGATGGAAGATGCATTTGTCTCGCGCAATTGTATCGGGTTCAATTTTTCTTGATCGCAGACCCGTTCGAGGAAGCCTTGATTTCGAAAATGAATCGCCTAAAAATCGCGTAAAAGATTTTTATAGAACAATTCACGGATGACGATTCATTTCGTCGGTCGACTAAATAAAACGCTGATTTTTCAACGATCAATGATTCATTTCATCGATCGACTCGAACGATCGCCGATCTTTCGACGATTAATTCTTCTTAGTCAACGATCGTCGATCGACTTCATCAATCGATTACATCGATCGCCAATCTTATGATGATTAACCCTTTCGCTACTACGGACCACTATAGTGGCTTTCTATATGATGCCACTGAGGTACTACGGACTACTATAGTGGCTTTCCATATGGTGCCACTGAGGTACTACGGACCACTATAGTGGCTTTCCATAAGATGCATTATATTGCATAATGTTATTTCCTCTCATACTGTAAATTAAAGAGCGCATGCTAAGACGTTATAAAATACCCTGGAATACCCTTTATTTATAAATACCCTTTGGAGAAAAATTTTTTCGTTCGAAAAATTCATTCAGTTCAAACAGCTTAGATTCTCCGCCGACCACCGCGGAGTACCGACTTCCGCTGACAATCGCCGTCGCGTAGCGTGCAGTGATGTCGCAGCGCTCCGTTCAGCAGAAGTACAGCGACGGAGAACCCGCCCGTAGAGAAAGGGTTAATCTTATCAATCGTAAGCATTAATCAATGGATCGAACTAAAACTTTGAATCGATTAACAGCCCAACTCTGCATTTCGCCAGATGTTGTGGTAGAGCTCGTTCGAAGAACGCGTTATTTGGCGTGATTTCGGCGAAGTAAAAATTGCGGGCTGTAAACGGAGGAGATCTCGGCGGATTCGAGGACGTTAAATTAGTGTTTGGGACCCGTATGGATCGTAATTTCGAACCGGTGAGACCGCCTTTGAACAGATTCTCCGCGATCCCCCAGGACAGGCCGAGAGGACGTGTTACATCTCTATCATTGAAATTAGAATAGTACGCGGCTGGTAGGAAATTACAGAGCCCGGCGGAGCACCGTACGTGGGTGTTGTGTAACACGGCGAAAATCCAACGACGCGAACACGAGTCATATTCGTGGGTAGTTTACAGCAATGGGGCCTCCTCCGACGGTTTCTCGGCTCGCGATCCGCGCGGGAAACAGCTCCGTCCCGGAAATTTCATAATCGGTTGAGAAACGATTCATGTTTTCCGACAGGCCGAATGAATTTCTACGGGATACGCCGGGTAACACGCGAGGAAAAGGAGAGGGAGAGAAAATGGAAGAGGGAGAGAGAGAGAGAGAGAGAGCGCACGAGAACTTTCAGCAATCTCATGCTCTCCTCTCGCGTACACTTGGCGATTTCGCGACGCCGCGCCACCCTCGCACGCGAACTTTACTTGTAAATTTTCCACAGGGATCGCTCGCATTTTTTCGCAGGCAGAACGAGTTTTCTACGAGGCGCAGCGTTTTACGAGCAACGTATGTCGCTCCAAGCATCCTTCGTGCAGGCTCTCAAGGATTTCAAATTATTTAACTCTCTTCTTATTGTCCACTTCAACTGTCTCCTACCTTTCTCGCTTAATCGACGCAATCCTAGTTACTTCATTTTTTTCATCGCTCTGTCAGGATACTGTATCATTTCCATCTGCGAAAAAGTTTTCCCGCTTATATTGTTGAATTTGATATTATCACAATAACGCCAGAAACACTCCATTCGTTAAATATCCAATTTTCAAGAGATCGTCGATATTTCAGCTGTTCATGTAATATGCATTTGGATTGATTTTATAAAACAGGAGGAAATACATAAAAATGTATTCCTTCTTTTAACAGTCTGAATAATTTGAGAATAATGTAATTTCTCGTACCAAGTTTTTCCATCCAAATCTATAAAAAGCGCAGCGTAGTTATTAGTAACAATGGAAATTACATCGTTCGGTGAATATCGACAAATCTATTGAGAATGTGTTATTTTCTGTTAATTCAAAAACGGGCGGACCTGTTCGGTGGACCAAATATTTATCTACGTGTAACTACGTGAGCGATGCGAGTAAATCGGACAGCTGTTATGATCGTCTGTGTGCAATGCATCAGAGACCCCGTGAAATTAATTGCATTTCAGCAAACTCGCGATTATGATACGCGAATTCTTAGACGGAAGCTCGACAAACGCTATCAATCGAGCACCGATTTTGTCGAAATCGGTTGACGTCGTTACGAGTTACAAAGAATTAAAGACAGGAAAAATCGTAGTTTTTTACGGCTTTCGTCAAAACATTGTGAGGAATCCAGAGATTTTCGCACGGCTCAACGTCAGCTGCTTCACTCTGCGTTAACCGATTTCGACACAATTTTCAGTTTGCGTATAGGTTGTCGAGATCTGCAAAACGCATTTTTCACATTTTCATTACAAGCTCTCGCATAAAAGAGTAAAAAAAACGTGTATTTTTTATTTGTTCGCCGTTTCAAGTGATAGCAAAATTTAAAGAAGGTATTTGAGTTATTGTACAGTAAGCTGTTACCTGTAACGTCTCCAAAAAGATTCAAGTAATTTTTAAGGGTAGTCGAATACTTTTCTATCCATTGTACGTGTATTGCCTCGGATGGGACCTACTTTGCCGACCTAACTAAGTAGTTAATAAGTGTTTCACGTACAAGTTGTTGGTTAAATGTACAGCTTCATGTTATGTATCAGTGAAGCACTTCAGGTTGCTTATATTCAGAGCAAATACGATAAATTTTTCACACATAAGTTTTCAGAATTAATTAAATAACTGAGCCGTGTAGTTTGAAAGTGACCCAACTCCATTTATACTTACATCAAGATATTTACTATTGATAATGCCGAAAAGCAGGGATGAAGGTAATTTCAACTAATTAGTATTTACAAGTTAACCTAATTTTTGGGACAATTGCGTTAGTTGAATAACCTGTACGTTTAATTAATATAAAAAACTTAAAATTTAATATTAAATTTTAGAAATTATTTCATTAAAGTAGCTTTAATGTGGTTAAAAATTGTCCAAACTTTAGATAATAATGTGGAAATCATAGATCGTAAATTTTTAATGTTCGTTCCCCAGGATTATTACAAGATTATTAAAAAGTGTCGGAAGGGTAATAATTTCATTGTAAATGAAATGAGACAGGAAGATTTTGTATCAACAAAATTATTAGAAGACGCAATTTTTAAAAGGGCAAAGAATTCTGATGGAGAATCAGTAAACTGGTTAAGAATATGTTGGATGCGTTTTGTCAGAAATGAACCATATAAAATTTTATATAAGACATCAATGAATGAGGATGAAAATTTTAAAGTCCTGAATTTATTACCACGTCGGGGCACATCAAGAAAGTTCGAAAATATTGTATTGACACCATTGTATAAAACTATTAGACAAATTACAACAGCAAAATTTAAGGACATAATTGACCTATTACGATACATACCACCAGAACATCATGATTTCTTCAAATCACTTTTACACGCACAAAATGTAGACGAATAGTAAATTGTTTTGTAATAAATTTATGTTTGTAATTTTCTATGTTCTGTAATTAAAAAATGTTTTAAATCGCATAAATTATGTTTCCGAAGTGCTTTCAAGATATGTAAAACAAATTCAGTATTGTTTTTTTCAATTTGAAACATCTTAAATTATGTTGAATGGACTTGGGCACCTTCAAATTTTATAATGAATCTGGCTGTTAATTTTGAAAGTGGCCCAACTCCATTCTTGATAAGAAAACGCACGTTATTTACTTAATAATTGCCACTACTTTAACAGGAACTTCAAATTTAACATCCTTAGATACGCTTAAGCAGTATGACTCATTAGTATCCTATACGTATATTTTTAAATTCATTGAAACGCAAAACTTTAAATATCTCGATTTGAAGATAAATGGAGTTAGGCCACTTTAAAAATAAGCGGCTCAAATATGAAAGTATGTATTTTATTTGCAAACAATTCCGGGTACCTTTTTCTTTACACAACGAGCGAATTGGACAGCTCTTGTGATCGTCGGTGTGAAATGTGTTGTGGACCTTGTGAAATTAATTGCATTTCGGCATACTTGCGAGCATCCTCGTAACCGAAGGAACGAACGACAGTTTCCTCGTGTGTGCAGTTGCGCGGACAAGTTTCGCGTCGATTAATCGTATCACGACGAGAGGGGAAAAGCTGCTTGCACGCTTTCGGATGTCGATACACATTTTTCTCGCGTTGCTGGTCGAACGAACCAGCGTCGTGCCTGCGGCTCGCAACAACGGGTTGTTCCTTCGGGGATTTGCTCGCGTGTTGCAGTTTATTATCGTGTTCGAGTCGTTAAGCGGACGTGCGCGGCTCGTTCGCCGAGAACAGCTCGTTGCCGCGCGCGAGCGGCGTGTATTGATGTAAACGAGAAAGGGAATTAAAAACGAGAATAATCCCGGCAAAGTGGCCTCATTTACGCATGCATGGTTTCACCCCGGCCCAGCATTTTAACCGCGACCCACTCTCGCCGTATTTTTCTTCTTTTCCTTTTTTTTTCTCCACGCGAGCCGCCGCGAAATCGGCGAAGTTTTTTCATCAACGCAACCAGTATACCCGCGATCTCCGACGCTCGCGATCGCAATTGCGTTCTCGCGATCCATAGCCTAGATCTGCGAAAACGTTCCGTCCGGATGCTTGGATTAGGGTTGGAACGGGCAACGCGAGCATTGCCTTCTAACTGCCACATCGGTGTCCATAAACGACACAGAAAATCAGAACAACTTGTTTAATCATATAGAAGCACAGTAATTTCTCCCAGAAATGTTAAATTTCGGGTTGCTGTGAATTTCTCAGTGCTCGTCCTACGCCTATGTAATTTATTGCTACGTCGATGCTAAGGATCGACGGAGTTGGCGTGGAGTAATCATCGATGGAGTAAGCACGAGATGCGGTACGCGACGCGAATTCCCGGAAGACAACAAAAAATGGTTTGTTTGGGTGTGAGTCAGGTAAGAAAAACCGCGGAGTTACAAGGTACGTGATAAGTACTACGTACGTGACCGTCGAATCGTGGCACGTGGCCTCCGAATTGCCTCCACGTCGTGTCACGTGGCCTCCGAATTGCCTTCGAATCGTGTCACGTGGCCTCCGAATTGCCTTCGAATCGTGTCACGTGGCCTCCGAATTGCCTTTGAATCGTGTCATATGACCTTCGAATTGCCTTCGAATAGCCTTCGAATCGTGTCATGTGGTCTTCGAATTGCCTTCGAATCGAGTCATGTGGCCTCCGAATTGCCTCCACATCGTGTCACGTGGCCTCCGAATTGCCTTCGAATCGAGTCACGTGGCCTTCGAATTGCCTTCGAATCGAGTCACGTGACCTCCGAATTGCCTTCGAATCGAGTCACGTGGCCTCCGAATTGCCTTCAAATCGTGTCACGCGGTCTTCGAATTGCCTTCGAATCGAGTCACGTGGCTTCCGAATTGCCTTCGAATCGTGTCAAAAAATGAGAAATAAAAAAGGTAAGTCATCGTTTTTATTCTATCATTACAATGTATTTATATTAATGTACACCAGCATGTTGGCCGCTACCATCTTTGCCGACTGCCCCGAGTCGGGGCAAACGCGGCAAACAAGCCGCGAGACCCGAAGAATCGCTACTTAGTATTCTGAGAGAAATTATTGTAAAGACAAAATTTCTTACAGCTGCAGTAAATTCTCTCTAATTGACGCTCAGCTTGTACACGAAAATGAACAATTTCGGAAGAGGAGACACGATTATTCGAGCCTTACGGCTCATTTTTATGGTTACCGATTGTCAAGAACTATAACCGTACTTCTTCTTCCCAAGTTGTTCATTTCAGTTTCCAAGCTGGCGGTCAATTACGGAAGATTTACTGTATTGCTGTTGTATCCTTTCTTACACCTCGTACATCCTAATAAACTTTGGCTTATTTAACAACTTTGACTGCCAAGCCGCTATCTCAGAAAATCATGCAAAGTTAAGCTAAGATAAATTAAGTGGCATGAAAAAGATACTTTTATTTCGAACATGATGTAAGAAAAACTAAAAGACCATTCCTGAGACTGATACTGGTATTTTTCGGTTGTACCTTCTTAACATTTATAGAAACCAAAATACCGGTATGACGTCGTGCCGGTAAAATGAAAGAAGACCGTGGACGCGCCGCGATTATTAATCGCATTGTTGCGGTACGATCGATTATTCTAATATTGTAACCAAACCTGAAGTTCATATCGGTATTGTACCGGTAAATAATTCGGCATTTTTACCGGTATGGACGTCGCATATCGGTATACGTTCCGGTATTTTTACCGGTATGGACGTCACATGCCGGCATTAAAACAGATTATCGAAATAGCAAATACGGGTGTAATAACTGAAAACCTCAAAATATTTTGATTTTCAGTCTCTGGGCAGTTCTCCTACTTGCTATTATTGGAAAGATCAATTATCTGACTATAAATGTACGTGACAGTAATAACCAATCTTCTTCTACATTTGCGTGTTACTTTTCTCGATATTTTTAATTGTGTATTTTGTCCTTTTTATAAATTGATGCTATTAGAAGGATTGTTGATATTTGTGAATGGGCTTAATTAAATACTGATGATATACATCATTTTTGTGTTATTTAGAAAAAATCAGAAACATATATTCAAAAGAAGAGTTTTTGACATAAAATAAATGTGTATTCAAAATTATATTTATGTTTTGAAAGGGATCGTTCTAGCAAGTAAAGTGGAAATCAGTCTGTGATGAAGTTACCGAGATCTACGACAGGCATTTTTTAAATTTTTGTCACAGGCTCAGATAAAAAAGTTAAAAAGCTTAATTTTTTTGTTATCCCAAGTAATAGAACAATTAAAAAAGTCTAGTCTCTCTATCATCTAAACAAAATTCAAATTATTTAGTTGTGTTTTCAAAAAGTTATTAAGTTTTAGAAGGTGTACGAACACTTTTGTGAGCACTCGAGCATAGTTTGACTAATCAAAATTTGGTTATTGCAATCAGTTTAAGAATAAATCGCCTGTCTATTTTTACAGCTCATTAAAATTTTTACTGTAATGAACATGTTATCAACAAGTAGAATGTCCCGGTGAAACCGTTTCTTCATTTTCCATTCTCCCATTCCATTCTGCAATCGCAACGAACTGCTAATTGGTACCGTTCATCGGTTCGATGGTATAACAAAAGATTAACACTTTGGAACCGGTCTTTTCTCGAGCGTGGATCCGGAACCGCAACCTGAGGTTACAGATCAGTATCATTTGTTCGCGCTTATAGTCGCGGGTTCCGAATCCAGCATGCCGAGCCTTCGAGTAATATTTCCGTACGTTTCCCAATTAAACATTAATTTAATACCGTTTGGTATTTGCTACAAATTTTCCGTAATTATTTGCCAGAGGGAATTTGAAATCACCGCGCGCATTGGTGAAGGTAGAGTTATGTTCGTTAATTCGACGCATTTGAGTAATTGCTAGCAAGGTAAACCGTCGCGTCCTATTACCGGTCAATTGTTTCTTTGATATTATTAGAAGCTGCAAAAAAAATCCTGCATCGATCGGCCATAACAATTTGATTCTGTATTAAATTCAAGGGACACAGTGTTTTTCATTCATTCGGTTCGAAATTGTTGCGGGCGATAGAAACGCGTCAACTTCCACGAGCCGAATGTAACTTTTATTGATGGTCCGTTATAAATATTCATTTCACATTTGATATTCGAGCGGCCGAAGAAAAAGAATATTTGAGCGATATCAACAGCCAATATCCGACACTAGTATACCCGTTATAAAATATTCATATTTTCACGTGGCCAATAAACGACGCCGCTTTAACTTAAACCTCTAATCGAGTTTTTGATTTTTCGGTATGAAATTGTGGGCTCGTTTTATTTGTTATGCAGACGTGTCCTAAGAATTAAATTAGAAAAGGTATTAAAAAAAGGAACAAGAAAAAAATAAAAAAGTATTCTATAAGTTGTAAACTTTTTAACCTTAGATTTTTGTGGTAAATTTTAGATCGCGAATTCTCCACGTTGCCCGCGGTTGGCGGATTAATTAAGATAACTTTTACCATGGATAAAAAGTTATAAGCCAAGAGTTTCGGCAGTTGTTTCGAAAAATATTGGCTTTTAAATCACAGGAAAAGTTTTATCATGAGATGTAATTTCACGGAGAGTTGGCAAGTGATTTGAAACTTTTCATCCGTGTAGTATGTCATAATACTTTTATGAGTATTTACGTTGAAAACACTACAAAATTCATGGTGCGCGTGCGCGTGTGTACGTTCTTATACGTGTTTATTGTTAAAACGAGCGTTGCTCTGATTCGTTCGCAGTATTCTTCGGCGAAGGTAGATAACATAATAATTTTTGTAAATTTGTTTATGGTACGGTACG
This sequence comes from Megalopta genalis, assembly GCF_051020955.1. Lineage (NCBI taxonomy): Eukaryota > Metazoa > Arthropoda > Insecta > Hymenoptera > Halictidae > Megalopta > Megalopta genalis. The sequence goes on along the minus strand of NC_135020.1, from coordinate 20,723,145 downwards.
AAGCGTCTAACGTTATAATATTTTTATAACAGTTTTTTATACAGTTTTATTTGTTTTTTCATTTCATCTTGCCCAGAATAAAAGCTGTTTCATATTAATCGGAGTATTAATTTTAATAAATAATATTAATAATATTAATAATACTAATAATATTAATAATATTAATATTAATAATATTAATAATACTAATAATATTAATAATATTAATATTAATAATATTAATAATACTAATAATATTAATAATATTAATAATAATAATAATATTAATAATACTAATAATATTAATAATATCAATAATATCAATAATATCAATAATATTAATAATGTCTCCACTGCATTAAAAAATGAATACCTCTGCAATTCCTTTTGACTAACATCCACCACTCAAACATATCGTTAATAAATTAGATGTTGGTGTGACTTTAACGCTTTAAATAAAAATAAATAAATATATATTGCTATCGTTTACATCAAACTATACGTATATAATATATTATATATATTGACAAAATAGTAAATACTTAAATTGCAAGCTTCCATTAATTTGGCAGTAATTTTTTAATACAATGAAACAGGATAAGTCATGTGAAATGTATGTGCAAAAATGTATACAAATTTTAGAACAATCGGTCATGCGGTTCTCGAAATTTTATCTGCAAATTCTCCTCTGTTGCGAATAAGACTAAACCAAGAAACGATGAATTAGAACTGTATGAAAATTTGTTACGTTCGAGACAAAAAAATAACTAAATATATCACAAAAAAGAGTTATGTGCCATAACTTCGAAAAGAAAGTTCACGAGTTGTTAAATTTTGCAAAATTTACAAGAAAATACCTGCCGTCCGAAATTCACAATTTGCACAAGTGTGACTATCATTTGGAGAAGAAAAGATATCGCTCATAAGTATAAGTATCCTTTTCTGCTAAAATGCCGGAACGTAACTAGATGCAAAAAGGAATCAACCCACCGAAGTTGTCACGGTAAAGAATCCCTTAAAAAGGGCAACGGGAAAGGAAGTTGACACGTTGAGAGTTCGTAAAGGGTGTAGCGAAGAAATAGCGATCCTGAACTTAGTAGCCCGATGAATTTTCATCCCCTCGGGGCGAAGAAGCTTTAATTTCGTACGACCGGTCGTTCATTTGTAATGCTAATTAAGGGTACTTCCCGTGTCGGCCGCGATATATCGCGGAAAATTAAAGACCGGTCCCGGGCGATTTGCATTCTCCCATTGACTCTCTGTTTTCTATTTCCGAGCGGTACTCGTGCGTGTAAACTTTTACGCGCCGCTTCGTCCCACCCGACGAAGTTTACGAGCGCGTGCTTTTTACTGTTCCGAAGGAAAGCGAACCTCTTTCCCCGCAGGTTTCTCGCGTTCAATCTGGCGCTGTTACTCCGCCAGGTTTCTTCGAAGTCCCCGAATTCGGAGCTAGCCGAAATTCTTCGCCGACCGATCCGGGCCCTCATATTTCCGGAAGAGAGCACCAGCGGTGTAAGTACGATATGCGAGAATTGATTTTCCCGTTCCCAGACTCGTCCACGATCTGCAAAGGTCGAGAGAAATGATTTCTTCGACCCGAAGTCAATTTCTTGCGACCTAACGCAGAGAGCTATAGAACAAACCCGAGCATATTTTATTTAAAATGAAAATAAGATATACTGTAAAGTCTCCCTAATTGACGCGCGCTCAGCTTGTGCACAAAAATGGACAATTTGGGAAGAGGAGATACGATTGTTCGAATCTTGCTGCTCGTTTTTATAGTTACCGATTGTTAACAACTACAAAAACGAGCCGCGAGGATGCAATGATCTTACTTCCTCTTCCCAAATAGTCCATTTTTGTTTACAAGCTGAAGGAAAATCAGGGAGAATTTAACTATTTTAAATAGTTAATTTCAAACTGTTATTTCGTATACTGTTATTTGAAAATGAAAATGATATCGATCCATTTGAAATAACAGCAAGTTAAAATATAATAATTCATTTCGTTACTTTTTTATTTCAGGTACGACGAAAGATTTACAGTAAATTCTCTCCAATTGCTTGTAAACTAAAGTGGACAGGTCTCGTGGTTCATTTTTATACTCGCCGATTGTCAACAACTATAAAAACGAGGCTCGAACAATCGTAGCTCCTCTTCCCAAATTGTCTATTTTTGTTTACAAGCTGAGGGACAATTGGAAAGAATTTACTGTAATCCTGAAAATAATATGCAACAGGAAGAAACCTATGTGCCATTTTGCTTTAAGTAAAACTCTCTCTTTATAATGATATAACTCTTCAAGCGATATGGTAAAGAGGGGTGTTATTCTGCAGAAAGAATGTTTCTTATCATGTTTTAAGAATCTTTCTTGAAAGATTTGAAGTGAACTAATAAGTACATCGCCATATAATTTGTAAGAAGAATTTCACGATTATCTACATAATTAGATAATAATATAATTATAATATATATTATAATAATATGTCATTTTATTTTCCAGTTGTTATGTCAAGGTTATGTCAATATATATATAATATATATTATAATAATATGTCATTTTATTTTCCAGTTGTTTGAAATAATTATTTGGGATAATCGTGAAATTCTTCTTACAAATTATATGGCGATGTACTTATCTCAGTTCACTTCAAATCTTTCAAGAAAGATTTTTAGAACATGATAAGAAACATTCTTTCTACAGAATAACACCCCTCTTTACCATATCGTTTGAAGAATTATATCATTATAAAGAGAGAGTTATCCCAAATAATTATTTCAAACAACTAGAAAATAAAATGACATATTATTAATATATATATAATAAAGTAACATGTTATTTAAGATAGTATTTCTAATAATGTCATTTCAAATGTGGCTAGGTCTGCCATGGAGTGCAATGACGATTTATTATTCAAACAGAGGCGTGCTTATGGATAAGTTATCGATATCTTATCGATAAGTGACATCATTTGAAATTATACTTGTAATTACTATCGTAGATCTACTACATCAAACTGCTATATTTAAAACTACTGCAGCTACAAGATCGGTATTTGCACAAATAACAGGATTGGAGACAGCATTTGCTGGGTGAAGAGACATTACTTTTTAAGACAATAGAAACGGCTGGCTTCAATTTGCATATTATCCAATTTAATCAATTTCCATAAGTACGTAACAATTTAATTAACCCCTGTATAATAACGAGTCAGTGCCGTGATGAAAATTTCAAACAATATGAATCATCGGTGGAAGAAATGAATTATTGGTTCACGATTCAAATTATACATTTCACTAAAAATGTATGCGTACGATGAAACAAAAACGGATATCGTAACGACCATGATCGCAATACGGCCGAGGATAAAGCGACGGTACGCACTGCACATCATATTAATGAGATACAGCTATTTAAAATGAATTTTAATATATGTTTATAAATATTGATACCCAATACTGCATGAATGCCAGGATATGATTGAATGCCAGGATATTTGCGATACGAACGGTTTTACTTGAATGTTACCAATTTTTACGTTGATAGATTGGGACGTGGGAAATGTTTAAATTTCCAGTTGATATAAAATTAATCTATTTCGAAAATATCTCAAATGAAATTCATGAGGAGGGTTCAATAATCCGTATGGAATGAAGTTTCAGATATTAATAAATTTTTTTAAAGCATTATTATGCTCGTTGAACTTTTCTCGATGTTCCATATAACGGTATACGATGCATTATGTATATAGCGTTATATTTGATAAGAGATCAGAGAGGCATTAATTATATTATTAGTATTTATTTTTAAGTACTGTTCACTTCCATCGTAGTTGTCTAATACACGTATAAAATTATTTCTCGATTTTAACACTTTATCGACCGCTAGCCTATTTATCTGCTTTTCGATTGCCAATGTTTATCGACCGCTAGCCTATTAATCGGCTTTTCGATTGCCAATGCTTATCGACCGATAGCCTATTAATCGACTTTTAGCTATCGACGGTTTTTGCTTCTGTACTGTTTTGTTAGTAGCTAACCTCCTGTATGCTGACCTCCCCATATCCTTATGAATTATAATTATAATTATTATTATTATTTATTATTATTTTTAAAGGAATAAGCACAACACAATGAATAGCGAAAATTTAGCCGGTACTGGGAGCAAATGCGCGCACGACTAAGCCAGTCCTTACTGAGTGGCAGCCTCAACCACGACCGGACGATAAAGTGTTAATAAACGTTTAAATAATTCTTCGAACTATTTTTATTATATAATTTCATTTGACATATTTTTATACACATATAGTTTGTATTATATGTACTTTCAAATATTTTATTTATTTTCTTACACATTTGGAGAATAGCGTGCAATACTATCACACTTTAATCTTAAATATAAAACTGTGAACAATATAAGATATCATTGTGGATTTTCAAATACATAAAAGCAGGCTCTGACTTCAGCTATAAGACAGGACCCAGCATAACAATATATTCGAACGTGAATTTGCTCCTAAACGTAATTTTGAAAATGCATGGGACAGCGAAACGATTTGCAAAGAAGTTTCTGAAAATAAGTCGACGTATGTTTATTTCAGTTGTTCCTGGCATTGGCGGTGCCTCTGGAGGATCCGTACAAATCGATCTCCATCGCAAACTTTTTCGAAGCCACCTACAATCTACCAACAAACGTAACCGACGAGTATTTTTGGACGCAGACCGAACTGGCGAGAAAGAGGAGAAGTGTGAGCAGAAACCTGGACAGAGCCACGGTCTACCAGCTCGTGGAAAATAAGTTTATCAGGTGAATTCGCGGCTGATATACCTTGTCCTTCGTTCCCACAGTAATGTATAAAGGACATATCGCGTAATTGTTTATATTTCAATGTAGAGTGAATACAGAAAATATTAAGCCAATGTGCTATACAATACATCGTACAATCTGTTGGACAATGCGATGAGAAGGAAAAGAAAATATGAAATAGCACTGTCTGGACAAAAATATAAAACTATGAATGGAAATTACCCTTTATTTTGATGAAACGCGATGTTAAATATCAACTTAATATTTCGGTATATATCTGTTTTAACACGTTCCGTGCCGAGCTTTTTTTACTCGAATCTTCACACTTTGATATTTTACTAAAACTTGATGTATTACGTGCAATTATTAATTCTCGTACACATAACAACGTAACAAAAACTTATCAACGCCCATTCTTGCGGTGGAAATTGATTCTTCGGTTCTAAATTTCTTGTAAACAATTTGTTCAGTTCACTAAGTAAACATGCAAGCGTGTACCATCGATGGTACACGTGGCACGGAACGTGTTAACTTGTATTACATTTACCAATCGTTTCCACATCGCGTTAGACTGATTACGAAGATTTCGAATATAATCTATTAAATCTGGATGTTACGTTCTTCTTTTATTATAAATCGAAATAAAATTCGATCTTCAGTCATCGATATTTAAACGTTAAGGTAAAGGCTGGCATACAATAAATATAAAATTTCTTTCTCGTATACGATTATATTCGTGACAAAGAAGTGCTAATCAACTTCTCAGACGGTGGAAGTAATAACGTCATCCATCAGGATCATTCGAGTTGAATGTTTTTTCGTCATTAAAAATGACTTCAAATTTGTCATCCAATGGACATATTCGCAAGTTAATCTTAATCGTGCTGCTTTATGGCTCTCGGTTGAGGAAGGCAATCGATTTAATTTTTGTGTTCAACATACTCGCTCTTTTTGTAAAAATCGATATGTAGTTTTTAAATTAGCTTTTATTACTACTTTCTTAGAATTTCCGTGCCCCCTATTTTCACCTTATAGGCATCTCCTGAAATTACTGTGCTTCTAGTAATAACGTTTCCGATCTGTTTTTCTTTTCTCATAATATTGTTTTCGCAAAGTCAGATTAGGTTGGATTACACGGTCTAATACAAGAGGACATTGAAATACGGACAAGTTCTAAAATCTGATCCTATATCCAGATTTATTTAAAAAATACAAAAATTAATAATTTTCTATCGTTGCAATAACTGTGTTTCTTTGAATAACGTTTCTCTACATTCAAATATAAACAATTACGGAATACGTCGAGTATTACATTTCTTTTTCCAGCACTGTAAATTCTATATTTTCCATTTAGTCTTTAACAACCGATTTTTTTTTACCGGTAAAGACCGATGGTCGCTCGTTGTTTAAGCTGGCGGCCACGTTCGCTTCACGTTCTCGCGGAAACGGGCGGACGAACGAAACTGTTACGCGTACAGAAACGTATAGACACACTTACAGACACTGACCTAGAAGTCGCAGTGGGTCAGAGACGGTCTTATTTTATTTTTCGCTTTGCTTCTCCGGTTTCTGCGCAGCTACGGGTATCAGGGTCACGAGTGTCTGCTGAGGGCAATTTGCGAAACTTCGGAGCATTCCCTGAGACATAACGGGCTCATCGGTGACATTCTGCACGTGATCTTCACGTAAGTTTCCCTACGTTTCCTAATCCGCTAAACGGCCAACTTCTTTGCGCCGCGATTTCTCGTACTGGCGCAACCATAAGCGGAACTTCGATCGAATACAATAGATTTTGGAGTACGAATTCCTAAATATTCATTTTAAATTATATTATAAACATAATTTTTTCCGTTGACTCTATCTAGATTGTTTATTTTAGCGTTACAAATAGTCTAACAAACTGTCCAACTTTGTGCAATTATATATCACTTTATAGTGATCAATTACGTCAAATCAAATTACTAGACTATATCTAACACACAGGGGAGGTGAAGTAACTTTTTGAAAGAAGAAAATGGTGAAGAAATTGTTGTCAAGCGTTTGTTAAACTTTGACAAACGAAAAAGAAAGAATGTCAAAGAGATGTACAAAAAGCGAGATGAAGAGAGTTATTGTATAATAGCATTATATAATAAGAGAACATCTACCACATAATGAGGAGATATGTTAGCAGTTTTTTTACATTTAGTTAAAGAACGAGTCAATTTTATCTTAACTCTTATTGTACAAATTCTTTGAATAATTGTATACGTTAACGCTAAAATCAACCACAATATATTTCCGTCCAGACCGTTTCCGAGGCAGGCGATCGTTAGACGCATACGTCGGACGAATACGTCGACGCGTGTATAGGAAATAAATACCGCTTTTATCGCAGTTCCCTCTCCCCCAATGAGAGACGAGATCAGCTGGCGCGAGGCGGCCGAGCCAATGAGCGGAATTGGGCTTGCGAAGCAGCCAAGCCAATGAGCGGTCGAAGCCCAGTTCCGCTCATTGACTCGGCCGCCTCGCCGCCAGTTAATCTCGCCGCTCATTGGTCACAGTTTTTCGTTAATAACTCGTAAACGAAGCCGCGGACTGCATTTTCGCTGAGGAAAAAGTTACTCGAAACGACCTCAGGAACCCCTTATTCCCCGCTTGTACAATAATTTTGGAACACCCTGTAGAGTAGCTAAGCGCGCAATCATATATCTCTAATTTTTCCACAAAATCGTAATTGAGGGTGACGCAATAGTACCTTGCGTTTAAAAAGACGGATATTAGCAGCGGGTCTCAAATGAATCTAAAAATTCACCGGTATTAATAACAGTGATATTCAAAACCGTTTCAAGCGCTGTCTCGAAGCCGCTCATCACGTCGGTCGTCAGGTCCACGACCGGCGCGAGGCATTGTTCGCGCGGAGCGTATAACGCGGCGGCGAAAGGACTCTGCTGGAAATTTCGTCTGCTCGACCTCCTTTTCGCGCGACGGCGATGGAAAAGAACAAATTACAGCCGGAGACCTTTTTTCGGGCGGTCGAAGGCGGCGCAAATTGGAGTAGATACACAGGGGCCGTGTAGAAAAGTAAATTTGGTTTAGCATTCTCGCTTCTCCCTCCTGCTGTCAGCCAACTCTTCCTTCCGTTCGCTCGCTCGCTCGCTCGCGTGCCCGTGCTCGTTCCCGCGCGCGCGCGCGCGTGCCTGCGGATGCTCTTGCATCCCCGGTAGCTTCGTTGCATGCATGTGTGCGTGCGAGCGTGTACACGTGTGTAGGCGCGTTCGCGAGAGGACCATCACGGGTGGATAAACTCTCGAGCCAGGGACGTATGAATAAAAAAAGAGGACCCGCAGGCGGCCCGTGACGGCGCATTGTCGTCGTCCTCCGCGTCGACGACGTCCTATATCCTCCTCGTCGGGGAATTTCCGAGCGGTTTCCCGGCCACGAGGAAGAAAATGGACTGGCCCAGGCGGGGAGCGAGCCTGTATTAGAACTAGGACCGTCGAGAACGTTCTTTCTCCGCGTTTTTGGATCATTTATGGAGCGCGCCGCGCGGACGGTGCCGGTTTTCGCGTTCCTTCGACGAGGTTGCGGCCGTTTACGCGATTCGGCGAGCTTACGAGCCGCTTCGATGCGGCACGAAACCAGCCTTCGCTTTTGATCCACTATCGTCCCGGCTTATGCCGACGCTTCAAAGCCCATTTTCTCGTAAGCGGAACTTGCGTAAGGATACCCTGCTTCTGGAACGGCGATCTATGAAAGTTGTAGTTCGTAAACCTGTGACCACAAATAAGAAAGTACCTAACAAATAATTTAAGGCTTCGTCTGCGTACGCGAAGACAACAGAATACTAGTTCATTGGTTCGAAAATAACCTTGAAATCAGTAACAATTATTTCACCGACAACGGTTTTATCGACTCGATTTCGGCGACAGCGTATTTCTCCGGCATACCGACATATTGAAATCGCTGACAAATGTTTGCATCGACTCTCGTTCGATCGAGAAATTTTATTATCGACACTTCGTGTATAAGAAGTGCTGGAATAGAGACAGTCTGTTCTACTAGGTGTGTGCAGAAAGTGGCAAAAGTGGAAGTAGCTGTGAGTGCGGAGGAAGAGTAAGTGCAGTACAGTAATGTCTCTCTGATTGACGCTCAGATTATCCACAAAAATGGACAATTTGGGAAGAGGAGATACGGTTATTCGAGCCTTGCGGTTCGTTGTTATAGTTACGAATTGTCAACAACTATAAAATCGAGATGCAAGACATGGATAATCGTATCTCCACTTCCCAAATTGTCCATTTTTGTGCACAATCTGAGCGTCAGTTGGGATGATTTTTTGATCGTTTATTTTTATGTCCCGTTACTGATTTTTTTACAAGATCTTTTCAAATAATTGTTATTTTCGGTCCCCGATTGCCGATGAAATCTGCGTCGACGAAACCTGTGTCGGCGATTTCTATGGGATCTGTAATTTTGAAAGGTCGCCGATCCAAAAACAATGTGTTCTTTTGTAAGGTGGCCTTGCCGGATCGATCACCGCTCCACGACGGACAAAATCCGTTCGTCTGTTCAGTTTTTCACTTTACAGTTACACGAAGCGCCACTATACGGAAGCCGCGCGTTAAATTATTATTGCGAGCCTTGGAAAGAACGTTCTCAAAGTTTCCTCGGCGGGAAAGGAACCCGCGGTGATTCATGAAAGAAAAACCGCGGCTGCAACGGGCCACGCTGGGGAAAAGAAACCGGCAAACGCGGACCAAGAGAAACAGAGGCGCGAGGAAAGAGGCGGCTAGGCGGGGGGTGGGGCGGGGGTGTAAGGCGTCGAAAGTGAGACAGAGAGGGAAGGAGCGGGTTTTGCGAGGAAAATAAAAATTGCAAATGAGGTTTGTTTTGCCGTTGAAGTTGTTATCGCGAGGAGACGCGCGCAGGATGCATTGTCCTTGCTAGGAAACTCTTTCGTCTGGTCTCACGGGTAATTTGAGGGAATAGTACCGGCTAAGAAGGTATGAAAAAACCATGGGAGGACTGGTTATTTTCTCTTCTCGTCCACGGACGTGTCGTCTACGTGCCCTGTCTCATTGTTCGGTAAAATTCCAATGTTTATGCATTTATTTACGACGCGCGCGGGCGACCGAAGTTCGCTGTGGCGAACAGGTACGTAAAATGTACTCTATTCGTTGATATCTAATTTAAAAACTGCTCAAACATTCGTTTCTGCGTGCGCATCCGGACGATGTTCAATTTCAGTGATAGTTATAATAATTTTATTCGTTGGTGCCATTTGGCAATGTAGTAAAGTTAAATGAATCGATGTAAGCGAAAATGAGCACGGTATTTTCAAAGAAATTTGAGAAGTGATAAGAGGAACGGGCTACTATAAGCTCTACGAAACCGTAGAAAATAACAACGTGTTATTTCAGTTTTCTCTTTCGGCTACAATATAATAGAATATTTTAGAATACTTAGAATTTTTAGAATAATTTAAAGATTTTTTTTTAATATAATTTTCAGATGCACAAAATGGTGCACAAGATAAGCCGCCCAATAAATCTGAAATTCCTGGATAACTTTACGGAATGTACAAGTTCGAACAAAACAAAAAATATCCTGAAATTCAGAAAATTTGCAGACTAAAATAAAATAAAATTTAGATGCTGATATAATCGTGAAAGAACGGGAAAGAAAAAAGTGTATAAACGATTTATATACATAGATGCGGTGACCATTTACTCTCCATGTTGCTACGACATTATTGCAATTATATGATATGTAGAATCAATTGTTTCTGTTTGTCAAGTGTTTTGCTTACTTACTTGATAAATTATTCGATAAAGCGTCGCGTCAAAGTATAGCTGAGATATTACAACGGCGAAGCGAGTTCTGGATTGACAGAGAGGAAAGTGCATGCCACAAAGGGTCGCCGTAATAAATGAATTTCTATTTTCGAGATTCCAGCTACTGTAGACCGTCGTACGAAATTTTATATTTGCATTAAACATGCGCGGTCTAAATGAAGCCGACGAATAAACGAACACGAGAGCCGGGGTCTCCCGCTCGCGAAGTAATTGCTGCAGCTACCGTAAAGGATCGGCGTTTTCCTCGAGGGTGTCCTTCTCCTCGAGAAAGAGAGAGAGGAGAGAGAAAATTTTCAAAATTGTACTAGCAAACAACGTTTGTTCTCGCGGATCGCCGTTCGTTTCTCCTTTGACGCTGGGTCCGGAGCAGCAGCGAATTTTGCAACAAACGTCGAGAAGCACTCTCTCTCTTCCTCTCTCTCTCTCTCTCTCTCTCTCTCTCTCTCTCACCCCTCCCCTTCTCGTTCTCCCTGCTTTCCTCTCTCGTGAGCGCGTCCACGTGTTACGGGTCAGGTATTTTTAAGCTACCCGGCACGCTCTGATAACAAAATCGCATTGTTTTTCGAGAACGTACCTCCGGCGCGGAACTCTTTCTGTGATAATGCGGATAGGAGAAACGGGGTGCTCTTTCCCTGCCTTCTCGCGATTTTCTCGCATTTCTCGAACGAATTCGCGTTCCTTTGAGTTCTCCCGAGTTCGGTCGTTTCTGAAATCGAGTCTGATCCGACTCCAAACAACGGCGGGCTACTTTTGCGATCGTAGGACGGTGCGCGAATCGCGACGTTGCACGGCGGAGTATACGTCCTGAAAAACCGGTCAGGAGTCGATTTAAAAAGCTTCTGTTAAATGTAAAATTTTTCCATTCTGTGACAGTCGAATTATATTGAAAACTATATTCTTCTCGATATCTTTTACTTGATTCATTGCTTCGTTAAAAGTAAAACGTTTTTGCAATATTGTTTCCCTTTTAACTGGTTTCTAAATTACTGTGCACTCTTTACTGAGATTATTTCACTTTATTATTTTATTATTTATTATTATATTATTATTTATTATTTATTATTATATTATTATTTATTATTTATTATTATATTATTATTTATTATTTATTATTATATTATTATTTATTATTATTTTATTATTTTACTTTATTATTTTACTTTATTATTTACCAAGTTTACTCTGTATAGAGGTATTTTAGGTGAATGTGTATAATGATCATGGACATTTATAGATTTATTTGTAAATTTTTCTCTTGCGCATTTTTCCCAAGTTACATCAAATAATTGAATTATTGAATTATTTAATAGAGCGCGGGAGCGTAATGCACAACCGGTAAAAGTTCAATTAAATGTACAATTAAAAAAATGACAGATACTTTATGTTTGTACAAAAATCGCTGTATCACTGTAATCGCTATATCGCTGTAATCGCTATGACGTAATAATACGTTAAACACTGTTTCGCGCTTCGACGTTCGTCACTTACATTACGCATTCGCTCTTTCTCTCTCACTCTCGTGCGTTCTCTTTGTTTTGCACATCCATACCTCGCACTCAAATAGTCACATTCGCACCTTGCCTTTTGACAACAATTCGGAAAGCCACGGAGACCTTGACAAATTAAACTTTACAACTGGACCGAAAATTATATCCTCAAATATAAGCAACACGATAGTCAATGTAATAGAAATATACAGTGTAAGTGTTAGAATTAAAAACTATTGCTGTTGTGCATTAACATATTATCTATCAGCAAATTATTAAAAAAATATTATTAAAAAAATTAACAAATTATTTAGGAACTACAATAGTCTCATTCGTGATTCTTGAAATTATTTAAATTACTACATATGATGTAACAAGATTTTTCGATATTCTTATTTAAGAGAAAATTGTCGAGATTCTCTTAGGCACAGTTTAGTCATTGAAAAGCTTATTAATAGTTATTAACTTACATTAATTCACGACAGCAATATAATTTTCACTTGTTACTCTTACAAATTCAGCACATACACACACGCGCGCGCGCACATTCACATACACTACAATACTAAAAGGAAAATAACACAAATGAGAGGTTACAGATTTCACATTGCTTCTAGTACGCGGGTGCTCTCTAAAAAGAGATAAGTTTTTGCTTAACATAAATTTTCAGGAATCTGTTCTTAAGGACTGGAAATTATATAAATATAGTCGGTCTACAGAGATGGCAAGAAGAACTCCGTTTATTTCCATACAATTTTCTCCTCCGGATCCTCAATTACGCTCCACCTTTTAACCTTTTAAGGCAACATTGAATTCCGAGTGGTTTTAAGCTCGCCGACTGACCTGGAATTCCTTAAATTCAATTCCTGGATGAACCGCGTAACGCCGAACAGAAATTCGAGGCATTGGAATTGCCACAGAATGCCCTATAACATCGTTCATTCTCATTTTTGGTCTCTTGTTTTCCCATCATTCGGGACATAGATCTGGTTTGACGATATCGTCAGCGAATATCGCCTCTTTGGCGATTTATCGCGGTCGCCTCTTTTCTTTATTATTTTCATGAACACATTTTGTCCATTCAATATATCAGGGAAATATTTATAAGAGGCTCCCTCGTGGCATTATAAAGTGTAGGAGAGTATTAACACTTCATCTACCGGCTTTCATATTACAAATTACAGTACATTCTCTTTAATTGACACTTAGATTATGCACAACAATGGAGAATTTGGGAAGAGGATATACGATTATTCGAGCCTTGTGGCTCGTTTTTATAGTTGTTGACGATCGGAAACTATAAAACGAAGCCGCAAGGCTCAAATAATTGTATCTCTTTTTCCAAAATTATCCATTTTTGTGCACAATCTGAGCGTCAATTAGGAAGAATTTACTGTATTTGAGTTAATATAATGTAACAGCTTCCTTTAAGATAATTATATAAAATATAATTATCGAGCTCTTCTTAGGTTAGTAGTTCAGTCATGAAAAAGGCTGTGCGTAGGCTTCTGGTAAATGAAATGTCAATTTAAAGTTTGATCAATTTATTAACACGTTCAGTGCCATATCGGTCATACAGGATGAACAAGCTAACTTGATCACTCGGAATTGAAAGTTTTACTCGTTTGAATGAAAGAACGCCAAAGAGACGCAATGTTTGGTTCAAAGGTGCAAATATTAGGATAATCAGAAAATTTGATTTGAAATTCATCGATTTATAAATTTTGTTGCAGTCGAGGTCACGCAAAGGTCACTGTGTAATAGGACATATAGAATAGGTCTTGACCTTAGTTATCATGTCAAAAAGATAAAAATATATGCTCCCGTTAAAAAGAACTATTTATTATAGATTACAGATCTGTATGCAAATCCCAATTTTCGTAGCTCGTTTTATGAAAATCAGAGTACGACAAAAATTTCCTTCGTGTTGCTAAAAGATTCTTCACTGTAAACAGATGATAAAAATGCTAACAGTTCGTAGTATCTATCCATAAATGCATAAAGATCTGCAGTCTAATTTACCCTTTAAAACAAAAACTGTTTCCCTTTACCTTTTCTGTCTAACTTCTTAAAACAAGCAAAACATTTAAAATGATCAATTCATTGCAACTGGTCCAATCTTTAAAGAGTTACTCCTTTTTAAAAGGTGACCGAATATTGTAACGAGTAATTGTACATGCAATTTGTACACTATTTGTTAAAAAAATAAGATACTTTCAAAATAACAGGTTTATATCGCGAAAACCGCGATTACGAAAAGGACATTAGAAAGCATCGTATCCTTTTATTTTCTTTCTGATCAAATGTCAATCCACTTTTCCGTGCACCCGTACTCGAATGATATACCAAACTAGTACAGAGAAACATAGTTATCATTATATATATGTTACCGTGAATGACCGAAATTGGAGAATGTCGACTTTCACCGGTGAATGTCAACAGATACCAAATACGTCGGTGAAAGATCGAATATTTCATTACATTGTTGTGCATTCGGACCCTCTCCGGTGTGTGTCGACAATCACAGATATGCTCTGGTTGAGGTCCAAAACCTGTCATTGCAAAAGGAAGTGTTCCACAAATAAATGCAGTTGTAAAAGCAAGGGACTCTTGTGCAATTCAAAGTGTCATAATAGTTGAAGTTGTTGCAATAAATAAGATTTGAATCGCATAAGTAAGTAATTTTTTTATTACTATTATTTTCTTTTCTCATGTAGAATGTACCGTGTATTTTAAATTCTTGGTCATTCCTTTCAGAAAGAGAGGCGAAAAAGTTACGTCACCCTTGTGGCGTTTTATAGCGACTGAATTACGGAGAAGAAAATATCAATCTCCAACATGTTCAACATTCACCATTAGTGCATGGTGAATGTCAACATTTACCGGTGTAAGTCAGAAATAAGGGTATTTAGCAAATATTTCGGACGTACACCAAGCGACTATGTGAATGTTGACATTCACCGGTGAAAGTCGACATTCTCCAGATTTCGGTGTTTCACTGTAACATATATATATATATATATATATATATATGCACACTGTGAAAGAACCCCCCCAACAGTAGAATATTTCCAGCAAAACGAGCTTCTTCGGTGCTCAAAGTCAATAAACTAAAATCGAACGAGTTCCAAGAACTAGAAAATTGGAAGGCCCATGGACGAGAAAGAGCCCAGTACCCTATTGTGCGACGCTGTGGATCCGGTCTAGACATACAACCAATCGTTCCCAGCCTACGTTTTTCCAGGCTGCCGAGACTCTCGAAGCGCTCTCGATTACCGAAAACCCGAGTCCTGGCTTTAAATTGGCCAGGAGGAACGGCGTCCCGCGACGGCGGCGACTTAATGGCCGTTCGTTAACGAGTCGTACCGCGATACGCGGAGCTCGTTACCCTGGCCCCGTATCGCGGATGAGAACAGAAAGCCCCCTTATTATCGTCCGGACGTATGTACGTAGCCGTGCACATATACAGGTTCCACGATTGTTGTTTTCAGACCGACGAGCTCGCGACACGAGGAACTGCCGCAGGACATTCTTCAAGCTGAAGTGGTCGGACGTAATGGAGGCTGCTCGAAGTACCAACCGCAATGCCCCGTGGGACTCTTCGACTTGATTGGAGTCCTCGGTTGAGCCCTGAAAAACCAGCGCGGCACACCGCCCCCGCCGAGTAAACAGTTCGATTTTATGCCTCCGCTTCAGCCAGCCACTCGACGAACGCTCGAGGATTCCGGCTATTGTGTACTCGGCTGATTGATCGACTCGTATCTCGCCTTGTATCTTCGCTAAGAACGCAAAGCATGGGAGACCGAAGCGAAAAGAAACCTATCGATCCGAAACGCTCGTACGCGCGGATCCTGCTGGTTTGTAACTTGTTTGACCCGGCCCGACTCAAACCCGAACCCTAACCTGAACTCGAACCCGTCAGCCACCCGAGGTCTCGACGAAGCCCATCGAAGTTAAAGCCGGATATTTTCGAACGACAACTTCGCCAAGTTTACGCGAAGTTTCGCGAGTGTGTTCAAAGGATGGGGTAGTTAAAGGTATGCGCGCGATAAGTCGCGTTAAGAGCGTTCGCGCGAATCCGATCTTCCGGTTGCGTTAGCGTCCATGAGTATCGGGATATCTGGCGAATTTAGGTAGATTATACAGGGTGTTCGCGATTTTTGAGACATTTAGGTCAATCTGACAAAGAAATGTTTCGAATGAAAGTTATTCAGCACTTTGATGGGAATAAAGTGCATTAGTAAAAATTGTGAGAAATTTTGTTATCAAATAAGAAACTAAAGACACCTTGACTTTTTTAAAATAGCACTATGTATTTTTAGCTCCATATTCTTATGGTTGATGAAAAAATGAATTTAGTGATCCACCTTACAATGACCTTCGGATGATCTTGAGCTCAGAAATGAATGTAAACTGTAAACACACATCTTTAATTCGATCTTTTGTTTACAGTGCGTAATAATTTATTATAATAATAGTAATGCTATAGGATAGATCCGGAATAGTTTGACTACCGGGAGAGATCGACCAGTATTGATACTTTAAAACCAAAGCAAGATAGGGCTCTGTGTGATGTAAACAATGTAATGTAATGTAATCTTGTCGTGTAATCTTATTTGTGGCCCCACAGTGACAATTGTTATAAACTGAAAATAAAAATAAAAAGCGTGTTAAGATTGTTTACATTGTAACTGTTTACATTCAGTTCGAAAGTATCATTTACTATGAATTACGTTTACGTTTCATTGACGCGTAGGAAACTTAGTTTCTTAGTTATTGCCAATTTCTGAGCTCAAGGTCGTCCGAAGATCATTGTATGGTGGATCAATGAATTCATTTTTTCATCAGCTATAACAATATGGAGTTAGAAGTACATAATGTTATTTAAAAAAGTCAAGGTGACCTTAACTATTTTATTGAATAAAAAATGTTTTCGCAATTTTTATTAATGCGCTTTACTCTCAACAAAGTACTGAATAACTTTTATCCGAAACATTTTTTTGTCAGATTGGCCTAAATGTCTAAAACATCGTGGCGACCGTTACGGTGAACACTCTGTTTAGGAGCATGTGAGAACTTCTCTTTTTAACTCTTTGCGCTCGAATTTATTTTAACCTTAGAATGTGGTGTACGTCAAAGTCACTTTGTATCACTGCAACAGTAGTGGCTTGACGGCAAATTGACTCGATATCAATAATCGTGACTTGGCAACGAACTCACTCCGTGACGATAGTGATGACTTGAGATTACTATTGAGACGGAATCAGTTTGACGTCAAGTCATCATTATCGGATATGGAATCTAAGTCACGTCGAGTCACCGCTATTGATACGAAACTAATTTGTCATCGAGTCATCATTATTGCAGTCACTGTATTAAATTGTAACTTGTCGGCTTTGATTTTGTCGATTATAAATTATTTTAATATTTTGAAGTCTTTGGGCTGGTAACTCGGTAATAAACATGTCCATGAAATGAAAGTTGATCAAATTGTTGCACATTAGTCTGCGGTTGTTTTTGCGTTTAATGGTACTGATCATTTCTAAGGATTACAGTTTATAATACGAATATAATATCGCTTTCTTTTTAAGCGAATGTAATCATTAATCAGGGGAAAAAAAGTTGTATTTAATTCCAACTTCTATTGTGAAGATCTTCACTCAATTCTCTGCAAGATCTAGTTACCACAGAGAGACAAGAGTGCACAAATAAATAATGTTCTTACTGCGAAATTATGTAACAACACTTATCCCTTTCCTACAAATAAGTACACACGTTTATATAAATGAAGAAATATATGCAAAATAAATTGGTTCTCTTCGTATCATCTTTATATAAGTATTTTCATAATTTTAGCTTTACTATGACGGTTTTTAAATTTCTTAGAAAAGTTCTTTTTCAATATTTATGTATTCCAAGATGGTTATATTGGTACGTTTTACAAATACATGCAGTGCTATTTTTAATAAACGATATATGAGATGAACATGTTCCTTCAGATACGTGTCAGCAATGAAAAGATAATAGAAGAAGAAATATTTCACTTTTCAATGAGCTTAAAACAAAGCATGGTTCTTGATATTATGACATTTAAAATTATATTATACTCAAAATGCATGATCTATACTATGCATGCTGTACTATGTATACTATTCTATATATTGTGCTATACACAACATCAATTTCAACTTTCCAAATCATGTTTTATTAAATAAGTTCGATCGATGTCGTGCGACGCTTTCACGGTTGCTGGTTTGGTAGCCATAAAAGCTTTTCGATTGTCTCCAAACTACAAAGTTCGCTTTCAATAGACGACTCTAATTATACAGGGGAATCGACGAGTACTCTACGTTATTATCCAACAGCAGTGTTCATTGATTTCATTATTTTAAGCATCGTATAAAGACCACCGTTAAATATTGCAACAGCCAGATAAAACTCAGTTTACATGACCACGATGGAGATGATTTCGAGACAATAATTTCGAAAAAGTAATGAAATTAAAAAACGATCTTTTCTATTTTTTTATCCGTGCCTATGACGAATTTATTCAAATGATTTCGATGAAATTTTTAGATCGTACATAAGTTACCAAATCCTACAAAATAGATTGTTTAAATTTTTGTTACCGGCTCATATAAGAAACTTGGGAAGCATAACTTTTTTTTCTATTTTTTGTCATTCGAACTAGCTAAAATTTTTCCAAAATTTTGTTCACTCATTTTCTATAAAACTTGTCAATTTAGACTTTAAAAAAATATTTAAATCGCTTGGCCAGTTTCGACAAAGTTATTGCTTTTTAAAAGAAGATGTTCGAATATTAATCCTTTGCACTCGAGTGACGACTCTGAGGTGCCGCTAAATATTGCTATATATTCTCAAAATAATTATAACAGTATCAGATTCGTTTATATTTTTAAAAAAACTGTTAAAATTGCAAATATTGTACTTGCCAATAAGCTCATTTTTATACGCATAGATCGCAATAAATCATGTACAATAGAAATACTGTAGATCAGAAATTTCAAATTAAAACAGCTTCGTGCGCAAAGGGTTAACGCAGACACGCTGCAGATGAAGCAATAATGACTCAACATATCAACTCGCGTGCAGTAACACCAGTTGCCGAAATACCCTGAATTCCCGGAATGTCTCGTGATTTAGAATTCATGATTTCCTCCGCTTCGGAGCGCAAACACACGGTGATCAGAAGTGAACGAAGATTCGGAGAAGCTGAGTTCGCTGGTCAAGGAAAGTTTGCCTGACCACTTGCACCGTTTCCTGAGCCTGAAAGCTGTCGCCGGGATCTTTCGAGTAAGTATCGAAGATTTCCTGAGTAGGTCTCGAAACTCCCGCACGGTTTTGAAGGTCTCGAGGAATTTAAACGTTTACCAGCAGGCACGCTGTCGAGGAACTGTTTAAGATGTTTGGTAACTTTCGAGCTTTTCAGCCGGCGCGGCGATGTGCAGCTTGAATCGTAGCTTTCCGGCAAGCTTGACTCGATTAAAACTCGCGGGGGCCGAATTCGTTGCGAAGCTTGCATCGTTCTAAGTTACCCTCTCCGGGAGACGTTGTTACAACAAGGTGCCGTTGCTGGCAGAGCTCGGCTTGGCCTACACGCTTTTGCCAACTCGTCGCCGTACTTGTCATATTCCGTCTTCTTTGCTAAAGAGAAGCGGCTTTAAAAGACAACTCTGCTCGCGAAGTACAAACGTTCCCTGTTTCGAGTTGCTTTATCAAGAGAAATGCGCGGGAGTTTCATTACCGATCCGATGCTATTAAGGAGATATTTTGCCACAGAGGAGGTCGCGTGCAACTCGTTGAAATGCAAATGCGTATACGTTAGCGACGGAGTAGCAATCGAGTTAGATGTTTAAGTTGTAAATTGCAGGTTCCAGGCAGTGCAGCTGCTTTTGAGTTGCTGATTGACCGAGACGTTCGTTTCTAACACGGTTGGAAAGTTTCGAAATCGTGCTGATACTTTGTGAATAATGAAATATACAATAATGAAATATATATATGTAATAACATTTTCAAAATCAGACCAAATTGACTTAAGTGTTTTTAGATGTCAGACCGACTAGTCTCTGTTAGAGCATGAGTAAACGAAACATTTTTTAATTATTAATTGGTTGGAATGATGAACAAATTAAAAGGTGATATATTCCGACTTTTTTATCTAAGCCTGTGACGAAAATTTAAAACTGCGTTTCGTAGATATCGGTAAGTTACATGCACGCTGAAAATGTCAGTAAAATCGATGACGCATAGTCAAGCAACAGCCACTGAAACAATGTAAAAAATTACCTATTGTTGATTGAAATTCTCTTGTGACACTATTATTTTCACGGACTTCAAATATAAACAGTTCATAGCAACGTCAGCCTATTTCAATCGAATTTTCAGAGATCTACAAAACGCAGCAGGTAAATATTCTACGTTGGTACATTTGTGTGGCTAATTTTCTGCGTATAATTTTGCCCAACAATATTTGTCAGTGCCCTATAAATAATGCTTTACGTAGAACAACGTGTAAAAGCAAATATGAGACAGATTAATAACCGACAAGTGAACTGAGTTATTTGAACTAAACGTTCTTTGTTCATTGTGTAGTAAAATGCTTTTCAATTGCATGCCACGCGAACCGTATGATGCAAAATTTCACAGGATGTCGTGCAGATAATATATTCCGCGAAACGTATAATACAACAATGTATTCATATGTCGCGCACGATATACACGCGTACATATAGTACACTGTTACATAACGCATATATTTTATGTTACAAACATGAAATATTTATGGTGTAAATAATCGCATACTGTCGAAATGCGGCTAACCGAACATCGCCGTAAACATTGCTTTCCAATGTACCGGGTGTTAAGGAAATAATGATCAGCGATGCTAGGTGTGATTCTCTATAACGTGTTGCATGAATATTGATGAATGAATCGTTTCGTAAAATTGCTCATGACAATGACAAGCATGGATTGATTTATTATAAGAATGTCATCTACACGTTGAGCTACGTGTGAGAAATGTACGATTTTTCTGCGACTTTGTAAAATTTAAAAACCGATGAAGCAATTGTTAACACGTTCCGTGCCGAGCTTTTTTTACTCGAATCTTCACACTTTGATATTTTACTAAAACTTGATGTATTACGTGCAATTATTAATTCTCGTACACATAACAACGTAACAAAAACTTATCAACGCCCATTCTTGCGGTGGAAATTGATTCTTCGGTTCTAAATTTCTTGTAAACAATTTGTTCAGTTCACTAAGTAAACATGCAAGCGTGTACCATCGATGGTACACGTGGCACGGAACGTGTTAACGGAATGCTTCAATATTTACATACGAAAGAACAATATTTCATCTTTCAAATCGAACTTGAGGAAATCTTGAACAAGCAGAGATTATATCTATAAATAACTAAACAACAATACGAACGCAATAAAGTATAATGACATCTGGAAAACGTAACTACCAACTAGGTAGAAACGAATTCGTAATCAATTAAATTATGTAGAACGAATCGTAGAATGAATCTGTAATCAATTACCATATTTAGTCTATTCACAGCTTATATATTATTATATACAAAGTTCTGCCTAATGTCGAAAACTATGTTTAACAGAAATTGCATTTATCATTTCATTATTGTGTACTTCAGTTCATGTTACTTCATTTCTCTCTGCAACGCATTGCGACGCCCTTTGCGCGAGTCTCCATAAAAGTCTTGTTCTCTTACAATATAAAGTTTTATTATTACACATTCTTCAATTTCTCAGTTTCAAACTGCTTCTGAATTCTTGGAAATCTCACATAAAATGTCGGGCAGTTATCGTCAGTATGTATCTGATGGAAAAACGTGTAATAATGTCATAATAATTTTTTACTTACTTTCGTAACTCTGTGCGGGATTTAAACTTTTCGTAAGTGCGCGTTACTTACTTTTTACAAATATGGTCACTAATAATTGTATGTTAGCAGGTTACGGTTATTCGGGAGAATCTTTTGGAAATTAGCTTACTTTAGATCACCTCGTAACTTTTAACACGACCTCCGAGATGTCAGCCATAGCTTTGTGGTAAGTAAATATTTTAAAGCAAAACAATTATAAGGATACTCTCTGAAATAAATTATATCTTCACGAAAAAAAGAGAGAGAGGAAGGAAGAGAAAGAGAGAGAGAGAGCGAGAGAGAGAGAGAGTTTAAAAAAAACATTCTTTAAAATAGGATCTTCTTCTTGCATATTAATTTCAGCATCAGCTTTTCTGCCATGTTAAAAATAAAATCACAATGAAATAGTTCATTATTTGAAATTGCTAATATTTCGAAAAAAATCGATATTATTCTTATTCTGAAATAATGGCATTGATACAAATGGTTTTAAATGAAATTGTGTTAATTAAAATAAAGATTTCATACTTCCATTTCGCGCGCGCGCGAATAAAATTTACTCGCTTCTGCTCCACACCACGGAACATTGGATGAGTCCTCCTCCATTTTGGCTGACCTTTCATACAGCACATCGGAGAGCATCCTTAACGAAACTCGAGAATCAAATTGAATGAGATCTGTCGTTGTCTTGAGCGATCAGCTTGCGATCAATCTAGCGCGGTCTGTTGCCGATGATCCATCACCGATTTTCCTCGAGAGAACCTCGCTCGATGTTTCCATGACGAGACAAATGACCGGTCCGCGAACGACACCGATAAGCGTGTTGCCCTTGCGCGACTTGCTCTTGCTCGGTCTAGCGTGCTACACGCGTTCCCGGCTTCCTGCGAGCAGGGCGGAATGACGGACGACGATGAAATTGGATCCAGTTGAGCGGTCTGGTGACGCGGATGAACTCCGCACATCCGCAGGCCCTTTCTTCGCGTGAAACAAAGGGTCGAAAATGATCCACAAGGAGGAACGCCAGCTCCAGGGCCGTTCGGACTCCGAAACTCCGGGACCTCGTAAATCGACGATTGCAGGGGCGTTTCGAGCCGAAGGTCATGGCCGGATCCCTGGCCAGTCCCTGCTTTAAGCCATGTTCCCACTCCGTCGGCTTTTATGGTCGACACTATGGGACAGAAAGATCCCGAGAGTGGTAAGAAAACGAAAACTTTGCTAACCGGGATCATATATCTATGTCTAAGTTTCTGACGTTTTATAATGAGGTTTATACAGAGAAAATGTTTAGCAATCCGGAAATGGAAGGATTCCTCAGGTCATTTGAAGTAACTTTTTCCTTAGCGAGAATGTGATCCGCGGCTTTGTTTACGAGTTATTAACGAAAAACAGTGACCAATGAGAGGCAAGATCAGTTGGCGCGAGGCGGCCGAACCAATGAGCTGAACTGGGCGTCGTGCGCTCGATCCGTTCGCTGGGCCGCCTCGCGCCAGCTGAGCTCGCCTCTCATTGGTCAGCGTTTTTCGTTAATAACTCGTCAATTAAGCCACGGATCGCATTTTCGTTAAGGAAAAAGTTACTTCAAATGACCTCAGGAACCCCCCATTTCCGGATTACGAGACTTTTTTGGGGCGCTCCGTATGTGTAGTCGGGTTAACCTAGAACAGTTAACAAAATTTATTGTATAATAAAATTTGTAAATAATATTATAAATGCAAATATTTAACATACAAGTCTCAAAACAATATTAACGTTTTTATGGTAAAATGTTTTTCTAATGTAATTGTATTTATCATATGTTCCGTTCGTAGGCAATACCTGTATCTTAATTACGTATTTAATTAGTGTATTTAATAACCTTTAAAATTTAAAATTGTATTAAGTAATATACATATAAGTAAAATAACCATCAAAATAATAGATTAATACCATTCAAATTTGCACAATTCAATTTTAGTAACGCCATATTTTTTCTGACTGCTATAGAACAATTGGGTCAACTCGTTGCTTGCTTTTTCTTCCAATAAATCATTTAATAGTCCAAGAAACTGACCAATTCTCACTTCTGTATTTATTCGCAGTGGAACATTTGCTGGCAGGAATCGCATGTCTCGAGAGCAAACTAAGTGTCATACTTTCGACAAGGCAATGTCAGTTTCTATTCATATTTCTTTCTCAAACATTCTTGAAGTGTAATCAAAATCTAAAGTGTAAACATCTTATGACGTGTGACTATAGTCACTCATCGTAGCGAAAAGATGAAATATAAACAATTATACGAATTACAGTAAATTCTCCCTAATTGACCCTCAGCTTGGAAACAAAAATGGGTAATTTAGAAAGAGGAGATTCGTAGAAGATATTTCTAGTTACTGATCGTCAACAGCGGAAGGCTCGTATAATCGTATCTCTTCTTCCGAAATTGTCCATTTTTGTCTACAAGCTGAGGCTCAATTAGGGAGAATTTACTGTACATCGAATATGTTATTCTTTTGTCCAGCATTGTACTAAACATTTCTGGTCTCAAACTTGTTTATCTTCGCCTAGTGGTCTTGCCGATTGCCAGCAAACGCCGACACAATGGGGAAATACCTTGACACAGCGAGAAAAAAAATGAGCCAGTGCCACCGTGTAGGAGCCATCTTTTCGTTCGATTGTCGGCTGTCGAGACTTTTGACTTCTAACACCTATGGTAAAGCTCGCCGCTATGGGACGCTAACTAAAACGAACGGATGTTCGAAGAAATCCGGGGAGGAGCGTGTACGCGACGCGATCGATCTCGATAAGCGGGAAGGAGCTTAAGAGAAGCCGGGAAAGGTACAAATGCTCGTCTCCGGATAAAAGGACGAGCGGGGGATACGCTCGGGGCAACTGTATGCGCCCTAATTAATCGCCACGCCCAAGCCTATCCTGCGGCACGATTCATCTTATCAGACCCGGGAAGATTGATTAACCCAGTACCCGATTTCGTTTCGCCGGTCTACCGGTCCTTAACAAGCTCTCCGTGGGACCGAGCCGCCTCTTGCGGTCGCCCGTAATAATCCATGCGATGCTGAACGAAAGCATCGCGTTTTTAAGTAGCTTATACGGAAAATAACTTACCAAAGGTTTCTGGCCGGGCGCGAGTGAATTTTCAGTTAAATACTAGCCGTGTTTCCTGGCGAAGTGTCGTGACAGCAAACTCTTTGATCTATCCGAATACTGGAGCTCGCTCGAGGAGCTGTTCCGTAATCTCTCCTAGAAGGAGGACTATACGCACCTTTTTATTTTCAACCCCCTTTGACACTAGGCTTCCCGGCATTGCATGCGACGCAGATTGCTTGTTGATCGGGCTCGTGAGCAGAATTGAATAGGTCCGTTCCTTCGGCAAAGACGGCTTCGGTTTAAGGGGGGTATGCTGGCCTAGAACGCGTTTTTTTTCTTTTTTTTCATGTTTTTACTCATTACTCTTTCATCGATATGTACAGTGACTCAGAAAAGTGTACGTAAATCTTTTAAAACGTAATAACTTTTCTTAAACTGGATTAAGTGATTTGAATTCTTTTTTATGATAGAGGAACTAGTCTAGTAGACAAGTCCAGTAGACTAGTCTCCCTATCGTCTAAAAAACATCAATAACTATTTTTACCTCTTAAAACGCAATAGCTGTCTTAAAACTGAACTAAATGACTTGAATTTTTTTTTAGATGACAGAGGAACTAGTCTAGACTTGTCTCTTTATCATCTAAAAAAAAGTTCAAATCATTTAGTTTAGTTTTAAGATAATTATTGCGTTTTAACCCTTTCGCTACGGCGGGCCTCGCCGCGGAGTCCCTCGTGTAGAACGGAGCACCCTGCCGAAAGCAGGAACATTAAGCGCGCGCAGTCTTCAGCATTCGGGGCCAAATCTTTTGCTTCAAAAACGACGTTGTGACACTGCTTTTAGAAGTAAAATGATTTCTGTTCATAACAATTCGTTCATAATTTTCCATGAACGTATTTTTAATTCAACAATACAATTAATATTTTTACATTGCACAACAAAATAGTAACTATAATCATAACATATTATTGAGCAATAATTTTTTAATAATTATATTCTGTATGAAAGTTCTCAAAACACGGATACACACATAATCCAACATTGCAGTTCTCACATTGGTATCGCGTTTGACTGCTTTTGTCGTTCTTTGCGCATACCACACATATTCTTAGTGGATTTTTCTTCTCGTTTTGTTATTTACATAAATTGATGGAAAGTGCCTTGCAGTAAGACGCGTTGGATTAATATGACCGGATTTATTACAATTGATCGTAGTTTTTGGTAGATGATAGCGTCTGCGAACAGAGGAAAGCGAGACGATAGCCCTTATTTTAACTTTTGGCTCCATTGTTGTGACCGGTGACTATAGTCACCCGTCGTGTATAGGTGGCATCTTGTGGCCGGTGACTATAGTCATCCATCGTATGCGGGTGTCGTTTTGTGGCGGGTGTCTATAGTCACCCGTAGTAGCGAAAGGGTTAAAAGTGTACGAACACTTTTGTGAGCCACCGTGGGTACAAATTTTTACAATGGGAAATAATCGAAATTGGTGATAGTACAGTCTGGTGAGAAATCGTGCGTCAGAAAGATGGCCTTAAGAAGAAATAAAATGATAACTGAGAAAATGTCAGCATTTTGAAGTTAATATATTGATTTCTGTTGTCTTTTTAACTTCATTAAGCTTAAATAAAATAATAGAAATAACGATTTCGACTTCATCGCGATTCTGTGTAGATCTTCATAAAAAACAATATACAAAATGTAACAAAATGATGAATGTGCCATAGATGTCCATATTTTTAATTAACAATTTCAGATATACTTACATACATTTCAGCATACATTATATAATTGTTGCATATATTTTGCATATACTTTGCACATATTTTTCATATAAAGATATATTATACGCGCAGATATAATAAAGCGCGAAGCTTAAAATTGATACGTTCAGTAATTTCGTTTAAAAAATTTCCCCCAAGTTCGGACGGTTTTTCCAGAAAACGTAACTACCGTCTACACTACGACTGTCCCTAATTTGTAAGCAGCCGGTGCGTGAAAAATCTCTTGTAAAATTCCGTTCGAAGCGGCAACGTTATTACCGGGGATGGTGTTCTTTCAATGAACCGGTTCGCAGAAATCTAAAAAATTCAATGTTGCGTTTAGCAATGTCTGTTCGCCAAACATGTTCCAGCCGTTAATAGAACGTACGCGCGCCCTTCAATATGAATGAACGGCCCGAAGAATGCAGCGGGCATTCCAACGAGTCCCCGGTTAACAAAAGGAAAACAATCGCGTCTGCAGAACGGCTCCCGCCGCGAACAAAGTTTATTAGCTCAGGAATTTTCTTCCGCGTTCCCCGTGAAAACGGCCGGTTCTCTTACAAAGAGAATGAAACTTCCCGGAAGTTTTTATCAGGCGGAGAGAGGGGACGGGTGGGGGGAAGGCGTAGGAAGCGAAAGGAAACGATAAGAAATTACGTGGAACGATAAATCTGGAAGTTCGATGTCGTTTGCGGCGGATGGCTCCTTCCGGATGGGAAAACTTGCTCGACGAGATTCCCGAGAAACAAATTCGTCGTTCCGCGACGGTTCGCTCGTCCCGTTCGCTCTCGTTTAAGCGTGTTCCAGGCTGTCGTCGCGTCGGTTTCCGATTCTCCTTCGGCGATCGACGATTTTTGCCGGTCGATCGCGGCCCCGGGAGTTCGTTAACCAGCGATTGCAATATTTATACGGGCAAATTGAATCCTTGACAGCCGGCATTAATTACTTTCCACGAATTTCCAGGAATAATCCGGGCCCGTAATAGCTTCCATTGATTCGCTCCTCGACGATGTGCCGCATCGTGCCGCGCCGAGCCGAGCCGAGCCGAACGGTGACGCGCTAAAATTTGCATACCGGCTAGAGAAATTCGCGTACACCAAAGTCCCGTTCAGCCTTCGAACACACGAGCCGAGAATTCCTTGACGGGACCAGGGACTAGCTGCGGCGAAGTCTTTGATTTCCAGGAGTTCGCTGGAAAATCTGTGTCAACGACAGGCGGCCGAGAAGATCCCGACGTTTCTCAAGGAAAGCTCGTAGAGAGTCGTATTATCGGAATATCGACGGGACATTTAGTATAATTCGGGCCGCATGCCGGCTCTCCGAGCACCTCGAGATTTTTCTTCTATCTCCGTTATGTCGAAGAAGGAGAAACGCTAACCGCTAAGAGTGCACCGGCGTGATCAATTGCGTCGTCGCCTGTCGTCAGATCCTTTACTTTATATTCTGTATTATATGTATTACAGATATGCGTTCTTGAAAATTACCACGTTGTAGGAAACTACAGTTGTTTTTTCGATTGACGATAGATTGGTTTCCACCTTTGATGTCGCCTATTTTAAAAAATCATATATCGTGTAGCGTAGAAAAGAACGATATCGAAAGTAACAGACTAATACAGCTATTGTAGTAACAGCTAGCGATTATTATATTCTTCTTATTATTATTATTATCATTAACTATTACTATATATTCTTATCATTATATATGTATCCATTATCGTTTAGGGATTATTGTTGTATTCTTATTATGTAAAGAGTCCCGATATGTCGAGACCAGAATGTGAACGAGCTGTAAAAGGAAGATCGAAATAAAGAACAGAATGCGAGCGTGTGCGATTGAGAGGAGTCGCATCTTCAATTTTCACACAAACTAAATATTTATATATTTATATATTTTCCCTTTTTCGTTCTTTCCAAAACACGCCATTCTTATTTTAATTCCTTATTCCTACGCTATCATTGCAAATATTGGATATATTTTGCAAAACTACTGTTCCAACATATACACTGTTATTTTAATCACATAGATACGTAAATAACATATATATATATATTAACCAAAATGACTTCTTGGTACCGTATAGTAATTTTTTCTTAAAGATTCAAAATTCTGATTACTAATTCCATGTGCAGGTAATGGCTTTTTTCTAGTGATCTTTTATTTGATAAAGATAAAATTGTTATGGTTGTTTGGAGTCATTTCCTTAATTAGCTTACGTGCTAATGCTATAGCATCTAGTCGTGGCCAAAATATCCTACATTCTATACAGGTTCCCTCTTATATGTCATATAAGAGCGCCGTTATACATATTACACGAAGAGGTACCTACTCAGATTTCCAATTGTCTATTTATTTACATTAGCATCTGCAAATGGCATAAGTACGTTCTGTATTTACGTGGTCAGATTCTGACGTATGAAGCGTACTTCCTACAGAATCTTGTGATTTTAGCGCAAGAAAAGTCATTACCCCCACCATCAATCAGTCCTTATGTTATAATAGTAAAAGGCTGGGATAAATAGTAACACCTCATATGAGAAAGTTAATAGAAAAGGTGGTTCTACGTTTTTGTTATTTTAACCGACTAGAGTGGCTACTTCGCTCTTCAGCAGAAAGAAGAGATGGAAAAACGAGTCAAACATGGCTCGCGATTCAATTGTGGCCAATTCTGCAAAAATGACCGATTCCATGTCACTCTTCTTAACCCTTTGCTCTGGAACCACGTATGAGAGACGTGATTAAATAATCGGGCTAGAAATGATTGCCACGTATAAGATTCATGGTCAGATAATCGGTCCAGAAATGAGAGCCGTGGTGCGTCAATCGGGCCAAATGTAAACATAACTAGTTAGGCTCGTGTTAGAATAGGGGACACGTGTTTTGGGATTGTTTGTTTTTTATCATTTAACAATAATTACGCGTAACGAATGGCAGTCTTGCACCACGTACGGAGATAGGTACTCTCGCTTGTTTTGTAGAACTATAAGCGCATAAACGTATAAACGTTTATTGTATTTTGAACGATGTCTATGGGTTCTATACCCATAATTGTTTTATTAGTAGCTGAATAGGTGTTGCAGGTACCAGCGTGACGCGATGCTAATCCTCGCCGCGGTCTAAGGCTGATATACGAATACTAACCACTTGACATACGAATAAAATGTGCATCGACGCGTCCGAAGAATACTATTTAATTTGGCTCAACTGGACACTCATGTACAAGCTCAGAAACAGGGCCTTTTCTTTTTAAAGTTACATTGCTATATAACATTCAATAGGGTTGAAGTATAGTGTTAGTGTACAACAATTAAGTAATAGTATAAAATAATAATTTAATAATTTTGTAATGTGTGATACATCTCAAAGCATTTAGTAATATGTAGCGGAACGAGGCATATTTTACACTGCCAAGTTGTTTCACTTCTTATATTATGTTTTACGCAAACATGGCATCTTTTTGCAGGATGTTGCTTTTTATTTGTCGCGGGTATATGTTCAGGAAAATGTGCCCAATATTTTGCTTGTAGCCGAGTTGGGCATTCACTTTGCGACCGTCTGCCGCGTGTCGGATAGTCCAGCAGGGACAAATTACAAAGCATGTCTTCAGCAATATTCAATCGAAAATTCACAATCGATTGCTTTTGTGAAGTAGGCAATTTGGAATATAAAACATAAGCATTATAAGTAGCTACATCAAACATAAAAAAATATTTTTTTATATCCTTTTGCACATTTTCTCATGAGGGGGAAACATGCAAGAGATTGGTCCTGCTTGTCTACACCTCCCATTCCACGATTATACTCCAGAACACAGGTCGGTTTTATTTGTCGATGTAATTTTGTTTATCGGTACTGTTAGGAGGGGGAAAGCATCTCCAACAGTCTAAACAAAACAGCATCAATGCACGACCGAAACAATTAAAGAATCTAATAATGAAATGCACGGCGTTCGCCGAATTCAGTTCTTGACGTCTTGGAGACGTCAAAGTCTACAATGGCACATGAAGTAAATGACGTCTCCCAGACGTCATTGTATGTCTCAAGTGGCTAATAATGATACGAATATTTCTTATAGAAATTGAGCACAGAAATAATGTATTATATTGATCCGTTTAAATGAAAGTTCCTGCAAATGGTTCGAAAAGATTTTACGTTAAGCGACGCGCGCGACGGTGAAAAGAAACCTCCAACATTCAGATACCGAGCCAGTACCTGAAACCAGAGTTCGCAGTTTGCTTGGTAATAAATGGAAATAATGAACGAAAATTTGCGGAGCGCATCCCGGGAATCTTAATCTCAACGATAGCAAAGAAGTCACGTTCGCGTCGTAAAACCAGCTGAAATTTACGTATCTCCAGCATTTCCCGTTTTTGTCTTCTAGTTCTCCTTTGATTATTCCAAGATAGTTCTTCTCCCGGCAACACCCAGCTCGTTCGTTCTACATTTTCTCCGTCTCATAGTGCCTTTTTCCTCTCGTTCCGCGGGACAGTCAGGCTCTGCTAATGTTTCTGTCCTCTTTATTGCTTTCTCGCGCGTCTTTCCAGTAGAACAAACCAACCATTTCTGGACACTTTAAGGTTTCTTCTCTCTTCTGTAGTTTCTTCCGTTTATTTTTCCAACCGCGAGTAGATTAACACGCACGTTCTCTCATTGCTTCAAACAGAATCATAAAAATTATATTGAACATGCTTGTACTTTTTCTGATATCTTTTCTTATGCATCTTTATTAGAAAGACATTGGAAGAATTTAAGAATATTGTTACATTAGTATCGAATTATCACAACTGTTAAAAGAGGAAAAACAGTTTTATCGAACTTACGTTTCTCTTATAATTTCTTATAATTCTTATAATTTCTGAGAATTTCTATTATCCATGGAGATACGTAATCTAGTCTTCAGCTGCATAAAAATTATTTTCCTCAAGTTATTGTCAATTTCATTTCTGATAAATGTCACTGCAGATAATAAAAATATTCAGATGGTCTCAATGAAATCACTCAATTCGAGTAAGAATAATGCCTATTTGAAGGCTTAGAAAAATCATTTCTATTCATTAGAAAACCGTAAATAGGTTATTTTATGCATTAGAACTTAGGAGCTCATTTGCATTGTAGTACCATGATTACAACAAAACTTGCGTTATGTCAATTTGATCTATCTTCTGATGTATCTTTAAAAACGTTTTCGATTGAAAAATCACACTGTCAAAAGAATAGTCTGCAACGTCCATATTGTATTAACGTTGTTGCTTCAAAAATGTAATTACTTTGCCGTCAAATAGCAAGTGATAATTACTTTTTCTTCTTGACCAACTAGGTTTCATTCACTTGCTTGCCATGTGAAACGGAGATCACAGTACGCGAAAGAAAATTTTTAAGGAGATGAAGTTTAAGCGGCTTCTCTGTTTAACTATTCTGACATGATATCCTAAAATCATTTTCGATTCTCATTCTTTAAGTACTTTCATGTCTATATGCGCTTTTAGAAATATGTATATTTCTGCGAAACATTTTAAGCAACTAAGTTCCGAACCTATTTACGCGGCTGTTAAAATAATAATAGTCACAAAAATTGTGCATGTAAATCAAATTGAGAATTTATAGTTTCTTTTACAAAAGTTATTAATTAATTCCGTGAAATAAAGGAATATAATTATAATAACTATAGTTGCGTGAATTATCAGTAACTTTTTATGACAGAATTGTATAATAATTCTATACTAATTGACAACCGGTAACTATAATCGGTAATTAATCGCGTCTCCTCTTCCCAAATTAATTAAAAATTACTACAATTATTAGAGTATGTAATTGTATTGGTATGCTCATCATCATCATCATCATCATCATCATCATCATCATCATCATCATCATCATCATCATCATCATCATCATCATATATTTCCTCCAAGTTTTCCTACGTTTTTATCTGGATCATTCTTGCAAATATAGCACGATTCTACGATGTTCTTTCTTCCTGTTTCATCTCGTGGTGCATACTGCGTTAGATCTTGAAGTTACGTTGCTCATTATGCGCGGCTTATTCGGCATACTTTCTATTGTCAGTTTCGATGAAAGGCAAAGTTCTTGTCGTAATTGGCGTAAAAACAGACAACGATCATTCGTTTTCGTCTTGCGAACCTCGCTGTTATTTGACGTACATATAACACACGCAGCAAGGGCTGCAACACCAATCATACAGGGAGTCCCAAAATTATGGTATTTCCGGAAAATAAGGAGTTCCTGAGATGATTCGAAGTATCTTCTTCCTTCACAAAAATTTTCTCCGAGGCATCGTTTACGAGTTATTAAGGAAAAACAATGACCAATGAGGAGCGAGCTCGCCTGGCGCTAGGCGACCGAGTCAATGAGCAGAACTGGGCTTGGTACGCTCCTTGGCTGGACCGCTTCGCACCAACCGAGCTCGCCTCTCATTGGTCAGTGTTTTTCGTTAATAACTCGTTAAGGATGCCTCGGAGAAAATTTTTGTAAAGGAAAAAGTTGCTTCGAATGATCTCAGTAATCTCTAATTTCCTGGAAGTACCATAATTTTGGGATACTCTGTATATGAAAATGCCAAATGGCTGCGTTCTTTCGTTTGCGCACACAGGAAAAAGATTTGCGTAAAGCCGAACAAACTAATCTTCGGCGAGAGATCAAAACTACACTCAGCAACGCGAGCGCTTATGCATGTGGGATTCCCTATCGCGAGTCTTCCGAACGGATATCTCGATTAAAGGATCACCTAATTTAATATTTTAACGAAAGAAATATATATTCTAGCATAAAGTTCGATGTAAAATGTTTCGAGGCCTGGACACCTACCTTCGTCCTTCCTCCTTTTTTATACTTTCGCACGAGACACTGCACTCATTTGTTTCTTCTTAATCGATATCTATATATTTTCAGGTCGCTGCTCCGCTTCGCTCAGCACACGGCACACGCACTCGCAACACGCACACGCGCGCACATACCTCGCTCTTCACACTTGAAAATGGTTTAAAACAGCATTTCTTACATTATCGCCGACGAAAGTTACGAGTTTCGAAAAAATAATAAAATCAAAGAAACTGTTGTAAAATTGAATAAAATTGAGAAAAAAAGTTGAGGCAGATAAAATAGATTAGGTATCCGGGTACCCTTGTTTTCAAAGCGTGGAAAAACTTTGGTTACACGAGAATTAATTCTTTGCCAGATACGATCCAAAATCTGGTCCCCGGAACAATGTGAATCTAGCCGATGATAGGGTCCGATTCGTTTCGAGCAAGAGCCGCAACAGAAGAATTTCGCGCGGTCCTTTGGAAAATCTAATCAACGGAGAAAGAGATGGCGAAGTGGAGGACAAGAACAAACCAATCGAATGCGGGCAGTGGATTTTAGGTTGAAAGAGTTATGAGAGATCGGAGTCAGGGCGCAACCGCTAAGCTGGCGGCCGTGTATTCCGCAGCGATGAGGCAATCTGATAGGATTCAAGTTCCGGGCCGGCCGGGCTGAAAATAAAGCCGCCGCGCGGCCACGATTAAACCCTCTTGGTACGTTGATTACCAAACCGGACAGCTCTGGGAGGGCGGCGGTTGGCCAGGCGCGTTCCTCTGCCGGAACGAGAAACGAAAATCGATGCCAGACCGCGCGTCGGCCGGCCTCGACTCTTCGGGGACCCGATTTTCCCGCTTAACCGGGAACCGGGAACCGGCGATTAGCTGCGGGTCGATGACGCGTGTCGTCTCGCGACCGAATTCTACCCGAACGGAGCGCTGACCAACCGGAATAGAAATCCCGCGCGGAAATCCACCGAATAATCGGCGGCCAGATAACACCGACCGCCGACCTCGGCCAAGACACCCAAAGCTTCGGGATTCCCGAAACTATCGCGCATGTGTCCACGAACGACAATATGTGGACTGCTTATCATATCGCGTATGTATCCACTGGAATAAGAACGGTAAAGCGAGAGCATATGACAACAAAGAGAACACTTTGTTCCGGTTCCGTCAGACGTGTTGATTTCTGTGATAGTTCGTTAACACGTTCCGTGCCACGTGTACCATCGATGGTACACGCTTGCATGTTTACTTAGTGAACTGAACAAATTGTTTACAAGAAATTTAGAACCGAAGAATCAATTTCCACCGCAAGAATGGGCGTTGATAAGTTTTTGTTACGTTGTTATGTGTACGAGAATTAATAATTGCACGTAATACATCAAGTTTTAGTAAAATATCAAAGTGTGAAGATTCGAGTAAAAAAAGCTCGGCGCGGAACGTGTTAATTGTGGGCGAGCCGATGATTGTTTCATCACAGGATAGAAGATACAGGCCTACAGGATATGCCATCGAGACCCGCATGGCGAGACATGAGTTAAGAGTTGCAGACGAGCAGATGCACAGTGATCGGTTTCTATACAAAAAGCGGGAAAAAGACGGTTTTAAAAAATATTCCTATAATGCATAATTTAGTTGCTAGTAGTCAATTAAACATGTGGCATATTATTTTCTATGATCTTTTCTACTACTTGTTCATTTCGGACATGGCTGCATGGCTTCAAAGTAGCCCATCTCCAAATCATCCTAAAATTTATATCATAGTTTATAATAATTTTGTTCTTTGAAAATAAATCATTTTTACAGGATTTAATGTACTTGGTATGTTACAGAACACTGTTTCAACTCTGACATTTTTTGAGTTATGTCCAGTTAAACATGTGAAATTTTCGTTTCATTTTTTAATTATGAGTTCGGTGAAATTCAGTGTTCGCTTTGATCGCATTTCGAAGGGCGATATTCGATTCGTCGCTTTACTGCCGCAAGATTCCTGAAAGGAGCATCTGTGCCTACATTCAATTGATCTGGAAGAAGATGAAATGAAATTTTTTAATTATAAGAATTAATTATTTAATTATCTATACGGGCATCCCATAATTCGGGAAAGCTGAGAAGCTTTAGTACCGATGAGAACGTCAGTGTCCACTGTGTCCATCTTCTTCAATGATAAAGGAAGAACTACTGTACGTATAGAATGCCGATACAAATGGTACTATAGTATCGTATAACAGTGGCGGTACGTTTCCAGCGAAGCAGGATACGCTTCGTTTGAAAAACACGCAAACATGCAGCTTCCTTGCCGCTACAATTTCCGTTGCGTACGAAGTACGTCGAAAAAGTCTACTCCGCTGAAATGCGACAGCAAGTTGCCGCGGCGGCAGATAGTCGCAAACTGCTCGTCTCTGCATTTTTCTACATCTGCCCTTGTCCTAATAAACCGTCAATTTGCCGTCGAGTTGCCATCTCGTCTATATTACGTCATATAAATCACTGTATTGCTAAAACCTGGCGGCAGAAAGCTGCGGTCAAATGTTTTTTTTCGGCGGCAGATCGTTGTCAATAGCTCGTCTGAAGCCGGCCTTTGTTCCGTGCTTCCGGTTCTGACACACGAGTGTTCAAAATTAACGGTCTGAGCTCGGTTCAAAGCCCTATATATACGCGAGTATGGATTTGGTAGATTGTCCAATGAGAAATGAAATCGTGGTCCTTCTACGCTATAAAATCGATCTAAAAATAACGCTGGAGACATGCGTACGTGCTCCAAATATAATTGTAGTTAATTGTTAACCAGTTGCAGTGGGCCAAAAAAGGGCAAAGACTCCGCGCACTCGCATGGCCCTAGGGAAGGTTAAGGGCCACGGAAGGTTAGATTAGGGAAACGTCTCCGTGCATAAGAAAGGATTAATCGGCGAGACTACTGTCTCATTGTTACTCGAGATCTGTTACTAAAATCTGTCAAAGTGTTCCGACGAACGTTCTAACTGTGACATCTGCAGCATACAAATTCTGAGAAGCCAGTCGAACAGAATAAAACATTCACTTCCGACTTTCATCACATAAACCGAACGATAACGGCGCAAGATCTGCAACGAACGGGGATCAGTGTTGCTCTTGACACTAGATTTACGGAATCCGTCAAAATGACGGGAGACTCATTTTTTAATTTACGATTATTCATATCGAAAAGATACATTTACTACTTATTTATTCAATTTCTATGTTACTTACGGCAAATGTTACAATAACACTTGTTAAAGATCAGAATAAATATCTTATCGTTACTTTTTTGAACTAATATAAAACAGCTGTTTCTTTTTGTGCTCCGTAAATCTAGTGTTAAAGATACGATCAACGTAACGAGAACGAGCACAATGAATAATCGTGTAAAGCTGGCAGAACTGAACTGTATTAATCGCGAACCGTCCCTTGTAAACTAAGTAATTTTTGCCGGAGACGTGACAGGCCACGGGCAAACAGCAAACGACGTTTCAATCTCTGCTCTTAGCTAGGCAACGACTGCGCGTCCCTCTTCCCTTTTTATTGTAATTTACAGGGTAATCCGCGGATAGACGGTACAGTGGATAGATTTCGTTTAGGGATGGTCGGCGACGAGGGTTTGCGCGGCGATGAAAGGCGAAGAGGAGGGGGACAAAGACCGCCGAGGGTGGCGGATGGGGTTGATTGTAGCCGGTCGAGCAGACTAGAGAGAAATTGCATTTCCCACCGCGTATATCCACGAGCCTTGCGTCATTTCGTTTAAACAAACCGCGTCCATCCACTGCTACCGACAGCCGTCCTTTTCATCCCCGCTTCGTCTTTTTGCCGTCCGGTACTCATCACCCCCACTCTCCTACGAAACCGCAAAACTTTCATTTGCCGCGGATATGCATCCCTCTGTACAGCGGGCGCACTTTGATCGCAAACCATCGGATAACTTTGGACCGGCGCAAAATCACCTGTCGTGCTTACAGATTTTGTTCGCGATTCCGGGAAATCCCAGATATTCATATTTTCGTGGATACCGATCCCGCGAGATAGGTTTACCCGATACGTTTTCTAAATTTTCTATAAATGTTGCTCTTTCCCCTTCTATCGCGACGCTATTTTTCTTTATTTTCTCTAATTACGGTTGAGTATAAGGTATTACGTAATTCCAGGGGAAATGTCCAAGGTTTCTTGTGAAATTTGTTAACCGATATATATTTTTATAAAATCAGCTTTATTTGTTATCCAAAACAGCGACTGTCGACTTGAATTGCCGACAGTGAATTGCCTTCGAATCGAGTCGCGTGGCCTCCGAGTTGCCTTCAAATTGTGTCATGTGGTCTTCGAGTTGCCTTCGAATCGAATCATGTGGCCTCCGAATTGCCTTCGAATCGAGTCACATGGCCTCCGAATTGCCTTCGAATCGTGTCACGTGGCCTCCGAATTGCTTCCAAATCGTGTCACGTGGCCTCCGAATTGCCTTCGAATCATGTCATGTGGCTTCCGAATTGCCTTCGAATCGAGTCACGTGGCCTCCGAATTGCCTTCGAATCATGTCATGTAGCTTCCGAATTGCCTTCGAATCGAGTCATGTGGCCTTCGAATTGCTTTCGAATCGAGTCATGTGGCCTTCGAATTGCCTTCGAATCGAGTCACGTGGCCTCCGAATTGCCTTCGAATCGAGTCATGTGGCCTTCGAATTGCCTTCGAATCGAGTCACGTGGCCTCCGAATTGCCTTCGAATCGTCGCAAAAAATGAGAAATAAGAAAGGTAAGTCATCGTTTTTTATTCTAGCATTACTATGTATTTATATTAATGTACACCGACATGTTGGCCGCTGCCTTTTTTTGCCGACTGTCCCGAGTTTCTATAAAAACGAGCCGCGAGGCCCAAAGAATCGCGACTTAGTATTCTCAGATCTGCCAGTTTCAATTCCGATCTCCGAACATTTTTCGAAGAAATTACTGTATTTACTACTCAACGAACAAAAATTATAATATGTAATAATACCTGACATCTTGTTCCATAATATTGGACTATTATATGATACTGTGTTAAACATCGATATAATTCAATATGTAAAATTTAATTTAAACTCCTCACTCTTGCGTAAATCTATTATAAACTGAGGTATGCGTAACCAAAATAAATATCTTCGTTGATAAAGCATTACGTACAGAGTATTCATGGAACACGAGCAAGTATGCTACTTACCTAGACTGAAGAATAACAAATATGCATACCGCGTACATCGTAATACTGGATCAACGGAATACGTTTCTCTGTTTGCTGTTGAATAATAACACGATTATCAACGATCACGTGGTGTTAGCATTCTGTTTATTTTGCGTTATAACACTAAACGACTTCGTAACGACTGACGAGTTTCAACGATATTCTAGTACAAGCTCGCAGTAGTAATATAGTAAATACCAACTAATCAACCATATTGGATTGAATTGATTAATTTCAGTTCTTACATTGTTTTTTTCAGATATACATGACAATGTTTAATATTACGTAGTATATTAACATAAAAGTAAATGAACATCTAAAAATTCTGTAGGAGCCGAAGATTGACGACCGGAACATCCGCGAACACGTTATGATTTCGCAGCGACCTCTGAAATCACAACACCGATCGGTGTCGCGACTTCCGTGAGTTGTCACACGCGACATACGTGTGCGTGTGTAATCTACACGATCACATCATTGTTTAGTAATAAATATGTATATAGAATAGTATCCAAAACCTACTCTCTCTACATTAGCTAAAACGGTTTTAATATCGGCTTTTTCATACATATTGTTACTACCCGTTGATGCTCCTTGTGAGCTTCGAGCTTTGTAGAAATTTGCACGTGGTGTGCCGTCCGAATAATAAGGTTTTTTCTGTGTCTTGTGAGTCCCTTATGGTCTCGTGTCCAGTGAGTCCCTTGTGGTCTCGTGTCCAGTGAGTCCCTTGTGGTCTCACGAATGTCTCCTGTGTTCCGAACCGTGTCTCTGACGAGGTTCTTCTCTTGACTATGTTTGTCTTGTCTCTCTACTAGAGGACCGGGGTCATCCCTACTATCACCTCGGTCCTCCCTACTCTTCTTGACCTAGGGTGGGCGGCAAGGAATTACGGTCCAATCACTGCAATCCCAGATCCAGTGAGACTGCCCCAAAACGGTGGGCCGGGAGTTAGCAGGGAGAGTGGCAAAATAACTCCTGCTGGACATTCCGCGCTGATGGGCCTACGTGCCCAAACAGTGCCAGACCCAACCGTAATTGGCTGGACCGTAATCAAGGACCAGGAGTGGTTATGACGGGGCCGCCATGTGCCCGGGAACGGCCAGGGACAGACCCATACCGTCCGGATACCCAAGCACATGGCCCCTGCCATAAATCCTGGCCACTTGGCCGTAACACATATATTATCGGTATTTGTGGTCTATATCGGTAAAAATACCGAAACAGATACCGGTATAATACCGGTATTGCTGAGAAGAATATAAACTCCTGAGATTGAATCAAAATCCGTATTAAAATTGAAACGTAATTGGATTCTTTTACATTCCTAGAACCATGTTTTCGGTACATTTTAATTCGTAATTCTTTTATCCATTTTAATATATCGGTATTATACCGGAATTATACCGATATTATTCCGAAATACTACTATATGTACCGGTATAACGTCAATGCGGCGACTTCATACCGGTATTCGCAGCATTTGTTTCCTTTAAAGGTAGTAGAATAACTACCGAAAAATTACAGTATTTTACCGGTGTTTGTAATACCGTTTCAGTCTCTGTTAATTTCAATTTCAACTTCAACTTCAATTTCAACTTCAATTTCAATTTCAATTCCAATCCTAGTTCGATTTCAGTTTCAGTTTCAGTTTCAACTTCAATTTCAATTTCAATTTCAATTTCAATTTCAATTTCAGTTTCAATTTCAGTTTCAATTTCAATTTCGATTTCAATTTGAATTTGAATTTCAGTTTTAACTTCAATTTCAGTTTTAACTTCAATTTCAATTTCAATTTCAATTTCAATTTCAATTTCAGTTTCAACTTCAATTTCAATTCCAATCCTAGTTCGATTTCAGTTTCAGTTTCAATTTCAATTTCAGTTTCAATTTCAATTTCAATTTCAATTTCAATTTCAATTTCAACTTCAATTTCAATTTCGATTTCAATTTGAATTTGAATTTCAGTTTTAACTTCAATTTCAATTTCAATTTCAATTTCAATTTCAATTTCAGTTTCAACTTCAATTTCAATTCCAATCCTAGTTCGATTTCAGTTTCAATTTCAATTTCAATTTCAATTTCAATTTCAATTTCAATTTCAATTTCAATTTCAGTTTCAACTTCAATTTCAATTTCAATTTCAATTTCAATTTCAATTTCAATTTCAATTTCAGTTTCAACTTCAATTTCAATTTCAATTTCAATTTCAATTTCAATTTCAATTTCAATTTCAATTTCAATTTCAATTTCAACATCAATTTCAATTTCAGTTTCAACTTCAATTTCAATTTCAATTTCAATTTTAATTTCAATTTCAATTTCAGTTTCAACTTCAATTTCAATTTTAACCTTTTAGGTACGGCTGAATTCTGCGCGAGGCTATTTTTCTGGACGGCAGATTCTGATATGTACTGTACAGAGTTTGATGCTGTATATTCCGTCTGTATATTGTTGACACTGTTGTAAATCGATGTGAAGACAAAAAAAATGTGAAACAATGCATAGGAAGATGATTACTTAATTCAAACGGAGAGCGAGTGAGCTACTAGAGTGAGCCACTATAGTGGCGTCTCGTTCAGAGAGATGATATCCGCAAAAGCCACTATAGTGGCGTGTCGTTCTGAAAGATGATATCCGCGAAAGCCACTATAGTGGCGCGTCGTGCCTAAGAGGTTAATGTCAGTTTCAACTTCAATTTCAATTTCCAGGGATTCAATACTGGTATATATTGAGGTATCGGTATAATATTGACATTAGCTAAACCGTTATTATTGTTGGAGCCGAAGGTTAACGATTTCGGAGCGATCTGCGAAATCACAATACCGATCGGTGTTCGCGGACTCCCATGAGCGACGAACACGGCTACGATTACGATCACGGTTTACGATACGAACAACGATACGGAATTATACCGAATCCGACTTACGAGAATTATTGTCACTGTCTAGTAATAAATAGAATAGTTATAAACCATATTGTCCCTACAATTCGATTATCTATTTCTTAATTACAATTTCAATTTCAAGAACAAAAAATCTAAAATTAATGATAATGCTTGCGACGACTCAAAAATAAACAAAATAAAGGAACAAAAATATGTAATATGTCCTATTTGATAAATATAAAATTTATTATGCCCGAAAACAAACCAAAAGGCACACCAATTGATCACCCGTAACACCCAGTGTACAAATTGTATCTGCTCCCTGATGAACCGGCACGATGATAGGCTACGCAACGATAGGAATTTTCCCGGTGTTTCATCGGACGGAAAATGACACTCGAATTCACGGTGTTCGATGCGGAGTTTTTCTATCTTCACGCCGGCAGAGTGTCGTCGTCACGCATCCTCAACGGTCGTTCGAAAAACTAATTGCATTCCGATGTAGCTCCACCTACGTCCGGTGCTAACTAACACCGAATCACCGACAAAGAGCCGGCCGACCGGTGCGCAGCCCGGCCGGAGCTTTTGTCATCCGCGAACTTTCCGGATTGTAATTTTGTCGTAAATTAACTTTCCCGGATCACGATCCCTTCCTTTCGCCGAGAGAAACTTTTAGCCCCGATGATTGTCACGGAACTCGTTCGAAATGAGCGGGCACGTTACCTCTTTCCCGAATACTTCGTCCCGCGATCCCCTCTCGAAAGTTGCGATCGAAAATTGGAGCGCCGTCGGTTTCTTCCTTTTCCGGATCCATCGTGCCCCCTATCTCCCCCCACAACGCCTTCGTTCCGCCACGCCTCCATCCCTCGGCGCTCTCGCCGACCGCGTTCGTTTACTTAAACGTTAAACAGGATATTTCAACGTGAAAGATACATGCTCGAACGGGCGCTAAATTAGCGGAACGCTCGACCGATATTGGAAACGTTCGCCCCCTCTCGCGCCACCACGCGAAAAAAAGGAAGAAAGGGTAAGTGAAGGCAATCAAAGGAAACAGAAGGGAAGACGACAGAGGGAAAAAAGATACGGCCATCGCAATAAGAGCAGCGTGCCGACCTTTAACCCGATAACCCGAACGAACCAGCGTCGAAGGGAACGCGAATAATTATCACGTGCAATCGATCACAAGCGGAACGGTATTGGATTAAAGCGCTATTAACGATCTCGATTACGGCAGAGGTACGAGAGCTGCTTTTTCCAGAGCGTGATGCTGGCCCCGCTTATTCGTCCCGGCTATTTCGAGGACGAATTGCCCACCCACGCGTAGTCATGCTCGCCT
Organism: Megalopta genalis; assembly: GCF_051020955.1. Lineage (NCBI taxonomy): Eukaryota > Metazoa > Arthropoda > Insecta > Hymenoptera > Halictidae > Megalopta > Megalopta genalis. Next base: position 20,680,022 of record NC_135020.1, on the reverse strand, counting down.
GGCCGCGCGCGTCCTCCCGCCTCAAGATTGAAGCGGCTCTCCGTACAACGGAAGAAACGAGTTCTCCGATTTCTCCTATTCGACCGGCAATATCGCATCTTGACAACGATTGCGTATTTCAGTCGGCGCTTCCAATTTCCGGTTACGTGCTACAAAACTAATTTCCTCGCGGATTTATAATGCCTCCGTCAGGCCGCCAATCAGTCGGCTTTGAGCCCAGGCTCGCTTCAATCAGTCACGGTAACTACTTTTTTTTTTCTCTGCACCCCGGTCCGTGTAATTGTTCGCAAATTGAATGTCTGCGTTCGTGACAAGGTTTCCGCCACGGCCGTCCGCCCGCTCCCCACGCGCGCGCCAATTAATTTGCGACGCGATTCCACGGGAATGAAAAACAAACCGGTATCGGTTTTTATGAATGCTTAACGTCGAGGATTACCGACCGGCTGAAACATGCAACCCCGGTATGGACGTAGAGCGTTTTTTTCTGCAAGCTTTCTCGAAGTTCCGCGCTGATAAAATGTCACGGATACGGTTAAAAGGGTAACCGGCTGAAACAAAACGAGGCAGCGGGGCTAATGAGTCGCGCATTGTCTCGCGAGCGGGATAAATTCGGTTGATTTATTAACAAGCCGGCTACGTAATGAAACTTTATTGTTTTCTTACAATTGGTGTCTACTGAGAGCAAGCACTGGGGTCGATGACTATATACAGAGACTCGCATTAATATTCGGACACGATATTATTAGAAGAATTATTGCTCCTTCTTATTGTTTATGATAGTATTATTGAATCAATTGTTTTCTCATATAATAAAGCACTTCTTAAAGTAAGTAGAAACATAAATTTTCTTTACTTATTGCGCATGTTTTTTTGTATAATAAGCGATAAACAAGATTGTGACAAAATTTAACGTCGCAAAAATATTCGGAGACTGTGAATGAATTACATTAATTTTATATAAAATGAAAATCTTTTTACCGTTTATTTTGAAAGTGGTGTAAGTCCTTTTTTTAAAAAAAATGAGATATGACGTAATTTATGCTTTATTTAGTGTAAACTTTTTGTTTATAACTAGTTAGTAGTTAATATCTTAAAAAATGCCAATACTTTGTTCAATTTAAAATTGACCGGTAAAAGAAATTGCGTAATCACTGATTATGAAAGTGGTGTAATTTCCATAGACAGGTGGCGGGGTTAGTGGCCACCGGTGGCTTCACAATTGCTTTATTTGCTATTTATATTGTTTTATTTTCGTGCCAAAAGTTACTATTTTAGGTTACTTATTTTATTTTCCTCCAACAATGGATAATTCCATATTCACATCAGATAGTGATATAGGTAAGAAGAAATAGTAAATCAATGTTATTTTATAACAATATTATTTTATGACAATTGAAAATAGTTATTTTATTTTATTTTAAATAAATTTACACGGAAATAAGACCCATGAATATAAACAAAAGAATAATCTTAGAATCGGAGGATGAAGATAATTCTACTATGAAAAATAAATTAATGAAGCGTAAAAAGAGAAGAAGAATTATAGAGATAGAATTTTCATCGGATGAGGATATTGTTACTGAGAACTTGGATTCTGTAAAAGAAAATAAAGGAAAATATACGCAACGAATAAACAAAATTAAGCGTAATGCCGGACAAGAGTACTTTACAAAAAAAGGAAAATTCATTCCAGCAAAAAAAAGAAAGTGATATTTGTTATTTCACAATTGAAATTAAATGATATTTACAATTGACTAATTATGAAAGTGGTGTAAGTCCATTTGCAGCCTGGAAATTGTATATTATTTTAGTTAAATTCGCCTAAAAGAAATTTATATAATCAAATTACATATTGATAAATTAGTACAAACATTCCCAGACTTTACATAATTAACCTATATTTTTTAATTGTCAGATCTGCTAACATTCAATTTTCTCGAAACGAAAGAAAGTGGACTTGCACCACTTTCAAAATAAACGGTCCATATGTTGTAATGATAATTACGCGAAAAGTGTGTCATTGTACATATAACGGTCACCTTTCAGTGCAGTCAATCTAAACTGTTGCAGGTTGAAGCGATCGTTCCCCAAGCTTGGTATCGCGGTGAACTTTCGTCGGTGGCGTTCCCATTTAAAAGTTGTACAATTTCTTTTTAATGTATATTTTAAAACTTTGTTTCAGATCTATCCAGTCTTTCCTTTGTAAATGTATAGTGGAAAATTTCATGGGTCAGCAAGGAATATGAAAGCAATTAATACTTGCAGAAGTCTCTTAATCTCACGAGGCTCCAATTTCAACTAACCTCCCACGTCGCACGATTTAACTCTTTAGGGTTAGGTGGGTTAAAAACTGTCACACTTTTTGCTGAGCTTTTTATGCATGGTGGGATATATTTTAACGAACCCACGGTAAAGTTGATGCAACTCATAGTTATACAGTTTAATATTTGAATTAGTTGGCAATGCTGTGAACCAACGGTAAATGTGTAAATAAGCGAAATTAAATGTTTACATAAATCGTTGTGATTAAAGTAAATGTATAGTCTGTGTGCAACTTGGATTTTTGTTATCTTTAAAATCGTATGCCTCGAAGAGTTAACGGTGCTAGTATTTTTTACAAGTATTAAAAGTCATAGTATAGATATAATTTAAAAATCCATATTTGTTATGAAATTTGGATGTTAAATTTCAGCTACTATCAACATCGACTTACACCACTTCTGGACCAAAATAATCGGTTCATTACGTCAATATACATATAATATTGATTTTACAGGATGTTCCATAATTATGTTAACACTCGGGAAGGGGTGATTTCTGAGGTCATTTGCAGTAACTTTTTCCTTAGAGAAAATGCAATCCGCGGCTTTGTTTACGAGTTATTAACGAAAAACACTGACCAATGGGAAGCCAGCTCAGCTGGCGCTAGACGGCAGAGCCAACAAGCGATCGAAGCCCAGTTCCGCTGATTGGCCCGGTCGCCTAGCGCTGGGCGAACTCGCTTCTCATTGGTCAGTGTTTTTCATTAATAACTCGTAAACAAAGCCGCGGATTGCATTTTCGCTAAGGAAAAAGTTGTTTCAAATTACGTCAGGAATGGGTGTTAACATAATTATGGAACACCCTGTATATATGTATAATAAATTGCGAAGATCTACTGACTTCTTAAAAGTGAATTTACGGATTTTTACGTAATTCTCAGCTTCGTAATTTATCCATCGACCAACGAATGACCTAATAAAACATACCCAGAAAATATTTCAATTATGCTAACGCTTCTATCATATAGAGATTCCAAGATAAATTCAGCACATAACTTACACTTACGTGAACAACGTTAAAAAGTTGAAGATTACTGAGTGAAAAGGACCCAGCATTCGCGGCGCAAAGTTCAATGGACATAATAACGTATCGGGAAGGAAAACTCATTGTTTATTTGTTAAAACACCTGTGAGCACTTGCAGTTTGTTTGCGCGCGTTTGTGTATGGATTATTTCCGGCTTAACAACGGCAGTCGAATCTTAAATATTTATTCGAGCCACGACTGCGTCCGTTGACCCTGTTTCGAAACGGTGACAGGTGCACGCGACACCGGCGCGGCGTGACGGTTTTTCGAATAGTTAGAGAGTTTTTGAAACGAAAATCCAGCAGCAAAAATCACCTATGCGCCGGGGTCGCGGTCGGTGGGAAATTTTCAACCTGCGCTTCTCTCGTCCTCCGGCACAATTGTCGCGCCGCGTTACGTTTATTGTTTTTCCGTTCCCTCGGTTTTTTTCTCGTCGTAACCGTCCTCGTTTCGGGAGCGGTTGCTTAAAGTATCGGAAAAATTAATGGAAAATGTGACAAGCACGGGCGCGCGACCAGCCGGCTGCGTTTATTTGCGCTTCCGGGGTTTCCGCGCAGTCCGCCTGTTAACGAGCGTTCTAATTGCGAATACTTTACGATGCGCGGGGATCAATTGATTGGAAACTCTCGATGCTCGTGTTTTTGTTATGCCGGCTGATAATTTCGGCGGCGCTTTAATTACAAATTCGTTTACAACTTGCGAGTAATAGGCGCGTAATCCTTTATGGGAATTCGGCCTGCCGGTGTACTGCACTCAACAAGTAGTTTGTTAATCGGGGGACCACGGCGTCGAGTCGGAAGACGAATAGATGACCGTTCAGCGTGAACCCGATTTCGCGCTTCGGACGATTAATTAGCCGCGGAACGATGTCCGTCTGCGCACGCCTGCGAGAACGACCTACTCCCCGCTATGGCATTTTTCTATTTCGGACGTCTTCTTGATCAGGCTACAAATCCTGCAGCAAGTTCGGGACAGTCTGCGGAATATCCTGTATAACGATTGCAGATGATTCAATACGGTTTTTCGTGAGTGAAACGTCGAAATAAATTGTTTTCATTTTTTATTCGAGAATGACGCACCGAACTGAAAAATTTGAAAATATTCCCGAACGCGATAATTTTAACAATATCTCGATACTGTGAGAATATAAATTCGGCCACTCTGGAACTTCCAAATGAAATCTGCAGTTTTACAATTTTTTAAGGATTTCGATTTTTTTAATCCAGTGCTTTTAAATTTAAATAAAAATTTGGAACGAATTCGGGAGTATGTATTTGAGCGTTTTACATGTCTCAGCGTTCTCTAAAAATTTCCATAAATCATTAATTAGAAAAAGTAGGCAATGAAAAAAATTTATTGTATATTTTATACTTACATTTTCAGCCGTTTTCTCGTTGTACCACCTGTTACGTGAAACCCTGTATACAATACAATGCATGATGGTATCGAAAGCCATACGACGGATCCATATCAATGGCGAGACTAAACAAAAGACTAAGCAGAGAGCGTACCAGCGATTTCCATGAACGTCATTGGAACATACAAATTGGACGGTTCAGTCTGCCCTTCTGTGTCACGATCATGAGCGCGAAGCTGATAATAATGTTCAAAACTCTGTAGTTCTACAACCCCTGGCAAAAAGATTCCAATCATATACACTTATACAAAATTTACAAGCAATATTCACGTTTTAGAGTTACAAAATGTTCTTTTAGGCAGGTAAGACGAACGGAGAACGTAGGCGAAATCTAAATAAATATAAAATGACGCAATTTCTCATTTATTATTAAAGAAAACGACAGAGAAAACAAAATGTTACATGTAAAAAAGTTTCTGATCAGTACAAATGTTGGAATAATGTTTCCGATCATGGTTCAAATAACTAGTTCTATGAATATCTCAAGCGGAGGAAGCAAGGGTAAACACAACTCGTGCTTATGAAAATGTAAACAAACGCTTTCACCGCCGAGGCATCTGAAATACAAAACATTTCAGTCGGTGGATAAGTAAGAAGGACCTGTGCAATATGCCATCGTGTAAGTTGTATTCAAACGATTTAAAGTTAAGAGTAATCGAACTCTTCTCAAGCAAGGTAATAATCAAAGAAAAATTGCAGAAATTATAGGATGTAGTCACAGTACGATAAGCGGTATGAAAAAGAAGTATAATGAAATAGGAAGTGTATCTAACCGTAAAGAAAAGTGGTCGTCCTCGTGCAACAAGTACAAAAGACGATAGAAAATTGCGTGCAATTGTTAAAAATATGAGGCGAGCGACATCAAAACAAATAAATGAATAGTGGATCACAATGGGCTTCTTATTTCGCAAGGCAAAAACAAAACCTTTATTCACAAAAAAACACAAGAAGAAAGGCTTAAAGTGGTGTGAAGAACACGTTAATTGGTCTGTGGAAGACTGGTGCAAAGTAATGTTTAGTGACGAGTCTCATGTTTGTTTTGGAGCAGAGGATGACGAAGGAAAATTTGATTGGCGGAGATCTAACGAAAAATTTAACGACGATTGCGTGAATTATAAACAAATATATCCGCAATCTTGTATGATATGAAGTTGTATGGCGGAAAAGAGAGTGGGAAAATTATACATTGTATACCAAAACGTGACTGCAGGAATATATATTAATATTTTAGAAGATTTCTTAATTTCAAGCATACAGGAGTGGTTCGGAGATTCTTCAGATTTCATTTTCCAAGATGATAACGCTAGCTGTCACCGCAGCAAATTATTAAAAGACCATTTAGAGCAAAATCATATTAAAACATTGAAGTGGCCTGCGAACAGTCCCGATTTGAACACAATCGAGAACACGTAGGCAGAATTTAAAAAATTGATTCAAGAGAAAAAACCAAAAACTAAAGAGGAACATCGACATGCCATAAAATCGTCGTGGAAAGAAATTTCGCCTAGGGATTGTGAGAACTTAACAATGCCAATGCCCCGACGCATTAAAAGTGTCATACGAGTTCGTGGTAATGTAACAAAATATTAATAACTCAACGATCGAAAACCTTTTTCCAACATTTGTACCGATCGGAAACTTTTTTCCACGTAACATTTTGTTTTCTCTGTGGTTTATTTTTGATAATAAATGAAAGATTGTGTTATATGCTATACTTATTTACTTTATTTAGATTACGTTCTAGCTACGTTCCCTATGCGTTTTACCTGCATATAAGAACATTTTGTAACTCGAAAATGCGGATATTCTTTGTAAATTGTATATTAGTGTGATGGGAAACTTCTCGCTAGGGCTTGTAATATTAAGAATCTGCCCCATCCTATGAGAAGAACATCATTCTAGCAGCGCAATGGGATACGAGCACGCGTTTCTATTACCGCAGAGCAATTAGAAAAGCAAAGAAAGTACTTTGCTCGCCGAACTCGAGTTAGTTCTTCGCCAACAGTCGATTTCCGTGGTCCCTGAAATTAGTCCAGAGCAAAAATCGAAGGAGACGAGTCGAGACGAGACCGGGAGTCTCCTCGGCCGGGGGTCCTTCGATCACCCCAAAATTTCCAATTCACGAAACATCCCGCGCGGAAACGACTTGTTCGGAGTATCGAGCAAACAACCGGCGGATTCCGTATTTCAGGATTCGCTCTCCATTCCCGGCGACGCTCGCGACGGGTCCAATCCCATATTTTCCGGAATAACTCTTGCCGGGTACCTCGGCAGCTTCCTTAGTAGTTCGGCAGCCAGCCGCACCGGCGCGGCATGGCCCGTTCAACACGTCCAGTCCCAGACGCACACTTTACGAAATTAGCTTTGTCAGCCCACGACCAGGTATGTATGTACGTGTATATACTGCCGCGCTGGAGGCTCCAGATGGCGGAGGATACAAGTGGAACCACCCTCGAACTGGCCAACGAGAATCGAGGTCGAGCCGAGTCGACGAGTTTCGCCGCCGTCCGGCAACACACCCTCCTATCCCTTTTCGGCCCTTTCCTTTTCGCACCTTCGGTAGACCGATAGCCGGACGCATCGTTTCTTTTTACTGCCCTCTTCATCCCATCCGAGCAACGTTACTGTCACCTGTTGTACAATTATGTACTTGCAGATAGACTGCGGACTTCTATGCACTTACGCGAGCACTTATTCGGCAAGTGGCAGCGAATATAACAGGAAAGTTCGAAGGAGTATCAAAATGTCAATTATAATACAGAGGTTTTCATACGCTGAATTTCCGATTTTTTACACATTTTCTTTATTTAAAGTATTGTAATAACTTAGAAGAGAGTGTTTCCAGCAAGAACATAGACGTATTTTAATACTTGAAAGTTCTACTTTTGTTATGCATTGTTTATTTAGTGCATTTATTTTAGTACACTTTACAGTAAAAGGGTAAATTCTCCCTAATTGACGCTCAGATTGTACACAGAAATGGACGATCTGGGAAGAGGAGATGCGATTATTCGACTCGTTTTTATGGTTACCGATGGGTCAACAACTGTACTAGCTGTAGTATTTTGTTGTTTTCAAGCCGAGGCTCAATTAGGGTGAATTTACTGTACAAGTTTCAGGAGGACTTAAATGTGGCAAAGACGTTAAAGAGAAACTTCAATGGACAAAATTGTTCAACGTTTTCGAAGACGTTTCAGTTTAAGCATTTAGGAAAAATAAATGCTAAATTGTGAAGGTAGAGGCTTCCAGCTTTAAAACTCTCTAGTCTCTCGAGTCTCTAGGTTTATCATTGTACAATTCGTTTTACAAAATTACGACAGATTAAATATCGACAATTTGGCGAAAATGGGAAATTTAGTGCATCGCAACCATATCTAGATATTTAGCGACGGGCTGTTGTTTAATGCTGTCAAATACATAAATGTATTCAGTAACAATTACAGTGAAAATGACATCCAAAATCTGTGAATATTTATGGTGTTTTTCAATTTATCTGAAAAACCGATCGGTCTATTAATTATAATGAACTTTTTCCTATCTTTGTCTTTTCCAAGTTATCAGAATCTTTTATTATGCATTTTTCCTCTTACCTTTGCAAGAGTACGCAGCACGTAAAAATTACAAAACGGTCGGTGAAATGTATTTATGACCGTGAAACAACAAACGGCTGTGAAATAAATGACGTTTGTCAATTTCAAGATGATGGGTTTAGCGGTCATTTCCCCTGTCTAATTGTAAGAGAGAAACCTCGGGGGATATATAGACCGGATTAAGGACTGACGAGGGTAACACGGAAGACTACGTGCCCCGAATACAGGCTGTTAATATGTCTCTTAGAAAGCTAATAAAAGGAACCACCTTGGCAAACGTAAAGCTACTCTAAGCGTCTGGACAGCCGTCCACATTGCGATCCGTTACCCGTCATGTTACATTTTTTTAATCATCGACGTTGCTTCCCTATCAGCTGATACCTGCACGTGCCTGCTCGTGCCGCCAAAATTTCTCATAACGTCTACTTACGGCAGTGAAGTAAATTATCATGTGCACGTAACAATCATCTGAAATTTCTTACGCGTGACCGCGCTGTTATTATAATAACAATTACTGTTTTGCGCGTAATAGAAGATGCCGTTCGATACATTTCAAGTAATCAAATGTTTACTATTTGCATTAACAAATAGTTTCTTTAATGTCAACGAAAATATAAGTAAACTGTGTAAACCCACTAAAATAGCGAGCTTTCAAAATGTTCACACAGGTTCAAAATTCGAAATGTTTCCACTTTTACGGATCGAAGCTTCTAAAATCGTAACACGTCGCATTATGTGTAATGTCCACGAAATATTCCATGGTTACGAAACAGTTTGGTTACGGAAACTGGATTTGGAAAATTAACGGTTTCTAACATAGATCCGAATAAAATAGTCTGTTTTATGAAAATATTATACGACGAAAACAAATATATTCCGAAAACACAAACTCCTCGTTTGGTCCATAGACTACGTAAAAATAGATAAACCATTAACCCTAGAAAGATAACCATATGACAACGTACGTAAAAGATAACCATACGCTTCAGAGGCGCATGCTTTTCTAAGGCGTCAATTTTATACTAACAATGGATATTTATTTAAGTTAATCTAGTCATTTTAAAGGTTTGGCATTATTGTAAAAATAAAATGCATTTATATTATATTTTTTTATATTTTAAGTAATTTTAAACTTAAATCACTAGACCTCTATGAAAAATTAACAAAAATCAACAGTCTTCGCAGGCGCCTCTGCGACGTAGGTTATCTTTCTCGGGTTAATGAGAAACATTGGGATAGGAATTGTATTTTTTTTAATATTATTTAAAAATTTTCTAAAGAGCGACTAAATTTATCGATCGCGAAACACAATTTAAAAAGAAATAAAAAAATAAATTTAAGAATTGATCGATTTAAACGCACAATTTAAAATTTCGATCAGAAATTATGGAAAGGGGAGTAGCATCAGCCGAGAAACAGTTTCATGAATCTGTGGAAAAAGACAACTCAAAGTGCTAGTTCGAAAGTATAAGTTAATAAGCAAATCGAGATGAGATAAGTTCAGTTTACGTTTCTAATGTTGGGTAGTTTACTGGGTGCTTACTCAGTGGACGTTCACTCGGTGCTTTTTTTTGTTTGGAATTCCTACGGTTTGACCTGTATTCACGATTTATTTACACAGTTCTTCAGGTGGAAAAGGTTTTAGCGTGTAGAAAATGTAGAAAGAATAAATTGTAAACAAAGACGTTATTCGATGTCCATTCGATGACGTGCGTGCCCCACTGCCGCAGCTGGTAAGAGGGGAATGTAAATATAAAGCTGCCTTCTTGTCGCGCGAGGACTATACGTGACACGTACGTCATCGAATGGACATCGGCTAACGTCTTTGTTTACAACTTACCCCTTCTATTGTACATTTTCTATGATCAGTGTAGGTATTACCACGGACGCACCAAATACTGCGGTATTTTATAAAAGCAATAAAATCTAACATTTTATAGTGTGTAATCTTCTAAAAATGAATCTCATAATTTTTTATATGTTTAATATTGAAAATTTATGGCGTACATATTTATGGCATACATATTCGATATTCGGAAGCTTACGAAAACGTCGAGTCTAATGAAATACTCGTAACAGCAGCTATGAACGCTGATTCGAAAGGCATTTATATTTTGAAAATTAATAATAAACTATTCGTTTTAGCGTTATTTTTAGACAAAGTAATCATTACTTTGATAAAAAATGGACGTACACTGACACTATCGTCTGTGCTCAAATATTATTTACTAACACAGTATTTGATGGATACTTTTTTACTATGTGTGTACATTACTGCGATGCTTTATCGAACTGCATACCTTAACCTATACAATGCAGTTCTCGATGAGCCGGTGCTAACACGCTTGATCGTAGAGTACCTATACCTAATTTCTACAGTGCTACAGTGAGAATATCTTGATCCTGGGAATTGCAGCTATGTGTGTACATTTAAAAGAAAATGGGTTATGTCCACCTTGACACGCAGTAATCGGAACGTCCGCTGTATTTGATTCGCAGTAATAGAAATACAACCACAGTAATATATGCACACGTATGATTTCTTTCTAATGAATTTCTTTTTAATGAAATTTGTGCTTTCAGAGATCCAATATTTTGAGAAAAGTAAATATTCAATTTAAAGAACAATAGGTATAGCTCAACTTGTCAACTTATTGGCGTAAAAGGACTTAGTTTTAACGACAGTAATACCTACACTTACCCTGCACTCTAAAGCCTTTTCAACCTGAAGAGCAGCGTGTAAATAAATCGTGTATAGAGGCCAAACCGTAGGAATTCCAAACAAAACAAGCACTATGAAGAAAACCCAGTGAACAATACACAATAATAAAAACGCAAACTATTCTCATAAACTCGATTTGCTCATCAGCATATCAACTATAATGCATTCACTTTTTATCGCTGCATGAACAAATTGAAATACTGTAACATTTTCCCGGAATTTCCGGGGGAGAAACGAAATTGAAACGATTACGCGACGCTTCGTGCGGGACGGGGTTAAAAAGAAACCATTAGTGACGATTTAAACTGCTTTCGCCGGTCCAATTTCGAAGATAATGCAAACTGCGGTTGCCCCGCCATATCCATAAGTATTTCTTTGTCCCGTATGGCGCGGGTGTCGAGCAAAAACCGGCATTATTCTGGCGCGCGCGCAGACAAACGGCTGGCCAATGCGGCAAAAGAAAAGGGATGATGCCCGCGCGGTGGGTGCGATACGATCCCGGCCCTAGGAAGAAAAAGAGAACCGTCGCGGAACCGGCGGAGAAAATACGAGGATCTCTTTAGTCTCGGCCAATTTAGCGCACGCGTTAACTTACCGAAATGTGCGGGTCCGCGAGCGCACCTGGTGGTAACGGGTCCGCGATCCTTCCGCGCGAAAGTAATTTCTCTTGATAATAACCGACGAGTCGCCGCGCCGGGACGGTCACGCCTGCTCGGCCGCAAAAAAATTATGACCGCCGCGGAATAAACGCTTACAACGCGATCATCCCGGGCCGGATCGCGGAAAAGGGCCGCGCTCTGCAGAAAATTCTTTCGCGGTCCGCTGGCGAGCCGGCTGACGGACGTGACCCGCAGGCCTCTCACGGCGACGCGCCGCTCGTAATCGCGTTAATTCCCCCCTCCCCTCCCCGCGGCCACCCTCTGTCCAACTATTGCGACACCCCCTGCTGAACAAAACTCCCAGACGGAGAAAAGGAAACACCGTAAGAAACCGACGCCAGGACCTCTCGCTATCGTGCTCGCGGCGATTCTTTCTCGCGAATTCGCTTCCAAGTGATTCGGAGATTACGATTCAACTTTTAAATGGCACGGTTCGAAATTCTTTTTCTCCGGTTGGAACTGATTCGGCGAACTGTTTGTATGGCGTGCTGTCGTACCGTGCATTAGATATTGTAAGTGTTTCATATTGTTTAACATTGAAATCGCATCATGGATAGTGGAACACCGTTGTTTCATATCAAAATAAAAGCGATTTTGGCGTTGCGCGAAAAGGACTGTGCAGTTGCAAAAATTGCACGTGTTGTACATCGGAGCAGAGAAGGAGTATTGTATTATTATATTAATATTATATATTATTATATAATACAATAATATACAATATAATAATATATATAATACAATACAATATAATATAATAATATTAATAATAATAATACAATATATAATATACAAATATAATATAATACAATAATATATTATAATATATTATTATAATTATTATAATTAAATATATTACTATATATTACTATAATATATATTATTATATTATTATATTATTATATTATTATATTATTATATTATTATATTATTATATTATTATATTATTATATTATTATATTATTATATTATTATATTATTATATTATTATATTATTATATTATTATATTATTATATTATTATATTATTGTATTATTATATTATTATATTATCCAGAATGCGTCAAGCTATTGCTTGATTTTGCGGATAAGCAGATCTGCGTTTCAAAGTGGCCAGCGAGATCACCATATCTGCGTTTAATTGAAAATTGTTTGGCACAACTATCAAAGACAGTTCAGTGCCTCGACAATATAAAAAATGTGCTCTAAACAAAAATCGACGAAAAGGCAGCCAAAATGATTAAAAAAACTTTCTAAATGTATACTGGCTATATTGGATAAAGAGGAAGTATAAAAAATAATGTCATGTATTTTATAACAAAATTTTACTGATTCACGTTATATCCATAAATAATGTCACAATTATATGGTACGTAAGAACAATTGTAGTATTTTTCAACCGTTCTAATTATGTGCAGAGTTACAAATTGGAATACGCATGAATTATGTAATGTTATAGCAAGTCCTGAAATAAAACGGATAAAATATGTTGGAGCGCAGACGGTTAATCATGATTAGGCACAAGTAGCATAAGGAGTATAAGGATTATAACCAGACAATCAGTGCGCTGCTATGATTCAAGAAAGTAGAATATGTTCACCAATGATCAGACAAATAGAATTGGAAGGCGACAAAGAAATTTAAGGAAGTTCTCGACAGTATAGAACTTCGTGCATTGATGATATTTCAGAACATAAAAAAATAAAGGACGTATCCAGAATAATTGTTAAAAATTATGCGATACTTTTATCAATTTTATACATATCAACATTACAGCGATGTGCTTGCATTTCTCTCAATGATAATATATTATAGTTTATAAATAATTTATAAATACTATTTAATATTTTCTTCTCATTTTAAATTTTATTTCATTTCAATTTCAGTCTTCTTTCGATGTCTTAAGAAATAATAACTGTACAGTGCTATTTTCGTAAAAAAAAGAGAGAGAATTAAAATTTTCTTAAGTCAGTGACGCACGAATGTTAAATAAAGTCGCTGCGACATCAAAATTAACAAACATAGAGACTTTCACAGATGGACTTCCTAGATTCAAATTTGCAGTGGTATTATTTTACTTTCAAGAAAACATAAATTGTAGATTATAATTAAGAAATATTATACATACATATATGCAAAACATACATGGCATACAGTTCGTCAGAAAAGTCTCCGCACACTTTCCAAAACGGAATAACCTTTTTAAAATTGGTTCAAACGACTTGAATAGTGTCGAGATGTTATTTTGAGAAAGTAAGTTGTTGCAAAAGTTGCAGTTGATTGACATGAATAAAGAGATTTTTAAATAATACGAACGCATAGTTGAAAATATGAGACGGAATAATAATTAAAAGCATCCTACGACCTTCAAACGATTCAAACAGTTTGGTCCAATTCTCGAAAAGTTATTGTGTTTTCGAAAGTGTCCGAATACTTATGTCCCTCTTTTTATCGCATATTCGTATATTCTTTAGGAACTAATTGCTCAGATACCCCAGACGTAGGACATCGATAATTCCGATTATTGACGTAATGATTAATCTCTTCAGGGCTGACGGTGGTGCTCGACATAGCTGGAATACTAAAGCGACCAGTCCCAGCATCTTCGTCAGTCGGTAATATATGTGATCCGAAGACCGAGCTTGTTCGGTTTTACGGTAGGTCTCCGGAAACGTTACGCGAGATTAAAGTTTCGAGGATTCCAGGGTTTTCCGAGTCACGTACCCGGCGAAAATGCGACAGCCGAATCACGGTGAGCGAGGACACGCCCATTCGATGCCTGGCAGTACGTCGATCTCTGCAAAAACGAGCAAAAAATGATTAATAAAATTCATCGATTCGATTGCCTCATTTTGATTGAAAAATCGTCGTCCTCGAATCGGGCTTTCAATTAACTCGGCGCCGGCCGATTTCACGAATATAACCAGCCGACGACGCGACGCTACGGTCGTTCCGAGTTAAATTGATGTCCATAAAATCGTAACACGTTTCGCGGGATACTATCAAAAAAAAAAAAATAGAGAGAGAGAGAACTAATCCGTAAAGGTGAAAAAGCATGTGATCGCGTACCGTGGGAAAAGTCCGGTTCGCCGAAACCTGACGATGTAGAGATGTTCTATGTGACGGCTGCCTGGTGTAACCGCGAAGACGCGGACGAAAATGAAACGTCTTTGAAACGGCGTGTGTGTTTACAAGAGACGACCTGGAACTCGTGTCCTGTCCCGACCGTCGATCGTTGGCGCGTTCAACGTTGAGCAAACTCATAATCGGCCCCCGATTCACCAGCCCTCAAAGCGAGCCCCGAACTTCTGGCAAGGCGGAGAAACTCGTTTGACACGGCCTAAGGCGCTTCGAAATTCCTGCCGGTGGATCCTGGCCAGTACATACTTAACGTTGTTCAGCTCGCAACTGCAATAAGACTCGCAGATGTGCCCGCGTGCATGCGCAAACTGCGATTCACAGTGGCTCGTTCGCGAATCTAATCTCGCCATTGTATATTGTTACGCGCGGCCTTATGTACGATCAGCCTTATCTGCATTCTGTAAAAAAAAAGTACCCGGAATTGGTGAATGAAACGCAAACTGCTTATCCGTTCATCGAAATTTATTCTGTTAATACACGTACACAATACTCGCGGGAAAATAGTTAACCCTAGAAAGATAACCATATGACAACGTACGTAAAAGATAACCATACGCTTCAGAGGCGCATGCTTTTCTAAGGCGTCAATTTTACACTAACAATGGATATTTATTTAAGTTAATCTAGTCATTTTAAAGGTTTGGCATTATTGTAAAAATAAAATGCATTTATATTATATTTCTTTATATTTTAAGTAATTTTAAACTTAAATCACTAGACCTCTATGAAAAATTTACAAAAATCAACAGTCTTCGCAGGCGCCTCTGCGACGTAGGTTATCTTTCTCGGGTTAAAGAAGCACTTCATTTTTGAGTCGCTATTGCGACGTTACTTCGTAAACGTAAAATAAAAGTTCATATCTTTTTTTCAAGGAACTATCGAAAGTCGTTTTTGCAAGATATTGATTTCGGTCCATATTGAAATGGAGAAAGCGTTTTTCAATTAGGACAATTTTATCAATTTGTGGCAGTATAATGGAAACGTGTCGATAACAAATACAGTAATTTCTCCCTAATTCGCGCTGATATTGCGCACAAAAATGGACAATTTGGAAAGAAGAAATGTGATTAAGATACTTGCATCTCGTTTTTATCGTTAAGTTTTAACCCTTTCCACTCGAATGGCGACTCCAAGGCGCCATTAAAAATTGTTACGTCACGTTTCAAAATAATTTTATTAATCAAATTTGTTGATATTTGAAGAACTGTTGAAAGGGAAACTGTTGCAACAATCAGAAAATTCAATTTCATACGTATAAAATGCATTAGGTTATATAAAATGGAAATACAGTGGGTCCGAAAAACTGTATTAAATTTTGCGTTAATTTGGCTTCGAGTGCAAAGGGTTGATAGTTAATGAATAGTTCTAATAGTTTTAAATAAGTTTTTATAGTTAACTATAAAAACGAGTCGAAAGATTCGGATAATCGTATTCCCTCTCTCCAAATTGTCCATTTTTCTGGGCAATCCGAGTGCGAATTAGGGAGAAATATTACTATACCGGTGACTATAGTAAATAGTGCCTACGTGATACGCAAAATGCTTCCTTCATTTCTGAGCTTGCACAGCATCGTGGATCATGGTCATTTTTAATAAAAATTTGAACTGTGATAGATTTTTAAAAGAATTTAAACAAAAAAAATTTAATAACAACGTATTTAATAACGTATAATAAGTAAAATACTGTGCGATACTCGCCATTAAAATTTCTCCTTCGAATATTTCTGCGTATTAATGTTTACGAGAAATAAACTGGTCAGCGTATCTTCGAACAGTCGGCGCAGCATAAAATAATACAGCAACAGTAAAACAATAAGGAAGTTCACTGTAGTCTGATCGAATACATAAACAGAAATTTCAATACAGTTTACAACGGTTCGAACTAGATTTATCGATTACACGAATTTGAATACGTACAATACTTCGAAGTAAGTGCGGCGATAAAATGTCGAATCGGAGACAAAGACGTGACGCAATAATAGTATTGTTCGAAGAGATAGTTCCCGATCGACGAAACAGTAAAAGGAACGGATACTCTTCCCACGAACTTGTGTCGTTAACGAAACTCTATCAGATTCTCAGTCGACTTAATGCCATGATTTCGCCGGAAGTCACGGAATCGTTTTGCAACTCGAATCGCCAGGATCTCGCAAGCACGGCGAATCCTTCAAACAGGAATCGGCGCAGGAAAATAATAAAACGGCGATACTTTTAACCCTTTGCACTGCGATGTCTTCACACAGCCACAGTAGCCTCGGTAAGTACGTTAACGCCTTTTCAATGGGAATAGCGTTTTTTTAAATTGACAGGTTTTCTATGGAATGAGTATACAAAAAGTTTTTCAGATTGCAATTGATAAGAATGATAAAAAATTAAGAAACGATGTTTTCTCAACTTTTTCAACTGAGTCCATGACGAAAATTTATAAAATGCATTTTGTAAATCTCGGTAACTTATATGCATGCTGAAAATTTCATTGCGATCGGTTGACTTTGACACGAACTATAAGCAATTAAAGATCGCTAAAATCACAGTTTTTCACGAATTTCAAGCGAAAACAGGTAATTTTTACATTTTTCAGTGACTGTAGCTTGACTATGCGTCTACCGATTTCAATGACATTTTCAGCGTGCATATAAGTCACCGAGATCTACAAAATGCACCTTTTAAGTTTTAGACTTAGTTTATAGGCTCATACAAAAAACTTGGAAAAATATAATTTTTTAATTTTCTTATCGTTCTAATGTATTGCAATCTATAAAACTTTTTTCAGTCAAACCAATATATTTTAAAACTTGAACCAATTTTAAAAAAGTTATTCCGATTGAAAAGGCGTTAACGTACTTTCCGAGGCGATTGTTCGTTGATAAGCACGTTCTTTGTCCTCAATAATTTTTCTAACCGAACGTGACAATTTTTGTTTCAAACGCGTTTACTTTCGTTCCTAGATTTCGATTACGGAAGAATCAAGTTTCATTTCATTCGCCACGCATCTATTATATTTATTATATTGGGTTGGCAACTAAGTAATTGCCGATTTGTTCAAATGAAATAAAAAATTTTTTTTGTTTGGAATGAAGTTTAATCTGTAATGTGTATTTTTCATTTTGTTCGATGACCTTTTGCCATCTCTCTGACAATTTGAAAATTCCACGCTCGTAGAAAGTTTGATCCTTTTCGGCCAAAAACTGAGTTAAGTGAGATTTTACAGCGTCATCATCGTTAAAAGTTTTACCACGAAGGGAGTTGTCCAGGGATCGAAATAAGTGGTAATCCGATGGCGCGAGATCAGGGCTATATGGTGGGTGTAACATCAATTCCCAACCAATATCCATCAATTTTTTCCGAGTGGACAAAGACGTGTGCGGCCTAGCATTGTCCTGGTGGAAAATGACACCTTTACGATTTACCAATTCTGGTCGCTTTTCCTTGACCGCTGCATTCAATTTGTCCAGTTGCTAACATTCACGGATAATAAAGAATAACATAATAGTAATAATAATAATTTTATAATATAACATTTAGGGATATCATAAAAATGGGAGTGAGAGACATCTATAACTGAAATCGGCAATTACTTAGTTGTCAACCCAATATCTTGCATTACGGCCGCCCGCCTAATCTGTTGTCCGAATGCTATAGCACGGTTTACATTGGCGTCGTCTGCAAGAGAAACTTGGAACGCGTTCTTTCTGTGGCAGCGTACAACATTTACTATACACCTGTTCCATAATGCGTGGGCGAAAGTTTAGCGGCGTATTCGGCGCAGAAAATTAAGATGTCGTTGCAGAACAGTGATAAAAAGGGAAAACTCCTAACAAGATTTTTCCGTGGCACCATAAAACATTAACTGTATCAACAAGTTTTATAATATGCGCGCGTAACGGTAGAGCGTATTGAACGCGCGGAAATAAAAATCTACGGCCTCCGTAAACATGCTCGGTATGATTCTTTTATCGAGCAAACATCACGAAGGCAGGGAAAAGTTGTAATCGAACAATGTGTTCGGTGTACGTCCAAATAAATGTGTTGTTTACTTTTTAATTTCCTTCGTGTTTCGCGATCGCCATTGATTTCGCGCTCGTTCATTAAGAAACAATTCGCGTGTCGTGCGATACACTCGTGGAAATCGGTTTTAATCCAGTCTCACGTATCTGCGAGTCGCATTCCTACGATTCCGTGCACGCTATAAGATCGTAGAACTTGGAGCAACTGGACTCTCTCGTGACATCGAACACGGAAGAACTAACTCGCACCGCGGCTGTTACGTCCTCGACTTGTACCGCAAATGGTTGGAAGTGTTACCGAAGAGATTCGAGGGAAACTGGAGTCTCTCCACAGCCACTGGTGACTCTTACTATTTATTTAAGAATTAAGTAGCTAATGGCGAAATCGTTAAGAATAATCATTCGATCGAAAACTCTTCCATCGGATTCATATAATCGCTACAATATTCGGACCTCTAGCAATAATTGAACAATACGTCCTTGTGACGTTATATAAATATAATATATTATATTATGTTATGTATATATATATATATATATATATATATATATATATATATATATATATATGGATTTATTCTACTTGCTATGTCTTAACATAATTTTGAAATACTTAACTGATCATCGGTGTTCCTCGTACTACTGTTTTTATCGATCGATATATAAAAGCGAATTCGGCGTATCGATCGATAAAAACAGTAGTACGAGGAACACCGATGATCAGTTAAGTATTACAAAATTATGTTAAGACATAGCAAGTAGAATAAATCCATCAATTCTGAAACGTGCAGACGGTTCTCAAACATGCGGAAGGGGCAGACCAATATTCAGACAATTGTTATAGATCGATACATGATTAAATTATTAATGCGAATGTAAACAATGTTGAAAGAAGTACAGTAAATTCTTCCCAATTTTCCTTCAGCTGGTAAACAAAAATGGACAATTTTGGAAGAGGGGATACGATTATTCGAGCCTCGCGGCCCTTTTTTATAATTGCTAATTTCCAACAATTATAAAAACGAGGTGCAAAACTCGAACAATCGTATCTCCTCTTCCCAAATTGTCTATTTTTCTGTACAATCAGAGCGTCAATTAGGAAGAATTTGTTGTACGGGGTATTCCAACTAGAGGTTCCAGTTTTATTCATCAACACAACACGTATTTTTTAATGAAATTTGATATAATCTGTATATATACATTATATTTATTTACGTACATAATATATATAAACTTCCTGTTTGGCATAGTCCCAAAGAAGGAAAATTAAGGAGAATTTACTGTACTATGAGAACGATCTGCGATTTAACAAATAGTACAAGTCGATTAATTATTTAACAAGTGGAAGGAGCCAACCAATATTCGGATAAGTGAAATGAGTCGGTCTACAGTCAGACAAAGATTACAAGGACGATCGATGTCCACGTGAGTAAGAACGACTTTCGATTAGACAACTAAAAAGAAATGCAAGAAGGTACACCATAATTTTATAATTTTCATTTGATCAAATGAAATGCTGTGATTTTATGTAGTTTTAGGTTGTTACCGATGCACATTTTAAATAACTACAATAGAATTGTTCAAATTGACCATCAACTAGGTTGTCATCATCAGCTAGGTCACCGATTAAAGCTGTCAATTAAGTTCAACTTTACTTTGCGATTATATCTCGAAAACGCGAAAGGTTGGAATTTTTCAAAGCATTAAGCAGGAAGCCTTGTTAATTCGAAATTGTTCTCGAAGAGGGTACACCGAGCTCCGGTAATGTTCTCACGTGTAATCGTCTCGCGACACGTAGGTACTCGACTGTACTTCGTTACAGTATGAATTGCCGAAGTCTGAGGACATGTTTCAAAGGCAAGCAGAGAACCTTCCGTGGCGAAGGGTGTATCGAATAACTAGTTGCTCGTCCGCAGCCTTTCCCCGCCGTTCTGGAGCATTGGCACAAAAGGGAATCGCTTAATGACACTGTGCGTCTTAAGTTCGCCGTTCCAACGGTAGACTGTAAGTAAGGGACGGAATGCAATAATGCGTCAGCCGGCTCTCCTTCGAGATCGTGACGGGAGAACACCGCTCGGACAACTCGTCGAGGATCCCCCAAAGTATTCCAATTCTCGACCAGTCAAATATTCGAAGTGTGAGATCGAGGGTCTTCTAACGCGAAATATTGCCGGTTAAATGCAGTTTTTGAAACCATCCGTAGTGTCTGCAAGGTATTCCGATTTGTCGTTGAAATTTAAATACGATGTTCACTGCAAGAAATCGATGGGTTTCTACAATCATGTGTGCCATTGGGAGAATATTTGTTACTTCGATCTGATACTTTGAAGCTTGAATTCGATACTGCAGGACTTTCAGAACCAGCAAAAAATAGTATGCGTAACTGCATAAAATAACTGCGTGCCTTTATAACTTTTTATATTATAAATATTAAAGAAGATATATAAAAGAAGTACCTTCCTGATTTTTTGTATGCTGCTCCTAGAAATATACAAACTAACATTTAAAACAGTTTTAATGGAAATGTTAATAATAATATGAAAATGAAAACTGAATCGCCTTGAAAATGAAATTATCACGAAGACAATTCATTTTCGACATTCTAAGGCAATTCATTTTCGACTTAAGTGAGATCTTTAATACCTTTTAAGCAAAACAAGTAATTTTGAAAGAAAATACTTTCTTATATAAATTCTTACATATTTATTTAAAAAAAAGTATGAGTAATCTTTATCTTTCTATCAAATAAGAAGCTCTTCATCAATTTTTAATTGCAATTTGTAGTCATATACTTAATGAATAAACTGTTGTCTGAACAATTTTTCGAGTAGGCATACTTCATACAAATTTTATTTCAGAGAGAAGTTATTTTTTTCCATTCTCTCCTATATGATCATCGCGATTATGTATGCGTTAGCGATAAACTGACGAAAAAATTAAATTGCTGAGTAATTGTACAGCAGAAAATTACAATAATAAAATTGATAAGAGAAACTTTTTATTTGATAAGAAAATAAAAATTGTTTAACATTTTGTCATTAAAACTGTTTTTTGGTCTTGTTCATTAATATAGAGATTTTCACTTGCTCTTTAAATCGTTTATCAGTTATTAATTTTGTCTTAAAATCGCCTGTAGGATCGAACATTGTGCGAGTCAACGATGGGTGCGCGTCCAATTTCAGAACTCCTCAAAGTATCTGGAGAGTCATATTCGCCTAATTTTATGCTTCCCTGTTCACTGAGTGTTTTATCATCTATCGCATTCTTTCAGCATAGTCGCGGGAATTATGCATAAATCGAAGATAGAATACAATAGGTAACGCACTCGATCGATATTCAATCGCTGCAGTTTTTATTGAAAAATTCGATTTGCGAGCATGAAATTGCCGATTACGGGTTATCGTTCCCGTTTAAAATCGCGGTATAAAGCATTGGCTTATAAAAACACAGACGGTCATACGTTGATTCGCAAACTCTATTTTCATTGCTCGTAATACATTTCAGAGAAGAAAGATCGTTCAGTTAAAACTGAATAATATTGTTACGATCTCTTTGCACAATTAAAATTAATATTACAGCCTCAAATGAGAATAAATTCAACTTTTTTAAATTAAGTACACAGGATATATGTAAAGCGAGCCCTTCATCTATAGTTCATTCGTTTATGGCAGCACATTCTGCGCGATATCGTTTACAATATTTTTCACTGATTCCACCGTCGTGTTTGCCACATGAAAACAATGAATTGCAATAATTGCAACACACATTTTCGTATTTACTTTCGTTTTTTTTGGTATCCTCGATCGCTGTCTATAAATTTATTACATCAATTTAAACCTTCCCTTTATATCTGTGTGTATGTTACCGTGAATGACCGAAATTGGAGAATGTCGACTTTCACCGGTGAATGTCAACAGATACCAGATACGTCGGTGAAAGATCGAATATTTCATTACATTGTTGTACATTCGGACCCTCTCCGGCGTGTGTCGACAATCACAGATATGCTCTGGTGGAGGTCCAAAACCTGTCATTGCAAAGGGAAGTGTTCCACAAATAAATGCAGTTGTAAAAGCAACGGACTCTTGTGCAATTCAAAGTGTCATAATAGTTGAAGTTGTTGCAATAAATAAGATTTGAATCACATAAGTAAGTAATTTTTTTATTACTATTATTTTCTTTTCTCATGTAGAATGTACCGCGTATTTTAAATTCTTGGTCATTCCTTTCAGAAAGAGAGGCGAAAAAGTTACGTCACCCTTGTGGCGTTTTATAGCGACTGAATTACGGAGAAGAAAATATAAATCTCCAACATGTTCAACATTCACCATTAGTGCATGGTGAATGTCAACATTTACTGGTGTAAGTCAGAAATAAGGGTATTTAGCAAATATTTCGGACATACACCAAGCGACTATGTGAATGTTGACATTCACCGGTAAAAGTCGACATTCTCCAGATTTCGGTGTTTCACTGTAACATATACATGTATCTCTCAATCGTCTCTAAATGTAACATCATAAAACAGTAATTATAGTGAGATTTAATTTGAAAATGAAGAAGACGAAACTGAGATTGCGTACTTTAACATCGAATATATTTAGATAAACAAAAATTCACAAACAATGATACACACAAGGGAACATGCCAAAGTGATACACGCTGATTTTGATGAAACTTTCGATGAAGTTCTTAGAAAAACATACTCCACACGTATTCTTTTTTATCGGCCCTTGTTCGTATTTAAAGGGTGAAACCATATTTGATCGAATATTTCGCAAACCAATCGAGTTATGTATTTCTTAATTCTGCTGCTGAACTCGATTTACAATATGTTAATTTGTTTGAGAGATATATTAAAAAATGCCACTGCTTTGTTTATTTTTCCACTCAAACGTTAATCCGCTTCCGCGAATATTTATGTATGAAAAGCGTATATTCGACTAGAAACTACAGATAAAATAGAATTTTAATTTTTGCATTGTAAAAATTTTTACTATTATATACATTTTCTGACCGCCTCTGACTGACTCTGATATGAAAGTTGAAAATTGCAATGCATCCTCGATTATGAACGAGATGTAACGGGACACGGAAATAGCGTTAGCCACATCAGCTAAAAATCAAATTTTATTTAAAAACCTGATAAGTCTGTGTACAACTAAGTTACATCGAACTGTAGTGGACTAAACAGTCGTCGCTGTATTTCAAGTTTCAGGCAGGTATGTCAATTTTGCAGAAC
Source organism: Megalopta genalis (assembly GCF_051020955.1). Taxonomy (NCBI): domain Eukaryota; kingdom Metazoa; phylum Arthropoda; class Insecta; order Hymenoptera; family Halictidae; genus Megalopta; species Megalopta genalis. The sequence continues at coordinate 20,655,903 of NC_135020.1, read as the reverse complement.
CGTCTACATCCTCAAGACTTTTCTGTTTCGAGTCTTCGCTCGCCCCGGAAGTTCCAAATTCTTCGCGTTGGTATGCCCGAAGCGCCAAACAGACCTGTAAAGCAGAACGGTCGAACTCCAAATAAAACCGGTTTCATTTGAAACTCTCTCGCATGGTTCTTCCCGTAGAATGTTTCGCGAGCGTATCGAGATCGTCGCCGATGAAACTATTCGGGGAGCAGAAGCGAAAGCTGCGAGAAGCAAAATAATAAAAAACAGAGAAGAATCGCCTGGTAAGAGATATTCGGCGCGGCGTCCGGTCCACGAAGGAAATTCAAATTCGTGACGGAATCCAATATTTCTGAGCTCGCAAGAAAGTCCCATGGAATGCCACGTGGAGCGATATTACGGTGCATTGCTGTTGGCCACGGGGGTGGAAATGCGGGGGTTGAGAGAACATCGAGTGAAGAACCGATCTCCCCCTTGTTGCACGAACGCTTCGCGATACAATCGGGGCGAGTTAAGAAATCCTGGATAACCGGGGTATTTTAACCCATCGAAGGCGAGTCGTGGATCATAACCGATTCGTGTCGAAATCCTTTCTACACCACATTATATTTCTTATACATGTGTGTACGAGTAATAAAAGGAGACTGTGTTTGGGCCGGGGTTTACGACAGGATAGTTATGGTGAAGAGTCACAGCACAGTTTTTAACGAATATTTGTGATATTGAAAGTCGATTTCTCATAATTATATTATTAACAAAATTTCACCTATTTCTGTTATCGATAACGTATATATCATAATTGTACTATTACAAAGGTATATCATAATTACACTATTGACACATTGTGGATGACAGAATTATTTAAAATTTAATTTGTGAACATTAATTTTTATGCTGATCAATTATAAGTTCTTAATTTTATTCAGATTAGCAAGAGAAGAATGTTTAGAAAAGTAATCGCGACGTTTTTTTTTAAATTAAATTTAATAAAATTCTTTAATTTTATGGAATTTTTGAGGTTTTTGGCGCGGCCGTCAAAGCGTTAAGACGGCGAAAAACGGTACGAAACACAATTAAAAAAAAAAATAGAAAAGCGAATGATTGTACGGCGACAGATGTTGCTATATCGAATTATATGGTCTTTTGTTAAAATTCATGCTTTCATTTCAAAGTCCAGGATCCTTACAATAGTACGTACTGTAGAATTCTGTATCACAGTTTTTACATAACACGATTTCTCGTACAACGCGTTATGTAATACAATTAAAATATATAACAATAAATTACACTGGAACGAAGACGTTAGATCGTAGCTCTTCGAACAGTGATCCTCGATCAACTCGACAAAAGTGCCTTTCTGGTTTCGTTTACCCAGAATTTGGCTGTTTCTATACGAATAGATGTCATTGCCTATACATACATCTCCGATAACTGACAACGAAACAAAGACTAGAAACAATCTCGAGAAGATCTGTAGTAATAGAATAGGGTAAATAAATAGTTCGAAGAAACCACGTTCGATTTCAAGAAACTTGACATATGTGTGTGTCGAGAGGACATCGTTCCCAACAAAGTGGCTTCCTCGGGCCTTTTATAAATTTTGAGGAATATATTCATCAACGACGAACAAGAACCATTCTAAACGTGACATCAAATAAGGAGCTTGTTTCTCGCATCTCATTCCATCAACGCTTTGTTTCACGAACCAACGAACGAGTTTTGTTGTCTTCACGGTGTGCAGTGAAAGCCATACATTCGTTTTTTGTCGGATACCTACATGTTTGTAATGAATTAGAATGTTTCCTCTTCGCCATTGATGAACATATTCCTCAAATTGTAATAAATCTCATGAGAGATTTCTTTGTAAAAAAGAATATTCCTCAAAATTTGTAAAAAGCCACCCTTGTGTGTGTGTGTGCGTAGTTGGTGTCGTTAAATTATAGTTAGTCGTTACAAGAGCATTCGAGAGTAAGCAAAGCTGTAATGGAGGGAGCGCAAACATAGTTTTACAGGGTGACTCTGTGTTCGAGTAATCCCAGTGATCCTCTGCATGGCACGCACACGCCTGCTCGCAATCGACCTACCAAATCGATCTGTCCTTCCGACCCGCAGCCGCTTCCGATTATTTAAAAGCTGTCAGTCGTTGAGGCGAATTCCCGAACAACTTGCGAACAGCGTGCGAGCAGGACACGCCTTTTTCCGCGACAAAGCGTCGATCGGACAGAATCGAATTGGATCGAATCGGAAGGGAATCAGCCCGTATATATTCGGCGCGCGTCGTTTAGCCTCGGCTTGCACGATATCTAGCGAAAACGCGGAACCGTTTGTAAAGTGTTGGCAAACAGTGGGCAAGCCGAACTCTACGTTTATCGTGAAAAACTTTTAATTGCGTCCGCGCGTTTCGCCGCGCGACCTCGCGCTCCGATTTTCAATGAAAGTTTGTACAAACTTGCACAGCTCGTCCGAAAGCGAGTGGGCCACTGTTTACGGGGACTTCGCGAAGATAAAAACTGCGGGAACGTCGCCGCTCCGGCTCCAAACGAGACGCTCTTCAACGACCGTTTCTCTTCTTCAGGAACAGAACTTCGTTCCCCGTCGTCGCCCCTCCGAAATCTAATTTACCGGGCTACTTAGGCGAGTAACTTCGCCGACCCAATTCCGCGAGAACACTCTCGAAATTCTTAAGCGCGCTCGCTGTTGCGATAAGCAAGATTATGGGCCGATTACGTGATCTTGAGTTTCGCGACTTTGTGTTCCTGAATGGAAATTATTGTCGGCTCGGTAACCAAGTGTCTATAACAAAACGTAGATTAAAGTCCCGCTCGACGAGGCGACCGAGCTACTCGCTGCAATACATATACATATAGTGTTACCCGCTTACTATTGTGTCTTTACCGTAGTTGCCTGCCGTACCCGGCAGTCTTTAAAACTGGCTTACGGACCTCCTGGTTTCTCCGCGTCTGCAGGCTGGCAGTCAATTTTTCTCCTCTGACTCGCTAGTTCGTGGTTATTCTGGCTTTTACAACTCGCCGAAGTTTCCAGAGACAAGTAAAACGCAGGGTTCAGAATGATTTTACACAGTTTCATAAGTTTTCGTAACATGATTACATAAACATAAGGAGAAAGTTTCATAGCATGATTACTGTTTGTGAACTAGAGACAAATCAAAACTGTTTGTTGTACATAGATCTTTACGTATTTACAGATTATTGATTGCTATGCTGCGACAATACAATAGGAGAGATCATTGTAGGTGACACATGAAATATTTGTAATGGTATTGCTTTATTAGTAGTCAGCTGTAGTCTAGGCTAAAACAGTAGATTCTAAAACTAAAGTACTATAAATTCGTAGACACGGTGTATATATCCCCAAAATCGTAAATAATGAGTACAAGGAGTATAATGGACGATCGAATTGTCAGCGACAAGGTACGAAAAATATATTTATTAGCAATGCGGCGGATAATGTTGCCTGCAGTATTGCTGAATACATAGTTGCAATTTACAAACGCTTTAAATCTAATGTTTCTTGTTTGTTATGTTTCTCATACAGCTATTATGACGATGGGAGTTAAGTGTTAGGTTACCATACATATGGGTATACAGGGTGAGTCTGAATTCGTATAATATTTTTGTATATCCGCAGCTCCGTTTTCGAGAAAATTGACTTCAAAGATTATTTACATTTCTAGAGGTTTTAGTTGTTGTTTATTCGTCTACAGCAGTTGCCTCCGTCCGAGATGGTGTTTACAAACATTGACGATGATGGAAACATTCCGTTTTTACTACATAGTTCGCAACAATTCATGTTTTAATACTTTTATTTTCAGTTGTACAGGGTGTTCCAAAGTTATGGTACTTCCGGGAAATTAGAGATTCCTGAAGTCGTCCGAAGCAACTTTTTCCTTTACAAAAATGTTCTCCGAGGCATCGTTAACGAATTATTAACGAAAAACCCTGACCAATGAGAGGCGAGCTCGGCAGGCGCGCGCCGGCCAAGTCAACGAGCGCGCGAAGCCCAGTTTTGCTTTAGTGGCTCGGCCATCTAGCGCCAAGCGAGCTCGCCCCTCATTGGTCAGTGTATTTCGTTAATAATTCATTAACGATGTCTCGGAGAATATTTTTGTAAAGGAAAAAGTTACTTCGAATCACATCAGGAACCCCTCATTTCCCGGGAATACCATAATTTTGGGATACCCTGTAATTAATAATAATTATGCTAATAATCGGGAAAGGATGATTCCTGAGGTCATTTGAAGTAACTTTTTTCTTAGCAAAAATGCAATCCGCGGCTTTGTTTACGAATTATTAACGAAAATCACTGGCCAATGAGAAGCGAGGTCGCCTGGCGCTAGGCGGCCGTGTATGTAATAAGGAAATCTCGAGAAATGGAGAATTAGGTGGTTAGGTGGGGGGAAACGTTTGAGACTTGGCGAGTCTTATTGGGGCTTTGATGTGTTTTAAGTTGAGATCTTCAATATGCAAACGCAGAGATGGTCTTATCGATAGTTTTCTTTGAAATGTGATGTTATACATAGTGGATGGCAAAGATATTTTTAGATGGACGCAGACATGGTACCATGTTATGATGAGGATGTTGAATATAGAAACAACACTAACAATAATCTTAAATAATTATAACAGTAACAAGACTAATCAAAGTAATAATAACTAAGTTACACGAAGAAGGAGATAATTAAATTCATGAAATTTCATGTAGCTTTGCGTCAATCTTATTCTTCAATAATTGTTCTTGTTTACGAGTTATTCGGATTTCCTTCAGATTCACTGTTGTCTTCTTGGAAGAATTGAAGTGTACGCTTAAGAATATTCGTTTGAGTTTGAAGATGAAGTGAAATAAGACACTTCTTTTATCAAAGAAACGTATTGAAAAATATATGCGATGTTCTGCATCGCTTTATTTATCCTTTGATTCACTTCGATAACTGCATTTGATTTTAAGGTGCAGCTGATAATTCACTAGTTTTCAACCGATTGCTGTAATTTGGAACGAATCATGTGGAATATTTACATGAGGTATGATCATTTCGAATTATAATATCCACTAAACAATACATTCGGTTTTCAGATTTCTACTACTTTTTGCTGTTTCACACAATTGTCTATTTCCTGTGCCTTTTCCTTGGATCTGATTTTATCTTTATACTTATTCGAAATAATTGGGACAACCAGGGCACTGAATTGCAAAATTACACATTCAGGCAATCATTCAGTCCCTCCGTTTATTGCGAACGTTGTTCATACCGTTATTATGCTGGGTTTGGGGCAGGGGTATGGGTAATACAGAACGATTGAATGTAATGTATTAACTTTCGCACGCTCGACTGATATTTCAAACGTTTTGTATTTTTACGTTTTAATTGAACGCGATGTGTACACTCATAATTTAATATTTTGAACCAGTATATTAAATTGCAAAATAGAAAAAGGGAATCAAATGTTTTACAATATTCAGGCGGTGATGTAATTCTTTAAATGTTTTGCAGTTAGTATAAAAAAGGGTAACATAATAAATAAATAAATACAGTTATGCGTAATTTTTAATTCGCGCAATTTGCGAAATGATGCAAAATAGCAGAGGACAACATGTTTAGAGAAAAATAGAAATCAACAATAATTATATAAAGACTTCAAAAACGTATTTGATTCTGCAGCCAGAATGAGACTTCAAAGCGATTTTATAAATCAACGAGACAACGATTTAAAACGCAAAGCTGAAATTACAATGAAACTTTTAGAGGAAACTAATATTTAGTTGTCAGAATTAAAAATAAGTTTATCGAAATTCATAGAAAAATAAGCATATTTTCACGAACATGCTAAAATATCGATGGAAAATACTAGTATCAATAATATCTAACACGTATAATATCTAAACTGTTACTAAAACATTTGCAATTATTAGACTGCGCATCTTTATGCACATTGACATTGTCAGAAATTCCTTTATAAAAATCTCTTCTCACACCAACTAGAAAATTCCTCGTGATGAACGTAGAATAATAATACAATTTATTTTTGTCAATATGAACATTTAATTGCATTCAAAAAGCTTTAAATTCATTGAGATCCGCCGCCTCCTAGTAATTATGCATGAGACTTATTTCCCGAGTCGACTATATCTCGCGCAAATCTAACGACATTCAAATCCTCAAACGACGTTCAATGTTCCTTATCACGAAGCGTTGGAAGATCCGAACCGCGTGAAATTGTACGACGAATGCCGAAGCTTCGAGTATACGAGACGAAAAGGGAAGATCAACTTAATCTCAACGCCTCTGGGGGACCTGTTATCCGAGCGCGTGTGCGATTTCAGCGTTCTCCGTGCCAGTTATAAACTCGGTAAGAAGTTCATTTGATTTATTAAACACGTCGCGGAGCCCAGAAGATGCTGCTGGCAGCGCGTCCCAGCCCGAGCGGGGAAAAATGTGCTTAAATCAAGCGTTTCCGGCGGCAGAAACGCTGTCCCGAGTAAATTAATTCCAATGTCAAGGCGGCTCCTCGACGAAATATCTATTCCACGAACCAGATAGATCCTGCCGCGGTACAGTTATCTCTTAATAACTGGCACAAAACCTCACCATAAGTGGTCAAATCTTATCTCCGCCCCTGTATGAGCCCCCTTGGAATAAGCAAAGCGTTAAACGTGCGAAACTCGCACTAATTCAAGCGAAGCAAACGGTTGCACTTCTTATCATTTTTAATTCTCTATGATCATAATAATATCGTATTTGGTGTCAGCTTAATTGTTACTTCTCAAATTTTACTTTTCGAAACTTTATATTACTATTCGAATTCTGAATGCGTGTGATACGTGAATAGCTACACTCTGACTCGCGTTAATATTCGGACACGATATTGTTAGAAGAATTATTGCTCCTTTTTATTGTTTATGGTAGTATTATTGAATCAATTGTTTTCTCATATAATAAAGCACTTCTTAAAGTATGTAGAAACATAAATTTTGTTTATTTATTGCACATGTTCTTTTGTATAATAAGCGATAAACAAGATTGTGACAAAATTTATCGTCGCAAAAATATTCGGACAGTGAATGAATAACATTAATTTTATATAAAATGAAAAACTCTTTAATCATGTTATCATAACATTAATATTTTGTCGGTTGACCCTTTTGTTTTATTACTTCATGCAATCGCTTGGGCATGTTACAGATGATTTTATTGAAATAATCCGGCGAAATCCGTTTCCATTCGTCTAACAAACGTTGTTTTATCTCTGTTGTTGTCTTTGTAGGTGTTGTACGAATTTTGCGGTCCAATTGATCCCATAAATTTTCAATTGGATTTAAATCAGGCAATTGAGGAGGATGCAATACTTTTGGACAATTGTATAATAAATATTCCTGTACAATTCTGGCCTTGTGTTTAGGATCATTGTCCTGATGAAACTTAAAACTGTACGTATACCCATATTTATTGCACTTGTAATTAAATTTAAAAAAAAAAATGCCCAAATAATTCATTTTGTCCACAGTACCATCGATAAAAGCTAGTTCACCTACACCTATAGACGAGACCCCACTATAACTATAACCTCGCACTATTACACTCCTACCATTGTGTTTCACTGTCGGTCTTAAATTTGAAATGTTTAATTCTGTATTTACTTTACGCCACACCATTTTTTGACTGTCGGATCCGTAAAGATTAACTTTGCTTTCATCCGAAAATATTACATCATTCCACCACCAGTTGTCTTTGTAAAAATATTCTTTTGCAAATTTAAGACCGAATAATAATAATTCGCAATAATTCTTCCAACAATATCGTGTCTGAATATTAATGCGAGTCATTGTATATGCATCATTGTCATTATCGGCCGTTTTAACTTTCAACTGTCTCGAGTTGAGACGTAGCTAGATTACCGCTTATAAAGGGTGTGCTTATAAGCCCGATAAAATTTTAGATTTAAGAAAATAACACTAGCAGTCAACTTTAAAAAAATCAATAATATTAAATTAATAATATTAAAAAATCACTTGGGGAATATGACCACAGCGATTGTTCTTGACAAAGCGCGTTCTGTTAGACCAATTTTGAATCAGTTTTTCGAGCAATGTCGGCTGTACGTCATGAATAACACGAACAATGTTAGCTTCCAATTCGTCAATTGCTGCGACGGACGACGAATCGATGAATCGACGAATCTTGCACATTTTTGTTTACAACGGTAATATTTGCTGCACTATGTGCATAGCGATGACGTGTACGTGTTGTTGAATCATACAGAGAATATGTGATGCGGAATCTATTCACAGTTCGACGAACAGTCGCTCCAATGGACGTGCACCATAAAAACCGCGACGTCGTGCATAAATCTCGCGAATCGATGACTGATTTACAAAGTATTGGCTAATTCATAACCGCGGCTCAAGCGTGAGTCTATTCACGATTATATTTTTGCCAGATTATACTGAACATAAACATCAACAAGAGCGTTCAGAAGGACAGCTCTGTGATTAACAGTTTATCCCTATCGGAAATTTTATTCATTTATTTTATGCAGCAAGGAGAAGTCCCTAGAGTTAACGCCCATTTTTTAATGAGATTTGGTAACATAATAAAGGCAATATAATAAATGAGACGGATGCGATGGTAAGAGTTTCATCTACGAAAAATCAAAAGCAAGGTGTTTCAATTTTTGAACTCAAAAGTTTGAGCACACACGACTCCCCTTTGAAGTTTGCCGAACGCTTCGAACCTCAATCTCGCTGTCTTCCTCGATCGCTTCTCTACGTTCGAAACATTACAACGAACGTAGCATCTTCACCATAACTGGAGCTCGGCGGTTATGGGGAGAACACTGTAATTTATAAAGAAACTTCGGCGAGTTGAACGCCAAAGGCGAGCGTTCGACGCGACGCGACGATCGACCGAAAATCCGCGAGCCTGAAAAGCGGTACTGTCCATTTCCAGAGACCGCGTTCGGTCAACTATTCGAAGAGAACCCTGTGCGCCCTATATAACCGCTCATCCAGGTGCGTTTAATTAAAATGAAATTGTTTTCGTGTCGCGATCCCGTCCAGCGCATGGACCTCCCGCTTGCATAATGAGGCAACTTTCTCGAGAAATCGGCTTTAATTAACTGAAATTTATTATCCTGTCGAGGCAGACGGGACCGAGGGAAACAGGAAAAAAAAGAGAGAGCGAAGAACGGAGCGCTGGAGCGAGATCCTCGAAGAAAGGAGGAGGACCGGTGCATGGAAGCCGGAGAAACCAACTTGTGTTTCACTTAGGGAAAAACCGCCTTAATTGTTCTTTATACACTCGCGTCCCTACGGTTCTCCGGCGACGACGCCGCCGTCGCTGGCATCGCCGGCAACGTGGCCGTTGCCGTCGTCGTCGTCGTCGTCGCCGTCGCGGCAACCTGGAAACTTCGTCCTAATTCTTCCGCTGGGACGTATTCTTCGGCGTGGCCCGTAATTTCCGGTTTTCTCGCGCAGAAACCGAGCGAGAATAAATTTCGATACCGCCGAGCCGGGTCCGAGAGACCGGCGAGTGAAAAGAAATGCAACGGAGGGACGGAATACGGGTCTTTAGACGGCCGCGAGAATTCGGCTGCGGAGCGCCGGCGAAAAACGGGATCGTTTTGTCGTCGGGCGAGGTCGGGGCGACGACGGGGTTACTCCCCAGGGTGGCCGGAACGATCCGGAGCCTCGAAAGCGGTCGCCGAAGTTTGATCGTTAGCGGAGAAAAATGTTTGCACGGATAATACGTAAGGCCGGCTCGAGCTAACGCAATTATCTCTTTGCGGGGCCAGGCTGGCGCGTGTAACGCGACCAGCTATGCCACGGGCTCGCCGCGACGTAATTAGCGCATTCGCCGAAGCGCAACATCGCGGCACCGGTTTCTAATATACTAGAATAGAATGGTTTCGATCATGTTAGAATGTTATAAGACGCGTGATTCTGATCAATTTTCTTCTTAGAGATACAGTAATTTCTCCCGAATTCGAGCTCAGATTGCGCACAACATCGGTAACTATAAAAACGAGCCACAAGGCTTGAATAATCGTATCTCCTCTTCCCAAATTGCACATTTTTTTGTGCAATCTGAATGCGAATTAGGGAGAAATCACTGTAATTCCGTGGTTGCAAAGAAGAACGCGGCATGTCACACGATTTCACTTTCGAGATATTGCCACTCAAAGTTCCGATCACTAACGTCTCGTATTAGTATTCTTTGAAATTTCATTATTTTTGAACCTATCGAATATATTTCTATGATTTCTTTTCTGATTAATAGATAAATCCTATATTGTAACAGCTCAATTGATGCAGATCAAATTAACATTTCTTGAATCTGTGACATGCCACGTTTTTCCTTATAACCACAGAATTGACTAAAAACATTAACCCTTTGCACTCGAGTGATGACCCCGAGGCATCGTTAAAAATCTTATATCACGTTCCAAAATAGTTTTAATAGTGTAATCGTTGCATGAATCACATGATTCAATTTTATGTGCATAAAATGCACTTTGTCATGTAAAATGGAAACACTATAAATCAGAAAAATTATTTTAGTTTTTCAATTAAAATGGCTTCGAGTGCAATGGGTTAATATACGAGATACTCGGAAGAAATCTGCGTATACCTACGTGTCAGTGACACTGTGTGCGTCGGCATAGGATCAGCGCTAATCGCATGTTACGCAACGCCAAAGTGTTAGAAAAATAATTGAAATAAATTATAAAATTACTATAAATGAATTCCCTTAATAACGAACTTTGTACAATAAACAATGCATATGTTAGTAAACAGTAACAGAAAAATGTGACTCGCACTGCTATGATTCCAAAGCCTGCTTCACACGAAGATGCTTCTATCGCTACATGTGTATGCGATGTAGTGTTCAACATGTGAAAAAAATTGAATTACATGCACAGTCGGGATTTATCATACGCGTATCACGATACGAGCATCTTCGTGTGAAACCGGGTCTAACCCACTTATACACTAGATCGCTAAGTGATTGTTGCGAAAAACGCATGATGCATACTGTGCCACTGACACGTAGATACACGCAGATTCGATATAGCAGTAACTTCTCCCTAATTGACGATTGACAAAAATGGACAATTCGTAAAGAGGAGATACGATTATTCGAGTCTCTTGTGGCTCGTTTTAATAGTTACCGATTGTCAACAACTATAAAAACGAGCCGCAAGGCTGAAATAATCGTACCTCCTCTTCACAAATTGTCCATTTTGTTTCCAAGCTGTACGTCAATTACAGAGAATTTGAGTTCTGCGCTAATTATACTTAAAAAATATATAAAATAAATAAATATATAAAATAAAAAAATATAAATATATATTAAATATACAGGGTGTTCCACAATTATTTTAACAGCCGAAAATGAGGGGTAGCTGAGGTCATTTGAAGTAACTTTTTCCTTTGCGAAAATGCAATCTGCGGCTTTGTTTACGAGTTATTAACGGAAAACACTGACCAATGAGAGGTGACGGCGCGAAGTTCGAGAGCCCGCAGCACGAGGCTTTGACAGATGGTCGGAACGGGCTCGAGCCGCGTTCGAAGTATTCTACAAATCACGAAGCGAGAACATTCCGGATTCTTTTTTACTACGTAACAGTGATATTTTTAAGAAAAACGCTATTCACCTTTACTTTAGAACGTCTGAAGAATATTTACTCATTATTCGGACCCGAAATAGTAAGTAATTTAACCGTGACGGCCGTTTTAATTTTCTAGTGTGCATGACACCTTGTGCATAACCTTGACATAACCTTGATATGTCAAGGTTATATTCAAGGTTATGTCAAGGTTATGTCAAGGTTATTGATAATATTCTTCATATTTCTCTAACAAACATATCCCTTACGTCCTTTAACACGATTATTATTTATTATTATTATCACTATACACCTTGCTTAAAAATTGCATATGTTGACCTTGACATAACCTTGATATGACCTTGACATACCCTTGACATAACCTTGAATATAACCTTGACATATCAAGGTTATGTCAAGGTTATGCACAAGGTGTCATGCACACTAGAAAATTAAAACGGCCGTCACGGTTAAATTACTTACTATTTCGGGTCCGAAAAATGAGTAAATATTCTTCAGACGTTCTAAAGTAAAGGTGAACAGTGGTTTTCTTAAAAATATCACTGTTACATAGTAAAAAAAAAATCCGGAAAGTTCTCGCTTCGTGATGTGTTCAATACTTCGAACGCGGCTCGAGTCCGTGCTGACCATCTGTCAAAGCCTCGTGCTGCGGGCTCTCGAACTTCGCGCCGTCGCCTCTCATTGGTCAGTGTTTTCCGTTAATAACTCGTAAACAAAGCCGCAGATTGCATTTTCGCAAAGGAAAAAGTTACTTCAAATGACCTCAGCTACCCCTCATTTTCGGCTGTTAAAATAATTATGGAACACCCTGTATAATTAAGAAAAAATTACTCAGAATCATGCTGCCAATAACGTTAAAAAATCACTAAAATACTAACCTAAATAATAACCTTGGTGTATTAGATATACCACCGCAACTTCGATGGAAACGCTGCGGAAATCTCGGAAAGATGTGCTCGCTTGATAACCTCGGATAACTTGGCACATCGTTTCCCTTTCGTCTCCGATCGCACAGCGAAAGTGGGCTGTAGCCCGAACGATAACATCCCCTGTATTTATACGGAAAGAGGGGCCAGTGTTTTTCTTTAATTCGCGGTCGTCTCGGTTCCTAGACTTTCGTGGACCAGCTCGAACCCTCGGAACGAGGAACTGTCTCGGCGTTTGCTCTCCTCGCTCATCGAAGACATTCCACTGTGCGCTAACAAAATAAACGCAGAACCGACGATAAAAGTCTGCAGATCAGTTTTTCAACACGTGGCTTGTTCTCTTGGATCGTTTGCCACAGATTTTTCTACCGACAGCATTGCGAAAATATTGAATATTGAATATTGAACTCGTTGTCTCATACTCTAAAATGGGCAAAAGCATGTCTATCCCTTTTGTTTTATTTAATAACATCTGCTCATCCGTAGATAGTTTGTTAAATTGTTAAAAAGTAAGCAGCTTTGCAACTGATTTCACCAATCACGTCGCTCATAATACTTGTTATGTATCATTTTAAGGCTTATTTATTGCTTTATTCAACTGCCTCAACAATACTGACAAGCAATACGATCCATTAAAAAATTCTTTATAAATCATGAGGCGAAAGAGTTTCACTGTTATTCCTGTACCAATAAAGAGCCGATTTCATTTATATAATGCATTAAATCAACAGAATAAGAGGAAGTATATGTGGATAACAATTAAATAAAGAAACGAACAAATGATTGACTTTTTTGTTGTCACAATTTAAAGCTACTCTACTAGACGGTCCAGTTGCTGATTATTAGAAAAAATATGTACATTTAATCCTCAACTTGGGGGACTGTATAATAATAAAACTAAAACAAAACTCTGTATTAAAAATACGCATTAAATGTATCTCCAAGACTTATCGTTCACATTTATTTTATTAAAAATGCTTCCATTTTTAAAATGAATACATTGCTACAAGATTCTTTTTTACAAAATTATAGCGACATACATACTTTTTGCGTTCGCTCTATTCTATGACATTCGGTTATATTAAGATATTGTTATAATTTTTCATAATATTGCGGATACTTTTAATTCTCCTCGCCGGTGAACACATTTATAATACATGTAAAACGATACAAGAACTTTCAACCGAATTATTTATTTATAACTAATTGTAAATCTGAAGAAGTCTCGTTTTGTACGTTTGTCTTCACTGACGTCTACCATCGATTTTCTAATCTTCTTCTTCTTCAACAACTATTTACTGCCGATCGGAAATCACAATCTCGATTCGGAAGTCGACCTCCCTATAATTTTCTGATATTTGCTACAAAATTTAATATTATCATCGTAATACAAACATTTTCAAAGTTGTTCACGAAATGGCCAAAAGATGACAACATTTTTCGATTGGACATCGCAGATGACATTTTACTTTAAGTCACGAATCTTTTGGTGGAATTCTTTCGATGTAATTATCGCAACATTTTCCCTATTGTTATCTTATATAATATGTAATATTATAAGGATTTAGGAGGATATTGAGCAGTGAAAAAGCACAAGATTTAACTCGAAAACTTATTTTTATAACATATATTTGAATGACAAAATGATATACAAATGGTTTCTTTCGGGATGAACATCAGCTTAACGTGTGAAATATGTTTAAGGTACTATGAAGCACGAGAATTTGTCAACTTTATATCGATATCTGAAAATTTCCAACAGCTTTGATGGTCTGAAATGCATACAACATATGTGCTACAGCAGCTTTTTACAGCTACATATTGGGTTGCTGCAAAAGTAATTTCGTTTTTTTTTCATAAGCTATATATTTAGAAACCGGAAATTACAATTTGCAACAACTCGACGCTTTAAAAATCACAATTTAGAAAAAGTACCACTGTGCTCCATGATTGGCGTTTTAACCATAAAAATTGACGTTTATTGGCAATGCGTTGAAACCTGCTACAACGAAGGCTCGGCAATTTCCTATCGAATAAATACAACGACGAGAATCGATCGAAGAATCCGTATGAATAGAAACGACGTTTCAACCCGTCCTCTTCGTGCTAAGTAAGCAGATTAACTTCTTCTCCATGCTGGATGCTCGCGAAACGTTTCCTCTGCCGTCGACGGTCGCTGTTTGCTCTGGAAACGTTGCCACAAAAACAGAGAGGCACGTACACCGAAGTGGATGGCGCAGGGGGATGAACGCGGGAGAATGGGAGGAGGGCAGCATGGGACGAAAAGGGAGGCATTAGCGTGCCATCAAATGTTTCCGGTCGCTCTTGTCGCGTCCATCTTTGTTTCCCGAGGAATATTCACGGTAAAAGCCATCGATAATGGATCCTTATTAAATAAAAAAAAAAGGAGAGCAAAACAAAAAAACGTTGGGAAGCATAAAGCAGCGCGTCATGGAAACGCCTAATGGTTCCAACCGGCGGCGACGGGGCTTTTGTGCGGGAGTAAGCTCCTGCAATGGCAGGATTCGAAAAAATGGGCCGCACAACGACCCGCTCTTCTCGCCGATTAATAGTAATTAATGCGTGCGAATGCGACGAAAGGGAAACAGCCCCGTGTATGCCGGTATTCGCGGGAACCGCGAACTTGGGACCTGCACCGTTCCCAAGCGTAAATCTCAAACAAATGTTGCGATCATCTGTGCCGACTCCGTCCGTGCGAATCGGAACAACGCGCGGCTTGTAATTTCAGCGATCTGCCGCGACAACTGTTTTCTAGCAAATTTTCTGTCGATTTTGTGGACACTCTTAGGCCCGCTGCTACTTTTTAACCCTTCACACTCGAAGCCATTTTAACACTAAATCTAAAATAGCTTTCCCGACTTAGTGCATTTCATGTAGAAATTATATCTATTACTGCACTTTTGATAGGTTTTTTAAATATAAACGAACTTGATAATGTAAAAATTATTTTGGAGCATGATGTAACAATTTTTTTGTAGTGCAAAAGGTTACCACTGAACCTAAACTAATGCGTGTACGTAATTAACGTGTATTGTTCTTAAAACGATGGAAAAACTGTATTTATTTAGGCCATTTTAGACCATTTTTATTATATTATAATTAAGTACTTAATCATTCTCTATAAACAAATCTTTATGATTTCAGCAACACTTCGAAACAAAAAATATGAAACCGATCATTTTGACCTGCTTGGTAAGTTAGTATTAAAGGGTTAGTAATTTAGACCTTTCTTAATCCATTTTTCATCGATTTTCGTAAATGGATGAAGATTCAGTTTATAAAATGTAAAAAAGTAAACGCAAAATTTAGTAGAATACTATCTGTTGCCACCAATTTTAAATAGTTGCAAGAGCTTAATGAATTTAACCCTTTACTCTGGAGGCCATTCTTAGCTCAAAATCCAGAATGGTCTTTATGATTTTATATAACTTTTTATATAACTTTATATAACTTTATATATATTATAACTTTTTATATAACTATATATATAACTTTATTATAACTTTTTATATAATTATATATAACTTTTTATATAAATTAGTACATTTTATACATACGAAACTGAGTCTTGCGACTCATTCAGCAGTTATACAATTAACAGTTTCTTTAAATATGAACAAATTTGGTAATGTAAAAATTATTATAGAACGTGATATAACAATTTTTAGCGGTCACCATTCGAGTGCAAAGGGTTAACATGTTGAGTGACTCGTCGGTTACATATGAGTGACTATATTTGACTAGGTTTTCAAACTCATTTTTATTGTAACATTGTTGCGCGAGCGACCACGTACTTGCTGCATAATTAAATAACCAGGTCGTATTATAAAATAAACTGAAATTATTTATTACGAGAGGAGGTACTCGTGTCACGTGCATTTCAAACGAAGTCTCGGAACTGACATTGCGTTGTTCCTGTTACAACGACGTTAAAACGAAGCTGTCATCTCATTTAATGCATCGATATCAATATACAAGATATATTCTGTAAACATTCATCGATTTGATTAACTGTTTATTCATTGATCATTTCGTATAATTTTTCAATAAATCTTATATTACACTTTTAAAAAATGTTAGAATTATGTTCAGGGACGCGTGAACTTGTCAACAAACATGGAACATAAATGTTCATTAACTGCACAGGACATCCCATACGTGCTTTCTTTACCGACCAGCGTCCGTGTTCAGGATACTGAAAGAACTTTCAAAATCGTAAAATTTATTTATTGTTACATCAGAGTCTGTCCGAACCTGTAAAAAATTTATGAAATTACGACACATATTATGGCGCAGTATACCAATATAAAACTATTCCAAGGATAGCAAAAACGGAAATCTATCTTCAAACATGGAAGGAAAAATAATATCAAAGGGGAAGAACAATACAATGTAACAATGTCCGAGAAAACTTGAATAAAGGTACATGCTCAACTTCGACATTTCTATGTTTGCTGCGATCACCTCCAGATTCGAACATTTCCGCGAGCAATCCAGAAATAAAATGTGTGTCTCGTATCGACAAGGGTCCGCGTCATCGACGCAAACATCCAGAGCAGCTCTCAGTTTCTTTTTTTTTCAATACGTTTATTATTTTTTAAACAATAATTTTAACCGCTCGTTTATTTCAATCGTTTTACATACGTGGATAGTTGTGTAGAGTGTAGACGTTAGCTTACAAATAGGTTAGTTTAGTTTTCCTTTATCCATACATAACGTGTTTTATACGTATGCTCCTGTCTCTTCTCGTTTACGCGCGTTTCTTTGTATACGTATGCATGTAGGTATGTATACATATGTATATTTATATATATTTATATATGTGTGCGTGTGGGTGTTACCGCGTGTTCATGTTCGTGTACGTATGTCGCTCGACTGTGCGTTTTGGCTCGTGCCTCTGTATGTATGTATATATGCATGTATGTATGTATGTATGTATGTATGTATGTATGTATGTATGTACGTAGGTATGTAAGTATGTATGTACGTACGCGTCGTCTCGTGTGTTCACTCTTTGAGGCAGATTAATGGCTGCCCCCTTTTAATTAGGTAATTAATATATTACACATAGCGTCTCTGCTTCCGTTTCTCACTAAACTTCTCCCCCTCCCCCGTTTCAGCCCCACTGTCGTCAACGTTAAACGATCCTTGAAACCCTCTCTCTCTCTCTCTCTCTCTCTCTCTCTTTCTCTCTCTCTCTCACTCTCTCAACCCTCCCCCCGAAGCCCAAACCAACCCCGCATCCTTACCATCCTTACCTCTCAAACCACCACCCATCGATCCTAAACCCGGTACTCGTCAGCAGCGGAATCGCTCGAGGAATTATAGACGGATTTAAGTGCCATTTGCCCTTCCATCGAGGCGACTGGAAACGAGATCGAGCGCGTTCGCGACTCGACCGACGATCGAGCGACGTCCGTGGTAATGACGCGTTTCGTTCGGCGTCCTCCGTTTACGTTTAGGTTCGTGCGTGTATATACAGGTATCTGTGGCAGACCTTCGCGAGCCTCGGTTACGTACCCGGACGTGTCAGAGGTCGTCCGAAAACAGAAGCGGCGCGTACCCGGCGACGCGGCGAGAGAAACTACGCTCTCTGAAGAGGACGCGTTCGTCCTTCGTGCGGGGACTGCTCGTTTCTCCGCGCACGTTTTGACAGAATGATCGATAATTCGAGGCCAATCCGGTATCGCGTTTTACATTTAGTTCCTCGGATGACCGACCAAATCTGCGAAGCCTTAACACTTTGACGGCCGGTGTCACGAACGAGTGATCCTTAGATTTTCGTTGTCAGCCAATGTCACGCGAACGTGATCTCGTTGTTCATGATTCTCTCTCTTGTCAGGTTAATGCTTCTCAATGCTTCCTAACCCCTTGGCTTATCGTTTATTCTGCAGCTACAGCGACCGGAATTGTCGAATCGATATATATATATATATATATATTATAATATAATATATTATATAATATAATATAATATATATATATAACGGAGAAGAATAGAATTTTATTACAAATTAGAGAAATCAAAAGTGTTTGAAAATCTACGATTCCCCCAGCTAGAGTTTTATCGCACTGAACTCTTCAATAACAATAGCAATTTGGATTGTCTTCCGAGACTGTTATGTGAAAGGGTATTTCAAAATTTCTAGTGAGTGTAACACAGCCGTTTAGAAGCTTGTTTCCGATAAGTAATGTGCTAAATCATGTTTCCCCTTAGTATCATTTGTGCTACATGTATCGAGAACATGGTGCTCGCGTTCCAGCTCATTTACGTGTACGCTGTTACATCGGTGTTACAGCATGTAACGCGCGATTCTGAGACAGAAACACACAGGTATAAAGTGTTTATATGTGTGACGAAATCGCGTCGATTGGAATTTCTCTGGGTGAAATGGAAGTATCATGAGATTAAGGGTCGTCAGTTTGTGTTCCGCCGATAATATTGTTTAGGAACAATGTTTTACAAACACGCAATAAGGTTGTACGAGTATGCGATAGTATTCGAAAATACTGGCGGAAGCCGAGAAGTTTTCTAAAGGCATCAGTGGTCGTCAAAATGTTAATACTTCGTTCATATGATTAAATTTTTATTTTCAAATTTGCAACACTACTTTCACGAGGGAGATAAAATATTGTTGTATAAAAAAAGATTAATCGTAGACTTGTATCCCCGGTAACGATGACAACTCGTTTCTCTTTTCAATCTGTAAGATTTACACTGCACAGTAGTCTCTGTTTAACAAGAAACTAACTGAAATATTTTCTCGACTAATAGAAAATAGAAACACTTAAAAACAAACAAATTTCATTAACCCCTTGAACGCAATTATAGGCTACGTATTTTAAAAGGCGACGCGCGTGAGAGCAACTTAATTTTATGGGACAATAAAAAGATCTTAGATTTGAGTCCATTGAACGAGGACTACTGTTTCCCAATGCTATGTATGGTGCCGTGCATTTGGATATGGCTGCGAACGCCATTTTGCAACGTTGCCAAGGTGGCACAGTAGATGAACAGGGGAAAGTATAATAAAATTGGTCCGTTCGCGATCGTACGTTTCTACTTATTCTAGAAATAATATTCTTAACGTAACTGTACCGAATCTTTGAACATTATACATTTCTGTTCATCAATTTACAGAAATGTCAGCCAAATAAACGTTAAGCAAATGATATTGAATTTAAGCGTGTAAGCAAGTTTTACCTAAATATTACATAGCAACGAATCATCGGTGAATATGCCAATTGTGTTTTCACTTTCGATACAGACAAGGGATATAAGTCTAGAATCCAGCCGTACACAATGCAAGGTTCAGCAATTTCGTAAAGTAAACGAATCGAAATAAATTCTCGAAGCCAATCGTTTCCAATCAGTTGTGTTGATTATTTCCAAACAGACAGAAATACGTTTGAAAATGGAATCTGCCACGCGGTCCAGTCAGGACTCGCGACTTCGACGGTGAACGTCGCCGTTGAACCGTTCCGTTTTCAATCCGGGACCTCTGCAACCGGTTTCCCGTCCACTAGGCACTACTGTCGCAGAGTGTGATGTATAAAGGAATTCGTAAAAGTTACTGTACAGTCTATCGTATGCTTCGGTGGGCCGCGGAGGCCTCGCGAGGGCCGGCCCGCGCTGTAAAATGATCGCTCTGTCGAATGATTGCCCTGGGCGACGTTGTTCGACGTTGTTCGACGTTCTTCGACGTTGTTCGACGGTGTTCGACGGTGTTCGGCGTTGTTCGTCAACGAGCAAAATGATCGCCGCTCGATCGCTGGCTCCCGCTCCAACGAACGTCCCCATCCGTGGAACCGTGAACGGAATTATGTTCGCGAGCTCGAGACGGTTCGTTTTGATTGTGACTCGCGCCGAACGAAGAGAAGAACGATCCGATTCGCGTGCGATAACGAAAAACCCAAACAAATCGAGGAAATGAGAAATGCGCGACACGGTATACGGACACGGCGGGCAGGTGGCACTCGTTTTCTGAGACACAGCAGACACAGATACGCGAGAAACAAACAACAGGCAGACAAACAGACAGACAGACGAACAGGCAGACTAACAGGCAGACAAACAGACGGACAAACAGACAGGCAGGCAGACTGGCAGACAGACAGACAGGCAGACAGGCAAACAGACAGACAGACTACGGACAGATAGACAGACGAACAGATAGACAGAGAGATCGGCATTTGAACAACGTTAGAGACTTCTCGGTGATTCGTTGTTGTTTATTTGGAAAACAAATTCTTCTTCGATTCTTCGGTGACCTAAGTTCATCCCGCCTGTTCACTCGCACCATAAACTCTCTCCCAACCACCACCACCACACACCACCACTCGCGACTCCGTCGGAGCACTTCGTTTCTCGTTCGCGCGCATTTATGATTCGTCGACACGCGTGTCGTTTCGCCAGGAGTGATCGTGAAATGGCAATAATCGGAATAGTAGTAGTAGTAGTAGTAGTAGTAGTGGTAGTAGTAGTAGTAGTAGTAGTAGTAGTAGTAGTAGTAGTAGTAGTAGTAGTAGTAGTAGTAGTAGTAGTAGTAGTAGTAGTAGTAGTAGTAGTAGTAGTAGTGGTAGTAGTAGTAGTAGTAGTAGCAGTAGTAGTAGTAGTAGTAATAGTAGTAATGGTAGTAGTAGTAGAAGTAGTAGTAGTAGCAGTAGTAGTAGTAGTAGTAATAGTAGTAGTAGTAGTAGTAGTAGTAGTAGTGGTAGTAGTGGTAGTAGTGGTAGTAGTAGTAGTGATAGTAGTAGTAGTAGTAGTAGTAGTAGTAGCAGTAGTAGTAGTAGTAGTAGTAGTAGTAGTAGTAGTAGTAGTAGTAGTAGTAGTAGTAGTAGTAGTAGTGGTAGTAGTAGTTAGTAGTAGTAGTAATAGTAGTAGTAGTGGTAGTAATAGTAGTTGTAGTAGTAGTAGTAGTAGTAGTAGTAGTAGTAGTAGTAGTAGTAGTAGTAGTAGTAGTAGTAGTAGTAGTAGTAGTAGTAGTAGTAGTAGTAGTAGTAGTAGTAGTAGTAATAGTAGTAGTAGTAATAGTAGTAGGTAGTTTAGTAGTAGTTGTAATAGTAATAAATAATGGTAACAGTCGCGATAACAATAATGGCAAGTACAATGGTAACGATAATATTAATTACGATGAAGGATCGCGTCGTGATAGCAACGTACAATAGTAAATCGCAACGAACGCCGACGTGGCCCACGGCCGAACACGCCGTTCGCCGTTCCACGTTCTCTTACCCCTCTTCCTTCGTCAATCTCCACGCTCCGTATGTACATATGTATACTTAACAATCGTTTCGCACCTTTGATACAACGTTGCCAGTGAAAACGCAACAGCAAACGATGACAGCAAATGATTCGCGAGTCGACGCGATCGGCCGACGTCTCGTCAACTGCACGAACCGAAACGTACCTTAACGAACGTAATCGAACCAGAACGGTTTCAAGAACCTTGGAATTAAGAACCGCTACGCACGATCGGATCCGCGTGATCCGAATATTCGAACACAATTAGTAACGTTCGATTAACAAAGTCAACAACCGGGGCGACTCAGCGATCGCGCCAACACAGTTTTCGGCGGACTTCGAGAGTACTTCGCGCGGGAATTCGTAATTTCGATCGGTCCGAGCGATTTGGCGCCGTGAGAGCGTTAAAAATCGAGCGATTATGAATTTCAAACGATCCCCGACAATTCGGGAATTTCTGTTTTCCATCCTCCAATTAGCGAAGCGGGTCGATACAAAACCGCGCGAAATTACTGACGAACGAAAAGACGTGACAAAAGGGTTTGTCAGAGTGCGAATCGGTTCGATGCCGTCGCCGATCGATCGACAATGAAACGAATCCTAGGCAAGGTGAGCAAATACGACGCTCGGTTTCGTTCTTTCGATTGCGCGCTCTCTCTCTCTCTCTTTCTTAATTCTTTCTTCTTTCGCATACACGCACACACTCGACGCCGCGCAATCGGTACGCATACATATACAATTACATATATAATCGGGAACGAAAGCGGCTGAAAACTCTCGAGAATACGAGGATACTATGGCAGATCGCGTGAACGGATCCGAGGAAACGGTGGAAGCTCGAGGCCTCGGTGAACCGCGGAACCGCTTCCGTTTCCGAAGAAACCGACGCGGAGCGTCGCAGAACAACGCGACGGACACACCGCATCTCGTCGTCGAGAGTTTCGAGGAGCTTTCGTAGAATTAATCGAGACGCGATCGAGTAACAGAAAGAAGATCCTTTCGACGATCTACGGTTTACCTCGTTGCTCTTGCAGCTCCTACCACACCTGCCTCCTTTCGGTTCTCCCGTTCGCGTTCGTCTTCTCTCCTACTAATTTATTTTTCGTAATGCTCGATTCTCTCTCTCTCTTTTTCTCTCTCACACAACGTTCTCTTTAACAAATTCATCGGTCTGTATATCTCTCCGCTATGTGATATTCAATTCGCGCATCTCTTTCTCCCCCTCTCGCTCTCCATCTCTCATCACTCTTTTCACTCACGCTCTTTTTCTCTTCTTTCTCTCTTTCTCTCTCTTTCTCTCTCTATCGAATCATTCATGTAAAACATTCGCTCGACTTCGACGTACGCGAAACAGGCGATACAGACAGACATGCACACGCAGTTACGCAGGTAGACAAGGCAGGCAAACAGACAGACTGACAGACAGACAGACAAACAGACAGACAGTCGGTCGCACCACAATAAATACGTGTAATCAAATATTTATTCCAAGCCGACTTAATATAGGATAACAGCTTCTCCATCTCCGTTTGTATATCTCGTTTTAGGTCGTAAATCTAGAGGATTGGCACGAGTCCGCCGTACGAATCGATTAGTTAGAAAAAATCTAGAATCTTCTTAATTACCCGTAATTTTATCGTAAACATTTAACTGTAGATTCGATACGTTTACTTCCTTATAACACACGTTGCTCGTCTACGTTTCTTACGTACGGATATAACAAAATGTTCGTATGTTTGCTCATAACTTCACGCCTCATCATCATCACCACCACCATCATCATCATCATCTTTTTCATCACCACCACCACCATCATCATCATCATCATCATCATCATCATCATCATCACCATCATCATCATCATCATCATCATCATCATCATCATCATCATCATCATCAAATCATCATCATTATCACCACCACCATCATCATCATTATCATTCACCGTCAACTTCACTTCCCGTCATCATCATCACCATCACCATCATCATTTTCATGATCATCATCAGCGTCATGATCATCTTCATCATCACCACCATCATCTTCATGATCATCATCATCATCATTATCATCAACATCATCATCGTCGTCTTCATCATCATCGTCATCATCATCATCACCATCATTGTTATCATCATCATCATCATCGTCGTCATCGTTATCATTATCATCATTATCATTATCATCATCATCATCATAATCATTATTTTCATCAACATCATTATCATCAAGATCATCTACATCGTCAATATATACGACACTTCGTTACTGTTCATTTACAATCCTCCTCTCCGTTTTCATCTTCTTCGGCGTCTACTTCTTCGATTTCCTGTTTATGCCTATGTTCGCGTGTAGGTATGTGCGAGAGTGCATGTATGCGTGTGCGTGCGTGTCACGGTTCGTTCCTCCTTTCTCGCTCTCTTCCTCTTCCACCCCCGTGTCCGCTCTAAAACATTTCGAGCCATCTCGTCCGTGGTCGTCATCGAGTCGCGATACAGGAAGCGGAAAAGGGAGGCGAAAGCTGGAGCCGGGCGTCCAAACGAAACTGAGAACGATATAGACAGGCGGAGCCTTCGATCGAGAAGCCTCGCACCACCCTCGACACCGCGCGAAATCGAAACTGCGATCGGTGAACGTCGATCGGCAGACACGCTTATTCCCTCGGTCTGCTTCCCGTCGTTTTATTTCCAGCGAAATGCGTTCGACGAGACAAAGTATCGTTCTCCCTAAGAGCAAGCGTGGCTACTCTCCTCTGGCGAACTAATGGCGTGTCTCCGCTGGAAATTGCACTCGTTTCCACTGTTCCCATCGGTTATTGAAAAAACTCCAAAAATTAACCCCTTCCATTACTGAGTTCTACTATAGCCGTACTCGCTATACTGATCTGTTAGAGTAGGGCGAACAGATTTCATGGAAACCAGTGAAGCTGGAGTTCCATTCTTTTTCTTTTTGTGTAATAATATTTCAATTTCTACCACATTAAATAAGTTCAATTCTATGGAATTTTTGAGTCTTTCGTGTTGACGGTCAATGTCTTGTCACATTCGTTGAACTCTCTTTCGAATCTACGTCACGTGTCTTGCTCAACGTTTCAAGGAAAGGGGCTCGCCGGAGACGATATACGTTCTTTCGAAGTTCGTGGCGTTGTTCGATCGAAGCTCGAGAATCGCGTGCTTTAAGAAACGAATAGATAGACATCGATTAAAAACACGATCGACGCGGAATTATTCGTCTAGCATCGTGTTTCGCGTGGACGCCCATTTCTCAAATCACTCCCCCGGCCCCGCTGAAAACAGATGATCGCTTCTTCTCGTTCGCAGTGTTGCTAGCTTGAAACCGTAGAAAAGTGTGAGATACGGTAAAAAAAATCGTCTCTCGCGGCACACTCGACGAACACGTGCCGCGTCCTCTTCGCGGATGACCGTCACTCCTGTTCGAGACCCTCGTGGTTCTCGTAGACGAGAGTTGGGTGAAAATCGGGGGTGGATGCAGCACGGTTAAAGGCGACGAAGAAAGATCTTCGTTTCTGTCCACGATCGTCGTTCGTCGGCTCGGTCGCTTTCGAACGTAAAACTCGGGACGATCGTTTCACGGTCGTTCCTCGATCCTTCCGCCGTGATCCCCACCGTCCCTCCCCGAGGGACAAAACTCGACAACAAATATTCCACGGATGGCCCTCTCGAGGTGGCCGGAGCAATAAGTGTCTGATTGTCTTAACAATACTATCAGTTTTAAAACGTGTTCATTCAGATCGGGTCTCGTCCTCCTCTCGTTAACAGCGATGTGTCCAATTCGCACCGCTTTCTACCTACCGTGTTCTTTCCTGAATTCCCCTCGCTTTCATCGTCCTTCGCTCCAATCCCCTCCCCCTCCTCCACCCCCGCTCCTCCGCTGTCGCTTGGCTCTCCTCGAAATCGAACAAGAAATGTACACCGTTTCGTTCGAACGTTTCGTAATCGTCGATAGTGTTAGAGGTTAGCGCTCGATAATACTTGTAAGTGTATCCTTTAAATTAATTACTCGATATTTTACGTAGCGTTTATTATTTCATCGCGTTTATTTATCCTTAAGGTATAATGCTTGCTTTTTCATTACCGTTACTCGTTTATTGTTAAGTGATAATTTATTTATTACTGGGTTCTCTCTTTACGTGCTATCTCGTTACTCGTGTTTATTCACTATGCTTCATTACCGCTTGCAGCGTTTTAGCGTCGTTTATTTAGTTTAATCGTTTATTCAGTATCGATTAATGACTATTGTTTACCATTTTTTTTTTGCCATTTGCTTTAAGTAATCTACGCCCACCGTCGCCTCGTCTGTTTTCTCGTCCGACAGGCAAAAACGGTGCTCCCACGGGGCACCGCCCGTCGTTCACCTCCCCCCACCCCCTCCCCTAACCCCTCGTATTCTCCCTCGTCTCGAAAACACGCTTCCGTTCGGGTGGATCGATCGCGATCTATTCGATCCGTCGACAGGATCGAGAGAGCCGTCGATCTCCTTCGACCGAGCGCGATATAGAGACCACCGACGCGGGCGGAGAACAAAACGCACCCTAATATCGTTTTCTTCGCTTGAATTCTCTCCGACCCACCACGGCCATGTAGGTATTAGGTTTAGTTAACGCTATTTTTTTTTTCGCAACACTAGACGATAACATCATCTTACATTGTATATATAACACGTATGCAACGTTGAGCAAAGATTTCGATTTTTTCATCCGTTCGAACACACGAAGAGATTCCTAGCCCCTCCCCTCCCCAAAAACCCTCCCACCCAGCCACCATCCTACAGAACACCCTCCCTCCCCTTTACCCCTTCGGAACCGGGAACAAGGAGAACGAATAATATTCCGTTTCCGATCTCCAGGACCGCTTTATTTCGATAGGAACAGGAACCACGACGATCATCGCTCTTGTTTTCGCGGCGGTCGAATCGCGAATTTCGCGCGGATTCCGAGCATCCCAGACCGAGAGTTCGCTACGATGTTCTTCTCCCCGTTCGCGGGGCGAAAATGAAAACGTCGCGATGGCATCTCCGACGGCGGAGAGTCGAGTTCGTTTACGATCGAGGTGTCGTTCCGCGACGGTGCTCGAAACTCCGCGGGAAGCGACGCGATTCGAGCGGATCGGCCAAAGATCGGCAAAGAGGAGGGAACGGTGCGCGCGCGCGCGTGCGACGATAGAGAGGAAAGGTGTGTCCGAGGTGGTCGGGTTAATAAAAATTCCGAGTGGAAGCGGGAGATCGTTCAGTCGACTTGACGGCCTACGCGAAATTCGCGATCGAGAACGCGCGACGGTGTTTTTCTTCTGGCTTATTCGACGCGTCCGCCGGCCGGTTTTCTTTCTTTTTTTGTTTCTTTTTTTCTCCGTTAAATCTCCCTCCCCCGTACGTCGCGCGATTTCTCGCGCGAATGTGCCGCCGCCGTCACGATCCTCGGTCGCCTTAATTAATCTAAATTTTTTCCCGCGACGCGGCGTTGTACCTTTTTACTTTATTTGTTTTTCTTTTTCCTATGAAAACGTGAAAAATTGTTCCGTAGCAAAGAGATGAACCTTCCCATCCAGTTGATTCGACTATGGAAACGTTTCCCGTGTGATTGTCAAATGAATGATATCGGTCGCGGCGATGAGAAACCGAAGACAGGAAAACGGTGTCGTGCAAAAGAACGGTTTTTGCTTTTCGGAACCGTACGTCGACGCGATGGAACCAAGGTTCCCGTTTTCACGGTTCCTGTGAACGAGAAATGAACGGGGGGGAGTAGGGGGACGAACAAGAGAATCGGTAACACGGACGCGATGCGCGCGTTCGCGAGAACTTGTGTAAATGAAATGATCGTCGGGATCGGGGAAAAAAAAGAACAGGGAACAGAGAAACATTCCGACACCGTTTGCTTTACAGCCGCCCTGAAAAAACCCGGGAACGTTGCTCGATCGAGATGACGTCTGTGAAATCGTGCTATCGGGTGAAATATAAAATTCCCGTTTTGTAAAATGGAACCGAAATCCCAGTCGTTCGTCGTATTTGTTACGTAAATTCTCTTATGGACGGTTTAACATTAACTCTTTCACGTTCCCACGTTGTCGACGACCTCGATATACGCGCACATATATCGGTGTCGATTGATCGCCACGATTGTCCGTTCCTCACCACTCGGTCGTGTTTTTCTATCTCTTTCTCTCTCACTCACTCACTCGCTCTGTTTCTCTTTCTCTTTCACGCTCACTCGCTTGCTCTCTCTCTCTCTCTCTCTCTCGCACTCTTTCTTTTTATTCGACAACCAGCCAGTTTGTCGGTGTCGCACGGATCACCCCGAGAAATCGTCGTTTGTCAGGAATGCCCCACGGAAGACTTTAAGCTTCTGACGATACACAGTACACTTGTTTCATTGAGCGTTTTCGCGACTGTGACCCAGACCATGCCTGTCGAACGGGGTTTGCGAGGCTCGCGTTTCGAAAAGGACCGCGCGGATCTCCGGACGGGCGGCCGGAATCGACGTGGGATTGGGGGATAGCCGCAGAAGCCTCGACGAATCTTCGACGAGCGGTCGCGCTTAACCGAAAACGATAAGAAAATTAACAGAGGCAGCCGGCAGCAAGGCAGCTGAAGATCGGCGAAACGGCGATCGTCCACGGGAAACTCTGTGAATGTTTCGCGATTTCGACGTGATTCCGTGGTCTCGCGTTCGATCCCGAGTCCCGGCACGAGGGTCACAATCAGAAGGGTCTACCTAAAAGTAAATTATTCTTTTTTTTTCTTTCTTTTTACACGCTTACACGAGGTTTTATCACTAACGCGGATCATCCAGTTCCCCTTAAATGGTTTCGAAACGGTACACTTACAGTTTTCGTTATTTATGTCTACGCACAGTCGCGCGTAGCGTACGCGCGCGATCTCCGTTTGAAACGGGTTGCACGGGAACCGTGAGAAACTGGAAATACGAAGAACAGGAAGACGGATTTTTCACGCGGCTTCCGATCACGTGCCTCGGTCGCTACTGCATCGGAATTACCGAGCTTCGAAAATCGTTCAGGAACGTCGCGTGTCAGATTACTCGTCGGAGAAGGGACAAGTTTCTCGGCCCGTGCTTAATATGCAATAAAGCTCGCCGTCCCGATTAACTCCATTACTCTTTTGCTCGCGTCGGTATTATTAAATTCAATTGAATTCAATCGTACACTGGAAACGTTGCAACTTAAACGAAGCTAGAATTTATGCCTGAAAACAGCTGAACAATTCTCTTTTCTAACAGAGCGTAATTTATAATCCCAAATATATATATACATTAATGAAACGATTTTCTCTTTCTCAATATGTATGAGTAGAAGAAACATTTCAGACATTGATAGAAGAACGAAATGAAAATCAGAGTATCGCTTTAACCCTTTGAGTGCTATAAGCGCATATGTGTATTCAGCAAAAGTTACAGATGTCGACTGTAGCAGCATGCATACGTTTGATAAACACGGCATGCGTTTAGTAATTAGTAGACTACGAATTTTATGCACTTATAACAAGAACGAGTATTTGTAATTTCTGACACTACAAAAATTGTACTGAAATTGTAACAGTACTAAAGCTGCTAGAAAAGGATTAATTCTTTTAACCAACTTCTGCCTTCACAAAAAATGTTTGTTTTGTCCGATAACTAGCAATTGTTTCTATCTCGTATACCCGACAATAACCAATGTTATAAGCTCGAGAATACTACTTTCATATAATTTACTATGATCTATCCGAATAATTATGCCAACGCAATAGGACCACGGTTATCCGAACGAATCAAGAGGATTCAATTGAATGAAACATATTCTTCGTTTCCCTAATAGACTGATTTCATATAGACTCGTCAAATAAATCACTTTTCAAATGGCTCGCCCGAGACTAAGTCGTTTAAATACGAAACACATTAACCTAAGCCAAAATTCGAACGTTCAAAATAAGTACTCCAAATTAATTAACATATAATAATAATAATAATAATAATAATAATAAAATAATAAAATAATAATAATAATCCAAACAGAACCGATGCAACAACATTTCTCTTATACAATGTACAACCGAAGATAAAGTAAATCTCTAAAGAAGTTCTCAAAGAATAAGAAAAAGAAGAAGAAGAATCTGACTCGTTCATCCGATGGTACACCGAGTCGGCCGTGTAGAAAGGGTTAAAAGCGGGCGCGGTCGATCGTTGGAAATAAATATGAAAAGGGAGGGAGCTGAATTTGAAATTGGATCGCCTCCGCGGACTCCGGCTCGAGTTTTAATCAGTCGCCCAGTTGTCTCAGCGAAGGTGTAGACACACGGCCGCAATAATCGAGACGCGCCCGGCTCGGCCCGGCCCGGTCCGACCCGGCACGCTCGTGAGAATCGGCGCACCGGTGGAATCAGAACTTACTCGCTTAATCCATTTGCCCGTAGTTCGTTCCGTTCCGTTCGTTCGTTCGTTCTTGTTCGTTTACCTTACATGCTCGCCCTAATTTCCAAGCCCGGGGTTTACACTGCTAATGAATCGCGCGCGTCTACGGAGGCCCCGAGGCGACTGAAAAATTCAATTACCATGCGACGGCTATCCTTTCAGGCACTGAACACCGTGAAAAAAATACCCCGCGCTAGCCGGCCTCTGTGCCGTCGCACGGGAAAAACAGAATTATTCCGAGATCTCCGGCTGGGATAGAAGCCTAAAAAAAAAAATGGGAGACGCCGCGAGTCGCGTCGCGTCTCGTCGAAGCTGACCGCGCGAGGAACGCTCGCTGCTCGCCGTGGCTAAATGGATCTCCGTTAAATATTACTGAACGCGGCACACCGGTCGCAGCTTTTGTGGGATTGAAGCGGCCGGTTGATGAAATAACTGTGCTGAATAGCGGCGTGGCTTGAATGCGTCGGTTCCGCTGCCTCATATTTATCCCCGTGCTTCGCGATGCCAGATTCGACCGACTGACAGGATTCGAATGCCTAGGCGGAAACTCGTCCTTCTCCATAGCGTCGCGGCCTCGGCGACAACCTGATTTATTAGACGTAAGATCGCCGACGAAACACAGTTTTTCCTCGACAGTTCCCGGCTTTCGCGACATCCTCGGCATTTAACACCTCCCTTATCGTCGGCGTTTCCATCCCCGCTGACCACGAATCAACAGCGAGTCAACAGCGAGTCGAGTCGTTGCGTTGTAAAAGGGATTACGATATTTCTATCCTCGCCATATCGCGGCGTATTCGGCGACGCGCAGATTTTCGGCAAAGTGAAAACGCGATGAGCGAGGGAACAGAAATATTCGCGCTCGCTCACGCCGCTGGATATTCCCTTGTTAACATCCCGGGTTCCCAGCTGCCACGCAATACGCTTCCGCTTTGAAACAATATCTGTTAAGAAGGGAATGTTCCTTTTCGTCTCTGGTCGAGACAGCGGCGAGCCAGCGAACGATGCCAAAGTGAAAATAGTTGGTACCGGTTTCGCGGTCGTTTGGAGGCAAAACTGCATTTCCCGATGATCGCTGGAAGGTGAGGCGCGTGATCGGAATCGTTCGACGATTTTTAGGGTGAAACTTCCCCGCACTCGGGGGACGAACAGGCACGACAGTGCACGAAGCGCCGAGAGCGTTGCGCGGAGTGCAGCGTTTTATGCAGCTGCGTCGGCGCTTCGTTCATCCCCGTGTTGATTGCAACGATGCGCGATAAACGTAAAACGACACACACAACACACACCTACCGTAATCTATTACAATGTACACGATTATTCTAATTTTTTCGTGGCGGAGAACCAACAGTACGTCGATCCAGATCGGATCGGATCGGATCAGATCGACGTAGACAAATGATTAAATCAACTACGTTTTGCTCTTCTTTCTTCTTCACGCGTCACCTCGCTTCCTTCTTAGCGTTTGTGTTTCATTGTCATAATCGATTATCAACGGTTCTTTATTATCAACGAGTGGCAACTTAACGTACGACAACAACTACAATGTTATCACTACTCTCTTTCTCTCTCTCTCTCTCTCTCTCTCACTCTCTCGCGCTCTCACTCTCTCTCGCTCTCTTTCTCTCACACTCTCTCACTCTCTCTCTCTCTCTCTCTCTCTCTCTTGCGACCTCTAAGACCACAAAAATTCTCGTATCATGATTTAACCCGTTAACCGCGGACGACGAGTTTACTCGTCCTCCGTGTTCGTCTCACCCAGTAGCTATTCGCATTCGGTGCTCGCCGCTTATTAAAAAACCACCCGGTTAACCAGTCAGCAAGTTCGACTCGCTGCGCGCTGAAGACGTTCGTTCTTAAGGTTAATCGTATAGAGTTTCGCCGCTGCCTCGGTTGTCGACGAAAACGATGGAACGGTAGAAGAATGGAGCGCGAAGCTGTCGATGAACTTCAGCAAAGAGACTTTTTCCCCGTGATACGACTCGCGACACCGCGTTTGCGCACGAAACGTCGGCGAAATTTCGGCCGACGATCGAGCGATCGCCGAGTGTGATTGTTTCGGGCTGATCAATGAAAATGAATTCTTCAGCGCCGGTGGGACTTTCGTTGAAATTAATCCATGCGGAAAGTCTATGTCGGCGAGCTCGCGACAAATCGAACCACGTTGTGTCAGAAGTATCTTTTGCAAAAGAAAGGAACAAAAGTATTTTATTGTTATTAGGTATTAGGATGATCGATGAATTCTTGTCAATTCTTTCGTTCCGATTGTTCATACAGTTTCTCCAGTTTTTGTTTCGTTTTTGAGCGGCGGAATTTTGGAGAAAAGCTTTCGAAATTACGAGTTCGGTAGTAATTTATACGAACAATCGAATGTACTGTTTCTAATCATTCTTGTGCACAATGAACAATTAGCAAGGTATCGCACTCGGAACTATCTTGATTCCTTAACCCGAAGATTTCTTGCAAACTACGCGTGTCACAAGGCCCAGAAATTCACTCTGAAATTTTTAGCAAAGTATCAAATACGAGCAAATGCAAAAATGTAGTAATGCAAAAGCTATTTGAACTCATAGTATGATTCTATATCGTTTTCAGATGGACCTTAGAATAGACAATTCAGTGAAGAGAGTTAATCACTGAAAGGTTGACACATTGAAACATTCAGTTTGGTTTTCTATTGACACTATTTTTTAACCAGATACAGAAATTAATATTTTGTTGTGGTAAATCGAGAAAAATCAAATATATAGAATTATCGATTTATAGAATGCAAGAAACGTTGACCGATTTACATACTTATTGACATACTTATTTGACCGATTTACGTTGAATTCGAGACTATCAGAATTACATGATATGTAAGAACAATTGTAATATTTATCAACTGCTCTAAATGCAAGATTATGATCGAATTATACATTGCTGCAGCAAATTTTGAAACAAAGAGTATTAGACACTTTATAATATCAATTTTTCGATTTTACCTTCATTAACCAAATCGCCTCTATTCCGTTTTCCAAGATTCGCATCCAACGCGTTCATTTGCGTCCACTCGCGCCAAACGCGTGCATCCGCAAAGATACTCGGCACGAGGTGATAGTTCCAAGCGGGTTTCATCTTCCGCGAGCGTTCTCGTGCCGCGTCATCGATCCGCGCAAGGACAGGTGACACGGAACGGAACGATGCACCGTTCGAACTTCGTTCCGCCTCGTTCGCGGAAACTCTGGTCCCGTAGAAAAATTCTATTTTTTTCTTTCTCGTTTTTTTTTTCAGATCCGGGCGTAATTCCGTGACCCAGTTTCTCGAGGACAGTAACGCCGTATATTACACCGCCCGGTGACGCTCGCGTAATAACGTAGCTACGCGCGACGCGTCCGCGTTTGAAGTCTGATTTTAAGCCGCTTCGTAAATTAATAACCAGGGCATAGGAAGACGGAGGCGCGGCCAACGAACAATGCGTCGCCGTCGCGCCGCGCAACGGTACCCTGAGCACAAAACAACCCGTTCACGTCGCGTCGCCCCCGTGGCCTCCGCTGCTTTTCCGAACTCATTTCACGCTTCGATGTCGACGTTTTCCACGGCTAGTTCGAGACCCTCCCGCAGAGACACGCGAATCGGATTTTCAACCATCGCTAGGACTTCGAATCCTGCAACGATATTACGCGGCACTGGTCTGCCCTGCGTAAGACAATTAAAAGGAATCTCAAAGGAAATACGAGTATAGGTCGTACAAAACTATCGTATACAGTAAGAAAAAAATCATTAAGAAGTTGAATCAAAATTGTGATCTACAATAACGCAGAAGAAGCTGGATTTGATTTTAAATAAAAATTACGATGGTCTTGTATAGAAAGCAATGTGACAAGAGATAATCGAGAGAAGACCATCGGATGCCCGGAAAGTACAATCGACGTCTTCCGTTCCACTCTTCCGTTCCAAGCACCTCGGTCATACGTGGTCGCGCGCGGATATAATCGTCGCAAACCACGTGCCGCAAAGTCCAACGATTTGCGTCGGCAATCCCGGCAGCGCCGCGACCCTCTCGGCGAGCGAATCGTCTTGGTAAACGCGATCGGTGCGCCGACCTCGCGCAATTAACATTCGTTAAACCTACGCGTATATATTAAATATACAATTATACCGTTATACTTAACGTGAGCAAATAAATTGATTATTACACCGCTTCGACGCCCACATCTTCTCTCCTTCGACACTGTTCTTATCGCCGGTGTATAAACGAGTCCTCCTGTGTGTGTACTTGTTAACGTCCGCGCGAGCGGGCCTGTGCACGCGCGGACAAAGATGGATGCGTGAAAAATTCAGTTTGTTGCGCGGGTTCCTTCGTCTCCTTCGGGGTTGAAAAATCGCGAAAGACGAGTAACGACGGATCGAAGGAAATTCATGGGGTGTGCGACGGAGCTGGATAATCTTCGGGAACGTCCCCTAAACCGCTCATATGCTTTCATAGAAAATTAATTTCGTTGAATGCGCCTCGACATCCTCGACGACCTCGCGGATCCTCGTTCTCGCGGGCAGCGTTCTCGCCGGCGAGACCAAACGTTTATAGTTTACAGTTTACGGTTTACGGTTTACAGTTTACAGTTTACAATTTGCAGTTTACATTTTACATTTTACAGTTTACAGTTTATAGTTTACAGTTTACAGTTTACAGTTTATAGTTTACAGTTTACAGTTTACAGTTTATAGTTTACAGTTTACTGTTTACAGTTTACAGTTTATAGTTTACAGTTTACAGTTTACAGTTTACAGTGTACAGTTTACAGTTTACAGTGTACAGTTTACAGTTTACAGTTTACAGTGTACAGTTTACAGCTTACAGCTTACAGTTTACAGCTTACAGCTTACAGCTTACAGCTTACAGTTTACAGTTTACAGTTTACATTTTACAGTTTACTCGGCCCTGCGCTCGACCATCTTGGGAGACCGGACACCGGAGATGTCAGGCGTGAGTCCGCGTGTCAGTCGGATCAACGTCCTCTGTCAAGCTGTCCAGCGTCCCTCGTCGCATCTCGCCGGTATCGATCCGCTCGCGCGGGATCGTTCGGGCCGATGTATCGCGTGCTGTCCGGATCGAGCACGGAACGTAATATCGCGTTGAATGGCAGTCGGTGGTCCTCCGGTTGACTCTGGCGACGCGACCACCCCGTCGCCCAGCCCTGGGGAGCAGCGTTCTCTTCTCATCGATCTCCCCGTGTGGATAGGAAAGTTCGGCTACGGTTCGATCCCGGCGACGATCCAAGGATCCCGCCGGGTAACAGGGTTTCGATGGTCCGACAAAGTTCACCGGAGAGATTGAACACAGTTAACGGAATTACGAACGGAACGGAGTCGTTGTCTTCGTTACGATAAAAATCCGAAATCGGCGGTCTCGCCCGGAAAGTAATGGCATCGTCGACCGAGAGAATGCGCGCCGGCCCACCGGATTGGTTGTCAGCGAATCCGAGGCGGACAGACGTTCCGTTCGGGCAGAGACGCCGGCCAAGCCTCGATCGCGATAAGGGAGAGAAAAGCACGAACGTCCGAGTCTCGTTGGCCGTTTCCGGCGTACCAAAATCTCTCTCGGATTGCTCTTTACCCTGCGCTCCCTCCCTCCGTGCTCCTGCCAACCACTGCCGGGTCGGATCCAACGACGAAACGGTCCCTGTCTCTGTCGAAGCCCTAACAAACTGGTCGGGGCAGCGCAGACTGTCCTTCTCGGTTGGCAGTTCTTGCGGATCCTGATTTCATGGTGTCGAGCAGCGGGAAGGAGTTCCGTGCATCCTCTGGAACTCGATCGATCACCGGATTTCAATCGCAATTAAATATTCCCCGTCCCGTCGACGAGTTCGTCTCGATGATCACCGGTGATTCCTTGTCGGAGTGTCATTTAGCTCAGGCACGGGCGCAGATTGTTCAACGATCCAAAGACCACGCCCAGTCAGTGCACTCTGCATGCAGAGAACAAGGTGGGCGACGTCGTTGCTGCCGATGCTACAAGATTAAAGTCGTCTCTCGTTAGCCCCCAGGCTTCGCCCAGGGGGGACGATCTCCGACAGTCGTCGCCCGTGCCTGAACTAGCTGCGATCACCGGTCGAAGAATACGCGGAGATCAAAACAAAAGTCTAGAAAAGAGGAAACAAATGGAGGAATATTGCAGCCGCCGCTCGTCCTACGGAACCTTCGAGTTCGCCGGCGCTATCGATCGATTTGCTTCGGACCGATTGCTATCCCTCCGTCGCAGACAGCGGTTCTTCTTCGTTCGGCGAGGTCCTCGCGACACGCGAAACATTCCCGAATTTCCAGCGATGGTTCCCGTTTGTGCTTTTTCGTTTGTCGCCGCGCATGCGTCTACGCGAGCGAGCGGCCGCGGACGCAGGCGCCACCCGCGCAGAACGACAACGCGATGGTCGATCGAGAGAATGCGAATGAGATATCGCGCCGTGCGCTCCCGAGCGCTTGAGATCGTTCCATATATAATACTACTCGCGTAATAGGTGCGTTTTAATCTCTATGTATGTAATACCTATATTACGTGCACGCGTGGACACAGAACGGATGTTCACGCGCGCCCTGTCTCCCTTTCTCGTTTCGCTAATTCTTCTCCCTGGTTTACGTATAAATATTTTGCACGCGTCCCCCATCGGGCGTGTACGTGCGTGTATTTTTATTTTCGTATGCGCGCGTGTCTGTGTGTGCGTGTGTCTGTGTGTGTGCGCGTGTATGTATTAATGCGCGCGTGTCCGCGTGTATGCGCGTGCGAGTACGTTACGCGTAAGTTGCTCGCGCGAGTTGCTTTCGGTTAATTTTTCTCGGTATACGCGTACGTGAACGTCATTTTACTTGTTAATATAAAATCGGCAGTTCGGGCAGTTCGACGTCTCGCCGCACGACTCTAGCCTTACGTATGAAACCAGATTTACAAAAATACGTTGCGCGTGTGTTTCGCGTATTTGGCACTTTTTCTCCCCTCTCTGACCTTTCCTCGCCCCCCCCCTCCTTTCCTGCTCCCACCCAGCCACAGCCAAAACTAGTTCTCGCTCACACTCATTCCAGCATTTCGCACCCGGTCATCGTTCTTCCTTCATTCTCGTTGACGTGCAACATCATGCAAGCTTGACCACGCACGCAACTATACATACATACATTCTTGCACTCTTTCCCGTTTCTCTCTCTCTCTCTCTCACTCACTCATTCTCTCTCTTACTCCCTGCACCCTCATCGTTCGCAATCGATCAAATTACCTTTTCCCTTTCTCCTCTCTCGCTTTTCCTTTCTCACAATATCTCTCAATTTCTCTCACATTCTCTCTCTCTCTCTCTCTTTCTCCCTCGCTTTCTCTCTATCTTTCTCGCACTCTCCCTCTCCCTGTGCCTCTCGGTTGCGAAGAGTCCGGCACAGAGATCCCTAGGTAATCGTACTAGGTCCATAGTTCGGAGAGGGAAAGGTCCACGCCACGGATACACCGGATACGTCGAGATGAGGACGACGAACCAGTCACCTGAACGAATCGCGTACACGAATCCTCTCCTTCCTGCTCGGTTGCGGCCCGCGCGAGGAGAGTCCCGCGCGAGCGTCTGTCGTTCGTTTCATTTCGGTCTCCGGACCGAGGTCCCGTTTGTCTGGAGACTGTCATGTTTGGCAGCAGCAGCAGCAGCGACGATCGAGAGAGGGACCATCTCCGCGTCGACGCGAAAATCGGCAGTTTCGATGGCGGGCGGCGTCTACTGGACGACGGCGGCGGCGACGACGACGGCGTCGACGACGAGGACGGCGACGTCGACGACGACGACGACGTCGTCGAGAACGACGACGACGACGAGGACGACGACGACGACGGCGACGACGTCGACGACGACGACGACGACGACGGCGACGACGACAACGAGGACGATAACGAAGACAAAGACGATGGAGACGACGACGACGACGCCGGCGACGACGCGGCAGCAATAATAGCCGCCGACGCTGCGAACGCGGCGCGAGGCCGCGCGGAATCGTCGACTAGTCCTCCTCGGGACCCATGTTCATCTGCATCATCTTTTTCTTCGCGATCTTACTGTACTTGATGTCGATCGGCTTCGTCGTGTCGTAGAGACTCGGCGCCTGAAGAATAATCAACACCGTTCCCACCACGCACGCCACCGTGAATATCCACAGGAAGATCCGGTCGAGCACCATCGCGACGTACTTCCAGTCCTCCTCCACCTGCAAGCAGAGAACGCGAAACCGAATTATTAGTTTTCATAGTTTCGCGTTTATTCATTTGTGGAAACAAATCCCTTTGGGTAACAAATACAAGATTACGAGTTATCGATTAACGATAGGAATCGAGAAGACGATGCATCTGACGCTTCAAACACGATCGGGCAGAAAACAAATTCAATTAAATTAAGATTTCTAACAATCTTGTTTGGTCTGTTACTCGTCGTATAATCTGTACAATTTGATATGATACTCTTGTTTTGAAATGGTATGGTGTCTGATGGATATTCGAGATGTGATAAAATAAAAACGTAATACTAATAGCAGGCAAGAAATGGACCAATTGACGATTTTAAACGCATTTGCTTCTTTAACCCGAGAAAGATAACCTACGTCGCAGAGGCGCCTGCGAAGACTGTTGATTTTTGTTAATTTTTCATAGAGGTCTAGTGATTTAAGTTTAAAATTACTTAAAATATAAAAAAATATAATATAAATGCATTTTATTTTTACAATAATGCCAAACCTTTAAAATGACTAGATTAACTTAAATAAATATCCATTGTTAGTATAAAATTGACGCCTTAGAAAAGCATGCGCCTCTGAAGCGTATGGTTATCTTTTACGTACGTTGTCATATGGTTATCTTTCTAGGGTTAACTCCTTGCCGTGCTTTAACGAGTCTGACTCGTGATGAAAATTTTGGCCCAAACATGAATATGACGAGCCAGGCTCGTGAATAGATCGTCGGGCCAAACGTAAACATCACGAGCCGAGGTCGTGCAAAAGTGTCTATATCAGAGGCATTTACATTTCGGCTCGTATTGTGACCTTTCTCGCGCATCAGTCTGATCGGTTTACCACGCGTTGACGCGTAACACTTGGGCCCGAGTTTCATCGAGCTAAATGGCACGGCAAGGGGTTAATAGATTAACACGTTCCGTGCCACGTGTACTATCAATGGTACACGCTTGCATGTTTACTTAGTGAACTGAACAAATTGTTTACAAGAAATTTAGAACCGAAGGATCAATTTCCACCGCAAGAATGGGCGTTGATAAGTTTTTGTTACGTTGTTATGTGTACGAGAATTAATAATTGCACGTAATACATCAAGTTTTAGTAAAATATCAAAGTGTGAAGATTCGAGTAAAAAAAGCTCGGCACGGAACGTGTTAAGTAAAAAGTATGGCGTGCTTAGGCCACGGATATTTCGCGCCGGAGTAGGTTGTATTGTTCCACTGTCTTACGAGAAAATAAGGTAGAAATCTGTTTTGCATCGTCTAATAAAGAGAGGTCCCTAGGATTAACGCTCACTTTTCGATGAAGCACGGTACTGGAAATATTAGAGAGTGGGGTGAGGTGGGAGGTACGATCCGGCCTACGCGACTCTCGCGCCGTAATCTAGCACGTCTTTTCTGGCATTTCATTAACAACTTTAACATTAATTATCTCAACTATAAGCCGTCTGCCCCTCAGAATCAAGTATCGTTGGATTCAACTTTACAAGCTCTATCACTGCACCCCAAATCTCATCAAAAAGTGAACGTCAACCCTGGGGACCTATCCTTGGAAGTAAAGTTATTAAGTGGAGAAACGTGTGGATAGAAGGACAGATATCGTTGAAGATATTACATGAATTTCTCAGACCCGTTTAGAAACTATTACCAACTGAGAAGTACGCCAGGCACGGGGATAGAAACGTTTGCAATATTTAAATGTTAAGATGATTAAATAGACATTCTGTTTGATTAGAGTTGGCGAAAAAGTATTTCAAATAGTAAATAAGTATTTTAAATGTTATTTATAAAACAGAGTTAAAATATTTTATTTTCCTTGCCGAAAGTAGTTTCTTGCAAAATTTTACTTCGTATTTAAAGTACTATTTTATGTAAATATTGCGTATTTCATCTACTTTTCTAGGCAACATTTTAATCATTTAAATCTTGTAGTGTAATTATTTATACATATAGTCCATTATATTATTGTACTCAATTTTATTTGGAAGAAAGTGTACATATATTTAAAATGTCTCATAATTAATGGAAGGAGACCTAACTATGAATAACTAAGTCTTATCACAGATATATCACACGTAAAAATACAAATATACACGCGTATGAAAGAAATATTCGAAGTCACTTGTTTTGTTATTAGAAACCTCGCTTTCTATAATAAATTTATAATCTATAATAAAATTAATACTCGCTATGTATTTATTTTTGTTTACCTATTTCTGATTCCTCCTCGCTGAGATTAATATTAATTATTTCGAGCAGACGTAATATAAAAAGCTAATAATTTAGACTGCCCACCAAGTAGTTACAATTTCAATGGAAGGTTTTCTCTATATCAGCACGAAGTTAATAGAAAGTCATAATAATCCTATATCACCAAAAAGAGCCTATATGTAGTTAGATGTACTATGTCGTTGCAAAAAATCTCTTGAACTCAAAAAAATGCCAAGATATAGATTAACTCAATATAATCAGTTTTATTAATATTATACTATATTTCTATTATATATAAGCATAATATTATATTTATTATTCATAAACTATAAGCTTGATTAAGCGCCAAACTGTCGTAAAAAAATAAGAACTACCCTCTTAATCACACAAGAAGGCGATCTTCCCGCTTGTTCGAATAGTTCAGCGATAACCGACGAGATCGATTGTCTAAAAAAATTTACGGACAACCGCAGCCACTGGAAAGATGATCCGTTGAACTGTTATCTCGACAAGGAAGTCAAGCAAGATCCCCCACATCCGCGCTGTACATTTTGATGCAAGGTCCCCATCGAGCCACCTGATCGGCCAGTATATCCGTCGGTTCCCGATTACCGGTAGGGTGTCCCGGAAAAATTGTCTCGAATAAGGGCTGAGGATGAGTCCCGTCGTCTGAACTCCATCATAAACAAACCGGGGCGTACCGAAGGCGACGGGCGAGTCGAACCGCTCGTGAACCCCCGGACCCTGCGAAACACATTTCCCTGGCTGTTCGATCCCGTTCCAGGAACGAGAAACATTTTTCCACGGCTTCCCCTCCGTCGTCCCTCTGCGGAGTATCATCTACTCGGCTCGACCGGGGATGGATCCATCATACATATACGTGCTGCCAGTCGGTTGGCTTTATGTACCCAGCTAAAAGGCGAGTCCTATCTCCGAAGTTTCAATCGAGCACCCTTACGACGTATACACAGCGCCGCCGTACATCTCCGCGCGCGGAAACAACCGACAGAGACAACTGATCCGTCATCTGGAGGGTGTATCGGCTTCTTTCGATTCCCTCTGCGACGCGGAAGGAAGTGGACGATAAAACAGACACCCGATACTTTTATGATATCCCTACTAGAAGGATAGAGGTAGGGGGAGAGGTGGTTTCTGGAATATCGTTCCCTTTCAATTCCGTGGAACCCCTTCGCCCGCCGTTTACCGACGCGGAACAAATAAACCCATGTTTGCCAGGCCGACGGCCCCGTTTCTTTGCCTACGCGGGACAAGTTGCTCCGTTGTTTCCAGCAAGACGCGCGGATGCGCGAGAGAAGCTAAAGCTGGCCGGGCGAGGCGAAATTACGGCGATCGAAAAACTTTGTTTAATCCGGGATCACGCCGGGCAAAATCCTTCTCGCCGGCACCTTCGCGACACCAGACTTTGGCTACCATCCAATCCGGAGCCACCAGAGGAATCCCGTTGCGGGCTTGTTGCAACGGCCAAGGAGTACAGTTCGATCGTAAAACACAGTTCGCTCCTCGAGCTATGTCGAATATCTCTGTCGACCATGCATCCGGTCGCGGACCGTCGATCATTGCGGACGTGCCCGCCCGTTCCACCCAGTGTTCGATCCATAGGGTAAAAAATAAAAATCCGAAGTGCAAGATCCAAAAAAATCTACTGTCGTGAAAGTTAAACTCTAGGGACACAGGGGAGGGGGATTCTCCTCGAATCCATAACATGGAAAATGTTAAATTTCAGCTATTTCCATTTCACGACAAATTCTTAAAAAATTATTTATTGTTGTATCTTTGACGCTAGATTTACGGCGCACTAAAAGCAGCTTTTAAGTTAGTTTATAAAAGCAACAATAAGACACTTATTCTGATTTTTAACGAGTGTCATTGTAATATTCGTCGCAGGTAACACATGCAGGAAATAAATAATTCATAAGTGCATCTTTGCAGTCTGAATGATCGTAAAGTAAACAATTAGTGACTCGACATTTTAACGGATTCCGTAAATCCAATGCCATGGTTGATATTAAAAAAATTAAAAACATATTTATGTCTTTTCCAGTATAATATACTCGAACATTGCAAAACATTTTTTTAAAAACAAATTTTCTTCACGATGAATACAGGGTGTCCCATAATTACGTTAACAACCCGAAAGGGATGATTCCTGAGGTAATTTTATGTAACTTTTTCCTTAGCGAAAATGCAATCCGTGGCTTCATTTACGAGTTAATAACGAAAAACACTGACCAATGAGAGGTCAGAACAGCTGGTGCCAGGCGACCCAGCCAATGAGCGGAACAGAGCTTCGCCCGCTCGTTGGCTCAGCCGCCACGCGACAGCTGATCTGGTCTCTCATTGATCACTGTTTTTCGTTAATAACTCGTAAACGAAGACGCAGATTGCATTTTCATCAACGAAAAAGTTACTTCAAATGACCTTAGGAATCACCCCTTTCCGGGTGTTAGTTTATTATTTTTATCGATCAAATACGAAATAACTGTTAAAATTGAACTTTAAAAACCCAATTAAAGTGTTAACCCTAGAACGCTTAAGGGGGGGCGGATCAAAAATCGTCCACAGAATTTTAAACATGTATTTTTGTTCTAACAAAGTCCTTTTATAAATTTTATATCTATCCAACGGTATTTTCTATAAATAAATATGCCTCGAGCAGAAAAAATAACATTTATAGCACTTTTTCTAACATGGATACAAAATATCTCATAAGCAGACCTTCTAATACCTTAAGCGTCTAGGATTAATATAAAAGTTAGCTTAAAATAGGAAAATAAACAAATCGGAAATTTAAAATTTACTAAATAACTTGTGTTTATAAAAAGGTTTACCCTTAAATTACAGATAAATTCAAGCACCATCGCTGATCAGATTTATGCAAATAGCTGCTACTTGTAATACGAAAGTGATTCTAACATTTGTCTCTGTCAGTAAAGAATACAGCGGATCACTATCTGTAGATCGGATCTTGCGTACTGCGAAGTCGCGGGAGGCAATGAGCAAATTGAATCTAACCGGTGCGGAGAACCCGAGCCACGATCCCGGAGATGCTTCGATTTCCGCGTGCTGGCCGCGTCAACCGGAGGACTTCCGGTTGCCTCCAGAGAAGCCAAAACTCTGCTGGAGGCTGGCTCGATATGATCGGGGACACGGAAAGTCTGCCGGCGGCGTCCATGAATTATCGACGCGGGCTATCCGGTCGAGAACGCACTGCGGCGGAGTTCCGTTCGCTGCCAAAACTGTCCCCGCATGCGTCTACATTCTACAGTCTACAACAGTCTACGTCCACAGTCCGCGGCGACGGACGTGTGCCGCGTTCGCCGTGTACCGTGAACGCGAGCGTACGGCCG
Organism: Megalopta genalis; assembly: GCF_051020955.1. Lineage (NCBI taxonomy): Eukaryota > Metazoa > Arthropoda > Insecta > Hymenoptera > Halictidae > Megalopta > Megalopta genalis. The sequence goes on along the minus strand of NC_135020.1, from coordinate 20,611,868 downwards.
GGCTTCCGCCGTCTATGGTCGCGCGCGAATTTCTCAACGGTGCTTCACACTTCGCATACTTCGTACACTTCGCACGTTTCGCACGCTTCGTTCGGCCACCATGAAGCCGAAAAATGCCGGTCGATCGCGTTCTTGTCGAGTCGGCATTCCGTTCCGCGAGCCTCGACGGTGCTTCCGGCGCTCGCACCCGTGCCCGCGCTCGCCGGAAACAGATGCGACCTCGCGGAGAAACGGGGACGGGGGAAAGCAAAGTAGTTCAACACTCCGGGACCGCAAACCGTCCCGGAATTAATTGTTTCGCGACCCATTCCGACGCCGCGAAACGAGTGTTCCGAGCGGATTTCATGGCCGGTCGGCCGGCGAACTCGCAGCTTCCGGCTGCCCGCTACCGTTCCCGCCGCGTCGACGAATCTGCGGGCTGATTTTTACGGGCAACTTTGAGCCACTACAGCGACGAATGTTTTCGGGGCGCTTGGAAACCGGGGAAACGACGATAGAAGGGACGAGGCAGGTTGCAACACGGAGTAAATTGTAACCAGGAATTCGAAAGATTTCGAAGACACCGGTTCAAACTGTTATGCAGTGGAACTTCGATTATCCGATCTGCCAAGGGTGACGTGAATGGTTGGATATTAGAACAGTTATTTAGTTAAAGAGTGCCAGATTTTTTATCTCCATTAATATTTACAGATAATCGTTTTGCACCTCCATTGCTTTAGTTCTTGGATCTTTTTAGTTCCTTAGGTATTTGCTATTTAGTTATACAGGGTGTCCTAAAAATGTCTCGCAATCCGGAGATGAGGCGTTCCTAAGGTCAAAAACAGTGACCAATAAGAGGCGAGCTCGGCTGGCGCGAGGCGGCCAAGCCAACGAGCGCACGAACCCCAGTTGCGCTGATTGGTTCGGTCGTCCCGCACCAGCTGATCTCGCCTCTCATTGGTCACTATTTTTCGTTAATAACCTGTAAACAAAGCCGCAGATTGCATTTTCGCTAAGGAAAAAGTTACTTCAAATGACCTCAGCTACCCACCATTTCCGTAGTGCGAGACATTTTTGGGAATCCTGTATAATAATGTAGTAATTTAAATGTGGAAGCAGGTTCCACGCTTTTAGTGTCGGAAGTTAAAATTGCGTTAAAAACAACGAGATATCGTCGTTCGGCAATATAAGGGTTAAAGGTAACCAGTACATTTATTATAGTGAGATAGCTGATCTTGTGAATGGCACCAAGTAGAAGTAGAATAGTCTTTTAGTTCGGTATCGTATACGAAATAAAAGATCCCCGTTCATGCCACTTGAACACACTTGAACTTTTTAGTAATTTATGAAATACTACCAAATAGAAGTAAAATGATCTTTTAGTCGTTTTTTTGTATCATGAAACAAAACTTTTCATGCCACTGTGAACGTAATACCATATTTGAATTTTTCAATAATCCATGAAATACAACCAAATCGAAGTAAGTGGTATCAGGCACGTCTATGTATGATCGGATAGTTGTCCTTTTCAATGGCACTCAATTGGAGTAAAGAAGTCTTTCAGTTTCTTTTCTTTTTTGTATCGTGAAACAAAACTGTCCTTTTCATGCCACCGCGAACGCGACCCTTGAACTTTCTAACAATTCGTAAAATATAATCGAATCTCAGTAACATCAAAATTGTCTCAAGTTACAGCATGTTAATTTCCAGTGGCGTCTGAGAGTTCAAAGAGTTAAATGCCGCAATAACGGCTTCTACGTTCAGGTGAGACAGACTTTAGCCGCGCTTTGAAAAGTCGCCAACGCGAAAGACGTCTTAGACGCGATCGACCGCTCAGCTTCGCTCCTGAGATCGATAGCCGGATAATCCGTGGATGAACATTTCCCCCACACAGTGCGGACCATAAAAATCGGTGTCCGCGAAAAAAAGCCGATCGATTAAATATCAGCTGCAGGAAGTAACGAGCGCGCGAGAGGGACGGGCGGGCCGCGGCGAGGGTCGATCGCGCTTTCACCGTGCCGGCCGGGCATTGATAGCATCCTTTTTACGCTCAAGTTTCATAAAACACGTCCGTAATATCGGAAAAGTGGAACGTGGAGCGTAATAATAGCGCCGTTACTCCAAGGGTCCCCGTTAAAACAAAAACGATATTCGCCGACACTTTCTGGAGATAGCGGCTGCCTCCGTTGCGTCCTTCTCAACGAATTATCATATTTTCGGCGGTCGAAGTGCCCATCCCTCGGCGGCCGGTCGACCGACCGTGTAAAGTCTGCTAAAAACTGCACTGGAGTTTTGGCAACTGTCTAGAGCCCGCGCCGGCTCCGACTAGCTTGAAACATCGACGCGAACTTCTGTTAGCCATGCGATCTCCGACGGAGTTGTTCGTCAAAATGGCAGGTGAGAACGAGCCAACTTTCCGTCAGCCGTCCGATGCTGAAAGAAACGGTGTTGTCAGCGTACACAATCCGGAGACGCGAAATTCCACGCGGAGATTTCCGAGGATAAACTCGATCCGCAAGACGCGCACGCGGACCCGGGTCATACCGTTTTACCAAGGCAGTAAAAAATCCATTGTATAAACTTTCGATCCTTACAAACCAGACAATTATTTTTCTATTAACGAATAGTGGAAGCGTGACGTACAAGTGTCGGTTTCTTAAAAGAAATTTGTTGTTCTAAAGATTTCTAATATGTAATAATAATTTCTAATATGTAATAATAATTTCTAATATGTAATATGTTATGAAATGTATTAAAACCAACAAATTCTGTTCGATATTTTCGTTCTTAGGAATTATATGCCGCTTCTTGGCCAAACGACACCACTGTGCGCCGCACAGTCCTTGCCTGAAAAGGATAGTTTCATAACTGCACACGTTTATGAAAGTCGGAATATAATTTTAAGTGAATCGGACACTACTGACGCGAGCATTACTTTTATCATTTTTCTTGTGAATGTCTATAATTTTCCGATATTTGTGTGTGTGTGATTATGTCTATATAATTAGAATATAAAATTTAATATGATCGTCTTCATTACAACGTCTTTAGCACTAGGTTGACTATACCATTGAACATATATTATGATAAAAATCGTTAAAACTGAATAAATATATGCTTGTTATTTTTATGAAGCAATATAAAGCAGCTGTTCATGAATCTTGTTAGGGCCGTGTTCTTTCGATATCCATCATAACTTTTTTCACACCTGTATATTATAATATGACAACGATTTAAGACACATGGGCGCGCGAGTTATAATCGCAGTGGCGTAAGTTACATTTTCGAAAATTTTCATTTGCGTCTTAAAATGTAATCTGTACATGCCAAAATGTTAAAAAGACAAGTGAAATAAAATTGTAAAGTCACGATAAATTACTATAACTCTAAATAATCTTAAAAATAAATTTGGTCGATAAAAATAATAGAGACGTTAATAAATAATAGCACTTCTTGTTTCTGGAAATTAGGAAAACATGATACTCAGCTTGTAAACAAAAATGGGCAATTTGGGAAGAGGGGATACGAATATTCGAGCCTCGCGGCTCGTTTTTATGGTCGCCGATTGTCAACAACTATAAAAACGTGGCGTTTCTCAAATTGGAGAGAATTTACTGCATTACGAACCACGAGAATTCCTGAACTTTAACGGTGAACATTTCAATAAACACGGACGATATTTGAAAATATCAAACGACATTTAATGATCAGAAATGTATGCGACAAATGCGCCGCTGAAGAACAAATTCTGCTGCAGAAAGCAGCTACATGCTTCGAAAATTGCATTTTTCAACCAACTTTTTAGGTAAAAGTACCGCTCGCTCCGCGCAAATATGAAATAGGAAGCATAAATTCGTTCGAATTTAGGGCCATCTCGGACGAATGTCTCAACTTCGAAATTTCCCGGGGCGAGGCGGGGCGTGGCGCAGCGACGCGGAGCAGAGAATGTCAATGCCTGAACCAATTTCCCGAGTTTTACACTCTTGGAACGCGACCGAACTTCGGCCCGCAGTCGGCCGCCCCGGAAACTTGGCGCGCGCTCCGAGCTCCTGTAATTTTTCCGAAATTCCGGGGAAATTATTTCATCGTTGAAACTCGACGACCGGTACCTCCGGAATTGTAGCCGCCGTGCAACGAACTTTCGGCGCCCGTCGAAAAGATAATACCGTTTAATCTGCTCGGCAGCTTTGCGGTGCTACTCCGCCGGAATAAGTCTTTCGTAAATCGGCCGAAGGAAAGCGGGGTGCCTCCGAGAAACGAGCACCTGAAATCGCGCTAATCCATTTGAGGATTTTATGCCTCGCCCGCATCACAATGTAATCCGTAGTAAATGAAAAGTTTATTGACAGGCCCTCAAGAGCGTCTTCTTTTCTTTAAACGAGGTGAGGGCAATTTAGTGGAGATGGTCTATACAGGGCGGATGAAAAATCGTGAACAACCGGCAATCCCACACGCAAAAATAAAAGCTCCGTTTCCGAGGAAAAATAGGTTGGAAAAACAATACTACTGAATAGAAACCAAGTGGCGCGTCTGGCCATCACGTACCAATTCTACTTCTCGTCATACTACAAGCCATACAAATCTGACGGATTTCTCAACTTATTTTTCTCGAAAACGTAGTCTTAAATGAAAAAATGTTATTCCATTCTACGACTTGTTTCTCCATGTAGAAAATCATCCCCTGGCCGATTGTACCACGATTTTTCAGCCACCCTGTATATGAGCTATAGTTGATGTATCGAGTCTTATCAGGTGTTTTGCGTCATGGAGAACGGAATTAAATTATGATTTGTGTGCAGAATCTGACGTTTCTCATATTTTGCTACGTTAACATTAAATCTACCACGGTCAAAGTGACCGCTTTCTTATTTTGCAATTCTGCAAAGTTTCGAAACTTTTTCGTGGGAAATGCTTGAATAAGTTACATTATTGGAGCAAGTTTTATAATGAAAACTTTACAAGATCTAAATAAATTCGGTCCTCTCACTTTTGTGAAGCAGTACGCGCCAGTTAGTATTACTGCTTGGTAGGTTTAGTGTTAAAAACTGTTGTGAGGTAATCGATCCCTGCAATACCGACTAACGTATCCGCTAGAGTTAGAACCTTCTAGAGCATGAGAGAATACCAATAGGTATACATATGCATATTCATAAGAAATTTTACTTATAAGTTAGACGTGATATAGTGTTATTTTGTTTATACCAAAGAGAAAGATTGTGATTTATAATGGTACATAAACATACAACAAAAGCTAGGAGTAATAAATACAAACAATAATGATATCAGTTTTGATTTTTGAAACAATTGCGGAGGACGAAAAAAGTTTAGAGAATGTTAAAAAGTATATCGGTTTCGATTGAGATTCTTCAAAACCGATATTATGTCGGTATTTTCATTTGTCGGTTCTGTGTGATAGATACAATGGTCCGGTAGACGTAGCCGCAACTTGTTAGTAATACACGCTATTACACAGATGTGATCGTACTGCACGCATTTTCAACATAAACATAGAACCAATAGGTTCTAAAGGAAATACAGTAATTTTCCACGAGTGTCACAATTTTGCTGTGCCATGGGTGTCACGATACTATTGCTACGCCTATGTGATTTATCGATTTTCTCGCTACGCCGATGCGAAGGTTTGTCGGAGTCAGTCGAGCTTATGATGGGGCACGCACCGTGGCTCCTTTGACTCGAATTCCCGGAAGACAACACAAAATGGTTTGTTTGGGTGCGAGTCAGGTAAAAAAACAGCGGAGCTACAAGGTACGTGATAAGCACTAGGTACGTGACCGTCGAATCATGTCATGCGTTCTCTTATTTACCTTCAAATCGTGGCAAAAAGTTAGAAATAAAAAAGTTAAGTCATCGTATTTATTATAGCATTACTATGTATTTATATTAATATATACCAGCATGCTGGCCGCTGCCTTTCTCTGCCGACTGCTCCGAGTTTCGTCTTCTCTTCTCTCTCCCTCTCTCCCTCCCCCTCTCTCTCTATCTCCCTGCCTGCCTTTCTCTCTCTCCTTCTCTCTCTTTCTCCCCCTCTCTCTATCCATGTCTCCCTCTCCCACTCTCTCTTCATCACTCCCTCTCCCTCTCTCTCTCCCTCTCTCTCTCCCTTTCTCCCTCTCCCTCTCTCTCTCTCTTTCTTTCTTTCGCTCTTTCACGAGACGCCAGCAACTATAAAAACGACCCGGGAGGCTCGAAGAATCGTGTCTTGTGGTCCCTTGAAATACACTTTCAATTCCGACTTCGCGACACTCATGGAGAAATTACTATACGTACAATGTATTCATTACGTGAAATAGAATAATAACTGAAATGCATAACCGAAACCTACAATCGAAAAATAATATTACAAGCGATACAATACCCGAAACTCAAATCGATATAAGCCAGAACAAATATACCTTAAAACGATTATGAAATTTTCTCGACTCTACAGAATTGTTCCAGTTAGAACCGATATAGTATAACAGTTTCAAACTGTCGTTTTCAGAACTATTACAATGACGAATTGTAATATATTTCTGACAATTTCCTTTTAATGCGAATTCTGAAAATATCCCGAGATTAAAGGTAGAAGACAAGATTAATAAACATGGAAATTATCAATCCGCCGGAATTTTGAGTCGTTTAGGACCAGATGAAAGATTATTTATTTAATATCTGCGAAACGACGTTGAAAGATGTAAGCTTAAACATTAAACATAACTTGTACATTACATTAGAAACTCCGTTCAATATCTCAAAATTTTTATGATTTTCTAACAGTCTGGTATAATAATATTTTCAGTCCGAGAATAAAAACGCTGTAATGTTGACCGCGTTAATAAATGATCATGTTGCCAGCGGAGGGTTAAACTGAAAAGCATAAATTCGGCCGAAGCTCATTTTCTAAATGGGCTTCTGAAAGAAGCATAAAAAATTAAAGGGAGGGAGACAGAAAGTTATTCATACGTTCGGTTAGAGTAGTTATGAAAAGGGTAGGTTTCTGCCTCTGCGAAAGGGCCCAGCCGAATAAAATGTTCAAATCTGCTCTTAGCGGTTTTTCGACGCATATTATACCGTTTAATAGTTGATCAAGAGAAACTTGTCTGTGCAAAATGTCAACCCTGTAGCTCGTCCGGGAGGGTAGTTACAGGGTAAATTAGATTGCGGGTAAAGTTACGTAAAATATTTTTGAAACATTCAAAAAATACTTCTATTCGTGAAAAAATACTTTTCTGTTCGTTCTAACTTATTCTTAACTTCACTTCTTGCATTAAAAATGTTATTTATTTGAGTATAACAAAGTTTAACACTACCAGTTTCTCACACGCGAAAAGCGTCGTTTCACTCCTGAAAAGATCGAACAAAAATTGACAACATTGCTTAACAACAGATCCGAATTCGTGATGGACAGAGAATCCCTTATAAATACTGCTATAAAAATGAAGAATTAAAGAATAAACAATCTTATGGTCCAGGAACGTAATATTATTATAATACCAGTAGATTACAAAATAACGAAAGCAGTTATTTTACACAATGCAAGAGAAGGAAAAAAACTCCAAGTGCAATACTACTGTTAGATTAAATTAATAAGGAGGGAGGGAAGGATTTGCCCCGCAAGGATCGCCCATTTGATCAATCTGCGCCAATGGTAGACAGGGAACATGTAATGGTGCCATTGTAATGAATATCGCGCGAGAGCATGATTTAACGGTAGATTAGGAAAATGTAATTGTTACGGCGGTGCAGCAGCTGGATGGGAGAAATAATGAGATACGGAGCAGCCAGCTCAGAGAGTTAACGGGGTAGCGCGCGACTACTAACGAGGCAAGAAGCGTGACCGCTAAGCGGGTGCCACTTTGCATGATGTATGACATCGAAGTGACTCCTACATTATCGAGGCTCCTTCTCTTTCGCTGTCGGTCCATCTCGACGCGACACGAGCGGTTCTTTGCACGAAGTCAAAGCGAAGAGACTCGAAGCCGGTTAACCACTCTCGCCTATTCACGACAGGACACGAGGCGGAAGCGTGTCGGCGACGGTAAAGGCGTTTGCCCAACTAATAATACGCTAACCAACCTGGGCATCGTCCTCAAAGAACTCGCCGTCCTTTTGTCTTCATCACTCTCGCCGCGTGGAGATTCTTTTTCTGCCGGCGTCGCTGCGAGCAGCGGAAGAAACTGCGGAAACAACTTGGTTTCGCAACGGTTTCATACGAGTGTCGTAAGATACGCGTGTCGGAAGAGTTGAAGACTAACCGGAGCGATTTTAAGAGCATGTTACATATGGAGGTTTTCTCATCCTGACATTTTTCACTCTTTTCATAAAATTAAACTATTTTATTCGGTGAAATATTAATAAGAAATGTACGGCAAATTTATGCGGCATACGTTGCTTTACCAACATTCTTACGCCTTGCGAACCTAATTAAGAAATCATAATTGACTGGCGAAGAAATTAATTTTCGAAAATTTAAATTTTAAACAACTCTGTTACCCGCATGTGGGTGTCGCGGCGGTCAAAGTATTAATAGTATAATTATAATACACTTTTCTAATAGTGCAGTTATGATATATACGTTATTAATAATATAAACAGTATAAGTTTGGTTAATAATATAATTATGATACAGTCTTCGAAAAGAAGATTATTGATCATTCAAATGACTCCGGCCGTCAAAATGTTAAGAATGCAGATATCCCACTAAAACGCGAGAACAGGGATTCCAAGGAACTAAATAGCGAGTGTACTCTCAGTTTTAGACAAATTTTGATAATATAAAAGAGCCACATATTCGAAACCCATCGGGCCTAGAACAAAATAAAAACAAATTCACGAAAATGGTATCACTATGCCTTCAGAAAGCCTTTGTCTCCGTATGGCATCAAGATCTAATACATAAACCACTCAAACTTCAAGTACTAACTCTACCAACTAAACTAATAGTCAGTTACCTGGCCGACAGAACTCTGACAGTATATATCTGCATAAATGACATCGCAGAAACCCTAAAACTCAACTGACCATATATGCGGACGATACATAACCCACAAAAAATACTACAAGCACACATAAACCAAATTAACACGTTCCGTGCCACGTGTACCATCGATGGTACACGCTTGCATGTTTACTTAGTGAACTGAACAAATTGTTTACAAGAAATTTAGAACCGAAGAATCAATTTCCACCGCAAGAATGGGCGTTGATAAGTTTTTGTTACGTTGTTATGTGTACGAGAATTAATAATTGCACGTAATACATCAAGTTTTAGTAAAATATCAAAGTGTGAAGATTCGAGTAAAAAAAGCTCGGCACGGAACGTGTTAAACAATACTTTGACGAATGGAAGTGAAAGTAAAGCGAAGACAAAACAGAAACAGTAATGTTTCATAGGAAAAACATCTCATACCCAACATATATCCAGATTAAATCTCCAACTATCCCCTGGTCCAGAGGAGTAAGATACCTAAATAAATTTATCCTAGATAGCAAACTGTATGGAAAGGCAGAAAATGACGGGCTCTAATAAATAAATCCTCTCACCAAACTTTTATATCCGCTCATAGCCTAGACCAATCCCCTAAACACAAGTATCAAAAGCTATCTAGCATACGCACGATCAGTCCTCTTGTATGTCCATGAAATATGGGCTACAACAGCCAATATCCATTCCAATGAAACAGAAACGTTTCAAAACAAATTCAAAATCACCACAATAAAACACTATCACACAAACATTTAAACATTCCCATAATAAATCAATATACAGCTATGTCCCTACCGAAGGCCTTTAACTACAATCACAAGAACCCACTACAGTAAATTCTCCCTAATTTTCCTACAGCTTGTACACGAAAATGGACAATTCGGGAAGAGGAGATAATAATATATAAATAATATATGAGATGTGCGACTAATATATAAATAATATATAATTTACTAATATATAAATAATAAAATATATATTAATATATAGATAACCTTGACATAACTTTGCGGCTCGTTTTTATAATTACCGATTGCCAAAATAACTATAGAAACGTAAGGCTCGAATAATCGTACCTGCTCTATTTTTGTTTCCAAACTGTGGGTTAATTAGGGATTTACCGGAATTTAATATAATAGCGGACACAGGTAAATAAAGTACAATCCGAAAACAACACCGTTAAAAATTAAGATTGCTATACCAAGAATCGTCTCGCGTACGCCCTGGGGACACGCTACCACAAACAAAATATCAACGACACGAGACAACAGGTTTTCGAAACTTGTACGAATCGAGCAAAATGCGCTGCCCTAGCACGCGTATTATCTCCAACGTTTGTCAACGTCAAGGTTCCACAGTGCACAAATGACAAGCAGGACAGCCCGTTCCGCTTGACCCCACTTCTGATGAACAGCAGTTAGAGCTATAGGCATTAAGCAAACGTGGGATTATTGGCCACCAATCCTACCCGCATTACTTTGCCCAGTCAACTTGTCATCTCTGCGCAAGTACAAAGAATGAATCGTTCCATGTATCACAGTCGCGAAACGGTCCCCTAGGCTATGACACAGCATAGTGAACCAAATGAGGGGATCAGCTATGCTTAAGTAGGCCCCCCAATGCTTCTAAAGGGTCTCTGGGATTTGATCCTGTACGTGTACTACGTAGTGAATTGGTATCGAACACGGTCCAATGAAGAAGGCAAGCATAACAGGAAATTGGAAAGAAACATACAATGACCACAAAAGTGTTCGTACGTCTTTTAAAACGCAATAACTTTTTTTAAAACTGAACTAAACGACTTGAATTTTTTCAGATGATAGAAGGACTAGTCTACTAGACGATGGCTAAAATGCTTTCTTTTTTCATTTTACCATTACTTGGTACGGAAAGGAAAAATTAAACAACCCTCGTTCTTTAACTTCTTTATCTGAGCCTATAATGGAAGTTTAAAAAATATCTTTTATAGGTCTCGGTAACTTATACGCGTGCTGAAAATTTGATCGAAATAACCCAGAGTCGAGTTACAGGCGTTGAAAGATTTAAAAAAGAACTGCAGCGATTTTTGTGATCTTTAACACGTTCCGTGCCGAGCTCTTTTTACTCGAATCTTCACACTTTGATATTTTACTAAAACTTGATGTATTACGTGCAATTATTAATTCTCGTACACATAACAACGTAACAAAAACGGTTCTAAATTTCTTGTAAACAATTTGTTCAGTTCACTAAGTAAACATGCAAGCGTGTACCATCGATGGTACACGTGGCACGGAACGTGTTAATTTGTAATAACTCAAAACAACGTCAACCGATTTCGATAAAATTTTCAGCATGCATATAAATTGTCGAGATCCATGAAACACATTCTTTTAAATTTTTGTTACAGGCTCAGATAAGAAAGTGAAAAAACGAAAGATTTTTATTTTTATGTTATTCCAAGTAATAGCAAAATAAAAAGATCGTTTCAGTCACTGTATAGTAGACCAATCCTTCTATCATTTAAAACATTCAAGTCATTTAGTTCAGTTTTAAAATAGTTATTGCGTTTTAAAGGATGTACGAATACTTTTATGGGCCACTGTATGTTGGTATAGCAAACTTATTGATCAAAGGCTTATCAGCTACTCGGTAGATTATTATTCACGATAGCAACATTCTACAGAAGTCATGAAGACCTGCATCAATATTTACATATAGTTTTCTTTGTAATCCAAGATCATCGTAAACTAATATCTGCGTCAGATGACCGAAAACATAAAAACGACTGCGTCTTGCTGAAATTTCGCAACCCTCGGTTTGAGATGAAGAAATTTAATCATACAGATTTCAAAAACGAAACGAACTGAATAAATAAGTAACAATAAGTTATAGAATTTGCGTATGTAACAAACGTGTATGTTCATCGTATTTTTATGACCGCTACTGTGCACGATGCACGCTCTTCAGAGTGTTCTGAGATCTCTACGTTGCTTCACGACGGTGTTCCGTCGTGACGTAACAAAAGCTTCGTTCATCGTTCTTTTTTGCGTGTTCATTAAAATTCTTGTTAGAGGTGTTAGCGAATCTAGAGATCGAGCCGGGCTGTGGTCATTGGATTCCGATGCGTGCGGATCGTTTCCGAGTGGAGCTGAAACGGAAAATGACTGTCCGATGTTAACGGTCGGTTATGCGGCTCGATATGGGCTCCCTTGTGTGCACGTCCACGCTTTAACGGGATTCTCATTCGCAAAACGAGAGATACAAGCGTAATTCGTGACGAAATCCCTTTCGGCCGTTCGCGACAAACCTCCGCGTGAACATCGGTGTGCGCGAGATCATCGATTTCCCTCGCTTCCACACGTTTTCCACGATGAAACGAGAATAGACGCGCTCCCCGTTTTGTTCTCTCGTCGGAGGTCTCGGCACAGTCTCAGAATTTTCAACGATTCGGAATTCGTAGGAGAGAAAGGCTCGGTCGATCGGATACCACACCGGAAATGGAACCCCGGCCTTCTTGGCGGCTGCTATGGCCGCTAAGCTACCTGGTCTGCCAGCGATTTCTTCTCTTAACATCGATACGATATATGACAAAGTAACACCGACAAAGATTTTTTCAGCATAAATATCCCTTCTCAGGCGACACGACAAGAGCGCTCGTAATTACGGTACTTTCACGATTAAAACTGTATCTAATCGAAATGTACGTAGTTCGTCGCGCATCGAACAAGTATGAAATCACAAGTGAAACTCCGAGAAACCAACCAAATTGTGTCATAGTTCAGATGACTTCTTTAATAACGCAATAGGAAGAACCGTGTAATTCTAAACAGGATTGTGATTGTTCACACGAGAACGATCTTCGAATTTCTTCCCAAGGAAACTGCACCACCTTCTTGCAACACCTTATTTCAATATCATATCCTCAAATCCGCGAACATGTTTACTGTTTTTCTGTAAAGTTGCAACATCAGTACCAAGAATTCACAGCAGACCCTCCAAATTACATTCAAGAATACATATAAAGAATCTCCTTAATTTCATTTCAAAAAATGATCACTTCTAAAGTTCCTTTTGACTAACGTCTACCAATAGAATATGTTGCTAATGACCCAGAGATGTCATTGCTATCTTAATCCTTTAAATAAGAAGAATGTTTATTTTATAAAACCTGTACCGATATATTGTATCCTGTCAATTTTTTTCTATTAATACTCGTCCCTTAACACACCTCCTGTGCCAAATTGATATAGTTTTCGCAGACACCGAAGAAATAATCTGTTCTGTATATCGTTCCATATCTGTGTTGAATCGTTTTATTAGTTCTGAACAACGTGAATAATCTTCGATAAAACTTGCCACACCTGACCTTAGGTTTTCATTCTCAAAGAAAGAATTCGTACAGTTAACCATTTATCATTCGAGTTTATTAATTTTGGACCGCTGTGTCAGTTCGATATCAAAGGACAGATTAAGCTGCAGAAATCAGGAACGGATGACTAGTATAAAAAAATACTTCGCGAACAAATGCGTTTAAGTTAACAATTAGAAGAAAAAAACTCTTAAACGGGTTCCTTGGAAAGAGAAAATATGAGTAAGTCGCAGGTGCTTGTCGCTAGAAATACTTGAATTTCTTATTTATATTATTCTAATTCAGAGTAATGTTAAACTCGCGAAAACATTTTGATAGTAAAACACGTTTTATCAGCGCCGTTTTGAAGCCCACGATATGTTCATGTGGATCAAATAGCACTTCAGCAACGACCAGGGATATTTCGACCCGGTTCCACAGTTCGTCGCAAAGGGAGAATGATGCAGGATTGATGCAAACCACATTTTCCGGACCTCGCTGTGTGTATGGAATGGCCGTCCTTCCCGCTGAAATTCAACCTAATGATCACATCATATGATCCATTTTGACGGTCGGAGCAGGCACTAAAGCGCGCATACTTTTGAACCGCTGAATCAATCTTTGCTATTAATTCAATCGTGAGAGGCACAATCTATCGGTGAAAGAGATTTTATGAAGCGTTCGAATCTGTCCGTCAATATCAGATCAATTTGAATCCATTAAAAAGCGTTAATAACGCATTCATTAACCCATCAGAAAGCAAGGAATACTACAAAGAGCAAGCAATTTATTGGATGAATTAAAAACACTGGGAGATAATATTTATCGTAGTCATTTCAGAGAAATCTCTATCGAACTTCCGTATGTTCCAATTGAGTTAAAATCACAATGGCCATAAGTCACATTTTCCTCGTTGTGAGAAACAAGAAGTGTTATCGTTTACTAACACGTGTATTTTTTACTGACCAAATTTATTGCTAACATAATTTAGAGTTAAGTTAATTTATGATACATGTATAATTTATTTCACTTATCGTTGCTGTTTTAAAAAATAGAAAAAAAATAAACTTGCTATTTTAGGGTATTGGAGCCGATTGCTTTGCTGTTAATATTAGATCTTATTTGATAAATATAAAGTTAATTGCAATTAATCACCCCACGGTAACCGGCTCCACTACCTTTGTTTGCTTCGATGAAAAAGCGCATGGGAACGAATCCGGTTCGCGAGGGATCCCTATATCGAACAGCATTATCCTAAACGCTAAATGACCAACATTGTGCTATTAACTTCTTGCCGTACTTTAACGAGTCCGATACGTCATGAAATTTTAGTAATAACTTATTGAATATACAGGTCCCAAAATTATGATATTTCTGGGAAATGAGGGGTTCTTGGGGTCATTTGTAGCAACTTTTTCCTTAGCGAAAATGTTCTACGAGGCTTTGTTTACGAGTTATTAACGAAGAACACTGACCAATTAAAGACGAGCTCGGTTGGCGCAAGGCCGCCTCATGCCAATCGAGCTCGCCTCTCATTGGTCACTGTTTTTCGTTAGTAACTCGTGAACGAAGCCTTGTAGAATATTTTCGCTAAGGAAAAAGTTGCTTCAAATGATCTCAGTAACGCCTTTTTTCCTGGAAATACCATAATTTTGGGACACCCTGCAGATGTTATTCTGTCCTTTAAAATTGGAATAAAATTCGAATCTCTTGCCATCGATACTTAAGCATTCAAGCAAATTTAGGCACACAACAAGCATCAATTTTCTTTCCCTTCTATGAAATTATTGCAATCGAAAAATTTCTAATCGCAGTAACGGCGAAGAAAATGGTATGTCAAGATGTTAGCTCAGCACCATTAATAAACAAAAGAAATTAAAGATATTTCCTTGCAGCTTTATCGTCGGATCGATCGATGCCCTTACTGCTTCTGTGACAGTTGCATTAGAAACGCAGTTATTTCTTACAGTTAACGTTCGAAGATCACGCGTCGATCTGACCAGATTCGATCTATTCTCGGCAAGGAATTGTCAAAATCAAACAGTCTAGCCGCGGCAGGCTGGCGACGGACAATCAGAAACGAAGCTATTAACAGCAATCGGATTCCGAGGCGCTTACAGCTGATTAATACGATCCCCGATACTATTGCCGTTACCCTATCCGGGTTTAGAATCACGACTCCTACGGCTGATTCGTTATAATTTGCTTTCGCTGACCCGAGCCATATCCGGCACTCCTAATCACAGCCCGGGGAGCTCGATTCACCGTGATTTGCACGGTCCATTTCCGATTCCATGACGCGGATTACTCGTAAAGATGAAAGAGAGTGGTCTTTCGATCGCCGATACAACCTGATCCATAACTCTCCCCCGCGCTCCCCACCCATCTCGATTCCTCTTCAGCTCGAAATTCTTTCACGGGCACAAAACGAACACGCTGCTTTTATTATTTCATCCGCATCGTTCTACTTTTCCAAATGGGGTATCGATTCCCGACGAAATCTCTCTCCGGCCGTTCAATCCCGCGCCGCTCCCTCTCTCTCTCTCTCTCTCTTTCTCTCTTTCTCTCTCGGCGAACTTCCGATTCGATCTTCGTGCTTTCCCTCCTATCCGCCAGTGTAAAAACGGAAAAACAAATAGCTTCGAGTGGCGCAACGAAAAAACCGACGTTTTAAGCGCTTTCGCCGATCCATCGTAACCGTCGAGCAACATATACGCGATTTATCGGAACGAATCGTCTCGTTTCAGAGACAATCTCGGGAGAGGTTGCTCGTCCCGTCGTGTGCACACTGGTCCAGAATCGCAGGACTCTTGAGCGAAAATCAAATATTTCATTTCCATCAAACGGCAGGCGAATTCGAACCCTTTGTTAATAATTTTATTGATCAAATTTGTTTAGATTTAGAGAGCTGTTGAAAGCGTAACTGTTGCATGGATCAAAATATTCAATTTCATATGCAGCAAATGCGCTAGGTCATATAAAATGGAGAAACCGTGGGTCGGTGAAACTATTTTAAATTTTGCGTTCATTCGCCAAAGGGTTAACTACATATTCTCAATAGGTCGAAATATATAATTTCGTAAAAGGAAATCGTACAACGATAAACTTGAACTGGTTTCGAAGCTTGAATCTTCTGCCGTTCGCTTTTCTCTAAAATGCGTTTATATTTGTACATATGTAGTGCGCGCGAGCGAGCGTGTGCGTGAGAAGAGAGATGGAATGATTTACTAGGAAGCATTGATTTACTAGATTCTGCAGAAACGTTAATTACGAAATACATGTTCTGCACACGAAGTTAATTCTCTCGAAAATTATATTCGTCTTTTGAAAATCAAACTAATCCTTCTGCAGGTTTTGTTCGTCATTCTGCGAGTCAAATTAGCGCTATTAGATTATTAAGAAATTTGGGTGGATGGACACGTAATTTGCTCGGTGACGATTCTGAGGTAAGAACCTCTTACTAGAAGATGCTCCTGCTTTCTCCACGAGCAGCAGCAGTCGTTTCCCCAGTTCTTCGAAAGCGTAAAACCCACACCAAGCGATGCTCCGTCAAACTTGTAGAAGAAGAATAAATAAAGTCGCTGCAAACTCCGTCCAATTCGACTTGTACGATCATTTCAACCGGTGACTCTCGGTCATCAAGTTGTTTGGGAGACAGCATACACCCACGCCAGGGTCGAACTAAAACGAGCATCTCGACATCGAACGGCTACACGAGTGCTGAACGCAAGCTGTCGCTAACATACAGATGATCCAATAAACGTAGATCGCAAAGGATATACGGAGTCCCGGGCCGAAAAGAAGAGAAGAGAAGAGAAAGGAAAAGAAGAAACGAGGCAGCTCGAAGAGAGATAAAATCTGAAGAGTAGGTACTCACACTCTCGAACTTGTCCTTGTTCTTAGCATGCTGAGCGATGAACCTGGCATCGTCGATGGTCTTCTCGATCTCGCGCACCAGCGGCTTCTCGAACGTGGGGCTGACGTCCTCGTGAACATAAGCGGGGCTGGCCGGACCGAAAAGGTCGTCGTCAGCCCCGGGCAGTGGCAGCGCGGGTAGGGGCTCGTCGAAGCAGGGGGCGACGGTCCCCACGGTGGCCACGGCGCCGAGGTCGTACCTGGTCGCCGAGGGTGGCAGCCCGTGGGCGGGTATCTCGTACTCGCCGCTGAACCGTTTCCCGTAGTACGCGTCGTACTTATCAGTCTCTTGTACATGGAACACATCGGTGAGCATGCCATCGGTCGCTTTCCCGTTGGCCGCCTCGACGTCGTCGTCCTCGTCGTCCTCGTCCTCGTCGTCGATCGGCTCGCCGTCCGCGACCCCGATCATGCCCATGCCGCCGTTCCTCGCGTCCTCCTCGTCCTCCTCCTCCTCGTCCTTGCTCGGCCTCTCGATGAAGAGGAACCGCGGCAACACTTGTATGAACACCACCCGCACCCATTTGGCCATGCGGTGGGTCACCGGCGAGCGAAAGTTCACGTTTAGCACGGCGATCGTCACCACTACGGACAGCGTGACCAGCACCATCGTGAACAGCAGGTACTTGCCGAGCAGCGGCACCGTTAACGACGTGGGCGGTATAATCTCGGCCAACAACAGAAAGAACACCGTCAACGACAGCAGTATCGAGATCGAGAGCGAGACCTTCTCCCCGCTGTCGCTTGGCAGGTAGAACACCAGCACCGAGAGAAAAGATATGCCCACGCACGGTATGATCAGGTTCACCGTGTAGAAGAGGGTCTTGCGGCGCAAGGTGATATTGAACACGATATCCGGGAATGGTTCCTCGCAGCATATGTAGAACGCCTCGTTCCTCACGGCAGGCACTTTTATGATGTCCCACTCGACGGAAATGTAGTAGTCGGTCAGGTCGATGCCGACTTCGATACGGTTCGACTCCTCGGTCTGGGCCAGGTGTCGGAGGTCGACCTGTGGACATTGTTTCGAATGCTTATTGTACGGCAATAGTCTATACGTACACTTCAATATTTTAGTATTTCGTAATTAATTAAGCAAGAGGGTATCCCAAAATTATGATACTTCCGGGAAATTAACCCTTTACACTCGAGTGACGACTCTGAGGCGCCACTAAACATTGGTATACTATTTTTCAAGATCATTCTAAGAGCATCAGACTTATTTATATTTTTAAAACACTGTTGAAATTGCATTGTACTTGCCAATAGGCTCAATTTCATCTGCATAAATCGCAATGAATTATATAAAATAGAAACACTATAGATCAGAAATTATGTTCTGGTTTTCAAATTCAAATAGCTTCGACTACAAACGGTTAAGGATTCTTGTGGTCATTTGAAGTAACTTGTTTCTTAGCGAAAATGCAATCCGCGGTTTGGTTTACGAGTTATTAACGAAAAACACTGACCAATGAGAAGCGAGCTCGGCTGGCGCAAGGCGGCCGAGCCAACGAGCGAACAAAGTCCAGTTTTGTTCACTGGCTTTTCGCTAAGGAAAAAGTTACTTCAAATGATCTCTGAAGCCCCTCAATTCCCGACAGTACCATAATTTTGGGACATCCTGTATCGTAAAGTGTGTCTAGAACCGAACGGCTACCTCGAATAAGGTTCTGTGTAAGTTATCAGTAGACGGCGGATTTTATGCGTGTATGATAAAAGTGAATAGGTCAAGTACGAAACTAAAAAGATATTAAAAGAACTTAAGGACAATTTTTACTTGGCGTAAAGATCCGCAGTTTAGCTGTCAGCGTATGATTCTATGATTCAACATGATTCTACACTGTCCGTAGATCGCTTTAGTGTAGACTAATAAATATTCTGTCGGGAGTTGGTCTTAAATAGAGAAAAAGGAAGCTCTTCAAACCGTAGCTAGTAGATAGCTATTATAAATATTCTATTCTTTATAATACATTTACAGTAAATTCTCCCCTATTGACACTCAGTGTGTACACAAAACCGAACAATTTGGGAAGAGTAGACACGATTATTCGAGCTTTGCAGCTCATTTTTAAAGTTATTGATAATCGGTAACTATAAAAACGAGACGCAAGGATCGAAGAATCATACCTCCTCTTCCCAAATTGTCCATTTCTGTGTACAAGCTAAGCGTCAATTAGAGAGAATTTACTGTATATTGTTTCATGGTGGAGTTGTATGTTTTGCCGTCCTCAATTGTTTTATTACACTGTAATCGATGATGAAATCAGTTGATTGCTTCAATAGAATAAAGGCTCTATGTTATTGGAGACTGCCTGAAAGGGTCGATCAGACACGGTATAGCAGACTGAAGTCAGGAGGCGTTGTTTGTTTTTAATCGGCCGCATTCGAGTCCCTTGTTTCGTGGAAATTCAGTGTTGCGGCTAACTTGGGGCTAATACGAAGGGGCGCGTTTACCCTACTTCTTCGCGGGTGTCAACATGGGCGAATTGGTGGAAATCGGTCCCACACTTTTCTCAGCGGACTGTTCATCACGTTTAGAGCTCGGTAATTCTAGTTTTAACCCTTAGCGCTCCGAAGGCTCCGCTATGGAGACATTTGTCATTTGTTTCGTAACTCCGAAGGCTCCGCTGCGAAGCCAAATGTTTTTAGCATACGTTATCGTCGGCGTTAGCAATCTGTTAAAACGTGCTAAGTCTGTACCATTACGATTAAACCATTTTTTTACCTTTTCTATGGTTAGCAACATGGAGAAAAATAAATATTATGATGAGAATTTAGAGCCGTGTGATAATGAAGATGTATTTGATTTTGAAGAGTTAAGAGACATTGTGGAAGACAATGTTGGTTATGATTCTGACACTTCAAGTAGTAGTAGCGAAATTATATTACCAAAGAGACGAAGAATGAGAATTATTGAAAGTAAAAGCGAAGATTCGTTACAAGACTTAGATGAATGGCGTGATGTTACGGAAGAATTACATATTCCAGATAGAATACCTTTTAGTGTATTGCCACAGGTCATTGGACCACAAGTTCCTACAAACATTGAACAGCCGAGACAATATTTTAAATTATTTTTCACGGACGAATTGGTAAATGAAATTATAAAGGAAACCAACAGTTACACAGAAAATGTTCTAAACTTGGAAGAAATATCTAGTAACTCTATTTGGCAAAGTGAATACCGTGACACTTGCCCAAGTAAACCCAGAATGCACATGGGAGATTGTTACCAAAGATATCTCACCATGGTGAATTACAAAATTTAAAATTTATCTCTTATTTACAATAGGAAAATATATATTTATAAAATAAATAAAATATCAAATGCATTCACAAGGACGTGTAATCTTTACGGCTCAAAATAAGACTTCCTTTATCTCGGGCGCTCCGCTCCAAAAATGTGCCGGAGTTGCTGGTAGGCAGTACTCGAGAAATGTGCGGAACGCTAAGGGTTAAGTAATACCACCTAAATATCTTTCAATCACTTGCCCTATAATATCATTTTCAACCCGATCTATTAAATACGCACGCTATTCAGGTCTTTTAAATCGAAATAAAATTCTATCCTACTATTATCAATATTTAAAGATCAAAGTAAAGATTGCGTCGTCATTTATTAATGACAAACCAAAGCCAACCAATCATAGTACAGAAAACATTTTCTTGTTACCAACTAAATACACTCCCAATTAAGAACACCGATCGCGAGCCAACGCGAGTCACCAGCAAACTCCCAGCCAATCCGAGCAAAGAAGAAATCTCTTCTCTGCTCTTTAGCGTCCGGCTGTATCGTTTCGTGACGTTACAAAATACTATAGCTTAAATATCACGGCCAAGGAACTTTCGATGCCTCGTCGATGGGTAGCTCTTAAATCAGCTCCGGCCTCGAAGATTTCCGGATCTTGTTCTTTAGACCTCCCCGCCCACTCGATTCCTATTCTCTCTAGCGCTATCCACGATTCAATTGCACGGAGAAGAGAGCAGAGGGCGAAAGACGAAGAAGAAGCGAAGAAAGGATCGAAAGGAAGTCGAGAAAAAGCCGAGCCGAGCGAACCAACGAAATTGGATACCTCTAATGGGTGGCTGGGCGGTAGCCTAGAACTCTTTCTCGAACCTGTCGTATCTGGAAACGGAAATAAACTTTGGGGAGTGGAGCCAAATATCTGTGTCCCTCTCTCGCCGAACTTCCGGCACTCACAGAATGCGGCTTGATCCTCGCTGGACCGGTTCTTAAGATCTCCGGATAGATTCCCGGCGAGATGGCAGACTCGCGTTAACCTCGGTTCGTTCGTTCCCTCGTCCGCTGCTTTTTGCGTCTCCGCTTCTGCCGGATGCTCGAAAATCGGACTGGCAAAACTTGCTGGGCAACCGGATCGCGATCCGGTCCGCGCGAGGTAACGACTGTCGGTCGACTGTCGGGGAGAACCGTACCTCTATAATTATCCTCGGTTTTACGAAGGACTTGTTGAACCGCGATCGAACGTCTCGAGGGAAATAAAGAAAACGATGCCATCGATATGTCCAAGTAGGTCGAGCTCTCCTAGTCGTCGTCTCGAGCGCCTCCTTTGTCGCGGGAATCGCCGGACAAAGTGAGTAACGAGCTACGAACGAGCATGTCAAAGACCGCCGATTTAAACGGAAATATTGACACAGAACGGAGCACTTTCAGACTGAAAGTCCGAGGACCCGTGGAGCTGCACGATAGTCTCTTCTATACGTTATGTTCTGAATTCAACGCTGGATGCAAATCCGTAAGATCCGCCCGTGATTTTAGATTTCTTTCCGAGAACACGCGACAAATCCGCGAGAATCTCGCGTTCAATTGTCAAAGAATCTGCGAGAAATGTTTGTAACGTGAAATTGAATCCTAAGATTAATGACACAAATATTTATGCAATATTTATGTATGCTGATGATTTTTCAATCTCGAGTGAAAAATTGGTTTACGTTTCAGTTGTAAATTTCTGACGGACCAACAATTTTTCTGTGCTGATTTTATACGGTCTTATCTGCCGTTGGAATATTTTCTTTATAGAGTACTAGTATAGTATAGTAGTATAGTAGTAATATAGTATAGTAATTTGTATTCATTGTTCAAAGTGTTAGGGATTTTTAAGAGTGATCTTCGTTTTGTAACGTGTTCGTGAAATTTGACTGTGGGAAAATCGGACGGTGGAATCAGGCTAATTTGGAGCCAGAGTTTAAACATTCTTACGAGAATATCAAGTTTCTGACAACTATAATAATTCCAATTTTCACAGGTTTCACCAAGGTTTATAAAAAAACTGACAAGTCTAGAAATCTTAAAAAATATGTTGAACGAAATTGATAAATAAGATTAGAGATCATCGTAAACATGCACGATTATATTTTTGTCAGAAAGGTTTCCCGTTCGAGTCTAGCGTAAAAACATTTTTAGAGAAAACCACTTAGGGGATTGTGATAGCAGAATATTCAATATTCACCTACGTATTTACGATAAATTACGGAATTTTATTCTGTAAATGAAAAGACCATTCCTTCAGCCTCAAGTCAATACGATTTAGTTGAAGTACAACGAAAATAGGATCGAGGATGTAATTTTTAGTATTAACATGTACATTCCTAATAAATAAAAGATCCATCACAGAAAGTTAGTTAACCTTAAAATGTTTTCAAGCGAAAGTCATTTGATCAGAATTGAAAGTAGATATCGATGCTGATAGAATAATATGAGTGGGTCAAAATCATAGCGGCGTAAGTCACATTTCCCTGATTACGAGGAAAACAAGGAGCGTTATTGTTTACTGGCTAAATTTATTGTCAAGATAATTCAAAGTTAAGTTAATTCATAGCATTCTATCGTTTATTTCACTTGTCAACATTTTTGCCTGTATGGGCTACATTTTGAGACGCAAATCAAATTTTCAAAACCTGATATTTGTTAAACCTTAAATTTTCTAACCTACTCAGTCGATTCATCTGCCACGAACTTTTAAATCTTTGACAGTAGATATTTCGCAGAGTGTTGAAGCTAAGCGTCTATAATTTTTAAATCACAGTTCCCCATGATGCGTAACCAACTCTTCGAGTATAAAAAAAAAAAAATAGACGACTACGTGACTCGTGTACGTTAAAAGTCAGAGTAAATCACTCTGTCGCTTTTATCAAGAACTCGAGCAGGTCGAAAGACGACGAAATCGAAAACGAAAGAGAGACGCGGAGCCTGGAAAGACTGACCGTGACGTCGAGCACAGGAACGGTCCTGGTTTATCGTTCCAGACGCGGGATTTACTCCCGCAATGGTTGCTCGGCGGTGAAATCCACGGACAGCTGGATTTGTTGGGAAAGGATAAATCTGTCCGTCTACAGGAAAGGTGTACGGTCATCGAGACCGCGTGGGGGCAACGGGGTGAAAAGGATTTCGAAGAGACCGAACATGTCCCGAGCCATTCCGTCGCCTCCGAATTATTTCCCCTGTCTCTTATTTCCCTGGCATCGGGCGAGAAACGTATCAAAAATCACTCGCCGATCCAACGATCGAACGCCCGTGTACTTATTGCAATTCAACTCGTCGAATATTGCTAACACGAAAATAATTCGGAGCATGCTTCCTCGAACGAAAATATTGTGGCGGACCAGACATAAAAAGACACGTCCTTCAAAAACGGGGTGTGCATATGCCTTTTTCGGGTTTTCCCGACGCAAGGCGTACACACCGCAATAAAACAATAAAAACGTTGGGACACAGCTTCGGACCATAGGTCCCGGATCACCCCGGTCGGAAAATCTTCGGGAAAGGCCTTCGCCCTTCCCAAGGACTTTCCCTTACCAATTTCAATACGTTCTCCCCAATAAATACGAGGACCTCTCGACCGGGAGAAGTCAGTTAGCAAGTTTTCCTCCGACTCTCAACGTGTTCATATTTCTGTCTCATCCGTCACTCGTTTACCTTTACCTTCTACACAGTGTACCTCATCGCCTTTTGTTACAAGTTATATTAAAGTTCTCGTTATATAAAAACCAAAAAAACTCTCTCGGATTATTTTATATAAACCGTCGCAGTAACCCCTGCGACAAAATATCAAATCGTAACGACATCTTGAAGTCCTCCATGCAGTCTAATAATACAACAAATTTTCCCTAATTGACGCTCAGCTTGGAAACAAAAATGGACAATTTAGAAAGAGGAGTACCGATTAGCCCCGCGGCCCCTTTTTTATAGTTGTTGACAATCTATAAAAACGAGCTGCAAGACTCGAATAATCGTATTTTTACGCTGATGTATTATATTTCTCTAATTTTTTCACTTTCGTTCCAGAAAACGTAAGAATGTTGAGGAAGCAGTTTATGTCATACAACTTGTGACACATCACCATTTTAATTTGGCTATTTAAAATCATACTTAAATTTTAAGAAATTTCTTAAGACTTTGATGTAGCAATCAAAGTGTTAATGAGACAATTGCGCACATTCAGTGTAAACTTAACCCGAGAAAGATAACCTACGTTGCAGAGGCGCCTGCGAAGACTGTTGATTTTTGTTAATTTTTCATAGAGGTCTAGTGATTTAAGTTTAAAATTACTTAAAATATAAAAAAATATAATATAAATGCATTTTATTTTTACAATAATGCCAAACCTTTAAAATGACTAGATTAACTTAAATAAATATCCATTGTTAGTATAAAATTGACGCCTTAGAAAAGCATGCGCCTCTGAAGCGTATGGTTATCTTTTACGTACGTTGTCATATGGTTATCTTTCTAGGGTTAATAACAACAATAGTAGACGTCACAAAAACGACACGAGTGACACAGCCATTTTTCAATTTTAATGTAACTGCGAATGATGTTCCAACAATCATGTTCGCGACTCTGATCGAAAATTCTCTGCCAGGATTGCAAGTTTCCTCGAAGACTGTTCGTAAATAAAAGATAGGCGCGTTCAAGCGGGAATAGTAGCGTGTCGAGCTGGAAAACACGCGCACGCATTCCTCGGTCGAAGGGAAAAGTTTCGTCGGTCTGTTGGTAGGTTGAGAAGGGACGTTTGGTGAAGCGGAGAAGACTCTTCAAAAACGGCGCCGATGAATCACGACGTTTTGTCGATGCCTGCCAACGTCGATGTGTTCCAGTTGTGCCAAAAGGTTATACGTCTATACGGTACGAGCAAGGCCATGAAATATTTCTCGCGGCGAAGGCGTGACTTGTTCGAGCTGAAAGACGTCTAAGACCCGCCGAAGATACAAACGGATGTCTTGATCGAGGTTGCGGGATGATTCATCAATAGAGCACCGAATCACGCCCGGAATCTAGCTAGGGTTTAGGTTAACAGTAATTTATAGAGTTATGTACAGTAATTTTTCCGTAATTCGCGCTCAGATTGTGCACAAAAATGGACATTGTGGAATATTCATATCAAGTAAATCTTTCAGAAACCATTAACTTGTCTATTAACTTTCTATTAACTCTCTACTAATCTATTAATTAGTATAAAGTCCATTAACTTAGCGTAAATATGAAAGAATAAACTCTTTTGATTACAATGAAATTATTCAATTATATTTAGTTATGGGAATAACTTTAATACTTTTCACTACTTGAACTTTCAATTAGAACTTTTATTTAATTAAAGAAGATATAAAATCTGTTCTCTCATCTGTACGAGATGTCTGCGTTAACTGACACGATTCAACTCGTTAAAGACAATAACGATTAGAAAATAAAAAGTACAATATCGCATGCCTTCGCGATTAAATTATATCAAGTGGTAAAGATATACGCTCCCGCCCATGAGTCACTGCGCACTTATTTATTTTACATAACATAAAGTATGTATTATACAATCAAACGTTTTTTTCGGATTTTAAGCAGACGCAGAATTCAGCAATGAAATTAATCTAGAAAACTGCATCTGTGTTTTAACAATCATTTCCCTCAAAATGCGTGATGTTCGATGACGTAAAGGAAGGTCTTATTAATTTCAGCTATACTAAATCCAACAGAATGAAAACTGCTCCTCATGAAAGAAGAATCTTTGGTTTTCAAAGAAATAGACTAGAGCTTGTAAGTAGCCAAACAAGTAGAACAGAGATTATTAATCGTTATACACAAGCGGAATATCGAACGCGAACAGTCAAAGAGCTGAAATAAAGCTTAACGCCTTGACATACAATGACGAGTTCATTCATTCATTTCATGTGCCATTGTAAACGTCGTGCAGTATATTATATATATACAGTATACACGGTGTCCCAAAATTATGGTATTTCCAGGAAATGAGGTTCCTCAGGTCATTTGTAGCAACTTTTTCCTTAGCGAAAATGTTCTACGAGGCTTTGTTTACGAGTTATTAACGAAAAACACCGACCAATCAAAGACGAGCTCGGCTGGCGCAAGGCAGCCGAGCTAATCAACGGATCTGGGCTTCGACCGCCTCGCGCCAATCGGGGTCGCCTCTCATTGGTCACTGTTTTTCGTTAATAACTCGTGAACGAAGCTTTATAGAATATTTTCACTAAGGAACAAGTTGCTTCAAATGATCTCAGGAACCCTTCATTTCCCGGAAATACCATAATTTTGGGACATATATATATATATCATATCAAGTTAAATATATAATTATTTGCTAGATTGACTTTTTTGAATATAACCAATTTGTTGAAATTCGACAGAAATCAATGATAATCTTGTACCCCTGAACAGTGTTCCAAAACAGGTACATACTTTCATCTTAGCCACGCACGAAACAGGCTCGGCGGGCCCTGGGTTTTATCGACGCGTGCCTGCGTTTCTTACTCGATATCGATCGCGAGTAGTCGAACGGTTAACCGGTGAGCTATGTGCAAGCCTCGGTCGGAAAAATTGATGTTTTACCTGAGCGGAAGCGATCGGTTGCAGGCACGAAAATAAAAATTGCCGATGGCATAGAAACGGCGGTATCCAGCGACGCGAGCAGTTTATCGACGTCGACGTCTGCGCTCGTCATTCTTCCAGGAGGGATTCTGCAAGTTCCGGCCGATACAGCAGCTGACTCGAAAACGAGCCGCGGACTAAACGTCAGCCGTCGATGTTAATAGAACCCGGTGAAGGAAACAAATCCTCGGGAGAGTTCAGCGGTAACGCGTTCTCGCCGGCGAGACAGAGACGGTTGATGGCTTGGAAGAGATAAACGGCAGTCGGAAAGTGGCTGGCGCGAACTCTCCCGCGAACTTTCTTCTGTCCCGAATGGTTACTCTTCCGACGACGAGGCTATCCAATGGATCCCATTCCGTCCCAGAACTCACCGACGCGACGCGGCGATCTATTGTTTTTCCGATTTTCGCGAGCTCCGCGCCTCCCACTAGGCCGCTGCAGTTTCTAAACATCGGATTATTTCGATGCACAATAGGATAGTTCTCATTTCTCACGACTTCCTAGATTTTCTGGTCTCGTCCTCTTAAACCTTTGCACTCGAAGCCAAATTAACACGTTCCGTGCCGAGCTTTTTTTACTCGAATCTTCACACTTTGATATTTTACTAAAACTTGATGTATTACGTGCAATTATTAATTCTCGTACACATAACAACGTAACAAAAACTTATCAACGCCCATTCTTGCGGTGGAAATTGATTCTTCGGTTCTAAATTTCTTGTAAACAATTTGTTCAGTTCACTAAGTAAACATGCAAGCGTGTACCATCGATGGTACACGTGGCACGGAACGTGTTAACGGAAAATTTAATACAGTTTTTCTGACCTATTATTATATATAAAATGCATTTCCATTTTATATAACCCAATGCATTTTATATGTATGAAATTGAATTTTGTGACAGATGCAACAGTGATCTTTTCAACAGTTCTTCAAATATGAAGAAATGCGATTAATAAAATTATTTCGAAATGTGACATAACAATTTTTAATGGCGCCTTGGAGTCGCCATTCGAGTGGAAAGGATTAAATTATGGCTGGACTTGCGACAAAAATAAGAAGCGTAATTTGAAAAAGTTAGAAGATGCAGCGACTTTCGGAATGCCAGGGTATTAGATTGTTTGTATTGAAATTATTGGAGAAAGAACAAAATTTCTACATGGTTTCCGGTTTTTCTTTTTTTAATCATTTGCGGACAGTGCATTCTGTCCTTCAGTTTTATAACTTTTTAATAAAGTATTCAACGACCTATGTCTATGTAACATTGTTTTTCTTATTTAGATCAACAGAATATAACACGGCAAAGCGACAACAGGATACTCATTCACAACTTCGTGGTGACTTTAATGTAAATGCAACGAATTCTAAGATGTTTAATCTGACAGCAAATTGTGTAAGAACGCGCAATGGTAACACGTTACGAAAGTGGCTAAAGAAAATATCAGGCATCTTATGCCACCTAAACTCGCATCAATCTTAACGAAAGCACAACGAAAACTTATGAAAAATTAAATCTTGCACGTGGAGAGAGAGAGAGAGAGAGAGAGAGAGAGAATTCTTCACAATTTCAAATTCCATCTCGCGAGCTGTGGTCTCCGAGGGCCCGTAAAACTTTTTACTCGTATAATTTGTCCAACCTTATTTTTTTCAGCATGATTACTGATTCTATCTACGGGATGAATCTCCTTTGCAACCTAAGGGGTTATGCTCGGCCAGTTAGCCCAATAAACGTGACTTTTGTGTATTCCTTTCTTGCAAAGCTGTAAGCCATTATGAAATAATTAAAAATTCATGTGTTCAAGATGCTTATTTTAGAGTGTCTTGTAAACTTCTTATTGACAAATATTATATTAATGACGAAATATGACTTAGGAATTGTCGCTTTCGAGCGATGATCGTTGGAACTAAATACTGATTCGTCGAAAGTTAAAAATTCGATAAGAATTGTGCAACAACACAGTATTATTCAATTCTTATACTACTGGCAATTCCCACAATTTATTCTGTTAAAGCAAAGTGTACAATCGCGGCTTTCGTATCTTCTATACTACACATGCGTAAAGAAACAGCTAAATGAACAATTTATCGATCAGATATGCACCATCTACTTGTATGCATTTCCGCCAACGCGTTTCCAACAAACAGGTAAATAAAATACATCTAATCGCTTGAACGATCAAATTGCTACCGATAGCAGCAGGTTAGGTATTCTCATCTGAAAGAGCTTTACATCTAAATATTTCGTGGACAACACATTTTTGGGAACAATTTTAAATACGATAGGTTCAAAATGGTAGACTACCGCCGTTCCCAAGGAAAAATACTATTATTTCATTTATACAAAAAAATCAAGGAAGTTTCATGAGTAAACAAAGTTTCCATGTTATTAAATATCCTTGATCAAAGAATTGTTTCACACAAAACGTTTTCTTTCTTTTCGAGTAGAATAAAAATGTACAAATAAAGATATAGATTTCCATCTAAAGAATCAAAGTTACCTTCAAATTACCTTCTTACTAACAACAAAAAATAATATGTACTTCCCCCTTGAAATCGATTAACTCTCGAATGTAACATTTTCTCCGAAAATGAGTCGTTTCCGAGATATTTAAATTTCAAGTTCTCAAACGAACGCATGATATAATTGGCAACTATTTTTGCATAGAAAAATTGTGATCTCTAAGATAAACCCTGTTTGACACGAAACCATTTCTTTCCGGAAAGCGAGACCGTTTGCTTCTTTTGAGAAAAGAGATGCGATCAAATCTGGAGACAGCGTACAAACTCTCGAGAAAAGGCAGACGGCGGAGAGCTTGCCGAAATCCCGCGACCACAGGTCCAACGTTCGCGACATTGGCCGTTATCGATCGCGGGCCGAGGGAATGAAGGGCAGTGGAAATTTAATCGCGTCGGGGATCGCGAGGAAGTGGATCGCGACAGCCGCAAAAATACCATAGCCAGACGCGTATGAATATATAACGTGTTGTAAAGCGCGCTGCTCGCCGGCGAACAAATATTCCTGTCACGCGCAATTTAGCGAAAGAACAAACGCCGGCGACCGGTTAAGTAATTCATCGAAGATTTGCGGTGGCTCTGCAGCGACATGAATTATTCCATAGAGAACGGAACGGTATAGCGTTCGAATGCTTTGGAATCCAGATGCTCGGGGGATACGTAACGGCGCAGCCAGGAAACGAATGAAAGAAGAACACCGGGGAATAGAACTGTCAACGTAACTTCTAACGTAATAAATTGTTTAGACGCGCCATGAAAAGTTAAAGAAACGCTCTTTCCCGATCCCGAGGTCATATTCTTCTTTCTAGCCAGCGTTTCTCGCTGGCGATGCGCGCCGCGCCGCAGCTCGGATAGCTTAACCCTTTTACTGCCGGCCCATTCACGCGGCAAACACGAAAACTGCCAGGGCCGATTGGATACGCGCCTCCCATAAATTGCTCCATAAAGAAGAAAATAAGAAAGTTGACTTCTATATCGCCTCTATGCCTCCGCTTGCAGGCATGCCACTTATGTTATATTCTGTAAATTCTCAAAATCTATGAATTTTCTAAGTAACACTTTCTTGCATTGTCTAAAATAACCGAGATATTCAAGTGAACGCAGAGTTCGTGGGACACACTGTATATTACCAAATATTATCATCAAATAAACAGCACGTGTATCACCGAATACAGTAATGTCTCCCCAACTGACGCTCAGATTGTCCACAAAACTGGACAATTTGGGAAGAGGAGATACGATTATTTGTGCCTTGCGGCTCGTTTTTATAATTGTTGACAATTCGTAACTATAAGAACGAACCGCAAGGCTCGAATAATCGTATCTCCCCTTCTTAAATTGTCCATTTTCGAAGACAATCTGAGCGTCAATTAGAGAAACATTACTGTATGTACAATGATTTCACACAAAACAGTATAAATTTAGTATGAAACGAAAACGTATAAGAACACATGCTTAAACTTAGATAAATAATATAGTAAATATAATAATAAATATAATAATAAATATAATAATAAAAATAATATAATAAAAAAATAAACTTAATGTATTATATTTGGATTTTATACATCGTACATACGTGTAAATTTATAATAAATAATAAAGAAGAGGAAGGGGAGGTGACGTCGGTTCTACTCTTATCGTATTTACCCGGATTCGTTGCAGCACTTTCATTTAATAAGAAAAAGTGTTCGCTGTAGCATTCGTTCGTTGTACGATGCCTCACTGTACATTTAATAAATAATGTATATATTTTTATTATTTAAATAATTATTTTCTATGCTCTTCGTGTACATACAGTATCGCATCGGTCGGTCGCTGTTCTCGTGTACGTACCGCGGGCGGATAAATCGGTCCGCTGACGGCCAAAGGGTTAAACGGAATTCTATGAGCCGCGACCTCGTTTATATTCCGCGTGCAATCAGTTTATTGCCTGAAATGAAAGGAAAGCACGCCTTTCGATTCGAGCTTGCATCTCGAGGGTTGCGGTCGTAATCGAGATATTGCGATTCGTATATTTCGTCGTTTCTTTCTTTGGATAGATAGGGTGGATGCTGATAATGTGGAACAGCACTTGATAGGAAGCATACTGTTACGATGCACAGTGATCCTAAATCTCGGAAATGTACCCAAAACATAACGGCGACCCAAATTTAATCGAAAATTTATGATTGTTTATTTATGTAGGTTTTCATGGCCGCTGATTAGAAACGTGGGCCTAAAACGACCCTAACGGCGACCCAAATTTAATCGAAAATTTATGATTGTTTATTTATGTAGGCTTTCATGGCCGCCTAAAATTTCAAAAATGAAACGGATCCAATATGGCGGCTGGATACTATATTTTGAAAAATGTAAAGAAATTGTATTAACAAGAATGTAATTTCAGTATGTTTGTACTTTTGTTTGTCTCATAAAACTCTTCGAAACTTATGTAACTTTTCTCTGGAACACTTTTCGATATCATTCGTAACAAAATTCGAAAGAAATGTAATGAAAACTATTAACATAAAAACATTGCATTACACAAACTGGCGATTGTTCTTCTATCATTCTCTATTTATTTCTGTCTAAGAATTATTTTTTCTTAGCAAAGTTCATAATTTTTCCGTGGAAATGTGTCTGTGTGTACACAATATCGACCATGGATAAATGAATACCATGAATAAATGATTGTATGCGAATGATGACGATAACAATAATGCTTAATGCTTAATGCTTATTCGACGACGATTATTACGAAAGCTTGTTCGAAAAACGGAAAATACGATTTATTCGCGTGTCCGAAAAACAAAATTAAACGCTTCATGTTATAAATATTTCTACAAATGATGTAATATTCATATGAAATTGCGAGAATTTCACCCGAATATTCGCATAACATTTATTAATGATAATAACGTTTACAAAATGTAACACATCTATTGTAATTTAATTTACGGTGAGACGGAGAATTTATAATTAAATGTTTCATTATTGAAACAAAATCTTTGCAAGATCTTTATGCAAAATAAAAATTATTTAAGATAACTGTAAGAAGTATAAATTAAATAAAAATATCTTTTCCCTTTTAACAATCATAATTGGTTCGAAACGATGTAACAATATTCCTAAATTTTTCTAATGTCTTTTTGGTTTTGAATTAGAACTATTCAATTTTGTCATAAATTCATAAAGTCTAGTAATTAGAAATAATCATGTGCTCATCAGAAGAATCTGAAGTTAATGCTTTGGGGATAATCGCGATAGTTGCGTCTGTTTCACTTTGTCACGATTGTTCCACGCCTCCTGAATCCTGCCGCGTGTCTCGCTCGCCTGTGATCACGTAAATAACACTGTCCGACACGATTTTTGAGTTCCTGCGAAGCACATGGCGGCAAAACATCGTGTACATGTTGCCGACGAACATTTTCTCGACCTACTCAAAATGTACATCGTTCCGACACTTCTATCGGGCCGTTTCTTCTTCAGAAATGTTTACAGAATACGATCCTGGGTAGAGTTTTCGTGCTGAACAAAGAACTTTTCGTAAAAATACAAAAATATTGCGCAGAAACTGCTCGCGTCGACACTTTTTTCAACTTTGACATCAATTTATTGCTATTTAGGACTAAACACAATTAATAAATTGCATGCCACTATATTCGGGAAACTCTCCTCTATCTTTTAACACCAATGAGAACTTTCTAATGTTTGTACTTTTCATGCAATACCTCATTTTTGTCGAAAATTTTGGTTCTTTACAAAAGTTCGTTTATTTAAAAAACTGAGGGTGATGGATCAATTCGCTTTCCGGATTCTTGTTCAGGGAGTGAAGCTCTACAAGAATTTCATAGTGGCTATAGGAACCCAGAAAAAAAGTTTGATTTTGTCGGACAGTGTAATACACACAAACTGATGTGCTGCTAGCGACTACGGCGACCACAGGGGAGCGGGCCTGTCAGGCGTCAGGCGGCGTTGTTTGTTTTTAACACGTTCCGTGCCACGTGTACCATCGATGGTACACGCTTGCATGTTTACTTAGTGAACTGAACAAATTGTTTACAAGAAATTTAGAACCGAAGAATCAATTTCCACCGCAAGAATGGGCGTTGATAAGTTTTTGTTACGTTGTTATGTGTACGAGAATTAATAATTGCACGTAATACATCAAGTTTTAGTAAAATATCAAAGTGTGAAGATTCGAGTAAAAAAAGCTCGGCACGGAACGTGTTAATCGGCCCAATTTGAGTCCCTCGTTTCGTGGAAATTCCGTGTTGCGTGCACTTGGGACTATTAGGACGGCTAATAATCTGTCTATTAGAGAAATGCGTTTACCCTACTTTTGCGAAGGCGTCAACACGAATGAGTTGATGGTAATCGGTTTTACATGTTTCTCAGCGGACTTCATTTGAGCAACCGATAATAGTTCGCAACAATTAGTACGTTTGTAAATACTGTCTGCGGTAGAAGAATAGACGGCAACTAAATCCTTTACAAAGATGAGCAAACTGAAGTCGATTTTCTCGTAAACGGAGACCTGGATTAAAAAATGTTACACCGAATTTGTTTATTATTTTTTACGTAGAATCATCCCCTGCTCGGTTGTAATACCAATTCTGACCCATCCTGTACGTTCGTTGATACTAGTTTCCATAGTTTATATGTTTAGTTATACATATTCTGTCTTGTAATCTAATGATATAGTAATTTCTTCAATAAAGTAATTAAATATAGACATTATCCTTTCATTAAGAACTGTTCTCTATCGACAGAGTTTCCCTTTATTTTTCTTCTGTTGCACCTTGTTACGTTTGATATAACATAATCGAGTTTATTACTTTGGATTAGCTTTTTTCCGAAAAGTCTCTGGCTACATCTCTAGCTTGGGTAACAATGTGTACACATAAAGTATTTAGTACAGGTGTGTAGAGTTAATTATGTCGGGAATTATTGAATATACGAGGAAGTTTTTAATGGAAATTAAATGGAACGCCGGGCGAACATTTCTCCGGAGGCGAATTTATTTTTCAAAACTTCCGTTTCCAGCTTAGTTCGTTTCATTCTTTCTATGTATATAATACGCAGAATGCCTAAAAAATTCATGAAAATCAAGTGTTCTTTTAATAGACCGTTAATTTTATTTTAAATATATGTACATATAATCTTATTGGTATGTTTTGAAAAATTTATGGCGCAATATGAAACTATGAAATTAATAATTCTAATTCTCCTTTAATATTATTATAGTGTTTGTAAGCCTGGAACAATTTTACTCTCATATAAGAAATTTTATTGTTACTTTAACAGACCCTCGAAATAACCATCTCTGTACAATTGGTTATAATTTCTATGTAATTTGGGTTATTAAGTCGAATCAAAAAAGTTATTTAGTATTTTGAAAATAATCTATACAATTATTGTGTTTTGAGTATTACTATATGACATTATTTAAATATTACTTTTCTACATTATAAAAATGAAATATTTGTTTACCATTCTATTCTGAATCCTGTTTCATTAAGGCTGAACTTTTTGATGCATATTATTTCAAGATTATTAATAATCTTGACGTATCCTTAATTTTTTTTACCAACTACGTGTTGTATAAAAAAGTGTCTCGAACGAAAGCTGTTTGCTATAAAGAGGCAGCTTTTGCTATAAAGAGCTGTTTGCTATAATACACGGCAGCAATTAATTTTTTACTATTTTCCTTTACTATCACCATTTAAACATGCCATTCGAAAGTCAATGAAATCCAGAATAAAAAATGATTAAACTGCAATGATTCAGAAATGTTATTTTATTTAAAGAATGCAGACAAATAAAACTTATCTTTTTAATCTTTGATTTCATTGACTAAATCGCTCAGAAATTCCGCGATTTTTATGGAATTGCGATTCGATCGCCGATGTGTCAACTTGCTGTCGGTGCTATACCGTCCAAGATCTAAAAAGAAAGCTCGACAAAAAAGTTTGAGGTTTCAATTTCACACGTATACGTATATTCTCTTTATATTCAAAACTGTCTTGCAGTCGTCCAATATCAAAAACCCATGAGCAATGTTTGTTTAAGCCAAGAGAAGGTTCCCCGAAAAATCTGGAAAATATTTTCATTCCTCTCGGCTCGGGTGTTGCTTTTCTGTGAAATGATAGTGAGCAGCTCGTATTGGGTTGTTAAAACTGAACGCACCGAAGCTACCCACAACCCGAACAACTGTTCCGTGTAAAGTTTTACATTGGCCGTAAGCCGTGTTATACCAGCGTTTCGCGCAGTGCTCGACACGTTAAAATTTTCGTGCGGAATGTTTAATGCATCGGAGGATCGATTCTACCGTAGGCCAGTGTTCTTTCTCGATTGGTTACTGGATTATTTGATGGTGTTCAGGGTACTCTGTCGGCCCAGCGACGTAAATAAAACAGCCTGTGCTAAAGAAAAATAGGTGAAGCAGTATGGTTGATGGTTGATGTCAATGAATAGTCCATGTTCCAGCGGTTGTCGTCTATCCGCGCCAGTTCTGTTTTTCAACTCTCAGAAGGGAGATGGGTATGACGTTTTCACAGACAGAGATGTCATGGGTCATTGGGTCATTACTGTGTGTTTCGTTCACTTGTGATATTTAAGAGAGAATTTAGGACTTCAAAATCTCGAGACAAGGAATAAACTCTGTTTATTTCGTGAAACCTCTCGGTGTAATTATTACTTCTTAATGATCTTCAGCGAGCAGTACGAAATATCCGAATTGAGACATGAACTTTCAGACACGAATATACTGAACCAATCTCTTATTTCGTTTCAACGCGTACATTTGGAAGAGCTTCCAGAAATAATTTGTGTTCCATCCTAATCGATTCTCGATCATTTTCAACAACCTTTGACCCTCCGATGACGAAAGTTGGTTCATTTTGACGTACAAGTATAAATATCCCACCTAAATTCCAATTATTTAGAATTTAGTTATGTCAACGTTATTCAATTGTTTTAAAGCGAAATAAATTTTTACTTGGATGTTACCGGTATTGATAATTGCAGTTAAAAAATCAACAATTATTAATTGTTTCTTTCAATCGACGATTACATTCATCAATCGATTAATTAATTGGTCGACATGTCGACGATTAGTGCCTTTAATCGTTTTCATCAATCATTTAATCAAATTAAAAATTTCAATCGATTGATGCCCAGCACTGATGCCGACACAAAATAAATATCAAGTTTTTTGACTTTGATTTAAAAGTTTTTACATTTGATTAAATTAAAAATTAAATAAATATAAATCTTCTTGCATTTGATTTAAAGGTTTTTACTTTTAATAAAATTTTAAATTCAATTCGAAATTAAATTAAATTAACCAAATCTTTTTACGCAGTTTTGTAATTAAAAGATGTAATTTATATAAGTTGCATATTTAATATTATTCGTTGTTCTTGAGATATTTCAAGGAAAAGAAAACATTGAAATTCTTTCAAGGGCTGATTTCACATCTTTGAACTGCGTAGGAGTACCAATAAATAAATGCGATGATGTTACGAATAACTTTAACTCTACTTGCCTGCAATATTTTATAGTTATCGGATTTTACAGGTTCACAAACGTCTCTTGTGACGAAGTTAAAATAACCCAGTACGAAGGTGAGTCAAAATCAAATCTAAAAATCGTCGCCAGAGAGTCGAAGGTGGCTTGTAAGTCTATCGTCGCTCTAAGAAAGTCGCTGTCATCGGGCTGCGAATGTCGAAGATGGATGACCATCGTCGGGTCAAGAAGCAATCAATTTTAGCAAATATAATTGTACGAAGTTTCTTCGAGAAATTTCTCCCCCGTTCGAGTTCTTGGCAGCTTCAACGCGGTTTCCGAATGGCCAGAAACGGCGTATTGAACGCGCTGAATCAAATAATTTCGCAGCTTTTTAACTCGATCAAAGGGACGTTTCATAAAGGAACATTACCTTTCATTGATAGTTCAAACATTAATTTGAACTTCCGCGATGGTATCTAAATACGTTCCATTTTAATTGAAATGCGGTAAGAACAGGTCTGTTAAATATATACTGTGGCTCGCAAAAGTAGCACGCTACTTAAATCGCATGGTTTGCAATGCTTTCTTCTCAACATCATGTTCCAGAAATGGATTAACGATTAAAATAAATAAAATAAATAATAAATAAAATGAATAAAAATTGCAACAAATAATTTTAAAGACTCTATCTCGTATGTTTCTATGCTACTAAAACCCCACATCGGAAACGCAGAATTAAAAGACGATTTTTCTCTCTCTAATTACCTGAATACAGTAAAGTTTCGACTATCCGTACTACTGAGGAGACCATGGACGTTCGGATAATAGAACAGTTCGTTAGATACAATGCTAGATGAAATCTTTGATTTGTACTAATTTGTACAATAAATAATGCAGGCGAATCACTTTAGATTGAGCTATTTACGTATCAAACGTGTGTCATTAAGAACAAATTTGGACAATGGATGTTCGGTTAACCCTTTGCACTCGAGCGGCGAGTCTGAGGCGCCACTATAAATTGTTATACCATTTTTCATTCAATAATTGCAACAGTATCAGATTTGTTGTATTTAAAACACTGTTAAAATTGCAATTATTGCAGTTACCAATAGGCACAATTTCAGATGCATAAACTGCACTGAGTCGTGTGAAATAAAAATACTGCAGATCAGAAAGCATCTTTTGGATTTCGAATTAAAATAGCTCCGACTGCAAAGGGTTAATAGAGGTTCTACCGTATCTGAAAATTCGTGTCTTTGACTTTCCACGAAGAGATGATCGAAACATGAAAAATATCTGTCAAATACTTTTGTAAGAACAATCTTGCACAAGATTGGTACGTGTAACTTTAACATATTTCTTTGTAAGACTCCCGTAACAGTTTCAAATAACGCAGAGCCGATTATCTGTGTTATTCGAGGGTTGCCTGAATACAATAATATCTTTAATCTATGTATAGTTCCTATACCAAATGCGTTTGATTGCAAATAATGAATCCCAAATTTATAAGTTTTCCTTTGCAATAGCTAGTCGCAAGAATTTTGAAAGAATTGATAACGAATTATTCAAGCAGGTACGCATTCGGCAAATGTTCCCGAAATCTAAATACGGCGAACCGTAAGGAACGGTTCGTTCGGGAGTTAATGATCGAACTGCTGTCCGACAATCGGGTCTCTTGCGTAGATTCATGGAACACGATACTGTTGGTCCTTGCCCGAATGTCCCGGACAGGTGAATGCCGCGACTATGATTAATCACTGCGCCGAACGGTTTGTTAGTAAAATCTTATTACTCACCGTGTACCCGTCGTAAGTCCACGAACCAAACTTCATGAAACAAGTCTGCTCGTCAAAGGGAAAATACTCCACGTCGATCTCGCAGAATGATTTATAGATCGCCGGCGGTTTCCAGATGACCTTCCCCGTATGGTGCAAAATCGCCTTGGTCATAATGGTCACCTCGTAGTTGCCGTCGGCGCTGAAAACAAAATTAACGTCCAGCCTGATTTATGCTTCCTCTTGCTATTTCCGCTCTACCTACGGAACAATTACGCTATTCCCGGGTACGATATCGCTCATCTGATCGTCGCTCGATCGTTCGACATTGTCTGAGAGCCTCGACACTCGACGAAAATTGACGCGCGACTAAAATTGCCGATCACAACCCCATAACCCTAATGTCGCGAGAGTTACTGTTACGAGCGATGTTTGGTACGACGAGAACTTTATAACACCGCGCGCAATAACTCTTTTACGTTTTGGATAAATCGTTCCTGCAGATATGCAGCTGATTGCATTGTTGAAATGTTTAGAACGTGAAACGGTATAACTTTGTAGCCTGTGAAGAATCTACAGGGTGTTCCATAATTGAGTTAACACCCGGAATAGGGTGATTCTTGAGGTACAGTAATTCCCGCCTAATTTACTCGATTTACCCTCGATTACTCGAGCCTTGCGTCTTGTTTTTATAGTTGTTGACAAACGGTGACTATAAGAACGAGCCGCAAGGCGTTCTTATAGTCACCGTTTGTCAACAACTATAAAAACAAGACGCAAGGCTCGAATAATCGCATTTCCTCTTCCCAAATTGTCCATTTTGGTGCGCAATCTGAGCGCGAATTAGGGAGAAATTACTGTAATTCGAAGTAACATTTTCCTTAGTGCAAATGCAATCTGCAGCTTTGTTTACGAGCTTTCAACGAAAAACAGTGGCCAATGAGTGGTCAGCTGGCGCGAGGCGGTCGAACCAATGAGCGGAACTGAGCTTCGACCGCTCGTTGGCGCCAGCCGTGCTCGCCTCTCATTGGTCAGTGTTTTTCGTTAATAATTCGTAAACAAAGCTGCGAATTGCATTTTCGCTAAGGAAAAAGTTACTTCAAATGACCTCAGGGATCACTTATTTCCGGGTGTTAACATAATTATGAAACACCCTATATACAATGTCATTCTAGGCAAGGAATTATTGAATATTTCATTATTTCTTTAACACGTTGACTGCCACGCGTATTTACAACAAAATCTCCTACAGGCCACCCGTGCCGCTATAGGTAGCGTGCGCTGTTAATTCATATCTGCTTCTGTTCCTGCATGAACAGTTGGAATCTTTGCCGAGTACCGAATGGTATAACTTAAAATCTCTGCCCTTATTTTTTTCAATAATGAAAAGAGATCGGATTGCCCGGAAGGAGAAGCATAAATAAAATTACATCGTCAGATTCTGATTTGGATACTGATAAATATAATCTTAGTGATAATGAATGTTATGAAGATACTATTGACGAGATTTTACGAGAATTGGTCATGGAAGAAGAAAGAAACGTTGATGATACTTAGGAAGCTACAGTTCAAATAAAAAATACGAAATGGACCGATCAGAGGCACGAGCATATCTGAAAAAACAAACAACTTTTTGTCCAAGCTGTCCTGATCAACCTCAACTTTGCAGAGAATGTTTTAATGTTATACACTGCGAATAATTTTTTTAATAAACCATTTTTATAAGAATTCAATCGTTTCATTACCTCCTGTAGAATATTTGTCCAAATATTTTCGGAAATCTTTTGTAAGTAGTCAAATCAGCGTCACCCGAATTACGGGTGACGTGGCCTGATGAGAACTTTTGCTGTCATCCGAATACGGGTGACGCGGCAGTCGACGTATTAATGCTGAAAGATTCTATTGATTATCGAAACATAAATGTAATATGATCTATTCGTTAGATGTTTTTACGAGCCGCGGGCCGAGCGGTTTCGCGTGGTCGCTGGTTTGATCTGAATTTGTTGTTTTGGTAAGGAAATGCGGGGACTAGTCGGACTATTTCATTGTCGGGGCTCCGCTATGTTGAATAGGAGTTTCGTGAACTAGCCTAGGGCACAGAATTATCGGCACGCAACGTGACGATCTCGAGGGTTACGCCTCCCGACTCCCGTAGCCGCCTTGTTCGGCTTGGAGCA
This sequence comes from Megalopta genalis, assembly GCF_051020955.1. Classification (NCBI taxonomy): domain Eukaryota; kingdom Metazoa; phylum Arthropoda; class Insecta; order Hymenoptera; family Halictidae; genus Megalopta; species Megalopta genalis. Next base: position 20,570,804 of record NC_135020.1, on the reverse strand, counting down.
CATCAGGCGCGTGTGCCTGTTGCTTTATTTGTGTGTGTATAGCATTTAGATATACTACTAGAGTATATCATCACTAGCTACACTATAGTATATCATCAAAAGTACCATTTAGTTTTTACAATTGTTTAAATACATTAAGAATTCTATGTTCCTTGTTTTCGATTTTCGCGCAGTGAGCAATGCGGGGTTAAAGTATTTTCATTCTGAGATTGTTCATTATGGTATGAAAAAATAGTCACTGCAAATTGAAAGCAGAAAGAGTACTATACACTCAAAATAACATTTTGTAGAATGCCCACCGATTGGAAAAATGTTACCTCTCACAGAAGAATCACAATTTTAGTTGATAAATGCGTCGAAAACCGTTGAAAATTGCTGCAAAAATGCATACTTTTCATTTAAATATCGCACAACTCCCCTAAAAATCTCTTTTACACGCTGTTGGAATATCACAATGATAATTAACAAAGCACCGTCTCGTGTTGAAATTCATCGAAATAGTCTTATAAATCGGTGTCACATTATGGTGTTTCGTATAATACGCTACTATAATAAAGATAAATTCAATATTTATTTTTAAATATTATTTCGATCTTATCACAAATACCGATAAATATTTTTCTCTTCTACTTATTGTCAAATAATATTTTTGTTTTTCACATATGTCAGATTCACAATATTCCCATTCGTCGAAGTCCCATTGTCGAAAATTCCCATTCGCAATAATTGACAAAAAAATGTTCTGCACAATGTTTCCCCAATGAGCATATAGCGAGAGAGAGAGAGAGAGAGAGAGAGAGAGAGAGAGAACTGTCACAAAAAGAGTCGCGCGACAAAATGGTGGTCGTAATCATTCGGTTCGCTAATCCGAGGAAACGGCGCGCAGTTGAGGAAAGGAATTTCGGTAACACGCCGATTTACGAGAAGATGCGACGCGACGTCGAAGATAAGGAATAAGAAAATCCTCGAGATAAACAATAGAGGTAAGCACGAAAACGCATGCTCTAGATACTGACTGCGACGGTGTCGCGCGCCGGGGAAATAGTGCTGCAGAGGAATAAACTCGGCGGGATAACGCTGCAGGATTTCTAATATAATACTCGCTGCTGCAGCTGTGTAGCCGTCGTCACTGCAACTGCACTTGTTGCGCTATTTTCGCCCCGCAGTTCTCCTTCATTAGCAGCGGCGCGCCTTCGACTATCGTCGACGCGTCTCGCCGATTCCGTCTCTCAGACTGGAACGATAGCGCTCGCTTAATTGTTCGCGTATTCGAGACCGTGCCGCTAACGTTATCGAGGAAGTTAGGTACTTCGAGAAATGGTAGACGTTATACTTTCGTCGTTTCATTCGCTTTTTACTGCGCCGTTCAATACTTCTTGTCTCCCGTGCTTCTCGTACAGTCAAATGAATATTTCGTAAAATCATTGGGTAATGCCGACAATTTTGGATATCAGAAATTGTTGGAGATCGACGATGTATGGTCGTGTGTGTATGTGTTAGCACGCGGAGTGCCTGTTTTGATTTCGAGTGTTCGACGGTGCCGCGGTCGAGCGAAGGGACACTGTGACGCTATTTGTTTATAATTAATACTTCTTGTACTCTTTAGAAGTGAACTTCGGCCGAGCCAATGAGCGGAACCGAGCTTCGTCCATCTTGCGCCAGCCAAGCTCGCCTTCTTATTGGTCAGTGTTTTTCGTTAATAACTTGTAAACAAAACCGCGAATTCTATTTTTGCTAAAGAAAAAGTTACTTTAAACGGCCTCAGGAACCCCTCATTTCCCGGAAGTATCATACTTTTCGGACACCCTGTATATTAACTATTATTGAAAATATATGTATTGTATGATTTTTACTGACAGGCTGGTTCTATACGTGCCGACACATTTTATTTAATTTACTAATAATTATTGGAAGTTTTGTTCTACTGTTGCTATATATTAAGTAAAGTCTATATATGCGTTTTAGTCATTTCCTACAATGATCGCGTTTCGTAACTGAAAATCGGCCGAATTCCTAGGTGTGCGATTTTAAGTGACAATCACTGTAATTATGCGAGTAATTTGACAACTACATTATTGTTCCTAATAGCGCAATTACTCTGAGATAATTATCATATACATTTACACGTCTGTACCACATTTATGCATACATTTTGCACATACAGATAATATAGTAGCCATTAGTCATGATGTAGATTAAAATTGGCCATTCAGAAATTACACACCTAGAACTAATCGTTTCATTTCTATTAAATAAATTACGATCTTGTTTGGTACCATGCGTATTTATACCAGCGTGTTTCGACTAATGACGACAACGATTTTCATGATTTTGTATCCCATTTTGATCGTATACATTATATTGGTACAATGTGGTAAATGGGCATCGCGAAGCAATGAAAACAGTAACTATTTGCACAAATTCACGGAGTGCATCATTACTTCGTTGCATAATGTCCATCGCGAAGCAACGAAAACAGAAATCATTTGCACAAATTCACAGGGAACACTGTGCGCTCCATAATGATGGAACATACAAACGTGTCAACACACACGTTAACTGCCACACCGGAGTACCTGAAAAGCATGGTGGTAACTCCTGAACATAATCGGATAATTGAATATGATACAGATGATGGATACGTAATTACAGTAAAGACTCCCTTATCCGAACATTTATCTTCACGATATTCTGGCATCCAAACGTTTTATTATCTAATTAATGTATTATTTAGATATACGTATTATCGCCTAGTAGAGAACTTGAGTGACATTTTTAAATAATAGAACGTTTTGGTAAGAGGGCATTAAACAAATAATCCCTCAAATAAGAGAGACTCTATTGTACCGATTACTCTTGAAAACAGTTATTAGAGGAAAGTCGACTTTGGAATAGTCCCTAAATATAGAATTGTGCTATTTTTAAGAATCTAATAAATTGATATAGCATCTCATCAGTCGAATAAAATTAGAAAACTTTGTTTTCGAAGCATGTAAATTTCTTATATTTATTTTAAATGTTTATTGTTAATATACCTGCCTCTATTGTCCATATATACACATATATTTATAAAACTAACTTTGTAAAATTATAAATATGGAATAAATTTAATCAATAAAAGGAAAATAAATAAAAGGAATATTCTCTTCATTAATAAATATGAAAAACACGCTTCTATATGCTTTTTTTCTGAAAATATTGCACTTGTTACCAGCGTACCATATTTAAGCTTTTTCATTTTTTTTAAACTACTTCAACATTGGCAATTGCTTACAATGTTAGCAATTTAAACCTATTATAAACTGAAGCGTAAATATATAACTGAATATCCATAAAAATCTTTGAATAGGTGCGATTCATTTATAAGAAATGGCGACTTCCTCCTAAATTGAAAGGGACGCCCAAAACGAGCAAACTTTGAACTCTTTCAGGAAAAAATGCGCTTCTACCTTATAAAATGATTCTCCGCAAGAAACAAAGCGGCGTTATATAAATAAACTCTTCATCCTTCGCCGTACACTCGCCATTCCGGACTAGCCGGCATGGAATGGAATCGTGTCGAAGCCGGTCGATAGAAACGGGAAAGAAGGGAACGTAATCGACGTGCATCGGAACAATTCGTTTAGCCCTCGTTCCCGGTCCACGGACATTTCTCAGGCCCGCGTACAATTTTCTACGGCTAACGTAAAAATAGGTGGGCCGGGGGAGGGAAACGGGAAGAGATCGCAAGGACTTTATTTCGCGTTGCACGCGTGCAATCTCAATTCCCCGCAGCGTTCATTCATCGTCGCTAGCGCCGACGTCCCTCGCTCGAATGCCGTTCCGTATTTAAGATTCAAACGCGGTTTCCCCACTAATTTTCTATATTCTGCTCGGCGCACGAATCTCTTGCTCGCCGGGGAATTTATTGAACGCGTTTCGTTCCGCCGACGGAAGCAATCCCGCTCGATATTATGCTGGCTAGCGGCACGCCGCCACCGCGCCGCGGCCGCGTCGATTCAATAATTGCCTCGTAGCGAACGCGTTCCCGCATTTACGTTGCCACGCACCCAGAACCGTCTCCGAAGTTTTCTCGTAGACGTATCTCGTAGCCAAATCGGGATCAGATCTCGATCGAAATATTTCAGCTAAGAAATACAGACATTTGTAAATATTATATTTCGCAACTGCGCTTGAAACAGTAATTTATTTCTGTATTAAATGAAATACGAGTTGAAATACTTCATTAATCTTACAAATATATAATTAGCATTTGAAATATATATTTTTTGCAACATGAATCTGAAATACATTATTGAAATAAATATTTTCATTATTGTGCGTAAAATGAAACACTTGTATGTTATTTTCATGTAATTTGAGATATGTATATTGATAAAAACGAACAGATGTGAAATGTTCCATTACATTCGTTATTAGTGAGGAATATAAGAAGAAGCTTATTTCTCGAAACAATATGGGTTTGTACTTTTTCTGTAGGTTTACTTTCTCTCATAAATATTAATCGTAAGAAATATAATATGAAACAGTTAATGGAAGACATATGAAATCAAATAATTAGTTCCAGTATATCTTAATGAAAATATTATTTCGATTAAAAATGGCTTCGGGGCTGTTATCCATTTCAAACTATGCACCGACGTTACGATGCATACATTAGAAAGACGTGAACGAACGCGTTTAAAACGGAGTTCACAAAATCAGAAAAATTGCCGACATCGGGCAAACCGAAACGCCGGTAATAATACAAATTTATCTACGATAAATCTCATCGTTTCTATTCTCATATTATTAAACAAGTGCTGCCGATTTTACGTGTCATTTATGGACACTCGCGTGGCAGTTTATGTGTTAAGAACGCTTGGAGATCCACGGTTAAAATACTTATTACCGGCGAGAACCATTCGATCCACGTTTAATCGCCGACGGAATTATTCGGTCGAGGCCCGGCCACGATAATAAAACGGCCCGCTTATGGCGAGCTGAGTGCTCTAAAGGTGGGAAAGACGGGAAAACGGTAAGCGGAGAGAGACGACGGCGGGAACGTTGTGTGCATCAAATTGCAACGCGATGCCGCCGGTAATCCGCTTTGAAGACGCGTACAAGCGGATTTCCGACGTTTACCATCATCCGGAGCTACTGATTGTCGCGCGGGGGAGGAGGGGGTTGTGTTTGCAACAAAACTTCTGCCCCGAATACGTTCGCCCACTCCCGCGTCCCGGCTGCCGCGCCGCCGCGTCGGTAATCAGGTTAAACGAACCTGGTCGGGTTCATGCGAGTGTCCCACACTTTGCGGACAGCCGATAATTGTGTTTCTCTTAACCGACGATTCTTTCGGGCCGCGAACTTTCGACAAATGTGAGAGCGCCGCGAGTATGGAAACTGTCTTCGGTGCCACGTAAATGCATGTTTGGAAGTGGAAACCAGCTTCGTGCGCACGTGACAATCAATTCGCTGCGAATCGACCAGATGGGAACTTTGATTTGTTAACGGTGAAATGCGGGGTTGTAAGCGAGCTGGAGCCACTTTGATAGATCGATCTAACGATATCGTACTAATCTGAAAGCCTATGCGAATCAGTGAAACCCTGTTTGCAATATTATTCAGCGTAATCAATATTTTCAATATTCTGCTAATCGCGGTAACAATAACGGCAGTTGAGACTGATAAATTTCAATACTCGAAAAATGCGCAATATCAGTATTACATATTAGTATTAGTATTAGTTGGTTAGGGAAACCAAAACACTGAAAAGATATAAGCGATCAAAGTAACTTCTTTATTCCTCTCTTCTGTTACGAATTCTACTGTGTTCGAATATTTGTTGACATAAGTGGTTTCTAACGTTTCCGACTCACGGGGCAGCCAACATGTTTCTTATTGTTTCTTTTGAAGTCACGAATATTTTTTATTACAACGGTAGAATCCAGTAATAACTACGGGGTGTCCTAAAATTGTTGTACCAGAAAAAAGTGAAGGGTTCCTGAGACCATTTGATGTAACCTTTTCCTTGGCGAAAATGCAATCCGCAGCTTTGTTTACGAGTTACTAACGAAAAACAGTGACCAATGAGAGGCAAGATCAGTTGGCGCGAAACGGCTGAGCCAACGAGCGGTCGAAGCCCAGTTCCGCTCATTGGCTCGGCCGCGGCCGGCTAACCTCGTCTCTCATTGGTCACTGTTTTTCGTTAATAACTCGCAAACGAAGCCGCGAATTGCATTTTCGCCAAGGAAAAAGTTACTTCGAATAACCTCAGAAATCCCACATTTCCCGCTTGTACAATAATATTGGGTCATCCTATACAGTCTATATACAGGGTGTCCCAAAATTATGGTATTTGCAGGAAATGAGGGGTTCCTGAGGTCATTCGAAGTAACTTTTTCCTTTACAAAAATTTTCTACAAAGCATCGTTCACGAGTTATTAACGAAAAACAGTGACCAATGAGGAGCCAGCTCGCCTGGCGCTAGGCGGCCGAGCCAACGAGCGCTCGAAGGCTAGTTTCGCTGATTGGCTCGACTGCCTTGCGCTAGGCGCGCTCGCCTCTCATTGGTCAGTGTCTTTCTTTAATAACTCGTGAACAGTGCCTCGTAGAACATTTTCGCTAAGGAAAAAGTTACTTCAAATGTTCTCGGGAACCTCTCACTTCCCGGAAGTACCATAATTTTGGGACACCCTGTATAAAGACTATATAGTCTCACTCTTCGCGATGAAAAACCTGCGTTTACAATTTCCAGGGACAAGTAACAAATGACGCAATTCAAATAAAACGTTGAAAAATGACGCTATTAATTGTAACATACCCCTCTTATACCCCCTGAAAAGCGTTAATAATAGATACTTTAACCTTAATACAGTTTCAGAGTCGTACAAGAAAATGTCGTCATTATGATATGCGGTTAGAACGGCGCGATGTACATTCCTATGCGTCGTAAACTGACGATCTCGCTAATGTCGCCGACAGCGACTACGATCTCTGCGTGCGAAAAAGCACGTTGTAAATACACGCCTTGCGCAAATAGGGCGAAACGGGTGAACGGGTGGTATTATGTAGATGGTGTGGTGTGCTGCGGAATTAATCATCATTCGGACGCAGACCATAGTCGACGATTCCAGTATAAGCAGCTCGTTACATCACCGGTGCACACAGGTCGTCTTACAAACGCCGACTATAGTGGCACTAGGATTGCTGGGATTAATGCGTTTGAACCGTTCTAGCAACAACTGATTCGGTCAAACATAGACGATTCGATCGAAACAAGCGGAACGATCGAGTCGTTGCACGAAAATACTGAAACTAATCGATCGACCTGTATATGCAACTGAACAAGAACGATCTATCAAGGGGTAAATATGTAGAAGAGAAACTACGCGATCAAATTCTGCGTCAAATTTCACGAACGGGCAACACGAATTTAAGAAGAATTAAATTCTCCGAATTTAATAATAAGAGTCGTTTATCTAGCATTATCTGTGAGCAGATTTAGAAACTTTGCATCGTAACACGTACGAATAGACTAATTTCACTTGTGTGGTTCAGGAGAATTGAAGAAGTAGAATGATCTGTCAGTAACACCTGTCATTGCAATGTTTTCCATAATCTTTCCGCATTAGAATTTATACAATATTCTGAATCTATAATACGCATCCGATGAAACTATAATAAAGTTAATGTAGAATATCATTAACTGAAATCTTGCTACAATATTGTTGTTCATTCGTTGATCGTTTGACATATTTCACACAAAATCTTGTATTGTAAAAACAGATGTAACTAGCAAAAAAATGCTCGAATTGTATTCAGGGCTGTGTGAACTGAGTAATAAACACGGTGTAGGGATCAACAACGGTTACCCACCATCGGTAGTCACATTTTTAAATTAAATTTGTATCGGTGTGGCACTACTACGATAGCGTTATTGTAGTGGATACCGCAAGCACGCATACACAACAGAAACTCTCACCGATAGTACGAAAATTTCGTAGAGCACCCAGCGGATTATATCAGAAGCACAGTAAATTCTGCCTAATTTTCCTTCAGCTTGTAAACAAAAACAATCTGGGAAGAGGAGGTACGATTAGTCGAGCCTTGCACCCCGTTTTTATAATTGCCGACGATCGGCAACTATGAAAATAAGCCGTGAGGACCGAATAATCGTGTCTCCTCTCCAAAAATTCTCCACTTTTGTTTACAAGCTGAAGGAAAATTGGGAAGAATTTACAGTACACCTTTGAGATTGCGGGAGTGAGAATGAATAAATCCACAACTACTTCTTACACCATGGTAGTAAAACAGCTCACTGACAAGAATATCATTCATTAGTTCATTGGAAAAGTCACCCCAATCACTTTAAAGAAATTTCCTCATCTAAGCTCCTGTTACGACCAAGTGGCCAGGATTTATGGCAGAGGCCATGTACGCTGTTTGGGCACGTAGGCCCATCCGCGCGGGATGCCTAGCAGGAGTTATTTTGCCACTCTCCCTGCTAACTCCCGGCCCACCGTTTTGGGGCAGTCTCACTGGATCTGGGATTGCAGTGATTGGACCGTAATTCCTTGCCGCCCACCCTAGGTCAAGAAGAGTAGGGAGGACCGAGGTGATATTAGGGATGACCCCGGTCCTCTAGTAGAGAGACAAGACAAACATAGTCAAGAGAAGAACCTCGTCAGAGACACGGTTCGGAACACAGGAGACATTCGTGAGACCACAAGGGACTCACTGGACACGAGACCACAAGGGACTCACTGGACACGAGACCATAAGGGACTCACAAGACACAGAAAAAACCTTATTATTCGGACGGCACACCACGTGCAAATTTCTACAAAGCTCGAAGCTCACAAGGAGCATCAACGAGCAGTAACAGCTCCTTTGAAGGGGTGGGATCTTTTCTGCAGCGACGTGGAGTTTTGCTACAGTGAACGTATTAAATGTCATGAGACATTTTCAAACGTCTAATCGGAACGATTGTTTTCGAATTACAAAAGTATCTCTGACAGAAAGTGTGACAGGCCAGCAGGAGACAGTCCCTACATGAACTGGCAGATCTAGGAATACTAAATCGCAATTCTTCTAGCAGCGTAAGACTAGCACAGGGAAATTCACAGAGACCTGAAATTTGGCATTTCCGGGGAAAATTACTGTATTCGAAACTAGTGTACACTAAAGTATATAATAGAATCGTACTACACTGTGAACCGAGTTCCGATCAAAAAATAACATGGACCTTTATTCGAGGTTTCCATTCAATCATCGATTGCATTAAGAAGAAAATGGAACATTATTGAAAAATTCCACCAAACAGGAAGTAAAAAGGATTGAGTAGAAAGGATTATACAGATTTTGTTTAAGAACACAGAAAGATTTTGACTCATCGATAAGAGTGGGAACAAATCTCTTCGCAGCCATCTTGTGTTTCGTGACAGATATCATTTCGGCAAAAAAAGGCAGTGGTCAACATGCCGATGTACATTAATATGAATACATGGTAATGCTAGAATAAAAACGATGACTTAACATTTTTATTTCTAATTTTTTGCCACGATTCGAAGGCAATTCGGAGGCTACATGCCACTAATCGAAGGCAGTTCGGAGGCCACATGCTACGATTCGACGGTCACGTATTTTGTAACTCCGCGGTTTTTTTTTTACCTGACCCACACCCAAACAGACCACTTTGTATTGCCTTCCGGGCATTCGCGTCGCGTGCCGCATCACACGCTAGACCGACTCCGTCGACCCTTAGCATCGACGTAGCAATAAATTACATAGGCGTAAGACTAGCACAGGGAAATTCACAGAAACTCGAAATTTGGCATTTCCGGGAGAAATTACTTTATTACGAAGACTAGAGAAACGACGCCTTTTACGATGCGTGGTTTTCAAAGGAAACTATTGTAACAACGTTTTGTTACTATAACTGTAATTCCTAAGAGGGTTAACTTGTAATTAATGAAAAAAATATCTAAATAAATCAGCATCCGTTTCATATATTTTAAAAAGATCTTAAGGGTTCGGTGTTAGGGAAACTATTCCTATAGACACACACACACGCGGTAATCTGCCGTGAGCAGCTTTATCGACGATCCGTCGAGGACGTCCGCCTCTTTTCCTGTTTCCGTATCTTTCGAAATAGCGATTGGTATGCAATGCAGGACGGCGTTGTCTCGCACATAGAGACGGGTTGATAATCCACATCGATTCGATCACTGGCCATGTATTGGCGGCGTGGCAGCGAGCCACGAGCGCCGATTATAGGGCTGAATGGTGAAGGGAACCGTCCTAATTCGCATAAGCATGGCTCGGTACACGGAAAATTAGCGGAGCGCGCACACGCGGCTCCCATTCGCCGCAGCTTAACTGTACGAAATTGCTCGTGGCGCGGCGGCGACCGGAAGTCGATATTCGTGGACCCTGTCCGCGCGTCGCGCAGCGTCGGCCGGCCGGCCACTGTGTCGCCGCGACGCCGAGGACAATGCGTGGCCTCAGCAATAATTCCGCGGTGACAGCGCCGAAAAGCTGACGTTTTAAACGCGCCGCGCCGTGTCTCCAGCTCCGAAACACTCGAGCTTTGTTTCGGGACCGGCCACGCTACCGGAACAATTCACCGTCGTTTTTGCACGGACCCCCTTCGTCACCTTCTTGGCGACAATTTTGACGGGACACGCGTCAAGACGCAGGAACCGTGACGCTAACTGCCGGCACGGTGTCGCGACCCTGTCGTCCCCGTGAGCTACGATCCTTCCGCTTCAAGGGAGGAAGTTCCCGCGGCTGGTGTTGCATTAATCAAATAAATGTGCAAATATTCTCTTGTTCATTTTGTCCTTGAATTCTTAAGACGATGCAGCTCGGTAATTTTCGATCGGGTGTTCGTCTTAGGACCAATAGGACGGAGGAGCTAGTTACTGTGCTCTGTTGACGGAATTCTGGAATTTTCGCTACTAAAATGAACTTGAACTATTTACAACGGGTACATTATTTTTGCTCCATTACACGAAGCTTTTTTAACAAAAAATTGCCCATGGATTCACAGAAATTATGACATTTTTCACTTGTTTTTATGTGCAGATTAAACCCTGGAGATTAGACCCCCCGAAGTATTAGCACACATTTATGAAACATTCTATATAATATATGATCAAAGTAAAATTTCCTTCATTGATTAAAACAGTATTTCTGTATCAGAATTAGATAACTGTCAAATGCAACAGGTATAGATTTTCTCGCGGATAACTATCGTAAGCAACCCGAACAGGGGTTCTCTTAACGATAACTGTTACTGCTAACTCAAACAGATTTGCAACATCAATAATGATTAGACGGCGGATTTTTATGAGAAATAAGAATTGTGTGCTTTAATTGAAATATATAGCCACGTAGACATTTATTTTATATATTAAGCATTTTAACTGGCTGAAAACAAAGCAACAGTACTTTAGAATTCTACAATTGATTTTTCGCATTCAATCGATTAGCTGTAGCAACTTTTTTAAATAGCGTACGTGCGGCAGTTGCAATATAGAATTAAAGTTGTAATGAAATGATTGTTTTACTTTTGTAATTTCATTGTCAGCCTTTATTTATTTACATATTTTAACTATTAGATTGTTTTCAACGATATATTCGTGAGAACACAAAATGTTGCTATTTTTTCGTGACGAGTATACTCGTCAAATACAGCTAACTGGTTGATCTACTCAACCGTGCCAAAATACGTGAAAAGAGAATTCTGGTCGGGGGTGAACACGCGCTAACAGTTATACATGTAATCTCTGCGTCGGAAACGTTAGAAAGTATTCGAGTCTTTTGGTCGAAATTGAAAAAGTGATTCCGTTTTATAGGGCGTCGAGATGCTTTTCCGAGCCACGTACGCCGGGCAATTATTTTCGGAACACGGGAAACTGTTATCGGCGTCGCCGCGTGCGGACAAAATGGAAATCTTAATTATTAATTTTAGCCAGAACGTTAACCAATTCTCTTTCCGGATAAATCGATAACTCGGCGCGCGTGGAGCCCGTTGAGTAACGGTGAGTCGCGGATTCTTCCAGCCGATAGGACCGTAATGGAAACTGGGCGAAAGCCTTGCCGCGAACCAAGGACGACATAAATCACCATAAACATTAACACCTGTCCCGGGGAAACACAGAATCCCTCTTAATGTCTCTAAAAGCTAGGTGGCTCGGCGGCGGGACGTGAGCAGTACCGGCCGAACTATCTTTTGGATTTCCTGCCGGTAACCGGCTTGAACTCGCGCGCGTGTCCGCCGATCGCGCGCGAACACGTACGCTTCCCCGTTCGGCTTCGGGCGTCGCGCTGGAAACAACGTCGCCGTAAATCACAATAAGGGAGGCCAGGAAGCACAGGAGACTCTCCTCCCGTCGTAGAAACACGGATTCCGGGGGAAATAAATCTGTCGATTACGGGCCGCTGATATTGGTCCGGCCGGTGGGAAACTTTGTAATTCGGCAATCTGTATCGTTTTTTCGGTCGTAGTCGCTGTGCTTCATATTCGAGCAAATGTTCCGGCAAACGTCGTACATATTGCGCTATTAACCCCGTTGCATTCGACGTAATTTTAACTCTAGATCGATAATATTGAGTCGTTCAGAATGTTGTCTCGTTCAGTCAGGAAAGAATGAGAGACAATTTTTTAACCCCTTGCCGTACTTTGACGAGTCCGACTCGCTGTGAACATTTCTAGCAATAACTTATCGAGTATAGATGTTATCCCGTCCTTTAAAATTTAAACAAAATTCTGTGTGATCTCTTCTCGTCAATATTCAAGCATTCGAGTAAATTTCGGCACGCGATGAACATCAATTTTCTTTCCCCTTCTAAGAAATAATCGCAATCGAACAATTCCGAATCGCCGTGACCGCGAAGAAAATGGTACGTCAAGGGGTTAATGTTTAGAGTAATTAGAACTTTTTGACATTTTTCTAGCATCCGTGAAATCTTATACGTGTAGAAATATTGTTTCAGAAGTCCTTGTAAAATGACATTTTAAAAAAAAAAAAACGAAACAACTTTCCGAGCAAACCAATAGTTTCTTTTCCTTACAGCATTTCCATCTTACACGACTTAACACGTTCCGTGCCACGTGTACCATCGATGGTACACGCTTGCATGTTTACTTAGTGAACTGAACAAATTGTTTACAAGAAATTTAGAACCGAAGAATCAATTTCCACCGCAAGAATGGGCGTTGATAAGTTTTTGTTACGTTGTTATGTGTACGAGAATTAATAATTACACGTAATACATCAAGTTTTAGTAAAATATCAAAGTGTGAAGATTCGAGTAAAAAAAGCTCGGCACGGAACGTGTTAATGTATTTCACAGTCACCATTCAGGTACGAAGGGTCAACACGTTGGCTGTCACTCCAGAAATCTCAAAATTTCATACAATTAAATTATCCCATTCGATCGAATTAAAAATCAAAAGTTCGATTGTATAACCTTAATTACCTTCTCAACATTCTTACGTTTTACGGATCCTAAGGAATTTAGAAAGACACAATAGATTAGCGTCAAAATTAATTTGCAAATCTAATTGTAAGTAAATAATTCCGTTACCGATATGTGGGTGATGTTCTTCGAAGAGAACGTACACCACCAGCAATGGCATAAGTGAAGAACACCCTCTGAAGCACTGGGTAAAGGTAAGATGGCGTTGGGCCCCGAACGGAGGACCCATGTATCCCCAAGAGCACAACAATAGTGCATTATCTTTCCGAGGATCGAGACTCTGGGAGCGCATGTGTTTGCCAGATGTCGAGTTGATCAGATAGGGTTGTCCGAGGATTTATGATAGTTGTTGTAAACCTCGGTGCGATACATCGCTGACTCTAACAGTAGTCTTGTTCGCATTTTGTACCCGTTCCACGATGAGACGATGGTGTAAACGACTATTGTCTGCTGTTTGTTGAGTGGATCTGGTTGGGGATTTACAGTTTGTTTCCACGTGGGTAATCTTTGGCTCACAGTCTCAAGCGCTCTGCGTGTTACACCAGCGACATTGTAACTAGCGAAAGCATTGTAAAGATTAGCTATCGTCGGCTTTCTGGAGTTCCTTACTCACCATTTTGGTCACACAGTGGATTGTTTTGCTTTGTCTTTACACAATGGTATTGTATATAAAAATATAAACGATGAATAAAATACATAATATATTGTATATAAAAATATAAACAATAAATAAAATACATAATACATTGTATATAAAAATATAAACGATGAATAAAATACATAATATATTGTATATAAAAATATAAACAATAAATAAAATACATAATATATTGTATATAAAAATATAAACAATAAATAAAATACATAATATATTGTATATAAAAATATAAACAATAAATAAAATACATAATATATTGTATATAAAAATATAAACAATAAATAAAATACATAATACATTCTATATAAAACTATTCTAAATCAGGATAAAACCGTATTTTCTAAGTGCAAGTGCTTGGCTACCTTCATGTATGTACTACAGGAAGGATGTCCGTAGATACAGGACGTCCAAAATACAGTAAATTCTCTCCAATTGTTCCTCAGCTTGTAAACAAAAATGGACAAATTGGACTCGTTTATATAATTGCTGACAATCGGCGATTATAAAAATTAGCCGCGAGGCTCGAATAATCGTATCTCCACTTCCCAAATTGTCCATTTTTGCTTTCAAGCTGAAGGACAATTGTGAAGAATTTAGTGTAATTCGAATGATTTAAGTAGTCAGATGGTAATACACTGCGAATTTTACGTATTTATAACAAAACTAAATTGAGAATATTGTTCAATAACATAATTAAAGAGAAAAAGAAATGTCTATATGTAGCTTCTGTATTTTGCAATTAATGCAGAAAATTTTTATTTTGTATAAAATTTGAAGTCTGGTAATAAACATCATAAGATACCAAATTATACTACTTAATACAACAAATTCTTCCATTGTATATTCTCCACATTTATAACCAAGTTTGCCGATAAATTCACTTTCCTGGCAATAGTTTTGCCTCTCTCGAAAGCCAGAAAACATCTGATTGCAATTCGATCGTTAAATTTCGGACATTAATGTGCGCAGAGAAAATTGCTTGATCAAAAGTTTTGCGAAATATTGCAAGCTATGTGCAGCTGCAAAACACAGTTATTTTAAAAATCTCTATATATGCCATAATCATATGTTACAGTCTTTTTTATTAATAATAGATCTACCGTGTCTGTCAAAATAACAGGTTCGAAGTTTTTACAATTTTGTTACTTAAGACAACTATTACAGTAAAATTTGCTATAAATCTGAACGAATATATTATTAATACATATTATAATAAATATGTTATAGCGTTCACTTAAACATTTGTAACGCCAGTATTTCGGCACACCTCGTAATTACAAGAAGCATTTTCCTGCAGCCATAAACAATAGCGGCGTCTGGCTGATTCTGCTCAAGTAGACCACCCTATATACTAGTGACATAAGGAGATTTAATCCCGTTTGATGAATTTGGTCCCTAGGTGGCGCGGAAAAACCGCAACAGAATCTTCCGCGGTCTTACTCCATAATTTTGCGCCACGTATTTCACGTCTATTCGATCGACAAATTTATCGTTAGCTGGCCGGTCTATCTTAATTGATTAGCAAATTGGTTCACGAGGCAGGGCTTCGTCGGGAAAACGACAAAAACGAGCTGTGCGAATTTTCCCGTTGTACCACGAAACTTATATCGATCCGGCGACCGTGCCCATCTCCTACTGCCACGTGCAGTAGCGTACGAACTGCAAAACCTGCCGCAGAATTTCGACTCGCACTCTTAACGCGAGAAACGTACCGACAGCTTACAGTGAGTGGTATGCGTTGCCTTGTAAACATTATAAGATTGAATTTATTTGGTTATAGTTCGGTGTCCGAATAATATTTTTCGAAGTATTTCTGTGTACAGATTTTGTATACATTTTTCAATTTAACAATTGCTTTTAAGAATATCTACATATTTATCGCATGATGTTCAATTACTATAGTCTTAGCTTCAATTACTATTACTTAGCTGTTACTATAATCTGAAAGTTATTTTCTTTCGTCATCGTCAATTTTATATTTCTGATTCAACCCTCATCCGTTCTTCATTTCTGTATCATAACTTGTTCTTTGATATCAAATTGACGCAATCATAAAAAATGGATGGGACAATAAATAATTAATTTCGTAAATTGCTTTTTCATCCGTGAAAACTGAGTCAAATTGACACGAGGGTTAAAAAGAGAGCTCAAATAGTACAGTTGATCCATTGAAATGAATCTGCGTAACTAAATTGTTTTAACCCCTTGTCATACTTTGACGAGTTTAACACGTGATAGAGATTTCTGGTAACAAGCTGTTAAGTATTAATGCTATCCGATTCTTTTTAATCTGAATAAAATTCCGATGTCTCGACATCGGTATTTAAACATTTAAATAAATGTGGACACACGATAAATATGAATTGGCTTTTTCTTTCTTAGAAATTATTGCAATCGAAAAACTCCCAATCATTGTAACTGTGAAGAAAATCGTACGGCAAGAGGTTAATAACCTACTCGATTAAATCCTAGTGTACTCACGTAACGAGTTACTAAATTACTTGCCACGTCTGTACCAGTCTTAATATAATAGATCGAGACAAGTTATGTTTCTTGTATATCGTTATTTACATTAATTCCTAGATTGTAATAAAAGAAGAATCCAATTTTGTTTCTTATATATCTTCATTTATTTTCATTACTAGATTTAGTTAACAGACGAATCAAATTTTGATTGAATTTAGAAGAAATGAATACCATTTATATTTAGTAGATTATCTACGAAATGCTCATCGCTAGTCTGAGTCTCGTGATTATAGGTGCACGGGGTGGAACACGCATGACAACCGCTGTGCAGTTGCATTGCTGCACGCAGTACGATCGAGGCGATTTCCTTGAACTTGAGCGGAACTTCATATTCTAAACGTGGATACGACAAAGAGGAAGAGCTGCTTTTTGAAATGTTTAAGCTCGCAGGGAACGAGCTCTTAAAAGCCCTCGTTACACGCTAATGAGATTCCATACAGGTCGTTGTAAACGTCGGATGTAATATGCAGAAGCAGAAACCGTTTACCGGAGAGCGCGTTTTTCAGCGCGGAATCAACGAAAATGTGGGTGAAATTGAGAGGGCAGTGGATAAACGCGCTAGAGAAGGACTGCGAGAGTGAGTGAGAGGGAGAGAGAGACAAGAGAGAAGGCGCTCACCACCGAAAAATTCTGTCGAGGATGGCGGAACAGTGTTTCTAATCCGCTTAATCGCCGCCCGCGTTCCTGATGTATCCGCAAAGTGAATTAAAATGCTCGGTACACAAGCGTTTACCATTTAAATATGTTACCCGATCGCGTCGCGAAAATTTCGATAAACCTCGGACTAACGGCTGTTTGAATGGTATCGCATAGTGAATCAAGTCAATCTAACTTATGCTCATGAATAGACTGCGGATGTCTATGCGAATTGAAATTTTCCACTTGTGTTGCAAGAGTCACTTAGGAGTTTCTCTCGTTCATAAAATACACCTCGTGTCACAGTTTCGCGGCATCGCAATTACTGAAAGTTCCATTTAAGAATTGTTTGTAATGTTCTACAAATATAACAAAAAAGAAATCGTAATCTAGATATTATTCAATCCTTTTGTGTTTTCTAATGCTTCAAATTATAGCTATTCTTTTTTAAAAAATGTCTAAAATCTGCAATATCATCATCGTAAACAACTTCTAGTGTCAAGTTGTATTCATTCTATATATTCATATTAACGTAACCATCGCTCAATAAGTCTCCGGTCTAGCTAAGAAAAACAAATTTTATTTTAGAAATTCGACTTTATTCGTCAACATACTCTCCTTCGAGAGTGATACATTCATTCCAACGATGACTTTTCTCTAACTTTTCGATGCCTCTTTTGTAGAACGATTTGTCTTTGCTCTGAAAATAGGCCTCAGTTTCGGCAATCACTTCTTCATTTCAGCCAAATTTCGTTTCCTGGGGCTTTTCGGAGTCTTTTTGATGTCTGCAAAAAGCCAGTAGTCGCTGGGGGTCAGATCTAGAGAGCACGGTGGGTGCGGAAGCAATTCGAAGCGTAATTCATTCGATTTAACCATCGCTTAACAGCGCTCTGAATCGTCGACGCATTGTTGTTGTTTGGTCCGGTGCGAGCAAACGCGTCATCCACTTCGAAAGCAACTCAAAAAGCAACAGCTCAAATTTTCGTATAAAATTGTGAACACACTACCTTTCGATATTTTTAAGCTATCAGATACCTCACGTAACTTCACTTTACGGTCTTTCAAAACTATTTTGTGGATTTTGTTTCTGTTTTCCGGAACAACTGCCGATTTTGGGCGACCAGAGCGTTCAGCATCATCGGTATTTGTACGACCGCGTTTAAATTCAGTATACCAGTCAATAATAGTTGATTTCCCTGGTGCAGAGTCTCCATAACACTTATTAAGCCACTGTTTGGCTTCAACAGTATTTTTCCCCATCAAAAAACAACGTTTAATCAACACACGAAATTCTTTTCCATCCATTGTTTCGAAAATTACAAAACTGGGATCACTGAACCACTGTATATAACCTGTAATCTAATTATCAGAATATTATGAAATTTTGACATGTGTCGTTTGAAGGATGCTACTATCCAGAAATCATATGGCTCTGTCAACAGTGTTGCCATATATGTGATGATATCAAATAATACAGGGTGTCCCAAAATTATGGTATTTCCGGGAAATGAGGGGTTCCTGAGATGATTTGAAGCAACTTTTTCCTTAACGAAAATGCAATCCGCAGCTTCGTTTACGAGTTATTAACAAAAAGCAATGACCAATGAGAGGCGAGCTCGCCTGGCGCTAGTCGGTCGAGTCAATGATCGGAACTGGGCTTCGTAAGCTCGTTGGCTGGGCCGCCTCGTGCCAGCCGAGCTCGCCTCTCATTGGTCAGTGTTTTTCGTTAATAATTCATTAACGATGCCTCGGAGAAAATTTTCGTAAAGGAAAAACTTACTTCGAATAACCTCAAGAATCTCTAATTTGCCGGAAGTACCATAATTTTGAGATACCCTGTGTATACACCGATAAGCTGGCCGCTGCCTTTTTTGGCCGAGTTGCTCCGAGTTTCTATAAAAACGAGTCGCGAGATCCGAAGAATCGCGACTTAATATTCTCGGATCTGCCGGTTTCAATTCGGACCTCCGAACATATCTGAAAGAAATAACTGTATCCAATGTTGAAAGAGACATTGGCAAGTCACAACAAGGAGTCCCAAAAGACACGCAATCCTATGTCAAGCACAATTGCCTTAACCCTCGGCTCGTAACAAGAGCAAGCGTAAGTTAAGAACAAGTTGGATGTGCAGGTAGATAGTCGGGCGAAACAGGTGCAGTGATAAGTGTTAAGCAAACCGAAAATTGCGTTGCAGAAAATGATACAGTGTGCCTCGGTGGGAGATAGGGCTCCTGCTGGCTAGCAGCCGGTGGCCAAGCATGGAACAGTTTCCAGGCCACTGAGAGCGCGCTCCACCCTCGGGGTGCGCATCCCAAGAGTCACGCTCAACGGCAAACTAAATCTCAAGGTTTAAGGCGAGATACACGCGGGCGGCGGCTTCTCCCCGGAGCCATGCCGCGCCAGTAAATTTCCCCGACTTCGATGCGTGTTTTCCTTCATTCGTGCGCTGCAGACTGCGCCGTGCTCGGTGCATCGACCCTGAAAGCGAACGACGCGCTCTCTCTTAGAACCCTGGCGTAGAACAAGGTGAGAAGAACGAACTGCGAACCCGCCCGGATCTCAGGGAATTCGAGTGTTTTATTTTTAATTGCAACGCAGAATGCTGCGCGCGGCAGAATCCTCGAGATTACTTCCGTGGCGCGAATAACAACGGAAGAAGCAGCTCGGGGATGTTTTTATTCGACGTTTCGGGGATTCGTTTGCGCGAGCACCCGCGGATTCTTGCCGCCGGGGCTGGAATCCGAGGAGGAATTTCGGTCGGCGGGAACGTAAACTCGGCGAGAATGCGCTCTAACTAGGGATTCCGGTGTTTTTCTCCAGCACCGGAAGATTATTTATTCCATTATGCCGGAGAGGTATCGCTGAAAAATCCGTCTGCAACTAACGGTGCAACGCTGTTAACAGTTCGACCGCACGCTTTGTATCGGCGTTTCATGTGTTCGATCCGGGGATTCTAACCCGACGTTCAATCCTAATCCACACCCGGTTAACCAAAGAATGTTGCCGTCACCCAATAGTGGCCACAAGGTAACGGTTCTTAAATCCTACAAAAGAACGGGTTAATCCGCTCGAAGCGAATTACTATGAATAGAGAGCAGGGAATCTAATCCGCCGTCTAACCGGCGCCTAAGAAAAGAAAATCAAAAGACAATTAATGAATCTATTTTTCTTTTCGCTCTCTGCGTCCCAAGATAAGCTGTCCGCGATCTACGCGAAACAATTGCATAATCAAGGACGAAAAAGGAAAGAAAAAGATAGTTCTGACCACGATACTAAATACGGCATTCATTGACCAGTATTGCCTTGGCAATTTCGTTCTTTTAGACACATACATTCATACTCTTCATAATTATGCGACGGCTTCCTCCAGACCCGCCAGCAGATTTATCCTCCTTTTCCGCAAGTAACTGATCCGCCTCAATTTGTTGTTCCGACATTTCAATGTCTACGGAAAGAGTCCGCCTAGTATATGTGTTCTATAGCGGGTCCCGGACGAAACGCGCGCTCCTCTTCCTTTCCCTCCTCCAAACCTCAGTCATTTCAGTCGCCAAAATTACCTACAGTATCGTAGAAGCCGAAGGTTAACGACCGGAGAATCCGAGAGCGCGTTATGATTTCGGAGCGACCTCCGAAATCATAACAGCTGATCGCTGTTCGCAGACTCCCGTGTGTTAATCCCACGCGGCGAGTAGCAACGTGTGTGTGCGTGCGTGAGCGCCATGATGTTTGGATTGCGACGATGCACAGCGATCGGTTTCCATACAAAAAGCGGGAAGAAGTCAGATTTAAAAAATATCCCCATAATGCATAATTTATTCACTAGTAGTCAATGATATGATATTCTTTACCATTTGTTCATTTTGGACATGGCTTCAACGTAGCCCATCTCCAAATCATCCTGAATTTATATCATCGTTTATAATGATTTTGTTCTCTGAAAATAAATAATTTTTGCAGAACTTAATGTACTTAGTATAATATGTACTTGAATTATGTCACAGGACACTTTTTTATCTCTCACATTTTTGAGTTACGTCCAGTATACAGGATATCCCAAAATTATGGTATTTCCGGGAAATTAGAGATTACTGAGGTCATTCGAAGCAACTTTTTCCTTTACAAAAATTTTCCCCGAGGCATCGTTAACGAGTTATTAACGAAAAACACTGACCAATGAGAGGCGAGCTCGGATGACGCGAGGAGGCCCAGCCAACGAGCGCACGAAGTCCAGTTCAGTTCATTGGCTCGGCCACCTAGTGCCAGGCGAGTTCGTTCCTCATTGGTCATTGCTTTTCGTTAATAACTCGTAAACGATGCCTCGGAGAAAATTTTTGTAAAGGAAAAAGTTATTTCTAATCACCTCAAGAACTCCTCATTTCCCGGAAATACCATAATTTTGAGACACCTTGTATATGAATCTGTTGAATCTTCATTTCATTTTTTAATTATGAGTTCGGTGGAGTTCAGTGTTCTTGGAATGGAAACCAAACAATCCGTGTCATATTTTGTATTCTAGAAATGTTCGCGAAACGAAACCATAGAGTTCGCATACAAATGAATATTAAGTAATTAAGTATTAAGAATATTAAATGGGTAATTAAGTTTATTGAATGAGTAATTAAATAATTTACTTTAAAATTTTCACAGATTTTTAACCACGATTGCAACGATCGAATATTTGCTGAAAACCTTTTGCAAATTGATGTTTTGCTCTCTTCCAAATTGAGACGAAATCATCGGCATTGTGGCTTGTTATCCCAAATTACCAAAAGTATGCGAACTATGCAGCATTTCCTCTAAATTAATAACGCGAAGCTTCAGGGCGTTATTTACCTTTTGCATTCGAAGCAATTTTGACTTGAAAACGTGGAAATTTCGGTCGGACCCAGCAATTTCATGCAATTCAGAACATTTTACATACATTGTAGAAATGAAAATTGATGTATCCACTCATACCACGCTCGCATTCTACGCAAAATGGAACATCGCAAACAAGGTTGATAATGTAAAAATTGTTTCAAATTACGGTATGAACAATTTTAGCAGCGTCGCAGAATCGAGCATTCGAACGCAAAAAATCAAATTTCACACTCATTTCGTAACGCAAATTGTTTAACGCGTAACAAAGTGTTCCGTATAGTACAAGTGGTTTGTTTGTCTGTGACGTTGAAAACTGTGCTGTTTGAAAACCGAACGAATTCCGATGCTATGTGGGTACGAAGCACTTGAATGTAAAGAATGCTTGTTTTTCCATTGGTTGGATGTACGTTGATAGGAATGGTAAAGTGTAGGAACGGTGGTGATTGAAAGATGTAGCTAGCTTGAAATGTTTTTGTCTATTGTGTAGGATACAGTGAGTATAATAAGTATTTGTGGACACTTTTTAAAATTATATAGTTTTTTTTTTAAATTGGACTAGATGACTTAAGTTTTTTGGAGATTTTCGCGAGACTGTGCAATGATTAAAATAACTTAAAAATTTTGCTAGTATTTGGAATGGCAACTAAAATTCGAAATTCACGTTTTTTAACATTTTTTTATCTGGGCTTATAACGCAAATTTAAACAACGGGTTTTGTAGGACTCTGTAACTTATATGCAAGCTGAAAACCTCAACGAAATCAGTTGACATTGTTATGAGTTACAAATAATTAAAGATCGCGAAAAAAGATCGCAACTTTTTCTATTAGAATTCTACAGATTTTTACATCTCGTGATTCCTGCAGCTTGACTGTACGTCAACTGATCTCGATGAAATTTTCAGCACGTGTGTGAGTTACAGACCCTGTGACTAGGTCAACAAAAAACAGCCCCTTATGGTTAAGCGCCTAGACCACATACAGTCCCCCTAACTAACGCTCAGATTGTGCAGAAAAATGGACAATTTAGGAAGAGGAGATTCGATTATTCGAGCCTTGTGGCTCATTTTTTATGGTTATCGATTGTCGACAACTATAAAAACGAGCTGCAAGACTCTCCTCTTCCCAAATTGTCCATTTTCGTGGACAATCTGAGCGTCAGTTAGGGAGACATTACTGTATAGACAACCATCATACGCTATTTCTTTTTATTCAGCCCTGATGCATAGTTAGAGAGAACAATATCATAATATAAATAAATCAAATATGACGCGACAACTTGTCCTAATTCACATTTAATATTAACTCATTTTATTTAATAATTTGGCCCGGCACTTGCCTTGAAAACAAAATGATAATTCGATTCCCAAACTATTTCTATTCTATTCTATTCTATTGTTTCTATCTACTATTTCTTTTTATTCAGCCCTGATCCATAGTTAGAGAGAACAATATCATAATATAAATAAATCAAATATGACGCGACAACTTGTCCTAATTCACATTTAATATTAACTCATTTTATTTAATAATTTGGCCCGGCACTTGCCTTGAAGACAAAATGATAATTCGATTCCTAAACTATTTCTATTCTATTCTATTCTATTGTTTCGATCTACTATTTCTTTTTATTCAGCCCTGATCCATAGTTAGAGAGAACAATATCATAATATAAATAAATCAAATATGACGCGACAACTTATCCTAATTCACATTTAATATTAACTCATTTTATTTAATAATTTGGCCCGGCACTTGCCTTGAAGACAAAATGATAATTCGATTCCCAAACTATTTCTATTCTATTCTATTCTATTGTTTCTATCTACTATTTCTTTTTATTCAGCCCTGATCCATAGTTAGAGAGAACAATATCATAATATAAATAAATCAAATATGACGCGACAACTTATCCTAATTCACATTTAATATTAACTCATTTTATTTAATAATTTGATCGGGCTTTGCTTCGAAGACAAAATGATAATTTCATCCCTAAAATATAAAAGATTGCCTGGTCTAAATCTTCACAGTGTTATCGTTGCATTTCTACACGACTGTTCAGATCGTTTGACTGTGTTTGAAGTGGTCCGGGCGATAGATTCGCTTGCTAGTTTTAGTGCGAACGCTAACTGTTCGCAGGCGACTCGTCCCTTCCCGTTCCTTTCAGTTTGCGAGGATAATAAATGGAGAAACGCCGAAACGCGGGGTGTCGGGAAATTGAATGTCTCCCGGTTCGGGTCCACGAGGAGGACAATGTGCCTTTTTTCGATGGGGTTCGATGTCGACCAAGTAGACAACCGCGTTTAAATGGGACGTCAACTTTGGAGATTTACACGGCGTCCGCCTGCAAGAACTGTCACGCCGGACGCTGTCTAGTGAAAAAAATATGATTAATCGACGGGGCCGAAAGTTCTTTGGCCCGACTTCCAGAGATTCCGAGCCCCCCTTCCGCTCTACCTCTATCTCTTTCTCTCTCTTTTTCTGTTTTCGTTTTTGCAGGCGAACTTTGCCTGCGCTCGGGCTGGCCACAAAGACAGGCTTTGCTTGAGAATGGTCTCGCGGCTGCCGGACTTCGTTCCAAATTTTTGCGACTACAAAGCATACGGTGGGCGTTTTTCTTGGACTAGCTCTGTTTTATCAGATGTTTGATGGATCACGGAATGGTATTATTATTATTATTGCTGTTGTAGATTCACGACTTAAAGAACCTTTTCATAGCGAGTTTGCTGAAGTGACTTTGACTAACGACTCTCTATGTTCTCTGATGGATGAAAGTATGTGGAAAAAATCATTCGGTATAATTTCAGGTCAAAATTATTTATAACATATTGAGATTTGGGAGTTATGACAAATTGTAATAATTGTAATAATAATTGTAATAATAACTACTCAAGATTTATCCCGTTTCATCGTTTTACACACAGATATATTTAACAATATTTATCTATTAGATGCGAATTGGAATAATATTTGTTCCAGGATTTAGTAGAAATAATTCCTTGAAGTAGTAATTTTTTTATATATATACGTGTGCATATATTTTACGATACTGAACAAGTTGCAAAACACATTTTACGATACCGTATTTTAGGATTTATACAGAAATCGGTATTTGAGAAACCAGGATCTCGAAATACAATATTTCCAACCACACACACACACACACACACACACACACACACACACACACACACACACACACACACACACAGAGAGAGAGAGAGAGAGAGAGAGAGAGAGAGAGAGAGAGAGAGAGAGAGAGAGAGAGAGAGAGAGAGAGAGAGAGAGAGAGAGAGAGGTTAAACTGGTTTTCTATTGTAGTTGAATATAAAGATAAATATAACTTAAACTGACTTAATATTTAGGAAACTGCAAAAATATTGCAAAATAAAATACATCGTATACAAAACAAGATAAAGAAAAGCTGAAAGAACTAAAAAGTATAGAGTGGTCCATAAAAGTGTTCCTGCACCATTTAAAACACAATAACTTTTTTAAAACTGGACTAAATAATTTGAATTTTTTTTAGATGATAGAGAAACTAAACTACTAGACAACGACGAATTCTTTGATTCTGCTATTATTTGGAATGGCAAAAAAAGTAGGACTCACGTTTTTTAACTTTTTTATCCGAGCCTATAACGAAAATTTAAAACATGTCATTTTTAGATCTCGGTAACTTATATAATAACAATTTGCGCGAAATCAGTTGACACTGTTATGAGTCACAACAAATTAAAGATCATAAAAATCGCAGTTTTGTCACGATCTTTGTCGCTTTCGAACAAAAACTGTAAGAAACCTACATCTTTTTTTTAAATCTTCCAATACCTGTAATATAATAATTCAAGTGATACAGTATCCTGTTTTAAAAAAAGTTATCGCGTTTTAAAAGGTGTACAAAGACTTCCGTGGGCCACTGTACCAGACACAAATGTTTCATTCTTAATCCAGTCACGCTTTTAATTAAATCCGTGAATAATTTTTGCACGTTAACTTAGATATATAGAGCCTGCCTTTTAAGTTTACAATTTTACAAATTTCGTCGAATGTAACACGGGATTTTAAATACCGACAAACCGTGCCTTCTTTCTTCGTTTCACAGGAAATATGTACGAGCGCAAAAAGCGTTCATTGCGAGCCGGGAATACCGGAAACGACCGTGGAAACAAGACGAACGAGAAGTTCGAAGCGATAGCCCAGCGAAATCTCGTTCAGCGGTGAGCCAGCTCGAAGAAAAAGATTATCGTGGATTTCGCGAAAATGGTCGAGCGATTCGTGGCAATGGCGGCGGCGTTGTTTCCCCGTGGCTGCGAGTCTATTTCGTTCCGGAGCTCTCAAGGAAATATCTACGGCGAACAGGATTCCACGCCCAGGGAACGCGTTTCTTCATCGGGGATTTAAACAGTTTTTGAACGTAGTGTCTTCGCTGAGCAAATTCCATTTGTCCCGGGGATCTGGCCGCTGTTGCGATTCCGATTCTCCAGCGTTCACCGAGCGTTATCGCGTACTTTCCGAATACTCTGAAAGTTTACGAACGCCATTTCTGCCCTCGATTCATTGTTACTATTGTTAGGGAGAATCTTTCAAAGCAAGCATCTTGCGATTCAAAACAGAAATATTTTATTGTGTATTATTATTTACGGAAATGAAAATACGTTCGGATAAAGAAACCATTTCTTTGTATACGATGCTAGATTAGATTGTTATTGATTTGTACGGTAGCGCATGTACAGTGACTCGCATTAATATTCGGACACGATATTGTTAGAAGAAGTATTGCTTCTTTTTATTATTGTTCAGCACGTAACTTAGCCAATAATAATCAGAAGTCTAAAAATTGGAAGACCCTAGGTGAAGCGGGCGACCGATTCCATTTATCCCTTGCGTCATTTAGTTTATGCATAGATTTCATTGTCTTGTTTCCCGATACAGTAAATTCTCTCTAATTGACGCTCAGCTTGTACAAAAAAATGGATAATTTGGGAAATTTGTTGACAATCGATAACTATAAAAACGAGCCGCAAAGCTCGAATAATCGTATCTCCTCTTTCCAAATTGTCCATCTCTTTGTATGCAAGCTGAGGGTCAATTAGGAAGAATTTACTGTATTACCTTCAGGTTCGTAACGTTACATGTTAACACGTAGGCGTAAGATATTTAAAATCTTAAAAAGATTTAAAAAATCTTATCCTCGTCAAATTCTTATACTCAAACAATACATTGCAAGCCTGTGAACATGAGAGTAATACAAATTGTTACTTATACTACATAAACATTGAACACATATTTAAAATTATATATTATTATATATTATAATATATTGTTTAAAAAAATCATATGATACAACGTAAATATAAAGAAATGCTAATTAGTAATTAGTAGTTACTAATCTGCGGATCTTTATGCAAAATAAAAATTATTTGAGATAACTGTAAGAGACATAAATGAAATGAAAATATCTTTTCCCTTTTTGAAAATATCTATTCAATTTTGTCATAAATGCATAAAATCCGCAGTCTAATAATTACAAATAATCATGTGCTCATCATCATCATAACAATCATAATTAATTGGAAACGATGTAACAATATCTCTAAATTTTTCTAATGTCTTTTTGGTATTGAATTAGATCTATTCAATTTTGTCATAAATTCATAAAATCCGCAGTCTAGTAATTACAAATAATCATGTGTTCATCAGAAGAATCTGAAGTTAATGCTATAGTGATAACTCAACGCTCTTGAATCTTGTAATTGTTGCGTCTGTTTCACTTTGTCTCGATTGAGACAAAGACTCCTGACTCCCGTCGCGCGTCTCGCTCGCCCGTGATCACGTAAATAATACACACACAAGCATAGACACACGCGTCTGATGTGCTCCTAGTGACTCCAGTGACCACGGCGGAAAGGGGGGGGGGGGGTGAGACGTGACAGGAGTTAGAAGGCGTTGTTTATTTTTAATCGGCCGTACTCGAGTCCCTCGTTTCGTGGGAATTGCGTGCCACGTGCACTTGGGGCTAATAGAAAGGGATCATTTCTGCCAATAAGGGAAACACGTTTACCCTACTTTTGCGAGGGCGTTAGAATGAGTGGATCGGTGGGGATCCTACACTTTTCTCAGCGGACTTCTTCTGACCGACGGACAATACGTATGTTAATAAGTTGCTTGGTCTTATTGGAAATTAATTCAGTAGACGGTCGCACGTTCACAATTTTAGACGCACAATCAAACGCATATTATTATAATTACTAAGTAAAAGAACTTTTGCTGGGAATCTTCAATCCACGAAAAGAATAAGGATCAAACGAATACAGTGTCTAACAAGTCCTCTGTATTTTCGGAATTTGAACTTTTCAGTTGTACAGGTATGTTTAACATTCGTTTCTGCTGTACGAAATTATTAAAAATACTTTAACACGTTGACTGCCACGCGTATTTACAACAAAATCTCCTACAGGCACCCGTGCCGCTATAGGAAGCGTGCGCTGTTAATTCATGTCTGTTTCTGTTCCTGCATGAACAGTTGGAATCTTTGCCGAGTACCGAATGGTATAACTTAAAATCTCTGCCCTTATTTTTTTCAATAATGAAAAGAGATCGGATTGCCTGGAAGGAGAAGCATAAATAGAATTACATCGTCAGATTCTGATTCGGATACTGATAAATACAATCTTAGTGATAATGAATGTTATGAAGATACTATTGACGAGATTTTACGAGAATTGGTCATGGAAGAAGAAAGAAATGTTGATGATACTGAGGAAGCTACAGTTCAAATAAAAGATACAAAATGGACCGATCAGAGGCACGAGCATATCTGGAAAAACAAACAACTTTTTGTCCAAGCTGTCCTGATCAACCTCAACTTTGCAGAGAATGTTTTAATGTTATACACTGCGAATAATTTTTTTAATAAACCATTTTTATAAGAATTCAATCGTTTCATTACCTCCTATAGAATATTTGTCCAAATATTTTCGGAAATCCTTTGTAAGTAGTCAAATCAGCGTCACCCGAATTACGGGTGACGTGGCCTGATGAGAACTTTTGCTGTCACCCGAATACGGGTGACGCGGCAGTCAACGTGTTAAATAAATTGTCTGAACTTCTATTGTTTTGAAATTTCATTGCACATATGGCAAAGCAATCGAAGAACACAGTTTCGACATAACGCGGAACTAATATATCGTATTATAGATAGTTCTACTGTATCTTGTAGCTGAACGAAGAACATTAGGTTGTTCTACATAATTTGTTTAATTTTCTATTAACGCAAATCATGCTGATCCAGTCCAATCTTCCAAGAAATGGTCTAAAACGTATTAAAACATTAAAGAAGAGATAATCACGCTGCTTGCACATGATTACGTTGCCTTTAAGAGCATCGAACACGCACACAGATTTCTTGATCTCTTTACCTAAATATCTTTAGACGAGATTTTGCCGAGTAACGCATCTGCAGACAGCACCTTAATGCCTTGCCGTACCATTTTCATCGCAATCACAATGATTAGAACTTCTTCGATTCCAATAATTTCTTAGAAGAGAGAGAAAATTTATATTCATCGTGTGCTTACATTTACCTGCGTCTTTAACACTAAATTTACCGAACCGATCGAACAGATCGCTTTCACATTTTATATTTTAAAGTTGTTGAAACTATACAGCCTCATTCGGTAAAAACTGATTAATGCAAGCATACATTGCAATAAAAGCGGGGAGAGAAGACTAAAATATGTGCATTCAGTGTTATTATCATTATAAAGCAACACGCGCCAATCACTTTTCGTGCTCAGTAGTTCACTGTTAAACATTGCTGCGAAGAAAATAGAATTTAATCCCGACGTAAAAGAACGAATCAACGTTCATACTTAAGGTAATGAACAGTATTATAAAAAAAGACTAGTCTCGAATTAGGGAATTCTGCTGCAAGCGTAAAGCACACTTGCGCGAACAACTGTGCATGACGTTGGCACGCCAGCGGCATAATTTCATCCCCGAACGCCAGCCTCGTCGATGATGCCGCACTGTGCCGTATTTAGAAACCAAAACACACCAATTAGCAATCAGCCGGTGTCAGCTGGTGCGGAATTTGCGCGGGCGAGACGCCTGCGTTTATGCGGGAGAATGTGCATCGGCGCGCGCGTTTACTCGGCGCCGCGCCGAGCCGCGCCGCGGGTTTCCACGGCGGAAAGACGAGGAGGGTGTGATGCCTCGGGGGTGCTGGTGGAAGGGTTGGATCTAACAGGGCCACATGTACTTGGCATATTTTAGGTCAGCCGGCACCTAGGCCGTTATAATGCGCCTGGATGTCGCTGAGTACTCGACTCGACGACGCGGACTGGGTTGAGCGAGGCTGACACGGAGAGAAAGGGACGCCGGCTGAGAGAGAGAGAGAGAGAGAGAGAGAGAGAGAGAGAGAGAGGGAGAAGAGAGAGAACCGGAAAGAGAGCGAGGGAGTAAAGGGGGTCTACGGTAGAAAGCAAGGATAGCACTCGGCGATGTGCGCGACGACCGCTGCAACAGTGGAACGAGCGCGAACTTTGCCGTTTAACGCAAAGATGATTTCGCATCGGGGAATGCGCGAGCAAGGTGGGGCTCCTTTCGAAGCCTGTTATTATTCACTGTAGTTGGCTCTAAGTCAAGGAAAGAAATCGCGAGACTGCTACGGTATTCATTGCCGAAGCTGTCATCTGTCGTCTTGCCTCAGAAGTGTACGTTGCTTTTGACAGCCTCTGAACATTGAAGCACCTGATTCAAGCACCAGCGTTAAGAAACTCTCGTCTATTTTCCTGAACACAATGCTCAAGAGCTTTTCTAGCGTAGCTATGTACCTGATTGAAACTCAAAATATTTGAAAAACCGGACCGGTTTTTTTGATTCGGTGAAGATTCATATCGTGAGATTATGTCAAGGTTGTTTTATGCTTATAGTATGTCGCACAAGAATATGAACATGTTATCTATAAAAATTCGTACTTAAGATAAGAGAGATTGTGATAATTAAACTGAGTATTGTACGTATTTATGGTAAAATTTAATTATTATGGTACAATTTAAAACAGTAAAAAGATAAATCGAAACAAAGAATGGCGATGTACTGACTTATTATAATTATTAAAGGGAGAAAGATACTTCAGCTTAGTTTAGTTTCTATGCTTGCAAACGATGCAGACAGTTTTTATTTGGCATGAAACAGAACTGGATGAAATGTCATTACAGGATCAATTAGTATAAAAGTCATCCAATAGTCGTTACAACCATGCATCGTTGCCTGCATCGCAATGGAGCAAAATTGAATGCATCGTGCGTAATGTATAGAATAACAGCAAGGAACATGTTAAAGAACGGTTTGGCATCTCGGACGTTTACTCTGAATTCGCCAGCTTTTAAGGTCAATTAAAAGTGCGAATCTTCGTTGGAATAGTTAGACGGAAGTTGAGATATTAGTTTTAACGCTTTCTATTGCAGCCTTTGTAAGGCGAGAATACGGGTTCTTGCAGCTGTGAACCGTAGAGAACGACTGAGCAGATGAAAGCTCGCTAAGTAAGTAAGTTCAGCTCTAAAGAGAATTTCGAGGATTCTTTGAATAGCTAGGTATCCATTAATTAGGGAGTGTAGCCTTTTAGTGCAAGACATGCCAGAGACGTTCTATTTTTTATACGGGTCCCTCAAACGACTTTACTCTTTTCCTACTAATCTTGTAGTCTATTCGACGCAAGTGCCAGCACATGGTAAAGTAAAGTTTTTCTTCGGCTTCGTTTAATTACAGGGAAACAGTGCGTTAATTACTGAAAACTGTATTCTATTGGCTGGAAACTCGATAACGTCGTGTGACCACAAACTAAGAGAAGCGCCACAGAACGCGCGAAAATGATCGCACGATGATGTTTTTTCCCAAAATGTTGGCAACAATTCACTTTTTATGGACATCGGTACTCCTATGTTCTCGAGATTGCTGAATTTGAATACGTTATGAAACGTGCAAAATTCAAAATGGAAAATCAGACACTATTGACATAAGCATTGCTTTTAATTTATTTTTTACAAGTATCAGTAATTTTTCAATGTTCTGCTATAATTATGTAATTAGACTACAAAATTTAATGTGAACATCTTAATCTCAATATTTTTAACCATGTTTACGGAGAGATCTTAAAAATAGGAGAAAACGGACTTTTTCGATCGGACATTTTTAGTTGACATTTTACGTTAGTGTTATGCATCTTGTTAGGGCAGGTCCTTCAATAACTATAACAACTTCTTCTTCGCTGCGATTTAGGACATATTTGCAAAGTTCATTTTTATAATATGCATTCTAATGGTAAAATGTTTTACGAATAGTTTCTTTAGAGATAAACTTTAGCTCGACACATTAAAGATGCTACTATGTTTAACACATTAAGTGTCGAATATCAATCCTAAAAATTCTCGCAATATGAAAGTCATTTAATTAATGAAAGCGAAACTGGCAAATTAAAATTTACCACGGAAAATATTAGTTTAACTCTGTTACATATCAAAAATCCTAGAAACATTCGGTTCGTTCAATATATTACAATAAAAATGAATTTCGAAACCTAGTTAAAAATTAATATCACTCATATGAGATACACGCAGCGCTCAATGTGTTAAGGTATTAACATGCACGAGATTTATCAATTTTGACGATTTGTCTTGCACAATCGGTAATCATGCACATTTGACAATTTCAAACTCGATGCCCTGAAATGTGTACGACATTCTACAACAGTTTTGGTGCTATCGCATTTTCGTTTCTAAGGTGAGTCCTATTGTGAAATCAAGATGCACAATTCAACTGTTTAGACGTAATGTGTAAGTTCTCCCAAATTGACGCGCGGATTGTACACAAAAATGGACAATTTGGGAAGAGAAGTTACGATTATTCGAGACTCGCGGCTCGTTTTTATAATTGTTGACAACTGGTAACTATAAAAACGAGCTGCGAGGTTATTTATATATTGATATATATTGTTGCGAATTACTGCATTTCTCTCGCGTCGCGGCATTTTATTTACAATAAAGTACATAAACTATAATACAACTCAATTCAATTATGTTAGAGATCTTTGAATTAGATGGCGTTGATCGCTCGACGGTCCGATCCCGACTCTTCGATTGTCCGTTGATAAAACACCTCCGTGGCAACCCCTCTCTTCCATTTTTCTTTAAGGAGTGGTCACAACAGGGCAGTTCACATTACAGCGACTTGATTTGGACAAGTCGCCGTAACAATATTATTATTTATATATTATTTATATATTATTAAATTATATATTATTTATATATTAATCGTATCCACTCTTCCCAAATTGTCCATTTTTGTGCGCAATCTGAGCGCGAATTAGCGTCAAATGTATATGCTTTAGCTTCGCCGACTGCTCTCTTCACGTACCAAAAGACCGACTGCCTGTTTCCGGGCCAAGCCTAGCCGTATCGCACGCTTTTTCCCCGACTGTCTCATGTTTCTCAAACGCTCTCGATCCCAATCGGCGCGGCTTGACGATGCTGCTTTGTCAGTGAAGAAGATGGGTCACCCGACGTCTCCACCGAAGAAAGCGAGAATCGTTCCTCCCCGACGCACGCGCGCGATCACACACACGTACAAACAGCTTCGACGTCAACATTTTGGGAAAAGGTACGCCCGTGCGTCGAAGAAAAAATGGTTACAGCACGACGGGAAAACTGTAATCCAGAGAAATCGTTGCCTTTTTGAAACGCAACGGGTCTACTTTGCTGATCGAATCGTCCGTCCCGGGCATTCGAAACGACAGGAATAACAAATATCGCGTATATAATCGCAATGCGATCGACTAATTCGGATTCGGAAATGGAAGCTACCGGAATACTGCATTCGACGGGGATTGAATTAAAGCGAAAACGGCGTTAATTTGCACGCTGGGAGAGCGCAACAGACCGCGCGGCGCGGCACGGCCCGGCGTCGGGCTGACGCGTGACTTACGAGCATTAAGTCACAAATTTGATACTCTCGCGAACAGTTCAATTTCCTTTTAATTCAGCGCTGTGCGGAAAGCTCCGCCCCCGCGCCGCCCCGCGCCGCGTCGCACCACCCTTTCACGTTTCAGACGTTAAATGTATTACCGCGTATGATAAGCCTCCGCTAGTTGGGGATTGTCGCGAATCTCTCGGAGCGTTGCATGCTCGCTTGAATCGTAAATCCGGCGCGTCGATGAATCGACGCCGACGGACCGTTGTCGAGCGGCGGAACGCGTGGCGTTCGTTGGCTGCGGCGTAAACAAGGAACGGTACCGGGGGAAGAAAGGAAAAGCACTTGTAATCCCGCTGGGAATACGATTTTAACGATCTTATAACGCCGCCAAGCTCCGACGTTTATCGTCGCCGATATCGAGCACGCGATGATTCGATAATACAGTGAAGCGGCTCGGTCATTTCAGTTTGTAGCGACGCGGTAACGACGCGATAAATTTCTACTTAGCGGCCAACCAACGAGGCGCTACGTTGCTCGAAATAGCCGATTTAGATGGTCAAAGATCCCTCTGTACGGGGAACTATACTACGAACGAATGATTATGTTATCACTCGACGACCCATTCGCCTAACAAATGCGCGGTTTTACCGATTTCGGTGTACTTCAGGTACTACGGACAGTTATACGCCCGTTTAATAGGTTTCCGAAAGCGACGAGATCGCCGGAGTCTGATGCGACGGTGGCTCTACTTTCTATTCAAAATTGATAACTCGCTGGAGCTTGTAGCTAGAAAATTTTGCGAAATTGACAAAATCGGTGCTTGACTGTCGTAAGATTTTTAATCGTCTCGCAGTACGTATTATAAATTGAACTATCGATATTGCATTTTGACTAGGATCAGCAATATTAGTCAGCTATTTTCTGAGCGTGCGTTTCACACGCAGCTATATCATGTGGCATAAGGAAGAATAATTTTATATATTTATTTATTCATTTATATGTATATATTTATTTATTTATTTTATATATATTTATTTATATTTATTTATTTTATATATATTTATTTATATTTATTTATTTTATATATATTTATTTATATTTATTTATTTTATATATATTTATTTATATTTATTTATTTTATATATATTTATTTATATTTATTTATTTATTATACATATTATTATTTATGTAATATGTGTGCAGCTATACATACAGCAACGTACATTTTAGCATTTGTACCATGGACAATATTCAATTTCATCGGTCCATATATCGCATTGTATTTTTGTAGTACATTACGATTTAAATAAAATGATTCTTGTTAAACAGTCCATGTTTACGACATGCTTAATAATCAGCATTTTCATCCGTTTAGCTACTTAATACGATAAACTAACGATACTGTCATTTATATTTATCTGGCAATATAAAACCGTATTACGTCATAATTTATTTCCAAAGGATAACTTGTTACAATTTTAATGGATCGGTACATACACGATGAGACGTTGTATTTTTGTATGGTGTAGGTAGAATTTTGCTGCACAGTATATGTAATTGCGAACCGTTCAGTGTTCTAACTTAATGTTCGGTTTTTATGATTTCAGTAATTGTAGAATAAAAATTGTCGAACCGGTCATTTAACGTATACTTAGCGTTAAGGCAACCAATATGCAAAACTTGCGCTTAGTAGTATATGTAATTTTTATTGGTAGCATAGGACTCATAAGAGTTCCTTCTGTATTTTGTATTCAAAAGCGACTGTTCAATTTAAATCTTTGGAGTATTCACGGTCTAAATCTCTGGTGTGTTTAAAACGTTCACTTTATTTCTATTAACTAGTTGACTGATGCAATGAAATGACTGATTTATTGTTCAATTTCATTACTAACGTTTGTAATATATAACTGGTTAATTATTTTTACTTAATCAGTTAGCTATCTTTGACGGATATACAGGGTATCCTAAAATTATGGTATTTCCGGAAAATGAGGAGTTCCTGAGGTGATTCGAAGTAACTTTTTCCTTTACAAAAATTTTCTCCGAGGCTTCGTTGACGAGTTATTGAGGAAAGACAATGACCAATGAGGGGCGAGCTCGCCTGGCGCTAGGCGACCAAGCCAATGAGCGGAACTAGGCTTCGTGCGCTCGTTGGCTGGGCCGCTTCGCGTCAACCGAGCTCGCCTCTCATTGGTCAGTGTTTTTCGTTAATAACTCGTTAACGATAGCTCGGAGAAAATTTTTGTAAAGGAAAAAGTTGCTTCCGAT
The DNA here is from genome assembly GCF_051020955.1 of Megalopta genalis. Taxonomy (NCBI): domain Eukaryota; kingdom Metazoa; phylum Arthropoda; class Insecta; order Hymenoptera; family Halictidae; genus Megalopta; species Megalopta genalis. The sequence goes on along the minus strand of NC_135020.1, from coordinate 20,534,415 downwards.
GACCTCAGTAATCTCTAATTTCCCGGAAGTACCGCAATTCTGGATCAGCCTGTATACATCGTAACACAAAATGCTGCCATTCCTTCACGACGAACATGCTCGCCCAAAACAGTTGACTGATTAAATCAAGTAACTAAATAAATGTTAACAATAAAACTGAACAATAAAACAGTCATAACAACCACGGATACATTTTTCAAAGAAATTGCAACAGCTAACTGGCCAATATAAATGAAATGGATGTCTTAAATACACCAGAGATTTCGACCAAGAATATACCAAACTAACTCTACGAAAGCGATATGCCGTATAAATCAATAAAGATTAAGCCTAGCACTGTAACTAATTGTAAGCAAGTAATCGTTCTATTATCCGAAGATACGTGTCACACCGGTTAGCACGGATAATCCGGGCGGTACTATATGCGTCGTCCCGTCGAAGAGGAATCTCGAATCTCGGGCCTCGAATCTCGAACCGAAGGATAGCCGCGTACCATCGGGCATCGTTTCCGGCTTACAGGCGGACAGGATTCACCATAAAATCCGAGGGCGGAGGAATCCTGGCAGGCCGGGGGCAATCATCGTAAAAGCGTATCAGTGGTTCATAAAAATGCGTTCGGCTTAATTGAACCTCTTAGGGGACGGGGTAATGAGCTTTCGAGCGAGATACCGCCACCAGGAACGATGTTTTAAGCGTTAAACGCGGCCCCCCGGCGTAACGGCCAATTTCTACGGGGGCGAAAGTTATCTCGCGCGCAAGCAGGGTTCGCCGCGGTTACTTTGAGGCCAGTGTTACTTCGTTAACGCGCGTTGCCGCGCGCCGCCACGACCGGATTACCGCGTCTGGGACGAGCTGCAGGCGCAGTAATCCGGCGATAATGCAGTAACGAGATTCCGGCTCACGTACGTTCCCTGCATATTTTAACTTTGCATTTCGCGGCTCGGCCGGCCACGGTGACCCGCACCCACGCGTGCGGGGGTCATTGTACCCGAACCCGTTCGCATCCGCTGTGGCCTCGCGTACTACCTTGGACATCTGCCATACATTACAAAATACATACGTGCTATCTTAACGCAGTATATTCGCGGGAGACGCGAATCGGTCGCTTTCGTCTGTCGAATGTCGGAGACAGCTGACGCGAATCGGCGTTATTCAGTTTTTGCGCTGGAACTACCGAGCCCTAAACGCGACTAATGTATATTTTTATGTAACAACCACGAGACTGGCTTTCTTTAACACTAGATTCACGGGACTCGTCGAAATGACGGATTATATTATTATAATTTTTTAATTTACGATTATTCATATCGTAAATCGCAATGTTACAGTAATACTTGTTAAAAATCAGAATAAATGTCTCATTGTTACTTTTATAAAATAATATAAAACGGCTGTTTTTTGTGCTCCCTAAATCTAGTGTAAAACTTTCTACGATTTTTGCTATAATATATGCGTCAATGGAGAAGTTCCTGTGCAAAGTTCTAACAGAAACATTTTTATGGTATCAGGAATTGTAAAAGAACAAAACCAGAGACCCGTCATTTTGACTGGTTTGGTAGTTTCAGTGTTAAATGTCACCACTGCACAGGCGTTTCGTACGCAGCAATCGATAATCGCGTCGTCGCGAGTGACAAATGACGAAGAAACCGCCGCGTGCAAAATGCCGAAAAACGGACTAACAGGTGTTGAATCGCGGACACGGGGCAAGAAGGAGAGATGGACCGACTTCATCCCTATTCCTGTAATCTTAAAGGTTTGCTTCTGTTATACAGTAATTTCTCCCTAAATCGCGGTCAGATTGTGCACAAAAATGGACAATTTTGGAAGAGGAGCCTTGCGTCTCGTTTTTATTGTTTTTGACAATCGGTGACTACAAGAACAAGCAGCAAGACTCGTATAATCGTGTCTCTTCTTCCCAAATTGTCCATTTGTGTGCGCAATCTGACCGCGAATTAGGGAGAAATTACTGTAATTACGTAATTGAAATAGGGTAGACGCCCGAAATTGGTACGAAAGGATTAAATGTTTCGAATGGATATCATAATTGACATCTTATTTGATGTCATGAATCTTGTTGGAATAGGTCTTCCATAACTTTGTCTCTATCGTTATATTATAATATGGCAACGATTTAAGCCATATTGAGGAGGAAAGTTCAAAGTCGAAAAAATTCATCCTACCGAGAGTTAAAGTAACTGGAATACGTTTTGCCTTATAAAGATTATACAAGCTGGAATTTACTTACATTTGTTACAATTTTTACATCGCTAAGTGTCCAAATGAAGAAATTCGTTCAGTGATTTCCGGTTTCTTCATAATTTCAATAATCGTCAAACCGGTCAATTGACAGTAATTTCTCTCTAATACGTGGTCAGATCGCACAAAAAAATGGGCAATTTGGGAAGAGGAGATACGATTGTTCGAGCCTTGGGTCTCGTTTTTATAGTTGTTGACATCGATCACTACAAAAACAAGCAGCACGGTTCGGATAATCGTATCTTCTGTTCCCAAATTGTCCATTTTTGTGCGCAATCTGACCGCGAATTAGGGAGAAATTACTGTAGTCCGCTAGGTGCTCTAGCGAAACTTTCGTACTATCGGTGAGGAAATCTATGGCGTGTGCGTGTCTCTGCGGTACTCACTAACACTGCCGTAATACCACCACGCTCGTACAAATATAATAGAAAAAGTATTATTCCGTCAAAGTTCAGTGAAACTGGTACACCGAATTGGGACGCAAACAATTCACACTTGCTCGTCGGTTGAGCGTCAAAAGTGTCTTTGCTGTCATGCGAGATAATATTATCCCCTTTTGCTAAGAGAATGCAGTTGAGTGTACTAAAACACACTAATGGATTCGAGATCCCCGTTCGTTATGCCATCGACTCGTTCTAGCGTGCACTGAAATATGTGTGTTTAAGGGTAATCCGTTCCGCGCCCACGCTTGGGAGCTAATTTATCATACGGGGGAACGAACGGAAGCGGATGGGGAGAGGAGAGGTAAGATGAATGAGAAGAGGGGAAGCAGAGGATGGTTGCTAATATCGTACTGCTTCAGATATTTCACCTCCTCGTCGAGATTTCATGAGCTTCCTTAAGAAAACTGATTATCAAATGACATCTTGTTCTAATAGTTCTTGTTCGAATCTCTCTCTCTCTCTCTCTCTCTCTCTCTCATTCATTAATTATATTACGTTATTTTACATTTCGAAAGTGTGAAATATGTACTTTCTCTCGAAATAGTCTGATTCCGTTTTGAAGTAGCATACTAAAAATAATGTAAATTCTCCTTTAGCGAGATTAAAGGTCTTTTAACAGTCATAATGTAAGTTTAAGTGTTCGAAATATTTTGCAGCACTGATTGGAACTGTGTGCAGTCAATTCTCTCCAATTGTTCCTCAGCTTGTGAGCAAAAATGAACAATTTGGGTAGAAGAGATACAATTATTTGAGCCTCTTGGCTCGTTTCTATAATCGCCGATTGTCAACAATTATAAAAAACGAGCCGCAAAGCTCGAATAATCGTACCTCCTCTTCCCAAATTGTCCATTTTTGTGTACAAGCTGAGGTGTAATTAGAGAGAATTTATTGTATTTCGTTGTTAGTTTCAATTGTTCTTTGCACTCTCTCATTATTTTTCTGACCATGAATTCTTTTTAACATGTTCTGATGAAAGAAAAGAAAACTTTCTATGCCGCTTATTGCTTACAACCAATAGCATGTAAGCCTCTCCCATTCCTGTTTCACACTTCAAGTTAACGAGTTATGTATGTTCCATGTAGAATGACACATTTTAAACAAATACATCTTGCAACACAGACAGGAATACGATTATCCGAACTAATCAGGGAGACCATTAGTATTCGAATAATAAAACATTATTTAGTTACGGTGCTACATTAAATCTTTACTGATGTAATACACTGCGATAATTGTGCTATGTTCATCGAGGACTGGCACAAAATGTAAACAGAACGTTCACGTGATCGATGTTGCAGTTGCAGCTGAATGACTGTTAGACGACGATGCTCAGGGACGAATTTCAGAGGAGCCTCACCGGGAAACCTTGCATGCAGGACAGCCGGGAAAAGCGAGAAATGGAAGGGATATATTTCGTTCAGGAATTCGTGGTGCATGAGATGCGGTAGAAGAATCTCGATTTCCTGGCTATCCAGCTTGCATGCAAGACTAAACGGACAAAAATTTTGAAGTGAATGTTGCATTGACTTGACTGGAAGTCCCATGTTTCTCGATACAGTCGTAATAGATCAATAAAGTAAATGCGAAAAATATATTTTTTATATTGTACAGGGTGGAGCAACTTGTGCTCTTATAACTAGCTCTTATAACTTCCAAAATATGCGTTGCACGAAAAAATTTTGTATACAAAAGATGCATGGTTTTAAGGGGCACATTATGTAGTGTATTTATTTTTTTTTAGAAGTGAAGGCGTTTCGGAGATTTGAAGGTCAACTTTGTTTTTTTAAACAAATTACTATATTTTTTACATCAAAATATGGAAGAACATCGAATTCTGAGTAAAAAAGTGTTGACCTTTATTCGCCCTAAACCTAAGTAATTTCACTCTTTATAACTTGAAAATTTTCTTTACGTAATATCAAGTTGGAGATTTAATCTTATCACAGATTTCCGCATATATAATATATTAATATATAATATATTAATATATAATATAATAATATTATAATAATGTGTAATTATAATAATATATAATTATAATAATGTGTTATATGTATATAACGTATTTTATATTACATTTAGTTTATAATATGACATTAATATTGAGTAATATAGTAGTCAAGTAGTAGTATTGAGTATTATAATATATAATTATAATAATATATTATATGTAACGTATTTTACATTATATTTAGTTTATAACATGGCATTAATATTGAGCAATTACTGTTCAGTAAATTAACTTCCCATTTTCCCATGTAGAAGACATCGGAGGTTCGGATAATCGAAGTTTCACTGCAAGTTAAATATTTTACGGTCTCCCACGAAAAGTATCAAGCATAATGGTTAACCAACGGACCCATTAAACAGTCCGCAGTTTCCAAGTAAATAAATCAGTTGTAGTCAAGCGGATCCGAAACTTTCTAAACTGATGTCAGCCAATCACCATTCGGTAATAATCATGAAGATCGCGTCCATCTATGCCGGAAGTTGGTTCGATAACGAGTCGACGGAAAATTCGAATTTCCCTTTGAAATCCGAAACAAGCATAGTAACCAAGCACGAGGAAAATAGCGCAGCGCTCTTCTTTCTGGTGTGCGCGGATTTCTCCACGCAGCGGGGGCATTTGCATCGTTGATTACGTGCCGACGCGATGGCTCGCCCACCGAGTTTTATTGGATTCTCGCCTATCTGTTTCTCGAGCCGATACACGCCGTCCGCGGGCGCGCGCTTTTTCGTTCTCTATTGGATCAGATTCGACGAAAATCGTTTCTACCCGATAGACAGGACCCCGAGGATATACCGCCTCCGGGGAAATAGTTTCCATGTAATTTCAACTTTTATCCGCTCCCTGCCATCCACATGGAACGGCCGTTTCGGTTCTACTTTTAGTTACGAAACGATTAACCGCGGAGAAAACGCGATTATTAATCGACGGTTACTCGGCGAAAGAACGCTGTGATCGATCCATGAAACTCTAGTCCGAACACATCTCGCGGTTAAATAGATTTTCGATTTCGATTTCCACTTCAAGTAGAATCTTGTGAATACGAATGGTATTATTAATCTTCTGAATCCTAGGGAGCACATTATGGATTCTTCTGTAACAAATATCTAACCCTTAGCGCTCCGAAGGCTCCGCTACGGAGACATTTGTCATTTATTCCGTAACTCCGAAGGCTCCGCTGCGAAGCCAAATGTTTTTAGCATACGTTATCGTCGGCGTTAGCAATTGTTATCTGTAGTTAAAACGTGCTAAGTCTGTACCATTACGATTAAACCATTTTTTGACCTTTTCTATGGTTAGCAACATGGAGAAAAATAAATACTATGATGAAAATTTAGGGCTGAGTGATACTGAAGACGTATTTGATTTTGAAGAGTTAAAAGACATTGTGGAAGACAATGTTGGTTATGATTCTGACACTTCAAGTAGTAGTAGCGAAATTATACTACCAAAGAGACGAAGAATGAGAATTATTGAAAGTGAAAGCGAAGATTCGTTACAAGACTTAGATGAATGGCGTGATGTTACGGAAGAATTACATATTCCAGATAGAATACCTTTTAGGGTATTGGCACAGGTCATTGGATCACAAGTTCCTACGAACATTGAACATATATATAATATTTTAAATTATTTTAAATATATTATATATAAATTTATATATAATATTTTAAATTATTTTTCACGGACAAATTGGTAAGTGAAATTATAAAAGAAGCCAACGATTATGCAGAATATGTTCTAAACTTGAAAGAAATATCTAGTAACTCTATTTGGCAAAGCGAATACTGTGACACTTGCCCAAGTAAACCCAGAATGCACATGGGAGATTGTTACCAAAGATATCTCACCATGGTGAATTACAAAATTTAAAATTTATCTCTTATTTACAATAGGAAAATGTATATTTATAAAATAAATAAAATCAAATGCATTCACAAGGACGTGTAATCTTTTGCGCTCAAAATAAGACTTCCTTTATCTCGGGCGCTCCGCTCCAAAAATGTGCCGGAGTTGCTGGCAGGCAGTACTCGAGAAATGCGCGGAGCGCTCGAGATGAATGTACACGTGCAATAAATTTTACTCTTTAATACTGGAGAACGAAGAAGTTCTAACTGTTGTAGTTATGAGAAAAATCAATAATTCAAAATTATAATTCAATAACAAAATACATACAATGAAAATAACAATCCAAAACGATTCCTTTTCTCGAAATTTTGGTTTAAGGAACGCAGTCTTTTGCTATTTCAGAAACGTTTCAATTAAAAAATAAGGTGTGTACAGTAGGAAATTGTTTACAAATTTAAAGGATCTAAGGAATGGGGATTTCTAATTTAACGATCCACTTCAACATGGAACCCTAAAATTGAATCGATTTCGCAATTTTCTTTTATGTTTTTTCTTTTATTTTTCCGTCTACTGAGCCGGAGTTACAGCGAGCAAGAGTGAAGGAAACCGCTAATATGTATTAGTAGAGTATCAGTGTGAGTCAGAAATGACTCCAGAACAGAAGACCGCGCTTCAGCAGTCGAAGGATTAAACGGTGAAGCTGTTTCTCTTTTAAACTCTCTTTATAAATTCGAAGAATTTATATTAACTTTTTCGCTGAAAAATACACGGTAGGAATGAATATGTATACATATACATACATTTATGTAGGACCTTGTCACGAGAGGAGCAAATAAAAAATAAAAAACGAATGATATCCGCATAATTTAACATTGCTGATAAAGCATAACGTTTCGAAAAATATACAATATTGTCGGAACCGAACGAGAATGTAGGATATTGGTCAGAATTATTTGTGTTCCTTATAGAAATAAATTGTTTAACCCTTTGCACTTGGAAACATTTTAACTCTAAGTCCAAGATAATTTTTCCGAACTATAATATACCCATTTTCTGTGATCTATAATTAGTGCATTTTATACGGATTACATTGAATCTTGTGACGCGTACAGTTTTTTAAATATAAACAATTTTGGTGCTTTAAAAATCATTTTGGGACGCGATGAAACAATTTTTGGCGGTGTCGTAAAGTCACCTTTCGAGTGCAATGGGTTAATCGTCTTGTTCTCCATTCCTTAACAATATACATTCCAAATATGGTGCAACGAACACAAGAGTCGTATTATTAATATAAATTTCAATTTACTATTATTTTAGATATTAGAATCGAACAAACAAACATTTCCACGAGTTCTCCGAAGAATTCTACGCACGGTTCGATGACCATTTAGCAGACTAATTTCGAGGCAACTATACATCGTTTCGCGACATTAACTGCAGAAAGCCAATTACCGGAAGAACCAACAGGATGGCATCCAGCACAAAGCTATCTTCCTATCGGTTTTACGTTCGTTTTTCAGCCGCGAGCATATTCCTGGTGGTTGATTAAAATTCAGAGACCCTCGATTAACCGACGATATCGTCATCATGCTTCTCTTTCTCTCCTTCCCTCTGTTCAGAACAACGGAATTCCATGAACTCCCTTGTCGTGCGATCTTTACTCTCCACCCACGCGATCTCGGTCTTTCCCGCGGGCGAAAATTGCATTCAACGGAACGAGAAATATAATATTTGATAAATGAAGTACGGCCTTCCTACCCGCGTCGCGACGCCATGCCCCGCCGCGGTTTCAATTATCCCGCGAATATTGCACGCTCGGCGATTCCTCCGCGAGACCATCGAAAGCTTTCTGCTTCCAGTTCATTTAACGCGAGATCAACTTACGCGCGCTTGTACAGCAAATGAGTACGTTTCGCGAAATAAAATTGCGTACATAGGGCGGTATCGATCCCGCGGCGCGTACCACGGGCACGTTCCTTAATAAAATCTGATCGAGCGGCGTCGGTCTCCGTCCCCTAGACCACGCCGCGAGCACTCGAACCCTCCGCGCAACCCTCAGCCCCGTAACGTTTATCGATCTTTCGCGAAAAACTTTGCCAACGGCCTCTCGAAAACTTCTCGTCCTCTGGAGAAGCTTTTTCGACGAAACTCACCGACAGGGAAATTTTCCTTTCACGGAGGGCCCTCTCCCCGACAAATACTTTCATCGAGTGTCGCTTAATTTGCATGTAATACACACCAATCAGACTCGTAAAGGGGAAGAAACGTTGCTGCGGGCCGACTTGTTAACACTCCGACTGCCGCGTCGTCAACGTAAGGCTGAACGAATTATTTTCCTAGATTTGAAAATGAATTTTTATGTTAACGTACGCGATGTTCGTTACAAAGGGTATAGCCAGTTAATCAGTCAGCTGTTTTGCAGTCACTTTGAAAATTGCGTAAGTTAGTGTAATTATACTTAGTGTAATTATTATTCATTTTCTACATATTTTGTATATATGCGATGCTTTAATAAAATATATAATTTAATGAAGAATATCAAAATACTTTTCGTTGTTAACGTGTTGGATACTCGTCGCGAAGAAATGACGACATTTCTTGGTGTTACGACGAACTATACTAGTTAACCTATACTAGTCAAAAACGGCTAATTGGCTGAAGGTGTCGAAACTGCCATTTAGGCGATTTAATCGGCTGTTGTGCCATTCGATAGATCATAAAACATTTTTTCTGTAGAATTTTAACCCTTTGTTGTGACTAGGGGAGTAGTCATAGAGTGTCCTCGGTTTTCTTCGATCGATCGTCTCTATTTAAATGCATACATAAATTGTGAAAATTTCGAATCTTTCTCTTCTAATAATTGGAATTAGTTTGTCATATATATTTTAAATTGAGAATTTTATATGATCATAAATAGTGATCGGTATACATAGTACAATAATAGTACAATAATATAGTACAATAATAGTACAATAATACATAGTACAGTCATCAATAGAACCATAGTATTATATATAATTAATAACTAGTAATTAATAGTCAATATAATGATTAATTACGTACTATTATATATAATTACATATAAGTATAATTATTATATACAACATTATATATATATATATATATATATATATATATATATAATATATATATATATAATAATATAATAATATTATATTAATATTATATAATAATTATACTTATATATAATATGTATATAATATGTATATAACATATATATAACATATATATATTATATGTATATAATAATTATATTTATATGTAATTATATATAATAGTACGTATTATATATAATATATATATATTATATTATATATATATATATATATATATATATATATATATATATATATATGTATATATACTGCAAAACGTTTAACTGATCTTGTTGCCATAAATAAACAGCTTGTACCGAATATAAGATACGAACAAATCGATCACTGTTTACAAACATTTCTATTACCCGCTCGATATGAATGATGGGAATAGCAATCATAAGAATCTATCTTCTGAACTAAAGGGACATTACTTAACGTGCGGAATAATTAAATGGAGTGTTATTGCTTCTGTGATTACAGTAACTATCTTATTCATTTATATGTCACGCGTTTATTATTTAAATTGTTGACTATCTCATTCATATATATGTCACATGTTTATTATTTAAATATTTTAATTCTCTGTATGTCACTTTGAGCTTTGATCCTTTAGATCAATAAATAAATAAATACATAAGTCGGCAATAATCCGGACTATACGACCATAACAAACCAAAATAAAAGTAAACAAATTTGACATAACCTTTCGTTCCGAAAAAATGCTTGCCCGCCTTAACAGGGCATGATAATAGTCGGATGACTCGGTAAACTTGCGATCCCTTGGCTTCGATATCTCCACAAGCGAGCTAGAATTTGTTTCGTCTCTCGACGTCGCGCCGGTCTCTCGATCGTATCTGCGTCCGACACTCCACGGGGCCGAGGGCACTTTGCGCTCTCGACAACGGTGAATAAGAAGCAGAACGGGAAACGAGCGGGGACGCTCGTCAACAACGCCCTGCGACGACGGCCGACCTTTACATAATGTATCGCGTTACCGCCCCGCGAATCGATCCTCGGGATCGGTTTTCCTCGGGAAATGTGAAAATTCGAGAAGCCGTGACGTCAGGGAATGGAGTAACCGGGCTTGTGAGCGGCGCGAGGGATTCACGGGAAATTGAAATATCGCTGTCCTACCCGAACTACCCCTGGTACGCATCTAAAAGCAGTAAAGACCGCCATATACCGCTCGTATTTGCTGACCGTTTCACCGCTACAGATCATAAGTTGCGATAAAAGGTGGAGCGCGTGTGAGCGGAGGAATGCCGCCGAATATGGAACTGTATATTTACCGTGAAACAGTGCTGTTCTTCAGAACTATGCAAGTGAATATCTATCGTCCGGTTTCGACGAATTAGTAACATAATAGACAGTATGCTTTGAAGCTCTTAACACGTTCCGTGCCACGTGTACCATCGATGGTACACGCTTGCATGTTTACTTAGTGAACTGAACAAATTGTTTACAAGAAATTTAGAACCGAAGAATCAATTTCCACCGCAAGAATGGGCGTTGATAAGTTTTTGTTACGTTGTTATGTGTACGAGAATTAATAATTGCACGTAATACATCAAGTTTTAGTAAAATATCAAAGTGTGAAGATTCGAGTAAAAAAAGCTCGGCACGGAACGTGTTAAAGGCACGCTTTAACACGTTGACTGCCGCGTCACCCGTATTCGGGTGACAGCAAAAGTTCTTATCAGGCCACGTCACCCGTAATTCGGGTGACGCTGATTTGACTACTTACAAAGGATTTCCGAAAATATTTCGACAAATATTCTACAGGAGGTAATGAAACGATTGAATTCTTATAAAAATGGTTTATTAAAAAAATTATTCGCAGTGTATAACATTAAAACATTCTCTGCAAAGTTGAGGTTGATCAGGACAGCTTGGACAAAAAGTTGTTTGTTTTTTCAGATATGCTCGTGCCGCTGATCGGTCCATTTCGTATCTTTTATTTGAACTGTAGCTTCCTCAGTACCATCAACATTTCTTTCTTCTTTCATGACCAATTCTCGTAAAATCTCGTCAATAGTATCTTAATAACATTCATTATCACTAAGATTGTATTTATCAATATCCGAATCAGAATCTGACGATGTAATTTTATTTATGCTTCTCCTTCCGGGCAATCCGATCTCTTTTCATTATTGAAAAAAAATAAGGGCAGAGATTTTAAGTTATACCATTCGGTACTCGACAAAGATTCCAACTGTTCATGCAGGCACGGGTGGCCTGTAGGAGATTTTGTTGTAAATACGCGTGGCAGTCAACGTGTTAATACAGTTTTTGTGATGTCTGTACAAGTATTTTTACAGCTATGTGAAATTTTTTGAAAACAATATGTGATGCGCTTGTCTGAGTGAGATTCCACGTAGACATACACCCTCAGAATATTATGTATTTCAGTTATATTTTCTTGTGCTTTATCACGAAAAAGGAACAACCCGAATAAATATTATGAGACAAGAAAATGATGACTAGCTTTACAATTCAGAGTAAAATAAATGGAGTCGTTGATGATTGGAAAACGACAATAATATCTGCGGGCAAAGGTTCCTTAACATTAGAACGGCGGACCTTGTCGACAAAAATATAACTAACTATGCTTAGGATCATTTATAATATTATTTATCAATTTATTTCAACGTATTGCTCGAGAATAATGCCCTTCAGCATTACCCCCCTACATATTACCCCTTCTAGACACGTTAGATTTTCTTATAGGTCTTCGTAAAATATGTGAAAATCTCAATTAATTGTCAGCAGTTCATATTTATATTATTATTTAAGTTAATAATAATAATTCTCTATATGTCATTTTATATCATTATCTTTTCTATAAATAAATATGACCCAATAGCAAGTGAAGGATCATAAGAGTTGCTCATGCATTTGAATGAGATTAAATGAACATATTCGTCAAGAATGAACATAAAGATTTTGTAGAATACGTCAACGGAGTCGAAGATTATTTTATATGCGAATTTTGGTCAATAAAATAATTAAAACTATTGCCTACTCGTGTTCTATAAACATTAATACCTTATGTCAGTGTTCCACGTGTCCGATGTCATTCGTATTTTTTACTGTTTTTTTCAATATTGAAAATTGTTCATGTTTCGATAGTAAAACTGTTCTTAAAGTGAACGTAAATATTTAAAATATTACATATTAAATACCAATTTCCGTTTAATCTCCTTCTACATAAAATCTTAATGGAAGCTGATATCGAACCGCGCAGATGAAATAAATACCTCTGGAAAATGAGTCTGATAATTATTCGAACGAATATGAAGAAATGGAATTCATATCGAAGTAATTGGAAAAATATTGAAATGTACAGATGAACTTAATTAAATGGAGTGTCATAGCTTCTGAGATTACAGTAACTATGTTATTCAATTTTTCACGGTAAGATTTCAACCACAGTTTAATACGTACTATCATCAATTTTGAGGTTATGACTGCAATAAGATTAGATCGCGATGTAAATAATTACGGTGACATATTCAATATTCTTTTCATTAAAAACACGTAGTCTCTTTATTAATTCAAAGTGACTTTTTTGGCGAAAAGGCTATAAACGATTTCTTTTTAAGGAATCTCGTATTTTATAATGAGTATAACTAAACTCTTAGAATTAAAACTTATTTATGTTACACTAGTTTCCAAAAATTAATTAAAATCTTTACTCGTTTTACTAGGGTCTCTAGAAAAATTAACGTGTGTAGGAGAACCGTAAAAAATATATTCAGAGAAATTATTAAAAAAATTATGAAAGATCCTAAGCATTCTCATTGTCAGTTATACCTATTCCCTTTTATAAACAAAATCATTTACAAGACAGTCAAATGTGAAACCTTGTATATGAAAACAAAGTACAGTAAATTCTCTCCAATTGTCCCTCAGCTTGCACACAAAAATGGACAATTTTGGAAGAGAAGGTACGATTATTCGAGCCTCGAGGCTCGTTTTTATAGTTGTTAACAATCGGTAAGTATAAAAACGAGTCGCAGGGCTCAAATAATCGTATCTTCTCTTCCCAAATTGTCAATTCACGTGTAGAATCTGAGCGTCAATTAGGGAGAATTTACAGTACATAGAATGAATGTCAAGAATCAGGGCATATAGGGCAGCTCTAAAGCACGAAAATCAACGTGCAGAGGGCAAGAGACTATGAGAGAGTGAGTGGCGGGGGGTGGGAAGTCGGAAGTCGGAGATCAGTCGGTACGAGACCGAGCAAAGCTCGCCAGGGCAACTTGACTTCGATTTAATTGATGTACTCTCGGTACCTCGGAACCTCCCTTCCGTTTTCCCCCTATTTACCTCACTCGCCCTCTCTCACCCTATCTACCTCTCTTGGGAGTTGATGAAGAACCCGGCGAGAACAGCTAGAAGTCCTTACCAACCGAGAGTTTGCGTCAACCAGGAACTTGTACGCGGGAAGAGTTAATCACGCAATTATTACCGAAAATCGATAATTACTCTCTTTTGCATGAAACGGCTTATCATTCGCAGCGTTCTCGCATTTAAACCGCATTGCTATCGATTCAACACACGCCTTATGCCAATAACCGAAGGAATATTGCAACGGAATATTGCCTAAGGTGTCAAATTATCATAAACTTCCCGGTAACATAATACATAATAGCAGGTTTTTGTCTGTTTACTGAAATAATCTTGACTCGTCTAAGAATCGACCACACGAAATTAACATATCGACGGTTCAGAAGCCGATCAGTGCAAGTCCACTTTTCTTTGAAAATTAACTACGCAGTGCACACACATCTTTATCATAGGATCTTTCGGTTGATAAATCAATATAGTCGATTTCTTTATTAATGAACGATAGAGCACTTATATCGACCACGGAATGACTAATCAAAATTGTTCACAAAGAATAATTTTGTCTAAAAATACATTGACATTTTTCTTTCGTTTCCCCTCTGGTTAATTTCATTCGTGTGACATCTTGTAATAAAAATTATGCTTTGCTATATTAGTTGCGTTGTAATATTTTTACAGCTAATTTCAAAACCCTTATTTATTTGTATTTTAAGGTTAATGGACTTACGCGTACCGGCTCCTGATCGTTCATGTGGACACTTGATGTCGAACAATTTGCTCAACCGCTGCATAGTCGGATTCATAGTTACACGTATCTTACAAGAACGTCTTGCTTTCAATCGCATTAGAAACAAATACAACATTACTACGATTTAAAAATTCGTTTATTAATTCCGTTTCTTAACCCTTTTGTTACGAACGCCGGATATAGTCGGCATCCACGTGATGATTCTCCTTCAAGCTTTCAGTGGTTAATATGCACACCTTTCGGCGCGGTGCCCCGTTCAGTGGCGTTACTTCGGTGCAGCGAACTGCCGTAACGAAAGGGTTAATGATATACATACATTTCAGGCATCTTATATTAGATATCTTAATCTTGCAGCATACGTATAGAATTCACGGATAGAACTGTCCCTAATAATATATACGGATTTTTGGGAAAAATAACTATGTGAAGAACGAAACTGTAAAAACATCATAACAATTTCAGAATATTTTTATATTACGTATAACTTACTAACACTAACCGTACCGAGCGATGAAAGTGACTGGAATGTGGGGCCTTATAAAACTTACAAGCATGAATGTACATGGATTCTTTACAATTTCTACATTACCATGTGTCCGAATGAAGAAAATGTAATGATTTCCGGTGACAGTGTTTTCATAATTTCAATTTGTAGAATAAAAATTGTTGATCCGGTCGTTTGACCAACGATGATATGGTCAGTGTTAAAATTATTAAAAGAGGAAAGACATCTTCGCTCGACTGACGTTTATATTACAATTCATTAGACAATTTTTATTTTACACGAAGATCCACGAGCTGCTAATAACCGATCACGTTGATGCAATTATAGACTAACGAAAAAGCCAACAGTCTCGAAGCCAAACAACTTCAGTATTCAAATATCTCGTTCAAACTCGAAAACTATAGGAGTTATTCAGGTTGCGTGTCTTGGACGGCCGTGTATCGCGAAAATTACCATTTCAGAACGGAATTTCTCGGGCGACGATCCGTCGCAAAAATTGATGTCTCCGTGGAGGGATTAATAATTCAATCCCTTTCGAGCGGTTGTCCGTTCAAAGCGGGCCAGAGCAATCAAGAAACTTTTATATAGGCGACGCAACGTCACGGCCAAGTTATTAAACAGCGAATTGCCGGCGACAGAGGCCCGAAATTCGATAAACTGGTCAAAGGGACACTAAAGGTACCAAAGGAGCTGGGTCGCCGGGTCTTGGGTCCGTGTCAAACGAACGCCGTTATCGAGATTCATCCGCCTAAACAACAACGTATTATTATATCGGCAAGATATCTCTCTCTCTCTCTCTCTCTCTCTCTCTCCCCTACTCTCGATATCCTGTAATCGGAAGAAATGCGTCGGGACGATCAAGGCTGGAATGGGGTTCCGCTGGATTTCGTTTCAAACAGCCACTTCCCTTTCAGAGGAAACTCCACCGAATCTCGGTGAATTATTAATCGGATTCGAGTGTTCCATATAAATTACTTGCCCCCACCGACGGGTCGCGATCGAGGCCAAGCACAGCCAGGATGCATTTGCATGCTATCGAGCTACAAAGCCTTGGTATACTTTGAGCCTTTTGAAGCGCCACGCCGCCAGGACAATCGATCACCACCAGCGAGTAATTGAAACGCCGTATAGCGGTCGAAATGCCCGATCTAGATAGCCCGAAATGAAAAATCTGACTATTTGGAATTGAACCGATATAAAAACGAGCCGATCGCGTGATCCCTACGCGTTTCTTAAAAAAATACATTTTTATTCAGGTACTTGTGGGTAGAGAAATTAACTTAGTATATTTGTAACGTAAATTTGCTGCTCATTCGCAGGAAAGATCTGTCGTTGAACCATAGAAACAAATTTCTATTTTAATTTCCTTTTATATTTCCTTCTTTTATATCTTCGCATAACGATTACAAAAAGATCTTAAGCTACTTTAAGCCCATAGATCTGGATATTGCCTACATTAAAGTATAAAGTATAAAGTATAAAGTATAAAGTATAAAGTAATGTACAAAGTACAAAGTACAAAGTACAAAGTACAAAGTACAAAGTACAAAGTACAAAGTACAAAGTACAAAGTATAACATTATATATTTGATGATATGGAACTTTATACTTAAAAGATACTTATACTTATTCACAACTTAACTCTTGGCGCTCCGAAGGCTCCGCTGCGGAGCCAAATGTTTTTAGCATACGTTATCGTCGGCGTTAGCAATTGTTATCTGTAGTTAAAACGTGCTAAGTCTATGTACCATTACGATTAAACCATTTTTTGACCTTTTCTATGGTTAGCAACATGGAGAAAAATAAATATTATGATGAGAATTTAGGGCTGAGTGATACCGAAGACGTATTTGATTTTAAAGAGTTAAAAGACATTGTGGAAGACAATGTTGGTTATAATTTTGGCATTTCAAGAAGTAGTAAAGAAATTATACTACCAAAGATACGAAGAATGAAAATTATTGAATGTGTGAAAGCGAAGATTCGTTAGACTTAGAAGACTTAGATGAATGGCGTGATGTTACGGAAGAATTACATATTCCAGATAGAATACCTTTTAGGGTATTGGCACAGATCATTGGACCACAAGTTCCTACAAACATTGAATAGCCGATACAATATTTTAAATTATTTTTCACGGACAAATTGGTAAATGAAATTATAAAGGAAACCAACGATTATGCAGAATATGTTCTAAACTTGAAAGAAATATCTAGTAACTCTATTTGGCAAAGTGAATACTGTGACACTTGTCCAAATAAACCCAGAATGCACATGGGAGATTGTTACCAAAGATATCACACCATGGTGAATTACAAAATTTAAAATTTATCTTTTATTTACAATAGGAAAATGTATATTTATAACATAAATAAAATCAAATGCATTCACAAGGACGTGTAATCTTTTGCGCTCAAAATAAGACTTCCTTTATCTCGGGCGCTCCGCTCCAGAAATGTACCGGAGTTGCTGGTAGGCAGTACTCGAGAAACGCGCGGAGCGCTAAGGGTTAATGTAATTCTAGTTAAAAAAATCTATTATAATTCCAAGAGCTCTGAAAATTTTGCTGCAACGAAATCGTTATTTTACAACGTCTATAGTACAACGTCTAGATACGATGCTAGATACTAATTTAATGTTATCTCGAGATATGTTGTTTGTTTTATTAAGTTCCACAGTGATTTATTAGCGTCAAAGTTAGTTGTCCGAAACCCCAAAATGGCAGGAAATAGTGAGTTAGATATAAAGCAAGGTGTATACGCAGCTAGTTCATGCTTTGGAGATTAATTATTGAGTGTAGTCACTGCTACAGGTTATATGGTATGTACAACGATTGGACGACGTAATGGATGTAGTTCTTGCAACTCGTGTATCGCGTTTTCGAGAGTAATAATCAGGAAATTTTACGCGTTCCGACATTTCACTGAAGTTTAATACTTCACTTGGGATTTGAATAACAGCTCATGGAACTATTTTACAGAAAAATCGCAATCAAAATCGGATTTTACGAGTCCAATAATCAGCGAAATAGTTCATTTCGTAATGAATAATGCACGAATAACAATTACGTGAATGAAGACCGCTTTTTGACGATTTCAGTTCCCTGTGTAGCGTTGAAGAGTTAATATTAGTATAGCTTTTACAATTACTTTCCGCATTCCAACATAGCTTTGTTCTCCGGGAATTTCCACGCACGGCTTATTCGACTGAGATATAATCAACAAAGAGTCGCAAACGAAACAAAACGCAGTTTAAAATTAAAAAACAACAATCAAAATTCTTTCATTAAGGAAATTAAAGGTTTGTTCAGCACAAATAGCTGAACAAAGAGGTAGCGTCTATTTTTCTGTCACAGTATTAGACGAAAAATTCTTGAAGAAAAAGTGAAAGCAATTTAATTTACACATAAACATTGAACTGAAAATAATAAGGAATACTTCAAATTATACACAATTTACAGTTTGTTACCTTTTCATTACTTTCTCAGGCAAAAATATAATTGGCAAACAATGGTCTCTTATTTTTGTTAACAACCGTTTGTTAGGTAAAAGCTGCCACATATGCTGCATGCACATTGTATTTAGACGACAATTATACCAGAAATGAAGAATGGAATATACACCGACAAAAAACTAAAAGAACGACAAATTAAAGTTGTTCAATTTCAGTTCCTAAAATATGAATACACGCGAGACATACATTTATACAAATATTATCTGGATCAGCTTAATTTTAATTACTTGTAGAATTTAATTCTGCACCCATGAAAAGATTATTTGGCTATGGAAAAATAAATCGATAATCTATGAAAAAAAAACGCTTTATATTCTATCAATTTCATTCAAAACGATTATATTCCGTATGAATTCCTGCATGAATGAATTGTAATTCGAATAAAATCCTATTCGGATAAATTTATATGTAGATAAATTTTGATTCGATTGAATATTTATTCGACAGCGTCGAATAAAATATTCTGTAGTCTTCATCACGGTCACCCGAATAATATTTTGCCCAACTCTGCTGTACAGGTTCACTATAACTGTCTCCCTTTCTTTCGCTTCGGTTCCGTTCGGGTGTCATTACAATTCCTGGCGTTTCAGACTTATAAAATGTTCTTTTATGCAGGTAAGACGAATGGAGAACATAGATGGAATCTAAATTAAATAAATAAATACAAAACAACGCAATTTTTCATTTATTATAAAAAAGAAAACAGAGCAGAGAAAACAAAATGTTACATGTAAAAAAGTTTCTGATCAGTACAAATGTTGGAATAATGTTTCCGATCATGGTTCAAATAACTAGTTCTATGAATATCTCAAGCGGAGGAAGCAAGGGTAAACACAACTCGTGCTTATGAAAATGTAAACAAACGCTTTCACCGCCGAGGCATCTGAAATACAAAACATTTCAGTCGGTGGATAAGTAAGAAGGACCTGTGCAATATGCCATCGTGTAAGTTGTATTCAAACGATATAAAGTTAACACTTTATCGACCGCTAGCCTATTTATCGGCTTTTCGATTGCCAATGCTTATCGACCGATAGCCTATTAATCGGCTTTTAGCTATCGACGGTTTTCGCTTCTTTACTGTTTTGTTAGTAGCTGACCTCCTGTATGCTGACCTCCCCATATCCTTATGAATTATAATTATAATAATTATATTATTATTTATTATTATTTTTAAAGGAATAAGCACAACACAATGAATAGCGAAAATTTAGCCGGTACTGGGAGCAAATGCGCGCGCGACTAAGCCAGTCCTTACTGAGTGGCAGCCTCAACCACGACCGGACGATAAAGTGTTAAGAGTAATCGAACTCTTCTCAAGCAAAGTAATAATCAAAGAAAAATTGCAGAAATTATAGGATGTAGTCACAGTACGATAAGCGGTATGAAAAAGAAGTATAATGAAATAGGAAGTGTATCTAACCGTAAAGAAAAGTGGTCGTCCTCGTGCAACAAGTACAAAAGACGATAGAAAATTGCGTG
Source organism: Megalopta genalis (assembly GCF_051020955.1). NCBI lineage: Eukaryota > Metazoa > Arthropoda > Insecta > Hymenoptera > Halictidae > Megalopta > Megalopta genalis. Next base: position 20,514,143 of record NC_135020.1, on the reverse strand, counting down.
CAATTGTTAAAAATATGAGGCGAGCAACATCAAAACAAATAAATGAAAAGTGGATCACAATGGACTTCTTATTTCGCAAGGCAAAAACAAAACCTTTATTCACAAAGGAACACAAGAAGAAAGGCTTAAAGTGGTGTGAAGAACACGTCAATTGGACTGTGGAAGACTGGTGCAAAGTAATATTTAGTGACGAGTCTCATGTTTGTTTTGGAGCAGAGAATGACGAAGGAAAATTTGATTGGCGGAGATCTAACGAAAAATTTAACGACGATTGCGTGAATTATAAACAAATATATCCGCAATCTTGTATGATATGAAGTTGTATGGCGGAAAAGAGAGTGGGAAAATTATACATTGTATACCAAAACGTGACTGCAGGAATATATATTAATATTTTAGAAGATTTCTTAATTCCAAGCATAGCGGAATGGTTCGGAGATTCTACAGATTTCATTTTCCAAGATGATAACGCTAGCTGTCACCGCAGCAAATTATTAAAAGACCATTTAGAGCAAAATCATATTAAAACATTGAAGTGGCCTGCGAACAGTCCCGATTTGAACCCAATCGAGAACACGTAGGCAAAATTTAAAAAATTGATTCAAGAAAAAAAACCAAAAACTAAAGAGGAACATTGACATATGTCATAAAATTGTCGTGGAAAGAAATTTCGCCTAGGGATTGTGAGAACTTAGCAATGTCAGTGCCCCAACGCGTTAAAAGTATCATACGAGCACGTGGTGATGCAACAAAATATTAATAACTCAATGATCGAAAACTTTTATCCAACATTTGTACCGATCGGAAACATTTTTCCACATAATATTTTGTCTTCTCTGTGGTTTCATTTTGATAATAAATGAAAGATTGTGTCATGTTGTACTTATTTATTTTATTTAGATCCCTTCTGCGTTCCCGTCTCCCCAAAATATATTATAATATTATATATATATATATATATATATATATATATATATATATTAAAATATATTTTGGAGTTATGAAATGTTTTTATATGCAGATAAGACGAATGAGGACGAATGACGAATATTATAATATTATAATATTGTAATATATATTATAATATTTTCTGTAAATTGTACATTAGTGTATACGAACGGAAACTTTTTGCCAGTGACTGTAGACGTCGAAAGTACCGGGCACCGTAGATTCGGTTTCAGGAGGACAACTCTGATCGTGGTTCATCAGCCACAAAGGGGAATCCGGTCGGCCGTTGCGATAACCAGCGGCGAAGTCTGCGGGCGCGAGCACAAGGCATCGTTGTCGAGCGAACGACGTTGTCCGGGGTCGGTTCTGTGACCCAGCTTCCTCGTAAAAGTGTCGTCCGTGCGGCGAACTACATCCTATTTCTCAGCGTTAGCCGGCGGGAGTATACGCGGGACGTATGCGAGCCGTTCCCTCGGCCGTGGATTTTCAAAATGGTCTTACCGGATGCCAGCGAAACCGTCACGTACCGCCCTCGAATATTCCACGGTAGGTTTACGAGATACCGTCCTCCGCACTTTCCGCCGCGCTAAAATCCTATGAACTATGGCTGGGACCAAGGTGACAGACGACTAGCTGCTCGGCAACCGGCCCGATACACGACCGCCACCATCAGCGAAAGAATGAGAGAAAAGAGGATCCACCCTGCCCGGATTAACCCGAAAGGATGGCCGGAACGTCGGTCGCGACTATGCCCAATATGCATGCATACAGGGAAACTCCATCTAGTCTCGAACTTTGTCACGCTGATTTATCGGACAAGTTGCTCATTTTTCATTAGCTGATTATGCAGAGGGTCGCCGGTCGTACAAGCGAAAGGGACGTGATTCTACATGAGATGATAAGGTGAAAACAAAGCATCAATCTGATTCTCCGCGCCTCGTTGAACAGACAAACTTTTCACCTTATCCACGGTATTTGAGTGTCACCATAATCCAGCGATATTATGCAAACTAAACGAATATCTTCAAAATTCGTATCGCTGTATCGAATAGACACTTAGTAAAGTGCTTAGTATGGTATCATTTTCAAAGCAACTATACGTGCATCCTGATAATTAACAACCTCAGGTCCCCAAGGAACCTTCATTTTCGGCGAAATCGGCATTGAATATTCTTAAGCACTCGTGCACTCTATTACGGGCGAATTAGAATCGAATCACTGTGAATCTTTGATGAATGAGAGCGAAAACTTATCGCGGAATTTTTCTTATCAACTTCGCAGAATTCTTTCATTCATAGTGGTATTAGCGTGCGTATCTCAAATTTCTGCTGCTATGCCGCATTTATGTCTTTGCGAAAGTAAAAATGTACAATTACACGAAAACACATCTTCTTTCTCCCCTTATTAATTCAATTTTATTCAACGTAATTTAATTTTGTCTTTCACCTGAATAGCGTATTAGACTTAAAATAGAGTCCAACGAAAATTCATTTTTTTGAATGTATGATTGAAATATGTTAACATCGAATTAATAATAACATCGAATTTAATCGTACTTTAAATTTTATAATTTTTGGTTCTAACACGTATCTAACGCGGTATAAATGCATGGACATGCTTCGTGCGTTTTCTTCCGATTCGAGTAATTTCCAGCGAGCACGTGTCAAGTTTTTGAAACGCGACAGTGTGCGAGTGGTGTGGAGTTTATGAAATTAGAAACGACAGCAGTGTACGACATCGAACGGGAAGCTTTCGCAATATCCTCCGCTAGCGTATCGAGCAGCTGTTTACAGCGGCCATTTCCGACTGTAAAAATAAAATCGTTCGGACAGATTACTTCCGCGGGGCAACCTGCATCCGTTCATACAAGATGTTGTGCGGAAAATTGTTTTCAGTCTGTGCCGATGTACTTTATCCCATGTTTTCTAACCGATCGACTTTCGGTTTATGTTTTTAATCTCGTTCGGTCGCGAAGACTATTTCGAACTGGCCCGATAACGCAATTTGATTAAGAAGCTATTAACGCTTTGCACTCGCGCAGAGTTTCTTCAGATTACATACACACTTACCGGCAAATCAAATTTATTTATTCACGAAGTAGAGTAAGTGACACTATAATCAAATGTTTAATAGAAATCAGTATTTAAATAGAATTCGGTATCGGATTGTATGAAACAAAAATTTGTAATCTGGGAAGTACTATAATTGCTGGCAAGATTGCTACGTCCCCTGGGAAGATACGCTTAACTGCAAAGGATTAATATCGTCACCGAATGTAAGCGTTGAGCAGGAAATTAGATATTAGGCGATAAGATAGCAAACGCGAAAAGATACATCCGAGAGAGGCGAATGAAATCCGAATGATTCCAAAATGATACAATTGCTGATACAATTACTTATTGCTGATCAAGGTTTTAAAGTACTTCATTTCTATAGTTATAAAAATAATCGTAGAAAATATATCGAAGGGGATAGTTGATTATCGATGTACAATCAGCGCGGTTGAAATTTGCTGTACCTACAGAGTATATAAGAAAATGTAGAATGCACTTACTTGTTGTAAAGAACAATGTCCGGCAGCCATATGTGTTCCGATGGTACGTGGAGAGTGTCGACACCGCCATAGTCGTCCGGGTTCCACTTCAACTTGTAATCGTTCCACTCCTGAAAGCAGAACCACATCCAACATGAATATTTTTCGAAAAATACTTCCAACGAATTACACTGATTTTTAATCTTTACCGCATGTTTACAAAACCTAGATTTATTTTCGCCCAGTTTTATGAAAGCATCATCCAATTTTTTCACTTCTGACAGATAGTTAAATCGTCATTACTTTTATACCTAATGCCGAGAGCTATGTTATCTTCTTCCATGAGATCTTTAAAAATCTCCGCTTTCTAAGGCTTTTAACATTAACGTTTTCTATCCATTACGTAGATTTTACTTTGACAATTCTGTCTGGTTATTTAAGAATCAGTAGATATTATGTCGTCGGTACGGTCCAATTGCAAAAGGCATATATATGACACTAATTTTTGAATAATTTCCAAAATTTACATGTATCGTGTAACTGTGTATATATGTTACCGTGAATAACCGAAATTGGAGAATGTCGACTTTCACCGGTGAATGTCAACAGATACCAAATACGTCGGTGAAAGATCGAATATTTCATTACATTGTTGTACATTCGGACCCTCTCCGGTGTGTGTCGACAATCACAGATATGCTCTGGTGGAGGTCCAAAACCTGTCATTGCAAAAGGAAGTGTTCCACAAATAAATGCAGTTGTAAAAGCAAGGGACTCTTGTGCAATTCAAAGTGTCATAATAGTTTAAGTTGTTGCAATAAATAAGATTTGAATCACATAAGTAAGTAATTTTTTTATTACTATTATTTTCTTTTCTCATGCAGAATGTACCGCGTATTTTAAATTCTTGGTCATTCCTTTCAGAAAGAGAGGCAAAAAAGTTACGTCACCCTTGTGGCGTTTCATAGCGACTGAATTACGGAGAAGAAAATATAAATCTCCAACATGTTCAACATTCACCATTAATGCATGGTGAATGTAACATTTACCGGTGTAAGTCAGAAATAAGGGTATTTAGCAAATATTTCGGACATACACCAAGCGACTATGTGAATGTTGACATTCACCGGTGAAAGTCGCATTATCCAGATTTCGGTGTTTCACTGTAACATATATACAGGATATCCCAAAATTATGTTACTTCCAAGAAATGAGAGATTCCTGGGGTCATTTGAAGTAACTTTTTCCTTAGCGAAAATGCAATTCGCGCTTTTGTTTACGAGTTATTAACAAAAAAACATTGACCAATGATAAACGAGCTTAACTGGCACAAGGCCGTCGAGCCAACGAGTGTACGAAGCTCAGTTCCGCTCATTGGCTCGGCCGCCTCGCGCTAACCGAGCTCGCTTCTCATTGGTCAGTGTTTTTTGTTAATAACTCGTTAACGATGCCTCGGAGAACATTTTTGTAAAGGAAAAAGTTACTTCAAATGATCTCAGGAAACTCATATTTCCCGGAAATACCATAATTTTGGGACACCCTGTATATTTTCCAAATATGTCATAAATTGTCGAATTAAATAATCAACAAGTGAAAAACCAATTTTTTTTAATTCCCCGAACGAGATAATACAACTTCTCATTGCGAAGAAAAAAGATCCTATGTGTGAAACGAGTCGAATAAAAGTTAATTCCCTGGAAAACAGATCAAGACTTCGATATACGATTTAATATTTCATACAATTCTCGTCAGGCTGACGAATAAATTGACAAGTATCTTACGGAACAGCGAGCCTGCAACCGCGCGAATTTTGTTGCCGTAGTTCGCTCTGTCGTAAACAAAATACAGCGACGGTGAACCGACACGTTCGCGAAACTTTCATAAAGTTTCGAGCGGCATTAAACGAATCCAAGGTCCGACTCTCATTTCATCGGTGTTGCCAGCTTGTCCGCCATTGGTGTCATCGTTTCCAGCTACATGCCTCGTTGGGCATGCGACTAGCGACCACCTTTTCCGACTTCGCCGCGAGAAATCGACACGGGCCGAATAATTGGCTGCCGCAGTTGGTCCCGGATATTAGCTGAAAAAAAGTTTCAGCTGCTCGCGAGGATTCGTTTTTTTGTACGAATGTGTCGTTCGATCAAACGATACGGACAGATTTCAACGCCGGGAAGAGTAATTGCGTCATGGTCCAATCGTTTTTCAGACTTCGTTTTCTATCCGTCATCGTTCTACTTTCGCAGCATACTTTGGTCACTTGCCGTAACATTTTCTTCGAGGTCACAATGATTAGAACTTATAGATATAGTTATTATGCATATTAAAATATACATATATATTTATATATATTATACGTATATGATATAGAATTTATACATCAATTTATACATCATATACATTATTCAAGGACTGTTTAAATCTAAAAATAAGGCAATAGAATTATATTTTAAAATGTAATTAAATCATTGACAATTTTAAGCTTTAATTAGATATACGTATAAAAACAGTAACGTAAAATAGATAACATAAAAAAAGATAATGAAAAACTCGCGTAATAGTTTTTCAAGGTACTCCAATAATAATATGAATAGTTAATTAATAAAATAATTTTTTATATTTTATTACTTAGAAGAGTTTTTTGTTTCTATCGCTGATCGTTTCTTTAGAAATTGATGGATCATCGAACAGTTCTGTTGCTGCGACCCCTTCGAGCGAGTGCGCATAAATGGTAAAAACCTGCATTAATTATTCGTATTTCGCTTTAGTTTTATGACGAATAAAGAATGTCTGCGATTACGGCTGCAGCGTTATAAGCCTTGAGAACCGTACAAACGCCACGCTGTGGTGTAGAAGTAATTTCTAATTAGATCGCGAGCTCACTAAACAACAGAAAATTCGGATGTATGTGCAACAGAGTTCGCCGAGATTAATTGATTTTCGGTGAAACGTGAATTATTCCGGACACAATTAATGGAATTCGCTGCTCGGGTCGGATGTTCGATAAAAATTCGGCACGCGGACCTTCCCTGCTATAGTGTAAATCAATTACGGATACGTACACGCGCCTCGAGTTCGATTCCCAAGGTACGAACGAGCTCAAACGAGTCCGAACGAGCTCGAACGATCGACGAGAGGAAGATATGTCGCCGAAATAAAGAACAATTGGCCCTCTGTTCCGCTGAATTTTGGCCTGAGATTTAATCGACCCTTTTCTCGCTCATTTCGAGAAGCGGTCATCGATTGTCAAGCGATTGCTAGAAGCGACACACGATCGTTCAAAAGCGAAGGGTCGATCGAGAGATTGGATCACGCAATATTACGCCGAGAAGCGGCTTTATATATTTTGTTGTGAGGTTGCTGGAATTATTTGTTCGTTATTTATTTATTCGTAAAATGGAGAAACGCATTAGTTTATACATAGATTATTCAACAATTACCGAAGTTTCAATGTTCTTGAAATATATAATTGTTCTTGCAATTATTCGACAGTAATGATTGGAAAAATTCTAATACGAGTTATTTGGACGTGCATACGTATAGTTTTTCAATAATGATGTGTGTCAATTTGTATCAATTGTATGAATGCACTATTTGTATTGTTCATAATGGGCAACAATTTGAGCACCATATAAAATAAAAATCGTTTCAAGAATAAGATCTCAATAAGTATTAATTTTTTGAACTCGTGTGCTGAAATAGCTTTTTTTTTACTCAGAATCCCGCACCCACATCGATTGCAAAGACAAATACACGTTACAATGAAATAGCTATAGGTGACCTTGATGTCTCGATATAGCCTACAGGACTTTTGTCCGAAATATTCGTTCATACAGTAAACAGGTCACAAGTAATTTGGTGAATATAAGCAGATTTATAAACCGAATTTAATGTTTAATTTAATCAAGCCATGTGGTTGTCACTGTCACATATATATAATACCGGTAACGAACATATTAACACATTATATGCGTCGACGTGGCATGTGTTCTTTGTAACACATTGTATAAACCAATACTTCATAAAGTAATAACTTTAAAATAAAATTATATAAATGGAACTTCATAACATATTTAACAAGTGCAATGACTTTCGAAAATTGTTCTTAAAAAGAATACAGTATAATCTCAATTATCCGTTCTAAGCAGAGTAATATCAATGTTTGAATAATAGAATTAACTTAATGAATAGACTTAACAAAAATGAATAGACCGCGTATCTTCCTACAAAATAAAAATTTTCCAACACGGTTGTATGAAATATAAATTGAATAAAAATAAACCATTTCTTTCAATAATTTTGATAAATCTTGCATAGTGCAACAATATTATTCAATTCTTTTGTATGTCTTCACGATTTTATGCTTCATTCTATTCAATTTTATGCTATATTCTATTAACACTTTAACGGCCGTTGTCACGTATACGTGACTTTGCGAAAATTTCAATTATAAAAACCGATTCGACGAAAACAATTTGTCTGTCACGTCACCCAAACGTAGGTAAGAGAATTATAGAAAATTTGATTTTTAAAAATTAATTTTCACATTAATCCATTATAATTTCATCATTTGATTAAGATTTGCAAGAGGCAAGAATGTTGAGAACTACTTTATATAAATAAAGTACTTTAATTTTATGAAATTTTTTAGGTTTTTGACTCGGCCGTCAAAGTGTTAATTACAATGCCAGATTTCATGTTCACAAATATCTACAATAATTCGTTTTGCATATGTGTTGCCTTAGATTGAACCCATTGCATGTGAGAAGTATTTGCACAATACATAATTCCGTTATTAGAAAATAATCGAGGTTCTACTGTAATCTCATTATATATATAATTATTTCATTATATATCTACTGCAATATCATTTTATATACTATTTATAGCGTTACTGTCTACTCCGTGAACAAATAGGTTAAAGTTTCTGGCAGGTGATACGAGAAAGTTCTCCGAGTGCAAAGGGTTAAAGAAACAGGACACACTGCGCTCGATTATGTCGCGCACACTGTCGGCTTCGACTCGATTGCACCCAACCAATTAACACTGCGCTCGTATCGCGTCGGGTGGCATGCGGCCTGCTCGTTAAAATCGAACGACCGAAATTTCGACGATGAATGCGCAGACGCTACGTTCGCGTCCAATGACGGCTTTCGTTTGTTCTCGCCAGTCCGTGAATGATTCCATAATTAAAGCTGACCAGAAAGAAACTGTACCTCTGATTCTCCCGCGACCCCTGTTTCCCGGATTTGGAGGCTAATTTGGGAAAAAAGGAGAACGCTAAAGAGGTAACTGCGTTAGAACGTTGAACAGACCAGGAACAGGTGAACAGTTAGGTTTCAGCGCGAATATGGATGTAGGAAAAATTCCGGAAACGTAATCCTTTCATAACTTGCTAGCAGAGAAAGAAATTGTATATTTCAATATTCGTACGAAAATGTTACATAAAGATTAAAAGTAACTAATTCGCTTTGCTTTATAATAATGAAAAGGTCATAGTCATTTTGAATATAATGTATGCTTAGATTAAGAAATGTATTCGATCATTTTCTATGAAAGAGTCTTTATAATTGTAAAAACATTAAAGTAGAAAATGTGAAACCGGTCATTTTGACCTGCTCGGTAGATTTAGTGTCAATTATCGGCGCGCTACATTTATTAATTTACGTTCAAAAATTTACGTTTACCTTAACAGTACTACTTATTATAAGTAGACGTCGAATACAGCGATAATCAAGTAATTTTAACATTCTAAAAAAAAGAATATGCCTAGCTTTATTAGTTTCAGATATATTTTCTACGTAAAGAACTGTTTTAGAAATCCGTTCGCGAATACGCAATTTTAAAATGCACAACGTGTGTATGTAACGTGTGTATTTTTTATGAAGTCGATCAATATTCTCACTCCATCGAAGTTGATGATTGTAGACGTAAAAAAATACATATCGGATATTTGTTCGAGCATCGTATACTATTAACAACATATGTACATTTGCATATGTCGGTTATTTGACAACACGTTTGACTGACTTCCAAATATGCCATATACTCCTATATAAAATAAAACTTCCCATATTAAATTAAAATATGTTCCATATAAATTTTAAATTCGCAAAGAATTGAATTAAAGAGTGCATTGCTTTCATTATTAATTTGCGGACGACCGACCGTTTCGCAGAAACCGGGAAGATCAACACTGGGTTATGTGCGACCCATATTACATGCTCTAAATTAATGTATTTTAGAATTAATTACTCTGTGAAAAAATTACACATTAATTACTGATTATTGAATTACCATGCTGTTTAACGTCGCTAAAAGTTCACGTTCACTCATTGTTCAGAAATGTAGGCGATAATACAATAAGTTCTCTCTAATTGTCCCGCAGCTTGTAAACAAAAATGGTTTAGGAAGAGGAGATACGATTCCTCGCGATTCGCGGCTCGTATATAATCGCCGGTTGTCAACAACTATAAAAACGAGCTGCAACGCTCGAATAATCTTCCTAAACCATTTTTGTTGACAAGCTGCGGGACAATTAGAGAGAATTTACCGTACTAAGAAATAGAAGAAAAGTAGGTGACCTATTATTAACACGTTCCGTGCCGAGCTTTTTTTTACTCGAATCTTCACACTTTGATATTTTACTAAAACTTGATGTATTACGTGCAATTATTAATTCTCGTACACATAACAACGTAACAAAAACTTATCAACGACCATTCTTGCGGTGGAAATTGATTCTTCGGTTCTAAATTTCTTGAAAACAATTTGTTCAGTTCACTGAGTAAACATGCAAGCGTGTACCATCGATGGTACACGTGGCACGGAACGTGTTAACCTCTCGAAGATTAACACAACTACCAAATCAGTTAAAATGGCTGGTTTCTGACTTTTGCTTTCACAATTTTTGCTGTCATTAAAAATTTTTGGGTAAACTTCTTCAATCAAGCATAGAAATCGTAAAAAAGTTGAAACAAATCCATACCCGTCATTGTTATAAAATCATACAGCAATCAATCTATTCTGTTCAATTGCCGCAAATTTATCACCTTCGTCGCTTGAAATATTTGGAAGTCCAGTTTCATTTTCATTGTTACTGTAAATTTTTTCCTAATACTGTTTTCACTAAGTTTCGTTTGCTGATGTCCGCTGTAACATTTCACTAAATTCCGTCGAAATTTGCAGCCTCGTTAAATGTTTGGATCAATGTCTATAACGGCACCTTCCAATTTTTTCGGCAATTCAAGAGTTAAAGATCCTTTAGGAAGATTCACTGGCAACGCAAAATTCAAATCGCGTATAAAAAGTAACAGTGTTATAATTTACCGCGTAAATCGAGGGACGGGTGTACGAAAATTTCGTGTACCTGTCGGCGAGTTATAAAAAGTAACGGATTTCTCAGCGAAAAGCCAACTTCACGATGCACCGAGCGACGCAACGCATGATCAAACAATTAACAGCGTCGCGATACGTCGATTCTCTCAAGTCTTTAGAGACGAGGCGAATTGTTTAATGAGCCCGTAAAAATTTACTGTTCTTTCCTCCAACAATAAATGATGTCTCGGCGTGGTTCGCATTCAGATTCCTCGTCCGTCTGCCGGCCGTGAAAAAGACGTCTCGATGGGGGCCCGGTGTACGACATCGTAAAACTGCCACCGATCGGGCTGGGCAAAGAGAAAAACACGACGCCAATTTGCCGGCTATATTCTCGTACAACCGCGCCTGAGGAACCGCTTTCGATATCGGTCTCGAAAACTCTCGACGACCGCGACTCCTCGTGCCGTTGCAGCCGAGCAACGAGTATCGATCCACGATTACCCCGGGTGCATCGTATTCTATTCGCGACTGCCACTCGAAACGCTGTTTTCTATAAGGTGGCGCATGCAACTGTTTCCAGACATAGTTTTCTACTCAAGTAGGAACAGTTTCCCGCTTAGAGTTTCTGTCTATCGATACCGTTTTCGATAAGTACCGATAACATCGATATGTTACCGATACTTCCGTATAAGGTATTGCGAGCTAAAAGATATTAAGGTACCTTGTGATGAATTTATTATTTAATCAAATATTTTTATTATACTTTTATATCTGTACTGATTTTACAGATAACATGTTCGGCTGTAATCTGCTTCTTTTTTTAAAAGATTTCGCATTTTCGTTCGCGTCTAGTAATTCAGCTGAAACGATACACACCTAAAACCCGATACAGTAAATTCTCCCTAATTCTCCTTCAGCTTTTAAATCAAAATTGAAAATTTGGAAACAAGTGACACGATTATTCGAGCCCATTAAACGAGGTGCAAGACTCGAATAATCCCAAATTGCCTGTTTTTGTTTACTGAAGGAAAACTGAAGGAAAATTAGGGAGAATTTACTGTATTCTGTTATGTTAGCTTCTATTGTTTTTAGCATTTTCTCATTATTTTTCTGACTACGAATTCTTTTTAACATGTCCTGGTCGAAAAACTTTGATCAACACTTAGATCCCTCAGCTAAATATAAACATTTATAAAACAGCGTAGATTGATTAAAATGTGCACATTTACGTTTATAATGTAGAATTTACAATTTGGTCATTAGAATTTGCGATACTCGCGTTTATTACCTTTACGAATTTACCTTTTCATTAAATAAAGTGTAGGTAATACGTTTATACCGTACGCGGCTCATGTTAATTCCTGTCATAAAATAACTCCATGAAATGTTAATCTCACATAAAAGATCGAAAGTCTCTTCTTTTCATGTAAAGTAGAATTAAACCGAGACAAAAATCATACATCAGCTTTTCAGAGATGGTCGTAAAAGAGAGACATTCTTTTACAAGATTACATTGAAACGAACGTGGAAAATGGTTTTTTTAAAGACTCGAACACCGCAGTTTCCTTCAGCGTGTCGTAACAAAATCGGATCTTCGGGAAAACTAAATTGAAAAAGGCACGATAAAATAAAGATTTCAAGACTTCAAACGAGAGCAAGCGAAACGATGTAAGTATTTCTTAAATGACGGTATAGAGGTTCAGAGATCGATGATTTTTCGGTATAATTTAGCGATCCTTTAATCTCGTGGAGTGTGCCATCTTCATTACATTGTTGGAAAAATAAAACCGAGTTTCCTTTGCTTCCTTCCTTATTGATTAATACTAATACAGTATATAACCTCGATTATTCACACACGCGCGCACATATTGTACACGTAGATACATTAAATTCTTCCTAATTGACCCAATTCTTCCAGATTGTCCATTTTTGTTTCCAAGCTGAGCACCAGTTTGGGAGAATTGAATTACATCGAATCAAAGTAATTTATATATTACATTGAATATTATACAAATCAATAGGTTTAATCTAGCTTGAATCTAGCTAGAATCAAATAACTGTTTTATTATCCGAGTAATTCGCGTTTTCTTGATTAGTTTGGACAATCGTGTGCGGCGCTTTTGTTCATTCTATGTATGTTGAACTCTTGTTATTGATTTTAGTTGAAATATACTGTTCATTGTTACTGTAACAGTTTTTCTATTGTCAAACATTAAACCCCCATGTTAGCAAACATTATTACTATAACTTTACGTTCCCCTACATGTATTACTGAACTACGTAATTATAAAATGTATACGAAATTTTGCATTATAAGAAATGATTGTGTAACTAGAGCGACAGTTAAAAGCAGCGAATTTTTAAAAATACTGAAGGATAAAGGCATCAAATACAAGTCTAAACAAGAATTTTTACGGAACATTGTGGATTAGGCAACTTCTGCTCTATATCTGTAATATAACTGGTGCAAAGTTTCATTTCTCTTTTGCCATAATACATTTTACAATTTCCCAACGTAACCATTAACTATTCTGAATATTTCAGTACTCATAAATATTCCTTATACTATCTGAACTAGGATCCATTTTGTAGGATTAAGATTAATACCCTCAAAAATTATTCACTTTCAACTGAACAGCGCCGTTCACGGCACAAAAACTGCGTGACGATTTGAAGCCATATTTGAACACTCATCGTTTTTCAAGTATAGATAGCAATTTTTCATATTTTCATATATGGCATTTTCTCGATTTTTGAATAGAATCATTATTGGAATCATTATCAAACAACGGACATGTGTCCAAAGAAAATTTGGGATTTGTTGTTTGGGAATTCGCTTTCTGTGTGCAAAATTATATATTTCAACATTAATATAGTGAAATAAACTTCTTTTGTTATAAAACGATAACCTCATAAAGCTGCCAAATCCAAAATATTAATTTTACACAATTTTACGCTGACATCTGATGATTAAACACAAAATCATAAAATAAAAACTAGATTCATTGCGCGAAATAGTGAATCTAGTTTTAATCATTTTTTAATTCGCATACAAATAGCGCCAATTTAATAACAATTCAAACTTTGTGAAGAGTTTCAAAAAATCTGTCAAGAGTTGTAAGCATCGAACTTTTTTCATACGAAAGCTTAAACAATTGTTAAGAAGAGGTTTAAGTGCAACCTCTTGCAATCTTCGCGTGACCTTCGTAACCACGATTTTTCAGCCCCATCGGATGGTCTGACAAAAAAATGTTTCCTATCAAAGTTAATTGGTATTTAACCGACAAGAAATCGCAATTATTTAAATTTAAAAACAAATCGAGTGTTGACATCGAAAACAAGATCACTGATATATTTTTAAATGAAAATAGGTAATTTTAACTTCACAGTATTGTAGCCGACGTCGAAACGAATTCAACGACCTACTATATTATAACTTGAAATTTCGAGACAACGCTAAAATAATTTTGGTCACAGAAAGCGAATTCCTAGACCACTGCGGCGCGGCGGTCGGCAACGCGCGCGAAATTAAATATAATCAGGATGCCGCGCGGGCACCGTCGCGCGAACATAAAGCGAAAATCGATGCCGGGCTCCGCTGGAACGGGAACCCTTTTAGCCGAGCGCTCGCTTAGCGTATCCTCGCGAGCATAGGCGAGAACTGTCACGTTATCGGAAAGCTATCGGCCTCGAATACTCGGGATTTCGAGCGTGGCGGTCGAAATTTCGCTCGATTTAGGGGCTCGGGCTGGCGAAAATTCCCGCGTAACCTTTCGCGCTCGCGGATATCTCGAAATTTACGTATTTCCTCTCGCCGCGGTCCGCCGCGACGATTCTCGAGGAGTCTGCCGCAACCGGCGCGAAAGATACACGCCCCGAAATCTCGGAGAGGAAATTCGCAGCCGCGACGTTCGAGCACGTCGAAGATTGCCAGCTTATTTCGCTGTCAGGTGACGTCGGGCGCAAGAGGGAGCCTGATAGAAACGAGTGCTAACTTGAGGGAACATGTCGCGTGATGCGTTACCAATCTGATTTACCGTGACGATGACAACCGTCTTGTTGTGTTTTCCAGGAACATACGGCGACGATTGGGCGTGAACAATTTGGGCCAAGTTGTGCTCGGTTCTGGAAACTATCGGTGTTCATAAGTAGATCGTGGATCTTTATGTAAATTATTTCATTGCGAACTTGGTTCAAATGTGACGCAGTGAATGCGAAAGAGTGTAACTCGAGATGTGAAAGTCTCTGGTGGACGAATGAAAATGCATGAATGGAGAAGATAATTCTATGTGGATTTTTAATTAGTTATTGCAATTTCTGTGTATGACTAAATATTTACAGTTAATGTTACAGTCATTTCTCCACGAATGTCGCAGAGTTGGAATCGAAAGTGTATTTCAAGGGAGCACAAGACATGATTCTTCGAGCTTCGCGGGTCGCCTTTATGGTTGCACACATCACAAAATCTCATAGGAGAGAGAGATAGAGAGAGAGAAAACAAAATTCGGGTCATCGAAACTATCTAAAAAGGCAGCGGCCAGCATGCCTGTGTACGTTACTATAAATACATTGTAATAACAGAATAAAAACAATGACTCAACTTTTTCATTTCTAATTTTTTACCACGATTCGAAGGCAATTCGGAAGGCACGTGCCACGATTCTAAAGCAATTCGGAGGCTACATGCCACAATTAGAAGGCAATTCGGAGGATACATGCCACGACTCGAAGGTCACGTACCTAGTACTTATCACGTGCCTTGTAGCTCCGCGGTTTTTCTGACCTGACTCACACCCAAACAGACCATTTTGTGTTGTCTTCCGGGAATTCGAGTCAAAGGAGCTGCGGCGTGTACCGCATCATACACTTGACTGACTCCGACGAACCTTCGCATCGGCGTACGCGAAAAATCGATAAATCACATAAGCTTAGCAGTAGCACCGCAAAATTGTGACACTCGTGGAGAAATTGCTGCATTTGGTATTCGTTATTATAAATCCAGTAAAAAGCAGGAGTAAGTTAGATGTTATATATGTTACAGTGAAACACCGAAATCTGGAGAATGTCGACTTTCACCGGTGAATGTCAACATTCACATAGTCGCTTGGTGTATATCCGAAATATTTGCTAAATACCCTTATTTCTGACTTACACCGGTAAATGTTGACATTCACCATGCACCAATGGTGAATGTTGAACATGTTGGAGATTTATATTTTCTTCTCCGTAATAAAACGCCACAAGGGTGACGTAACTTTTTCGCCTCTCTTTCCGAAAGGAATGACCAAGAATTTAAAATACACGGTACATTCTACATGAGAAAAGAAAATAATAGTAATAAAAAAATTACTTACTTATGCGATTCAAATCTTATTTATTGCAACAACTTCAACTATTATGACACTTTGAATTGCACAAGAGTCCCTTGCTTTTACAACTGCATTTATTTGTGAAACACTTCCTTTTGCAATGACAGGTTTTGGACCTCCACCAGAGCATATCTGTGATTGTCGACACACACCGGAGAGGGTCCGAATGTACAACAATGCAATGAAATATTCGATCTTTCACCGACGTATTTGGTATCTGTTGACATTCACCGGTGAAAGTCGACATTCTTCAATTTCGGTCATTCACGGCAACATATATATAATAAGTTGAACGAAGTTTGGACGTAATCATCAGTATTTAATTGTTAAAAATCGTTTTTAATCTTCGTATTGTTTGAGATTACAGATACTCATTTTTATCATAAATGCATAAAATCCGCTGCGCCTTGATATGTATCGATAAATCGTGTTTCGCAAGGGCTTCATATTGCAGAAAATGCCAAAACTTTAAAATCGTGATAAGAATTTTCACGATGCGAAAAAAAAAATCAAAATTCTATTTTGTCCGTCTTCTGCAGTTGGATACGCGCTTCTCACACATTAATGTTTACGAAAGTGGATCAACATTTAAATGGGGAAATTAACAAAAAAGTTATCATTTTTTTAATATATCTCTGAAATAAATTTAGATATTTAAAATTGGATTCGACAGCTGCGTTTCTTGTTTAAAAAACGCGCAGCTTTGCAATTTGTGCCATCCTTCTGACTCTAATGGTTTCCGAGATATTCGATCAAATATGGTTTCAACCCTCAACTTTGAGGGCTGTTCTCATTTCTTAACATTTGGACAACGGGGTCCGGGTACATTTCGATCCAGAGCATAAATATTGATATTGGACTATTCAGTTTCTGACAATTAACTTATATTTTTGCATGTTTCATTAAAGTCTCGAGGAAAAAGTAACGCGTCTAAAAGAGCACCTTAATTCAATCATCCATGGTTTTCGTCAACGTTGGACACATAGCTACCCTCTTGAATCTGAATTAGCTCTGGGTTAAATCTTTCAGACGATAAAATTCACAAGGTCTGATTTAACACTAAATCTACCGACACTTCACGTATACTTATTCCTACCGCGACCGGTCAGATGACCGATCTTTAGCACAACTTATATTTTTTAATATAAAATGGAGATAATAGCCAATTTGATAGTGTAAAAATATAGTTTCTTTTATTCAGAAGTATACATATAATGTACGTCTTATTCGAGGTTTCGAATATGGAGGCTAAAATCATGCCACAACTGCATTACCTTTCGATAGTTTCTTCATAGTTTCAGAATTGAGTCTTTTGTGTCTCAGAATTTATATCTCTACTAATAGATATAAATCGTTCAGCCG
This sequence comes from Megalopta genalis, assembly GCF_051020955.1. Lineage (NCBI taxonomy): Eukaryota > Metazoa > Arthropoda > Insecta > Hymenoptera > Halictidae > Megalopta > Megalopta genalis. The sequence continues at coordinate 20,496,614 of NC_135020.1, read as the reverse complement.
GTTAAATGACCAGTCTCTCGTGGTAGATATGACAAACTACAAATTTTTCTCAGAGAACAAACAATAAGAAAAGAAATGAATATTGAACAATTTTAGGAAAAGTCGTATAGTTTAGGAAAAGTGAAGTTTAATGGCGATGCAATTACGTTGTACATAGGAAATTCTAATCGAAATTTTAAAAACGGTCATTTGACCGGTCTTGGTAAGAATAGTGTTAGGAACCTAAGCACCGCTATTTGTGTACATTTGTTAAATTTTTCGCAAAGTATAAAGTCGTTTAGTTCAACGCGTATAATAGATTTCATCGAAAACCAAAGAATCAGGGCGATATTTTAAATAATAACCGCAAACATTTACGTTCGTACCGGAGTTTCAGCTGAAAGATCAGGTCAATCGACGCGAGGATAATAAAAAAAAGGTCGGTCGATTGGCGTGATGAGCCTCTGTGGAATTAGCGGTCAACACGAAGCACAGTACAATCCGCAAAGCCGACAGCTTCGAAGAAAGCCCGTTTGTCGTCCAGCGATCGCAAACAATTCGGTCCCGGCCGGCCTGGTAAAGAGCAGCCGTTTCCGTTGGCAGAGAGCACCCTGGCCGCGTCTTGCCTGCTACCTTGTAGCTACCGGCTTCACCGGTTCGCCGCTTGGCAAGCATCGCTCTTCCAGGTCCGATGCAAGAAAAAGAGGCGCCAGGTCTATTGATGCGGACAAACGATCGAGACCGGAGCCAACCGAGGGAAGAATACCGAGAGGAAAAACCAACGTGCCGAGCTTTGCCAATTGCCCGGCTGCTGATTCCGGGCAGACGGTGTCGGCAAAAAAAAATTAGTCCCAGGCTAACACGGCCAGCTATCAATCTACATTGATACCGCGAATTTCGCACCGAGGTGAACGGAGTCACGGTGCCTGTTCTACGAAATTACGTTCGGACGTCGAACGCGATTTCAATTAGGATCCTCGGCCGAGATAAGCTCGCAGATCCGCTCGGATCCACTAGATATCTTGTAACGCGCGAAGTCGGAATTGAAATTGGGTTACCGGCGGCCTACGAGCCGATCGGATCTCCTCTCTCCTCAAATATTTTGGACAGCGATACGGGGGACAGGGATCCTCGCCGAACGGCAGCTCCAAGATGGACGTCTCGCAAAGAGACAGACAAAATGGATCAATTACCATCTCGCGACTCCGATTCGTCGTCAACAGGCACGGAAATGAAATTCGGCTGCTTTGAAATTCCAAACGTTCCCCTTTGGAAAGGGAGGATCCGGTCGATCAAAGCGACGCTGCCCGTCCCCGGATTTCCCTCCCTTTCCTCTGTTTTATCTATCCTGTACCCCGCCTCTTTGCCTTGCCCAGCAGCTATCGTTATCGAGAAAATCGCGTTTCTCTGGTCCGCCGAACTACTCTTCCCCGAATCGTCTCGATTCGAGTCGAGTCGAGTCGAGTCGAGTCAAGTTGAGTCGAGTCGAGTCCAGTCGAGTCGAGTCGAGTCAACGCTCCTCTCGTTCTACGCTTCCGGCGAAAGGAGTTGCATCCCCTACGGCAACGGGGAGTTGTTTCGCGAATCGAGAACATCACGGTTCGTTAACTTCGACGAGCAGATTCGTGCGGAGACAGCAGACCATTGGATGAGAAAATAGAAGGACAGGACCGTGCGTTTCTTCTGGGAAAAGAAGCTTCACGGTTTCAAGCATGATTACCGATCGAACTGTGCCACATGTGTTTTATTTTTATGTAGTATTGTTACACAGAATTATAACTTTCGTAGCTTTCACGACAATCTGGAACTTTGGCCAGAGAAGTGGCGAGGTAAATTTTCGTTGAAAAGAAGGTTTCGTGATTATTACAGAAGTTCGGCAATCCGAAAATTCCGATATCTTCGAAACTATGCAAATTCGTTCGGGTGCATTAAAGAAGTTCCGTAGTATTTTTATCATCGGGTGAAAACTTTTTATCATCCTTCAGGGTGAGAACACCCCGTATGTAGATAGGCGTTCCCCTATTTATCTATTTATCTTCAAAATTATCTTAAAAATTGCAGTAGATATAAAAAACAAATGGTTAGAATAGAAATTTAAGAATTTTTTATGCTTTTTAAGGAGATATTATTAAAACGATGAAAATTGATTATTTAACTAATAATATTCGCCACTACGGTCATGTCTATGTTAAACTTATCAGACAATGTAGTTTCTAAATAACTTTAGCCAAATCTTGACAAAAACTTAAGTTTCGAATTTAAATTTAAAGTCTTTAGCGTATAAGGCACTAAAATTTCAGTATATTGAGACATTCATCATTATATTTCGCGATGATTAGTAAATTTCTTATTATTTCTATTCGAGACTCTAGTCGGTAACTATATTACAATCTTTTACACGATTGTTAACAACAATAACCCATGCATCATTACTATGCACCAGAGTTGAGTATATCCAAATGAATTCTTTTTAGTCGCGAATATTTTATTGAAATATTTTATTATTCGTCACAAGTAATTCAATCTATTTATTCGAATAATTCGACAAATTCGAAAAAGTAATATGGAAGAAATAAATCGATGAACTATAAAAAAAAAACACTTTGTATTCTATCATTTTGATTGAAATCTACTATTTTTCGTATGAATTCCTGTACGGATAAATTCTTATTCGGATAAAATTGTGTACGCGAATGAATTCTTATTCGAATAAAAATTATTCAAATTTGTATCGAGATCAAGTTTCATTCGACTGAATATTTATTCGACATTGTCGAACAAAATTTTATTCGTCAGTCGTGATCTTTTATCCGTCATCCGTATAGAAGTTTGCCCAACTTTGCACTAAGCACAGTCGTTAATTACCAAACTGCAGATCTTTATGCGAAACAAAATTGTCTGCATCAATTGTAAATTGTAAATATAAGCAGTAGTCAATTAGAAGTTTCCCTCTGCCTTTAACAATCTTAATAAATCGAGAACAACGTGTTAACGTTCTTATACTCCTTCAATCTTCTCACCTTCTACTAATTTTTTTCATAAATCCATAAAATCCGTTGCACTGGTTGTTACTATACGCGCTCCTTACAATTAGCATCCTATAAATCTATCGAAATCATAAATACGCAAGGACTCACAGTTTGCTTATAATTCGCTTGTTTTTCGCGTATCCCTGTTCCCTTAGCGTAGGTCGTTAATGGATTCGTCCCGAGCCAATGATAATAAATATCAACTAGAGACCGAGGGTAGATGTAATTACTTACTTGTTCCACCCAAACGTTCGTCGTCATGATCTGGTTCTTCAGGTTCTGGAAAAGAAAGCAAAAAGAACGGAATGAGCATCGTATTTCCAGAGTGCACTCCGCAGTCTCGAGTGTTTCTAGTTACCGGTGGGACGGATTTATTGGGTTTTTGAAGAGATGCCGAGCCGACGGTAGGTGAAGCGGAAGAGAAAGGAACCTCTTCCCGCGATCGAAAAACCCAACAAATCATCTTAACGGCGTTACGCGGCTGTCTGACCCATCGTTCTGTCATCGGTCTGTCGTTGTTCTTGTCATCGTTCTGTCATCGTTAGCTTGTAAACGCCGAAATAAAAAACCATTCGCGAACACGGGGACGCCCTGTCTCTGCAAAACTGTGTCGCGCGAAAATACGCGGCGAGAAATCGGATCCGGATCACCTGTCGCGGCGGGGAGCGTAAATCTTCCCCGTTGCCACCTACCGTTGCGGTATCCGTTACCACCGGCGCGAATATCGCGGCGCGATCGATTCGATAGAACGGTGCGAAGTATTAATATAACCGGTGGCGCAACCGAGTTCGCTGAACTCATGCCGTGTAGATCAACAATGCCTAGGTGATCAGCATCTTGTGTTCAACAGACTCGACCGAATGAACGTGCCCCGATCGCACAATGGAAATCAAAGCCAGGGAACATCGTGCCGCGATCGTATCGCCTAAGACATCTGTAATCGTGCTCTACATGCGTACATACATATGCAGGTCGTATATACGAAATCACCGATATTAATGTCGATTCCTGTTCACGCGTTTCGAACTTAATCCCCTTCACAGTGCTCTGGAAACATTCATTTTCTCTCCCGAAAACCCTTTGAAACCTCGAAATTCAAAAGATTGGAAATTCGATTAAATGGTTTTATTTGTTCCTTACGCAATGCTGATATGCGAAATGATGTATTTTCATGAGCGTATATTTTCCGGCTAATTTAACCCGAGAAAGATAACCTACGTCGCAGAGGCGCCTGCGAAATAAACAACTGACTGCACCGTTTTCATAGAGGTCTAGTGATTTAAGTTTAAAATTACTTAAAATATAAAAAAATATAATATAAATGCATTTTATTTTTACAATAATGCCAAACCTTTAAAATGACTAGATTAACTTAAATAAATATCCATTGTTAGTATAAAATTGACGCCTTAGAAAAGCATGCGCCTCTGAAGCGTATGGTTATCTTTTACGTACGTTGTCATATGGTTATCTTTCTAGGATTAATGGTGATATAAATATATTTCATCATGTCAAAAGTTTTCACTTGTTGATTATTTATTTTGACAAATTTATGACATATTTAGAACATATATGTATAAATCAAGCATAACCTTTTAGCTGCATCGTTGTTAAATATACAGGGCGTCCTGAAATTATATTATTTCCAGGAAATGAGAGGTTCCCGAGGTTACTTGAGGTAACTTTTTCCATAGCGAAAATGCAATCCGCAGCGTCGTTTACGAGTTATTAACGAAAAACAGCGACCAATGAGAGGCGAGATCAGCTGACGGCAAGACTGCCGAGCCAATTAGTAGAACTGGACTTCGTCCGCTGGTCGGCTCGGGCGCTTCACGCTAACCGAGCTCGCCTCTCATTGGTCACTGTTTTTCGTTAATAACTCGTAAACCAAGCCACGGATTGCATTTTCGCTAAGGAGAAAGTTACTTCAAATAACCTCAGGAACCTCTCATTTTCCGGAAATGCCATAATTTTGGAACACCCTTATAATCATTATTACGGATAATAGCAATGACGAAAATTGTAGTGATAATGCCTGGTGAATCACACTGTGTACAGTGTTATAGTTGCATTTCAATAGGACCTGATAATTTCGTTTGTAAACATTTTTGGAGATCAGCTTTCGGCTTTCATTCTGATTGCGGGGTGCTCCAGTTTTTAATGAATGCGATCTGGTTTCTACGCGGGGCAAAGGAATCCCCGGAGATCGTATAGACGTTCGATTTCTCTCTCGCGAAAAAGAAGAGCGTCGTCAGGAATGCGCGGAACAAATCCCTTGATCCTGCAATTAGATTCCAGTTTTCGACAAAGGTTTCCCTTGCTTGGCCCGCGAGGATTTACAGAGACGTCGCGCCGGTGCCTAAGATCCGGCGACGCGATCTGGGGGTTGTTCTCCCAGCCCTCCGGCTTTCCTCGGTTTTCCCCGGGAAAACTGCAGCGCGGGACAGGAAATAAGAGGATAGACCGAGATAAGCCGTCGCGGGACAAAACCTACGACTGTTTTCGCAGAGAGGCGAGAGTTATGGTTCCGACGAGGATACCGTCACCTGGATTAGAACCGACTATTCTGCTAGCGCCGCAATTACACTCCCGGATCTTAACCTTCCTCTTCATTTCTTTTAGCGCGTTTCGCGAGCACAGAAAACATGAAGACGTTACAACTAACATTTAACGCGGACCTGTGCGGTTATGTGCTCGAGCATACGTGCACGCAGACCTCTCTGTCTCTTACCGAGATACGTATTCTGACTGAACCGCAGGTGTATCCCATCTTTTTCTTTCAGAAAATTGAGTCTTCGAATTGTACGATCGCTGCTACCGATTTTATTGAAAAATAAACTTTGACATCTCTCGTGCGTCAACCTAATCGTCGCATTTAACATAATATTATAGATCAAAATATTGTGGCAGCTAATATCGGGAAACGTTACCATATGTAAAACAAGTCTGAATGCTTCATTTAACAATAGTTGAGAAGAAGTTACGAATTTAATTATTGCTATCAGATGGCAAACGAAAGGAATTTCCTTAACAGACTACGCGCACAAGTTTACGTAAAAATATATTAACGGCTGCTAAGAAAAATTGCAAAAATAATTGAAAGTTTTAATATTTCATTTATAGAAATAACTTTTTCTGCAAATTTTCTCTCTGTTACTTTAATTCCCTATCTAACGATACAACTTGATAAAGTTTATCTGTTCTACAGATCTTAATTAGTTTCGTAGATATTTCAGAAAATGTGTTTTCAACCCACCCAGTAACTGTTTTTTCATCATTAATGCGGCCGGGGATCTAACAAAAATGTGCGTAGATTATTTTCCTAGGTACTGTCATTCGCTAAGTTTCATTAAAATTGATTTGTGTAATTTGAATTTTTCTCATATAAGACACACGCGTGTCTGACCATGTGCGTCTTACTCTACTGCGATTCTACTGCGAATTATGTGTGTTAACAAGAAAAACGATTTATTTCTGGAATAACGTGGTAACTATATAATGAAATTTCGATATTTCATCGATCATTTTTATTTAGCCTATGTTATTAATATACCGCGTATCTTTATGCAAATATAGCTGTTCTCATAATTATATGAACACGAGAATTATCAAGTAACTCTCAATAAATTAAAGAGAAAATCATGATCTAGTATTTATTATTTTATTATTTTAATATTTATTATTTTCTTATAAAGATTTTTTATCGAAACATGCAAATTATAATTATAAATGCAATTTATGGTTTCTCAATATTTTCTATTTATTCTAAATCAAGCGATATCATATAGATTAACTCATTTACTACCACCGTTACATACTTGTGACGTCAACGATCCCGTATTTTACATAAAAATAGAGAAATTAATTTTATTACATATTGCTATTTAAAGTCGTTATATATAGCGTAATATATGTATAAGGAGTTCGCAACATTGCCTTGCTAAATTGTTTTAATATTTTCTAGTGAAACTATGTTACATATCCGATAAAAAATTTTAGTAACGAAGGTAGACAGGCTTTTTGTGTTATAAATCACTACACCCTTAAAATCATATCCGCCAGAAATAAACTTCTTCTCGAGATGTTCTCACTGTTTTCGCTACAATTTTGAACAGAGTTAATATTATTGTTTACAAACATTCGACTAGATTCTTGAAATCCTAAGTATAATAATAATAAATAGTTTCCTCGTCAAAGTTCTCAACAATTACCTTACTATTCAAAGCGCCAAACTACGAAATCTTTTCACTGTGCTAGTCAAAATGAATGGTTTAACATTTGGCAATCTCTATGTATAGTAACTGTAGATCGCTTGAGTTGTACACCAGTTGTAAATATTCCACCAATAGTAATAATTAAATAGTACGAAGTTAAATATAAATTATTACATTACATTATATGATAATTATTTTATTCCATTGTAACGAATCTTGAATTTAATGTTAACACTTTTTACCTATACTAATAGTTCTAAAATTGATGATCAACAAATAAGAATTTCTTAAAAGTCTTTCAAAAACCACAATAATCACATCCATCAAATTATAATTAAATTAATATAACATAATTTTTATAATGTGTGTGTAATTAATATAACACAATTAATATAATATATACATATATAATTAATATAATATAATTAATATTTATTGTAATATAATATATAAGCGTAATATTTAGCTACTATTTTAGCTACTGTTACGACGACTATATATATATATATATGTCACGCGTAAAAGTTTGCCGTTTAAATCGCAATTTCGGTGAAAACTAAAACTGATTCATAAATTCGAAGACGTTTTGAATATTTGGTAGCCTAGAAGAATTGAAAAAAAAACTAATAATCAATTATTATAAAGAAAACTGTATATATTGTGTATACAGAAAACTGTACATAGCAACTATTTGATACATAAAACTGTATATAAGTAGTATACTAGTCGTCGTTTCTCTAAAATACAGTTCGGTTATTGAAAAGCCTATGAATAGGCTTCCGGTAAATAAAGTGTTAAGCAACGGGTAGCTCGAAGACGGGAAAGTTATACGAAAGAAGCGTAGCGTGCGAACACGGTTTCCTTCGCCGTTCATTGGGTGACGATCTTAAATGGACGAGCAGCTCGTGGGAAACGGGAGCCGGCTGTTTACGTGTAAGCAGTCTAATGTTATGGAAATTGGATGTCGAAAGAAAACAGAGGGGTCTGGCCGCGTCGAGCTATCTCCCGAGACGAAGGAATGGAAGAATACGAAAGAACCGTGTTACGTACACGTGCTACAAGCGCGCACGCCAGCCACGATCTACTTTCCGCCCGTTGCCCCCTGTCTTCTTCTTTCTGTTCTTACCCCCCTGTCCCGTCCACCTCTTTCGACGCACGTAATTTCAGTTTCACTTTCCCCAGTCCGTTTTATTCGCCCTCGGCCCCTCTTATCTACCGCTTTCAACCGCCTCCCCCGCACGCCCCCGCGGCCATCGATGTCGTTCCCTACGTCTCGTCTCTATCTATTTACCAGTTTACGTGGCGCATTCAGATATCGGCTGGGCCGCGCGCACGTGTGCGAATTCTTGGCGCCTTAACGACACCTCCGAGAAATTTTCGAGAAGCCGAATCAACCGAATCGGGTCGGATCGGCTCGGATCGGGTCGAATCGAATCGAATCGAATCGAATCGAACCGGAGATGGAAGGTTTCGTGCGCGCCGAGAGAGGCGCGCTATTCTTCCGGGCAGCCTTACAGTCTCTCCAAGACTCTCTTTTCTCTCTCTCTCTCTCTCTCTCTCTCTCTCTCTCTCTCTCTCTCTCTATATCGTTCTCCTCAGGGACCGTGGGAAATGTTCAAGCAGCAAATTCCTTCGAACCTGGCCATAGAAATTATGCACATCGCGGTGCATAATGCATTCCTTCGTTCGTGCAGTCTCCGAAAGCTTGGTCACTGCCGGGGAAAATATTCACGAGGGGCGTGGCGCGACTAGCTTGACGGATAAAAGCTTGCCTCCGACAAAGTTTCAGCACCGCCATAATTCGGTTACACGTAATGTCGACTAATTTACCTGCTGCGACCCTGCTCCCGTGAATTCTTTCGATAACCCACAGCCTTCGGCAAGTTCTGCAAATTCGGTTACCGGGCTTAGCCGCTACTGTTGCGTCGCCCTTTTTTCCCGAATAGACTGGGAATTTCGTTTGTTGGATAGTAAGCTTCGATTCATGAAATATTGATTATCATTCGTTGCGAACGGGCTGGCCTGTTTTTCATATTAAAAAACATCCAAGGTTTCCAACGAGTTTGTCTATAATTGGATGGGGTATATACATATTATGTTACTAGAAACAATTTATTTGATTGATTATATAGTCGCCGTTTTATTTCCAATTTGCTTTTCTTTTTGGTTACCGTTCCGATAGTAATTGAATACGAATTTAATATGTTGAAAATGCGATTTTTCTGATTTAAACGGCTCGTTTGTGTTTGAAATTCCATTCCTAATTTTCTTCCGAAGCAATGTGGTCGCTGAAGTCTGTTAATTTTTAATCTGTTAAACGAGTCGCTGTTATGAAATAAATAACTCAACGTAATTAATATCAATATTGCAGCCAGGATAGAATAAAGTAAATTATAACGGTTGAATTAGAGCGAAAATAACAAGTTATTGTCTCCCAGTCAAGTAATTAATACCTACATTGTTACATTATAACGAACGAGTTTGTATATACTTCCCGTAAAATAATGATGTCACCGCTTGTCTTCGCAAAATAATGATCACGCAGTTCAGGTCCAAAGCATAATAGCTTTTGCATCCGTCCAGCAATCAATTGTTGCAAACTTGTTTCAATGAGACTCTTATCATCAGCGATTTGGATCATTTTCGTCAAATTGATTTAATGTCGACTATTTGTTGACACGGATTGTTTTACCATGATAATTCTTTGGAAATCTAGGTCGCTCTTGCATTTAGGATATTTGTTATTTAAATTTATCGCGCTTCAGTTTCCGTGGAAAAATTTACTTCCGAGTAGATTGCGGATTTTTATGCGAATTATCAATGATCCGAGAAACATAAATTGGATGAAAAAATATCATTTTCCTTGTAACAATTAGAATAAGTTGAAAATAATGCGACAATATAGATTGCGGATTTTATTTTATGGACATTTGGTTTGACACACAGAAAAATTTAAGTATATTGTTACATCGTTTCCAATTAATTATGATTGTTAAAAGGGAAAAGTTATTTTCATTTCATTTATATTTCTTTCAGTAAACTCAAATAATATTTATTTTGCATAAAGATCCACAGACTAGTAATTACTAATTACTAATTAGCATTTTGATTAACCTTTCCATTGCATAGTGCAGCAAACGTGCTGTACTACGCACATATTTTTTATATTTATGTAGTATCATATGATTTTATTAAACATTTATCATACACGTCTTAAACACGTGTTCAATATTTATGAAGTATAAATGAAAATAATCATATTTTGCTCGTACAGTATTACTCTCATGTTCACAGACTTGCAATGTATTATTCGAGTATAGTACGTTAACGTACAACGTTAAGAATCTGATAAGAAATTTAAACATTACGCGTAAACTAAGTGGTGCAAGGGTGGGGGGGGGCTCCACCTAGTCTCTTTCGATTATTATTGGCTAAGTTACATGCTGAGCAAGAGACGTGATTGGGTGGAGCAGGCGACCGATCCCAATTAATGTTTATAATGATGTGATCTCGGACGGAGGTCACTGCGGTAGAAGAATAAGTATAATAAGTATAATAAATATAATAAATATAATAAGTATATAATAAGTATAATAAGTATATAATAAGTATAATAAGTATATAATAAGTATAATAAGTATAATAAATATATAATAAGTATAATAAGTATATAATAAGTATAATAAGTATATAATAAGTATATAATAAGCATAATAAGTATAAGTATAATACAAGTAAAAATGAACAAACTTCAAAGTCGATTTTCTCGAAAACAGAACCCCGGATAAAAAAATGTTTTACCAAATTTGTTTCTTATTTGTTTAATGTAGAATCAGCCCTTGCTCGGTTATACCGCGAATTCCGGCCCACCCTGTATACAACTCCGTTCTATAGATACAGCAAACTGGCAAATGTTCCAACTAGTTCCAATTACATTGCTTCAACTGTAGTTCTACGAAAGCTGTATAAATATAGCAGCTGCGTGATCCCAATAGCGGGCAAATTGAAAGCGCGAATGAAATTGTCGAAGAAATTGTAATTCCTTTCAACAAAGAGTCTCGCGTCGAGAGTAACCTCGTAATAATACAGCGAAATTAAATGTTTACCTATCCGACGGACGGGGATTCTCGTTAAACAAACGTAACCACAACAAGGTACACCTTTTCTGGCAATCCGATATAAGACGTAGCGAATCGCTGGCTTGACAAAAGAGGCGTTACGACGATGAATAAGGAGTGGTATTTTAGAACGAAAGTAGAAATCACGGGAGAGAGAACAGCGATGAGAATTCCTTGTAACGTCGGCAAGACACGTCGCGTCGGTGTCTTGGAGCCGGATCGTGATAAGAATCACGGGGAAGAATAAACGGCCCTGGATAAAAGAGAAATGGGCATTCTTGATGTTCCGGAGCCTCGTCTCGGCTGGCAATTTCTTCCGAGAAATTTGATAGACAACTACTCTACTTTTTTCCCGTTGGAATTGAACGCCGAACTTGAATTTTCCGACGCGAATCTCTTCGTCCTAAACAGGAGACGCTGCGCGTGACGAAATTTCGGACGAAGTTATGCGGCCCATCGAGGATTCCCCGGATCAACGAGACTTCGAAGCATTCGCGTAACAGAAGGGAATCAGAAGATAGAAGAGTTACAGGAGTTCGCTAAGCTGTTTGTACATTTCGAAATTTATTAACCCTTTACACTCGAAGCCATTTTAACTGCGAATCTAAAGTAATTTTTCTGACTTACAGTATTTCCATTTTATACGACAAAGTGCATTTTATGCACACGAAATTGCGTCTCGTGATTCGTGCAACAGTTATACTTTTAATAATATTTAAAATCTGAACTTCGATAATGTAAAACTGATCTTAGAACGTGACATAACAGTTTTACTGGTACCTCGGAGTCACCATTCGAGTGCAAAGGGTTAATCAATTGAAATAAACTGTCGTGCCTTTTTTAAGTTTTCGTTATGGGCTTGGATGAAAAAGTTGAAAAAGACATCATCTTTTAATTTTTCAATCATTCCAATCAATTGCAATCTAAAACTCTTTCTTGAATACTCATACCATTGAAAACTAATCGGTCTAATATCTCAAAATTATTCAAATCCTTTGAACCAATTTTAAAAAAGTCGTTCGGTTTGAAAAAGCGTTAGCATACTTTCCGAGGCGACTGTATACGTATACAGAGTCTTCCAACTAGAGGTTCCAATTTGACTCGTTAAAAGAATACATATTTTTTTCAATGAAATATGATATAATTTGCATATATGTATATACACTGTATTTATTTATATACCTAATATTTATATATACATAAACTTTCTGATTCCCATAGCCTCAAAGAAAAAAGTCGAAAGATTTTTTATCACCATTTCGAGAAATGATTCTGCAGGAAATTTTTCTCGCGAAAGAGTAACGCTTTGGTGTGATCATATCGGGAACCAACAATTTTCGAAACAAGTAAAGAGAGAACTGGACCGTTTATTTTGAAAGTGGTGTAAGTCCTTTTTTTAAAAAAATGAGATATGACGTAATTTATGCTTAATTTAGTGTAAACTTTTTGTTTATAACTAGTTAGTATTTAATATCTTAAAAAATGCCAATGCTTCGTTCAATTTAAAATTGGCCGGTAAAAGAAATTGCGTAACCATTGATTATGAAAGTGGTGTAAGTCCAATTTCCATCATGATGCCAAGCATTTCGTATTACATACGAAAAATATAAGGATATGTGCATGAATATTTCAAAACACTGCCACATGAAGAGCATAAATAATTAATAATACCAATATCTTGTGTTAAGTTTAACAATATATAAATATAATTAATGTTCCAAATAAAAAATGCTAATCCTATTTTATTTCTTGTTATTATTTATAAACAAAATTGGATTAATATAAGATATATTTTAAGCGATATTTGTTATCTCAAAATTGAAATTAAATGATATTTACAATTGACTAATTATGAAAGTGGTGTAAGTCCATTTGCAGCCTGGAAATTGTATATTATTTTAGTTAAATTCGCCTAAAAGAAATTTATATAATCAAATTACATATTGATAAATTAGTACAAACATTCCCAGACCTCGCATAATTAACCTATATTTTTTAATTGTCAGATCTGCTAACATTCAATTTTCTCGAAACGAAAGAAAGTGGACTTGCACCATTTTCAAAATAAACGGTCCAACTGTTTATCAGCAACGAACTCGCTCGAGGTTACGTTTGAACTAGCTCGAACTAGTTTGAACACGCCAAGAAGGGCGTGCCCGTAGCCCGAAAATTAGGGAGCGACGAGTGAAAAGAAAAAACAAGCGAACCCTAACCCCTCGGTCCCCGAAACGCTGCTTCGTTTCCCGGTTCAGTCGATAAGAATGCGAGACGTCCATTTTTTCGCCGGCGAAAGCTCGGACAGGAAACTAATTTAAACTCGAATTACTTCGCCGACTTTTCTTCCTGTTCTTCTTCGTTCCAAAGACAAAGACAAAGGAGGTAAAGGGACGAGATACCGAGGAAAGGGTTCCAACATTGGGTGCAACGCGTGATGAGCAAGGACGGAAGCCGCGTCGTATATCAGGACCCGCGGTTTCCCTTATCGAGCGCCTATCCGCAAGGGCTAAGCGATTTTTGAACATCTCGCCGACAGGAACGAGCTCCGAGACTGCTGATAAAAAAGACTGGCCAGCTGGCGCGAACGAGCCGTTTTGTTCGCCGGTCCGTTCAGACTTTTCCACGACGACGCCACGACGCCACGACAACGACGCGACGCCCACCCTCGTGCTTCGCTCCTAGATTCAGGACTATCTGGCCGGGTCCGCGCCCGCTTTACCGGCAATTTATTCGGGACAAAAAAATCTTTATTCGGCCGAGGATGAAACGATTCCTCGTAAATGGTCCTCGTCGAATCCTTGATAAAGCCGGGAAAGGAAAAGAGTTGGTTTCGGCTATGTATCCTTGAGTTCGCGCCGGATGTTCTTAGAATTGGTAAGTAAACTGGCTTTTGCCGAACAAGTAAGTTTCGTTAAACAATTGTTCCTTACATAAATGAACCATGAAGATTTTGGGGGAAGTATTGGTTTCGTTAAGTTGACGCGAATGAATGGCTTTGGGTAGACTTCGGTGAAACTGCATCTGTTTTCATTTTGATCTGAATTACCATTATATGTAAATTGTATATAAACATATAGTTATAAATTATTATTATAAATTCCTTCTCTTGCAAATGTTGCCACGTCATACAATCTACTAAACATTATCGGTATTATTGCCATTAACATTAAGACAACTTGTATCGATAAATATAGATAACTTGGATAAGCAAGTGCGGATAAAAGAAATACGTACCATTAATATATTTCTTCTATAAAGCATTTTTGAGCCTATGTTCGTATGACATTATTTTTCTTATTTTCGCACGTAGAATTTGCTGATGCCGTCTGACGGAGAAAAACCTGGGCCACCCTGTATACTTATACTTTTTAAAAAATTGTTTATAATACCTAACAACGAGGATACATACATTTAAGTTCATCTTATTAGGGATTATCAATTACTTACAGGTTCCTCTCTAATTAGAATATCAAACCGGCAAATTGTTCAATTTTAATGATTTCAATTTAATTATTAATATAATTACATATTTTTTTACAATAGAGTTTTAAGAAAGGGTTAGAGTCATTTCCTAGTGTTTCTGTTAGCTTAAAAAAATTAGTCGATTAGACCAGTTTTAAGAAAGTTATACCGATTCTCGTATGTACGTACATCATAAATTTATTCAATCGTTTCAACGAAAGAGTCATTACAATGTCCTCAATTTCAGAAAACAGACAGATCTGAAACTCATTTTACGAATGTATCAAATTGCTAAGCATTGAATCGTTCGGTATGATTCGAGCCTTGCACCTCGTTTCTATATAGTATAGATTAATAATATAGTGTTAATGAAGATTCTGAAAATAGAGACACTCCTACAACAATAGGCACGCTCCTAATACACAGAAATTATTGTTGCAAAAACTGTAGGTCCGTCGAATGAGAATGTGTATGAACATCGATGTTGCTGAATCATAATTGGACAACAAGGGGTCATTCCTTTATAAGTGCAATATACTTTATCCTATCTCCAGGAAGCATTATTCGATTCCACTAAAGGGTCTCCGTCACAAGTACGGCTTACCTTTTCAAGTAGCGCTGTACTGATAACGTCGGAGAACAACTTGAATCTGCTGTCAAGAAGATGCTATGCTCTTTGTGGTACGAACATTAGTATTTTCGCTGGCGTGCGCCAAGTACAATAATTTCTCCCTAATTCGTGCTCAGATTGCGCACAAAAGTGGACAATTTGGGCAGAGGAGGTACGATTGTACGAGCCTTGCGTCTCGTTTTTATAGTTACCGATTGTCAGCAACTATAAAAAAAAGAAAAAAAGAAAAACTTGTTACGGCATTCGAATACAATACCCGCGCGAAACCCGCACTTCTTTCCGCAATCATCGCGTATAGCGCAACAACACGATCGCCTCGGACGCACGTAGAATTTTCAGAAAATTGACCAACGAAGCCCATTCGGGCTAGATGCGCGGCATCATAATCCAGCAAAAGAGTATTCCCACGTGAATCGAATCATCCGTTCATCAGCAGCGCGACCGCGCCACGATTTCCACGTGTGCACATCTATATGCTCGGCGTCCGACGGACCCGGAAACAGAAAATTCTTAAGGCAGCATCTCGAGAGAGGATGACGATCTCGTTCATCCGAGCAACAGCACTCGACGAGCGTCCCGTGAAGATTGCATAACGTGTCAGCGAACTTATCTCGCATGAAACAACTCGCATCGGGTTCGTTGAATCGCGTGGCCACGCCGGTGAACAGGTCGCGAGCCGTGGAGAGAGTTTCCTTGCGTAAATATCGCGGGAAATGTGTCATCCGAGAGTGCGGGGCTCTCGCGACGCTTAATTGCTCACCCCCAATTAAGCCGCGACGCGCGACGGCTAAGTAGATCGCGCGAGGATGTCCTTTCGCCTGCTCGATCTTTCTCTCGGTCAGATTCTCGGGACCCGGCTCGGCTCCGTCCTATATTTCGAGGTCGGCATTAATTCATGTATTTTTTCAGAGTTCCGCTTTAATTCATGCCCTTCCGCGCTCGCTGATTCAATGGCTCGCCGGTCGAGGGCACTCGGCATTTCAGCCCGGTTGATTATTCGCGTTGTGCACCGCCGATTCCGCGCGCGCGTTCCGCCAGCGATGGCGGATCGACGGACATTTGTTGCTCGCTGCTGCCTGCTCCGCGCGCGCCTCCTTCTGCACGCTTGTTGATTCGTGCTTGCCCTTTATCACCGGCCAGAAGAATAAGCACGCGGCCTATCGGCCGGGCGAAGCGTTTAACGATGAAAATAATGAATTACACTCGAAAAAAGAACAGGGAACAGAAAACGGCCGGCCGCCGACAAAGGGCTCTGGAAAGCGCATTGTCGACGATCGCGAGTGTTTTCGCCGAGGGACCGAGGACCATCGAAACGGTGCGCCGCGATCCAGCTCGGCTTTGGCGAAGGAGCTGGGCTTTATTTACAATTAGCGGGGAGTAAGCGCGTCAAAGAGCGTCCGCCGCAGGCTCGAAAAGGCGTCGCGAGCTCCGCGGATAGTCGAAGAAGGATCCCGCGGATCGGGCTCCGCGCGACAAAGGAGGGAGCTTCCGCCAGGTCGGGCCAACAAAGACAAATTAACCGGGCCAAGTAGAAAAGTTTTAATTGCATTCGGCCACCGAATCCGACCCCGCTTTTCCTCCTCGGTCGACCGACTCCTCTCTTCCGCTTTTTGTTCTCCCGGTCCGCCGGTCTGCCGCGCCGGTCCGGTCGGCAGCGCGGCAAACTGCGATTCGGGGACGATCCGGGACGGTGGAAAATAAAGTCACGGTTTCGATTCGTTATGGCCGACCATCGCGGAAGTTTCGCGCGGGAATCGATCACCGGGGTCGCGAGTTCGACCTCTCCATCCAACCCTCGCTCCCGTCCCTCGGCTCCTCTCACGGAACCGCGGGACACGTCGACGAAGAAAGTAACGACGAATGGTTAATGGTGGATTATTTTTATTCTCGGCCCCGTGAAACGTCGGCTCCGTTCCGTGGCGCGCTAACGACTCTTCGAGAACTGCGCTCGTTAAATGGATTTGCTTCGAGAAATACCGATTCTCCGTAATTTCCGTTCTTCTCTTCGACCTGCTCGCCGCTCCTTCCGGTCCCGGCTATTGTCCGACCGGCGGACGATCGATGCCAGGAAATATAGCTCGCGAAACGAACGAGGAGACTCCCACGGCCCCATCGGCACCGATTTCACGCGGCCGTCTTCTTGCTACGCGCTTCTTCGACGGCTCTTTGTCGGATGAACTCGTAAAACGTTTCGGTGCGTTTTACGAGCCGAGCGACAGCCTGTGAAATCGCTTCTCGAACGGCACTACGATGAAATTGTAGTATTTATGAGCCAAGATCGCAATCCTCTGGCTCGATTTCAGATCATCCCCTATAACCGGTTATTTATTTATTGAGAGGAGTTTGGGGGCAGCTGTTGAGAAGCTTACACAAGTTGCTGTTATACCCACGGACGGCGGACTCGGGTCGATTTTGACCCAGGGCAAAGGTAGGATTTTTTTATAAGTGCCACACTATGCCCTAAGTCAGTGATGGCGAACCCATGGCCCGCGGGTCAGACACTGACACACGCAGGCTTTTTAAATGACCCACGCGTTCATTTTTATAAACTTAGTTTTTATATTATAAAGGAGAGAATAGACAATCAAAAATATTTAGAAGATAAAGTATATATATCTAATGTCGAATTTAATAAACCCTTTAATAAACCCTTTCCAAGAGATGCCACTGACTTAGTGAAAAAATAATGAACAAAATTTGACCCATTTTTTAACCCTTTACACTCGAGAGTCGCCCTTTGGCGCCTCAGTGTCGCCACTAAAAATTGCTATACTATTGTTCAAAATAACTAATAGTATCAGACTCGTTTATATCTAAAAGACTGTTAAAGTTGCAAATTTTGTACTTGCCAATAATCTTCCATATGCATAAGTCGCAATAAATCATATAAAACAGAAACATTGTATAATAGATCAGAAAATATGTTTAAAATATAATTAAAATAGCTTGGAGTGCAAAGGGTTTGAAAAGGTTCGTCATCACTGTCCTAGGTAGATGTCATAAGACAGATATCCTATTATGGCCGTTTATCGTTCGTTTCGTTTTTGTCGTGTCGATCGGTTTTATAGCTACGCGACACTAATTAAGACGCAACGTCGGATGTAAACAGCTGGACGTACGCGTTCGCTGCTTACAACTAGACGCGACGTCTCATTGGTCAGTGTTTTTCGTTAATAATTCGTTAACGATGCCTCGGAGAACATTTTTGTAAAGGAAAAAGTTGCTTCGAATGATTTCAGGAATCTTTAATTTCCCGAAAGTACCATAATTTTGGGACACCCTGTATATTATTATAGAATTATTATATCTTGTATGGTATTTTGTGTGCGTCACTGTTTAGTAATAAATAGAATAGTTACCAAACATATTGTTCCCTACAATAATACCGACTTTTTATAATTCAAGAAAATCCCAGGTCGAGGCTGCAGTTATTTTTACATATGTGACACTAAAGATACAATTCTATTTTATTTTACGATTGCCTCGTTGGCTCAATGCCAGCCTTTAAACGTATATTCTTGGTCGTTATTATATTCCTTTATTGCTCTTGCGAAAAGGCGAAGACTTGTACCAAACTCTGTGCAGGTATTGCACACTTGGAGAAACATGAATTTCAATTCATGTTTCACTTCAGTGTAAACAGCCTTTTATACTTATTAGAAGAAAACATCAAAAATTCGCTCCTTGACTTGGACCTCGCGAAACTATAATTATTCGTTAATTTACTTTTTTCTGGTGGTACGAGTTGATGGACTGAATTTTATACAATAATTATCCTCATCTTACCAGTTGTTTATTTTTGAATTCGTTTAATCTATTTACTATATTCATTTTTTCATTATGTTAACCTTGACATAAATATTAACCCTTTGCACTCGAAGCCATTTTAACTGTAAATCTAAATTAACTTCTCTGACTTATAGTATTTCCATTTTATATGACAAAGTGTATTTCATGCATATGAAATTGTGTCTTGTGACTCGCACGTCAGTTAGATTTTTAACAATCTTTTTATATCTAAGCTTTGATAATATAAATATTATCTTGGAACGTGACGTAACAATTTTAGTGGCGCCTCATAGTCACCACTCGAGTGCAAAGGGTTAAATATCCTTGACATAACCTCGACATCATTATAATTACATGACCATAAAAACTTAACTATATGACTGCCACGCTAGGTTTCTAGTATCATTTTAAACACTGAACAAATATTGTCTTTTCCGTACATATGTCGAGCCGTGGTTAAAAGGCGTTATAATGTACTTACCTCCTGGATAGTTATTCAACCCAAAAGGATCATAATTTGAGGTATAAAACGCTTAGTAGACGTTTAACAGCCGGAACGACCACATTGTGCTGCCTTTTTACACATTTTATTCGTGGCTTTTGTTGAAATATTTTAACACATCCTGTTCACAGGATATGCAGATACGTGCAGGCTCATACTCATTTGTACATCAACTTATTTAAAAATGGCGAATGCGAAACTGATAGAACATTAAGCGAAAAATATTGGGCCACGCAATATCAGATTTCTGATTTCTATACTTTTGTCATTTCATCACCTGATAAATTAATGGAGCCGTGAGATGCTGTTTTTCCATATCACGCCAACTTCATTACCATCATTATTATTCGTTTCAATTTTTGAGTGTCTATAATTGGTGACACTTTTAAAACCTTTTTATTTGAACACAAAATATAGCGCAGTGCGGATCGTGAGAAAATTAAAATGAATTTTTTATCACACAATCAATCATTTGAATGAAGTTCGACATTTCTTGTCACACGATGTAAAAATTTTTGCGAAAGGTAGGTTCATGGTCGAGTATCGTCGCGAGCAGACGTGAATCGCTCTTCGTGTTTACCAATTTTAGTCATGCGTAGTCTTAAAATTAACAATGTGCAATCTTTCATATATAAACCGTTTGATATGTTACAGAAGTCCAGGTATAATACTATTACAATCAGATAATAGACAATATTAATAACAATCGCACGATCTTCGTGGACGATTTTAATACTCATCACTTAAGTTGGAATTGCTCGGAAAATAACTTAAATGGAGAAAGATTTCTTAATAGTTTCGATAGAATTAGTATATGCGCTCTCAAGTCGCAAAATCCAGTACATATATTCAAATTTATAATAATACAACATCGAATTATAGACTTGATATTCTCGACCACGAACTTGGCTAATAAAATTAATGTTAAAATGCATTATGAAACCTAGGGTTCTGTGACCACTACCCAACATCCATCGATATAAATGTAATGAAATCTGTTCATCGTGAAACATCTTTCATGAAAAATAGGTTAGAGTGGCGTGAAATACAGTAATTTCTGCCAGAAATCTTCGGAAGTCGAAATTGAAACCGGCAGATCTGAGAATAATAAGTCGCGATTCTTCGAGCATCGCGGCTCGTTTTTATAGAAACTCGGGGCAGTCGGCAAAAAAGACAGCGGCCAGCATGCCGGTGTACATTAATATGAATACATAGTAATGCTAGAATAAAAACTTTCTTATTTCTAATTTTTTGCCACGATTCGAAGGCAATTCGGAGGACACGTGCCACGATTCGACGGTCACGTACATGGTACTTATCACGTACCTTGTAGCTCCGCGGTTTTTCTCACACCCAAACAAACCACTTTGTATTGCCTTCCGGGAATTCGCGGCGCGTGCCGCATCGCACGCTTGACCGACTCCGTCGACCCTTAGCATCGACGTAGCAATAAATTACGCAGACGTAGGACCAGCACAGGGAAATTCACAGCAACCCGAAATTTGACAATTCCCGGAGAAATTACTGTATTCGGAACTAGTTTACACTGAAGTATATAATAGAATCATACTACACTGTGAACCGAGTTCCGATCAAAAAGTAACATGGACCTTTATTCGAGATTTCCATTCAATTATCGATTGCATTAACAAGAAAATGGAACATTATTGAAAAATGCCAGCAAACAGGAAGTAAAAAGGATTATACAGATTTTGATTAAAAACCCAGAAAGATTTGACTCACCGATAAGGGTGGGAACAAGTCTCTTCGCAGCCATCTTGTGTTTCGTGACAGATATCATTTCGGCAAAAAAAGGCAGTGGCCAACATGCCGGTGTACATTAATATGAATACATGGTAATGCTAGAATAAAAACGATGACTTAACATTTTTATTTCTAATTTTTTGCCACGATTCGAAGGCAATTCGGAGGACCCATGCCATTATTCGAAGACAATTCGGAGGCAACATGACACGATTTGACGGTCACGTACCTTGTAACTACGCGGTTTTTTTCTTACCTGACTCACACCCAAACAGACCACTTTGTATTGCCTTCCGGGCATTCGCATCGCGTGCCGCATCACACGCTTGGCCGACTCCGTCGGCCCTTAGCATCGACGTAGCAAAAAAATTACGTAGGCGTAGAACTAGCACAGGGAAATTCACAGCAACCCGAAATTTGGCATTTCCAGGAGAAACGACTGTATGCGAGATTAAAGCGCGTTCAAGAATATAACGTACCGTAATTTCGAGCCACAAATTTTCCAAAAACCTGATCCGATTTACGGCCGAGAAAAAACAGCATGGCGTACAGACCTCGGTCGCCTCATAAACCGGCAAAGTTGCGTCGAAACACTCGAGCTTTTTTCCCCGGGTGAACAGAAACGCGCGACCAGTCGCGCGTAATTCGCAGCAAGCCGAGCGTCGAATTTTCCTGCGGCAAATCCGCGCTGAAACGCTTCGACGACAGTAAAGAGAATGCGAAGGGCTGGCAATTTCGCGGGCAAAACGCGTTACCGTCCGCCACTCGGGCTGAGCCGGGAAGCGAAGAGAATCTGTCGGCATCGTTTCCACAGGTCTCGCGCGAAAGAATCAATCGAGTTTGCTTAGGACCGCGCGTTCAGGGCTACACAATTTCCACGAACCGGGATGGAGGATTACCGCGAAATTTATGGGAGCAGACAGAAATCCAATTAGTCCGGGAACACAGTCGGCCCTGAGAGGATATATTAGTTTGCTTCGGCATGGCTGAGCCTCTCTCTCCTTCGGGACTCTCTTCCGCCTCTCTTAAAGAGGATCCATAAATCCATTTGGCAGGACCAACTTCCCGGAGCGCTCTCGAAACTCACGAATCGCTAAGTCGCTTGCCGTTTATGCGGCGAACTTCAACTGCGTTCCGTCAAGCATCTCGTACGCTTTGTTATCCCGTTTCGCCGAATCCTGTAGACCCTAGACAGCCGCTGTACGCGCATGGACGGAGTGGTCGGTGTACAGTTATCTCGCGATAACTGTCCACACCTTGGGACTACCAAGGGACAGTTATCCTGGAGATATTACATTTTGTTGTGGCGTTCCGAACGTACGGCCCTTGGGTTCGACAGGCTTATGGGTGTATTCTATTTTCGGACCATCAAAAATTTGATCTTATTTTACTTCGTTTTCTGAAAGAGTACAGTAAATTCTCCCTAATTGATGCTCAGCTGGGAAACGAAAATGGACAATTTGGAAAGCGGAGATGCAATTATTCGAGCATTGCGGCTCGTTTTTATAGTTACCGATTTTCGACAACTATAAAAACGAGCAGCAAGGATCGATTAATTATCCTTATCGATTAATATCCTTAATAAGTAATATCCTTATTAATTAATTCTCAAATTGTCCATTTTTGTATCCAAGCTGAGCGTCAATTACGGAGAATTTGCAGTATATGCTTTCGAAAATATTTATAACAATGGATATTGCTGGGTTCGTCAAATTGAAGAGGGTTAGACGACGAATGGAAAAGGAAGAGAGACAGAGTGTCGAAGTGTTCGGAAAAGATGAAAGACTCGCGTGTGGGATCGGACATTTAAATACAAAATTAAACTTCGTTATTTTCAGCTTTCCACGGATCAATCTTTCAACATTGTATCTGTCTCCTTTTTCTGATTATAATAACCTCCACGCACGACATAATGACTCGTGTAATAAATGTAAATTCTGAAACTTTAATCGCTTGTCATCCGTACGTCACAGCCGGTTATTTCGCGCGTTTCAAATTTTGGAAAGGAATAGCGAAAAAATCGTAGCAATAATTCTGACCAATTTATGTTGTAAATTTATAATTTTGTTGGCACAACTGATTCCTCCTAGGCAAAATTAACAAAAAATTGATAAAAAAAACTTTGTCTTATCTCTAGACTAAAATACGTCTTAATTTAACAATGAACATTTGCCGAGTTACGTCACAACATTCAGTGTTTCCTATAAGAAAACTCTATTTTCACATTATTTAGCTACACAACCTATACATATAAGATTAAATGGTAAGACTAATGTGATGCACTTGACAATTTACCATGTCATTAGTTAGTTAGTTTGTAATCGATGTTTCCTGGAGTTATTTTTTAATGTATATAAGTTCTCAATGTTACGAAAACTTAGGATAAGAAGTGGAACGAACTTATTATTATTATTATTATTATTATTATTATTATTATTATTATTATTATTATTATTATTATTATTATTATATATATATATATATATATATATATATATATATATATACTGTATTAGGCAACTGCAGTACATCAATGCTCTATAATTTATTTAACACTTAACATAAAGTATAGGGTCATATAAATCGGAAGATCTTCACGATTTTTCAAATTTATCTTTTATTTTCTAGATATTGTCAGTTAACAATTGCAAGTTTGATTTCCGTCACCCGCCTTTTTAAACCTGAATCAACTGATCGGTTTACCACAGGTATGTGCACAACGGCAAAGGATAATGCCCCTGATTGGAGCTATCACCTTGAGCACCCTACTGTAATAATTCTAATCTGGGACACTACCCTCTGTTTTTCGATTGTGTGCGCGCATACGTGTGGCTTACTGATCAACTACCTTGGGATCGAACAGCACGCGTCGAAAGTCGCAACATAAATTCTCAATTTTCTCACGAATACCTCACAATAAAAGATGGTGAAAGACTTAACATTTATTAGAATCGCATTAAATACAGAAGATGCACATATGTATACAGAATGAATCACCTAACAATTAAACATAAAATATCGTTAATTTAAAATTAACGATAAACATTAAACGTTAAACATTAAAATTCGTTGTTTGTAATTATGCGAGAAAATGTCTAATGAAAAGTATGTTTCCTTCAGCGAGGCAATCATTTGAATCAAGAAAATCTTTTTTAAATATTTTCAAAAAATTATAGATCCCTTTTTAAATATGATGGTATAGTATTTTCGGTAAACTTTACATTGATGTAACGTTATAATTAATAAAAAGACGGACCGTCAAGGAAACATTTTTAAAACTACAATTACCGAGCTCTAAACGCGAATGATGTGTATCGTTTTATAACGATAACAAGATCGGATTTATTTCAACTTCGTGCGATTTCTATTATAATATGCTCAACGAAAGAAGTTTTAAATTAAATGTTTTTTTTTATGAAATCTATGTAAGAGATAATTTTCAGAAAAATATTTTACACGTTTTTTTATTTTATCGAACATCGATCACATTCGATGAATGAAAACAGCCCTCAAAGTTGAAGGTTAGAAGTAAATTTCTGGAGCACCTTCGAAAAAACTCGCAGAACAGTAAAATGTTTTCAAACTGTTCGAACGGGGAATTTAATTGTACAAGGACATTATCGAGAACTTCGTCTGTTTAAACGAAGTGAGAACATTTTAATACGTTCATATTTCGAATGTCTTTTGTAGTGCAATTTTTCTTACTAATTCTTACTAATCATATCAGATAAGTACCGCGAAAATCGACTTGTGTACTCAAGTATGTTCCTTCGCGTCGATACTCTTTTGTTATAAACAAAAATAGGTTTAACAATCGCTCGCAGAATACACTTTATTTCAATTCTCCTTCCACAGTAGCTGTAAACCGTAAGTTACATTCAGCGAAAACGTTTTCTCAAGCGATAACAATTAAAGTCTGGGCAGAATCGTGCCATCCTGCTTGATCTCCAGTTGTTTATCCCGGCGCCTGGTCGAAAGAAATCGTTCACGCTAGATTAGGAACGTTCGCGGAGATACGTTCCGGTGGTCGCGCGATAAAATTCAACGGTTTCGGTCCCGCGATAAACAATTATCGTATCCAGAGCACAAGGGAACGCACTTCGGTGTTTAAATATCGGAAAAACACTTCCGTCGTTTAACGGCATTCAATCGGCACAGACCGAATCACCACCTACTTCTACCCCCTCACCCACCTATTTCCAATACATCCTTTCTATCTGTCAATGCTCGCGCCAAACGAATCGACCAATTTCTTCGGCAAGTACCTTACGATCCCTCCTGTTTTCAAAAACTATCGTACAGCTTGCATTTTATTTCATGCTGGTCGATCACGGTGCGGTCACGTAACGATCGATCGTAATCTAGGATTTCACCAAGGCCCAAGATGCAACGAGTTAACAATCTAACCTAGACCTAATTTAGACAATGCCTTAAAAAAGTATATATAATATTAAAATAATTCTCTGATATTTCGCGCTTTGTCTAAAAATGCGATAATACTGTCGATTAATTCTCTAGTTGGCTAAGACTATTGTCGATTAACCGGTTAGCTGTGTTTGACGAGTATACTCGTCATGGAGAATTGGCAATATTTTGTGTCGTGACGAGTATACTTGTAAAAAGTAGTGACCATTGGTTATTTAAATTGTAATTTTAGTGAAAACAAAGACATATTCTCAAATTTCAAGATATTTAGAATATTTCGAGGCCAATCCTACACGAAGGCGTTTACATTGTTATAAAAATAAGATTAGAAAAGAATCACGATATTGGTGTTCGACGTGTGAAAAGTGCCATTATGTATCGTTCCTTGCTTTGCCGAATGCCACTCTACAGTAGCAATTTGAATTTTTAACTTTTATAAGTATTTGATTTTTCCTGCGTTTTTTGTTTATTATGAATGTGATATATATGTTAATGTTAAGTGAATAAGTAAATATTAGTAATAATAATAATAATTTTATTAATAATAGTAATAATTAAAATTATTAGTAATAGTAATAATTGAAATTATTAATAATAGTAATAATTTTATATAATAAAACCATCTTTTTGATCCAATATTTTAACAGCGACACTTGCTTTGTGTTCGACGAGTATACTCGTCATCGCTTGATTCACGCGACACATGTATGTGCGCGCTCTGAAAGAAAGGCGCAAAGCTAACTGATTAAAGACGTTGTCTGTCAAGGTCATTGCCGTTGAAGTCCAGCAGTTGGTGAAACACTGTCGGTGAAAATGTCGGAGAAGCCTGTGTCGGTGAAATCCACGAAATCCAAATAATTGTTTTCTTGCATTTGAAAAGCTTGCATATGCCATAAATGTATAAATATCCGTAGTCTAATAATTATACTACGGACGTTTATGTGAAATAAAAATATTGCTGCATTGATTGTAAGAAACGGTGGTTGAATACAAACATATTACTTCCTTGGACAGTTTTAATACGCTAACGATAATGTAACTCTATTATTATATTCATCGAATGTATTCACAGTTTCGCATTTCGTCTAATCAGTTTTACCATAAATGCATAAAAACCGCAGTCTACTAATAATCACCCACTTCCGAGAACCAGCACCCTTCATCCAGCACCCTTATTCGTGATTTCGCTTCGATCGTTTTAAATCGGTTATGCTTGCCCAGGCCACTCTACCCTCTGCCACCCACTCTTCCTGTCACTCTTCCGCTTCTCACCCTCCTGGCAGAAGGGAGGCAGGCTCCGGTTCGCAGCGGAATTGAAAATTTCCGGGCCGACGAGCGTCTCGCCGTGCCCCCCGGATCTTCGAATATTTCTAGGCAAACAAGATCCGGTAACCCGTATCGAGACTTCCCGATCGTTTCCCACTTTGTTTCCGCCCCGAGATAGGCCGGATCCGCGCGGATGTAATTTTTTCAACCGTGCCGACTGAAAGAGCGGGAAACCGAGAGCCGGTTTGGCCGCGGGTCGCTTCGAAATCGAACATTTTTGGCAGACCCGCGCGGCTATAATTATCCGCCGACGGAAACTCGACTGCACCGCCGGAAGTCACGACATTCGATGAACGCCGAGCGAAAGCAAAACCGCATTCGATTCCACGGAAATTCGGCGCGACTTTTGCTTCGTTACTTCTGGAAATTTCGGCAAATTGTGCGATCGAACCACTGCGATCAGTTCTGCATCCTAACGGGTCCAGATTATTAGAGAATTATTTTATTAGATTATTTTATTCGAGAATATTTTCATCAATTTTCTGTCAATTTTCGCAGTCTTTTCACACGTCCACTGACGTTAGATACGTGTACAAATTTTTCTAATCTTGTAAGAACAGCTTCAAGGAAGTATAATATAATGTTTGTTTGAATTGTCCAATTAAAGTATTTTCGTTCTTACGATCTCTTATTTATCGAACCAAATCGCTTATGAATATTTTCTTTATTGTTTTGTATTTATGAAAATATGAACGTAATTTATAAATATTCATAACATTAGAAACTTAAAGAATTTCATCATAGAAAAAATTCATATAAATCATTTTTATATGAATTTTTGAAATAGTATTTATCTTCACATTTCACTCATTCTTGTTTCAAATAATGTCACTTTCCTTTAATATACATGTTTATTTTATCAACATTTCATTGAACTGTTTTTCACTTACATATATTGTTTTCACCAATATCCCCAACACAATTGTTTTTATAACATTTAAATCGAGTTCTGTTTGATTTAGCTTTCCATCACGCAAAAAATATAGTAGGTTTACAATCATTTCCAATATTGCTCGTTCAATATTGACATTTTCAATCGAAACTATTTCATCGTGTTATTTATTTAATAGAAACGAAATTTTTATTCGTAATTTTTATAAACAAAACAAAAAAGTTAGAATTTATCGCAGTGAATAGTATCTGAACTCTTTTACGTGCTAATCAAATTTGTTCAAATATATTACAATAAAAATGAATTTGAAAAACTAGTCAAAAATTAATGTCATCCATATGTGATCGACGCGGCACTTAACCCTCAACCGCGCTATTGTTTCAGTAAATATTGCATATTTCCAAAGTAATAAGTGCGAGTAAATTTACGTTGAAGCATTGCAAACTTAACGAGTTAACAGCCACCACAATCCGGTGAAGGGTTAACGTGTTAAATAATACATTTTTTTCTTGCGGCACAGATCCGTGTAATAGTTGACCACTATCGATATCAATTAGCAGCGCGACAGCACCCTCGTCTGAACCGTCGAACGGCTCGCCCAGAGACGTTATCCCGTTTATGAGTACTTTACGTGTATTCGGTGATTTCCGCGTGCGCGCTTCTCAACCTCGTTACTTGTCGCG
The DNA here is from genome assembly GCF_051020955.1 of Megalopta genalis. NCBI lineage: Eukaryota > Metazoa > Arthropoda > Insecta > Hymenoptera > Halictidae > Megalopta > Megalopta genalis. Next base: position 20,467,803 of record NC_135020.1, on the reverse strand, counting down.
GCGGTTAAACACGCATGAAACTCGCTGCTCGCTTCTACGAAGTCGTGGAATATGATGCCAGCTGCAGTTAATGATGCGGACTATTCGCGAACTTCTCATATCGTAATAGATATGTCGCAAGTGGCACGAATACGGAATCCTGTGGATTTCAATGGGAGAGAACGAGATTCAACAAAATCTTCGCGAATGGCAACATTAACAGCAGAGATGATTGCCCTTTGAAGCACGTACTCTCCACGTGCATATCGGATGCGATCGTAATTACAGTTATATATATCGGATGACAATCTAGATTTGTTTCTGTCAGTTTAACTTTGCTAGAAAAAAAGATTACACGCTTTTCATTATTTGTAATAGATGTGAATTTGATTTTTAATCAATCTAGTTATTTCGTTAATAAATACAACTGTTACAAATACTAAACTAAATCGCTAATAAATAAAGCTGTATTGAATAAAGACAAAGTCGATTCAATTTGATAAGAGATTTATCACCGAATAAATAGACCTTCGTTAAAATGGCGATCAAATCTATTGTATCTTGCAATAGTAACAATTATTGTACATTTAATTTAGAAATAATAATAATATTTATAATAATAATTTAATTTATAAATAACAAAATTTCTCATATATATATTATATTATTATATTATATATTATATTTATATAATTATAACACTCGCATAATAAAAAAATCATGGAAAGAAGACTCGAAAAGTGATTGGTTTTACAACAAAATTATATATATATATATGTATGAGAAATTTTGTTGTAAAACCAATCACTTTTCGAGTCCTCTTTCCATGATTTTTTTATTATGCGAGTGTTATAATTTTAACGAAAACGCGAATTACCTTCGTTGTCGAACGTCTAAAAAATATATATAATAATCACTAGGAGTGTATCAAGAAGTAATTTGAGTACAGCATGCCTTCTTTGTGTAAAATATTAAGATAATTTCGCAAACGAAAATGGACCACCTGATTATTAAGCTACGTACTATTACTTTACATACTAAAGTTCCTAACATTAATTTGACAATTTTCTCGTATGTGTAACGTTGATACTGTATGCACCACAATTTTAAGTAATGTATTGGCTCACGGTGAAGTACTCGACTCGAACACCTTTTAAAACGGAATAACTTTTTTAAAATTGAACGAAACGACTTGAATATTTCCAAGATGCTGAAGGGACTAGTTAGCTAAACAGTCACTTACAAAATTTCTGCAAAAGTTGTAACTAATTGGAATAACAAAAGAAAAGAGAATGAAAATAACGATATTTCTTAACTTTTCATGACGAAAGCCTATGACGAAAATTTATCTGAAAATCGCGATGCGATTTTTGCAATCCATAATTATTTGTAGCTTGCATATAAGTCACAGTGACACATAAAACGGATTGCTTAAATTTTCGTTCCAGACTAAGATAAAAAGATCGAAAAATGTGAGATTCTCTTTTTATCTGTCGTTCCAATCAATTGCGATTTATAAATAAAGTATTGTAAACAATGTCCGGTAAACTAATCTCACCGAGTTCTCAGTAAAATTCAAGTCACTTGGTACAATTTCGAAAAAGTGATTTCGTTTGAAACGGTGCACAAACACTTCCGTGTGCCACAGTGCAGAAAAACAAAACTCGGAAATTCTGCGATAACAAAGACAATGATAGTCGAAACGTTCGCGATATCAGCGCGTTCGAGTTACATCGGTATTAATTATACCTTTAGCCACATCGGCTCGTCAATCCCTGCCGGCAATATGGAAAAACTGCGAAGCGCCGGTAAAATTTGATGGGGCGGTTGTGGTACATAGACCGCGGCACGCTCGAACGAGCGCGGCGGCCACTAATTAACCTGGTCCTTAATTACTACCGGCGCTTAGCATCTCGACCGCGGATGTTCGCAGCGTGAAATCGACTGGAATGATGTCAGGCTGCGCCGGTAAAGTCCCCGACGACACACAAAAGAATGCGCAGCGCACCGTTATCGTCGGCAAAAACGAAGCCGGAGGATGCACCTTACGAAAGGTTCGAACGGCGAACCATCGAAGGGCATAGGGTACATGGTGCAGAAGGGTCGCTGCGCGGAGTACAGTCATTTCTCCCGGAAATGCCACATTTCGGGTTGCTGTGAATTTCCCTGCGCTAGTCCTATACCTGCGTAATTTATTGCTACGTTGATACTAAGGGTCGACGGAGTTGGTCAAGCGTGCAATGCGGCACGCACCGCGAATTCCCGGAAGGCAATACAAAGTGGTCTGTTTGGGTGTGAATCAGGTAAGAAAAACCGTGGAGCTACAAGGTACGTGATAAGTACTAGGTACGTGACCGTCGAATCGTGGCACGTGGCCTCCGAATTGCCTTCGGATCGTGGCAAAAAATTAGAAATAAAAATGTTAAGTCATCGTTTTTATTCTAGCATCACCATGTATTCATATTAATGTACACCGGCATGTTGGCCACTGCCTTTTTTTGTCGAAATGATATCTGTCACGAAACACAAGATGGCTGCGAAGAGATTTGTTCCCACCCTTATCGGTGAGTCAAATCTTTCTGGGTTTTTAATCAAAATCTGTATAATCCTTTTTACTTCCTGTTTGCTGGCATTTTCCAATAATGTTCCATTTTCTTGTTAATGCAATCGATAATTGAATGGAAATCTCGAATAAAGGTCTATGTAACTTTTTGATCAGGACTCGGGTCACAGTGTAGTATGATTCTATTATATACTTCAGTGTACACTAGTTCCGAATACAGTAATTTCTCCGGGAATTGTCAAATTTCGGGTTGCTGTGAATTTCCCTGTGCTAGTTCTACGCCTACGTAATTTATTGCTACGTCGATGCTAAAGGTCGACGGAGTCGGTCAAGCGTGCGATGCGGCACGCGCCGCGAATTCCCGGAATGCAATACAAAGTGGTCTGTTTGGGTGTGAGAAAAACCGCGGAGCTACAAGGTACGTGATAAGTACCATGTACGTGACCGTCGAATCATGGCACGTGTCCTCCGAATTTCCTTCGAATCGTGGCAAAAAATTAGAAATAAGAAGGTTTTTATTCTAGCATTACTATGTATTCATATTAATGTACACCGGCATGCTGGCCGCTGTCCTTTTTGCCGACTGCCCCGAGTTTCTATAAAAACGAGCCGCGATGCTCGAAGAATCGCGACTTATTATTCTCAGATCTGGCGGTTTCAATTCCGACCTCCGAACATTTCTGGGAGAAATTACTGTAATTCTATGCAGGCCACGGATATCCTCACCTGTTATACTAACAATAAGAGAAATCTACACCATCTTTTGCTACGTAATAACTTCAAACAAAATTATTACATAATCTTGTTCAGAACGACTTGCTCGTACATAATCGCAACAATTAATGTTAGTTTTATATAAAAAAATTTAACTGCAAATTATGGACATTTGGCTTATGAAAGCATCGCCGGTAGATAATATGTTAATCACATTTCAAGATGGGCCTATACAATTCCTGTAAAAGTGGCAAGCTTTCGCAGTCCCGATAACGTAAAAGCGTTGGGCTTCGAATGGAAACTGGAATGTAAGCTGACATTATTACGCAATCGTTCCACACCGTAGACTATTTTAATTTGTCACTTTATCGTCAGATCAACTATCGACCTTTCTATTGTTTCCTGATTTTGTAAGCATCGCTATAATTTCGTGGCATTGTGGGGTGCAATCCGAATGCCGGTATAACTGGCAAACCCGAGTTTGAAACTAGTAATTAAATGAACAGGACTAGATGCCTTAAATAAACAATTCCTGTAATTTGAATTGTTGAAATACTAATTATCTACCGATTATGTTACGATACGTATGTTGTCTCGCCGTTTCGCATCATAGTTTGCGTTTAGGCTGCGGTCGATTCAGACGATAGCATGTTTTAGACCGCTTCTCAGCACCTCTTTGACTAATTTATTACTTAAAGATAATGCAATACCTACTTTCTCTTATGAATTAAGAAATATCTTCGAGTCTGTTCTACATTGTTATTCAATAAACCCAATTTATTACTGTGCAACTTCAATGAATGTCGTTATTCCTCCTTAAGATGATTCGAGCACTTTCGTCGAATGTTAATTAATAAGAGTGAGCCATAGAAGGCCGCAGGGTTGTGTCAGGGTGCAGCAGGGTTGATGTGCGAAGTAACTGTGCGGAGGCCGCGAAAAACGCTTCGTTCCCCGACAAAGATTTATTTTCCGGATAGGGGGGGAGAAAAAAGCGAGCGACAAAGCGGCGCGGAGATCGAGAGATTAACGCGAGGCAACTGTTAGAATGGAGGGAATATCTCGTCAGAGCGAGGATCCGCTTGGAAAAGTCACTCTTCTCTTTCTCTTTCCCGATCGCTCCCTCTCTTTCTCTTTCTCTTGCTCGTTCGCTTTTTCTTTCTCTGCCTGTTTCTCCGTCTTTCTCCGGAGCAGGGGGAGACATCCGAAATAAATGAACAAGCGAAAGGGCCGCGTCAATAATAACAGAGAACGACGCGACGGCCAACGGCATATCACGCCGCGTATCGATTGCCGGCTCCAGGAAGAGATTACCGACGCGGTTAACGAGGTTAACAATCTAACCAGTCGCCGTGATCTCCCCGGCTTCAATTTCCACGGTTGACAACGACGACGACGTGCGGCTCCGCGCGCAAATATGCAAATGAAAAAAGTTTCGCCGTGAGAACAAGTTTTCCTGCACGCTCCGCTTCGCTTGACTGTCACGAGGGGAGAGACCTTAAAGGGGGAACGGCCATTTTAAAACGCGACGCGCCGATGCACCCCTACCCTTCTCTCGGGTCGACGAATTATAAATAATCCGGAATTTTCACGCTTCCTCATACGTATTAGCGCGACTCTCTCAATTTAATGGAACTACTGGGCACGAAATGCGAGACGGATTTCTATTACCTTCGCACCGACAACGGAATGCGTTCATTCCAGTTTTGTAATTAAGTTGGACAATTAAGTAATGTTCGAATTTTCTGCCGCTTTCATGGCACAAGCCTTCGGAATTTGTAAACTGCACGCACAGCCCAAGGGACGAGGTTTTAACGCGTGATTTAACACTTGAACTATTAAGCAATTAAAATTAGCCATTAACATTGAAACGAGTTTCTTTTGTTACTATATTGTGATACTATTATTAGAAATATTGTTAAAATGTTTAGGAACATTGCAAGCTTCTTTATACAAACGCGGTATTATACAAGCTTTTTTCTTCTCTCTCTTTTATTTTTTTAAATTAATTCTTCTGTAGATCATGCGCACCTTTCTGCAAATAAGACGATTAATTTCGACCCTTTGAAAGGTAAAAGAGGGAATTTAATTTGCGATGAATTCAAAAAAAGATCAATGTGTGATTTACAAAAGGATTAATACTATTTAATACGCAATGCAAAAAGCTGAACACAATCTACAAAAGGATACATCCGGAAAGGGATGATTCCTGACGTCATTTGAAGTAACTTTTTCCTTAGCGAAAATGCAATCCGCAGCTTTGTTTAAGAGTTATTAACAAAAACAGTGACCAATGAGAGGCGAACTCGCTTAGCGCTAGGCGACCGAGCCAATCAGCGGAACTGGGCTTCGACCACTCGTTAGCTAGGCTACCTTTTGCGCCAACCGAGCTCGCCTTTCATTGGTCAGCGTTTTTCGTTAATAACTCGTAAACAAAGCCGCGTATTGCATTTTCAGTAAGGAGAAAGTTACTTCAAGTGACCTCAGGAATCACCCCTTTCCAAGTGTTAACATAATTATGGGACATCTTATACTGTACAAAGTTTGGGTAAATTGTTCCGTCTCACGTATAACCTCCCGCAGACCTTATCAACCACGCAGTCCGGACAAGCGTGGGTCATCCGAGGAGACGGAGACCTTTTTTGGCAGCTGCCGAACATCCGGGCAGTGTCTCCATCTTTTCTAATGATCGCGACGTGTGGTAAATCCAAAAGGCCCGAAAAAACTCCCGCAATAACACTTGAGATTTTTGAACGCGTCTTGGGAAAGTTAGTCCCAACCGTCGCGGGGATGACATCTCAAGGCCCAGAGGACCTCCCCAACCACGCAATTACGTGTCGCACCCCTCTTCAAGACAAGGCCCGTGCAGGACGGTACGAGAGGGTGGTGACGAAACGTTCGGAGGACGCTGATTGGGAAATCGTAATTTTCGAGAAAACCAATCAGTGCATCCCGGCATGGAGGTGGAGGTTCCTTCAAGAATCTCAAGTGGGGAAAAAGGTATAAAAAACGCGAGCAGTCAGTTCAGTTATTAGTATCATTATTCTTACAGTCGCCTTCACAAACATATATTCTCGATCCGGAGTCTCACTCGTGCGTCAAACAGTCTCAATCGTTCGGAGAATCACTCGTCGCAACCGGAGACTCATTCGACTCCGGAACTCAATCGCTCATTCATTCGAAATCGGTCAATCGGACCGATAACCACGAAAAACCGACGCGTCTTCAAACAAGTGAAGCCCGGGCCTTACAACCCCGGTAGGGTTGACGTTCGATCCCCGCGCGTCAAAAAGGCGTCGTAAAAGCACGGCGCTACATAAATCCAATTTTATAATCGTCATGAAACACTATAAATTAGCCGTGTGCAGGGCTTGGTAGTTTTAGTGTCAAGAAAGAACAAGGATTAAGTATTGTTCTGTTTACTTTCCTCTGGAGAGGAACGCCGAGTTATATTTCCGTGTAACTTTGCTTCGAATAAAATAAAAGTGTAATAAAAAAAAAATAAATGAAACAGTGAATAGAGAACGGCGGGAAGATGATTTTTAAAATTTCATGATAAAGATTTCAGACTCGCTCATATGATTAGATCTCGTAGAATAAAGATGATGTAAATAACGTTTAGGTAATCAAGACTCTACTGCATGTTATATCCTCTCTTTTTTGAATATTACCTAAACCTCTACGGAGCACTGAGAGCATCTACTTCACTTTATGTAACGAAAATAATAAAAATGTATTTATCGTTAGTGATTTAGATCATGCCCATAAAACAAAATTCAGTTAATTATTTGTACATGTGCGTCTACAATTTCAATAGTCGTAAATCAAAAAATTTGGAACCTGTCATTCTAATCTAGTGTTAAAACCTGACAAATCTCCGCTTTTTGTACGGCATCTCGAGGAAATTATTTTGAAGGAGACAATGTCGTCGGGTAATTAATTTATATGTAAAAGATTATATAGCATCAGCCTCGTTACTTTGTACATGGAAACATCTCGCACTGTTGAATACAATTTCGAGATTTTGGGAAACGTATCAATCGAATAATTGGCGCGCTAACGATCGCGGCGCCAGCCAGCCTCCCCCCCCCCCCCCCTCGCTACCTCATTGCGCCGTATATTTAAGGGCGTAGCGTCGAAATAACTGCAACCGCGCGTGATTATCGCAATCGGCCCTTTGCCTTATCGCCTCTAATCGCAAGTATTTAATCGAGCCGATCGTTGACTGGCGGCGTGACGCCGCGCGACGCCGCTCGACGCCGCCGCTGCCACGCCCGCTATTATTTCGCTGCGGGCCGCAGTTGTAAAAGCGGCGTGCAGCTGCAATAGCTGCCGCTGCCGCCGGTTGGCCGGTCGCGGAGTCGTTGCAGCTGGGAGTGCAGCAGCCACGGTTCGATGACCCTCGGCTGGATTGCACCGGCGACGTTCTCGCGCATCGATACGCCTCCATATTCGCCCGACAAAAGTAACGTCGGGACGTCTGTTTCTCTCGTTTTCTCTCCCGCTTCTTCTTCTCTCTCTCTCTCTCTCTCTCTTTCTCGTTCTCGTTCTCTCTCTCTCTTTCTCGTTCTCGTTCCCTCTCTCTCTCTCTCTTTCGTTCCCTTTCTCGTTCTCTTTCTCTCTCTCTTTCTCTTTCTCGTTCTCTCTCTCTCTCTCTCTCTCTCTTTCGTTCCCTTTCTCGTTCTCTTTCTCTTTCTCTCTCTCTTTCTCGTTCTCTCTCTCTCTCTTTCGTTCCCTTTCTCGTTCTCTCTCTCTTTCGTTCCCTTTCTCGTTCTCTTTCTCTTCCTCTCTTTCTCTCTCTCTCTCTCTCACTCTCTCCCTCTTTCGTTCCCTTTCTCGTTCTCTTTCTCGTTCTCTCTCTCTCTCTCCCTCTCTTTCTCTTTCTCTCACTCTTTCTCGTTCTCTTTCTCGTTCTCTTTCTCTTTCTCTCTCTCCCTCTCTTTCTCTTTCTCTCGCATTCTGCTTTCACGTCCTTCCTCTTTTTCCATCCACAGAAAATTTTGCAGCATGTTCCAATCAGGAACGGGGAGACACAGAAGCCAATAGCTGCTTTTGAACATCCTCCTCGCTCGTTCGGCTCGTGATAAATAATCAAACCGGACCAGCCGCCTTTCTCGAAAATAGAGGCTTCAGAATGGAGAAAAATAAATAAAATACACTCGAAGCCTATCATTTCTGCAGTAATTACTTGCCTGTAGAACCGCTACGAAAGTTTTGATAGGTATATAGTGGTTACGGGTTAAATCGAACTTCTCATTAGCATTTTGACGATCTAAGATAGTTGAAAAAGTAAACAGAGCTATACACCCGAGCTCTGCATATTGATTACAATAATTAAATTATTTTGGTTTCATGGAACTGTTTGAGATCGACCGTTCGGCAATTAACGTGTTCAAAAATGACTGGAAGTCCTCGCAAGTCTATCATTAACCCTCATCTGACCATGGTGTCAATTCGACACTATTTTCAAGTTACGGAGTTCATTATTCTGCTATTTTTTGGAAAATTGTTTACGGATTTTTTTTAACATGAAGTATATGTATTGGCAATGAGAAAGCATGTAACGTACAGATGTGACAATATATGTTACAAAGAAATATGTTACAAAAAGCGTCTTGCGTGTCAACTTGAATCTCGCGAGGAGAAGACACGTCACGTCTTTTTTCTCGAAAAAATACCTACAGGTTGTAAGCAGCTCAAATCTAATACTTCGGAATAATTTTGGATAGATATTATAGACACACACACGCGCACACACACCAACTGAGTGAAACTTGAACGATAAGCAACAGACAACAGCACACACGGAATGAGTACAGTAATCTTTTTGCTGCTGTAGTCAAACGTAAATGTACATAGTACGCGTTAAGATAAGTGTAAAAAAAGCAGCTTACCCGGCACATCGTTTCATTCAATGTGAAAAATGTGAAAAGAACATTATGTAAATATGTTTCTCTGTAAATATTTAGTATAAGAAATTGTTTTCCTCTTATTAAAAGAACTGTCCCAACAAATCTTATGTCATCGAGTTAACCCCTTGCATTCTAACAATATACCATACTCATTATGAAAAATGCATGCATAATCTACTAAATATAGATGTTATAGACTTTCTTTAAATCGACATTAAATTCTACTGTCACATAATCAATATTTAACCCTCTCATGCTGGACCATAGTAACCAGGTATCGGGTCTCGCACGACCCATACTACTGCATACACATGTAAGAGCTGTATTTCACGTCGATTAATTTGTTTATTTTTTGATTATTGTTAATATTGACACAAGGAAAGGTGGTACGGAACAAAAAACTATATACTTTTTCTATTTATTGGGTCGGTCGGAAAATTGTTTCATTCTTTCACAAGAAAATAAAAGACAATTTTTTAACGCTTCAAATAAAAAAAACCTTCCGACATTTTTCTGGTGTTTTCAAAATCTTATCTCGTAGAAGCCCCGTTGTTTGCTGAATCACGTGCTTCTTTAACGAACTTACAAAACGAAATTTTTTTTGAGGAACGAAACAACTTTCCGAATGACTTAATATTATATAATAAGTAATTTATACTATGTTCCTTTACATGTAATACATAAAGGTCACCGTAAACCCGGCCATTCTCATGGAAGGATTAAACATTAAGGTAAAAATTAGCGCACAATAAATATAAATTTCCTCTCTCTTATAGTTATTTATTAGTTGTCAATCAACGTGAGTGTGAAACAAATCCACCACAAAGGATTGAGCGGCAATGAATTGTCACTTTTCGTTCGTTAAATATCATCAAAGAGTTAAACGTAGAATTTTCAGGACGAATTACACCGTTATGCGAACGCAACGCTCGAGCAACGACAGACTGCGAGCTTTACGAATTATTCGCTCATGAAGTCAAAGGTATCGCGTCGCGGGTTAATCGTTAATTGCAGAAAATTCGCGACCAGAGAATTACATGAGCGAAGAGGAAGCAAGAAACAGAGAAACGCTCCGAGAATAAAAGCCAGTTGAGAGGAACAGGGGGAAGCATGTAAAGTATTTGCTCAGAAATTGGTGCACTCCTCCGAGTGCACTGTGCGTTCTCTATAAAACAATTTACAGGGAATGACGTTGCGGAGGTTCTATCGCCGAATGATTTTTCGCGAAAGCGAAGAGAGCAAAGATGTTCTGGGAAATGGGATTTCGCTGCAGGCTCGGCGAAACGATCGCTAACGAAATTTTTCAACAAAGAGACGACACACAAACGGGTCAACAGTATCGCGCCGCCATGGGTTGGTGGAACGCGAAGCGAGAAAATATAGGAAACGTTTGAAACATACCGCATTTCGCCTCGCGGCCGGACCTTTAATTTGTCGCCGGTGTTCTCCGGCCCGAACCGACATCGTGAAATTCTGTCAAAGTAGGTTACTACCCTCTTTCTTTTTTCGTTCTTTATCCATTCTTTTTACATCTCTATTTTTCCCCGCTCTCGCTCTCTCTCTCTCTCTCTCTCTCTCTCTCTCTCACTCTTCCTCGTCCTCACGCGTCCTTTTTTTCTATGGGATTCGTCTCGCGAATAGTATTCATGGGGCGTTAAAAAGTTTAGCTGCAGGAACTGCATCGTTGAAAATCTTGTTAGCATCAACGTTATTTCGCTCTTTACTTCCATGCGGAAGTTCCACGGCCGCGCCGCGAAAACACACTCCACTCCGCTATTCACTCGGATTTCGTCGCAGTTTATCGCCGCGTTTAACCGTAGCACAAAGGAGTTGCACCTCGACACTTAACCGTTGTACCGATAACAGTCTCGCAGTATTATGCGATTGTTAACTGCCGCGGCGAATCGTTGTCTACCGAAGCGAAATCTTCACGGCAGTGATTCCGGACACCGTTAAACGCGTTCCGTCTCGCCTTCGACTACTCTATCGACGATTAGATTGCGACAGGATAAATTTCAAGAGCATCGTTTTCACCAATACTATCCATCAACATCGTGTTCCTAATCGAAACGAATATATTAAATATTTCGTAAATATTTCTTAAATAGCATACAATGCAGTTCTCTTTAACCCTAGAAAGATAACCATATGACAACGTACGTAAAAGATAACCATACGCTTCAGAGGCGCATGCTTTTCTAAGGCGTCAATTTTATACTAACAATGGATATTTATTTAAGTTAATCTAGTCATTTTAAAGGTTTGGCATTATTGTAAAAATAAAATGCATTTATATTATATTTTTTTATATTTTAAGTAATTTTAAACTTAAATCACTAGACCTCTATGAAAAATTAACAAAAATCAACAGTCTTCGCAGGCGCCTCTGCGACGTAGGTTATCTTTCTCGGGTTAATGTTAGTTCTTGTTTTAAAGTTATACTGCAATCTCTACGACAGATGTTTCCATAGAAAAAAATCTTTCGGTAAGATTTAGCGTCTTTCGTTTACTATGCGGTCTTTCGTCTACTATATTTATCGGCCACGCCTGATTTCAGCGAGTTTTCGTGGAACCAGATACACGAAGCTCGTATTGGCATTTATCGAATAAAACATAAGCTAAAAATGCCTATTATAGAACGCTTTTCAGGAGATACAAGATTATCATCGATTTTGTTGCAACCGAAAAGTGTCATTGTTCAATATTTATACTACTGTTCGTTAGAATGATGTTTCTAGATAACATAAGGTACCTTGAAATATTTGTTTAATACGAATGACAAATAATACGAACAAAATAGCCGAGTACGACCGTGTACAAATCGGGAGAACGAAAAAATTGAAATGCAATCATAGAACAATTATAGAACAAGCACAATGTTATAGAACAGTATATTCTTGCTTAGAAACAGCTGCATTCGAATAAACGTTTCTTTTTTACAGCTGATTGTTACATAACAGTGTTTGCGTGAATGGATTACATGAAGAACAGTGTTCAAAAATATGGGTTAAATTACATCGAATTTCATCGCGATCTATTATTTTTTATTGTATTGCCTATGCTATTGCTTCACAATTTAAGGGTGTTCTCATAATAGAAACTCTTTTATCTTATTACATTCTATTATTCTTTAATTTGTTTATTTTTGAATAGAAAAATATGATACATCATATTCGATAACTATATAAAGTTTATTTATTATAAACGTTTCTTTTTTTACAGCTGATTGTTACATAACAGTGTTTGCGTGAATGGATTACATGAAGAACAGTGTTCAAAAATATGGATTAAATTTTTTACATCGAATTTCATCGCGATCTATTATTTTTTATTGTATTACCTATGCTATTGCTTCACAATTTAAGGGTGTTCTCATAATAGAAACTCTTTTATCTTATTACATTCTATTATTCTTTAATTTGTTTATTTTTTAATAGAAAAATATAATACATCATATTCGATAACTATATAAAGTTTATTTATTATAAACGTTTCTTTTTTACAGCTGATTGTTACATAACAGTGTTTGCGTAAATGGATTACATGAAGAACAATGTTCAAAAATATGAGTTAAATTTTTTACATCGAATTTCATCGCGATCTATTATTTTTTATTGTATTACCTATGCTATTGTTTCAATTGAAGGGTGTTCTCATAATAGAAACTCTCTTTTATCTTATTACATTCTATTATTCTTTAATTGGTTTACTTTTGAATAGAAAAATATAATACATCATATTCGATAACTATATAAAGTTTATTTATTATGGCTGAAAACGAACCAAAGGCACAGCAATTGATCACCCTACGGCACGCGGCTTCACTACCCCACGCGAAATCAAAAACCGACCGGGAAAGCGAAGAGAAAGCAAAACGGGGGTGTACGATCCGCGAGAGGGTCGCGTCGGCAAAGCAGGGAGGGGTGGAGCAAGAGGATGAGGAAGAGGTGGAGGAGAGGGAAGAACTTGGTGTTTCAGCCTCGAGGCAAGTTCGACGATGCACGAGCGAACAATTCCAGTCGATTGCACGGTCTCAATCGCAAACGGTGCTTGGACCACTCGTCCCCCTGCCCTCGAGTCACCCTTTCGCCGCCCTTCGTGCTTTCTTTCTCTATCTCTCTCGCTCTCTCGCTTTCTCTTCGCCTCTTCTTTCCCTCCTTGAAAGCCGGTTAATATCCAAGGGTAAACAAAACCATCGCTACATCGGCCGGCTCAGTGAAATCAAATTATTATGATGAAAGACCGGTCGTGCACTGCCGAGCTGCTCGACACTTTTTAAAATTCATTAGCAAATTAACTCGCCACCACCGCCCCTTCCCGACCGAAGAGCACGTCACCGCGCCGCTCCCAAAGTGCAAGTCGTCCCCCCCCCCCCCGATCCCACGCTTCCCATGAGAAAGCTGTGCACCACACCCCTGTGCAACGGCGGACGAAAAAATAGCCGCGAAATTGTACGTGTCCGACCCCTTAAGAATTCATTAGCCTGATGCATACGGAGGATCTGAGAAAGGGAAAATCTTCAAACTGAAGCATTATACAGGTACAAGGAAAACAGGCTTATTTCAGTCTTGTAGCGTTGCTTCTTTTCTTAAGTTCATCTCCACTTCCATCACATATCTCATTGTTAGACCGATGCGAATATCGCTATGCGATCTCGATATTAATTGTATGACACACTTTAATTGCTGCTACGTTCGTTGCAATAGATTGGCGTGGCTCGCGTTCGTTTAGGCAGTCTATACATATAATTATGTAATTTAGTATATCCGTTTCATTAAATAAAGTGTTACGTGCTTATTCAGCAAGGTTTATACATATTGATTCCTGTCAGTGATTCTATGCAGGGTAATTCATTGATTAGTTGCCACAGTATATGTGTAGTTTGTAATAGTTAAAAAAAGTATTGTTATTTGACTATCCAGTTTATGACAATTCATTCAGATTTCCGGACGTTTCATTAAGATCCATAGAAAAACTAACTAAAAAATTTTTGAAACAAATTGAAAAATGAAACGAATGCAGTGTTTCGTCAAACAATTCTGTTCAATTCCTACAGTTTTTATAGCATCGATGTTATTTCAATAGAGCCAACCAACATGTAAATTTATTCAAACTCAGTGCATACCTTAAGGATATTAATCTGATAGATTTGAACAAGTGTATGTATATGTTTACTTCTTATTTTTATTACGGACGTTGCGTATTCATAAATAATTTCCTTAATTTTCAATGTAATCAGGAACAGAACAGTTGGAAAGAATATTTTTGTATTTTTATAAAACATTATGACCCACCGACGAAAGGCGTGATTTTAACGAGTCAAAAATGGACGCACAAGAAATGCAGCGGAGGTAGCAGTTCGGCAAGTTGTGTTTGCATTTTTGAGAGAGAATCAGAAAAACAGTTTGCTTGTGTTTTCTTTAGCCGTCCATAATTACACAAACCTCTGCCTGGTTTTGTCGCCCCGATACTTACGAGAAATTGTGAACAGGAAAGATTTTGTCTCTGTTTGAATTATGATTTTCACAACTGTATTTCTAGTAAATTTTTCTGCTGATTATGTTTTGTCATCAACAAAAAAATGATTGAATAAAATGATTACTGGTTTAATTTACCATTTCCCTGAAGGAATCGTAATTTCTCCATATTTCCTATATTGAAATTAAAATGCAGAATTTGTAGATTTTCAGAAAATTTTGAAAAATATCTGTTCAAAAAAAACATAAATCGTTTACAAAAAAATAGTTAACTACCCAAAAAATGAATAACAGTAAAACTTGAGATGAATTATATTTTATTCGTAACTCGCAAAGCTCAAAGTTGATTAGCAAACCGCGAAAATATAAAATTGTGTTTGATGTTAAGTATAGAAACATTAATTGGTAAAACATCGTCGTCTGTTCATATGTTTAAATGCTTAGGCAATTACATTTGTTCAGCCGCTATGTTACATTTACATGCTAATGGAATCGTGTAGCTGGTAAATTAGAAGAATACATGGTTGTATTCGACGAGATTCCAATCTCGATTTGTCATCAAAAACAGACACTGCGAATAATTATTCAACAGCTTTGCAGTATGCTCGACGCGTTCTCGCGTTCAACGTTAATACGAAACAATCCATATGCAGATTGTTGTTGGTACCGACAGATTAGATTTTGATCTACATATGTAGATTGGATCCCGCAGCTCCAAAGATGCGGTCGAGTTTCTTAATACAGCTAGGCATGCTGTTACATTTACTATTTGGCACACCTGTATTCCGAACAGAATGAGAGAACTCTTTCCTTAAAATACTACTCTCGGTTTTCGTAAACTTGAAAGAAAAGCGAAAGGGAAACACGTGCTTGACGATAAAATTATCGACTACAAAAATTCTCGGTAATACCACTGAAACTATTTCAACATTTAATTAAGCAACATTTGTTCAATTAAAACTGAACACTTGTTCACTCGTTTACACGATATTATCGTGTGCGAACTGTTTTATAACTAGGTTGCATACATTCCTGAACACAATTCTAGCATTTTTTAATATAATATTTTGTGAAAAATACACCAAAGGACCAATCAATGAACAGAAATCGCGAACGAATTTAACTTTTCCATAAAAGCGAATTTTCTCTGGTGTATGAAGTAAAGCTTCAGATCCAAACTCTTCTTGGTGATAAAGAAATAGACAACTGAAAAATATACTTTTACCACCTAAACTGATGTTACATTGAAACTGGCTATGAAAAATTAGCATGCAAATTACAGATTTCAACGAATTGTACATTGAACGTATGAGACGTCGTTAAGACGATTTGGAAGAATAAAAAGATGAATAAAAGATAAAAATAATTACTTATTATTCATATAGATCTAAATAAATGATTAAAAATAGTAAAATTTATTTCTTATTTATGAATACAATTTCAATTGTTACTTATTAATTATCATTCATTATTCATGTGACAAAACGCATCGAATAAATAATAATTACATTGTAATTATTAATACTAATTTACTTTATTTATTAATTACATTGCAATTCGTAATTAATGTAAGTTAATTACTCAGTATTTCGTAATCGAACTCCTATTGAATTAAGAATTACATTGTAATGTAACTGAATGGCGATCTGAATTACGAATTACAATGTCATTGAATTAATTTGTAATTATAATTCCTTGTGTAATTTAATTGTAATTCTGCACACAACTCTGAAATTATCTTGTCCGAGCGTAACTTGGAAAAAAGCTCGAACAGATGGACTTACAATTGTTGAATCGTGTATTTTCTTCCCATTTCGCTTTCTCAGCGGCGAAATATGCTGAAAGGATCCCGAGAAACCTGCCTGATAACAACGTTAACCAATTATTCGTGCAACGTTTCGTTTCGAGAGGAATTCGTCGCGCGGAGACTCGAGTATTGCTACAGCTAGCAATTTATCAAACCGGCAATCGTCTGGGATGCATCGTGGAAGACGCGCATTCAGCAGCGGGCCGCGACTACTACCTTCGCGATCGCCTTTTTCGGTTCAATTGCAGTTCCCGGGAAGACTGATGCATTCGCATCGCCCGATGACTTCTACCTAAACTAGATGACTCTCTGTGACAAAGTGATAGAACGTTCTTGGGTTCTCGCGTCTCTCAGTACCCATCGTGGCTACGAACAATGTATTCTTCAACGAAACGATAAATCTGTGAATACAACGAGATCTGCTCGAAACTATTTTTCTAAAAATAACGTAAATATTTAATGTGGACGTCGAGATATCCAGATCTCGATCAATATCAAGATCTCGATCTTGATTAATGTACGTTCGACGTCCACAGGGTGTTCCAAAATTATAGTACTTCCGGGAAATGAGGGGTTCCTGAGGTTATTTGAGGTAACTTTTTCCTTTACAAAAATATTCCCCGAGGCATCTCGTTAACGAGTTATTAACGAAGAAGAGTGACCAATGAGAGGCGAGATTGGCTGCCGCGAGGCGACCGAGCCAACGGAGCCCAGTTCCGCTCATTGGCTCGGCCACCTCGCGCCAGCCGATCTCGCCTCTCATTGGTCACTGTTTTTCGCTAATAACTCGTAAACGAAGCCACGGATTGCATTTTCGCAAAGGGAAAAGTTACTTCAAATGACCTCAGGAACCTCGCATTTCTCGCTTGTACAATAATTTTGGGACACCCTGTACAGGAACCAGACGTGGCTGGATTCCATTGGTACACGTCCATCGGATAAGTGGTCCGTGGAAACTGTCCAAACAGCCGGTATGGAATATAAATGAGGCGTGCCTAATTTAGCGGAAATCACCGGTCGAAACGGCGATGCAGTGCCTCGATATACGACGTCGGGAGATTCGTTATCGAATATAAGCGGGTCCCGTAACAATACACGGGCTTGACCAGTAGACGAACTTCGGCCGCACTGACGACGACGCGACGTCTATTATCGACTTCGAGTTAGCTATTCGCTCAAAGGAGTAGTTAACCCCTTTCCGTCGATCCGTGGGGCAAGCAAAGTTACAACGATCGTATTCCATTCTCCCGAGAGCAGAACGTGCTATGCAACTCTCTCTCTGCCTCTCTTTCTCTCTTGGATCAGCCGGCAAACGGTATAACAAGCTTAAGAAAGCGTCATAACATTTGCATACCCGGGAGATTTGGAGACTGTGGCTCGCTCTTCCAAAGAAAATATCTCCGGTACAGTTACAACAACAGATTACCTCACTCCCAGTGCTCCGGTGTCATCAGTTTCGAGGGTTGGGTGGGGCAAACAACTGTTGTGCAATCTCGACTTCTTCCAAGAAAGGAGCTGCGAGGCTTTGCGACGGTGATTCTTCTAGGTGCATTAGCTGTTGCATAGAACTCGGGAGTATTGTACGAAAACTGAACTCCTCGAGGCACGGGGAAGATAGTACGAAGTTAACATTAGTTTGAGAACAGCAGACAATGTTTTACACTACAAATGGCTTAATTTTTACAAGGCGAAAATTGACGATTCCGATGAAATTTTCGACGTGCGTGCGAGTTACGGGGACCAACGAAACGCATTGTTTCAATTTTTGTTCCACGAAAGATAACATAAGTTTCTTATTTCTTTTCTTTTATAATTTTCTTTTATAAAAAATAAAGAAATAGCAATTTATGAAAAGATTTTTCGAGACCATATTCCAGTAAACTATAATTTAACATTTTTAAATTATTGAAGGCATTCGAACCAATTTGACGATTTTCTTTTAAAATGTGTCCGATTTGTTTAGCGGTTTTTCTACGTTCCAAAAAATAATCCGGAAATGTACACACTGGATTCTAGGGCAAAGGAAACTGTTCTCTGTAATATCCCTCGCATTCCGTTAACGGGGACTCTAGAGACCTTCCTATTTCATCGACAGTGACGAAGCTGTGTGTGTTAGCGACTTGATGCTGTTCCATATTTTGTACACCACGTGGGTGCAGGTCGCGAAAGCCCCCGTTACCGTACAGCGAGTGATCGTGCTCCGAGGGTTAAGTATCATATTTTCCCTTGTGATAAATGTATAAGTTTATGCATAAATAATAAATATATAAGTTATTGAAAGCAATGTAAAAATAAGCAGCAATTCGTTGATATAAGTTAACTCGTCTCATTTCTACTTGCCTGTATTTTTCTTCTATTTTTCGTTTCCTCTGTTTGTTTAACCAAAAATCCTTTAATCCATCGCAATATCTGAAATACCATAAATTGTATGCTACGTGCGTGTACTAAATCATTGTTATTCATTCTTAACTGCACTTGTATGGGCGATGACATCCGATAAATTACTGGGTAACTGCTGAAAGATTGCCAAAACTGATAGCTAAAATATAATTGCAGTTGTCAGCTTAACGTGATTCATCATTCAGTGAATTAATTTTAATCCTTTCAGAGCCAGAAGTACTTGCTAGGAATGAAGCCAAATGTCCGAATGTGCTGAACTAATTTTATAATGTTATTTTATTCTTGATATTAACCCCCTTCTCAAGGAGACGCATTTGTGCTGTGATCCCGAAAAGATTATTGCCCTAAAGGAAATACATCCGTGGTTAATTATGACAACACTAAATTTATTTAGATAAATTTCATTATTATTATATTTCATTTTCATTATTATATGTGCTTCAATTAAAAAACATTTAACCATCTTCTATGAAAGAGTCTTTATAATTTAATAATTGCCATTGTAATTGGCGCGATACACTTTTGATGGAAATTTGATTAAATTTGATAGAAATTTTGATCATTCTTTTAGCGGAAATTATACGGTATTATCATTCCTAACTCGGTAGGATTGTTAATCGGCATCCCAAGAATATGCCGAAATTCTTTTAGTCATCATAATAATTTTCTTCAAAGCTGATGATAGTAATAGCGTTTGAAGAAAACACGGTATATTTAGCGTTAAACGAAAAATGTGAAATGGATTATTAGAACCTCATTCTAATCTTTTATAGTTCTGTGTAACTATTAATGTAACCAATTTACGATATACCAAAATTGTTTCCTTCGATTGCCTCTTTTCTATCGCCAAGGAAATTTTGTATTTCGCTTCACATATCAGAGTAAATTCACTTGCATTAAAAAGTATAAGTAATATAATATAATGTAATAGTAATATAAAATTTATAAGCTCCCTTATATCCGGATGGGTAAGGTGCGTTGAATGAAACTGTCATAACAATATCACACAATATTATTTTATTATAATATTATTGTTCATTCGTTGAAAAAACCTTTCTTCATTACTTGGTCGCCTTACGTACTTCTCACAAAATCTTGCGTTATACTTTGAAAACAAATCGTAACTATCAAAATAATGCCAGAATTGTGTTCACAGTTGTACGAACTTAGAAGTAAAACAGCTCGCTCGCGATAATATCGTTCGCATGATTAAATAACGATTTCTGAACGATCATTTCAACAAAAGTACAGCTCAAGTGTTCATTCGTTAAACGGGTCACCCTATGTTGGCGGGCACGAGATACCGATGACCGTTTCTGCATCGGCCTCGGGTCGCGGCAAATGTTGTGCACGCGTGAATGGTCATTCCATCGGTGGCAATTAATTATTAGAAAATAGAGGCTCAACGGAGGCTAGGATTCCAGCAGAAGCGAACGCGTATACGGTTGGCCCGTTATCGACGTGCCTTTGGAGCACCCGTAATTTCCTGTTAGGAGAGCTGCTCGAACGAATCGGCGGCTCTTGTCCAAAGAGACGCATCGGTTCGTATCGAATCGGAGAAACAAAACGGGAGGACGTCGTAGCAACAATGCCTGCGATCGATATCTGTTTTCGGCGATGCACACGACTCGAGTCGAGTCTAATCAAGTCGAGTCTAGTCGAGCCGAGTCGAGTCGAGTCGAATTGAATCGCATCGGGTTTGCAGGCGACGGGACGCGACGGGACGCGACGAAGTGTAGAAGGTAGGCGCGAGTGTTTCCATGCAGCTGGTCGCAAATTGATGATGGTACCGGTAGATCGACGGGATTCGACGTGCGGCGAGTAATCGCTTTCTCCCTTGTTACCGGCCACTTCGGGTAATTAAGTTTCCTGTAGTTTTCACAGGCCAGCAGCCACGGCTGGTCGGAATCCAATTGCCGTAACTACCCGCCACAACTCTTGTATCCACCCTTCGAGCATCCACTGATTCCATCGAGCAAGTGATTAACCGCGTATGTGCGGACGGCACGCCGCAGCTTTATTTGTATCTCGACGAATTTTCGATTATAGATAATCGAAGTCGAAGGCAGCTGCTAAGAATGGCCGGAGGTAGGAAAGGCAGATTAGTAAAAGATGAAGAAGGCTGGTGTGAAACTGAAAGGCTCGCGTTTACATCTACGATTTTCTTAACCGTTCTTAACACATTGCGGACGGCTCACGAGATATCTCGTTTTTAGCAAATTGAACGTTGCGGACGGGTCACGAGATATCTCGTTTTCATGTTTTTTTTATTTAATCGGCAACTTAAGCAACCAGCCGCAAATATTTCTGTGACGTAACCATGGTAACGAAGCCTCTCGCATTCCTAAGTAATTTTAGCGAAACAAATGAATCATTCCAAATATCACACTCTAAATCAATATTCAAATTTGTATAATAAATAATAGTGAAAATGTAAAAAATCTCATATAATAAACAGATATATAAACTATGTATATATAGTATTATTTAAGAATACTAAATGCAAATTAGAAATGTGCGTATCCGCTTCCTGTTACTTGCCAAGCATGTTTTTGGAGCGTTCGAAAATGTGCGGTCTTTGAGGGCGTGTTGAACGCGCAGAGCCCCGTCCGCAATGTGTTAACCAGGGATCGTTCAGAAAACACGGTCGAGAAATGCCGAACAGCGTGATAGTGCTTGTCTTAATTGATTGCGAAGAGAACCAAGCGGCGCAATAGCGCTCGTCGAGATTGGCGAACGAAACAAAAAGAAAAAGAATGAAAAAAAGCAGCTATGGGATGTACGTGCGTCACTAAAGTTTGATCGCGACACAAGATTTGAACAGCGCGATCGCGCTGCTTGGGACTCGAACGGTTAAGACTTCTCATTTACACAAACAACTTTTTAAGAAAATCGTCTTTATTTGCTTGTGAATCTATAACAGCGTGTGACGTAAGCAACACAACTCGAAAGAGTATGTTTTTCACGAGCAGCGGTGAACTGTTTTCAACCCTCGTTTGGCGAACTCGGAGTCCACGCTGACTCATAGAATGTTTATGTTTGCGTATACCGTGAAATCTAGTCGCGGCTGGCGTCGCGGTTGATTTACTACCCCCCCTCTAATCCAGACTCCGTCAGACAGCAGTTGTCGTGTGTCGCGTATATGTATGCAGTAAATTCTCCCCAATTGTCTTTCAGCTTGTAAAGAAAAATGGCCCATTTTTCGGAATACACCGCCGTTGTTAACAATCGGCAACTATAAAAATGAGCCGCGAGGCTTGAATAATCGTATCTCCTCTTCTAGAATTGTCCATTTTTGTATATAACCTGAGCGTCAATTAGAGAGAATTTACTGTGATTTGCAAATCAGATATAATTCAGTAGGTGTAAATGAAAATAGGAAATTAACAATATACAAGATGTCCTAAAATTATGGTATTCCCGGGAAATTGGAGATTCCTGAGGTCATTCGAAGCAACTTTCTCCTTTACAAAAGTTTTCTCCGTTCACGAGTTATTGACGAAAAATACTGGCCAATGAGAGGCGAACTCGACAGCCGCGCGGCGGCCGAGCCAACGAGCGCGCGAATCCCAGTTCCGCTTATTGGCACGGCCGTCTAGCGCCAAGCGAGCTCGCTTCTCGTTGGTCAGCGTTTTTCATTAATAATTCGTTAACGATGCTTCGATCGATGTTTTAATTTTTGTAAAGGAAAAAGTTCCTTCGAATCACCTCAGGAACCTCTTATTTCCCGGAAATACCATAATTTTGGGACGCCCTGTATAATTCATTAATTAGTATTTATGTTTTCTGCAAATGTTTTAATTAATAATAGATTAAATATTATTAACCAAATCATGATATGTACTTCTTATTTCCACCTGAAACCTTTTTTTCTTATTTCATTATAGTTGTATTAATATATACTTAGAATAATTCGATAACAGAAATCGACTGAATAAAAAAAATTTGATAGAACATTTTATTATTATTTTACTATTATTGCCAATATTTTTCTCGTAATTGATTACGATTCATGAAAGGTAACTGTTATTTATAAACAATATAGCGTAAGCAAACTGCTTATTATCGTAGCAGTTCACTAGAGTCATTTAGAAATAAATTTTTATATTGGAAATATTTTGTTCGTTTCCGAATTTCTTTTCACGCATGTTTCCGTACGATATAAATAACATGTGTCATACATTTAAAATTGAAGGCCATCGTATCTAAAAGTACGATATCGTAAGAAGTGTGCATACGCCCGGATGTTACTTACAGAAGACTACTGTCTCGTGTTTCGTTTTTTAGTGTACCTATCATTTTCAAGAAAAATTCTGGCCAGCGACAGTACGACTCTCTGTGCATGAACCGGCTTCTGGCACACAACATAGTTCGCAGGGAAGGTCTGACGTATGGCACCCTTAACCCCTTGCCGTACGATTTATTTCATGGCCAGACTCGCGAGCCTTACCTCGTTGGTAATAATTTCGTAACAGAGAAAGAAATTACGTGGAGTGAGTTTCGTAGGAGAATACAGTGGACCGGAAGAAAATTTTCCACCGTCATATTTTCGAAAATTTTAAGATACTCGACGGTTTATTAAGCAGGATCGAGTCGTTCTTTGCACGTTAATTGCTGCAGTAATAATAATAATTTCGATTATCCTACAATAAAGCTATCTTTTTATTACACTAAAGGCAGTTAGTTCTGCAAAAAGAATGATTTAAGTATTTATCAACAGTGAAAAATGCTCTTGAGGATTAAAAAGTATATTAATAAATCGATAGCCAGCCTTACTCTTTCACGAAATATTAAACGATGCATTATCCAGCATTATTTGAATGACATAGCAAAGCTTCGGGGTAATTGAGCCATTTCTCAAATCCGTGTTGAATGTTTTAATCTTCAAAATATTTCACATGTACAATATGATGATATATATATATATATCCTCAAGAGCATTTTTCACTGTTGATAAATACTCAAATCATTCTTTTTGCAGAACTAACTGCCTTTAGTGTAATAAAAAGATAGCTTTATTGTAGGATAATCGAAATTATTATTATTATATATATATATATATATATATAAATATATATATATATAAAATACATAATATGTAGTATATATAATAATAATATATAATATATATAATATATATAATACATATACAATATATTGACCACAGTTACATTGTGCCCGCCGCAACAAATACGGCTTTTATATATTGTACAATAAATTTATTTCATCGCGTATTCTTTCTCAAGGGTGCGGTAACGTAATGTCCACCTTTTGACAAATTTGCACCATGATAAATAAAATGGTCATCAGGAGATCGCGTAGATTCACGTTAACACTAAGCTAAGTATCAGCAACAATTCAATGCTCGCGACAACAAAACAATATCTCCTTTCAATCAATGTAAACGGTATCGTATCCATACCGAATTCATCGAAGCCACCAGATAAAATTCAATAAACGCGGCTGCCGTCCGGCACGCATCGGCGAAAAGAAAACATTTCACGCTTATGAATATCAAACTTGCGCGATAAACGTGCACGCGGGAATACAGAATTCATCCGGTAGCTAGGGGAAATTATTAATAACGACGTAACTCTCGCGAACCCGTGCGCGCAATGAATCATAGCACGCGAAGCTGTTAAAGTCTCCGACACGTGTTCGACTCGATACCACGAGAGGAGGACGGCTGAGCACGAAAGCATCGTGTTGGCGAGTCGTAAAATAGCAAATAGATAACGTGTCGGCGAAGAAACGGCGATCGGCGGCTCGAGGAATTTTCACGAACCGTTTCGAGAACGCGTACAGCTGCTTTCCTGCGAGGGACTGTTTGCGATAACGCGGCAAGATCGAGCGGAATTTACGCGCGGAACGATGGTCCGACGAATGGCGCGAGGCTGCGGAACTCCGAGACGTTTCTGCCGGCATGAAGATACGTGACTTCGCAACTTTTACGGCGAAATCGATATCCTGCGCCGGAATGGATTCCGATACACAGATGAACCGGCGACCGATGCGCGCTCATTGCTGCGATACGCGCGCTCGAGGTCTTATCTTTAGTGCGCTCTAATGCGCTGCTCGCCTCGCGGGTTATTCCTCATTCCCAACGCCAGGACGAGGCACGGAGGTGCATTTACCCGATTTCGGTGGCAGAAATTATTCTTTTCGCTTATAACATGCCTAAAATGCGCTAACATGCTTAACATGTGAATTACTAACTTGTTTATAGTATTTTATAACGTAGAATAATAAAATATTCGAAATATTATTTTTATTATTTAATAGATTAAAAACTTGCTTATTTATTTATTTGTGGTACTCTTAAACGTAGTGGGAATAATTGTAAACGGATTAAAAAACGAACATTATTATTATTATTATTATTATTATTGTTATTGTTATTATTATTATTATTATTTGCATTGTATGGGGGCTATGTAATTATTAAATGCATACGTAAAAGAAACGGGAAACGATTAAACTATTAAAAAGTATTCGAAAGTATTACAAATTATTGCAAATAGTGAAAGTAACTAAAAACAATGAAAATTTATTGAAAACAATTTTATGCTTTGGTTTTGTTTTATTTGATAAGTCACAGCCTTAGCTCTGACATCCAAAACTTAAAAAGCCGTATTTTGGCCGGTTTTTTTAACGTAATACAACACTGTGCTACGCACAGTGGGCGCGATCGCGATTCTGGCACGTCAAAAGTCGGAAGCAAGATAATTAGATTGTCCGAAAAGTAATTTCGTTTTCTCAAGAATAAGTGAAAGACGTTTTCTAAAATCGAGAGTAAATTTTACTCGATGATTTATTGACAATTTTATTTCAAAATCTTCTGTCATCTCGTCGTTCTCGTACAGATCCTGGTTTTTATTTGCAGGACGAACCAATAAATTTTAAAAGAACGAAATTAC
This sequence comes from Megalopta genalis, assembly GCF_051020955.1. Taxonomy (NCBI): domain Eukaryota; kingdom Metazoa; phylum Arthropoda; class Insecta; order Hymenoptera; family Halictidae; genus Megalopta; species Megalopta genalis. The sequence continues at coordinate 20,442,037 of NC_135020.1, read as the reverse complement.
TTTCCGGATGACCAATACAAACCAGCACTCCTTTAACGCAGTGTATGTACATTATTGTATAAAGTTTATTGCATTAAAGTATTTGTACAAGTATCTATAATGATGTCTACTGAAACAAACCTAACTTGTTCAATACTAAATGATTGAAAAAGACAGGCATACAAAATATGAGAGATATTCAAGATGTCCGAATAAGGTTATCCTCCAATAATAAATTCGTGACCAGTTCCAGATTTGTTGGCATGTAAAAAATATATATTTCACCCTTACATTGGCAACCACGCGAACAAACAATTGAAAAACGTGTATACAAGATTCTTTGCATAAACGTTTGTTTTGAAGCTGTAATGATACCGAGAGAGAGAGAGAGAGAGAGAGAGAGAGAGAGAGAGAGCAAACAGTAGGTAAAGATGATTAATTTAAGTGAGATATATTTAAGAAGAAATGAGAGAAGAAATACTTAAAAAACCTAACATGTTGTTAGATGATAGACTATACACCACAAGTAATTTTTCTCGCTAAATATATTTTTACTCAAATCGACTCAAATGAATGAGAAACTATCTATTCTCGAAAATACTGTACGATATCAGTGACTCCGTACGATATCACACGCCGACAGCCTAAAGCTTAACACGTTCCGTGCCACGTGTACCATCGATGGTACACGCTTGCATGTTTACTTAGTGAACTGAACAAATTGTTTACAAGAAATTTAGAACCGAAGAATCAATTTCCACCGCAAGAATGGGCGTTGATAAGTTTTTGTTACGTTGTTATGTGTACGAGAATTAATAATTGCACGTAATACATCAAGTTTTAGTCAAATATCAAAGTGTGAAGATTCGAGTAAAAAAAGCTCGGCACGGAACGTGTTAAGAAATCAGGACCCAGTAAATACTAGGTAAAGGTCGAGATTTAGTTGTTGCTCGACAATAATACGAGAGACATTTAAGACGATCGATCTAAGCGGGATATTTCCAGTAACATCAGAGCCAGGTAAAGAGTTCGCGAAACTCCGGGACCGATCTAAGAGATGCCCGGCATAAGGCGTGTCTATTAACCGGCAAAGAAAATCAACTATTCCTTGAAAACGCAGACCTTTGCTTCTGCAAATCGTCTTCCACTTCGCCGAGCCAGAGGTTCGTCATTTCAGGAGTCGAATAATCAGATTTACAGTTCTCGCGCGTCTCTTGTCCCAGAATGGTATCGCCGGAGGAAAAGCCACGGTAAACAGTTTCATTCCGCCGATGTTCCTTAGACACCGATAATAATTCCGATTTGTGGGTCACCGGTACGCCGGATGAAAGGGAACAGCGCGGTGCAGCGTCGACGGCGGAGGGAGGAGGCCTGGGTCGCGTGGAAGGAAACGCGAGATCGAATGACGCTCATAAAGAGAAGCAACGTTGCTACCGGCCTCGATGACAAAGCCGATGGAATTGAAGAGAGAGCTCAGGGGTTGCTCGTCGCCCGACGCCCCGCTATTCGAGCCCGTTACTTGTAACGACCCGTTCGCTCCCAAAACGCGCGAAAAGAGTAACGAACGGACGAATAAATCGGAAAGCCCCGAGGTTAACGGGGCTGATGCACTTTCGCCCAATTGTACCGGCGAACCGTGTTACTTCTATCAGATCGCAGAGTTTTAGTCACCGAGGGACGCGCCGGCAAGAAGCAATACGGACTGAACTGTACCGGCTGTGCCAAATACTGTGGCCACGGAATAACCATGGAGGATCGACCTCCGCACCATTCTCAATTTTTGTTCGTGCGCTAAACTAATCTTTGTCTACAATATAAGATAAATATGGTTATTCGTATTAAAGGTAAATGTGAAACCCATTTTTTTAAATCATAATTCTCGATTAAAAACACTTTTACTAAAAGTAGATGCTTAGAAGCTAAAATATGTATTCTTTTACAATTTACTGGAAAATATAGAAGAGAAGATTACACGCTTGCTTGTAATGAAGGAAAAACTAAAAATATGCAAATTCACAGATTTGAGAAATGGGCTTCTAATGTGAGAACCAATTTGGCTTTCTCAGGAAATTTATCTTTTTTTCGTTTCTTTTCACACGTTCGACACACAAAATTTGTTTTTTTTTCAGCTGCACAGTCTTCGTAGATTTATATCGGTAACACTTTGTACACATACATTGAAAATATTGTTCATCATGTGCGTCTGAAAAAAAAACGTCCAGCGTCATAATTTTCTTCATAATCACTTTCATCATTTAGAATAATTCCTTCTTCATCGTCTGTTGAACTATCGCTTCCTATACGTCTTATTTGGGTGTTTTTGTTGGAATTGTCCTTTTTCGTTCTAGCATTATAATAAGAACTTCTAAGAGTCTCATATCTGGAGACAATATTATGTGAAATATTAAGAAGTTTTGAGGACAATTCTTCAATCTTTAACCCTTTCGCTGCGGAACGCCTGAAAATGAATTACTCTCTCAGCAGCCGGCGCGATAGTAGATTGTCTGTACGAACGACACGATACGCGCGACGCTCGTAAGACGGTGTGTGAAACCGATTTTGCTGGTCTTTTCTTTGAGGCGACTGGCCGACACGGCAGCCAAACAATAATAGTAATAATGATGATAATAACAATTTTAGAAATTTTTAATAATCTTAAATAATATAGACAATTAATATAATATATTATAACAAAATTTAATAATCGAGCGCCAGAAGGCGCTGTCCGCTGAGAGAAAGTGTCTATAGCCGAGCGTGTCTATAGCAGCGAAAGGGTTAATGATGTACAACGACGAGACCTGTCGCGATAATAAAAAGATACAACTCGTTCACATGTAAAGAAATATTTTTCCAAGTCGAATATAATATCGATTTTGCAAGTCTAATTGCAAAAGATCAAGATTATTAACTTCCACGTGCAAAAACTTCTTCGCACAGCAAATAATTCCAACAAATTCCTCAAAAGATTTCTCATGAAAGCATTTTTCAAAGTCATGGACAAATTCTATTGATCCATCTGGCAAATTTTAATGTCAACAATGATCATTACAATTCTCTGATTTAGAAACGAAGATGCGGATCAAATTGATAGATGTTTCAAATAAAATAAACACCTCTTAACTTCGTAATCCTTTTCCATTTCACGAAAATAAAATGTATACATGGACGTTCATCCTGATGACTGCTCGCCTAATTAAATTGACCTGTCTCGTCGAGAAAACTTTCGTTAACGAGTGACCGAGATTGTCGGACTTTGACCGAAATTACAAGAGCAGATGACAGGGTGCTTGGCCGTTCGGGGAGTGTTAATGCCGAAGGCTTGTCATCTTAATAGATCTCCGTTTTAATAGCCAGGCCTGCCCCTCGAGCTGAAATTGACGTGGCATCTGTCAGAAGAACCACCGACCTTAGAATCCATTCGACCCTTGTCATTCTGTTTTATCGTGAGTTAGTTCTCGCGCAACTTCTACGACCTGTCCGTTCCTCCGATAGTTGGTAGTTTGCAAAAGTCTCGCTCGTCTGGTCTTTTTCAAGATGCTAATCTCGCAATCGACGATCAAATTGTTCAAAAATACACGCGAAAAACAAATGAATAACGAAACCAGGAGAAGAAACAAAATTCGACATTTTATGTGCACCGATGTACAGCGTAAGATCACTTCAAATAACTCGTACGTTATTCGCTGTATGAAAAGACGTTTCAAACAAAAGTTGCATGGTTTCCTGGGGGACACAAATTATTATGTCATTAATTCTGTTTTTACTCCATCGTTTACAATAATTTTATAGATTAAAATTTTTTAATTTTTCTAATCTTTTTACTATTTTTAATTACAACTACTCAATGTATGTATGTGTATGTATTACAACAGTACAAATACATTGTATGCATTACAACTACTCAATTGTAGCATAAATGCATAAAATCCACAAATTATATAATATATTATTAGGTCATTAAGTATGAAATGTCCGATTACCTAAAGCATCAAGTTTGATATCCGATGTTTCCGATATTTCACTTCGACTGTCCTTTGTTTTCTTTTTGCAGCGAGAAGGGATACGCCATCTGGCTTTCAGACGCACTCTTTTGTTTTTAATAGTCTATCGTACTGTCGTCTGAGGGTTAAATATTACAAGTCATGAATAAGTCAAAAATTCGCATTATTTTCGAATGTGAGTTCCGTCGTGGAACTAATGCAGCGCAGTCAAGTCGAAAAGTTAACGAGGTGGTTTGAAAAATTCCGATCTGGAGATTTTGATATCCAAAATGAACCACGCGGGCGACCTGAGAGCAAGGCCCGAGATATAATAAACCAAACTTTCAGTCTCAAAATCGGACATTTCATACTTAATAACCTAACATATACAGGGTGTCCTAGCGTCGGTGGTACAACCGAGGAGAAGAGGATTCTACATAAAAAATCAAATCAAAAATAAGGAACAAAATTTGTCCAGTTGAAGCTTTGTTGTCGTAAAAAAATTGACTTTGAATATTCAGCATTTCGAACAATTTTTGGATTAATAAAGGAAATTAGTAACTGAATTTTGCATGTCTTATTTTCATTTAAATCTACTCTAAATCCACAGATAGAAATGAGTGATACAAAACATCGTGTTGATACTAATTATATTTACAAGCGACATATTACTGCTATCGAGATCTACCAATCTAAACCAGGCATCGGAATTGACCAGCACGCAACACGAGGACCGCGAGGGCTACGCCTCCCGACTACCGACGCGCGACTTGCTTTCCGGTAATCGGCTAAATGCTGCACACACATATACAAGCGACATGCACACGCGCCTGAGGTGCTCCGAGCCGAAAGTGGCGACCATGGGGAGCGACACGCGCGACGGGAGTCGAGAGACGTAGCCCTTGCGATCTGAATGTTGCGTGCTGGTTAATTCCGAGCCCTAATCTAAACCGTAGCTTAAATTAGGGCATTGATGATTCAACGAGTACGTGTACTTAGTTGATTTTATCGACAACAAAATCGCGAATGAAAAAATTGTATTCCTTATTTTCGACTTATTTTTTCATATAAAATCAACCCGTTCTTGGTTATACCACCGATTTTGGGATACCCTGTATAGTGTATAAATTAGTGTAAAATAGTATAATTATAGCGTATAAATTCTTATTTCATGTACTTTACTTATTTTACTAATTTATTTAACTTATTTACATAAAATAGATCATTCTAAAATTCTAAACAATTAGAATCATGCGCATACAAGACGAAATGATCGTTACGATAAATTGAAGTTATCGAAATTGCGTTGAGGTAGGTTGTGGTTGATGAAATGATACTAGATTCGGTATGCGTTCATCCAGAATACTTTTGTTTATGTTGGAATTCGACCGCGGTTTATCATACATAATGTTCAATGCTAATCGTCATTCGATGTTTAAGGTTAAAATCCCAATACGAGAACGTCGAATATAAATCAGTACGATTCAATATTCATCGATGTAAATAATCCATCAATATCCGCGCCACTCTATCTGTCCTCTATTCCTATAAAGATATCTTCAGGTTAAAATTGAGGCGACACGATTTTAACATTAACATCGAATTTTTACGTTTGTAATCTCTCTGAGAAATTTCATTGCATTAGGTTGCATGGACATTCGATGGAAGTTGTACTTTGCTCAGAAATCGTTTTACTCCAAAACAAATTCTTTTAAATTTTCGTTATAGGCTCAGATAAAAAAAGTTAAAAAGACGTGAGATTTTTTATGTCTTTTTTTTGTCATTCTAAGCAATAGCAAAATTTTGAAGAAAGTATTCTAGTTATGGTCTAGAAGATTGGTATTATTTGGTATATTATTATATATTATTGTGGTATATTATTTTATATTATATATATATTATTATTATATATTATTGGTATATTACTTTATATTATATGTATTATTATTATATATTATTGGTATATTATTTTATATTATATGTATTATTATTATATATTATTGGTATATTATTTTATATTAGTGTTATATTAGTATTATATAATCTAGTATTATATTCATATTAATGGGAATCACTGTACATCGGATTTTCGTTTCTTGAACGTATCTAACTCGAAACCTCTATAACTCGAAGATTTTTCCCCGTTTCATAAAATTCGAGTTAAGGGGTTTTCACAACGCATATATTCTTCCATATTTTCAAGAATTACGAAAAAAGTAGTCTCGTTTTTTTGCGAAACATTATAAATTAATTGCTCTTAATGCCTGATAGTTCAGCTATTAAAATCGAAGTCCAGTAATTGAGGTTCTTCCGTTGTCAGTCCAATAATCCGTTTATAGGATTCAATTTCCCCCGTTGCGGATGGAGAACGCGGTTATTCGTGCGCCGCACAGCGTTCGTACGAAGCACACGAATCCACTGTCACGAGTTCCTCAGGATTTCACGAAGCAGCCCGTCGCCTCGGCTCGACTCGTTAGAAATTACGTGAATCGTGTGCTTTATCATCGCAATTAGCCCGAGATCAGTCACCTGCGAAGACTGTAGGAAATTTAATTATTCACTGTGACCGGTAACGGGGCAGGAAATGAGTGCTCTCGCCACTAAGCTCCCCTGATTTAGAGTCGAGTTGACAGCGGATATACCTCACAGGTGTGTCGGGGCGCGTGCAAGTTTGTTCCTTGAATCTGTGTGCGTTTGTTGCAAGATGTATATTAATACGTACGTACAATCTTAGGGCATTTTTGGAGAGATTTTTTAGACAATACGTACAGGCTTAAGACTGTTGTTTCGAAGACAAATTTTTAATTTCTTTCTGATCTAACAATTTATTCTGAAGAATTAATATTTCATTCTATATTTTCTATTCTATTTTCTACTTTTATTCTATATTTTAATTCTATAATATTTTATTCTTGATACTTCATCGATTTCGTAATCATGAAAATGATATTTTAATAGTAAGTTAAAGTAACACTCGTGAAAATCATAATCGTGGACTGTATGGATTTATAACAGAAATCAGTGGATGCAATCGGACATAATAAACAGAATCTGAGTATATCAATGTACTGATTACAGCTTATTAAAGTCAGCACGCGGAGGAGGATACTTTATGCAGGCTTTCGTTCTTTACAATTGATGCAAGCAATTTTTATTTAGCATAGAAATCTCCAGTTTCGCGATGAAGAAACCAACGACATTATTCTGCGCACATAATAAAGCGAGCCGGAACTCGTTGTTTTCTTCTGACACCGTTACGAAGCTCTGTTAAGAAAAGTATCGTCCTTTGAAAGAATTTTAAAGTGGAAATAAATGACGATTGGTCGAGATTAAATTTAATATATATAGTATATGACTGCCAAGATAAATCATCCTGATTAAAGCGTAATATTTCTTGTTACGTGTCGTTATTGTACATTTCGGATTTCCTTGAATTACGTTAATTATTTTATGAGGATTAATTGGCATTCTACCGTCGTTTCGTTTCTTATCATGCAGATTAGGGACATCGCTAGAAAACCTTATGCCATCATCATCAAAATTAGTTCAATTTCTTTAATACGTAAAGAACCGTTTAGACGCTTAAAGAGTTTAACAACGCTAATCTCTGAATGTACTTCTACCTAATGCAACTAAAAAATAACTTAAAAAAAGAGAAGGACCGTGTGTCGACTTTTCCGAAATTCGTCGGATTTTGTTAAAATATTTATCACAAAATGTACCCATTTAATTCACATCGGCAATAATTTCCACTCCTAGCTCGTGCAAATTCAGACAGCAATTTCAGTTGAATTCGTTACTCGGTGGCTTATATTTTGCAGCAAGTGAGAACGGTCGATATAACTGAATTTAATTTAAGGAAAAATAGAAGTCGGCGTGCATGGAGCAAAACCCGGGCATTCGATGCACCCTGTAAACGACGTTTCGAACGACACCGAAATTATAACAGGACATTCCCTTTGCCGAAACCGCACGGAGTGCTGCAGAGCAAACTATCGCGATCGCTGCGGGCCAACAGCCTTCGGGGGTCAAGCGGTACATAATTAATCGAGCACGTATACTACAGCCAGCAGAAAGTAATAATTTGCCGCGCAAAGCACGACAATCGATTCGAGCGCAGCGCGGCTATTAATTTCGGGAATGGAGCCGCAAACGTGTGCGGCTGCGAGCCGCTCGGGCCGATTTCGATCGACTTCGATTCGATGACAATTATTCCAGTCCGCATTACCAGATAAGGAGGGCGGATTCGAGAGGACCACTCCCGCTCGCGCTTCTATTTTATGGAAATTTCGCGCTACCTTTAACGTCCCGTCAAACTTGAAATTGACTTTGAAACTACGGGCTGGGGAATGATACGGTTTTCCATACAGTATTTTGGGAACTTGCCGTAACTTCGATGGATGTTTCCGGCTGGTCTTAACTGAGAGAGATTCGTTTGCTTCCGTTCACCGAATCGGATCGAGTCAAATCGTGTTGAATCCTGAAGGGATCGAAACGGTTCTAGCCGCACATACGGAACGGTGAAACGAATCCCATAATTTTACGGATGACGCCCACCTAAAATGGATCGACGCGACGCACGGTGGAATATTTGGCCCGAAAAGGCGGACATTTAACGATTTTACACATTTTATTTGAATTGTCAAATGTTTGTTCTTTTTTTCAGATACTTGAATGCGTGGGGAACAATGTACCCACATTGTTTCTTTTTCTTTTAATTTTTCAACTCATGAAGCCGTGTACTTCGTGTTAAGATGAAAATCGCATCCCGAAAAATCCCTTATGTATTATTATGATAATAATTATTATATTTTATATAATAATAATTAAAATAAATAAATTAAATTAAATTAAAAAGTAAATTATATAATAATAATTATATTTTATTATTAGTAGTAATATTTTATTTGTTATTTATTAGTAATATTTTATTTGTTATTTATTAGTAATATTTATTTTTAAAAATCAGTAATTTTTAAGTTGTTATTCAATTCTACACATTCTTGCAATATAAAAGCCGCACTCGATTATCGTGTATATTTCGATAGTCATTAACATTTAAAACTTCTGGGTGTTTCCCATTCGTGGAAGGTTTTAACTATATCAAGTTATTAATATAACTATTAATTAACTATATAAAGTTGTGTTCGCTCCCAAATCCAAAATATTATTCGTGTCGGATGATCCTGTGACGAGATACGGCGTTCTGAAAACAACGTCATAAAATTGATAGTGAAATTCGTTTTACACACCAATTATGGAATTTTAGAAAACAGGTTTTTAACGATGATTTTGTATACATTAGCTGGTAAGTATTTAATCTGGTTTTAAGCATTCTTTGTTCCTTGTTCGAATAGCGTGAAGTTTATAATAATTCAAACTTTTAGGAGGGTTTTAAGAAAGTTATAAAGCGTCATAAGCATATCGAAGCTTTCTCATATAAAAGCTGAAACAATTACTAAGGTCATATAAATTTTAACTGCAATCTCTAGCAACCGTAGCGTGCATAATAATATAAGTATTATTATATATATATTTTCTTTTTTATATAATATATATATATATTTTTTATATACTATATTTATTTTTATTATATTATATAATAATATATATAATATTAATATATATTGAAATATATATTAATATTATATAATATAAGTAAGTCCAATAGTCTAAATTTGAACAAACCTACTGAATTTTGTGCGTATTTCGTGTACAATAATGCATAAATTATGTATATTGAACTTATTTATATAATTATTTTGTTACCTATTAAATTATTATTATACTATAACTATATATCTACAGTTCTACTTATATATAGTTATACAGACTTACACATTCATAATGTCACATCATACATATTATGTACATACTAGTAACATACGTATACTTGTATCTATGTTACATAAAATATTAATAGTATTAACCATTTGTCCTAGAATGGTGACTCCGAGGCACCACTAAAAATTGTTATAACACGTTCTACAATAACTTTTAGATCATCGAATTTCTTTACATTTCAGAAACTGTTAAAAGTGTAACCGCTGTATGAATCGTAAGACTCAATTTTACATGCATCAAATGAACTACGTCACGTAAATGTAAATAACATAGATCCGCGAAACTATTTTGAATTTATAGTTAAAACGTCTTCGAGTGCGAATGATTAATTAATTATATTGTGTTGAAAAAAAGCTGATGCATACGTATTTTTCATTTTGGCTACGAAGATACATTACCCAGATTACCGTATGCCGTGACGCCTCCCCCCCTCCCGCCCCGTTTCGGTATTACGAAATCGTTAAGCGTCGAAGTTTCTTCGCTGGATCCTAATGAGCTAAAGCCCGAGTTCGTTATCGTGCCGCAACTGATAACGATGATGCAACGCGATCGCTGTAACACTAGCTACTTTCAAAGATGACCAACTGCCTTGACGCGACGCGGCTTTAGTCGGATAGTAACTCGAAGCTAATTGACAGTGATTGAAACAGAAACTGCGCCAGAAACGGGACCAACTTCTTTCCCGGTGAAATAGCGATCTTTTAATTGACGTTGCTTCGCGGCATAAGCGCAGTTAATTAACAAGACAGAGTATGTATACATATGTTAAACCGACAGCAGACATTTAAACCGTTCAGCGAATAAAACGCAGAACATAACGGAGTCCACCGCAATTCGCTTATTTGCGCTACGTTGTTTCGCGTATATAATCGTCGCTCGGAGCGGCCGTAATGGAAAATGCAGCGTCGCGTTTAACCTGATCGATTTAACCCGATCGGAAAGTGTAATTTCACCGTTCGATTTACCAAACGAAATATTAAGAGGGTCGCGAGCGGATGCTTCATTTTCTGTTTGCGACGAAATCGATTAGTCTAAAGGATTCAGAAATTTCAATGATTCGTGCGGCAATCCGTACGCGTTCGTTTCATGTAGAATTTCGTATGGAGTACTTACTGTGTTTTAATGGATTACTGATAATTAACTAGAACGAAGTTATTGTTCAAGTGGAATAACAATTCAACGCGCCCACTACCGTCTTTAAATTAAGGAAAGAAAGTGGCAGATTTGACTCTGAACTACGGCGCCTAACCATAACAATTCGTATCCCTGAATTATGGATTATATCTCCTTATAAGGAGACTGTTTTCCTTTCGGGATTCTAATATCAATCGTAGCAACAGTTTTATCACTAGATTTACGTTATTTTATCACTACATTATGAGTTACTTATTCAATTTATATGTCGCTTACGGAGAATGTTACAATGACACTTGTCACTACTAATTATAATTATTATTACTAATTTATTATTACTAATATATATACTAATATTAGGGTGTCCCATAAGTTCTTTCCTTTTCTCTGATGCGAAATGACTACACGATATTTGTTGTTTAAAGTTGATTTATCGAGTTATATATGAACCGTTCTGCTCTATTACCTTCTTCCATCTTTCAGGAAGCCTCATTATGCCGTCTTTCCAAGATTGTTGAGGCTTATTTGCAAAATTTTGATCAAGGTGCGTTTTTATTTCGCTTACGAATTTAAACCGTTTTTCACGGAGAGAATTTTTTTAACGAGAAGAACAAGTAATAATCGGATGGAGCAATGTCTGGGGAGTACGGAGGATAAGGTAAAACGTCTCAATCAAACTGCAATAATTTTTGTCTTACGACCAACGCAACATGTGGTTTTGCGTTGTCGTGATGAAAATTTGACGGTGTGGAACTTCGAATCGATTCACATATTCCATCTTGATTAAATGCTTATGTACCGTTGTCCTGGGTATGTTAGTGGCATCCGCTATCTCGCGCACACTATATCGCGGATTTTCAGCGAGCATATCTTTGACAAGGTCCGCATCCATCGGTGTTGAACGGCTGCTGCGGCCTTCATCTTTCAAATCATAATTGCCAGCTCTAAATCTCTTAAACCAATTGCAGACTGTCCTAATAGTCGTAGAACCATCACCGTAAACGGTACAAATCTCGTTTGCAGTGTTCTTTGCCCTATCACTTTTTTTAAAGCAATGAAGCATAACATGCCGCAAATGCTTCTTTTGGCTACCCATATTGAACGGCGTAGAAAAAATTTTATAAGGAACTTTGTCACCAACGAAACGTACTGTAAAAGAGCTCTGGGATGACTGAAAGCGATACCCAAAACAGCCAAGAGGTAAGTCTGCGTGTTTATATAAACACAACCAGTTAGATTCATTAATAGCGCGGCGCGGAAAGAACTTATGGGACACCCTAATATATTATATTTTATATTATATTATAATATATATACTAATATATTATAAACTAATATAAAACAACTGTTTTCTTTTCGTGCTCCGTAAATCTAGTGTTATTGAGTAAACACTGTGCCGGTCTTCTTGCACAGAAGAAGTCCGCCATTTCGGCAAAGTGGCAGTAAGGGGAGGGGAGTATCCCACTCGCTCCGCATGACCTGCACGCCCGTACTCTTCTACGATCTCACGAAACCACTTCTATTGGTAAACGAGAAAAGACCGGCAACGCGAGGGACAAGGGGAACCGGTCGCCCGCTCCACCAAATTGCATTTGTTGTTCAGCGCATAACTTAGCCAATAATAATCAAAAGTCTAAAAATTGGAAGAGCCTGGGTGGAACGGGCGATCGATTCCCCCCTTGCCCCTTGTGTCATTTAGTTTATGCGTAGGTTTCAATTTCTCGTTAACCGATATTACCTCCGGGTTCTTAACGTTGTTCGTTAACGTAAGCGTAAGATATCCGTAAATTTCTATACTCGAATAATACATGCATTGCAAGCCTACGAACATGAGATTACAGTATTTATAGTTTTTATACAATATATATAGTTAATTATTATAATATATTAATAATATAATATTAATATAATATAATAATATATAATACAATATTAATATAATATAATAATATATAATACAATATTAACACATTAAAGGCGGGAGTCGTAGTACTACGATTTATCTCGACTTCCCATAAATATGTACTTTAAAACATTTTTTGTAATTAGTGTTTAGTTCTTTTTTAATATTTCTTTTAGTTTTAAGAGTTTGAATAAACTTTTTTAAGTCTAAATTTTTTTATGATTACACAAAATATCGCCCGCTCTAGGACGAAAAACGAGGCGGGGCGGTCGCCGCGTTACCTAGCATACTTTCGTCAAGATCCCCCGCCTTCAATGTGTTAATAAAATGTTAATATTAATAAATTATTATAATATAGTTTTTATACAACTATAAAATCGAACCGCGAGGCTCGAGTAATCGTAACTCCTCTTCCCAAATTGTCCATTTTCGTTTACAAGCTGAGACAATTGGAAAGGATTTACTGTAATGATTGTTTTCACTTATACTTCATAAATATTGAACACATATTTAAGACGTGTATGATAACCGTTTTAAAAAATCATACGGTAGAATGCAAATATAAAAGATATGTGTATAATACAGCACATTTACAATGAAAAGTTAATCAAGATGCTAATTAGTAATTACAAACAATGCATGTATTAATGAGAAGAATCTGAAATTAATACTTTAGGGATAAGTTTACGCTCTTGCATCTATTTGTTGCGTCTGTTTTACTTTGTCTCGATCGTTCTACGCCTCTTGACTCCCGTCGCGCGGCTCGCTCGGCCGTGGTCGCGTAAATGACACACACACATACACACACAAACACACACCGAAGCGACAGGCCACGCGTCTGATGTGCTCCTAGCGACGACGGAGATCACGGTGGAGCGAGACGTGACGACAGTCCGGTGACGTTGTTTGTTTATAATCGGTCGGACTCGAGTCCCTCGAATTTTCGTGGCAATTCCGTGTTGCGTGTATTTTCGGCTAATAGGAAGGGATCATTTCTGTCAATGAGGGAAACGCATTCATCCTACTTCTGCAAGGTTATTAGAATGGATTATGTGGTGGAGGTTATGTTGGTGGCGATCGGTCCTACACTTTTCTTCAGCGGACTTCTTCTGGGCAGCGAACAGTAATTTTAAAACTCTTTCTAATATGTTTAAACAATTCAGTAGTATTTAGCGAATTGTTACCGAACAGAACATATCTTAATTAACGCTAGCATGATGGATAAAAGATCCATTTGTTGTAATTCTAGCTGTTATAATTTTTCGGTTTTTCATTTCGTGTGCAATGTACGATAGTTAAAAAGGCGGGACATTTTTCCTGAATACAAATAATATACTCGGAAACAAGGAATTTAAATAATATCTTGGAATAATTAAGCGTTTGCTTATAGATGAAGACGATTTTGCTCTCTGACGTATTTCACCGTGTTGTTATCAAATGAAATCACTTCTTGTTTTGAATTTCGCGTAATTAATATTTGTAACACTTTCTATGCAAGAGATATTTTAATTTGTTAAAACAGCAGATTTAAAAATGTTGTAATCTAGTTACAATTGATTTGATTTGAAAAGATCTGATCTGAATGTAGCAGAAAATGAGGTTGCTTCTTCCATATTATTGATTCTAAAAAATAAATTCAGTTCGTTTAATTGTTAGGTCTTATTATTTCCCGTCGCGCGGCTCGCTCGGCCGTGGTCGCGTAAATGACACACACACATACACACACAAACACACACCGAAGCGACAGGCCACGCGTCTGATGTGCTCCTAGCGACGACGGAGATCACGGCGGAGCGAGACGTGACGACAGTCCGGTGACGTTGTTTGTTTATAATCGGTCGGACTCGAGTCCCTCGAATTTTCGTGGCAATTCCGTGTTGCGTGCATTTTCGGCTAATAGGAAGGGATCATTTCTGTCAATGAGGAAAACGCATTCATCCTACTTCTGCGAGGGTGTTAGAATGGATTATGTGGTGGAGGTTATGTTGGTGGCGATCGGTCCTACACTTTTCTTCAGCGGACTTCTTCTGGGCAGCGAACAGTAATTTTAAAACTCTTTCTAATATGTTTAAACAATTCAGTAGTATTTAGCGAATTGTTACCGAACAGAACATATCTTAATTAACGCTAGCATGATGGATAAAAGGTCCATTTTTGTTGCAATTCTAGCTGTTATAATTTTTCGGTTTTCCATTTCGTGTGCAATGTACGATAGTTAAAAAGGCGGGACATTTTTCCTGAATACAAATAATATATTTGGAAACAAGGAATTTAAATAATATCTTGGAATAATTAAGCGTTTGCTTATAGATGAAGACGATTTTGCTCTCTGACGTATTTCACCGTGTTGTTATCAAATGAAATCACTTCTTGTTTTGAATTTCGCGTAATTAATATTTGTAACACTTTCTATGCAAGAGATATTTTAATTTGTTAAAACAGCAGATTTAAAAATGTTGTAATCTAGTTACAATTGATTTGATTTGAAAAGATCTGATCTGAATGTAGCAGAAAATGAGGTTGCTTCTTCCATATTATTGATTCTAAAAAATAAATTCAGTTCGTTTAATTGTTATGTCTTATTATTTCAATCATATTCGAGACTCCCACAATATAATTTATATATATACACAAACAGTACAAAATTATTTATATTGAAATTACATTACATATAATTCAATATAAATAACATTGTACTCCCTCGGAATGAAAAGTAATCACTCTTCAACAGCAAGCACGCTGCGACACGCTACATTTTAATTATTAGAAAATTTGCGACGTTATAACAAATGGTAAACGAACGCTGCACTATGAAGAATAAACATATCTGTTCGATCGACTGTTGCGTTCCTTATCGTACGCCAAGGAAACCGAAACATAATCAAAATTCATAGAAATCTAAAACATGCATCTATACAAAACTAAAAATCATTTTTATTATAAAAACAAATTATAAATGACTTTTCTTTCCTCAAGAAATATTAATATGTACTATACGTTCGAGGATAGGAAACGATTTCAGTCCGAGTAATGATTCGATAAAAAAAAGACTACGAGAATTTGTAGCTTCGTTTTGAGTCGCATAATGAAACGTTGTATCGCACTAATTCGTTTAGCAAAGTTGAGCGGGGTGTTCGAAAAGAACGAAACCGTAGCCGGAAGGTGAAACGCGATCAAATATGTCGATCGGATCGCTTTTTGATCAGCCATTCGTCTTCGAGTGGCCGAGAGGCATCGAGTCACGGGGAATTGCCGTTTAAGGGGCACCCTCGAAAAATCGCGTGACGGAACGCAGCCGGTTGACGAGCGCAGGATATCCAATTAAACCGCCTTTGACCGGGCAATTGCCCGTCACAATCAGACGAGGCTGCGCTGTTTAAAACGAGGAGCGCGAGAAGAATCGAACCGTTGCGAATTTCCCCTCCGGAATTCCGGTCAGACATCGCGGGAGCGTCGGCGGCTTAATTAGGAGAAACGAAGGGATCGGGCTCTTCGTTTCGCTTCCCTCCCGTGCCACCGCGGCCCTAACGAGGCGAGAGTTCGCTTCCTCCTTGCGCTGCTCTTCGATTCCACCTGTCTCGGAATGCTCGGTTTAATTGGACCACTCAATAATGGACGCCAATCGCTGGAATTAGCCGCCTCGCTCGTATCGATACTTTTCCAGCCTCGAACCTACCAGTATATTTCTAATTTCCTGGTATGAAGTGCACTGTGTCGGGGCACTTTGGTTGATACTCCCTTCATCACGGTTGCTTTGTCGAACGACGTAGTAATTATCGTCGATTTTAATGACATGTCGTCTGCCTTTATCGATCGCCTTTTGCATCGCGACCTCAGAGATAAAAATGGGAAAGAAGGATACAATCTACAGGATTATCTAACTATAGACTATTTTTTTTTTTAATGAAAAAACAAATTACTTTGAATTTTATTGGCTTTTTAATTTAATTATCAAATGTGACAATTATGTGTAAAAGATGGCATCTGTCAAATGACTACCACGATTACACCAATATTTTACATCAATATCAATTCGTTTAATTCACCAATTTCATTTCTAACGTTGTTGTTTAGGTCATGAATTGTTGCTGGTTTGTTGGCATAAACTTTGCTTTTCAAATAACCCCAAAGAAAATAGTCCGATGCCACCATTTCGATCGCTGTCGATCGTTGTCTGTGTCCTTCATCGTGAATATAAACATTGCTTACGTCAATTCCATTTAATTTCAGTCATATCAGAAGATTTTCCTGTTTTCTTCTTTTAGATGTCGCGAAACGTTCGATTCTTTTCTGTTCGCGTTGCAACCTGTGTTTCTTTAAAATGTGTCATTATAAAGGAAACATAATTTGCACGAATAACCTACGTAATAACCTTGGCAATCAAACGTGGACAAGTTTAACGAGGTGAAAATATTCTTGCATTAAGCTGGTACGTACTTCCTGACGGTAAAATAAAGAGGCTAGACCTGATTGGCTTAAAAGCTTTTTCAACAAAATATTTCATGGCTGGATTATCATTTTGAAAGCTTTGCTATTTCAGTTCAAAGCTTCACTGGCCAATCATAAATATCAACGATCGTTTCGATGCAACCAATTTATAAAAGGGAGAAAATGCGCGTTTCAAAAAAAATCGAAAAAAAGTAATATATAAATGTAAAAGCAGATTAATGGCATCGCGTACATTTGAAGTCGGATAATCGACATAAAGTAGATGAAACTAGGACACTTAGTGTCATCTCTCCTACAAGTCAATAACGATAATGTCAATAATCTCCAGAGAAGAAGACGAAACCGTTTTTCACCATCGGGAACAAACAATCGATACAGTCAAATTCAAGATCTCACTATTGGCATTCCAAACATTTGCGAACTAAACGATTCCTTTTCCTAAATAATAGAACAAATAGATCCAGCGCCATCGTGGTAGGACCAATCGCTGCGCGAAGGCAGTTTAATCATTCTTTTCCTTCGAGAACTATGCACGAAGCAATAATATTTGCTCGGGGTCTGCCCTTGATCGGGATTTCGTGTGCTCGCATGCGAGCAAGAAAATTCTTTCGCTATACAAAGAACCGCCCCCCCCCCTCCACCCCCAAAAGTCAATCTCGCTGGATGCTGTCGTGGCTCGCAAATCCCTACAAAGTCGAAGCTCCCGCTCTTCATCTCTGTTTCTCCCGCGGAGAATAACCAGCCACGATTCGAAGAAGGTGTGTTCCTTTGAAAAGGAAAGGAGGCCGTGTAAATAACGGCCGAGGACCGCTGCAACGACAATGACAACGACAACGGCAGCAATCGTACCTCTCATGGCTCTGCTGGGACGTTGCGCAATGATGGCGCGACCCTTTTCCCAAAAGCTGACCATAATGGAATCAGATGCTGCTAAAAGCGACTGTAAATCGTGTCTTGAATATTGTCTGTAAATATTGTACGCGTGCAACATTTAGTATCTTGCTACTATCAAAAGAAAGAGTTTGGATGTTCAAATTAAAACTAAGAGCGAACGACAGTGTTTAACAATTAAAAACCAATACCAATTAACAATTGAACCAGAGAAATTGAGACAAGTTCGAATGATCATAACGCCAGCAGAGATTATTGTATCGATCACTGATTTGAAAGTATGAGGTCTCTAATTTTAGATAATTTGTCAAACTCTCGGCCATGTTGCTTTTTCACACAGTTATAACGTTACAACGAAAATTTTGAGAGTAAAAAAGAATGTCGTTCATCATAATTTTTTATCATAGATATCGAAATTATTTTGACTATCTATAAAATGGAATTTTTTATTATATTATATATTATTCGATACTTATAGCTGATATTACGCTGTTTATTATTATACTGTTTGTAATCATATTGCTTGCGATCATATCGTTTATAATCGATTACATTT
Source organism: Megalopta genalis (assembly GCF_051020955.1). Taxonomy (NCBI): domain Eukaryota; kingdom Metazoa; phylum Arthropoda; class Insecta; order Hymenoptera; family Halictidae; genus Megalopta; species Megalopta genalis. The sequence continues at coordinate 20,423,301 of NC_135020.1, read as the reverse complement.
GCGACTACTATTTCAGAACGATGAATTTTGCACATAAACGAAGTAAAATATGTTGTTGTTGTTGCTAACCTTGACATAACCTGAAATGATCTCAAATCGTTGCCATATTATGGCATAACAAAGAAGAAAAAAATTGCTATAGTCTGCTCTAGCAAGACTCATGACTCAAAGTAAGATAAGATTTGCGATATCGAATCGAGAAACTTTGTCCGTGACAGCCCATTTTTAAAATAAAAAAGTCGCAAACAGTGCACATCATCGTTCTTCCCGAACAACGTTGAAGATGTTGAAATTAAGATCATCGTATTAAATTTTATATTCTAATTATATAATCATAACGAAGTATCGGAAAATTATTAATATTCGCAAAAATCAGCTTGAAAACAGTGCTCACGTCGGCGGATTTACGACTTCGACCTTAACATTGTGATAACATATTCGAATTCGGCAATCCGAAAACTATAAGACCACCGATCTCATTTTGAGGAAAGGGACCACTGTTCTCCATGACCAGAGATGCCACTTGCCGCATCCATTAACCCACAGCTTCACGTCCCAGTCTCAGCCTCTTCCGATTCCCTTCGCTGTTTTCCCGATGCTGGAGCACCGCGAGATTCGATTTGGTCCAGCTGACGCGCACCAATTCGTCTCCCGCGATCGAGTCGATGACACTCGGCTCGGGAGACTCGAGAGGGTCTTGCGAGCAGACACGCGGCCGTCCCCCGTCCCGTCCGGTCCCGCAAAAGGAAACGAACGAGCCGGGCTCTCGGCTGTAAAAGCGCCAACATTCGCTTACGCGCGACAAACAATTGTCCGATTAGCCGGCGATTATCGATCGGATTCCAAAGCTTTCGGCGGCCGTGAAAAGTGGGCGTTGGCTGTCGCGCGCGCGACCGGACGCCCGGTTCCGGACGACCCGGTGAAAACGTTGAAAAGCGTCCGACGCGACGCGAGAGGATCGATTCAAAGTTGCGCGTCGAATGTCGGCCGATTGCGGTTTACGAACTGCAAGCTCGGCCGTGCTCGCCGCGTTTTGAGTTAACGGTTTGAAAAACCGAGTCTCGCTGGTCCGGTCTTTGAAACACGAGAAGAATCGAATGCACTGTCCCACATGGACTGAAAAATCCCGGACGAACCGATTGCAAAATCAGCCTACGTGGTTAACCGGTTAACCCGGGTGTGACAAAACATTTCGTCGTGGAACTTGTTAAAAGTAATACAATAATGTCTCTCCAATTGACGCTCGGATTGTCCATAAAAATGGACAATTTCGGAAAAGGAGATACGATTGTTCGAGCCTTGTGGCTTATTTTTTATGGTTATCGATTGTCAACAACTATAAAAACGAGTTGCAAGGCTCGAATAATCGTATCTCTTCTTCCCAAATTGTCCATTTTTTGGCACAATTTGAGCGTCAGTAAGGGAGACAGTACTGTATGTGTGGAGCGCGTTTGGCTTTACGTCGCCTTTATTCATTAAAACCTAGCGTGAGCATATGGTAACACTTCGCATTTGCACGGTTTAGTTTCGAACACCGCTATAACATTTTTTTATATGTAGTATTACTATGGCTGTCAGGATATACTAAGGAAAATTGTGTAATAACTACCAGGATATACGGGGTGTCCGATTTTAATTTATGAGTACAAACAACTCGTTAATTGCACAGTATATAAAAAGTGTTTCCCACAGAAATTAAATGGTTTCGAGGAGGCTACAAAATGACATAATTGATTTTTCTGTAAGTGCATGCGTGCGAGGCAAATGAAGGTTGACTTTGTTTCTTCAAAGGGAATCATATAATTTTGAATACACTTTTCGATTCAGTTCGTCATTCTGATCAACAAAATATCGGCCAACATGTGACAAACGATTCTTAGTTTACGAGATATACGAGTGCAAACATTGCAGAGTCATAGTCGTGTCAATTTTGACTGCTTTGAGGTGACATTGATTTTGACGAGTATTGCCGAGCGAACATTTGAACATTCGAGTGTTTTTTTTACAGCGTTTATTTAAGTAGGATGGAAAAGCAAAATTTTATTACGTTGTTATTCAATGTATTGGCAAGAAACATTGCGCTTGATTTTGTTTTATTGCTACCTGACGCTATTGCTACCTATACGTACGTTCATACGTTTGATACGATTGCAATATTTGCACTCAAATGTCTCGAAAACTCGTAATTTTTTGCTACGCTTGGTCCAATATTTTTATATTCTCGGTATGGTGAACTGAATCGATTAGTATATTCAAAATTATATGATTCAATTTAAAATGAACAATGTGGATCTTCATTTGCCCTTTACGTGTCCATTTACAAGAAAAATGTATGTCTTCTTGTAGTAGTTGACATGACCTTGAAACCATTTAATTTTTATAGTAAACATTTTTTATACAGCGCGTGATTAACGAGTTACTTTAATTTATAGATTATATGGATCGGACACCCTGTATAAATATATTGAACAACGATGTAACTAAGGAACATCGGAAATATTTTTATTTATATATTATAATTTATATATAAATACGTCATAAAATATTTTGTCAAAATAAATATTCAGCAAGTAAAAAGTGATTTTTTAAATACCTTAATCGTGACAATATAACTTCTCTCTGCCAAGAAAAAAATCCCCATTGTATAACGAGTTGAACAGAAATTAATTCCCCGGTTAACAGGTTATATGTTAAGTCCCCGTCAGTCACGTATGAGTCATCCCTTGAGACAATCTTTGCTTTAATATTTAAATATTCATAATGGAAGAGTATAATTTCATTTCGTATTTAAAAGAAATGTACGAGAGAAATGTAACATTCAGATTTATAAGCGACTCTGTTCGAAAACTTCATAACGAGTGTATTGTAATTTTGTTGTAGTGCGAGGTTATTGCGATCGGCTATTTTAAATCCTTTCGAATGATCGATAATGCTCATTGCCTGGACCAATCGAATAATAACTTAACTCAAGTGCATTAATTTGTAATTTTGTGATGTTTCCTCTTCGTCGTAATAACTTACGATCATATCACAAAACTGGGGTTAGAAATTTATTTTTATTGACGAAAGCAAACTCATTCTACAGGATATCCCAAAATTGTGGTATTCCCGGGAAATGAAGGGTCTCCGAGCTTATTTGAAGTAACTTTTTCCTTAGCGAAAATACTTTTTCCTTATTAACGAAAAACACTGACCAATGAGTGGCGAGCTCGATTGACGCGAGGCGGCCGAGCCAATGAGCGGAACCGGGCTTCGTCCGTTCGTTGGCTCGACCGCTTCGCGTCAGCCGAGCTCGCCTCTGATTGGTCAGTGCTTTTCGTTAATAACTCGTTAACAGTGCCTCGGAGAAAATTTTTGTAAAGGAAAAAGTTGCTTGGAATGACCTCAGGAATCTCTAATTTCCCGAAGGCACCATAATTTTGGGACACTCTGTATAGTATACACACTGTAGCCACCCAAAAGCCTACCATGGGGTAGAACCAACACCTAAAATATTGAAATCAACGATTTCAATCTAAAACGTTAACGATCGCGTGCTACTGGTACATAACCAATAAAATAATACATCGAGACTTCAAAATTTCTACATTCATAGAAGGAATTACGAACATCTGAACGAACGTTCGACCCAGCACACCAATCCACTAATTTTACAGGAAATATCATTGCAAAAATATGTATCAATTTCGAAGAACCATCTTTGATATTCGTCATGGTAATTTCAGATAGCTTCATTTTCTTGCTTTCAAATGACAAGAATGAAAATTCTAATATGGTGCTATCGTTTTCTGTTAGTGTAACTAATAAATTACGTTTGTGCACATTCGTAGACGACAGTTTCCGCACAGCAGAGCGAAAAAATAACACTAGTGGAAGCGGTATAACGAGAACATCGAACACCAAAATGTTGTTCAATGTTTAAAAAGCGGCCGTTTAACCGCACTCTGGTAGGTTCAGTGTCAATACACCTTATAGAGTGTACCGTTTTAGGTGCACACGTCATGGTAATGGCACCCCGTTAAATGCAGCTCGCCAGGGGAGGGGGCGGATGTCCAAGCGCGTAGATAGTTAAAGATAGTCCGCAATATTTTTCTTTGCGAGCGTACTGCGCCTGGTAGAGGAGAAGGCTCGACGGTTCTGCCACTTGAAAATACAAGCGCGCGAGCACCATAAATCGGCGAGTCGCTGATATACGGTAACCTGCTAAATCCATAGTATCGAGTAATTGACTGGCCACTCTCGAGCCCAGGCCAAGCGTGCAAGAAATATTCGAGCTAAATTCGGTGCGCCGCGTGCCGTGGAGGCCGGCAGCTGCCTGGGATACTTCTTCCGGCATCCTCGGCTCACCTAGGCGATAGGAGAGACGAGGCGGAAGGAAGGAAGGAAGGAAGGTGGGCGAGCCAGCGGCCAGGTAGGCACAGCAGCTGGCTAACTGCAGATTCGTTTCGATATTCGACACGTGCACGGAGAGCCGCGCGCGTCCCATGGATTATGCAAGGGAGGATGCAGCTCCGGTCTATGCCCCGCGTCCACGTACTTGCGGCGATAAGTTGAATTCCGGAGGTTCTCCGGCCCGGAACCGGAACTAATTTACAAGCGGGCCGATCTGTAGCACTCGAGCCATTAATTGCCATAATCTGATCGCAAGCAATCAATCGTGTCTCAGCGAGGTTTGCCAAGCCCCGAACGCCCACCTATACACTCGGGCTCGTCTTCCTCGACGGATCAATGTGCTACAATTACGCGATTGTGTCTCTCGGCTGCCCCCGCCCCTACCACTTGGCCGCCGCTCATCGCGCGGCATTGTCTCCTTGGTTATTACATTCGTGTTATATGCTTATATATCCAGGCTCCGAATTTCGCCTGTAATTACCTCGATTATCGTCACCTATAGACTAAATACGTGTTACGCGGGCGAACTGTAATTAATTTGTTATCGACTAGTCGACCGGCAGGCTTGTCGGCCAGTCGCGCGACCGACTGGCCTACCATACGCAACGCCGCACCGGTTATTATCAACGTGCCAAATAACAATATCGTCACAGGCGAAGTGTAAGAGTTCGGTTTCGTGTCGGAGTTGATGAAAGTACCGATATCGATGAAGATCGGGGCCCTTATACGGTAAATTCCCTTGAATTGACGCTCATATTGTACACAAAAGTGGACAATTTCTGAAGAGAAGGTACGATTATTCGAGCCTTGTGGCTCGTTTTTATAGTTAGCAATTGTTAACAACTACAAAAACGAGCCGCAAGGGTTGAATAATCGTATCTCTTCTTCCGAAATTGTTCTTTTTTGTGCGCATGTAAGCGACAATTAGGGAAAATTTACTGTATTTTGTGATTTGAATCAACAGAGATTTAAGAACCTGTCACTTTATCGTCTTCACTACCATACTCAATGCAATACGTTTCTAGTAGGCCAATATTCGTGGAAATCATAAAAATTAAATGTAAAATATCTTCGTAAATAATGAGTATTGATGCCACTTCAGTGTTCATTCACTTGACAAGTCGACCTAGTAGAATAATTTATTTAATCGTTAATTTTACTATTTAAGTTCGCATTAAATGAGAACGATCGACAAAAAATATTCAATGTGAAGAGATTAGGGAGAATTTACTGCAATACGATCCTCTAACAACAGCTTGTACACAAAAATGGACAATTTGGGAAGAGAAGGTACGATTATTCCAGTCTTGCATCTCGTTTTTATCGTTGTTGACAATCGGCGACTATAAAAACGAGCCGCGAGGTTTGAGGAGTAATGTCTCATCTTTCCAAATTGTCCATTTTTGCGTATAATCTGAGCGTTAATTAGAGAGAATTTACTGTAGCGCCTTCTGTCTGAACGAAACAGTCAGCTGACGAACTACAGTAATTTCTCCCCAATTCGCGCTCAGATTGCGCACAAAAGTGGATAATTAGGGAAAAAGAGATACGATTATTCGAGCCTTGCGCGTCTCGTTTTTATAATTATTAACAATTGGTAACTATGAAAACGAGACGCAAGGCTCGAATAATCGTATCTCCTCTTTCCAAATTTTCCATTTTTGTGCTGAATCTGAGCGCGAATTAGGGACTGCAAAACAATAAGTTAGTCTTTTAAAAAGTGGTAATTATTATTCGCGTGCTGTATCGTGATACTTAAAATGTTCTTTGTAATTTCTACATGGCTGTGGATACGCTATCGTTACCTTTCCTGTTATACTCTCGTAATTTATGTACGTATTACTATTTTTCATTACCGATATTCACTGAAATAATTAACCTTTTTTAGTTCAATGTAACTTTGAAGTCGCATACTTGTTCATCCTGTGATTTTAATCTAATTGCATTTTTAACTACAATGTGGCGAAAATATTTTGATTGATTGTTTCTCCTTCGTAATCGAGGAGATTATGCCATTATGATTTTTAACTTCTACTTCACACAGCACAATAGATTCAATCTTTAAATCGCGAATTTCTTGTTCAATTATATCTAGAAATTGATATTTGTTGATTTCGAGATACGTAAATCATTCTACATCCATTTACAAAAATTGGCTCATAGAATGCTAGTTCAACAATTGCAGTAATGATTTTGATCGCATGTTTTCTGCCACATATGATATTATACTGAATGCTACAATTTATTTATGCATAATTTATGAATGTAATTAAGTTTTGTATTATTTATGTATAATTTATAAAAGCTGTTCGATTATTCAATAAAAAAGGATCTCGCCATGTGTTATTAGAAGATAACTAGAAGATAACGTTTCCATACCCAAAATTTGCGCACACCTTCTTCAACCTTGTAAAAATGAAAGTTTCACAATTTGATATGCAGTAACTTATTATTTAAAAATTCCTCTAACAACACGTTTGCTAACATGAATAACCAAGTAGAATCTCACTTACGATAAGGATTACCATTCCCAAAATTTTGAAATTCTCCGATCACTATGCTTTTACGTTGCACAGTTTTCGAGACTACCTCGTGGTTGCCAACTTCTTGAACGCGATTTCACCCCTTTAACTTGAGTCCCGAGGAATAACACGTATCCTCTATTTTTGGCTCTCCCACCTGCGAAGTTTCATCAAAATTGGAACGGGACAGTTAACGTTCATTGTTAGAGTTTGTCACTCAAGCGGACGTCTTGCTGTGACGCGTCGTAATGACCACCCATTCCTCTTCAAAACCTAGGTATGTAAGTTACGAAATGTACCAAGGACAAACGGTTGTAATTTCTCACCTTGACCCGCACTCTGGGTTAGTTGCCGTTTCAAATACTCAAAGCGTCACACGGGATCTTTTGACTCGCAATCGAAACGCGAACGAAGTGCATTTCATTCATTGATAGATTTGGACAACAGAAGTTTGTTAGCCCTCGATTATCTGTTTCTACTTGCTGAGAATCTTCGATTTCTTTCTTTGTGTATCGCTGTTGAAATGCAACTATTACTTTACACAGATTTAAGCTTTTAATTTTTACGGTCTTACGCTTTCTGCTTAAAAATTTATAATCCTCTGGTTTTACACATTTTAGTAAACTTCATAACACTGCTCACTGATACACGCGAGTACACTGCACGCTCTTTACATTCCTGATTTTTACATTCTTATAAAGTACATATGCAGTGTAACTTATTTGCATATACATCCATCAATTGCGAAATATGTATTTCTGTAAACTGTGAAATTTCAAATGAAACGCAATTAGCTGATTTAAGCTGTAAATTGAAATCAGACAGTGTTGAATTGTAACATGTTTTATACAGGCTTTCTGAACGATGATTGTTATCAAAATAATATATTAATAATTAATCATTAATACACGAACAGTGTAGCAACAACTCGATAGTAATGCTTTCCAAATAAAGTGATCGCTTCGATATATTTTAATTGCGTACTATGCTTATACATTGTAATCATAAACAATTGATGTTTTAACGACTTCAGTGACCTTTAATACATAGTACATCACTCGTTATCATTCATTATCCGTGTATTGCATCAGAATTTGGAAATTTTTAGGAAGCTAAAAGAACGCAATGAGAAGTCAAATACTCTTTGAAACATGTTATACATTTTTGGACATTTGATATTCGTGTTAATAAGCTTACCTAAATAAAAAAACCTCCAGATTTTTTAATATCCCAATAAACACAATTGCAGGTGTTTGCTTTTTCTACCAAAAATAGAGAAGATTGTAAATATTCCATACAACGATTTCACAAAAGAGAGTATATATTTGTTGTAATAATTATTATAATGGATAACATATGTAAAAGCAATAATATTGTAATGATGTAATTAAATTGCATCGCATCCATTGAACACACAATATTATCTGTTGTAAGGCCATTATATCTATGCATAAGTAACTTCTTAACCAATTCGTTAAATAGAATATAATACCTAACAAAATATTCATAAAATGTGTTGCTGCCTCAGTGCTGCAAACCGTCCAAATGCCAAAACAATGAAGCCTACAAATTCGTTAGCATTAGCAACAACGTTTCGAGAAACTGAACTTGCGTGTTAACTGTCGAAGTGGATAAACGGTAAGCAAGAGCGATGGTAAATAATCGAGGGCAAAAGTTCTACCACGATATCAGAGGTGTCGGACCAGCCAAATCTAATCACCGGGATGAGGTATTGTAAACTCGAACGTGTTAAAATTTACTAACAGCCCAAAATTATTCGATTATATCTGTTTATCGTTTGGTTGCATACTCGCCGTTTTACGCGGCCTTTGCTAGCCGCGGCAATCGAATTAAAATCGACCAGCGGTAGCCGATCGCGTTTCGTTGAACGAACTGTACACCGCGAAAAGTTTAATAATACCGCGACGACGAAGCAACAGATGAAAAACAAAAGCACAGTGAAAAACAAAATCCAACGAAACCGAACACGACGCGGTTTGTCCCAAATAACAAAATACCGATGCGTATAAACGTGAATCGTTCTGATCAATTAATAGCTATCCCGACAGTGCTCCCTAATTATACAAGGCGGATCGCTCAAGTTATTTTAAATAAATTTCACAAGCAAGATTGTTTTATGCGAGAGCTGCATACAGTATTCTTACTACAGCGAAAAGAATCTCCAGAGATCTCTAGAGATGATTCCAAGTAACTTTTTTCCTGTACGAAAATATTGATATTGTTAACGAGTTATTAACGAAAAACACGGACCAATCAGAGAGCGAATACAGCGGACGAATTGCGGCACAGCCAATGACACATCGCGCTAGTCCTAGCGCGGAAACGCGTCAGCCGTACTCGCTCTGCGATTGGTCCGTGTTCTTCGTAAACAAATCGCAACAATGCTCGCGGAGAACAGCTTCTAAAAACACCGTTGCATTATATAGAATTTGTGAAAATTATTGAGAAATTAAATCGATCCTTATTTGACTCCAATCTTTTGCGACCGACAGAGAAAGTGTTGCATAAAAATCTGTAATCTACACACAACGAATAAACACGGTAACAATTAATGATTCGCGGAACATAAGAGGTAAATCAAGATAATTTATTATTGCACCATTGAAATTCCTTTCCTTCCAATAAATACAGCAAAGCTCCATTTATGTGAATCAGGCGAGAGATATCTAATTTACATAACCGGGTTATAAACCTTCATATAATAAGAGTCCGCTGATTATCCCTACTCTTGCTACTTTGCGTTCAAATAACCGTATTTCACGTTCTGGTAAGTAGATTAAATCATACGTCTGTTCACAAAACCGGCGAACGAAAATTTCGTTCGTATAAATGGAGTTCTACCGTAAGCTGTTTAAAAGAAGGCGTTAAAATATGGCGAAGAGGAAATATATTTGCTAACCCTGTAAAATGTACCAAAGGCAAGAATGTAATCCAAGTTAATGTAATTTGTATACGCGTGTACGTAATAATTTGTAAGAAATTTTGTATTTTAATAATTACAATATTTAAAATATTTAAAATATTATAATATTATATTATAATATAATATAGTAATATAAATATAATATATATAATATAATAATATTATAATATTATATTATAATATAATATAGTAATATAAATATAATATATATAATATAATAATATTATAATATTATATTATAATATAATATAGTAATATAAATATAATATATATAATATAATAATATTATAATATTATATTATTAAATATTTAAAAATATTTAAGTACAAATTTTAATCATTACAAATATTAATAATTACAAGAATCAGAATGAGAATTAAGAGTTTTACTTATTAAAAATGTTAAGAAAATGACGTTTTTTTCCCAAAATAGCCATCAACGATAATTCGTTGCTGAGCAGTGTAAGGTTTGAAACAACGTTCTTTCCATTTCAAAATCGAGGTACGATGTTCCTTTGACTAGACGCACAGTTTCCAATGCTAGCACACGGGTACGAGCGAGGCTAATGACGAGTTAAACGATAGGTATGCATGGTGGTTTACTTACAACGTCGATGAGCTGGGAGAGGCGTAGTCCCATTTTGACAGTAAGGCAATCGCTGTTGTTGCCAACAGGGCGGATGAGGCGGTTGTAGTTCGACAGCAGGTCGTCGTAGAGACGCTTCGCTTCCGGATTGGCCGAGGCACCCGGAAACGGGGCAACAAGACAGGAAATGGCCGCCGCCATCGCCAGCAATCCGCCCAGCCTAGACCACCATCGGCACCAGCCTTTCCCACCGTCGTTCGACCAAGCATCCCTAAGCATCGTACGCCTTGTCCACCCCTGGAACCATATATTTCAACGTTAAGCTTCGCCTACACGTCCGGTGTCGATGTCTCGATACCGGTGTTCGATAACAATACCGATCGATACACCAGCAGCCGAGTCATGGTCAGCAGATTTTATCAACTATACGTTCGCACTTATTAACCGGTTAGCTGTGTTTGACGAGTATACTCGTCATGGAGAAGTGGCAGTATTTTGTGTCGTGACGAGTATACTCGTCGTTTGTAAAAAGTAGTGAGCTCCCTTGAAAATAGGGTGTTCTTTTAAATAGTTAGATATGTTTGACGAGTATACTCGTCATGGACAAGTGGCAGTATTTTGTGTCGTGACGAGTATACTCGTCGTTTGTAAAAAGTAGTGAGCTCCCTTGAAAATAGGGTGTTGTTTTAAATAGTTAGATATGTTTGACGAGTACACTCGTCATGGAGAAGTGGCAGTATTTTGTGTCGTGACGAGTATACTCGTCGTTTGTGAAAAGTAGTGAGCTCCCTTGAAAATAGGATGTTCTTTTAAATAGTTAAATATGTTTGACGAGTATACTCGTCATGGAGAAGTGGCAGTATTTTGTGTCGTGACGAGTATACTCGTCGCGCGTAAAAGGTAGCGACCATTGACTATTTAAATTGTAATTTTAGTGAAAATAAAAACATATTCTTAAATTTCAAGATGTTTGGAATATTTTGAGGCCAATCCTACGCGAAGATGTTTACATTGTTATAAAAATAAGATTAGAAGAGAATCACGATATTCGCGTCCAACGTGCAAAGAAGTGTCATTATGTGTTGTTCCTTGCTATATCGATTTCCACTCTACAGCAGCAATTTGAATGTTTAACTTTCATAAGTATTTGATTTTCACTGCGTTTTCGTTCATTATGTATGTAGTATATGTTAATGTCAATCGAATAAGTAAATATTTACTTAATTGCTAATTTACTTAATTACTTACTTTATTACTAATATTAGTAATAAAACTGTTAATTTTGTAAAATAAAACCGTCTTTTCGATCCAATATTTTATTTACACTTCGTGTTTGACGAGTATACTCGTCATCGCTTGATTCTCACGACACATATAGGTGTGCGCTTTGAAAAGAAGGCGCCATCTCTAACTGCTTAATTATCATTGGATCGTGGATTTTATGCGTTTACGACGTATATCAACAGGCACAATAGAAAACGACAACTCATTAACCCTTTGTCATTTCGTTCCTTTAAGTGGAAATAAAATCTTGTTCTCTCGTCGTCAATGTTTAAACATTCGAGTAAACGTAGGCTCATGATAAATAAAAATTTTCTTTTTCGTCGAAGAAATTATTGCAATCGAAAAAGTTCTAACCATAGCAACAAGAAGGTATTAAAACCAAAGCAAAGATATATTTCAATGCAGCTACTGTCGGGAAGGTCTATTTCGATGCACAGTTACGAATTTATTTGTGGCAAACCTAATAAGTAGACTATGGATTTTGTGTATTTATAACAAAAGTGGTTGAATCCAATACAGGATAGTGAAGATCTCGGATGAATTTGCGCATAGTGTTACATAATTTTCAATTTATTGAACTATTAAGGGAGGAAATACAGTTTTATTTAACTCCTCTTTTGTGCAGTCGAGACACAAAATTTCTATATTTGTATGAAGATCCGCAGACCATTAATAAACAATTGACAATTGTCATTAGCCATGACAATGGCTAAATCCATCATTTTCTTAAAAACCCCACCAGTTTATAATAAATCGTAAATTTTATAAATGATGTAAAAGGTGATAACTGTGAAAGATATCTAAAAATCCTTAAAATATATTCTAACCGAAAATGATGATGTGAGAGATATTTTAAATTTCATCCCCTCTCTCTCTCTCTCTCTCTCTCTCTCTCTCTCTCTTCTTGTGTATGATTGCAATCTATAAAAACTAATTATACGATATATTACTGCTGAAGTATATAATTTGCTACTTTATGAAATAGAAGCTTGAGATTCGCCGGTTGAAAATAAAATCCAAAATAAAACACATAAATTTGAATGTCTTTTTATTAACACATAACTCATTTATGTTTAACGTCGGTATAAGATTACTACAAAATTGATCTATATATTTCTCAAGTTATATGTCTGTATCGATTTATTCAATACTTTATACTGTGCAATAGCGTTATTTATATATAATAATAATAATGATAATAATAATAATAATAATAACAATGTATATAATAACTAACAAAAGTACGTAATAACATAAACATTCTATGCATTAACGACCAATACAATAGTTACTGGAACCTTATAGGCGTCAAGCTGAACATAGTCAACTTCCCTTTGTGCATCGAAACACAATAATGGCTTGGTAAATAAATAAGTAAACAGCAGCAACATAAATATAGCATTTAAATTAACAGAATCGAAGGTTTATGAAAATATTTGTTCTTCTTATGTCAGAGCTATCGTCACATCGACGCGTCTGCAATAATGAACGTCCTGTGAGATGTATCTTTCACAAAAACCAGTCGAAACTGTGCAGCTTTCTCGTCTCGGTAACATCGTTCGAAAAGTTCGTCGGAGAAAGAACTTGTAAAATCATTGATTATTCCAGAGCAGTCACGTCGCCGGTTTCAAAGACAGTTTGAATGCCGCGTCTGATCACTGACTGTTCTGTTCCACTAGCGACCTATTTCAGCGCGAGACACCCGGTACGTGCTGCGGGAGACACGAGCTTGTCGACATCTCATAATGCTTTGACGTCAACTTTTCAAGCGAATCATGGTACATAGTAAGGCGTAAGTTGGTTGCCAGACCAAGTCATTTACTAGTCGTGGAGAAGAGTGTAACCGGCCATAAAGGAGGGCTTCAACGGCATTGTTGTGTCGCTGAAAGGAAAAGGGGGCCGGGGCAAGGGGGCAAGGGAACCTCTTGAAGAACTTTTATCGCTTCGTTGCTGACCTACCTGCGGCCATTATCAGTGCACCTGTACGCCTGAAAAAGCTACTTTCCCGCATTAATCGGTGATTTGCGTTCCCCGACGTGCCTCGCCGCGCCGCGCCGCGCCGGTCGTTCCACGATTCTGATTTCAAATTACTGCGATCGCTAATTCGCCCCTTCCCTCTTCCTCTCGCTTGATCACCAATCGCGATAACTTTATTTTCAAGCCGCGATCGATATCGAGAGGTATCCGCCGTTTCTGGTCGCGCGACAAAGGCTCGGCAATCTTAAAAAAAAGTTTTAAAAAGTCATTCTCCAAGCGTAAAAAAAGCCGCGCGCACATGGACATACGCATAAAAGAAAATCGACGCGTTCCAGTTTAGTTTGAAAAGTATCGACCGTTTAAAAATACCCGGGAGTCTTTTTATTAGCGGGAACGGCGGATAATAAAATGGCCGCGTTTCCTTTTAATTTCATTCATCCGCTTCCCCGTCCACGGTTAATCGACGAATTACACGAAAACTTGTATTCATTATTGATATGTAAATAAAATTTATGCATCCCGTGCTGGGATGCGGCATGAATATTCGCGGAATACGGACGGCATCATTGATACAGACCCATAAAATTGCAATCGGCGCCGTTGAAATTGCACATCCGCGAGGACCGTTTGCTCGCATTATTTGCAATTTTATGGGTGGCCGTATCGATCGGTTTACCAGGAATTTGTTACGGTGCGGCCTCGCGCAATCTACCGGCTCGCGAAATTATAGGCAAGGCAAATGACCCCTACATTGAGCATCGCGAAGCGTAATTTTTCTGTAACTAGTGCAATAATCGTCTCGATTCCAAGAGCGAATTCACACGTCTGGTTCGATGGTTATTCGCAAAGTATATGTTCTTTATTAATTAAGAAAACTGTTCAAATATCTCTGCTATATACCGCAAACAAATAGAGGTGTAAGTTGATCAAGTTTCTAGAAAATTTGGTATAATGGTTTTATGAAATTTTAACATTGTACACAATTCCTGGCCATATTAATAAAACCACTGGTCTACATTGGTCTAATCAATACTAATTTTCTGAAGCATTATCGTTATTTTTTGTTATCAAAACGTTCTTTTTATTACCATGGCAAGGCAATAGTTGTTTGTGCACTGGCAACACTGAAAAACTAGTCGTCGTGTCATTAGATGTAACGATCGTGTTCTTTGACGCGTATTTAACTGAACTTATAGAAAGATACTGCATAAATAATTTACCGTTAATTTTCCGTTAATGAGGTCATTGATTGTTGCAGAGGGAAAACAAGAATAATGAAACATTGATTTAAAATGTTTTCAGCATATGATCAAAAAACATGTTGTTATTTGAATACTGTGTTTAACATGAACCTACTATTTTGTACTAATTCTGGCTCGAACATATACATAGAGAAACAAAGCGTTTTTGCTATTATCACGTGGTCACATCAATGTGACCTGGGATTTTAGGCGCTGTTCAAAGTGTCGTGGTTTCAGCTGACAAATATAACAACCAACAAATTATGATTCAATTAAAAATTAAAGCGACCTCACTATTGGTTTTCCATTCCAAATTATATTCGCCTTCCTGCACTCCGAATTAATACTTTCGTAGATTGCATTCGTCTTTTTACGCACCAAATTAATCCTTTCGTAGATTATATTCATCCTTTTGCAAGTGAAATTCATATTAAATTAAAAAATAAAATAACATTTCGTTTTAAGAAAGTTAAATAAATAAATAAATTCATATTCACTTTAAGAATTGAATAACAGACGACCAATTTTTATTTGTGATAGGGTTAATTTTATTTGCAAAACGATGAATTTAGATTGCAAAATAATGAATCAAATTTGGAAACGGGTTCATTTGATATGCGAAAAGGTGGATATGATTTGCAGATGTTTTAATTTTAAGTAGAAAAAGATGAATGGCATATGATATGTGGAAGGTTTAATTTGCAGTGCGAAAATGCGATTGTGACCTACAAAAGGATTAAGCGCAACACTTGTATACATGTTTATGCAGACATATCGGTTATGCGACATCGAATAGAATATGTAACGACATTGGAGAAAGCGTTGAATCGCAGCGAAACTTTGGCACAAAAGTTGGCCGAATCGAAGAGAATTACGAGCGACCGCGTTTCGATCGAGCTAGTCTTAATGCAGCGATCTGCATACCGCGACTTAGCATCCGTCGAACCTTTACGAGTCGCGGACCGTTACAACCCGTTCGCGCATAAGAATTTGACTTGTGATCGGCACGACGTCCTCGTAAAGAGTAACGGTATTTCCTGATATGCACCCCGAAAAGAAGTAACCGTCGATTTTCTTGGCGATTCTCCGATTACGGTTTGCATCCGAAAGTCTGCGAGACAAATTTCCACCATTGCAACATACCTTCGGACTTATAACAAGCAATAGACATTCATTTCATTTAATTACTTTGAAAACGATTACATTAACTCAAAATTTTTGTCTGTTTTCAAATCAATTTTTTCACACATTACAGATGGAATTAGACATAGAATTTATATATATATATAAAATTAATGTCTATTGCTTATTTATATATATATAAGCAATTATTTAGATAACCACTGTTTAAATATATTTATAATATAATTTTAATATAATTATAATATAATTATAATAATAATATAATATAATTATAATATAATTATAATAATAATATAATATAATTATAATATAATTATAATAATAATATAATATAATTATAATATATAATATTATATATTATATATTATAATATATAATTATAATATATATATAATTAATGTCTATTGCTTATTTATATATATATATATAAATTCTATATCTAATCTTTATATCTATATCTATATATAAATTCCATATCTAATTCCATCTGTAATTTGTGAAAAAATCGATTTGTAAACAGACGGAAATTTTGAATTAATGTGCTCGATTTTAAAGTAATTAAATATATTTAAACAGTGATTATCTAAACGAATTTCGAGAATAACAGTATGTATATGAATGACAATTGAATGAAACCGTAACTATTGAAACATGAAATCTTTTCACAGTTGCGAACACTCCATTGCTGTAACCCAAAACTTTTATGAAAAATATCAGCAACAGAACATGTTTACTATTTGAATTAAAGATATTGATCGTGCAGTATGCTTTTATATCCGAACAAAACAATACGCAATATCCACGCCAAAAAGGTCAATAAGTACAATTTCACATTGAATCCGAAGATTATTCTGAAAATCATTGTGTTGAAATTCATGGGCATCATAATACCGAACTGTAACTGTTGTTCGAGTTTCACGCGAATCAAAGGCGATAATACGTAAATTACCAAATCAAAAAACAACGACTGCGACGAATAAAATAAATCCGCTTATCGACAATGGTTATCGACGAGCAACAAGATTTTTCAGTTACTTGTTATTATCACATTGTTGATAAAAAAACGTAATTATATTTCTGTAAGTAGACCACGGATCTTTATGCATAATAAAAATTGTCGTTATATATTAACAATATCGTTAAATTTTTCTAGTATCTTCGCAGTTCTATATTCTAGCTATTCCATTTTTGTCATAAAATCTTTTGGCCACGAGCTTTTTTCATTTGTTGTTGTAACAGTTGCGGACATCGGTTAAAAATTTGCATTGTCCAGCGAGAACGAATTTTTCTCCCGAAAACATTGAAACGGGTTTGCAGATTGATATTGAGCGGAGAATAATCTACGAGGGGCTCTCTATTGAAAGTTAAAAGTCCGAGAGACCGGACCGTTAACGCTCGATGAACAGTGTCATGTGACAAATCTTCGGTTGAATACACACACACACGCACACACAGGACCGCACGTGGCGTCGAATTCTCTCGTTACCGCTTCGAAATCCCGATACATGGCAAGATTGATGGATCGTAGTCGCTGGTCACGGCCCATTATTGGTTCCGTTACATGAACTTTCTCAAGCCGCAGTTGATCGGCGTTGGACAAACTGCTGCGGATCGGCTCGCGGTATCGTTTCACCGAGTGGATCGTCTGACAGCACAGAGTGTCTTTGGTCAAGTTCATTTCCCCTTCCTGCCCAGGACGTTTACTTTGGTCGGCGGGGCATTCGCAGAACAGATTGCTTGTTAAACAATAAATCTGTCCGTTCGCTGCGGGCCGAGCAAAACCTCGGGGAAAGTTCCGCGGTAGAAAATGAGTCAAACTTGTCCGAGAACTCGCCGCGTTCCTGGCGTTACAATTAATCCTTTATAGCGTAGTATCACGTTCGAAATTGTTTCTTGCCTTTGCATTCATCGTCTGCCGAACTTTCTGAGCAAGACATTCGAATGCACAGATAAAGTAAGCATTAGCCGAAATCCGGAGGCGGTCTGCCAGTCCACGGGAATACAGTAAATTCTCTTTAACTATCATACAACATGTAAACAGAAATGGTAATTTGAGAAGAGGAGACACGATTATTTGAGCCTCGAGGCTCGTTTTTATATCTGTTTTTGAACGATTTTAGTAAACAAACGTTAACGTTGCGCGTACCAGAAGAAACAAGTGCCGCTCTGAACTATGCCGTATTAATTATATCCCGAATATTATCTATCCGCGAATATATATTTTCAATAACGAAACACGTTAAAATGGTGGTTCATCGTTATTTTAACAAGAACAGACCCGAATAAAACAGACATCGACGTTTCAAAAATAAACGATTGGTAGTAATAACGAAAACGTAAAAATTTGTCCACTTTTAACTAATATCGCGGCACGACGCGGCAATGTTTTAACTTCAATTACTCAGAAACCCGGACTGTTCCCGTGTACTTCTGTAAGAAAATATTGCAATTTTAAAACCGCTGGGGTTAATAACACTTTCAGTAGAGGTAGAACTTCAAAGAGTAATTGGACCTTTTAAATCTTTTCGCACAGATTTACAAGTCCGAAGTTTCTGGTTCGATCAAAGTTCTCATTCCTTTCCACTTTACACAATTCATACGTGAGTTACTATTCTCCTGGAAATAACAAGTAAATTAATTCTTTGCACTCGAAGCTATTTTAACTGTAAATCTAAAATAATTTGTCTGATTTATAGTATTATATTTTCATTTTATATGGCAAAGCGCATTTTATGCATGCGAAATTGAGTCTTGCGACTTACACAACGGTTACACTTTTAAGAATTTTAAAAAAATCTAAATTTTGTTAATGTAATAATTATCTTAGAACGTGATACAACAAATTTCAATGATGCCTCAGAGTCACCACTCGAGTGCAAAGGGTTAATACAGTAATTTCTCCCTAATTCGCGCACAGATTGCGCACAGAAATTTGGGAAGAGGAGATACGATTATTCCCAAATTGTTCATTTCTGCGTACATGTTTCACTGTACATATGTTTTCTAAATATCTGTTCACGCCTGTATAAATAAATTCCATCTTCGTTAGTCGGCGAATGAAAAAATAACCTTGCCATTTTAGAAGACAAAAGTAAATTTTATTCAGTGTCACTGTCGCTACTATGATGTAAAACAATCAACATCTTCTTTTTAAGTGTCACAAACTCATCATCTCCGTCGCTTGAAATATTTGGCAGTCCGACTTCATTTTCATCGTTGGTGCAAAATTTTTTCAATAACTTTTTCTCGACATTTTCTTTTACTAAGTTTTCATTTCGTTGATATTGCCTGCAACATTTCATTAAATTTCGACGAAATTTGCAGGCTCGTTTAATGTTTAAGGCAATGTCTATAATAGCATTTTCCAATTTTTTGACTAGTTCAGGAGCTTTCCAAAGATTTACTGACTATGTAAATTCAGATCGTATATAAAAATAGACTACGTAAATAGTGTTATAATTTACCGCGTAAACAAGTGCCGCGTAAATTGGGTGATGCGTATATTTCGTTTACAAGAAACAACTTTTTTTCGGTCCGAAATTGTTCGTAGACTCTAGATTCGCAAACCCTGCGCTTAATTCTCCTATTGTATGAAACAGCTCTGAATATATGGCTGCCGGACTGATATCAACCGTGGCCATTTTCCCTAGAGATTGACAGGGGAGTACAAAGCTCGCAAAGTATAGTCGAGTTGGGATCGACAACGGTAGGGAACAAGCGACGACGGAGGCATTCCGAGAAGAAAATGCACCGAAAGGGATTCAAGGAAAAGCTGGGGATGTAAGGAATTCCAGCGTAATTAACTCGGTGGTCGGAGGCCGGAGGAACGTGGGGGAAGCGGGAGGGGTTGATAATGACCACAGGGTCGGCTTATCTATGGTCGGTCGACCCAACACAGTCCAGATAAGGAGTCCTCCGAGGTCTTTGACCGAGTTTGCCCGTCTTGGCCCAGCGCCATTTTTCATTTGCTAATACGGAAAAATAGTCTATCGGACAGCGGACCGATAAAAATTGCTGGTAATCGCCGATGGAACTGCGAAGAAAGGAAATCTCCCTGACATTTATGTTGAATTTTATAAATGATTTCGCCGCACGTTTTGTTCGTTATCGGGTGCGAACCATTTACGCAAGTGCCTGTCCAGATATCGGGATCGGCGAGTAAACATGCGACAGTACCGTTCATTTCATGTCGGCAAAAATCAAACAAGGTCGTCGTCTTTTAGGTTTTCAGTCATTCATTGTTGGTTGATCCTTATATTCCTAGAAGTTTGAAATGCATACTTTACTCTATCATAAAATCTACGCATTTCATACTTAATGATTGACCTAATTAACAGAAATGTATGTATCTAATTTTTTTTGTTTAATATGTTATTTCTACTAGGTTTAAGTAAAGTTATTCCTAAATTATCATAATATTAGATTATTATTTTCATTTTACTACATTATTGTTTTTGCCAAAGATAATATATTTCTTCTTTCAAAAAAAAAATATAAATAATATAATATATAATATATACAATATAATATAATATATATATTATTATATACATATATGTATGTATGTGTGTGTGTGTGTGTGTGTATTTCTGTTAATCCGAAGTCAACTAACGTTGACCTAATATAACTTACACTGCTTAAGTTTGTAGAACCATAAAGAGCACATTGGTTCCGATGCAATGTTTTTAGTATTACTTTACTATTCACGATAATAAAAAGCATTTAAAACACTTAGAACAAATCAGTAAAGTCTCCCTAATTCATGCTCAGATTGTACACAAAAATGAACAATTTGAGAAGAAGAGAGATACGATTATTACAGTTTTATTACAGTTACCGATAACAACTATAAAAGCAAGCCGCAAGGCTCGCATCTCCTTTTCCCAAATTGTCCATTTCTATGCACAGTCTGAGCGTCAATTAGAGAGAATTTACCGTACCTCGTACCAACTACAGAAAAATAAGATGAAGACGATATTTAAATCTTCGTGTTACAAGGAGAATGTTCAAACAATTTATATATTATTACTCGTACAACTGAATGGGTTCATAGGAGAACGGTGTACGTTACATTCAATAGATACAATATTAACACGTTGAATGCCACGTCACCCATATCTGGGTCACCCATGTCTGATATTATAGCATTTTATTACTTACGATGGAATTCGTTAAAACATTGTAAACATAATTGGGGTGACTCTGGACACTCAGGACAATACGTTATAGTCTTTTGTAAATTTTTTTGGCTTCGTGGCGCCGGGAGAAACTCTACCGATTCACGCTGGGCGTTCAACGTGTTAATACGTTCAATATGTTGTCGCATAAAATTTATAACAGCTGCTATAACTATACACCGCTGCAATGAAACTACTGTTGAAAATGGATAATAGTCAATACGTTGCATCGGCTGCTGCTTTAATTGTTACATCGATTATCGTCGCGCAGCCCTGCAAATAAATCGGAAACGTAACTTCGTTTACACATCCATTTAATCATCTTCAGCCCCGACGAGTGAGCCGTTTATTTTGAAAGTGGCATAAGTCACTTTGTTTTTAAGTCGATATATGTAAGGGTTTGCGTTTTAACACGTTTAACCCTTAAATGCACCGTGTTGCCATTTGGCAACATACAGAAGAATATTTTGTTTTGTAGCCGATTGGCTATATACGATAATTTTGTAATAAAAAACTATTTTCCTAAAGATATAATTTTTTTCTTCGCTTTTTTCCCTTAATACACACTCATTTTTTAAATGAAGTTTGATAAGTAGAAATTGGAAACAAAAAGTCATGCATTTAAGGGTTAAAAATATGGATGCTAACTTTCGAGAAGATTTACTTGTATTTGTTGTCTCAGGATACTGATATTTTTCTCAGTATAAATAATTTCGTATAAACATAAAAAAATCACCACTTTTCATTACGGTAAAGAGACTTATGCCACTTTCGAAATAAACGGCTCAAGTATGAAAAGAATCTACCACAGATGAAAAATAGCCCGATGGTGTCTACGGTTCAAGATTCAATCGTTCCTCAGCTAATTTTCGTTCTAATTCGATTCGCAACGTTCCCTGAAAAGACGGCCGGAGTACTGCTCGCGTTCGTATCCCATAAAAATAAATAGCCGCTTTTCAAGTTATAACAGCTCCATGTCGGACTTGATACGCGGGCTGAATAGCGAGCTCCGCGAAACGTTGAAAATTGGAGGTTGCCGGGAACGCGGAATAATAGCCGGCAACAACTCGCCGGCCGCTTTATTAAATTTATGGAAAGTTCGCGCACATTTATTGAAAGGACCGGCGTGAATACGCGTCGTGATCGTTCAGTGTCCCGATGCAACTCCCGGCCGCTGCAACTGGGCTAATCGAATCTCGCGTCGCGTACACCCACTAACTAAGCTTTTATACGCGCGTTTGGATAGCGCGTTAATTGGGCCGTGGGCTACGTCTCTCGTTCGCCAGATGCGGCGCGACCGATCGATCTAAGAACCAGGGGAAGAATTAAGTCTCGCGTTGCTCCAGGTGTTGTGGATACGTACAATCCTGAAGGTAATATTTGCACGGATGACGTGCGACTTCAGCTGGAACCCAATGTCGAAGGTGTGCGATAGATGAACTAGAATGACCAATGGAGTCCTTTATACATGGTGCGTATATTTTTAAAAACGACGACAAATTGTTGGTAACAAGATGTAAGAAAACTGTAGAGGAGCCCGGCGCTAAAAGCTCCGGGGATAAGTTGATCCTATGGTAATATATTTCAGACAAAAAAGAATCGCGTCATGCTTTCAATTGTTTTGAAAGCGTGGACCGATCGCGCCACGCCGTTAATAATTTTAGTAGCGTCCGCGACAGCGAATTTTGTAGTTTTATACAAGGTAGTAGTCAAATACCAGCTGAGTAAATATTTTGCAGTCACTATTTCTTCGTCTAATTCAATTATTTAATATCAGTATCGCCTATTGTTCTGTTATAAATCAAATAACATTTAAGAACATAATTTGAATATATAAACAAAATATTTGTATACATTTCCATAACAGAATAAAGAACTGTAACTATAAAATATTTTAATCTGTATATTCAATTACTTTCGTTGAGTCAAATATCGTGGAGTCTCTTTGAAATATTTTTCAAATCTGTTACTTTTTTATTGGAAACATTCGCGGGTGTTGTTCAAATAACGAAGATATTTCGGATGGATAAAAGTTTTGGGACACGTTGCAGTGCCTATGATCTGTTAGCTCCACGATACGACCATTTGGAAATACAATCGAGGAACAAGTATAAAAGGCTTTACAAAAGCTCGCTATCTAAAAGAAAATAACCACGTAAAAAATAATTAATGAAAATTATTCAATGTTGCAACGTTCAGAAAGGAATGCTCATTTGCAAGAAAGCGTCACTGTGGACGTTCGTATAAATAAATTGTGTACCTCGTGCATTTATGACGGAAGTTCATCGATATGAAATTGCAACAAACTTATAACACAGATTAAGTATTTCACTAGGAAAACATCTCCCCAAAAGATTGAACTCTTGCATGATTGCAAACACAATGTACTAATAATAATCGCGTAGATTTCAAAACCTCTGGTCACATCTATGATTCCACGCACGCTAAAACAAAACTTCGATTTACGTACAGTGACTTGTATTAATATTCGGACACAATATTGTTAGAAGAATTATTGCTCTTTTTTATTGTTTATGATAGTATTACTGAATCAATTGTTTTCTCATATAATGAAGCACATCTTAATGTAAGTAGATACATAAATTTTCTTTATTTATTGCACATGTTCTTTTGTATAATAAGCGATAAACAAGATTGTGACAAAATTTAAAGTCGCAAAAATATTTGGACAGTGAATGAATTACACTAATTTTATATAAAATGAAAATCCTTTTAATCATGTTATCGTAATATTAATGTTTTGTCAGTTGACCTTTTTGTTTTATTACTTCATGTAATCGCTTGGGCATGTTACAGATGATTTTATTGAAATAATCCGGCGAAATCGGTTTCCATTCGTCTAGCAAACGTTGCTTTATCTCTGTTGTTGTCTTTGTGGATGTTGTATGAATTTTGCAGTCCAATTGATCCCATAAATTTTCAATTGGATTTAAATCAGGCGATTGAGGAGGAGAATGCAGTACTTTTGGACAATTGTATAATAAAACAATTCTGGCCCTGTGGTTAGGATCATTGTCCTGATAAAACTTAAAACTGTACATATACCCATATTTATAGCACTTGTAATTAAATTTAAAAAAAAATGTCCAAATACTTCATTTTGTCCATAATACCATCGATAAAAACTAGTTCACCTATACCTACGGACGAGATACAACCCCACACTATTACATTCCTACCACCGTGTTCCACTGTCGGTCTTATTTTAAGAAGTGCTTTATTATATGAGAAAACAATTGATTCGATAATACTATCATAAACAATAAAAAGAAGCAATAATTCTTGTAACAATATCGTGTCCGAATATTAATGCGAGCCACTGTATGTGTAACAGTAACCGCAAACGCAAACATAGTGATACGTGAAAAGCAATTTACGACAAATCGTCTGCGACAGCAATGAAAACGTCTACAATTCCGGTGGTCCGAAAGCAGAAAAATCCAAAGCATTCTTAATCCGAAGGCGCGCGCGGCTATCGTCGTAGCTGGGCAAAATAAAAAGGCAAGACGAAACGAAAGAGCGACGGCGCTCGAGAGCCAAAATTGCAATTTTTGGAGTTCGTCCAAATCGTTTCGGATTGTGTTTTCGAGCCATAAAGCTGGAGGAAAACGCGACGGAAAAGAGTCGAGAGTAGAGAGACCCCATAAAACAGAGAAGATTGATCGCCTTAGAGCCCGCGAGCTTCTAATTGGACGGTGGAACTCGGAGCGAGGAGCACGCGGGGGCCAAATACCCTTTCTGAACCGCGGTACACCCTCCGTCGCCGTTTCTCCGAGCGGGGTAATTAAAACGACGCCGAGCAGCGGGACAAACAGCAACGGTTATGAACCGCTCGACAATAGAATCAAACGTGTGCTTGCTTGTTGGTTTTTGACCATTTCGTAGCACCGGATACGCGGCTCGCGGCCGACTGACGCGGCTTAATACAGAGAACCGGCTAGATTTACGAGAACGGTTCTCCCTGGAGTTTCATAGGTTATGGATCGTGTACCGCTTGACGCGTGACAACGTAGGAGGATTGGAGATTGCAAGGACCGAAACGGTGGAACGAACGGCGGATTGGACAGGATGGGACGGGGCTGGATGCGATGGCATAGGATCCGATGAGACGAGGGGGCGCGTGGGACGAGGGGGCAGGCTGTGGGAGGCAAGTGCACGAGCCGGAGGAGGCAGCCGGAGGAGGGGACCGCTGTCGATGGAAAAAATCAATTGTTTCCTGCATCCATCTCTTGCGAATCTTGGGCCGCGCGACGTTTCAGATGAATCGGGAGAGGATGAATTGCTGTAGCCGGCCGTACATAGATTCTGTCCCCGGGACAGGGGAACGCCGACCGATCGACCGATCGACCGACCCCGTTCACGATCGATGATGCTTCTCTGTCTCGTCGATGGCTGCGACGAAAGTGGCAAGGATTCCGGCTCGGAATTACACGAGGAAAAAATATGACCGATGTCTGGCGACACTGTCGCGAATTAATCGCCGAGGCAAAAAGGAACATCCGGCTGACAGGCAAATAGTCTCCTTTTCATTCTCGCTTCATTCCGCTGCCCCCGATAAATTGTAAACGAATTCCCGGTCGGTGATGGACGCGAAAGAAATTTCAGAAAGGGAGCAACCCGGGAAGACGGACGTCAAGGGCTTGACAACAGTCGGCTGACAGTAACGTGGTGAACGTTGTTCTTGCTAAGAGTCGATGGCCGGTGCCACGTGCTTGTATATTTCATGCACGTTGCGCTTATTTTATATGACGTCATTGTTTGCTTTAGATCTTCGCTGCTGCACTTTGTGCGGCCAATTACAAATATAGTAATTTCTCCCCGATTCGCGCTCAGATTGCGCACAAAAATTTGGGAAGAGAAGATACGATTATTCGAGCCTTGCGTCTCGTTTTTATAGTTGTTGACAATCGCCCCCACAGCCATATATTCAGAGCTGTTTCATACAATCGGCGAATTAAGCGCAGGGTCTGCGAATCTAGGGTCTACGAACAATTTCGGACTGAAAAAAAGTTGTTCCTTGCAAACGAAGTACACGCGTCGCCCAATTTACGCGGTACTTCTTTACGAGGTAAATTATAACATTATTTACGTGGTATATTTTTATACGCGATCTGAATTTACATAGTCAGTAAATCTTTGCAAAGCTCCTGAACTAGTCGAAAAATTGGAAAATGCTATTATAGACATTGCCTTAAACATTAAACGAGCCAGCAAATTTCGTCGAAATTTAATGAAATGTTGCAGGCAATATCAGCGAAATAAAAACGTAGTAAAAGCAAATATCGAGAAACAGTTATTCAAAACAGTTTGCACCAACGATGAAAATGAAGTCGGACTGCCAAATATTTCAAGCGACGGAGATGATGAGTTTGTGACACTTAAAAAGAAGATGTTGATTGTTTTACATCATAGTAGCGACAGTGACACCGAATAAAATTTACTTTTGTCTTCTAAAATGGCAAGGTTATTTTTTCATTCGCCGACTAACGAAGATGGAATTTATTTATACAGGCGTGAACAGATATTTAGAAAACATGTGTACAGTGAAACATGTACGCAGAAATGGACAATTTGGGAATAATCGTATCTCCTCTTCCCAAATTTCTGTGCGCAATCTGAGCGCGAATTAGGGAGAAATTACTGTATTGAGGCACCATTGAAATTTGTTATATCACGTTCTAAGATAATTATTACATTAACAAACTTTAGATTTTTTAAAATTCTTAAAAGTGTAACCGTTGTGTAAGTCGCAAGACTCAATTTCGCATGCATAAAATGCGCTTTGCCATATAAAATGAAAATATAATACTATAAATCAGACAAATTATTTTAGATTTACAGTTAAAATAGCTTCGAGTGCAAAGAATTAATTTACTTGTTATTTCCAGGAGAATAGTAACTCACGTATGAATTGTGTAAAGTGGAAAGGAATGAGAACTTTGATCGAACCAGAAACTTCGGACTTGTAAATCTGTGCGAAAAGATTTAAAAGGTCCAATTACTCTTTGAAGTTCTACCTCTACTCAAAGTATTATTAACCCCAGCGGTTTTAAAATTGCAATATTTTCTTACAGAAGTACACGGGAACAGTCCGGGTTTCTGAGTAATTGAAGATAAAACATTGCCGCGTCGTGCCGCGATATTAGTTAAAAGTGGACAAATTTTTACGTTTTCGTTATTACTACCAATCGTTTATTTTTGAAACGTCGATGTTTGTTTTATTCGGGCCTGTTCTTGTTAAAATAACGATGAACCACCATTTTACCGTGTTTCGTTATTGAAATTATATATTCGCGGGTAGATAATATTCGGGATATAATTAACCCCGCATAGTTCAAAGTGGCACTTGTTTCATCTGGTACGCGCAACGTTAACGTTCGTTTACTAAAATCGTTCATGAAACGGATGAAACTAATCTCGTCAAAGGTATTCATGAAGCACCACAGTTTCATAATGATACCAATTTATATTGAAAATCCGCAGTCTAGTCACAAAACTTTGGTATCCAGAAAAAAGTCGGTCGGCATTGTCACTGGTAATTCGGCAAATCCAAAAGGAGATGGACACACGCGGGAACCACTGTTTCATAGTGATCCAGATGAAATCGCGATCAGATTCGACAACGAGTCTGCGAATTGCGCAAGCCCCGCGACCAGCTTTTGAGAAGCGGATCCGTGGAAAGCTGGCAGGGCGCGTCAGCTAACAATCGGAACGGTTTCCGGCGCGGCGTGTCGAGCTTTATTGGATCACGCGAAAACGCTGCGAGCACTCGTTATAAATTGCAACGAACGAACAACGGCCGCGGCGCGGATTAATTCTTCGCCGTACGTGGAATAACGATAGAGCATCGTGTACGATCGGCGGAGCAAAAGACTGCAAACGAGGGCCCGTGACGTACCGGAGATTCGAATTCAACGGTGTGGTCAGGACAACGACCGGTTCACCGAAAGGAATGACAAACGCCGTCCTTTATGGATTATAATTATTCAAATGGCGCGGCTGCTGCTGAACGGCAACATTTTGCCGGGGAAACGGAACGCGTCCCGCATCCATTTGGCCGTCGCGACGCGTCGCAGCATCGCACGGTCGAGCGTTGGAAACGGCGGACCGTTTCACAAATTGCACTCGTGGCGGTCGACTGTTTAGTCCGAATGAGAAACTAACTATCCGTGTAACCGCTGTATTACGACAATGAACACGGTCAATGTTTTATCGTGCGTAAGCATAATACTTTATTATGTGCAGCCCTTTTCAACGGACCCCCGGTTTTGTTTGCGAGCCGCGACACCGTTTCGGATCGAAAGCGACGCGACACCGGCGAATCCTGTTTGCGCCATGGTGCTCTCGCAAATCCGATCGGAACTCAAGCAACCGGAACAAAGAGAATAATAACGATAGAGAGAGAGAGAGCGAGAGAGAGAGAGAGAGAGAGAGGCGAGATGGGATGGGGCTAAACTTTGACGAGTTGGAGAAAAGAGGATGGAAGCTACGAAGAAGAAGGAGAAGACGAAAATACGAGGTGTGTTGAAAAAGTTCCCGGAATTTTCTAATTTCACACGCTATTCGCATCCGAATGAACCCACCTTTGTTCTCATGTACAGTCGGGGACAAATACATACACAGGGTATCCCAAAATTATGGTACTTCCGGAAAATAAGCGATTGCTAAGGTCATTTGAAGTAACTTTTTCCTTAGCGCAAATGCAATAAGCTGTTTTGTTTACGAATTATTAACGAAAAACAGTGACCAATGAGAGGAGAGATCAGCTCAGCCACCTTGCGCCAGCCTAATCATTTGGTTAAATTTTATCAAAGATATTTTTAGCTCTACTCGATTCGTGATTTGTCTTTAACCGGCAAATAAGTCGAACGCAGTTTGGTTAACTTGCGTTCAATTCTGCGACGAAAAATGAAACCAAGTGCTGGGAAGAGTGCGAAATATTGGAGAAGGCATTTGGCAAGTCGTTGAAAGGGTTATTAACAGAAACAGAAAATGAATTTTTACTAAAATGGAACAAGTAAACCAGTTACGACTAGACTGCGGATTTTATGCAATTATGACAAAAATGCGTAGCTGGTACACAAAATTGTTAAGACATGGTATTAATTTTACAACAAATTTTATACTAATAAATAATTTATTTTCTGACAGTATTTATTTCTGTTTCACAATCGCCTCGGGAAAATTTGATTTTCCCTAAATATCCGCGGTCTACTTGCGACTCGTACAACAGTTACCCCTTTAACAGTTTTTTAAACGGGAACTTTACTAATGAAAGATAACGTTGTAACATGTTATAATAATCATCATTCGTGTCTCAGAATGTAAAGGGTCAATAGGGCGTGAAAACTATCGTGTCCGACTGGTGCAGACACAAAGCGAGTCTCAACAGGCTTCGGGTGCCGGTGCAGCGTCGCTGCATACTGCATACTACATACAATAAAACGTTCGAAAGTATACTTGGTCAGCGAATCTCTGTACGCTCCTCGGTAACAGACGTAAAAAATTATCGGTCGATGGTCCTGCGGCTGACAGCGGTGTACGTCGAGAGCTATTATCTCCAGACTCGAACTCGAGTAACGTGGCCGGCTGTGTTTGACGATACAATTTGCGAAACTGTGGCCGGAGCCTTTTGAATTCGGCGAGAGCATCGTCGTTCGGCTCCGTAGAAACGCTTTGCAAGATCGGAACTCGTTGACTCGGCACTCGGAGCCGCGGAACCAGCGACGAGTTAACAACGTTCTCTCGCTCGGCGGGCAGAAATATGGAAGCCGTTTCGAAGTTTTACAGTACGTCCTCGAAAGTACGGATCTTGGTTTCCGGTGGCCGTTGCCACCGCTGCGCTCGGTTAACGAGAGAACCGTAGGAGACGGCGAGACGTAACTCCTCCGATTGAATCGACATCCACCAGAAGCCTTTCGCATTGTAATGCGAAACCGCGATGTACCCCTGTATAAGGAGACGCCTTGAATTAGTTTATCCATATGGATCGAGATTGTCGTCGGCGCGAGCCCATCTCCCGTAGATCACACGGATTGCTTCCCATTGTGTTCTTCGTTCGACGACCCGTGTCCATTCTCTACGGTTCGCATCTGAATAGATTCGCACTCCATCCTTTCGGCCATTCTGTCGGCCCTTCTCGCGCGCCCGCTATTATTGGATTATCCCACACTTGACACGCGAATGCCGTTTTCAACGATCTACCTGCCTCTCGGCCGTCCGGGTTTTTCGTACGACGAGCCGGGAAAACGGCAACGGAACGGCAATGAAACGGCAATGGAACGGCAACCTCCAATCGTAAGTTGTAAGCGCTTCCTTTCTCTGTTCTCCGCAAGTGCATACCGATCGAATTTCAAATCGACTAACGATCGATCTTTCGAGCTCTCGAATTTTCTTAACCAGTTGGCTGTGTTCGACGAGTATACTCGTCGTGGAGAAGCGGTAGTATTTTGTGTCGTGACGAGTATACTCGTCGTTTGTAAAAAGTAGTGATTTCCCATCAAAATAGGGAGTTCCCTTAACCAGTTTAGCTGTGTTTGACGAGTATACTCGTCGTGGAGAAGCGGCAGTATTTTGTGTCGTGACGAGTATACTCGTCGTTTGTAAAAAGTAGTGACCTCCCATCAAAATAGGGAGTTCCCTTAACCAGTTAGCTGTGTTTGACGTATTTTGTGTCTTGACGAATATACTCGTCGTGGAGAAGTGGCAGTATTTTGTGTTTTTACGAGCATACTCGTCATGGGAAAGTGGCAGTATTTTCTGTCATGGCGAGTATATTCGTCATGGAGAAGTGGCAGTATTTTGTGTCGTGACGAGTATACTCGTCGTTTGTAAAAAGTAGTGATCTCCCTTCAAAATAGCGAGTTCCCTTAACCAGTTAGCTGTGTTTGACGTATTTTGTGTCTTGACGAATATACTCGTCGTGGAGAAGTGACAGTATTTTGTGTTTTCACGAGCATACTCGTCATGGGAAAGTGGCAGTATTTTCTGTCATGGCGAGTATATTCGTCATGGAGAAGCGGCAGTATTTTGTGCCGTGACGAGTATACTCGTCGCGCGTAAAAAGTAGTGACCATTGGCTATTTAAATTTTCGTAATTTTAGTGAAAACAAAAACATATTCTGAAAATTCAAAATGTTTGGAATATTTTGAGGCAAATTCTATACTCGAATCCTACATTGTTATAAAAATAAGATTAGAAAAGAATATTACGATATGTTCACATTGGTGTTCGACGTGCAAAATGCCATTATGTATCGTTCCTCGCTTTGCCGAATACCACTCTACAGCAGCAATTTTACTTTTTAACTTGTTTTTATTATTTTTAACTTTAACTTCTCCTGCGTTTTTCGTTTATTATTTGTGTCAAGCGAATAAGTAAATATTAATAATAAAATTGTTAATTTCATAAAATAAAACCGCCTTGTTGATCTAATATTTGAACAACGACACTTGCTCTGTGTTTGACGAGGGAAAAGGATGCGCCGCAACTAACTGGTTAATTACTCGAAATCAACGAACTTTCACGTTCACGAAAACTCTGTACGGCTTGCTAATCCATGCTTTATTCAATAAAGCATGTCAATCAAATTAGAGTGTCGCGTAGTGCTTGACAATTCTACGTACAATACATATAGAAATATTCGACTGAAGCAAATAATATTAAATTTTATTTTATTATAATATTCAGTAATGCAAGCATCACGCGCGACTCGGTGATTGAAAAGCCTATTAAGTATAAATAGAGTAAAATATTAACATCATTGCGTTCCGTGACACCACGCCTTACGAACACCAGATTAAATGGAATCATTGTTACCAGCATTGAATCATTTTATATTTTGCGAACAGGTGCATTAGAGTTAGCTGATCCGTGGTAGCTCTCCCCAAGTACAAAGAGCGAAATTTCAGCTGCACGCAATAATGAGTATTTGTTGAAGCAATCGATAAATCGATCGACCGACGCAGCGAAACAAAAAACGAGACACGAGAGCCACGCTTCGGCTGGCTCTGGACGGGAGTCGCAGGGCGCGACTGGCTCGAATGTTCGCGAAATTTCGCGCGCGTTACGACACGTTATGACGGAGCGTGATGTGTGCGGCTCGGTGTGTTGCGGCGTCGAGATTTAAAGTGTGCGCTGCAACTGACTTCGGGCGATAGGAATCGAAATTCGGTGGAGGCCGGGACAGAGAAAGAGCGAGAGAGAGAGAAAGAGAGGGAGAGAGAGTGAGAGTGGGGCGGAAGGACGAGAGGCTGGCAAGGGTGCGGGGGTGGAGCGAGGCGAGGACGCGAAACGGTCCTTTTACCCGTGTTTATACGCGGGCGCCGCTGAAATATCGGCTTTGCAACTGACGCACAGCAGCGTATTCGGGGGAAGATATTTCAACGGCTCTCAGCGTCTGTACACGCGTACGCCGGGGTGTTCCGACCGCGAATACGCTTTCAGAGGATTTCCTGCGGGCGTTCAATGTATGCTGCAAGTGTCATTTCGCGAGGCAGAAACGAGAGCCTGTTTTCTTGGCTCGGCGAAAGGGGAAACCACTCTCCTCGTCGACCCGTTTCCCCCCATCAGAAGACGTTCCTTCTCGGCGCGATACGCTGCTGCGGGTGCATCTTTTCCGGCGCGGCGGCAAAATCGCGTGCGCGCGCGCGGACGCTTTCGACCGCCGATTGATCGCCGATTTAACGCTCGTGCTGTGGAACGCGCAAATTCGCCGATGCGAATTCGTGAACGCGATGGAAAAAGAAGCGCGAGGAGTCCACCCGCGCCGCGTTTACGCGATCACCGGGCGCACAAGCTTTTCCTAATGAATTTTCCGGAGCAGCGAATCCTTCGAATAACGGAGGTTTGCCTGTCATTTCATGCGGCTGGTCCATCGCCTCATTAACCCAATTAAGCAGCGAGGCTTAATGACACGCGGCTTCTTTCCATTCTCTCTCTCTCTCTCTCTCTCTTTCGCTCTCAGTCCCAGTCTCTAGCCGTTCCGTTTCCAGCGTCCCCTCCCTCTCCCACTCTACCCTTTCCATCCGCCGGTTTTTTTAATACGGCAAATTAGTGAGCGAGCTTGAAAAAGTCCGTTGAACAACCGGCTGTGATCGTACGAGAGCGAGGCCGATTCAAAAGCGACTGTGCGCTTCCTAAGCTTCGCTTCTTTTCGCACGGAGCGATGGAAATTCGCGTCGTTAACGAATCGAGGGCTGGTTTATTCGCGGCGACGGCGGCGGGTTAGTTCGACGTTGCTTTAAATTGTCCGCTTGGCGACATCGGTTTCGCTCTCGCCGAGACGCTCCTCCTCTGTCGCGGATGAAAGCCCGGACCGAGACACGGAGGAAAGACGCGACGCAAAATCTTTCGTGTGAAAGGGCCACCACCGGCAGGAGTCGGCTTCCCGGCGTTTAATTGAAAGGCACTGCCCTCCGTAAAATAGTTGCGTTAAGGGAGAGACCTTTAAATGCCGGATACGGAGCAGGGTTCGTCGCGAATACGTTAGACTCCTTTCGTCGTAGAACCGAGGCACGTATATATCAATGGTGGTGTTGCGACGGCAACACCGAAGGTCGAACGTCCCTGGCCATCCCTTGAGCAATTAAGCGATACCTGCGACAGTAAGAAATGCACCCGAACGAAAATACCCTTCGACCCGACGAACGGACAACACGACTCATAAATTCCATATTTCCCAAAACGGAAAATTTACAACCCGAACTTTCGAACAGTTTCCCACTCCTCATTTCAAGTTCCTTCCGACACACCCATCTCCAATCAAAAACGTTTCATTTCCTCCACCAAAACCCACCATACACCAATCAACAAAAAAACCGAGGTGACAAGCGGAAAGGCACCTAGAACGTTAGACAGAATTGTTAGAACCACCAGAATTGTTAGAACCACCAGAACTGCTAGAACCACCAGAACTGTTAGAACGGCCAGAACTCTAAGAACGCAGATAGAACGCAAATAACGCATCGCTAAGACCATAACTGTACTATATTATTAAAGTGTACATAAAAGCAACCAGCGACTTCGTTAAACGTAATTCCGTTTGGAAACAACGCGCACATACAGGTGGTTCAGGAAGGAAGAAGTCGGCGTCAGAACGTTTCAAGATTGTTGCGAAGATTGGAACCCGTCGATAGCCAAAATTAGAACAAACCTGTGATCATTTTTTGACTATTACAATCATTTCTTGCAGAAATGTTCCGAGGTCGAAATTGAAAAATCGGCAGATCTGAGAATCTTCGCGATTCTTCGAGCCTCGTGGCTCGTTCTTAGAGAAACTCGGGGCAGTCAGCAAAAAAAGGCAGCGGGCAGCATGCCGGTGTTCATTAATAACAAATATTAATAACAATCGTACGATCTTCGTGGGCGATTTTAATGATCACCACTTAAATTGGAATTGCTCGGAAAATAACTTAAATGGAGAAAGATTTCTTAACAGTTTCGATAGAATTAATATATGCGTTTTTTCAGATCGCAAAATCCAGTACGTATGTTCGAATTTATAATAATACAACATCGAATTATGGACTTGATATTCTCGACCACGAACTTGACTGATAAAGTTAATGTTGAAGTGCATGATGAAACCTAGGGTTCTGACCACTACCCAATATTTATAGATATAAATGTAATGAAGTCTGTTCATCGTGAAACATGTTTCATGAAAAATAGCTTAGGGTGATGTGAAATACAGTAATTGAAATACAGATCTGAGAATAACAAGTCACGATTCTTCGAGCCTCGCGGAGCGTTCTTAGAGAAACTCGGGGCAGTCGGCAAAGAAAGGCAACGGTCAGCATGCCGGTGTACATTAATATGATTACGTAGTAATGCTAGAATAAAAACTTTCTTATTTCTAATTTTTTGCCACGATACGAAGGCAATTCGGAGGACACGTGCCACGATTCGACGGTCACGTACATGGTACTTATCACGTACCTTGTAGCACCGCGGTTTTTCTTACCTGACTCACACCCAAACAGACCACTTTGTATTGCCTTCCGGGCATTCGCGTCGCGTGCCGCATCACACGCTTGACCGACTCCGTCGACCCTTACCATCGACGTAGCAAAAAATTACGCAGGCGTAGAACTAGCACAGGGAAACTCACAGCAACCCGAAATTTGGCATTTCTGGGAGAAATGACTGTATTCGGAACTAGTGTACACTGAAGTATATAATAGAATCATACTACACTGTGAACCGAGCTCCGATCAAAAAGTAACATGGACCTTTATTCGAGGTTTCCATTCAATTATCAATTGCATTAAGAAGAAAATGGAACATTATTGAAAAATATCAGCAAACAGGAAGTAAAAAGGATCGAGTAAAAAGGATTATACAGATTTTGTTCAAAAACACAGAAAGATTTGACTCGCCGATAAGGGTGGGAAAAAATCTCTTCGCTGCCATCTTGTGTTTCGTGACAGATATCATTTCGGCAAAAAAAGGCAGTGGCCAACATGCCGGTGTACGTTAATATGAATACGCTTTAAAAGTTGAAAAACGTCATTCGTTTATTTTCATTTCACGTTTCACCAAAATTTTTCAAAAATTGCTTTACTATATCATTTAACATCTCAAAGAAATTCCAGCATTTTGGTTGAATTTCGACAGAGTTAGTCCATTTGAAAAAATAGATTTCTGCTTTCTTCCAGGCTAGAATAAAAATTTTCTTATTTCTAATTTCTTGCCACGATTCGAAGGCAATTCGCAGACCACATGCCACGATTCGAAGGCAATTCGGAGGAAACGTGCTACCATTCGAAGGTAATTCGATGGCCACGTGTCACAATTTGAAGATACTTCAGAGACCACATGCCATGATTCAAAGACAATTCGAAGGCTACGTGCCACTATTTGAAGGCAATTCGGAGGACATATGCCACTATTCAAAGGTAATTCGGAGGCCACGTGCCTTTATTCGAAGGCAATTCGGAAGCCACATGGCACGATTCGACGGTCACGTACTTAGTACTTATCACTTACATGTACCTTGTAGCTCCGCGTTTTTTTTACCTGACTCACACCCAAACAGACCACTTTGTATTGCCTTCCGGGCATTCGCGGCACGTGCCGCATTACACGCTTGACCGACTCCGTCGACCCTTAGCATCGATGTAGCAATAATTCCGGGATAATAATAATTCCGCAATAATCCTAATTCCGATGTGATACTAGTTACATCATTTGTCGACGTCTACTAAACTACACTTCGAGATCAGTTCGTACACCGTCGGTCATCCGGGCAATTACAATTACAAAAAGTTGCGTAGGGAAATTGGATCAAAAGATGCCAACAAGTTATATAGGGAAGATACATTGAGAAGACAAAACTCCACATATATATATATAGTGAAATTCTGTAAAAATATTCAATAAGAATGCAAAACCAGAGAGATCCAAATACCTAAACATCGACATACTGTTTGCAACAAAAAGAATTCCATCGTAGGTATACTAGCCGGCAAATAAAGTGGACGATAATAATGGAAAAAGATTTAAAAAATCTGAAATAGATGAAAACACGAAATATTAGTAATAACTATGTATATATGGCATATGCGAAGCGGTCAGACGCCAATGAATAAAAAACGTGAAGTTGACACGGTGAGCTTCCTGCTTAGAGGACTAAAAAAGAACGAGGTCGAATAAAACTCATTTTCATATCCATACGAAATCTATTTTTCATGCACCACAGTAATTATTTATTTTTATACCTCAAGCATAATTAATTAGAAAAACAGTAAAGATCGTTTAATGCTGAAACCAAAGAAATTGTAATAAACGAATGAAAATGCCATGTCAAACCAGGATTGTGAGAGACGTATAGTCTTAATACAATGAAAATAAATAATAATAGTATGAAATAATATTAATAAATACAGTATTTGTGAGAGACTTTTAGAAAATGAAATACTACCTGTTAAAAGTACAAAACAAAGAGAAGATAACACTTGGTGTATTTATTTGTAATAAATTGTCGAAATTACTTATGGTCATCACTGATAAATCAATTCCCTCAACGTTGAACATTTCAAGTGAAAATTTCCAAACACGAAAATCACGTAGGAGTCGAATCTAACTCCAAATCTTATCTCTAAATTCTAACGAGCATCTAACTCCTCAAATTACAGTTGCCTGTTTATTAGCCTCTGGCGATAGCCTAGTCTCCCGGAACCCTAATCAAACTATCCCAGATTATTCCACAATCAAACGCTGTAACTACGATCTCCTCCTGCAAAAAGAAGGAGAAGCCCACTCTAGAATTCAAGGTCTCCAGATGCACGGCGAAATTGGATGCGACTTTCTATAAAATCTATTGTAAAAATATAGTTTTCTGTAAATAAAATACGGTGGAACCTAATTCGAAGTTACCTCGACGACAAGATGGAGGTAAGTGAAAGATCATTGCAATGCGGCAAGTCGTTCGGTTCGCTCGGAGATGAAAACGATCCGCGCAGGCCGAGCGGAAAATTGTGAAGCGGAACTTCGAAGTTCTAATCCTGGAATCGAGCTGCATGCATTGCCAAGCAACCTGCACGCCTAATTGTTCGAACTTCCCTAACTTCGCAAAGACGTTGCGTACCAGTCAGGCTGTATCCGAGCGTTTCGAGATTAGTCGACTCGGCGCGACTCAGATCGAGTAGCAAATATTTTACGGTGAAACGTATATTTTTCAGCGAACTGCCGATGATTCGCTCCTTCGTCAAACGTTTGGAATCACAAAAAATAATCGCAAACATTCAAACTACAAATCAATATAAAATTTCAATTTGCAAGTATATTTTCATTCATTTCTTAAAGCGAAGCTTTTCGTGTGACGTCTAATTTTGTCTGATACGAACGCTTCGTAATTTACAGGCAAGGATAAAAATAATCTATATAAAATAGAAACCTTTGCCTTCCGTATAATCTACGTGTACGTTAAAAAATAAGCGGGGCTATTCAAGTGAACATCATTGTACTTCCTATATCTATCGTGCCTATCTTATTTATTGTTAGACTAACTATTTAAAAATTCGAACTAACTTACGCTTTGAAAGTTGAAAAACGTCATTCGTTTATTTTCATTTCACGTTTCACCAAAATATTTCAAAAATTGCTTTACTATATCATTTAACATCTCAAAGAAATTCCAGCATTTTGGTTGAATTTCGACAGAGTTAGTCCATTTTAAAAAATAGATTTCTGCTTTCTTCCAGGCTCAATCTTCTCTCTCTCTCTCTCTCTCTCTCTTTCCTCCTATTTTTAAATTCCCTTAGCAACCAATCCTAATATAATACCAGACGAATATCGTAACGTATTCGCCGAAGAACAAATATAAATCGGAACTGGAGCCGCGTTCCCGTGTCCCGAACCAGCGAATTAAAAGATTGGGAGGAAACCAACTTGATACGTGCCGAACGTGGAAAATAAATCTAAGGCGAACGGTCGCTGATGCCCATTCCACAGACAGGCCACAGTAACGATTAACAACTGTGCCGTTTATATGGCGAGCTTGATTGCCCAACGGATTCCTCTCGTCGATCGATACTCGCCGGCTGCCGTTTTCCCACACTATTCCCGTTCCTCCAGAATGAATCTTAATGTGTTCGGCTCATCGATAAATCTACGCAAGCTCCTAACTCGTTGCTTTTTCATCGGGGGAACGATCTTCCGAGTTTCATTAGCAAATTATTTTCATCCACGTCTATATTTTCCTAACTTTCCCTTCTGACCGAAAGATGTTCAAATTGTACCTATGCACATTACCCTAACATCGAGGTACTTGAATCGAGAATGAAACTAATTTTCTACAAGAAATCAATTTGTTAATTCGCATCAGTTAAATTCAATTGAAGCTTTATCGTTATATTTACCTTTAGCGTTAACTAAAATATGCTTGAGATCGTTTAAATAAATATAATAAAGAAATATATATATATAAATATAAAGAAATATATATAAATATAAAGAAATATATATAAATATAGTAAAGAATGATACGAGTGTAGTATACAAGCTGTCCCATAATTATATTAACACCTGGAAAGGGGTGATTCCTAAGGTCATTTGAAGTAACTTTTTCCTTAGCGAAAATGCAATCGGCGGCTTGGTTTACGAGTTATTGGCGAAAAACAGTGACCAATGAGATACAAGCCCTGTTGGCGCAAGGTGGCCGAGCCAACGAGCGGTCGAAGTCCAGTAGCGCTGATTGGCTTGGCGGCCTAACGCTAGGCGAGCTCGCCTCTCATTGGCCACTGTTTTTCGTTAATAACTCGTAAACAAAGCCGCGGATTGCATTTTCGCTAAGGAAAAAGTTACTTCAAATGATCTCGGGAATCGCTCTTTTGCAAGTGTTAACATAATTATGTGACACCTTGTGTTATAGCAGTCCCGTTCATATGCATAGTGTAGAAAATA
The DNA here is from genome assembly GCF_051020955.1 of Megalopta genalis. Taxonomy (NCBI): domain Eukaryota; kingdom Metazoa; phylum Arthropoda; class Insecta; order Hymenoptera; family Halictidae; genus Megalopta; species Megalopta genalis. The sequence continues at coordinate 20,383,609 of NC_135020.1, read as the reverse complement.
AATTAACGAATTCTCAGTTCGTTTCACAGATATTCTGACAGTATCTCTCTGTAGAAACCACGGAGTTCTATATTTATATATAAGATCACTTTTACGATATTTATAATTAAACAGATTAAGATCAGCTATGAACTAGCACAGCCACGTCCATCGGGCACGCGATAATTAAATTGCGTAGATTCTCAGTTTTAGTCTTCTCAGAGAAGGCAGAAAATAAGTAGCAGCATTTCGTTCGAACAAATCCAGCTAGATACACGTACACGCGTACGCGTATTTAACGCTCGGACTAAGACTAGATCCGCTCGTCCCATTTCGGATCTCCTTTTCTCTTCTGGTCTTTTTTTTATTGGACTTCAGCCGGTCGGTTCGGTCGGTCAAACTCTAATCACCAGAAAACGCTCTTACCGGTCGACCCTCGCGCAGAACCCATAAACCCGTTTCTCTTTCCATCGATCGCTGGCTCGGCCCTGGTAATTTTCGGAAACGGAACACCGCCACGATAAATCTCTACCACCGGCGGGCTTGGTTCCCGAAGTTCCTACCCTATCGGATCCAGTTGTACTTTCGATATCGTGCTCGTATTTTTCGATTTTTAGTTTCTCGAGCAAGCCCGGTCTAGCTCCTGATCGCAACTCAACCGATCGACCGGAATCCGCTTCCGGTGCCGCACTTGAGTAACTTGTTAATTTATTTAACTAATACGCGCCGTTTCCATTCCAACTCCAAGGCGTCGCTACAAATTGCTGGGCCATTATCCGAACTATTTTTACATTGCTGAATTTGCTCCTGCCCAATGAAGTTCTGAGAAAAGGACACCGAGAATAGCTGAGCTCAATCTCGTATGCATAAAATGAACGAAATTATCATCGAGTGCGAAAATAAATAACGAGTCTGGCATCTAAATCAAGGTTATTTATTTGTCTAAGCAAAAATTAAAAAAAAATAGTTTAGATTTATTATACTTCCTTGATTGGGGAATATTAGTTATGTAAGTTATGCAAGTCAAATATGGAAAATAGCAATGCATGTAAAGATGTGGAAGAATATATTTATAAATAATACAGGTAATATATATATTATCTGTATTATAATATATTATATCTATATTATAATCTGTATTATTATAAAGTATATCTAATATTATCTAATATATATTAATCTATATATTTAGTATATCTAATACTATATCTAATATTATTTAGTATATAATCTACATAGTACATATTATTTGTATATTATCTGTATTTTTATACATATTATAATATAGATATAATATATTATAATACAGATTATATATATATACTACTTGTATTATTTATAAATATATTCTTCCACACCTTTACATGCATTGCTATTTTTCATATTCGACTAACAGATAACGAATTAAACGTTGCTTTAACAATTGAAAATTAGAGCACGTAGGCAAATAGAATTGGGACAGCCTGTGGTCGGGCAAGTGAAATAAGTCAACGTGCATCCGGACAAGTAGAATTGGTCTGCGTGTAACCAGACGAGTAGAACTGGTCGATAGGCAATCGGAGAAGGAAAATTGGTCAACGTGTGGTCAGAGAAGTCGAATTGTCTAATCCTTAGTCAAACCATGAAAATTGAGCATGTGTAATGGAACAAGTAGAATCGATCGACGCTGCGCCAGACAAGTAGAATTAGCCAGTCCGTGACGAGTCAAGCAGAACAATTCCATGTGTAATCTTGTAAATAGAATTGGCTGACCAGTGAGCAGACGAGTGCAACAGTGTTCTGGCCTATAGTTAAACAATGAACCGACAGAGTGACAGGTAACAATATCGAAATGACGTTAAAAATAAAATACTCTGAAATTTAGCAAAATAATCGTCGGAAAGAAAATACATCCGAAGCACATTTGAAAGTACAGGTCAAGGGTAACGTTCATTTGCACCGATTTAACAAGCATAACTTCTGGATTCGCGTACCAGGTCGAGGAAAAAAAAACAATAGCGAAGTATTTAACGATAGTAGGGAACAAGCGTTCATTATTATTTTCCTGCACTCGAAGCGAACGTTCTCCTGGAACGTTTAACCGTCTCGGGGCGAAACGAGAGAAACTTCCCTCGAAAATAATTGTCGGAGGAAAATATTAAACGCGGCTAACACATCTGCGTTTCGCTAGCCGTAAATTATTATAAATTCGCGTACAATGCGCTGCGAGATGCTCGAGAAACGTGGCCGGAAAACGGCAACACCGTTGCAAAAAGCAAGTCGCGAGAAGGAAAATATCAGCGGCCCGAGGACGAGAAACGAGGGGAAAAAAGGGCGGTGGCTCGTGCTCGACGAACCGTGAAAACGGAAACGGAACTTCGTTAACGTCTTGTTCGAAGTCGTCCGTTGTTAACGAAGCCGTGTAACGCGACGCCCGACAGAAATCGCGAGCAACGCCAACGCGTTTTGATGATTTACAATCGCGAGCCGTCACTTCAGGTGGCAATAACGGCCGGCATATTGAAATATTGCTCGTTATCGGCGAGACAGTGCAATATCGCGGAACTATTACAGCCGACTCGTCATTAGTCGGCGATTCACGGGCCGATTTATTGGCACCGCCTACGTCGATTACAGTATTTTCTCCGACAGCCTTTGAATGTCTGCGATGGCTAAATCTGCTTCTATCTGCATACGGGAAAAGCTTCCGGCGAAGCGAACGAATGCTGGTGCTTCAACTATGGAAAAACACGGGGTAATAGAGAAAGAACGAAACGAGGAGAGAGATGGAAGAGGAAACAATGTAATGGAAATATTACAGAAACAAGATGGGAGCTAGCTTGAGGAGAGCCATCTCTCTCGGCAGATAAGTTACTCGCGTCTCGACATTATTTATAAATGAATCACCGGGCGGCGATGCATTCCTTCGGAAAATGATCTTTCCAGAGAGAGAGAGAGAGCCTTAAGGCAACCCATTCTGAGACGGTGCATTGCAAATTTCTGACTGCAGCTACTCGAGTCCGTGGATGTATTTCGTGTCAAGGGATATTCTCGACCGAGAAATTGAAAAAATCCGAGGAAACGTTGTTAGTACCTCCAACTCGGCTCGGCTTACCAGACTCGACGAGTTTCTTGATTCGGTTACTGATACCACGTCAGCGACACTTTCTTCTTATGAACACGTCGACCGAAAGGAACGAGTGAATGCCTTGCCTCGTGATATTTTTCTGTCGATGTCGCGCACAGTGGTCGGTTTCCATACAGAAAGCGGAAAAAAGTCAGTTTTTAGAAAATATCCCCACAATGCGTAATGTATTCACTAGTAGTCAATTAAACATATGGCTTATTATTTACTACGACCTTTTTTTACCATTCGTTCGCTTTGGACACGGCTGCATGGCTTCAAAGTAGCCCACCTACAAATCGCCCTAAATTTATATCATCGTTTATAATTGTTTTGTTCTTTGAAGATAAATCATGTTTACAGAATTTAATGTATTCGGTATGTACTTAAATCGTGTCACAGGATACTTTTTTTTATCTCTCACATTTTTTGAGTTGTGTCCAATCGAATACGTTGAGTTTTCATTTCATTTTTTAATTATGAGTTCGGTGTTCGCTTTGATCGCATTTTGAAGAGCGATGCTTTACATTAATAACAGAATAAAAATAGGCTGCTATTCGCTGATATTGGAGAAATCATCTAATAATAATGCAAAAATGGCACGTGCCACGAAGTCATTGTCTGGTAATCCCATCTAAAAAAAATTCAAGTCATTTAGTGCAGTTTTAAAAACATTATCGCATCCCAATAAGTGTGCCAATTCTTTTTTTACCCACTGTAAATATGGAAACGTGAAAACTATTTCAATATGCTGTCACATAATTTCCAACTCTTTTATTTCTGCTAAGCAATTCTGAGTTTATTATGCATTTATGACAAAAACGTGTAAATCAAATGCAAAACGGTATAAGCATTTAAACAAATTGAAAATATTATTTCACTGCCATTATTGGATCTTACAGTTAGTAAAAACCAATTGTTTTATTTTATACTTTTATACATATATTTTTTATATTTATTTTATACGTTCACTTAAATACCGATGAAAGTAAAATAAAATATTATTAAAATAATGTGTCAGCCATGAAAAACAACATTTTTAATATAAATTCTTTTCGTTACAAGATATTACCCACGAAAAGATTGTGTAGATATACTGATCTATATTGATATGCTTATCTATTTAACAGTTTATTCAAAATTTTTGTGCGATAAGATCGAAGTGAGTGTCGATGGTAAAACTCGGGTAACGTTCTCAGTTCAAGACAACGTCGAGCTAATTAAATCTGTACGGAGTTATGATTGGAATTGCTTCTACGATTAAACGGCGAGAGCTGTGTAAACTGTTAACGCAGTTCGATATGAAAGTTCAGATAATGCCAACGTTTGTTAACACGCCATTAATATTAATTAAAGGATTTACCATTAAGACGAAATATTCATGACAGGGTTAAATTCGTTTACTTTGTAAATGGGGCATACTCGGGTGAAAATAATGATTTTCGCGATTAGGATGCAAATTAATGGCTTCCCGGGGAAATCCTTGGCCAGGCGTTTTCCGATGTTTCCCAAATTGCGCGAAGCAACGCCGAATCGTACCGGCCTGTTACGGAACAGGAAGGATGCTTAAATAATTTCAAAGAACACTTTGAACGCTTTCAAAATCTGCCAGATCGTTCGTCGGGTTTGTTCTCGATTATTACCGTCTACATTTTCATATCGAATAGAGAGAATCGCTCTGCATTTAAAGCACTTGTAAATTTATCAAACGCTTACATTAACGAAGATTTACGACGCCCGTACATTATCTTGAACAGCAACGAATCTTTCGGTCGATGCAATAAATTTTTTCCTTATTACGACTTTCCTAAATAATGTATGAAACGCGAGGCTGCATAAAAATAGATAAAAGCCAAGTTACGACTACACCGAGAGAGGTGTTGGGCGAATTTAAATTTTCAGATATGCAAAAATTGAATCGCTCGCGCGCGCTGTATGGGTCAATGTGACTCGAAATGAAAATTTCCGTTGCCACTTTCCACGCTCTAAAAATTCATAAATGAATCTCACGTGTGTACATTATGCATGCTGTAACACGCTTCCTTAATTAAATTTTAACTGAAACATGTAAGCCAGAGAACATAAAAGCACAAATTACTCAAACAGCGCGCAGGACTCGAGGAAACGAAAATCAGAGGATATATCGTTTGCTCTGCCACTATTCGAGAAGAGAGACACCTAATAACGCTGATAAGTTGAAAAAAAAACCCGTTTCATAATTGAGACCCCCAAAATAAAAGATAAACTATGCGGATGGTTAATTGAACATTTGGGTCACAATGTGATAGCATTTGTTTTCATTACTATTAATTATTGACACAGCTACACGATTTCAAACAAGATCTCAAACAAGAATAACAGAAATATAAAATTATTATTTACAGTGTTGTTGCCTTGTTAATTTAGTTAACTAATTATGGGAATCAATGCGATGACCATGTATTTGAATTGTGTAAAATTTCATTTTGATAGTATTAACTTTTGTTGACTTTGATGTCGCTTAATATTCTCTATTTTCATTCTGAATTTTATCATATCTTTAATGAAATTCGCAAGCATCCCTTAAAAGTGTAAAATATAGAAAACGAAACAAAACTGGAAAACGGTAAGAAAACACTTCAAAATCGCTCTTCTCGAATGTCACTAATAGCATAAGTCGTATTTTATCAAGTTCTGCCGAATTATGTACCGCAAGTAGAAGAAAGCGTTAACATGCGAAAAGAATTAGCTACTATTAGCTGCTATTCGATTAGTTCGAGTGATTTCCAGAATTATTAACACCACTAGAGTGTTTATATCATTATACAGGGTGTTCCAAAATTATGGTATTTCTGGCAAATGAGAGGTTGCTGAGGTGATGTGAAACAACTTTTTCCTTAGCGAAAATGCAATCCGCGACTTAGTTTACGAGTTATTAACGAAAAACATTGACCAATGAGAGGCGAGCTCGACCGGCGCGTCGCGGCCCAGCCAACGAGCGGTCGGAGCCCTGTTCGGCTCATTGGCTCGGCCGCGTCGTGCCAGGAGAGCTCGCGCCTTATTGGTCGCTGTTTTTCGTCGATAACTCGTAAACGAAACCGCGGATCGCATTTTCGCTAAGAAAAAAGTTACTTCAAATGACCTCAGGAACCTCTTATTTCCCGGAAATACCATAATTTTGGGACACCCTATATATTGAACATTTGTACTTGCATGTGTAATATTTGTTTTTGTATATGTAATATACGTGTAGTATTTATATTTTATAATTAAATCGTTACTTATAGATGTTATTAAAAAATTAATTTAAATAAAATAAAAACCATCACTGTATCAAATCAAAAAATTAGGCACAGATATGCAATTGAAATCAGAAAATATTTGTTACAGCTTTTGGGCGCATTCTGTACTGTAGTGCGTCGCCATCAACGACTCAACAGCGAAATTGCGCTGTATTACGGCCGAAACCCACTAGCGCGACGCGAACATCCGAGCTTCGACGCGCAGCGACCACCGCCAAACGTGTAAAATCAACGCTCACTGGACCGGCGCACAATTGGGTGCTTATATGGGCGTTCGCGATAAAAATCGTAACTTCTAAACTAATCAATTTTCGACCAAAATGCCTTAATAATTTGTCGAAGGAAATACAAAAATGCATCGATTTGCATACAAAAAATTATATGATTTTCTAAAAAAAATTGTTGTCACCTTCATTTCTTATCGAATAAACACTTTTATGCAGAGTTTCATTAACACAATTTATTGTTAGTCGAATACCGAGTAACCTTTATCCGAAACATTTTTTCATTAATTTTGCCTTAGTGTCTGAAAATTCGTAGCGATCATTTCGCATATGTGAGCTACATATATGGGCATATACGACTACATATTTTGTTAAATAACTCTGAAGACCGGAACTTTTTGCAAGAAATGTTTATATAATATCAAAATATACTAACTGATGAATATGTCGTAATAGAAATCCCAGGATATCTTGAGCCGTTTTTTTTTAAAAAAAACCTTATCTGACGTTCAGGAGAATAAATCGAACTTAATTATTTCGTTTCGGGTCAATTATTATATTGCATATAAATATTATAAAATTTCTATAGATTAACTACAATCATACAACATTGTTTATCAGACAATGTGAACAAGCTGCGCGTTGTGATCTTCTATTATTTACTATTTCATCTTCTTAATATTCGTTCGCTTGAAATTAATCTCCTGCTCAATTTTTGGATCATTCTGTTTCTAAATATGATTATTCACGAGCGCAACGAAGATCGCTTCGCTGCATTCGCGTTGGCGAGCGTTGGCTCGTACAGAACCACGGATACATTTCTTCTCCCCGCGCTCCGCGCGTCGAAGCTCGGCTCTGAACGTCGCGCAAGAGCACATTTTAAATCCCATAAAAATGTCGACCGCTAACTACCGCGACTAGATGGATGAACTGAAAATGTCCGAACACAACCGTCCGGGATTCGAATCGTCCGATCCGATCGAATCCCGCGCCGCGTCCAAGATCACCCGGAACGTACAGCTGAAAAATGGTCGCGTCCACGATTCCTCGAATTGTTAACACGCTTCGAAATATTCGGGATGCCATAAATCCCGGCGACGTGATTAATCACGACGCACTCGTATACAGTCGCGACGGGGGGCATTCGAGTTTAATCGCTCGAATCGCAGTCGAAATCGTGGATCGTAGATAGGCGGGAGGCTGCACGGTCGGCGGCCAAGTTAAGTGAATCTAATTAATTTCCGATAAATTAAATAACTGCAAGTCCTGCGAAGCGTTCCAGCACGGAACGAAGTCTCGCGCATCGGTGGGTCCAGGTGATGGATGAGCTCGCTGGAATTTCCCTGCGTTCCTCGCGCGAGCTCTCCGTTTCCGTGCGGCCGTTTCTAATACCCGAAAGCTTATCCGCTCGAGGGCGGCCTTTTTCGCCGCGGGAATATAGATAAACAGCGCGGAGAAACGGATAAAACCGTCCCCCGCGTTATACCGTTGACCCGTATTTACTCGCTAATAAGTATCCGGATGTGCTCACGGACGACCGGGTACGAGCACACCCACGCTCGCGCATACACGACCGGGCCTCTCCTCTCCTCTCCTCTCCTCTCTTCCCCTCTCCTCTCCTCTCTTCCCCTCTCCTCTCCTCTCCTCTCCTCTCCTCTCCTCTCCTCTCCTCTCCTCTCCTCTCCTCTCCTCCTTCTCCTCTCCTCTCCTCTCATCTCCTCTCCGCACCGCGCCGCACCGCACCGCACCGTACCGCAGCGCACCGCTGGTCCGCGCGCGATCCCTCCGCTTCTCCGTGTCAATTTTCCCCGCGCAAACCCTCGGAACGAGGGTGCGCACGTATAATGTACACGGAGCCGGGCGGAACGCGCGACAGAGCGAGCGCGTGGCAGTTACGAGCGCCTCCGTTCCACTTGCAGCGATAGAAATTATGCAAAGCAGAGCTGTGCGGGACAAGAGAATAGGGCGGTGGCGCGGGGGCTGCCTTGGAAACAGGTGAAAAAGAAGAAAAATCCCGGGAGGAATGGAGAAACAGCCAGACGCGGCAGGATGCCCGGTGATATCTACTGGTTGCATCAAAACTGCGACCCGCTCTTATACGGAACTAACTCCGTTAATAAAATTCAACGAAAGTTTCCGGTTAGCGCCGCTCGATTAACGCCGTGGGCGCCGCGCGATCTTCCGAAACGGCGCAATCCTGATCGAAACCTTAAAAGCTTCCTTCGATTTAACGAGAAAGAAGTATTTCCGGGTTTCTGGCGTTGTTGATCGCGAATCCGAACTTAAAATGTTTGAAAAACAAAATTGCGAACTGGTGGGTGTGATGGATATATTTGTATAACAAGAAATTGTTTATTAATCCTGATCGAAACCTTAAAAACTTCCTTCGATTCAACGAGAAAGAAGTATTTCCGGGTTTCTGGCGTCGTTGATCGCGAATCCGAACTTAAAATGTTTGAAAAACAAAATTGTGAACTGGTGGGTATGATGGATATATTTGTATAACAAGAAAGTGTTTATTAATCCTGATCGAAACCTTAAAAACTTCCTTCGATTTAACGAGAAAGAAGTATTTCCGGGTTTCTGGCGTCGTTGATCGCGAATCCGAACTTAAAATGTTTGAAAAACAAAATTACGAACTGGTGGGTGTGATGGATATATTTGTATAACAAGAAATTGTTTATTAATCCTGATCGAAACCTTAAAAACTTCCTTCGATTTAACGAGAAAGAAGTATTTCCGGGTTTCTGGCGTCGTTGATCGCGAATCCGAACTTAAAATGTTTGAAAAACAGAATTACGAACTGGTGGGTGTGATGGATATATTTGTATAACAAGAAATTGTTTATTAATCCTGATCGAAACCTTAAAAACTTCCTTCGATTTAACGAGAAAGAAGTATTTCCGGGTTTCTGGCGTCGTTGATCGCGAATCCGAACTTAAAATGTTTGAAAAACAAAATTGCGAACTGGTGAGTATGATGGATATATTTGTATAACAAGAAATTGTTTATTAATCCTGATCGAAACCTTAAAAGCTTCCTTCGATTTAACGAGAAAGAAGTATTTCCGGGTTTCTGGCGTCGTTGATCGCGAATCCGAACTTAAAATGTTTGAAAAACAGAATTACGGACTGGTGGGTATGGTGGATGCTTTTGTATAACAAGAAATTCTTTATTTCTCTAGAAAAGAAGTCGTACAGCATTGTACTCGGGTCGTTGATTGTCGTTTAAAATCTATTTTTCTGAGATTCGAAATGTTCGACAATTTAAACATATAAAAAGGCTGGAATTTTTGAACATTCGTAAACGGAAGTTTATTATATAAAAATCAATCATTTGTTTATTCAGTGATAGGTACTGGTAATATGAGAGTTGTATCAGCCCTAAAGCTCGCGAGGATCGCTCTTTTTCATTGAGATATGGATTCTTTTGTCCACGTGTACAGTAGATACGGCTATCTTAATAAAAAAAGAAAAAGTGAAATTAGCTCAAACGTGTATCTCTACTAGATTATAATATAATATATTGTATATATATGTATATGTATGTATATGTATATATGTATAGATGATAATACATTATATTATTTTAATCACTTGAAAATCAGTGATATTTTCTACGACTGAGCAACGAAATGTGAAATAATCTCTATATTACTTCACGTTTATAAACGTGAAGTAATTTATTATTTATTTTACATTTTATATCCGAATCTTCTAAGATATTATATAAATTAATTACTTGGAAAAAATAGTTCAATGTCAACGGCACCGGACACAAAAATAACGTCAATGTCAAAATTTAGTCTCAGCTGATTTATGGCCATTCAAAGAACTGGAGTACTGTAAAAGTTAGAGATAAAGAAACCAAGTGGTATAACTCAATGATACGATCGTTGGATGTTACACAGTATCGCTCGGTTTTATCAGTTTATTACATAATCTAGACCATGTCAAATAAAGAATACAGTAAATTCTCCCTAATTGACGCTCAGATTGTACACATAAATGGACAATTTGGGAAGAGATGATACGATTATTCGAGCCTCGCGTCTCGTTTTTATAGTTGTTGACAATAGGTAACTATGAAAACGAGCCTCGAGGCTCGAGTAATCGTATCTCCTTTTCCCAAATTCTCCCAAGCCCTGAATTTGATTATGTAAATTATAGTAGTTCGATATAATCGATCCAAAAATGAAATCGTTCGAGAAACGGATTAGTCGAAGAACTTTTCACTGAACTGTGTTGCTTATGTTATATTGCGCACACTTACGTTTATTAGTTGTCATGAATTAGATATCGTCGTTTGTCTACGACGAATCCTACTACCGAATCCACGTCGAATTGCGAAGATGCATGATCACAGAAAGTCGCAGACGTTCCAAGTCACGCGGGAATCCGATTAAAGCATGCCGTTAGTAGCTTGGTTTCCGGAAAACCGTAACGAAGGCGACGTCGTTGTACGGACACACTTTTCAATTACTGGCTCGCACCGTGGAATCGCGTTTCTAAAGTGGTCACATTACACGAAAGCTGTTTCCAATATTGCATTACCTGCTGTTCCCCTCCCTCCCTCCCTCTCTCTCTCTCTCTCTCTCTCTCTCTCTCTCCCCCTCTCTCTCCCTCTCTCCCTCTCTCTCTCTCTCTCTCTCTCTCTCTCTCTCTCTCTCTCTCTGTGTGTGTATGTGTGTATGCGTGTGTGTGTGTCGCGAAACATGCGAATTCGATGGAAATCTGGCAAACAATAGGGCAGTTCGATAAGCGAAGACGGGAACGCCGAGCAACGTTGATCGAATATTCAAATATACGAAATAATCGGATATTCGAAAGATAAAATTGAAACGCACCGGTAACAAAAAACGGAAACTACACCTGCGATAATCGAATGCTGTTTCTCTATCCGTGTGGCTTGTGTAACATTCGCTGGATTCGATCTAATCGAGTTTAGCCCTCAAGTACCATTGGCCTCTATTGACAAACGAAACAACGCGAGAGGCAAGGTGAATCGGTCACCCGCTATACCTAATCACGTCTTCTGTCCAGCGCTTAACTTAGCCTGACTTAGTCAATGGTTACTCAGAATCTGAAAAGTGAAAGGAATTCGGATGGCGACCGATTCCCCTTGCCCCTCGCGTTGCTTAATTTGTTGGTAGAGCCCATACTTTCGGCTCCCAATACAGTAATTTCTCTCAGAAATGTTCGGAGGTCGGAATTGAAACCGGCAGATTTATAAATAAAACGCAAACTGCTTCTTCATTTATCAAAAATGTTATCGACCTTCTCGAAATATTGGGTAGTTCGGTACGTTTTTTCGTTCGTTCAGGAGAAAATGAACCGACTTTTTAACGTTCAGAGTAATAAGAACTTTTTGAAAATTTTCAGGTAACTTTGAAATCTTATGCTCGCAGAAGTCCTGTTTTTTATTTGCAAAATAATGAATTAAATGCTTTTTCAATACCCTTGCATAACAAAATTTTTTATAAACACGAATCAACTTTCTTAACAACCGAATAATTCCCGTCCGAGGCAATACTCGTACTTTAAAACGTTATTCACACGCTGAAGAAGATACACCAGTCTGCAACTCCTACTGCGAATTTTCTTCGATGACTTCGATCCACTGAAAACGTCATCCCTGAAGCGGTAATTTCAATTTACCAAAGTCTCCCGGTGTCATCGTATCCGGTGAATGCGATGCTTGATTAATCTCTTGCACTATAACAACGAATCAGACTCGCGACAAAGATTTCATACGTAAGTTGCTAAATATGAATGTTATTCGTTTCTTCCAATTCGAAACAAAATTAGATTCTTTCGTTATCAAAATCTAGGAATGGGAGTACAGTAATTTCTCCCAGAATTGTTTGGAGTCGGAATCGAAACACGCAAATCTGAGAATACCAAGTCGCGCTAAGACACGATTCATCGAGCCTCGCGGCTCGTTTTTATGGAAACTCGGGGCAGTCGGCAAAAAGAGGCAGCGGCCAGCACGCCGGTATACATTGACATGAATACATAGTAATGCTGGAATAAAAACGACGACTTAACTTTTTTGTATTTAATTTTTTGCCACAATTCGAAGGCAATTCGGAGGCCACGTGATACGATTCGAAGGCAATTCGGAGGCCACATGCCCCGATTCGATGGTCATAAACCTAGTTTCTACCACGTACCTTGTAACTACGCGTTTTTTTTACCTGACTCACACTCAAACAGGCCATTTTGTACTGTCTTCCGTATGCCGCATCACACGATTCACCGACTCCGTTAAACCTTAGCATTGGCGTAGCAATAAATTACATAGGCGTAGGACCATGCACAGGGAAATTCACAGCAATCCGAAATTTGACATTTCCAGGAAAAATTACTATAAATTGCGATTAACCAAGGTCTGATTATCCGTGGTCTTCGCCATCTAAAGCTTGGTTAGCCGGAGTAAAAGTTCTGCAGGATTCAATTTATTTATCTCCTTTTGCATCAGCCAGAGCACTGTTTTTAAATACACGCTTGCGTGTCCTTATGGATAAATGTGACTAATATTTATTTTATTTATACGGCAAATACAAGGAAGCACGGAATCACAAGTTTCAGTTGTCGTTTGTTCAATGAATTGAGTTAGAAAAGCGAATTGTGAAAGGAAAAGAAGGTTTATCCAAAAATGATAAACATGTATTTCAATAGTCATCATTAGATGCAGACATTATCGTTGTTATTCAAAATGATTTGGATGATGAAGAAACGATAGAGAATACAAAGTTAAATCATCAAAAAGATGGTCCCATTTTATTTTTCTTCAATATTTAGAGCGATACACTAGAAGAAGCACTATTGGTCATAAAACGCAGGGACAATGCAATTATTGCTGCGAAATTAACAAAATGGACAAGCATGAACGTATACGTTCTGTAAAAAAATTATGTTAAAAAATTATTTCTCACTAAATAAAATGTCTACCGAATATGTGAATTACGTTTTCAATTTTTCCGCGTCTAATCTCAATTTATCGGATCTCCTCCGGTTCAATGAAAACTGTTAATCGAGATCCAACTGTACCGAAATTATTACAACCGCAAACGCGCCAGACTCGATGGAGCAAGTTCGACGTGGCAAAGAAAGCAAGTCGGTTGCTATCTTTAGCCATGTTATGTCTAGACGGCACTCATTGTTGGTAGCTCATTAAGATGATCAGAAGGTGGCGCGTTCTATTTTCATCAGACATCGAAGGTCAAGCACCATCGGTTAAAGTGGCCGCTTTGTTCATTTGTTCTGCACCACTGCAACGAAACCGTCGGTACTAACGATCACGTTCGTTCGCCACTGCCAGCTTTCCGTTTCTTCCATTCGATGAAACGGCTCGTATCCACTCGCTCCGAACCACCCACAATTCTCCCAGCCAATAAAACTTCGAAAAATTAATAACTTCTTTGGGGGAGAGACAATGTATTCTGGTCGCGTCGCACGCGAGAAAAATGAAGCCTGTTCTCCTCCAGAGGTCTCAATCATTCTTCCCAACGAAAAATCGTACCGTGAATTCAAATGAGAGAACTGTCTGCAAAAATGAATCTTATCGACGCGATATTATCTCGTCTATTTATAAAACTCTTTTATTCCGTATCTTTCTTGCGCTAAACGGTAAATGCGTGCCTTAGCGAAGTTATTTTTGTCACATTTGCTGTAAAGAGGTATGGATGACGACTGAATCCTTAACAAAGATGAACACACTTTAAAGTCGATTAAAACGTACAGATAAGATTAAAAGGTATATTAAAAGATTTCGTAACCGAACTTATCGAACTTATTTTGTGTGTACATATTATTTCTTGTATTGCATCCTATATTTTATTTTCACTAAAACCATCACGTTTTCAAGTGGCACATTTGAACGGAAAATTAACAAAATAAAATAAAACAAAAAAGGATGTTCAAAAGTTACTAGAATTATAGTGAAGGCTTAAAAGCCATGTCCTGTCCATAACGATTCGTTGCATCGGTACGAAGGTTTAGCGTTCAATAGTATTGTTTCAAAAATAATAACAATAGTAGATGTAAATTCCTCGTCCCCGGTTCCGTTCGATAAGACACGTTGATTTTATGAAAGCAATTGCATTGATTTCATAGGACACGTTATATTATTTTTATCCTACGTAACGAATTCAACGACGATTCGCCGACAAAGCGAAGCGACCACACTTCTTCCTTCCTTTCCTCTTTCTCGTGGAATTTTTTTCAGTACCGTTTTTCCGACCGCCGTGAAAACGCCGCCTCTTATATATCGTTGATCGTTGCCGCGCGCGGCGAACGGAAACGCGGGGCGACGAATGAACGAGTTTATATTAAATTCAGAATTCGCTGCGAGAGACTTCGGGCGTTCCCCGCTGCCGCGCGTCTAGTCGAGCTTATTACGGAAACTAAATCTGCCGCTCATGGCTATAAAGTATACACGGCACGCCCATCAGCCACCATCAACGGCGACGCTGCAACTCGCCGAATAGCAGAAAATTTCTGACGACGGTATATAGCACTCGACTCGGAACGCGGCGCGGCCGCTGTTCCCTCATCCCCCTTTCACTCCATGTAAATTACTCTCCGCTGCGACGAAACTTCCACTTAAATCAACGTGATGAACCGTTACTATTTTTTCTGTTCTCCCCTTGTTGATCCGCGCGGGATTACGACGAATAATTCCGCACCGATACGAATTACAATCGTCGGTCTGTCTCTCTATTCGACGTTTCGTAGACCGACGTTATCGATTTAGGGTCGATGCACATCTGCGTGCCAGGCTCGAGTCGTGCTAGCAGCGTGCACGATCGAGAGAATTCACGTTAGACGTGCGAGCATGGTGCCAGACAAATGAAGAACAGATAATAACGCAATGTGTAACTTCTTTATTTTTCACTGTTCTTTAATGGGACATTTTCCAATGCAATCGTGAGCTATTTCTGATTAACCCTTTCGCTACGGGCGGGTTCTCCACCGCGGTACTTCCGCTGAACGGAGCGCCGCGACATCACTGCACGCTACGCGACGCCGATCGTCAGCGGGAGTACCGCGGCGGAGAACCCAAGCTGCTTGAATGTTTTCGTACGAAAAAATTTCTCTCCAAAGGGTATTTATAAATAAAGGGTATTCCAGGGTATTTATAACGTCTTAGCATGCGCTCTTTAATTTACAGTATGAGAGGAAATAACATTATGCAATATAATGCATCTTATGGAAGGCCACTATAGTGGCCCATAGTACCTCAGTGGCATCTTATGAAAGGCCACTATAGTGGCCCGTAGTACCTCAGTGGCATCATACGAAAGGCCACTATAGTGGCCCGTAGTACCTCAGTGACATCTTATGGAGGGCCACTATAGTGGCCCGTAGTAGCGAAAGGGTTAAATTGAGACCAAACACGATAAGGTTATATTGATTTGTATTAAAAATATAAATATGCTTTTCATATTGATATTTAACTGAAATATTTTAGGAAATTAGTGAAACATCATCCTAGACAAAATTTTTATTTTTGTAGTTTTTAAACCCTCCGTATCGAAATGATTGTCTGATTTATAAATTTGCAACAAAATACCATGCGCCGTTTAATTATATAAACATAAAAATGACCTTTTTTATATAAAAATATATACTTATTATACTCGTATAGCTGTATCAGGTATATCGCGTAATCTGCTGGAAGGACGACAAGATACAGTACCGGACAAAATTGAGTGGACGCTCTTCAAAACACAATATCTTTTTTTAGAACTGACTAAAGGACTAGAACTTTTCGAAATAACTACTACTAGTCTACTATACAATGACTGTAACGCTTTCTTTTTAATTTTGCTATTACTTGAAATGACAACAAAAAGTAAAAAGCTCCTGCTTGGAATGTTTGAACAAATTCATGACAAACAACAGCACTGAACGGGAAAATTTTGAAATGCTGCTGAATCAATATTGTTGCGTGTGTACGGCCGCGTAATTGCCGCGGCATAATTAATTGTGAAACCGAACTATAAATACAATTATAATCTTTATTACTGACGAGGGACTCGTGTCACGACCCCTCTTTCTCTCTTTAGAGACCGTCAACCGACTCTCTCGCGTTCCTGTTACAGCGTCATTTTGGTAACGACGCTGAAATCAATATCATTTTATATATCATTATACATTGATATTCAAGTGATATCGATAGTCATCAATAGTTCTGAGCCGCACTCGTAACAATATCTACACTCGATACTTTCGAATCTATCGACTTGCCGTATCGCTAGAGTGCTAAAATAATTGCTATTTCGCGCGAAATTGATTTGGACACGCCGAAAAATGGATTTTTATTCTTTTCTGCTATGGCACGCCGAACTGAAAATCTGGAAAAACGATCACTATTGTTAGCATAAAAATATGGTAGACATGAGATTTCTACATCCATAAGAAATCCGCATTTTTTAAGTTCTTCAATTTTTTACAAATACTTACAAAAATCGACAAAAATTCTCAAACGTGCACCTCGACAGCCGTGATATGGCACGTGTTTTTTTCAGAATTTAGCATGCATTTAAATAGGGAAAATCGATCGAAAACCCTACAACTGCCGCTGGAGAGTTAGCCCTTTGCACTCGAAGCCGAATTAACGCAAAATTTGAAACAGTTTCTCCGGCCCACGGTTTTTCCATTTTATACGACTTAGTGCATTTTATGCATATGAAATTGATATTGTGACCCAAGCAACGCTTTCAACAGCTCTTTAAATATAAGCAAATTCGACTAATAAAATTATTTTGAGACGTGACATAACAAAATTAAAATGCATAAAATTTTGCACAAAGTGTTTTCTTTTTGTGATCTATCGAATGGTATATCGGCTGTTTTAATCAGCCGAAGGGCAGTTTTTACCCTCTTAACCGGTTTATATTCTTTGAAAAAATGTTAGCACCAGCGAAAGGAACAGAATCTCGGAAAACAATGAAAGTCGCGCACACGCCCGCTATTCCCTGGGCGTGTACACCGTAAGAAAGAAACTTCATAGTTTCTCGCGGCGCGCAGACTGTTATCGGTTCGAATTTACTCGACGTTATCGTTCGCGCGGCCATGCCAAGAGGGAAGACAGGAGTTTCGCTCGCGGAAGACAATGCAATTAACCGATAGCGTTTTATTCCTCGGAGCTCAGCTACCGTAACTCCCGCGAACGAATTAAAGCAAACGGTTAGTAGTGTCGTTTCCAAGTTTTCTGAAAATGTAATTGCACTTTTCTCCAGGAACTCCTTAAAGTAGCACCGGTATTTGTGCCATCGCCCCGTTTCCCTTCGGCACGCCCGCGCCAAAGGGTAACAGTAACAGTGTTGCACAAAACTACGCGAACAGCGGCAGCAACGTGATCAAGGAATGAGGCGACGCCGCTATCAACGCCTCCACAAAATCGCTTTACCGTTCCTGACTTCTCCGATATTTCAATTTCAGATCGCCGTCATATCTATCGTCGAAGCGAACAACAGAGTGCTTATGCAAGTTTCGAGGTTGTTGGATCGGCAGTCGATGTGTTAAGAAGTTCAATCTTTTCGACAGATCGTAATTTTGTGTACAGTAATCACGTCCTAATTGACGCACAGAAATGAACAATTTTGGAAGAGGAGATGCGATTATTCGAGCCTTGCGGCTCGTTTTTACAGCGAGACTCGAATAATCGCAACTCCTCTTCCCAAATTGTCCATTTTTGTTTAAAATGATAATTTGTTGACATTTGAAGTGATGTATTGTGGGCAAAATCTGTCGATTTAAGTATTCTACTGGCTTTAAAGTTGATTACGTTTCAAATACTTTGGAACAGTTTTTTCATCAATTCGATGTTTCTAGAAATTATATTTAAGACCAATCCAATTCACTATTTCAAGCCTTCCAGCAATCTTCAGTCAATCCCCCACACTTGTCAGACGTAGAACAAAATCAATATGTCACGTTTAAATTTCTGCGAGCCAAAAAATCACCAATCTTCATGCTCGAAATTTTGTTTCCCAGATGCTGCGATCTTCAGGGTTTTAGCAATATGTATAATAAATTCTATCTAATTGACGCTCATATTGTGCACAAAAATGAACGATGTGGAAACAGGAGACACGATTATTCGAGCCTTGCATCTCGTTTCTATATTTGTTGACAATTTATTAACTATAAAAACGAGCCGCAAGGCTAAGTTGTCCATTTTTGTGTACAATCTGAGCGTAAATTAGGGAGAATTTACTCTATATGTAGATAAACGTACTTCGATAAGAAGCTGAAACTTCCTTAAACATATGTATATCTCTACTGGATATATAGTAGAAGTGATAATAATTTACAAACAATTAATTTCGTCATTCGAAAATCACTGATGTTTTCTATGTACGACTGAGCAATGAAATCTGTAACTGTTGCGCGGCACTGACAAGAATATAAAGCTCAGCACTATTTACTGACGCCTTCTTATCACAGCTTCGAATGGTACATTAACATAACTCTTAGTAATTCTAATGTTAAAGCACACAATTCTTGACACCATCAAAAATGCAATTAGATCTCGTAAAATGAGTCTTTAACGTGTTCTGTTTCGTCGAGTTCCGTGATTCATCCATGCTTTCACGCTCAGTAAACGGATTGAAATCAACCAATGTGGCCCACTACACACGAATTTTGATGTTCGTATACCAAAATATTACACGAATTCATAAAGTAGGCTAGGCAGATCGTCGTAAACAAATACTCGACGTTCGTAGAATACTAGAAACACAAAAAGGATGTGCCCTGCTTAAATTTCGCAATCCTATATTTGGGCTCAGGAGAGCCAAACATGAAACTGTAAATTTCAAAACGAAACCAGATAAATAATTAACAGTTACGCAATGTGTGTATAACTAAAATTAAAATTCATCGTTTCAAATTTACGACCGCTACTGCATATATATAGTTATACGGAATCGCTTCAGCGTCCCTGACTCGTCCAATATTTCAATTTCAGATCGCTGCCACAGAATCGCCATGTCCATCGTTAAAATGACCGCAGACTACGTATCATAGCTCGCGGTTATCGCCGATTTCTGCGATAGAAATAACCCGTCGATCCCCCTCGATATCACCGGTCGGCCGCAACCGTTGTTTCCCGAAAAAAAGAGAGAACAATGAACATGAATAGTAACGAGGAGATAGTCGCGACGACGACACCGCGGATTACAGAGACATTAGAAGTGTTACGTTCGGATCCGTTCGAATTTCACGATCAAAGGTGTAAATAGTTTTTAGTTTCAACGACGAAGAGAAACAACCAGAGGGCACAATATACATCGATCAAGTTTTCAATGGCTGGACTGAGAGTAGCCGGTATTTCCAACGCGACCCGACAATCCTGGAAACTTTTTAACGGCGGATCCCATCGAACCCGATGACTTCCGCTTTTCCAATCTTTCCCCGAAGTATCGTGTGACCGAAACAATAACCGAATTCGATTGGTTTACATGCAAGCAACCGTTCGAAATAGCGGTGAATTCTGGAATGATGCTCGACCAATGGTTACTGCGGTGGTGATCGCGATTTCGAGAGGGATCGCCGTGACACGACGAGGAACGATTTGTGCGGCCTGTTAAGGAATTTTCCCGTTTCGGTGGTTTCTCACGGGATTGAATTCTTTTTCTTATTACTTATAGTTTTATATTTCGAACGTTGGATCTATCGAAAGCGTCAACACTGGTCGTTTCCAAATTTCTCGTTTCGCAATTGTCCAAATAGTTAGAAGTATTAAAGTATCATATATTATTTATATATGATATTATAATACATTTTTACTTATATAATATGATAATTAAAACAATTTATATAATCATATTATATTATATTTATTATATTTATATATTATATATGTAATACTCCACGTCCAAATAATTAGAAATATTAAAGTATCATATATTATTTATATATTATATATATTATCTTTATACGTTATATTATAATATATTTATTTATATAATATGAGATAATAAAAAAATTTATATAATCATATTATATTATATTTATTATATTGTATATATTATATTAATATATTATATATGTAATACTTTAATATCTCTAATTATTTCAACAGACGTCTCATTATAGCCTGAATTACTACCTGGTATGGACCAGAAGTCGTTATCTGCAAGCTTCGATCGAAATTTTGTCCTTTAACCCTGACGTTTTGAAGGCTGTTATAGCTTGATCCATCCTAATCCTTACCTATTGATTGTTTTAAACTTACGTATTTTTAAGCTCACTTCTTCAAAATCAATATTTATCTCCTTGCTGGATCTAATAAAGAAACAGCTAATAGTTCGTACAGGATGCTAGAAAATCGAGGTGCTGATACATTGCGAGACATTTGCAAACATAGAGTTACTTTAACTTCATTCGAATGTATGGATTTTGTAGCCTTGACATAAAAGTAAATGTTTAGTAAATCCTTTATCAGATTGTTTCATTCAATTGATTATAGCGTAGAATGATTTATTAATAGTTTATTACTGGTCGCGTGTGAAGCTACCAGCAAGTATTTAATTGCCTCGCTATTTTATAATAGCAATCTTCTTTACACAATTTCACTTAGTTTTCTAACTCTTCAACTTCATTAAAATGTAAAATTCAAAGAACTAGAAAGATTCACAAGTGAAACACTTTATAAGCTGAGCAACACCGCGATATCATTTCAGGGTTAAATGAAATCTTCACGAGCACGGGTCAAAACGGACCCAAATTTCGTTATTCAAGCGTTCAACGCCATCGTATAGCGCTTCGATTGAACCACTTTTGATACGATCGCCAATTCGTCGTAGAACAAATTTATGTATGCCCTCTAAAAGTAAACAAATGAGGCCGTAGAATGTTATTACGTGTTCGTACGTTCGTTAGATTCGATTGAAAAAATGCCTGACAATTCGGAAAGGAGTTCTTATCGAGAAACACGCAAACGGATCGTCGCGTTAATGCCTCGCGAGGGATCTAGAACGATAGAAAATCGTTTTCTAGGCAAATTTTCATTTCAGATGTGTCGGCGAAGGGACACGATACACCAAGAAGATGGATGACCGAATAACATTCGCTGCCAGACGAGACTTTCATTGGACGATCAATTTAAAAGAGAAACATGGCGACCGACGATTAGTCGATTTTGTCCCGACAATTTGTCGCCCGTGATCCCTGCAGCACGTATTACGGTGGGACTCGGTTAACTCTTGCATCAGTAGCCGACATTATTTTAAAAGATTTTGTTCTCTTACGGGCTTTGTTCCTCATCAGCATGCTTACATCAGTTTAATCGAACAGAACTTTTAGTAACTGCAAACGTTTTGTACATAGAACATTTAAAAATATAAAGGCTGTAGAACAGACGCCTTTTATTTTGTTTTTGTTTTTCACCATTTCTAAGCTTTTTTATATACAGATTAATTTGTGGCGGATTTCTTTAACACAGTTTAAGGACAAACCAATTTTTTCCGACAATTTTGGGTACATTTGGGTACAGAAATGTTTGGAGGTGGGAATTGAAAAATCGGCAGATCTGAGAATACTAAATCGCGATTCTTCGGGCTTCGCAGCTCATTTTTATAGAAACTCGGGGCAGTCGGCAAAAAAAGGCAGCGGCCAGTATGCCGGTGTATATTAATACGAATACATAGTAATGTTAGGATAAAAACGTTGACTTAAGTTTTTATTTCTAATTTTTTGCAGCGATTCGAAGGCAATTCGGAGGTCACTTGCCACTATTCGAAGGCAATTCGGAGGCCACATGACGCGATTCAAAGGCAATTCGGGGGCCATATGACATGATTCGAAGGCAATTTGGTGGCCACATGCCATTATTCGAAGGCAATTCAGAAACCACATGACACGATTCGATGGAAATTCGGAGACCACATGCCACTATTCAAAGGCAATTCGGAAGCCACATGACACGATTCAAAGGCAATTCGGAGGCCGCATGCCACGATTCGACGTGTTGTCTCCCGGAAACTCCATCAACTCTTAGCACCAACGTAGCAACAAATTACATAGACGTAGGACTAGCACGGGAAAATTCACAGCAACCCGAAATTTGGCATTCCCGGGAAAAATTACTCTATATTTAAAATCGTTACAGTTATGAAACGACAAAAATAGCTCTACGAATAGCTGCAGTCGGTGTAGATAGTTTCAGCAGAACCAATTGTCCAAATGCCAACTACTTTGGAATAAGTGATCTTTGTGCTCAAAGCTATAACGGAGGAACCCGGTGCGCGAATTCTGACAAAAATAGAAAGAATTGCACACAAAACAACGTGCTTTCGTACCGTTATTTGGAAAATTGCATTCCACGTCCTCAAATAAAGAGACAGAAGCCGATTGTGGTTTATGATTAACTTACGAACTCGATGCATTCCTGACAAAAATGAATAGATCAAATGAAACAGCGCAAAGATATTTAAAGCAGACTCGGTGTTCTTACAAACCTAGTTTCCAGATAAACAACGTTAACCCCTTACACTGCGATTTATTTGACAACTACGCTGATTAGCATTTCTTCGTTCCAAGTACTTTCCATAATGGCACGAAACAAACGTTTCTTTCTTGCATATCTCCGCTTACTTTCGTTCCTAGATTGTCGCTGCTAGATTACAGATTTTATGCATTTATTGCAAAAATAACTAGTTACAACTGAAGACAGTAAAAAGGTTCAAAGCATTTAAAAATACCAATATATTATTTTCAATGTATTACAATACAATATTTAACGAAAAGAAAACTATATTCTATTTAGCTCTTGCATGTTGCATTTGACGAAGAACATTTTCACGTTGCACAAAGATCCGTGGTCTAGCGATAAGAGAAGAATCAAATTTTGTTTAACACGTTGACTGCCGCGTCACCCGTATTCGGGTGACAGCAAAAGTTCTCATCAGGCCACGTCACCCGTAATTCGGGTGACGCTGATTTGACTACTTACAAAGGATTTCCGAAAATATTTCGACAAATATCCTACAGGAGGTAATGAAACGATTGAATTCTTATAAAAATGGTTTATTAAAAAAATTATTCGCAGTGTATAACATTCAAACATTCTCTGCAAAGTTGAGGTTGATCAGGACAGCTTGGACAAAAAGTTGTTTATTTATTCAGATTTGCTCGTGCCTCTGATCGGTCCATTTCGTATCTTTTATTTGAACTGTAGCTTCCTCGGTATCATCAACATTTCTTTCTTCTTCCATGACCAATTCTCGTAAAATCTCGTCAATAGTATCTTCATAACATTCATTATCACTAAGATTATATTTATCAGTATCCAAATCAGAATCTGACGATGTAATTTTATTTATGCTTCTCCTTCCGGGCAATCCGATCTCTTTTCATTATTGTAAAAAAAATGAGGGCAGAGATTTTAAGTTATACCATTCGGTACTCGGCAAAGATTCCAACTGTTCATGCAGGAACAGAAACAGACATGAATTAACAGCGCACGCTTCCTATAGCGGCACGGGTGGCCTGTAGGAGATTTTGTTGTAAATACGTGTGGCAGTCAACGTGTTAAAGCTTGAGACAACGATTGTCAAGTAATTATGCGAATATTTACGCGAAACTTTGAAAAAATCGACGGTGAGAAATATAAATCGATTTTTTGAAGTCTCAATACTATTGAACTCGAGCAAAAAAAGCATCGAGTTGAAAGTTGAAGAGACTGCTCCGACGCGGATTACAGGAGGGAGAAACAATTCGGGCACGGCGTTAACACCAGCTCACCACTCTCACAATATGATTCATCGTGATGCCTAGAGTACAGGACTGATATACACGTGGAATACCGGTCAGCCCGCTAATCAAGCTCTGTGTCTAAGGCTTAGTGCTAATATTGATGTTCAAGATTAGCGGAATACCAAACCGAACCTCGGCTGACCTCCCATTCCTCCGTATTCCCTTTTGGCGATCTCCGCTCGATTCAACCCTCGGCGACCCTCGTTTGCACCCACGCTTAGAAGCGTTCCAATAACTTTTGCGTCCATGTTCTTGGCACACGCTTACGCGCGAAGCGCTCGTGAAAACGTTGCTCTTCGTTCGGCTGTATTTGCACTAGCCAGGTGCAAAACGAAGTTGCAGTGTTAACCGTCTGTAGCACGAATTGTTTATTTATACGGGATAATTTGTGTAACTCAAGGCTATTGAATATCAACCACTGTAATATATAATAATATAATTTCTAATTATATTATTTTGTAATTTCTAATGACAGCTAATAGCTATAATAGATTCTAATGACATATGAATTTACTCTGACGCATGAAATAAGATCTGAAAATTAACAGGTCCAACACGTCCAATTAAAGCAAGATTTTGGAGGTAATTTATAGTAATTTTATTTGTAACACATCCATGAGACGAATATAGACAATATAGGGTGACAATAAAGTATAAAGTAAACAAAAGCAAACATTAAAAATGTACTTATACTAACAATAAAATAAAATAGTAAAATATAAAATATACTTATACTAACAAATTATACTTATATTTAAATTTGTTTTTAAAATATTATAACATTTGATTAGTTACGATGGAATTCGTTAAAACATTGTAAACATAATTGGGGTGATTCTAGACGCTTAGGACAATACGTTATAGTCTTTTGTAAATTTTTTTTTGTTAACGTGTTAAGATACAACATTTTCTTGACGATAAAAGGAGGACTGCGGAACGAAAAAACTTTTACCACATTGTAGCTAAAATGCAATGATAAAGCTGTAGATACATATTAAATAACGAGGATCGTTTTATAAAAAAAGATTCAATATTTGTTAGTGCATTGTGGTGTAGTGTTAATCAAATTTCAAGAAATATAGTTTCGTCGAATTCACATCAAACTGGGAAATAAATCTCTTTTAAAAGTATAAGTTGAATTCTGACGAAAATAATATGTCGCTTCTTAAGAGAGAAGAAGTGTTTATAAATCACGTGCGACGTGTATTTTATAAGTTTCATGGAACGAAAAAAAGCTATTATACTTTCATGTCCAAAATCCAACGTCTGATCATGCATTGTATATTAAATGTAATTTCCCGCAAATCCAATCATTCGAAATACGCTCGTTTGCTTGTCAACCAGAGACAGGAATTCAAGACATTAGACTCCATTACGGTTAAAACCTTTCGGTAATGAAGTGCTATATATATATAAATAAATAACTGGATAACTGGATCATCGAAATAGATTCGCACGGGACATAGATACACACGGGAAATCCTGTGAATGCTTACACGACGGGAATAATACACTGACGGAGCACAAATCGCACGTAATTTATCAAGTATGCCTCGCGGATTAGGGCATTCGAAAAGAATGAGGGAAATGGATAAAATATTAATTTTCAAATATCCACAGAATTAAGTTATTAATACTGCGGATTTTATGCATTCGTGAACAAATTGTGCAAGCGTAATTTAAAAGCTGCAAAAAACACGAGTGACCCAGTTATATATATCGATACATTACTATCAATTTATTAAAACCGTCAAAGGAAGAACAAAATGCATGTCTTGTTTCCTGCAACGAAGACGGACAATTTTTATTTTCCATAAACATCCGCAATGCAGTTATCAATTTACAAAAATAAATTGTTTATATTTTATGTGCTAATCGACGATGATACGTGCGGTCGATACTCGTAATGAAACTCGATCTTCTCAAGATAATTCGAATTAATTAGCCGCTGCCAGGCTTTCCGTAAAACAAGCGTTGGGTGTCTACTGTCTACACTTTCGCTCCCCACTGTTAGCACAGAGCGTGGACACATCAGAGAAAGAATCTCTCTGTGCACAGAATAGGGAACGAGGAACAAAGAGGAGACGATCGAATGTCCGAAAGACGAACATCCCTTTAAAGCAAGCGTTCGTCGACCTGTGTCGTGCGTGGTCGACCGTAAGGAACACACTGATCGTCACTGACCCAGCCTACCTCGACTTCGAAATTATTCATTACGCAGCCCTCTATAACCTTTACGATCAATCAGTGAAGGTCGACTACCTTTGGTCAACAGATTACACGTAGCACCTTCGCCCTGTTTACGGAACTTGTCTCGCTGTTAAGCGCTCCGATCAACAGAATCGATCTTGGATAAGAGCACCTTGTCACGCAGAATTATCCGTCCCATCGCGAAGCATATTTATAATTTCTGATACGTAACAGGAGATCTTTTTTTATTCATTAGAACCGCGTAAATACGTAAGCAGAGGAACAACCTTATTGCACCTCGTTTTATGTTCTTGTTTTCACGTTATTCTTGCAATAATAAACCTTCCGACATAAAATACTAAGCACATATTCGGAGCGGAAAATAGAATTATAGAGAGATAACGACGTTTACAAGAAATATTGATGATATTTCTACCGTTATGTGAAAGCATTGGAACCGTTTTAATGCTTCGAATGACGAAGATCATAATATTAATGACCTAATAATCACACCTAATAGATCAGCATAATTAACAATTTTCATAAAAGTACAGAAATGTTATAATATATTTAAATCTTATAATATATATATAATATATATATATATATATATATTATAATATATATTATATATATTATAAGATTTAAATATACTGTAATATTATAATATATATATTATCATTATTATTATTTACATAACAATTGTATAACAATTATATATATTATATATAATATATATAGTATATATTATTATTGTATATATATATATATATATATATGAGAGAGAGAGAGAGAGAGAGAGAGAGATATTATTGTATCATATGTTGCATAAAAGCAAACGTATCCGCCATTCCCGTATCAACATTTTATTTCTTCTAGTTTTATCATTACATTAGCCTTTGTTTTTAGCGTTCTCTGAGTCAGAAATGAATAAAAACAAAAGTTGCATAGTTACTAAAAATTGTCCTGCAACGTAATGTACAGAAAGTTTCGGGCTATCTAATTTTCCATGAATCATGGAGTCGTCTCCATCGAGCTGAAAAACTTGCTACAAACACTCTCACCAAATAGTGTTAGAAAAGAGTAAGGGGTTAAACTTCGGAAAACAATCGGAAGCCAGATTGACCGGACCCGCGTTCGACGACCATGTCGATCATAAAAAAAAAGAAAAACAATCCAATATTAACTTTGTCCATTAGGAATAGCACGAAGCTATTTCGGCGTCAACCAAGCGGGGATCTCGAAGTTCAGAAGCACTTTGCGAACAACGTTACTTCCATGTCCGGCAAACCGAAAAAGCAACTGGACGTGAATTACGCGGCCAGATCGACGCCGTAAAACGAATTGCAATATTCCTCGGAGTTATTTTTCTTTCCTCACCGTTATCTCGGAACCGTCTTATACAGTATGTGAAAAAAAATAGCCGGAATTTATAAATAAAACGCAAACTGCTTCTTCATTTATCAAAATTGTTATCGACCTTCTCAAAATATTGGGTAGTTCGGTACGTTTTTTCGTTCGTTCAGGAGAAAATGAACCGACTTTTTAACGTTCAGAGTAATAAGAACTTTTTGAAATTTTTCAGGTAACTTTGAAATCTTATGCTCGCAGAAGTCCTGTTTTTTATTTGCAAAATAATGAATTAAGTGCTTTTTCGATACCCTTACAAAACAAAATTTTTTATAAACACGAATCAACTTTCTTAACAACCGAATAATTCCCGTCCGAGGCAATACTCGTACTTTAAAACGTTTTTCACACGCTGAAGAAGATACAGTAGTCTGCAACTCCTACTGCGAATTTTCTTCGATGACTTCGATCCACTGAAAACGTCATCCCTGAAGCGGTAATTTCAATTTACCAAAGTCTCCCGGTGTCATCGTATCCGGTGAATGCGATGCTTGATTAATCTCTTGCACTATAACAACGAATCAGACTCGCGACAAAGATTTCATACGTAAGTTGCTAAATATGAATATTATTCGTTTCTTCCAATTCGAAACAAAATTAGATTCTTTCGTTATCAAAATCTAGGAATGGGAGTACAGTAATTTCTCCCAGAATTGTTTGGAGTCGGAATCGAAACACGCAAATCTGAGAATACCAAGTCGCGCTAAGACACGATTCATCGAGCCTCGCGGCTCGTTTTTATGGAAACTCGGGGCAGTCGGCAAAAAAGGCAGCGGCCAGCATGCCGGTATACATTAACATGAATACATAGTAATGCTGGAATAAAAACGACGACTTAACTTTTTTATATCTAATTTTTTGCCATGATTCGAAGGTAATTCGGAGGCATTTCTTACCTGACTCACACCCAAACAGAACGAACCATTTTGTGTTGCGTTCTGAGACTTCGTCAGCCTTTACCATCGACGTAGTAATAAATTACATACAGCGGCTCACAAAAGTGTTCGTACACCATTCAAAACGCAATAACTTTTTTAAAACTGAACCAAGTGACTTGAATACTTTTTAGATGATAGAGGGACTAATCTACTATACGATGACTAAAATGTCTTTTTTGAATTTCGTGATTACTTGGGATGACCAAAAAAAAAATAAAAGATTCTCGTTTTTTTAAGTTCTCCATCTGAGCCTATAACAAAAATTTAAAAAATGCCTTTCGTAGATCTCGATAACTTATATGCGTGCTGAAAATTTGATCTTAGCTCAGGATCGAGCTACAAGCGTTGAAAGAGTTTAAAAAACTGCAGATTTCTTCCAGTTTTTGATCAAAAATCGTGATAACACTGCGATTTTTTCGATCTTTAATTTGTTGTAACTCGTAACAACGTCAATCGATTTCGATAAAATTTTTAGCATGCATTTAAGTTACCGAGATCTATGAGAGGCATTTTTTAAATTTCCGTTATAGGCTCAGACAAGACGAGAGTTTCTTATTTCATCTTTTTTGTCATTCCAAGTAATAGCAAAATTAATCATCTAAAAACAAATTCAAGTCACTTAGTCTATTTTTAAAATAGTTATTGCGTTTTAAAAGGTGTACGCAGCACAGCAAAATTCACAGCAATCCAAAATTTGGCATTTCCGGGAGAAATTACTGTAAAAGGAGATTATACAGAGTGTCCCAAAATTATGGTATTTCCGAGAAATGAAAGGTTCCTGAGATCATCCGAAGCAACTTTTTCCTTTACAAAAATTCTCCCCGAGGCGTCGTTAATGAGTTATTAACGAAAAACACTGATCAATGAGAGGCGCGCTCGGCTGGCGCGAGGCGGCCGAGCCAACGAGCGGTCGAAGTCCAGTTCCGCTGATTGGCGCGGCCGACCCGCGCCAGCCGAGCGCGCCTCTCATTGGTCAGTGTTTTTCGTTAATAACTCGTTAACGATACCTCGGAGGACATTTTTATAAAGGAAAGAGTTACTTCGAATGACCTCGGGAACCTCTCATTTCCCGGAAGTACGATATATACAATAATCAGGTTATGCCCCGTTCTGTTAGGCAAATTATTCAAGACGAAAAAATACTAATCAACGTAGCTACGAAAGAGAGAGAGAGAGAGAGAGAGAGAGAGAGAGAGAGAGAGAGAAATCGTTGTTGAATTTTTACCCACACATTCGCGTACCAAGATCGACGTATATGACAGAGCATTATCATGATGCAAAATCCAAAAATTATCTTTTTCGCAAATCTAGCCGCCACCGACGAATGTTTCATGATTAGACCACG
Source organism: Megalopta genalis (assembly GCF_051020955.1). Classification (NCBI taxonomy): domain Eukaryota; kingdom Metazoa; phylum Arthropoda; class Insecta; order Hymenoptera; family Halictidae; genus Megalopta; species Megalopta genalis. The sequence goes on along the minus strand of NC_135020.1, from coordinate 20,353,368 downwards.
GATTTTCATGCGAAATAAAAATTGTCCAAGTTGATTATAAGAAACGCAAATCAAACGAAAATGTCTTTCCTGTTTTTAATCATTTCAACAGGATGTACATATTCTAAAAATATTCTAAAATTCTTCTCACATCTTTACACAGTTTTGCTTCTGATCTAGTCATTTTTGTCAAAAATTCATAGTCATAAATCCATCATTCGTCCCTAGTTATTATGCGTTTCGTGAACGCAGACGGAGTCACTAGAAATTACCGCAAGAAATCTCGTTAGAAGCGAAAAAATTGTGACAAGTTCGTCGCTCGACATCTTCGTTTTCCGTTGATAGCTTTTACCGTCGTGACATCCTCGAGGTCGACTGACATAAACAGCTGCAGTAAACACAATGCTTGATGGATCGTGTTCGAACTCGGCGTCACGACCGAATATACAGTGCTCCTACTTGTGTACACACGTACAGAAAATTGTTTCGATACATACGCCGCGGGACTTCGGAATGAGAAATTCCGGGTACTGTTTTTACATAATGTAAATGGAAAGAGAAGGAAAGAATTGTTTTTTCACGGGAGAGCAGACGAAACGCGAGATGCGTGGACGTGGGAATCGACTCGGCTGCCGAGTGTTTTCGCGCGTGTGCGCGCGAGGGGAGGGGGAGGCTAACGCGAGGAAAACGGCGAGAAACGGGGGGGGAGGGAAACAGAAGGGAGGGGGGATAGGCTGCAACGAACGCGTGCATGCAACCTAGCCGAGCCGAAATCGATTAACGCAAAATTAGGACGAAAAGTCAAGTCCTCACCGGATGAAATGTCGCACCCAGGCCCCTCTGTGAACCGCGCGAGAACGATTTTCACGAGCAAGTATGGCACGAGTGAATCCGGGTCACGTTCTCGTAGAGATCTCGCGCTAAGATTTGCCTTGGGTAATCGAGCGTTCACGTCCAATCGGATCTCAAAGGGAGCAAATTTCTGAGGAGCCGCGCGAGAGGTAGCGGCCCCTCTGTTTTATTGTGAACGCCTATATGTCGGCACAGTGTCGGACTGAAGTGTTTTCGCGCACCTTTTAATACGCAATAACTTGTTTAAAACAGGACTAAATGGCTTGAATTTTTTTTTAAAGGTCAGAGGGATTAGCTTACCGTACAATGACTAAAATACTTGTTTTTTATTTTGCTGTTACTTCAAGTGACAAAAAAGATAAGGGAGTTAGAGCTTTTCACTTTTTATCGTTCCAAGTAATAATTAGTAAATATAAAAAAATAGTACATAGAAAAATCCATAGTAGAAAAAAGTATTTCAGTCATTTTATAGTAAACTATAACATTATAACACTAGATTTACGAAGCACAAAAAGAGCATAAGACATTTATTCTGATTTTTAACAAGTGTTATTGTAACATTTTATAGTAAACTATAACATTAACACTAGATTTACGGAGCACAAAAAGAGCATAAGACATTTATTCTGATTTTTAACAAGTGTTATTGTAACATTTTATAGTAAACTATAACATTAACACTAGATTTACGGAGCACAAAAAGAGCATAAGACATTTATTCTGATTTTTAACAAGTGTTATTGTAACATTTGCCGTAAGTAACATATAAATTGAATAAATAATTCATAAATGTATCTTTACGATATGTATAATCGTAAATTAAAAAATTAATGATCCGTCATTTTGGCGGATTCCATAAATCTAGTGTTAACAACAAATTCAGGTCAGTTATCTCAGTTTTAGAAAAGTTATTGCGTTTCAAATGTTGTACGAGATGGCTTTGATTTTTCGCGAATCACTTTCTGTAGTTCGGTACAGTCTGCGCCAGAACAGAATCATTGCGATAGATGATCAACACGTTAAATATCAAAAAGCAATATCAAAAATTTCCACAAAATCTAAGTAATTTCATATATATCGAAATACAATTGTAGAATATAATATTTTATATTCTAAAATTATTTAACTGTCTTCCGAAAAATCGATAACTGTCTAGTAAATTTTACAAAATTGAAGTTCCTATTAAAAATGTATTACAATTAAAATTTCTATTTAAAAAAAAACTATTAAAATTTCTATTCAAAATCAATTTTGATCATCCAGATCGTTGAAATATCATAAGGGTGTTGTTTTGGACGAAAAATCAATCCGTCGTTGTTCGATACTTCCATTTAAAACTTTTTCATTTATGAGGCTGTGTTTATACGTCAGCTGCCAATAAATCGAGCCATAAAAATATTGTTGTTTGAATATTCAGATGCGTGGCAAAAAATGGAAATCACGCTAAATTGTTTCAGCGCTGGTTTTTCAGCAGTTTCATATAATCTGGTGCAACAATATTGTAACATCACAGATGACTACTCCTCACACAAGAGTTCGAGCCAACATATTGATCTCCAAAAAAGTGATGCAATTTCCGGTGCAGTTATACTGATTTCGAATCATCGAATAAACCAGCATCTATTATGGAATAAAACTAAAATTTCACGAAGATTTTCAGCTCTCGATAGTGAAACCAGATTTACTTTGGAGCTTCTTTTTTGATATTACCACATGTAACACTAGATTTACCGAACCCGTCAAAATGACGGGTCACTAATTGTTTAATTTACGATTATTCATATCGTAAAGTTACATTTACAAGTTATTTTTTCAATTTATATTACGGCAAATGTTACAATAACGCTTGTTAAAAATCGGAATAGATGTCTTATTGTTACTTTTATAAACTAATATAAAACAGCTGTTTTTTTATGCTCCATAAATTTAGCGTTAACTTTAGATAACCATTTATCACAACTTGCCGAAATCACCTGAACACTGATTACAAGATTACGGATCTTGACGCGGTCAAGTAATAATAAAGTTCAACGATACCAGCAACAAAACAATTTCAACGATACCAATTGTAGAATCGATTTTCTGTATATCGGATACGTCCGTATATATTTTAAAGTGAAAAGCTTTAACGAAAATACGTTCTACAGCTTCTCCGATCGGGACAAGAACCGACCACATTTTGGAAAACTCTCCGGTTGCGAAGTGGCAACGTAACAATGGAGAAAGTTATTGGTTCACCGTGTACATTGAGATCGTACGAAATGGCAGGCCGACGTCAACGTTTATTCGCGTTGTTCGCGAAAGCGAGGCGGTTACTTTTGCAGGCCGGGAGAGAGCCGCCTATATTCAGCTGTCGTTTGTCCATTGATAGCGGCGAGTCCGCGTCGAACGAAATGGTACGTTCTCGCGAGGGATAACGCCGCTCGATGAAACTTTCACAACGCGTGTTAATGTCGTCTTTGCCGAGGTTTTCGCGTCGAGTTTTCAAACAGGCGAAACGAACCCGATGCGTGTCACTGGGTCAGCCAACGGCAATACCGGTGCTCGCGTTCCTCGCCGTAGTCGAGTCGATTCCGCGAGCTCTCTGCGAAACGAGCGAGCGATCCGAGTGCGTTCTGCAAGGAGGAACAAAAAATATGAGACCGCGTCACCGCGTACCGGGAAAATTTAAGGTACCATCCAACAAGAATTCTGCGTTGCTCGCTGCTCGTTGCTCGTGTAGAGGGGGAGGAACGCGCCGGGAAGAGGGTGAAACTTTATGCACGGCCGCGTCAGGGTCTGGACAATGGCCTGGAATCCGCGATAAGGGTAGACTGAGATCCACAAAGCTGTTCTTCCTTCCCCCTCCCAGCGTCTCTTTTCGCTAGCGACTCGGAATCTAACGACGATAGAAACGCGCAACGGCGCTGCGAGAACCGTTCATAGTGTTGCTGAATGTTTCATTCCGATGGATTTGATCTCGTTCAAAAAATCACAGTGAATTACAATCCTTCGAATTGTCGGAAGCATCGGAATTGTTCTTCTGCCATGATCTCATCCAGATAGCCAAAGCTTATAACCGTAATCGACGAGGCAGTATAAAATTCGCGAAAAAATTTCTTACTCTAATTCTTGCCACGCTACCGACATATAGTAATCGCGAAGACACGAAACAGTCGATCGAATGGAAACACATTCGTGTTGGCGTATAAATGTATTTTCTAAAAATATTTATTTTCCAAACCGCATCGAACTACGTCAACCTGGCTCGATATTTTTCGTTCCGGAACAATTCTCTCTGTAGACACTGCAAGAATTAATCAAATGTTTTCGCAAACCTCACCGCATTACGTCAACTTGGCTCGATATCTTTCACATAAAGAGTTAAAATAATATAGTTCCACGATTGTATCAATAAAATGAAAAAAAATAGTTCAACAACGTAGAACATCTACATATATCATACTTAGTGCTGGTATGCTCCAGTGATTCATCGATGAAGAACTTGACGACTTTGAATACAATAAATGCACAAATAACACATGTGAATGCATTTTTATTGGAATATTTTTGAGATTTGCTCACAGTCCGTACGAATAGGTTAAAGTTTTCAAAGTACTATACATAGTGAGTGATCTAAGATTTCTAATATCACCATTCCAACTTTTGCTAAATGCTGCAAATATATTTCTCAGAATACTAAAACAGGCGGCTGCGGCAAGTAACACTTTATCAGCGAACAAGTAGTATATTGGAGCCATTTACCGAGGGGTGACCAATTGTTGAGCCTTTGCACCGTTTTCGAGCATAATTAATATTATATTTAAATTTATATTTATATTTTATTATAAATATTATTATATTATAATTCTAACATAATTACTAATATTATTATATTATAAATTTATATTTTTATTATATTAAAATTTATATTTACCGAATAAACCACGTTACATTTTCTGCTCAGAAATAAACGAAATAAAAGAATGAAAGAATTAAACATATCTTATTCGATAAATACAAAGTTAATTATACTAAGGGACGTTACATTTTCTGCTCAGAAATAAACGAAATAAAAGAATGAAAGAATTAAACATATCTTATTCGATAAATACAAAGTTAATTATACTAAAAAATAATCCAAAGTACTCAAAAAATCCAGCCCGTAGTAACCGGCTCCAGTGCCCCATATCCCCGTAACAAGCGTACAGCTTGTAAGCTCCGCCGTAACGATTCGATGTAATTCGAGGAAGGGATCGGCTTTCATTTTAGTTTCCTAGGAGGGTAGCACCTGCATCGACACGACGCGACGCGACGCAACGGATTGAAAAGGCAACAACCGCTTACCACGCGGAAACGATCTCGCAAGTTTGACCCGTGGAACAAAGGTCCGAACCGCTGGCCGTTCCTGATTTGCATGCTCGCACGCAAACCCCAGAGAACCAACCCCTAGCAGCACCTAATTCCATCGGTTCCGGCCAGTGGCCGATGAGCAAGCAGTTAGCCTGCAGGAAGCGATATCGACTCGGTGGTTTCGAAGTCTTTAACCCTTCATCCCCAACCGAGGGAGCGAGGCGGAGCGGTGCGGAGCGGTGCGGAGCCGTGCAGAGCGGTGCGGAGCGGTGCGCAGCGATACGGAGCGACGAAGAGCGACACGATAGGTGGGCGCAGCCGACTAGCATCGAGCCCCGGCGAGTTGACAGTCGTCCACGAGCGAAAGAGCGGCGCGGAAGGGCGAGCAGGCGGTACTAATTGTACGTCTCATCCTCTCATCCTGTCTCAGCCAGCCTGCAGCGGTCGCTGGAAAGCAACCAACTCGACCAGCAGCCGCCCTCATCATCCTGGAAAATAATACACGCTAGCTGGTTGCCTCCGCTTCTTCTTTCCCATCGTTCCTTTGTCTCGCGCGTCCACGTCGTGTCGGAGTTCCTCTTTACCCTCTTCGCCGCTTCCTACAACCCCACCCACAGGGCCGCTCGCCAGCAACCCCTGTGTCTCCCGTATTTTTCTATACCATCCCCGTTCCCGTTCCCATTCCCATTCCCATTCCCATGCTCCGTTCGTATTCTCATTCCCGTTTCCCTTTCCCTTTTCTTTTCCAGCAGCGCTGTCCCCTCGGCCGACGACGCCTGCCACCTTGCTCTTCTCGCCAGACAGATTTCGCACAAAGCCTTCGGATTTCAGATGCGTTCTCACGCGCTCGCTGCGACTCGTTTCCGCGTTCCTACGAGCTATTTCCGTCCGCTGGTCGCAATATACCGGCGTGATCCGCGCCGTTAACCTCTAACCAGTCTCTAATTACGCGAGAACCGCCGCGGTCGCAGGACCTTGATTAAGTCGGACGGACGTTGCGCGGCTCGGGCAACCTTGAACGGAGGGGGCGTCGGATCTAGCCGGCATCGATCAGCCCCGGGAACTCGCGCGACTCGCCGCTAATTTGTCGAATTTCGCGCGATCGATCGATCGATCGATCCCGCCGAAAGCCGGCCGAATTAGGCGAGCCGACCGATACGAGCGACACAAGTTCGACTCGTCGGGTAATTGTACGCGGGGGCGTGGCGTAGCGTGGCGACGATCTCTCTCTCTCTCTCTCTCTCTCTCTCTCTCTCTCTCTCTCTCTCTCTCTCTCTCTCTCTCTCTCTCTCTCTCTCTCTCTCTCTCTGTCCATGTAAAATCGCATCAATCGCCGTTGTCGCGACACCGTGGAAATCGACGGACGAATTGTTGTAAATAAATTAAACGCTACAGGCCCGGCGCTGTGCTAACTAATATTTCCGTTTGACCGGGTCTTCACAGGCTTTGAGCAAAAATAACGACGCCCGGCAAACGGTTGATCGGTACACGCCAGCTCTCCTATTTCCTGTGGACGCCCTCATTAACCCCTTCCTGCGTGCCCGGCGTTAATCGGTTCGCCGGATAGAGGAAAAAAGTGAAACACCCAGCATGGAAACGCTTCGGCGCGCTGTTTCGGCGTCCGTTTGTTAGCGGACGCGGTGCAACCGTGCGGATTAAGGGCGCTTCTCTTCGCAAATCCACTGTGCCGGACGGTGATTTCGAAATTTGATTTTCCCGAATCCTATCGAAAAATCATCTGCTCCGTTCGGAAACGGAATATCCAGACTTATGCTTTCGTCCGGCTTTCTTCGAGACGATTTTATTTCCTTTTCGATATGGAACTATCCTGATTTCCAAAGAATCTCTTTTGGCTTAGCGAGACGGTATCTCTGTTACTTTTGTGGAGCACTCGATAGGCGTACAGCCCTTTGAATATCGAGATACTGGTTGGTGGTATAATACGGGGGGAGGGGTGCTATCCCCGCTTTTAACTGTGCACTCTGACCGCGCCGTTCGCGACGAGAATATTACGTGACGATTTAATTAACACTAGATTACCGGACCTTGGGTATATACCTATTTTGCCTGAAATGAGTCAATTTGACTGAAACATCAAAATAGAAGGTTTTAACAAAGAAATAAAATTTTATTTGAAAGAAATTTTATTCGAAACAATTTTTACATATATAGTCTGTTTTTGAAATACAGGCGCCCTTACTTCTATTTCTTTCGCACGATACTTGGACTTGATGATTCAACCGTTTCCAATATTCTGTATATTAGATAGAGGCATGAAAGTATTTTCGGCTTCATGATCGTAGTTACCGCTTAATTCTTCAGCCAATTGTAAAATAAATTGTTTCCTTGAGATTTTTACTTGCGTGACCACTTTATATGAAATCCGAGCATTGATTGCTGCTAAATCCAAGATATTATAGAATAACAACTTTAAAAATATTCAATGAGTCAGTTTGACTCACATCCGTCAAAATAGGTATAGCACATATGGATTTTTGAAACTGAGGAGTGGGGTGGGGAAGGAATTAGTATTTGTGTATATTTCATAATTCTATTAAAAACCAACGAATGTGTTAAAAAAAATTATTTATAAGTTTCTCTATATATATGTATAAGTTATATATACGATTTTATTGCTATATTGTATACAGCTATTTACAGGGTGTTCAAAAGAAACCATTCAATATTTATATAGTATATAGGATACATTGTACTGAGTAAAAAAGTAAACATAGGTCGAAAGGTCAACCGTTGCTAGTATCATGATTGACTTACTTATGAGAGTATTTAAAAAGCCTAGTGTATTTCTCGCCGATAAATGACTTAGAAGAATTACGTAACCGAATCCACCATGCTTGTCAAACAATTCAACAGAAATATGAAATTTTCGAGAGAGTTCGCGACTTAGTAACAAGATGATACAAAGCGTGTGTAGAAATGAAAGGTGGACACGTGGAAAATCTTCTGTAAACATCGAAAATTCAGTAGTAAGTCAATCATGATACTAGCAAACAAAAATGTTTATATCTCAGAAACGGTTGACCTTTCGACCTATGCTTACTTTTTTACTCAGTACAATGTATCCTATGTACCATATAAATATTGAATGGTTTCTTTTGAACACCCTGTATGTAATGAGTCAGATTGACTCGTTCCGGCAATCGAGTGTTAAAGCAATACGGTAAATTCTCTCCAATTGTCCCTCAGCTTGTAAACAAAAATGGACAATTTGCGAAGAGGAGATATGATTTTCATAGTTATTGACAATCGGTGACTATAAAAACGAGCCGCGAGACTTGAACAACCATATCTCCTCTTTCCAAATTGTCCATTTTTGTTTACAAACTTAAGGACAATTGAGGAGAATTTATTGTATTTGAACTTTCACCATATTACACGTACAAACGAATATGGACACACAGTAATGTCTCCCTTACTGACGCTCAGATTGTCCACTAAAATGGATAATTTGGGAAGAGGAGATACGATTATTCGAGCCTTGCGGCTGGTTTTTATAACTGTGGACAATCTATAACTATAAAAATAAACCGCAAGGCTCGAATAATCGTATCTCCTCTTCCCAAATTGTCCATTTTTGTGGGCAATCTAGGCGTCAATTAGGGAGACATTACTGTACCTACAACGAAAATATCATTTTTATAATCGTAACCACATTTTAGGAATTTGGTCCAACCGCGCGTATCGTCGATTTCTTATTTGGTTTGTACAAAGGAACCGGTACGGCTAGATTACTATCACGTTTAAGGAATTCGCCAACAGAATCTTCGGCAACCACTCGGCGCGGTCTGTTTGCTCAGCCTAACGAACCCGAACACCGACAAATTCGCCGACACATTCGAGACGTCTCCCACGCAGCGCATCGAAAAGACAAACAAATCGTGCTCTGCCAAGCGCAAAAACGCTCACCGCGGAAGATTTGCAGTTCCGCGTGACCAGCATCAAAGCAACGGTCGTTTCGTCTCGTCTCGTCCCGTCTTGTCTCGTCTCGTTTCGTCAGATCTCGTCGCGTCGTCTTGTTCGGAGAGGAGGCTGCCTGGCAGCGGCCTACCAGTCTGCAAGAAATCAGGGAGCAGCTGCCGAGAGGGAGCTCAAAGCGGAACGAGTGGTGGTCGATTCAGCGGCGAGCTGACTGGAACGCGAGACCGTCCTCTCCTTGGAAAGTAAATCGTCTGGTGCACCTGCAAGCGCAGCTTCCCGGGATTCTGCGGTCCGCGCCGTAAATTCGGTTGAATCCACAGGATTAACGCTCCATCAAGTCGTTCACGTAGCGCCGGAATTATGAGCCGCGACTTACATTCAATTTTCTGGTTATTCGATTCTACTCGGTCATAAAGTCTCGAAATTTTTCATTGTTACCCACAGCGATACCTTACTGCCGGCTCGCTGACTCTATAATCGCGTACAAAAGTTTTCAAATTAATCGATTCTGTATAATGCTTCGTATTCAGGAGCTGATAGCCACTTTATGAAATTTACGTTCGACACGCTGTTTGAAAGGAACGTTCGACACGTATCTTTTTTAGTAATCGTCGTTCGTGTTTGGAGACTGAACTAATTTGGTGCAAAGGATTCGAAGATCGGTAAACCGCGATTCACTTTGATACTTGGTGGTTCTACTTTCGCAATCCACCGTTGATTTTCTTATGACGCGTTCTGTTCGATATAGGATAGAAAAACACGTTCCTCGAATTTTATACTTCATCGATAACATTTTGGAAATTGTTCTTCATAACAGAATCTATTTCAGATTTGTAGATTAAATTCTGTCCCTTTAAAATAAGACAGATTAAACTCATTATGTTTTATTTTTAACTTTTAAACTTTTATGTTTATTTTAAAATTTTTAACTTTCATGTTTTTTAAAACATAATTAAATTTATTACGATTTTTTTAATCGTTCTAAGAAACAGAAATGAAACTACATTATTGTAAAAATAGGCTATTTAATTACAAATTGGTCTTCCCTTACGGTATTGATAAAATTTGAATATGTTGTGTACAACCTCGCATTTCAAATTTCATCAAAATCAAATAAGTGAACTGTTTTGTAAATAATTATGAATGCATGTCGTTCGAAATTCAATGAAACGGTATATTTTTGTCTATCTCGAATGCTATGAATGGCAAAAGAAAAGTATAAGCAGTCTGTTAATGCGTTTTTTCCATCCTCTTCATATAAAAAATGGTCGGTAGAAAATCTGAGTATCAAGTACTTGATTGTAGTTCTATACATATCTATCTTTCATCAAAACTGAATCTTCCTGTAAACGCTTGTGTATTCGCAGTACAGTGAATTCTCCCTAATTTTCCATCAGCTTGCAAACAAAAATTGGGAAAGGAAAATTTTGGTAGAGGAGATACGATTATATTCGAGCCTCACGGCTCTTCCAATTTTTGTTTACAAGCTGAGGAAAAATTAGAACTACTGTATCCACTAAGCAGCAGAACTTATGGTAATAAGCAATCATCAATATAAAAAACATATTCCGGATATGATCACATTTGATAATGTTACTTAACAAGATAATTGCTATGACGATCGTTATCGAGAGGTACAACCCTGTATCTACGTATTCGAATTGTCAATTGTCTGTTACAGCACACTCGTAGGTATAAACTTGAATATTATCATAATTTGAAGGTACTAAAAAGTTTAATAGAGTAATCGCTGTGACAAACGACGTCTCAAACACGTGTTCGTTATACAAATCACTGCGATTTTGTATGAGACATCTTTAGAATGTTTTATCCAACCGTCAACCAGTTAATATTTCACCATCGTATTTTCAAGTTAGGAAAATCCTTATTGCGAGGAAATTATGACACAAACGAGAAAATTAGCGTGGCAGTCAAGGTGTGCACATACGATAGAATTTCGAGTTCAATTCCGGCAGAAAGGTTGTATTGGTGCAGACACGACAATGGACGCGAAGGAAAGGTACAACTAAATCGATTCGCGTGGCCATCGACTGGATAAAAGCGTGCCATTATGGGCACGCGACCAACCGATCACGAAAATCTACTTTGTGTAGACAATCGTGAAACAGTGTAGCGAGCATTGAATTCTCCACATCCCCCCCCCCCCTACGTCCATTGCTCCCTGCCCCCCCAAGGGCTTCGAATGGCTACTGGGCACAGGTCTCTGTGGCCGCGGACGCTTTCAATTGAAGGAGAACGGACCCGAGGAAATGTAGCCAGTAATTAGATTCGAAATTACACGCAGTAAGAACGGGCCGAAGTTTACTTTGGCAAAGTATTGTGTCGGTTGAATGCGGCCTCGAGGAGACGCGGAAAGAAAACGAGGAGACCGACTGAATCGAGGCGGGGCCATTGAATATCCCCGGGAAAACCAGTCGGACGGGTGCGGCGGAGGCGACGGCGGCCCGATCGATTCGTTTGTCGATTGGATTGGAAGTTTGTCAAAGGGAGCGTAGCCTGGTACTGCTTTTGTAAGTAGAATCTTGCCAGGGGAAACCGCAGAATTTATCCCGGAGTAAAAATCCGAGAATAGGGAACCCGGGAGCTGGCGGACCGGGTCGGGTCGGGCCGGGCCGGATGCCGCGACGAGAGTGGCCGTCGCACACCGCCTCGAATCCTCGGCCGGAAACGTGTCAAGGGGGTTAAAGAGGAATACCGCTGCGTCGAACATGTATTCCTCCGAAGCGGACTGGAGCGGGCTGGAGCAGAGTGCCAGCGAGAAACTTCGGATCGCTGTTAAATTATGGGTGGTCCCGATGGGCACTGCCCCGCGTGCCACTTCGTCCTGAATATCTTCGAGTTTCGCAAATATCCAGGCTGTATTGTCCTTCGAGAAAACTTTCTGTCATCGGGCCGAGGTTCGTCCCGGAAATTTCGTATTCTTCCCTCCGCGTCCTCCGTCAGCCTCGCCAGAATTTCCGGCCGCGCGACACGGCCACGGAACTTCTGCGGAACACGTTTCTTCGGCTAGCTACGTACCGAGTCTGTCCAGAGAATGTCCTCCTTCTTTTGAACATGTCTTTACACCTGCGCGTACTATCGACGAAAAAGTCGTGCTAACTTTCCGTTCAGAATGACACGCAGGTGTTTTAATCTCTGAACTCGTGGGCAACGCGTGGAGCAACAAATTTTTACCATATTTTGTTGAACACTTGGACAGTGTCTATTTTTAAGATCAATTTTGCATCCGTTTTTATCGATCACACCGGGTGCAGTTTCTTTCGGCAAGTTGTTCTAGAATAATTCTGAAATGTGCGAAATTTATAAAAAAAGTTTATAAAAATTTATCAATGCTTTCACAAGTATTTTAACCGAAATCGTAGGAGAAGTATGTTCGTTGTAAGATGCAAAATTGCCATTACCTTACGACATGTACACATATCGTCCACAGTTAAGAGGTTAAAGACGGTTCAAGTTCGATGCATAGTAATTCACGATCTGGTAGGCCTGCGCCGGCAGGAACAGGCGAAGACCTTGATCGTGTTCGAGTGACTGGACGCAGTGTAGCTTAAGATATTTACGACACCGAACTCGGGTTTTCGATCACCCGTGGAGATCAGGCCAAGTCATGAATCCATTGAAGAGCAGAGTGCACTGATGACCCAGAGAGTGTCAAAGCGACCAGGGTCTAGAGTCTAGACATTAATCAAAGCTCTCGGTTCCCATGCATCCCCGCAGTCCCAAATAGTTTATGTATTTCACCATGTCCAAACACCGCTCGCCACCTGCCCAAATTCTCTTCTTAAAAGTTCGCCTATCTCCTGCCCATCTACACCGATAAAATCACACCTCGACGATTTAGGTATGCTTCGAGACATCTTAGACAGAGGGCGAGGAACGCTCTCCTTTCAAGCTTCAAACACATCGTACGTTCTTCTTGTATCCCGTGGACCGCACGCATCATATTCAATGTAGTTTCTCGTGCCGAGGATATTAACACATTGCGGACGGCTCACGAGATATCTCGTTTTTAGCAAATTGAACGTCGCGGACGGGTCACGAGATATCTCGTTTTCATGTTTTTTTTATTTAATCGGCAACAAGCAACCAGCCGCAAATATTTCTGTTACGTAACCATGGTAACGAAGCCTCCCGCATTCCTAAGTAATTTTAGCGAAACAAATGAATCATTCCAAGCATGTAGAAATGATCAGTCATTATAGCCACTCTAAATCAATATTCAAATTTGTATAATAAATAATAGTTAAAATGTAAAAAATCTTATATAATAAACAGATATATAAACTATGTGTATATAGTATTATTTAAGAATACTAAATGCAAATTAGAAATGTGCGTATCCGCTTCCTGTTACTTGCCAAGCATGTTTTTGGAGCGTTCGAAAATGTGCGGTCTTTGAGGGCGTGTTGAACGCGCAGAGCCCCGTCCGCAATGTGTTAATAACTCGTTTGGTTCAAATAACAAAATTTATTGAACAATTTTCTATCCCGCACTTGTCGCCGGCCGATTTAACATTGGGCGACTCTTTCAACGGATCCGTGGTTGTAGGAATCGGTCGGTCGAACAATATTTGGCCGATAGCCGTTTATCGATAGCTCGCTCGAAAATTCTGAAGTCGCGTCTTATGTCGTGTCTTATTTTGTGTCCCTCTCGTGTCTCTCTCGTGTCTCTTTCTTGTCTCTATCGTGTCTCTGGCTTGTCTCTATCCTGCTGCTTCGGAGTATCGTCCTTTTATCGCCTCGCGGAATGCCTCGATAAGGCCCCGTTTGGGGGAAACGTCATCTCCATTCGCTGATTGACTTGAGGGAGGAGAATCTTCTCGAAAATCCCCTCCTCGGCGGAGGACGCAAGCCCGCCCTCAAGTCAATGTTGGGAAACTCCCAAAAAATGCCGAAAACGGCTGAGAATCCCGGAGCGAGACGTTACCCCGAGGCAGCATGACGACGTGGGCCCGAATGGCCCGCCGCGGATTTATGGCCCTCGGCCTGGTGACGGTCCCGATGGCCCAAGGGGGCGACCGATTTCGGACCCTTGGCCGCTGGTCGTTTATGGGGACGGCGGCATGTGTCCTTTCGGGACCGTACATTCAATCTTTTTACATCTTTCATACAGTACAGTAAAATCCCCTGTATCGTGAATTCTTACAATGCGAGTTCCTATATAACATGTCAAAAGTATTGCGATTACTATTTTCGTATAACGCGATTCTTCGTACAACGCGCCAAATAATAAAACACGCGAAATAATTGAGAATTACATTGTTTTCTTCATCGTTACCGGCTTCTTCTGTTTCATCGTTGTTTTGTATTTTTCGACGCGGTCAGACCTGATACACCAGGATTTCCTATCGCAACTTCGTACAGCGCGTCACCCATTAACCGCGATATATGGTTATGTACTCTATACATCATTCTTCATTGATTTCGCCGACGATATTAAATAACCGACATGGTTAAATTACCGACAATGTTTTCATCGAGACTCGTTTCATCGACATTGACTTTATGTTTACCTGCCAATCGTGCTGAATGACTATCATTGACAGGTAAAACATAAAGTCAATGTCGGTGAAAGGAGGTCGATGAAAACATTGTCGGCGATTTCACTATGAGGGTTAAATAATACTGTCGGCGAAATCAATGCCGGCCAAATGGTGTAGGTTAGGACATTATCGATGAAACGATTCACCCGTCAAACAGTACATACCACATAGTCGTCTAGATCAAAATATATGTATGGTGTTCTTGTTAATATTATATTCAGTGTGAAGTCATTTCCTCGCCACCATCAAACTCAATAAAGCAATATTTTAGTTAATCGTACTGGCGATCGCACTGACCAATGAGAGAGGCGACCTCGGCCGCCTCGCGTTAGCCAAGTTCGCTTCTCATTGGCCAGTGTTTTTCGTTAACCTTTTAGGCACGACGCGCCACTATAGTGGCTTTCGCGGATGTCATCTTTCAGAACGACGCGACACTATAGTGGCTTGCTCTAGTAGCTCACTCGCTCATCGTTTGAATCAAATAATCGTCTACATATGCATTGTTTCACACTTCTTTTGTCTTCACATCGATTTACAACAGTCTACAGGGTGTCCCAAAAATGTCTCGCAATCCGGAAGTGGCGGGCTCCTCGGAGCATTTGAAGCAACTTCTTCCTTTACGAAAATTTTCTCCGAGGCACCGTTAACGAGTTATTAACGAAAAACAGTGACCAATAAGAATCGAGTACGGCTGACGCGATGCGGCCCAGCCAACCAGCGCGCGAAGCCCAGTTCCGCTCATTGGCTCGATCGCCTCGCGCCAGCTGAGCTCGCCTCTCATTGGTCACTGTTTTTCGTTAATAACTCGTTAACGGTGCCTCGGAGAAAATTTTTGTAAAGGAAAAAGTTGCTTCAAATGGCCTGAGCAACTTTCGGATTGCGAGACATTTTTGGGACACCCTGTATATACAGTATCAGACTCTGTACAGTACACATCAGACTCTGCCGTCCAGAGAAATAGCCTCGCGCAGGATTCAGCCGTACCTAAAAGGTTAATAACTCGTTAACGATGCCTCGGAGAAAATTTTTGTAAAGAAAAAAGTTACTTCAAATAACCTCAGGAACCCCTCACTTCCTTGAAGTACCATAATTTTGAGACACTCTGTAGAAGAAAAGCGCTTCCGCAAGGTGAAGGTTCGCTGGATGAAGATTGCGGTATCCCAATGAGAGTGTATTGAAGGGGACGTGGTTACTACAGAGAGAGATTAAACCTTTCGCCTGATGTACCGCAGAGAAAGATTACTTTCCGAACAGACCTCGTACGTGGCGCCGGTGACTCCCTCGCGACACAAGGCTGCTTCCGACGGGTGCGCGAGCGGTTCGCGTGGAGTGTTCCCGGAGAATACCGTTTGGTAGTCGAACTCCAGCGAATTCCATGGAAAAGAACGTCCCCGTAAGGTATTCGGGCGAAGCGCGGTGCGCGAGAGGCTCGCCGGTAAATATGCGCCGACTACGCGTGTTTATAGTTTAAAGCGCGTTCAGTCGGCTCACCGCGACTGCTGCTCCCTAGGGTATTTCCCGCGGAAGCTCGTCATATTTCTAGCCGCACGCTGGCATGCCCCCTGCCCCATCGAACACCCCTCCGGCTACGCATAGTTTTACAAATATTCCACCCCTTGTCAGCGACCCGTTAATATTCCTTGCGCAGGAGCAGCGACGGAGCAGCGGCCGCTGCCATCGTCCGCCATGCTGGCTGTGGATCGTGGGCTCCGAGATATAACAGGGCTCTCCGCCTGTGAATTAAAATTATCCACCGGATAACGGTTAAGTGAGTCAAACTTTACGGCGAATAAAGCGTCGACCTGCCCCGACACGAATACCCCGGATACACGATTTCGATAATTAATTATCCGGCGCGCTCCCTCTCGCGCACGCACACGGTCACGGGCGCGCTCGCACACCAAGCCTATTGTTTTTGATCACGGGTGTATCGCCATGCGGAAATTTCAGCGGCGGGACGCGTTTGATCGTCCGCATGCGTCCGCGAAGCTAACTCGCCGAGTGCGCGGATCGTCACGAAGAAATAAATGAGATTGTACCGCGAAACGAGGGAAGGAATGCAGTCGGCCCCTACTACCACTGTTGCTTCTCCCGTCCGTGGAATTTAATTAGAAGGCCCGACGAACGTACTCGTTAAAAAATCGAGTGCTGCAGCCGCCCGCGCGATTGGTTCAGGGTGAATCGCGCCAGCATTCCGGCCAGGTGAACGATTTACCGTTCGAAAAAAATGTCACGGGAAAAATGTGGATCGTCAACGTGGCCGATAAATTCATACGCGGGGAACGTTCTCGGAGCTACGTCGATCGTTTAGGAAATGAAATTGTATCGGCGATCCCTTGACCCTCTACAGCTCGATGGAACTTTTTGAAATGATATACTGATTTATTAGTGTTTTTTTTTTCATTCTCGTTAAATTTGGTTATTTAGCAGCAACGCGATCGAAGTTCGCCCCGATTTCTTATTTATAATCAAAAACGCTCGCTGAAATGGTCCAATTGGAAAAAAGTTAAACTGTTTTTTACGGCCAACGTATATGTTTTTTGATACTGGACAAAATATTTCGCGACAAAGTGCCGTTCGTTACGAAAATGTTAAATTGATTTTATTTGACTGTGAAGACAAGCGATCATCCCTTAGACTGAGACATAATTTTTATTTAAGCGTGAGGACACTGTACGAGTAAATGTATCACTTGACTACAGATTTTATACATTGATTGCAAGAATGAACAGATAAAACATCGAACAATGAAGAGATTAAAAGAAACTAAGAATGTTGGTGTATTAATTCCAACTTATTGAAATTGTGTAATGGAGAACAAACGTGTAATTGAATCCTGCTATTGGCGTAGACAATTCTTATTTTGCATGGAAAGATTAGAATTGGATTGCAAACTTTATGCACAAACGATTTGAATGAGTAGGTCAAGTTTAAAATATTAGAAGAATTAAAAGCAATTCAATTCAATTCAATTAAAAGTTACGTTCGTTTTAATTGAACTGTGATTAGTGCACAACTATACCAAATACCATTGTGCCAGGAATCTTTTCTCTCGATATGCAAATATTAATAAAGTTACTGAAAACAATATTACAAGCAGAAATATGCTCGATGCCCTTTTGCAAAATCAATTGCAAGACTAGTGTTATTCTATTTTTTATATCCTATTTAATTATACTATATATGTATAATTTTACTACCAATAGGTTTTAGATGATCAACTCCTTGTCGACGTTTCATCCGTTCAGCTTAAATTAGCCTATAATTTCAAAACGAACGCAACGCTGAAAAATCGATAGAATGGATATCGGAATAGTTGAATTTGCGAACTCTTTATTATTGGAAAAGAAAGATCCACGAATGATAAAACTATGTGCAATACTGAATCGGACAACAAATTTTCGAGGTAAACAGCAATATTTATCCATCATTAGCAGAGACAGAGAAATGGGAATGAACGAAGATCGTATTACTGATAAAAACACAGCTCTTTTTATACAAACGACACAGCGATACCTAATGAGATATGAACGCGAGAGCTTTTCATTCGAGCTGGTATTTTTTAGTCAGCTGGGTAAAGTGTGTCAAACCGACACGAGGCACAGATGTGGATTGCTTGTTAGTACCGGGACGCGCGCGCGAGACCATGTCTTCTATTTAGTTTAGTGTCAGAACCGGATAGTTGATTACGATTAATCGGTTCCTCGGATGTTGACAAATTATTCGATTTACCCGATAACAAGGACACGGCTGTGCCTTCTGAGGAAGGATCCGAAAATAGTCACCGCGGGCGCAGGATGCGGTGGCAACGAGGTCGTATATTTCGAACGCGGTTCTACACGCGTAACCCGATTGCCGTTGGTTTAATAAGGGGCGTGACATCGGCGAAACGAATAATTTCATTCCCATTAATTCAGAATTGTAAGTTGCCAGGTATCTGTGCCAGCCGCGCGATACCATTCCGGGGATCCATTAATTACGGGCGTTAACATAAATAATAACGCTTCAACTGTTCCGCGAACAAACTCCATTCGTTTAATCTCCGAGGAACGCGAACGTATTTTCGAGTTTGATACTTCTCCACCTACTTCCGGTGACCTAATTCGAGTCACCTGGGTAACTTCCAGGCACGCGCTGCAAGAAAATCGTTTATACAGGGTGGGCCCGGCACAGGGGCCGACACGGCGCGCGACATCAAATAATTCCATGGACACATAGGTAAGTGGAACGGCTTAGCAGAAATAGTTTGAAACTGTCGAACAGTAATCGCGACCAGTTCGCTCCGCGAGAATGACAAGGTCGCATTCAATCGAACCGATGCCTCCTCGAATATTGTAAATTCGTCTGCCGAGTTCAGCGGGGCCGTAAATCCTGTTTCGCTCACTTGCGACAATATTAATCCTCCGACTACTGAAGCGCGGCCTCCAGCACTGTCGAGTCATTTCTGATTCACACCGATATCCTACCAATACATATCAGCGGTCCTCCCCACTCTTGCTCGCCGTAACTCCGACACAGCAGACAGAGAGGACGCTGGCAAAGTTGAGTACGAAGAATGTCTCGTTGAAATGAATTTCACATCTTGACGTACAAGTAAAACGGAATTTGATGCGTTCGAAAAGTACTATTTAATTTGGCACAACTGAACAGTTATGTGCAAGCTGAGAAAGTGAATGTTTTATTTTAAAATTTGGGTTACTGATTTGTGGGCGCATCTTTTTGTTATCGGTACTGTCGAGAAGGTGGGAGGGTGGGGCATCTCGAACATTGTAAACAAACCAGAATCGACGCACGAGTGAAGCAACTGAGTAATCTAATAGTATACTTGCACGGCGTCCGTCGAAAACAACTATTGACGAGTTAAGCTCGTCAAAGACTACAGTGGCACATGAAATGAATGCCGACTCCGATCATTGTATGTCAAGAGGTTAAATTTTTTAGTTAACGATATATGAGCCGTTTATTTTGAAAGCGGCACAAGTCACTTTACCGTAATGAAAAGTGGTGATTTTTTAATGTTTATACGAAATTATTTATACTGAGAAAAATATCAGTATCCTGAGATAACAAATACAAGTAAATCTTCTCGAAAGTTAGCATCCATATTTTTAAACGTGTTAAAACGGAAACCCTTAAATATATCGATTTAATAACAAAGTGACTTATGTCACTTTCAAAATAAACGCCTCATATATTTGAATCTTAACAAACATTCTTTACCGTTTCACAAATTCTTGAGTTTCTATTCGGTTTCGCAATTTCTGGTGTTTCGCTGAGTCTAATTCCGAGTTGAGCAACATTTTATTCGGATGCTGGCTGGATAAGAGATAAATAAGTGTTAAATATTCAGTGGAATGAAAGATGATGTTAAGTGATAAAGAATCTTTATCATGTGCTATATTCTTGACGCACGCTTACAGACTGAGAGCGAGTCACAGGCGGAGAGTATCATTTGTTTTACACAAAACGCGCGAGCAACAGTTACCGTTTCTCCTACCATAATCTTTAGATGATTAATAATCGATAGATTGCGACATTGCTATACATTGGATTCTTAACAATAAAAGTCTAGTAAATAAAATTTGCACGAATAAAATATTCGACTAAAAATAATACTTCATTCGGATAAATTGTCTTAGATAAATATTTATCTACATAACTCGAATAGTTCGAGGCTGAAAATAGTTTGTTTTCATTGAATAATGACCTAACTTGCGTTAGGTACTACGAAAAATAGTTATAGTAGACACATCAATCGTTCCCCTCCACGGAAATCTTTAGTAAAAGGCGAAAGATTTATACGTGTCTTGAAGGGAAACCAGTGTAATGAAATAGTCATTTCATTGGGTAGATATAACCCTTTACTCTCAGTTTTAGCAGCGAGAAACTTTCGCCATCTAGCGGAGAAGAAACTTTCTGTGTTTTCTCTATATCCACTTTGAATATTTGCATTATTTAAATTTAAATATGCAAAATTTTATGTTGACAATTTGCATGATTCAAATAAGCTCATATTCGGATGCAAAAAATTTGGTGTAATGTTCAATATGATGTTATTTATATCGTGAAAATTTTGTACATAACATTTTCTCGTATCATTACGAATAAAAATGTTCACCGTGGACACAGTTATTCCACCACTCTGTATAATTAGTTACAAAAATAGCAGAATGAAAATTATAAATTGCAAACGAAAATATATATGATTTAAGTTGCACAAAGAAGGTTATAAACAATCGAGAAAGATTTACTTGAACTTCCTTTTTCATTTCTGTACATTGTATTCTGTACACTAGTCATGTTTTATGAAACACCGTGAAACATGAAAATGTATAGAAATATCGAAATGTAATAATATAGAAATATTTAATATAAAAGTATAGAAATATGAAAATGTAAATATGTACAAATACAATATAAAAATATAGGAATATACAGATGTATTCAAATCTAATAACATAGGAATATTAAATATGTAAATTTATTTGGAAATATAGGCATATTTACATTGCATATTCATATTATATTAACATACATATACGCATGTATGTATTTCAGATTGAAACTGTCCAATCTAAATCAATTCATATATAGCAGGATTGATTACACAAATCAGTAAAAATGTATTTCTTTTATAATTGTCGTGGAATAAAACAAAGATAACACATTTTGACCCATTCGGTGGTTCTAGAATTTCCATATTTCTGTTACTCGCAAGTTTCTTTCAGCTATGCTGAAACATTTTGTACATTCACTCCGTGTGTTTTCTTTGCCCGCAGACAAGAGGGGGGGGGGGGGGGGTGTCTCGAACGATGGAATCGTTTAATTCTTCCAGACACTTTGCACGATTTGACACGAGAGACAATCCGATCGGTACCCCGAAAATCCTGGATCACGACCGCGCGACGACGAAGGCCAGCGAGACGGGTAATGGAACGAAAAAGTTTGCTTGCGGTAGCAAATGAACCGCAGAGACGCAAGCACGTCGAACGATCGAAGAGAGCAAACGCCGGAAAACCCGAGGGGGGTGACGAATCCAGAGGGGAATGGGGGCAAAAGGGGCTAGAATAGACAGTGAAAAGGAGGGCGGCAGTGTATTAAGCAAATCGCGCTAGTTCGAAAACTTTGTTCAAATCGGATGTGAATTATGAACGATCCCGGCGGGTAACGCGTCTACAGAGAGTCCCAGAGAAGTGACGGGAGTGCCACGGTATTTACGACGCCCCAGTGGCACGACTTACTTTCATCGATAAATTTCTTACTCCGCGAATGGTTTTTCTCAAGGACCAACGGATGCGGCCATCCGCTAAACGAGTTTTTCATTCTCGCTAGCCAGCAACCGCGTGTGATTCATTAACCCTCGTACAGTAATGCACGATCAAAGGAAGCCGGTAAAAGTTGGCCGTTTTTCGATCTTGTTGCCAACGAAAAATTTTATCTGAGTGTGATTCTCTTCACACTCTCTAAAGAGTGTGAAATACATAATTATTTATCCGAGAAGCAACGGGAATGTTGTGAAAAAGAAAGCTTGAAATATTGTCGTCTGTAATATTCGCTAATGATTCGATAATTTCTTTTCTGTGAGGTGAATAATCATTATCAATAATAGAAAGTAAATTCTTCCTAATTTAGTGTCAAGTATATTATCAAAATTATAAAATTATGGTTACGAAAGAGTATGGTTACGTTCGTTATATATATATATATATATATATATATATATATATATATATAGAGAGAGAGAGAGAGAGAGAGAGAGAGAGAGCAATTTTTAAACGTACGTCTGAAAGATAATATTGTATAAATAAATTCTTTTGATAAAAAAGGTTAAAAAATGAGGTGTAGACTAGTCCCTCTGTCATCTAAAAAAAATTCAAGTCATTCAGTTTCAGTTTGGAAAAAATTATTGCGTTTTAAAAGGTGTACGAATACTTTTATGGGTTACTGTAATTAGATTTCCTAAATATCATTTCTCACAAATCGAGGCAGATGAAAGAGGGTTACTTATTCTACAAAAAATGATACAATATTGGTAATATTAGCGACTCCATGTG
This sequence comes from Megalopta genalis, assembly GCF_051020955.1. NCBI lineage: Eukaryota > Metazoa > Arthropoda > Insecta > Hymenoptera > Halictidae > Megalopta > Megalopta genalis. The sequence continues at coordinate 20,330,649 of NC_135020.1, read as the reverse complement.
GCATCATACCGGCAGTCTATAGGTTAATAACAACAGCCCTACAGGGTTTGCTTATCAGGATGATGCGGCGCTGAACAGAGATCGCCTCGAAACTATGCGCTCGCGGTCGATAATCCTGCGCTTTAGGCTTGCAGGCAAAACCACTGCTCCGCAAGATCGCTATCGTTCACCGTGACGCATCAGCTCTGCGAGAAATGATGTATCCCGGGGACCTGGGACGCGTTGTTTTTCACTTTTCGCGGTTCGGAGCCCCGAATCAGACCATTTATTCAGATTTCGTCGATAAAACAGTCGGTGGGAGCAGGAGACGTGCGATTCAGCGGCGTTTCCCACGCTCGTGTGTCCCATTTTATACTGCTTGCCCCGCAGCGCCGCGCCGCTGCGCGCAGCGATGCGATCTTACGGGCGTTCGGGACAGTAATCATAACCTCTAAACTAATTATTTCTCGACCTATGTCCCAGTGTTCCATAAATCGGAAAAATTGAAGTACACAATTTTCAACAGTATGTTCTTGCTTAAAAACTCCCGTATTCGTCTAAAGATATCTTTACAACTGATTTCTACGTAACAGTATTTGCGTGAGTGAATCTATGAAGAACAATGTCAATAAATATGGGTAAAATTTTTATGTTCACTTTCATATGCTCCATCCATCTCAACGGTGGCGCAACAATCGAACAAATACCTGTTTCATAACAGGTATTTTTAACCTCAGCATTAACACAGTTTCGAAACAATTATGAATCAGTATGTTTTTCGAGTTTTGTCCCTGGTTCGGTGCACCGTGCGTCGCATTTCGCGTACTCCTCTCCACACCGATACGCTGAATCCGTGGATCCGATTTGCCCCATCGCACACGCTGTTTTGCGGTGCACTCGCTCGCGCTATGCAAAGCAGCAGAGTCTCGCTCGGGCCAGCGGACAATGATATTCCCGAAAATTAATGCGAGTCCCGATCGGTATCCGCCGCGGATCGCTGCGGAAAATCAAAGGAAAGAACCAGCGACGCGTGTGCACGCTCGAAAAAGACACCGCGCTTTCCCCGCTGAAAGAAAGGAAGAATGAATATGAATGCGGAGACCATTAAAACGCGCGCGTGTGCGACGCGAAGGTCGGCAAGGAAAGCCAAAGCTGCGAAGATGTATGTAGATCTCTTTCCACTTGTGCGTGTCCCACTCTGGTTCGAAGAACGGCCGTGGGAATCGAAGCACGGAATCGCGCTGAAATCATTCGAGGATCCGTGCTTTCCGTGATCGTTACTCGCGGAGTACAGAATGCCGTGAAGGGAACGGCGTGTCTGTTTTATTCTACTATCGTTTCGCTGTGCTTCCCGCGACGGTGGCGAATCTTCCTTGACGATCGCGCATCCGATTTTCCCGTGGAGCCCTTATTATCCTTTGTTATCGCGTCAACTGATCCCTCCGTTCCGCTGATTAATTGACTACAAACGAATTCCTCCGAGATACTTGAAGCCAGACGCAATTTGTTATATTCGAGATACGATGGGAAAGATACATTTATCCTGGAAAATTGGATACATCGTACTACCGATCTGATCAAAATCAGCGATTTTATTCTTTCTATTTTAAAGTTGTTGAAATCGTAAAGCTCTTTCATAGAAAACGATCCAATAAATTTTTTAATCCGAGTATGCAGGGTGAGGCATTTCAAACAGGACACCCGAATAACTCGTTTGTCTTGAATAATAGAAAAAATGGTTACAGAAAAATGGTTGCTCGACTTCAAAGAGCACATAATATGGTGATAATAATTTTGTGATGAGTGGAGGAGTAGAGGACGCGTGAATGTCATGGTATCCTTTTAACTCTGGAATCTTTTTAGTAGAATTTATTCTAGAAATTCTACGTAAAAAGAAGAGTAATTTTCTGTGTGAAGCAGTTTTTTGTAGAGGCTTTAGTTTTTATAATATCGAGGGACACAGATACAACATTATTGACGTTTGATAATACTTTTGTTAACATATTTACGCTGACTTTGTTAATGAATATGTTTAAATTTGTATCTGTATCCCTCGAGATCATAACAACTAAAGCTCCTACAAAAAAATGCTTCGCACATAAATTACTCCTTTCATATTGATTTTCTTCATTTAAATTTCACTAAAATATGAGACCTCCGCATCCGTATAATTTACAAGATATTTCATCAATATCTGCAATCGCGCGAGTGTCCAGACACTTTTGGACGGTAGTGTGCATCGTTTAGATCGGCCGACGATTTGCACATGCACCGATATGAAGTGGAAGCAGACGAGAAGCAAGATTTGATGAAAAGAGACACGGCAAACTATCCCGTGAATCCTCGTTTCTATAGTTCATTAGAACTACGTCGCTTTCTTATCCCTTTGGATGATTCCGGTTCGTTACGAGCGGTTAAATCTTCGCAGAGCCATCATATTGTCCTTTTTGGCTATGGTTCGTTCACATTTTCCTCGTGCAGATGAATTGAGAAATACCTGGAACTTGAAAATATTTTAGAAACTCCAGGTTGTACTATTCAACGTTTAAATTTATAAAATTCGTCGTTGTGCCTCCGATGTTTTCGAAATAATGTTGTCGGTGAATACAATGCATTGATACAATCAGAGCTGGTTAAAATAGTATCCTAAGTGGATACAGTAAGTAGATATTTTATTTTAGACCGTGCAGGTATTTTTGAAAATAAAATATTTTATTCGTTGCAAAAAACTGTTAAAATAATATTTCAAAATATAATAATATAATAATAATATAATAATAATATAATAATAATATAATAATATTATAATAATAATATAATAATATTTCAACAAATTTAATTTGCAAATATTATGATTTCTTACGTTATTTTGTTTTGTGTTACGTTGATAAGTTTCACAATTTGCTTTATGTTATTAAATGAAAAATATTTTATTTTATGTTTTAGATTATCAGAATAAAATATTTATTTTCATGCTTTAGCTTCAGATTACCGAAATGAATTATTTTATTTAATGTTGTGGGTTATCAAAATAATATATTTTATTTATTGAAATCTCTCTCGTATGTCCTATTTGAAATTCTATTTTGTTTGAATTGCGAAGAATCTATTATTCAAAATAGTATTTTAAATATTTTCTCGATAAATATTACCTAGCTCTGGATAGAATCAAATATTTAGACATTTCATAATGTATGAACTTCGGTATAATCTATCACGCGGAAATAATCGATGGAAACAAAATCAAAAAGAGCTGGTCAGAAGAGTGGTCCACCGACATAAAAAAATAACTGTACGAAATTTTTTAAATTAAACATTCATAAAACGGAGCATTCGACGAAGTTCGCCTGCATTTTCGTATCGTTTTTATAGGAATTGTGTAAAAAAAACTGACCATGAATCGAGCAAATACTGCTCGTCTGCTTTTAGAATTTTCTGAATACTTTACATTTAATGGACTGCTCCTTCGATATGTTTAATCGTCGGGCTTGAATCGTTTTAATGGCCTCGATTACGGGAAGTAAAGGAAGATATCGTACCGATATGATACATTAACAATTTGCTCAGATCATGAATATTAAATTTTATTCAACTTCGACTTTCAAAACAAGAGCGCAAAGTTTCTCATTACTTTTCCCTGTTCCAATAACACAATTTAATAGAACAAGATATCAAATAGGAACGTCACAGTCGGTGTTCATTCCGTTAGCACAAAAGTTCCTTCTACTTCCAGCATTATCGCTTACGCAACAAAGGAAAATAGCCAAAAATTAATTGTTGCCGCGTATGCTTCTCTTTGTATTAAACAACTTTTGCTCGAAATATTTTTTATGCATCATAACCTTGACATAAAAAAATAAGAAACTCTCGTTTTTTAATATAACAAAAATTTATAAAATGCCCTTCATAAATCTCGATAACTTATATGCGTGCTGAAAAGAGCCAGAGTCGAGCTACAGGCGTTGAAAGATTTAAAAAGCTGCAGATTTATTCCAGTTTTTGGTCAAAATCATGATAAAATTGCAATTTTTGCCATCTTTAATTTGTTGTAACTCGTAACAACGTCAATTGATTTCGATAAAATTTTCAGCATGTGTATAAGTTACCGTGTATAAATTTTCGTTATAGGCTCAGATAAAAAAAGTTAAAGAACGAGAGTCTTTTATTTCTTCTTTTCATTCCAAGTAATAACAAAATTTTTAAAAATCATTTTGGTCACCGTCTGGTACACTAGTCCCGCTATCATCTAAAACAAATTCAAGTCACTTAGTCCAGTTTTAAAAAAGTTATTGCGCTCTAAAATGTGTACGAACACTTTTGCGTACACACAATAACACTTTTGTATGCACAAAGTTTCAAATAAATATCTTACATCGTAAAAAAGTTGTTCAAATTGCACGTTGATTCTTTCTAATTCACTCTTAGGAAAAATCGCCGGCGACACGCGTCGATTTCTATAAAAATCCCGCGGTCAGCAATGCGTTAAGTTTCGACAAATTATTCTAACAGCCAATTGCAGGACTGTCAACCCGTTAAATACGAGGTACCATTCGCGACAGAAGATGACCGTCGTATCGGCATGGCGAGTATTTACGTTCGGAACAGAAGACGAGTGTCGCAGCAATTAGGCGCGCGTCGGGAAACTCGCGGACATTTTCGCGAGGATTATTCGGCCGATGGGTGAACCCGTCGAATGGAAGCGAAGAAGTCGAAAGTGTGCAATCGGTGCCAGCACGCTGGACCGGTGCCATATTTTTTAATTTGCCGGAGTGTTCTTGCCCATTCAGGTCGGGTTTGACGATGCTCGTTCGTATCGCGGGATCTAGTGTCGCGTATCCGGCGAACGACGTCCACGAAATACGAGCGATTCCGTTGGAAACACGGCAATTCGAAAATTGGAACGTTTCCCCCTGGTCGCTAAGTACAGCGTTAATGGCGGAGCACGTATCGAACAACGTGGCTGTCATATTTTCCTAAAAAGTTTCCGCCGACAACGTATACGCCCGATCCGAAAATACGAGTCGCGTCGTCTGAGAATAACGGGAGTGTAGGGTAACACGGAACACTTAACTTTGAAGTGCAATAACAAAAAATCGAGCAGCAAGAACAGCATGGGACTTCAATAACAGTCTTAAGTGGTCCTTTGACTGTAAGGAAGTGGAGCAGTATGTTAAGAAAAGTACAGCGTGGAGCTAAAGCGGTAGACATACGGTGCTCGTCTTATAAAAATGAAGATAATGCTATCGATTATTTTACCAATCAATTAGGATTGAGTGATTTTATTTACAATGTGAATTGAATTCACATTATCTCTCTAATAGTTTACTTTTATTTGTGTTCACAATATACGGAATATTTTGCGAGGTTTTAATATAACGTTTACGGTTTTGCTCGTTTTATCAGAGACTAGAAATTAAATTAATTGGTGGCGGAATGGAACTGTCAACAAGTACCGACTGTTCGCTGCTCTAGAACACACCTGTGGCTAAAAAGAAGAATAAGATTTTCCTCAATTATTGGAGTATCCGCTTCGTTCAAGTATTAGGGTGAAACGGAACAGCTATTTAAAACCTTGTAAAAGTAGAAACTTTTTATTTCCATGAATTGAGAACAATTACTTTATATAAAAAGAAAAGAATTATAAATATATGTCCTAACATGTGAAAAATATTATATAAAATCGAAAAATATAGATAATACGATAGAGAAAGCGTTTTAATGTTCGCTGATGACATAGTAATTCAAATTTAATTGTACAATCAAATAGTTGCAAGAGAAATTAAACGTGTACTAAAAGGCATTTCTATTCTTCTTTATTGTATTATACATACAGTCGTGGACAAATATATCTATGTGGACGCCATTTGAAACGGAACAACTTCTCCAAAATCGAATCAAACGATTTGGGTTTGTTTGAAATGATAAAAGGCATAGTTTTCTGGACAATGCGTTAAAAAAATTTTGCGAACATTGCAATTGGGCGGAATGACAAACGAGAATTTAAAAATCGCATTTCTCAACTTTTTCGCCTAAGCATATAACGAAAATTTAAACAATGCATTTTTTATGCATTCAAAATTGGTTATGGTTGCTATGAGCTAGAAACGATTATCAAATGTCGAAAATCGCATTTTCCACGATTTTCGACCGAAAACAATTCGATGATATTTTCAGCGTGCATTTCGTTGTCATTCCACCCAATTGTTATTTTTATATCTCAAAAAAAAAAAATACAACTCGTTCGGTAAAATTTTAATATTTTATAACAGGTATTCCGTTTTCACCCACACGCGAGATAATTCAACAAACCCGTAATATTTACATTTCATTGTGTAAATTCAACGTTCAAAAAATGGACGAAACGTCAATAAAGTATCGACATTTCCGACACCGCAAATCTTTCAAACACTGTAATTTCAAAAATAACCCGAACACGGGTCATAGGGTTCATAACGAAATGATTTGAGAACCGTTCGGCCCTATCTCATCTATCTCGATCTCGTCTAAGAAAAACATTGCTGTTCCGTTTTATCCTATACTCTCCCCAAAAAAACCGCCATGGACTGGCAGTGACCGCCCGAAAATCGCGCCGCGTCCCGTCCCGATGTTTTTCGCAATGAAACCTTTCGAAACACAATGCCCCAATGTCCCCGAGGCCTCGTTAACGAGTCATTAACGAAAAACACTGACCAATGAGAGGCGAGATCAGCAGGCGCGAGGCGGTCGAGCCAATGAGCGGAACTGGGATTCGATCGCCTCTCATTGGTCAGCGTTTTTCGTGAACAACTCGTAAACGGAGCCGCGGATTGTATTTCCGCTAAGGAAAACGTTACTTCAAATGACCTCGGGAACCTCTTATTTTCCGGAAGTAACATAATTTTGCGGCACCCTGTATAATACTTGAGTTCTTTTAACGGATGTAGATAATCCGTTGAATTGAGACTAAATGAATAGTTTCTTGTTTCTTCACCCTCCGCGCGGTTCTACGTCGAGCCAGTGTCGACCCTGAATTTTGTATTAACAATTTCTTGTTTTTTTCCGACTTACATTGTATTCGCAAATAATGCTACAATTACATAGTACTTGAAAACGATTGTAATATTTCCGAGCTGTTGTAAATATATGTTCTAAATCGTGATAATCTAATGCGACGAAGTCTGTTAAATAAACTGGAAATCATTTTTGCAAATGAACAAAATCATTCTTCTCATAATCGAATGCCTCATCAAAGATCGTTGTGTTTATCCAAGCATTCTTAAATTACGTAATCTGCTTTATCAAGTTGCCTAGGACTTCGAAATGCCGAAATGGTGGAAACATGTTTAAAATTAAAATGTTTTTGTAATCGATGCAATGAAAATGCACCGAATTAATTTCTAAAATATGATAAAATAAAATACATTGTATGTTGTTTGCCATATGAAATAATATTTGTCCTACCGCTCATGGCAATGTTAAGAAATAGGAACAACCGTTAATATATCATACAGACGTTCCAAGAAATATTCGACCGCCAAAATTAGCAACATATGACAATTGAAATATCTGTCTATCTCGATCTCGTCTAAGAAAAACATTGCTGTTCCGTTTTATCCTATACTCTCCCCAAAAAAACCGCCATGGTCTGGCAGTGACCGCCCGAAAATCGCGCCGCGTCCCGTCCCGATGTTTTTCGCAATGAAACCTTTCGAAACACAATGCCCCAAAGTCCCGGAGTTTGTTCGCCGATTTCCCGGCTACGCTATTGTACGGCTGCGCCCGCTTTTTACGGAGTTAACTACCTTTTTCTTCTGGCGCGGACGCCGAGCGCTAGATCGGTGGACCGCTGCTTAATTCTCTTTTTCCGTATACTTTGTCCGCCCCCGTCCCCGCCGCCCCGATCCTTCCTCTACCGCCCTCCACATTCGAACTCATGGAAACGTAATCTTTTATTTATTTTTTTTCTCTCTATTTTGTTTTCGAGGCTCCGCTTACCCGGATGCGCGAGGCCGCAATCTTATTCCCTCGCCCTCTCGACGCCGCACCTCCCTTCCCGCACCACGCCGCCACTCGAGCGAACAATAGAGGAGCCCCGCGATCTTCCAGGTTTTGTTCGCGATCGAGCCCACGCGGTTTTGTTATAAATTACAATTACCGGAGAGAGATTGAAACCGACGCGCCACGCTGGGCGTTGCCGCGCCCACCTCTGCGCCGGTTATTACGAAATACCGGCACCGCGAGCCGTGGAAACCGCAGCAGCATCGTGCATAAGAAGATTTCGATTCTCCGTTCTCCAATTAACCCTCGCGTGACACTCGCGTTTGAGACGATGCACAGCGCGCACCGGGTAACAATAATTTAGGGCCGAAATTCAATTTTTCAACTTCCACATTTGAACAAAATTTGCTTTCCCTGTGTACAGTAATTTTGTCCTAAGTCGTGCTCACACAGATTGAGTACAGTTATTCGTCCACTCTGTATAATTAGGTACACAAATAGCAGAATGAAAATTACAAATTGCGAATGAAAATATATACGATTTAAGATGCACAAAGAAGATTATAAACAATCAAAAGATTTACTTAAACTTCTTTTTACATTTTTGTACGTTGTATTCTGTACGCTAGTCATGTTTTATGGAACACCGTGAAACATGAAGATGTATAGAAATATCGAAATGTAATAATATAGAAATATTTAATATAAAAGTATAGAAATATTTAATATAAAAATATAGAAATATTTAATATAAAAGTATAGAAATATGAAAATGTAATAATATAGAAATATTTAATATAAAAGTATAGAAATATGAAAATGTAAATATAAGAAACACAATGTACAATAGAAATACAAATACAATATAAGAATATGGGAATATACAGATCTGTATTCAAATCTAATAACATAAGAATATTAAATATGTAAATTTATTTGGAAATATAGGCATATTTACATTGCATATTCATATTATATTTACATACATATACGCAATTTACTGTTTTAGTGTTAAATGAATGTATTTCATATTGAAACTGTCCAATCTAAATCAATTCATATATAGCTGGATTGATTACACAAATCAGTAAAAATGTATTTATTTTGCAATTGTCGTGGAATAAAACAAAGATAACACATTTTGACCCATTCGGTGGTTCTAGAATTTCCATATTTCTGTTACTCGCACATTTCTTTCATCTATGCGGAAACATTTTGTACATTAACTCCATATATTTTTGAAGTTTCTTTGCCCGCAGAAGAGGGGGGGGGGTCAAAAAATTGTCCATTTTTTGTTCAGAAGCTGAGCGACAATTGGAGAGAATTTACTGTAATTAGTTCAATCCGAGGCAACCGATACGCAAAAGGATTTGCTGTAAAAATCGATGCAGTTAAAATCTGACACTGTAACTAAGTAACTGTTCTATCATCCGAAAATTCGTGCCAGTTTATGTAGCTCTGATAATAAAAAGTTCCGTTGTATTAGAAAAATCAAATTCATATTGATCAGTGATAATTAAGAAACCGTAAGAAGGTCAACGATTAAGACAGAAATGAATAGGTATAATTTAAAATAGTGAAAAGATTGAAAGAAACTGAAAGTGCTGATGCATCGTGTCGAACATATTAAAATTGTTAAAAACAGAAGAAATTCTCGTATTTGGCTTCTATGCCTTGCAACTGATGCAGATCATTTTTATTTTGCATAAAGTTCCGCTGTCTAGTTACGATAGCCGTAAAACGAATCCAGGTTATGAAAATTTCTCATCTCTTTGTTTTAATTAAGATACGTAAAACGTCGGATATATCTAGGAGTACCGACGATGATCATTAAAACGCAACAAGTAGCAACGTTTTGCTTGTCGGGCGACGTTTTCTCACTTATGGACGTCGTAGACAAATTCAAAAATCGTGCGTTATTTGAACACTTAATAATAAAGCTCGGCAGAACCAACGAAATTATAGCTTGCAACAGAAGCCAATTCTCCAGTCACCCGGACGTCCGTGTTCGAAGCTTCAAAAACATATTCCTTGAAACAATAGTCTGCAAAACCGTGTGGCACTGTTCAATTGGTGTAAATAATGGATAAACGAATTTTCCCCGGTAAAATCACTTTTTTTTTAGTTCAGATAACACGTTTTCCGAAAAACTGACTTTAACAAGCATCGGTGCAGCAAAAAGCAAGTTTTCGTTTTGAAAAAAAAAAGAACCGTTCGAAAAGCGGTTACCATAGATAGATGCGGTTTTCAAACATTCAACTCCCAATTTCTCATCTTACCAGTTCAACAACAAAAGTTATAACGTTCATCACAGAACAGAGTGCACGCCTAAAAATTCTTCGATACAATAATTCGTTCAATGTTCGCTTTACTTTTGCCTGCTTCGGGCGAACAGTACCGTGTAATTAGAATCTTTTTTTACTTTTTTTCAAAGCGTAGACGATTACGCGTTTGACGGCCCCGAACCGTTCTGCACTTAACGTTAACTGAGTTTCCTGTTTCTGCAGCTGACTTTAATTAACTTTGCACGCCGCGAGTTACACTGCTCTTTTCTAAATCGATTTTGCGGCGGCATGCGCGGCAGGGTCTCCGCAGCGGAAAGCGCGACAATGTAAAACAATAAAGACGGTTAATTGGCCTTAGTACTCGATGGAACGGATCGTCGATCCCGATCGAGCCTCGTCGTCGCCGGATCGGCCGCGTTTATTAAAAGTAATTCAGCCGCCGGCAACCACTCGGCGGTCGCAAAATTCTTTTATAGCGAGACAAATGGAGGTCATCGTACTTAACGAGCGCAATATTTTACTGGCCGGTTCCGTCCAGTTCCGCACTTTATCCCGTCCATTCCGGCCCGTCGTCGCTCGACTGGAAAGCCCGGCGTACCCTGCAAGAGATCGTTCAGCGACCTCGTCGATTTCGAACGTCGGCTAACAATCTAGACGCGCATAAAGTCTGTAATCGTTCAGCGATCCGGATTGTGCGCCGCGTGCCGCGTGCCGCGCGACGTCGTTACGAGCCTCGCGGCAACTGAATTCAAAGCCAGAAACTTTCGAGATTCACAGACCGTATCACTGGACACGTGAACAACCACTGTTCACCTTGTAGATGCGACTACTGGATAAGAGGAGCCACTCGGGGAAAGTACCGTAATGATGTTCAAAGACGAATCATGTTACCAAGTTCCTCTCTTCTAATCAATCATTTGTTTTGCATTGTTTGTTCGACGAGTGCGAACGGAGAGCCGTATTTTCTATGCTTTGAATCTTCTTTGCGAGAAATCAACTGGACTACGAAATGAATTGATAAATTCTTGTGACATCAAATAACTATATCGTTGAGCTATACTACTGTTCACCTTACAGGTACAACTATTTGATTGGAGATGTTACAGTGAAACACCGAAATCTGGAGAATGTCGACTTTCACCGGTGAATGTCAACATTCACATAGTCGCTTGGTGTATGTCCGAAATATTTGCTAAATACCCTTATTTCTGACTTACACCGGTAAATGTTGACACTCACCATGCACTAATGGTGAATGTTGAACATGTTGGAGATTTATATTTTCTTCTCCGTAATTCAGTCGCTATAAAACGCCACAAGGGTGACGTAACTTTTTCGCCTCTCTTTCTGAAAGGAATGACCAAGAATTTAAAATACACGGTACATTCTACATGAGAAAAGAAAATAATAGTAATAAAAAAATTACTTACTTATGTGATTCAAATCTTATTTATTGCAACAACTTAAACTATTATGACACTTTGAATTGCACAAGAGTCCTTTGCTTTTACAACTGCATTTATTTGTGGAACACTTCCTTTTGCAATGACAGGTTTTGGACCTCCACCAGAGCATATCTGTGATTGTCGACACACACCGGAGAGGGTCCGAATGCACAACAATGTAATGAAATATTCGATCTTTCACCGACGTATCTGGTATCTGTTGACATTCACCGGTGAAAGTCGACATTCTCCAATTTCGGTCATTCACGGTAACAGAGACACCACTCAGGAAAGTATCATAATAATGTTCGAATAGGAACCAATATTTTCTATGCTTCGAATGCTCTTTGTTCGAAATCAACTGGACTACGAAATGAATTGATAAATCCGTGCGACATCAAATAACTATATCGTTGAGCTATACTACTGTTCACCTTACAGATACAACTATTTCATTAGAGACGCCACTCAGGAAAGTATCATAATAATGTTCGAATAGGAACCAATATTTTCTATGCTTTGAATCCTTTCGTTCGAAATCAACTGGTCTACTAAATAAATCGATGAAACCAAGTGACACTGCGTGACATTTAACTACCATATTGTTACGGCGACTTGTCCAAATCAAGTCGCTGTAATGTGAAACTGCCCTGTTGTGAGCAACTCCTTAAAGAAAAATAGAAGAGAGGGGTTGCCACGGAGGTGTTTTATCAACGGACAATCGAAGAGTCGGGATCGGACCGTCGAGCGATCAACACCATCTACTTCAAAGATCTCTAACATAATTTAATTTAATTGTATTATAGTTCGTGTTCTCTATTGTAAATAAAATGCCGCGACGCGGGAGAAGTGTAGTAATTCGAACAATATCATAGAGAAATACTACTTGAATTCGTTCCCTACTTTTCATACTACAGGGTGTCCCAAAATTATATTACATTCGAGAAATACAGTGAATTCTCCCTAATTCACGCCCAAATTGTGCACAAAAATGGACAATTTGGGAAGAGGCGGTACGATTATTTCCTCTTCTCAAACTGTCCATTTTTGTGTACAATCTGATCGTCAATTGGGAAGAATTTACTGTAATGAGTCCCTGAGGTTAATTGAAGCAACTTTTTCCTTTACAAAAATTGTCCCCGAGGCCTCGTTAACGAGTCATTAACGAAAAACACTGACCAATGAGAGGCGAGATCAGCAGGCGCGAGGCGGTCGAGCCAATGAGCGGAACTGGGCTTCGATCGTCTCTCATTGGTCAGCGTTTTCCGTGAACAACTCGTAAACGGAGCCGCGGATTGTATTTCCGCTAAGGAAAAAGTTACTTCAAATGACCTCAGGAACCTCTTATTTTCCGGAAGTAACATAATTTTGCGGCACCCTATATAATACTTGAGTTCTTTTAACGGATGTAGATAATCCGTTGAATTGAGACTAAATGAATAGTTTCTTGTTTCTTCACCCTCCGCGCGGTTCTACGTCGAGCCAGTGTCGACCCTGAATTTTGTATTAACAATTTCTTGTTTTTTTCCGACTTACATTGTATTCACAAATAATGCTACAATTACATAGTATTTGAAAACGATTGTAATATTTCCGAGCTGTTGTAAATATATGTTCTAAATCGTGATAATCTAATGCGACGAAGTCTGTTAAATAAACTGGAAATCATCTTTGCAAATGAACAAAATCATTCTTCTCATAATCGAATGTCTCATCAAAGATCGTTGTGTTTATCCAAGCATTCTTAAATTACGTAATCTGCTTTATCAAGTTGCCTAGGACTTCGAAATGCCGAAATGGTGGAAACATGTTTAAAATTAAAATGTTTTTGTAATCGATGCAATGAGGATGCACCGAATTAATTTCTAAAATATGATAAAATAAAATACATTGTATGTTGTTTGCCATATGAAATAATATTTGTTCTACCACTCATGGCGATTTTAAGAAATAGGAACAACCGTTAATATATCATACGGACGTTCCAAGAAATATTCGACCGCCAAAATTAGCAACATATGACAATTGAAATATCTGTGTTGAAAGTAATAGATAAACGTTTATAACATAAAATTAAACGATAGATTGGTAAACGTAACCTTCAAATGTGTGTGAAAGTTATTTCATTATTCATATAGTATCTACTTAGTACACATACAGGTACTAATTGTCCTAGGATCAACGAATAAGCGAAATTTATGACTGGTATAATTCGGGGGAATATATCAAGCCCTCTCATCTCTCTCACGCTATCTCTGTCCACTCTCCCTCTGCCTTTCTTGAGTAATCGATACGAAAACATTAATTTGCTAATCGTGTTCCCCAATAATTTCGTACACAAACGAATCCTTTTCCGCCACTCTCTACTGTCAACCAGTCGCGCGATAATTACGTTCGTATATGCGACAAATAAAGGGTTCTAATCGGTGAGAACCGAACAAGGAACCGCACACTGATGAATGCTAAAGCGATTAACTCGTGTATTTTGTTCCCATAATTGCTACGCCGATGTTCGCGAAATAAAAGTAAAAAGGTAATTAGGGAAAATTGTGTAATTGCATTAATTATGCAAGCTGTTTGGCAACGGTTTGGACAAAATTGAATTTAACAGAAAATTAAAAGTCCGGAGCGACAATTGCGAACTCGACGTCGTCGTTAAATTATCAGCAATTTAAATTTAATGGCTAAATAACAAAGCCACAATTCCTCCACTTCTGATTTTCATTTCATATCGTTATGAAGAATCGCTTTCTACATTTTTTCCCCACCTGTTGCCGAACATTCGCTACGAAAGTAATTTAAAAGCTTATAACGCGCGAAGAACAGTGGGCGAAATAGCCTTTATCCAAACACGGTATAAAGTCCAACACGTCGAGTGGCAAAAAGCGATTTCTTGTATCATTAGCAGCAAACAATACTTTATAAACTTCCCGTTAGCGTTCGCAATGCGTGCCGCGAACGTGTACACACACTCGCCTGTACACGCTCCGGCGAGATCTGTTTTATGAACACGATCGGCGTCGGAGCTTCTATGCATAATGTAAAATATTTGCGCGCCAATAATCCTGATGGACATTGCAACAACGTATCGTTTTAATAAAGCCGCAACTTTTTACGCGCAGCATCCAATAATATCGGTCGGTCGTTTCATTGGAACGCGATCGTTCGATGGTAAACCATAATCGCGTGCAACATATTTTTCATCGCATAACGATGCACAGGCTGAAGTTTCGAAGGGAAGGGTACTTCGATAATACGTGGGGCATGCGGAGGCTACGTGCAAGTGCATATGATCCAGCCGATGCAATATGATCCCACCGGTTGCAATTTACTATAGAAACACGCGCGCGACACACGTGAAACGAGAAGACTGGTCGATGAACACCTATTTGTCCTACCAATAAGCTTTCCACAATCTCCAGAAAGCAAACACAGTCGGTTAGTCCTGTGTTTCCCAGCTATTTTTTTTTCTCCAATCATAATAGTAAACCAACTTCTGAACTAGTTTAACACGTTGCCTGGCGAGCTGCATTTGACGTTGTGTCGTTACCACTTCGTGTGTGCCTAACACAGTACGCGATGTAAGGGTGTATTAACCCGTTGCACTCTCGGAGACATTTGAACTCTAAATCCGAAATAGCTTTTCCGAACTATCGTATTTTCATTTTCTGTGATTTATATTTAGTGCATTAAACGCTTTTCGCGGTTTTTTAAATATAATGAATATTGGTGGTTTGAAAATTATGTTGGAACGTGATAAAATCATTTTTCGTGGTGCCCTGGAGTTATGTCCCTGGTGCAAAGGATTGAATATATAATATTTGCGAAATTTGAATATTTTTCTCTGTTTCAGTGCGGTAAATTTGTTTCTCGTGTTTTTAAATGCTTGAAAAATAATTTTCGTAGTACAACAAACAGATGACAATATTTGGCAATGAAGAAAGAGACAAACAATACAACAAAAAATAAAGTAGCGAAACAAAATCAATTCGGGGAGAAATGAATTTCAGCGTGTATCGAAAACGATACATATCGCGAGCAACTGTTTTTAATTTGATTTTTTTTTAATGTTTTATATCGCTGAACAACTTGATGCGTGCTACGAAAAAGTCTCTCCGTTTGAGCTATTAATCTGTTCAATTCCAAACTCAAATCTCCATAATTTGTGATATTCAGATGATTTCTTTTTTTCAGTAATAAATTATTGATAACACTAAAGTCACGTTCAAGTAAGTATGACAGAGGGAACGGTAACAATAATTTTCATGTAAAACTAGTTAGAATTGGATGTTTCGTGCCTGACTCGTGCCTGAATCCGTGCCATTGTTCTTTTTATTCTGAATAGTGTTTTAACGCTAAACCTATCGAGATGATCAAAATTACGAATTTCACGTTCCTTATCTCTTAAAGCTATTGAAATTATAAAAGATCTTTCATAGGAAATGATTGAAGACATTTCATAATGCAAGCATACATTATATAATAAAAATGATCTAAAGAAATACAGTATTTTCATCGTTGTAAGGTATTACATGTTAGTTACTTCTAGAACTTGGTAAACTAATAGACTCGTTATTTTACGTAGTGCACGTACACACGCTCGCTTACATTTACTGTCATCTTTTTCTCAAAGACAATTATCTCCTAATTGACCCTCAAAATATTCAAAATTGCCTCTCGTTGGAAAACAAAGAAAAACTAAGGAAAAGTGGACCAAGTAAACGCAATCGTTTCTGTAGAAATTTCTTTTTTAATACGTTAATAACTACGTTAACACGCGAAATAAAACATTGCATTGGAATTATAAAAATCAGAATAGTGTGCCTATCTTAGTTACACTATACAGGGCGTCCCATAATTATGTTAACACCCGGAAAGGGGTGATTTCTGAGGTCATTTCAAGTAACTTTTTCCTCAGCGCAAATGCAATCCGCAGCTTTGTTTACGTGTTATTAACAGAAAGACATTGACCAATGAGAGACGAGCTCGGCTAGCGCGAGGCGGCACAGCCGACAAGCGCGCGAATCCCAATTCCGTTCATTGGTTCGTCCGTCTCGCGCCAGCTGATATGGCCTCCTATTGGTCACTGTTTTTCGTTAATAACTCGTGAACGAAGCCGCGGATCGCATTTTCGCCGAGGACAAAGTTGCTTCAAATTACCTCATGAACCCCTCACTTCCGGAAAATACAATAATTTTAGGACACCCTGTATAAATCGGCTTCGATGGGAAGTTCTTGAACAGATTGATTTCAATCTTCCGATCCCCGGCGCAGAGGCCAGAGGCTAACGAGAAACCATATCGCCGGCGAAGGGTTAAAACGGTTCTCGTAATTGTTTCAAGGATAAGGCGTGAAATGAGTTTCCGCGGCGGATAAAACACCGTCGGGAAGCCGTGCGTGTCCGTTTCGCATCGGCCAAGTGGAAGAAACGGCGCGCGGGCTTCTATTTAGACTCGAAAAACGGCGTTCGTGCCGAGCTTCAGACACTCGTTAAAGACAGCCTGGATATATTCTAGGACTCGCGAACGTCGGTATGGATGTCGGTTTCAAGCACCCGGTAGACAAGCTCATTAAAAACTAACAATCTCGCAATTTTGCCGGACTCGGAGTGCACGTTACTTTTAGCGCGTCCCTTGTGCATCATTCAGGATTATGCGCCAGTCGGCAGCGTGACCGAGTGGTTCGTCGCGAGAGGATAGGCTCGCCGCAAGCTGCTCAGCAATTCTTATTTTCCCATTCGGCCCGGCTACCCGGGACACCCGGTTAACACGGTTAACACCGTCAAACAGGGCGGTGGGGTTGGGGTCGGCTCACGGTTCACCGTATGGACACACGGCCTGACGTTTAATGCTCCGCAACGCGGCCTCGGCGAGAGCTCGCAGGCTCGGCTTGCGCACCTACGCTGCGCGGGCACCGCCGTCCGGATAAAATTATTACTTGGAAACATTTGCATTATAAAGCGGTGTATCAGGCGCATTCGCCAGGACCGAGACCGAAAGGGGAGAAAAATGGAGCAGCGCCGCGGAATACGTTTCCCTTGGCCTCGGAGTGCTGCCGCCAATTCATACCGAGGGGCCAACTCGGTCGCTTTAACCTGTATTCGCGACTGCGCCCGGCAATAGCCTCCAAATGTGAAATCTACCCTAAACGACGACTACTCTAAACGAGCCGCGATCCGACGCGAGTCGGAACATCCTCGATAATCCGCGATCGAATCCTCACCGGAACCTTCGATCGCTCTCGATCCGATCCGATCCGCGTTACGCGCGAACTACAGTAATGTCCCCCTTACTGACGCTCAGGTTGTGCACAGAAATGGACAATTTGGGAGGAGGAGATACGATTATTCGAACCTTGCGACTCGTTTTTATAGTTGTTGACAATCGATAACCATAAAAAACGAGTAACAAGGCTCGAACAATCGTATCTTCTTTTCCAAAATTGTCCATTTTTGTGAACAACCTGAGCGTCAGTAAGGGAGACATTACTGTACGCCCTCAACGCAACTCGAGTGCGCGAATTCTTTGGAACGACTCGAATTCGAACTTGTCCTATCGAACTTCGGACATCGCACGGCGCGCAGTGGGAGTATTTGATCTCTAGAAAACTGATACAATTGATTGATTCAATACAATTTTTTGATAGAGTTTGAACGACGTTACGCCATTATTTACTATAATGGCATGGATGACGCTAACTTCTGACTAGTTTTCGAAATTCATTGTTACTATAGCATATTCGAGCGAACTGAATTTTACTAGGCTGTTTAGAAAGCTAAAGAGTTTCAAAGAACCATCCGTTATGATTTTAAACTTTCTAGTTTCAGATTCATTGATCAAATTATTATACTTAAATTTTGTGGCAACTCTTGGACTTGATCAATGACACACTTAACGTGTAATAGCTGATAAGAAATCATCAATTGGAAACTCTCGTATACACCACAAACTTGAAAGGAGATACTACTCAAGAGGAGAAACTATTACTCGAGCCTTGCGGTTCGCTTATAGCTGTTAACAACTATAAAAACGAGACACAAGGTATCTCCTCTTCCCAAATTGTCCATTTTTATGCGCAATCTGGTCGCGAATTATGGAGAAATTACTGTACTTTGAGATAGGTTGACGAAGATATTATGAAAAGGTACGCATATATTTCTCAGTACTTCATGTTTACATTCTTTCCCAAAGCTCTGAATAAAAGAGCCTTTATCTTCATTGAACATATTAAAACGACTGTAGAGTTTCTCATGAATTTGTTGCCATTTTGTTTGTTCTACTCCTACAACTCGTTTTAAACGGTCAATATATTTCATCGTTTTAATTAACCCTTTACGCTCGAGCGGCGACTCTGAGGCGACGCTAAAAATTGCTACACTATTTTCAAAAGAATTTCCACACTATTCAATTTGTCTGTATTCGATAAATTGTCAAATAATAGAAGCCTCCTATAAGCGTACATGTTCTATTTCATATGTATCAAATAAAAAGAATCATAGCAAATGAAAATACTGCAGATCGAAACAAATATCTTCATTTTGGAGTTAAAATAGTCTCGAGTGCAAGGGGTTAATCGGAGGTAAGGTTGATCGAACAAATGTACACGCAGATTCAAAAATAGTAGAAGGCTTGAACAGCAATTTTAAATGAAAATGTAGCCGATCAATGGAAGCGAATAATATACAAAACTCCGATACGAATTTAAATCAAGATGTCTGTCACGTATATAAATGTGTATAAACGTTTATTAAGTACAAACGTATGTATGTCAAGAAATATAGAAATTTTAATCGAATACGTCGTATCTAATGTAATATCAATTCGTTTATGTGGAATTTCATAGCTTCTGTGATTATAAACACCCTTATTATATCGAAAGTTAGGCAGTATAACTCAACGAGCTATCGTGGGTGGCCTGGAATAACTTAAAATTCAAATTGCCTCGTGATCGGAGCATTAGGATTGTCGAGATTTCTTTTCGTGGAGTTCGAAACTCGTAAACTCGCAGGAACGCGTTGCTATAAATGAACCGTATTCTACGGTTCGCAGTCCGCGAGAATAAATTGATGGAATCTCGATCGATGGCTCTCGATGTTACTATGCATCACGCTAAATCCCAGAAGAAATCATCGTTCTCGAAAAAAATCTCGTTCCGATCGAGTTAGAGAAAACCGCGATACCGTCGAAAACAAATTCATCACAAGAAGAATTCTTGTCTCGCTACTCGAATGGTCCGGTCGGCCATTAATTCCAATATAAACGCGATTAAGCATGAATAAAAATAATCCTTCCCTTGGCATATGTCGGTCACGACCTCCATAGAATTCGAAACGTCGATTACGATCGATTGCCGCGAACGCAATGCTAAAAATTGCGTTCTCTCTTACGGCTGTTAACATTTAATTATGCAAACGCATAAAAAGGACAGCAACGTCATGAATCGGAACAAAGCCATGGAATTTACACGGACAACAGAGGCATATCAAGATTCATAAGAGAACCGTGTTTACTATCGCTATTGTTACCGCACAAACAAATCTCGTTCATCTGGACGTTCACGTTTCGATTACAGACGTCCAGCTATTCATTTGTTTATTTATATTTACCACCATTACGCAATTATAATTGTACCTAATAAACGAACGAACGAATGACCGTGAAACATCCGAAAGCTGATTTTCCTGAATCGGCGCGTCCAATTGCGAGGCATTAACGAAAGATGATATAACGTGCGAATAAAATTGTATCGCGAGCTCGAAAATTCACGGAAACACGGTATAACGATCGAATAAAATTGTACCGCCACTTGGCAAACAAGGTTTTCACACGAATAAAAGCAGATCAAAATGAAAATGGCAAAAGCAACGAAATTTTGTCAACAGCATAGTCGCGACGCGCCGCGCCACGCCGGGCTGGTCCATGCCACCCCATACCGTGCCACGCCACGCCCTGATCCAGTTTCTGACGCAGTTTCTTTCAGAAGTATCTTCTAATATTCTTCGAAAACGTTCAAAATCCACGGACACGTTCAACAAAAATTTCCATCGAAACTGTAAAAACAGTGCACTCGCGAAATGACACATCGTCGTTTCTCCATCACGACAAATATATTCGTCGAACACAGTTAACCATTTGCTTTCCATGCCGTTTCAACTCTAAATCGAAAATAGTTTCTCTGATCTGTCGGATTTCCATTTTGTATGGCTTATAAACGCATTTTATGTATTAATTCTAATTAATAGCGCCTATTTAGTAGCGTTTTTTTTAATATATTTGATAACGTAAAAATGATTTTAGAACGTGATACAACAATTTTGGAGCGCGATGGTTTAATAAACGTACATAATCAACTTCCGTATATACTGTTCGTGTTTATTCGCAAATTCGTTCGAATGAAAATTTATTTGACGTCGATAAATTTGAAAAGTTACCCGAATAAACCTTCCTTCGAATAATTTATGTATATTCGAAATGTTATTCGGATAAAATTGTATCCGCGGAATTCATCCGTAACGTTATATGAACAAAGCTTCACTCGAAGATCGTTATTCGAATAAAACTTTATTCCAAGAATTCGTTCGTATTGTTATTCGTATAAAACTGTATTCAAAGAATTGTTTCGAATGACGCGCAACTCTGGAAAGGAACAGGTTTAGAGAAAAGAAAGAAGAGAACAATCCGAAAGGATCCATGTCTAGCCATTTTATAACGACGATGATACTTTGGATTGTTTTTTTTTCTTTTCTCTAAACCTGTTCCAGAATTGCGCGTCGTTCGAAAAAATTGTTGGAATAAAGTTTTATTCGAATGAATTCTTCGAGTAAAGTTTTGTTCGTATAACGTTACCGATAAATTTGATCCGAATAACATTTCGAATATATATAAATTATTCGAATGAAGGTTTATTCGGGTAACTTTTCAAATTTATCGACGTCAAATAAATGTTTATTCGAATTCGTGTTAGGGGAAACAAGTTACTAGTTCTATCCACTAAACAAATCAAGTACCGTTAATCGAAGGCAGAGTGTCCGTGATTTTGACGACAGTCGCGTTAGACGGCGATTCGATTTGCGCACCTCATCGTGCGGACGTTTCTCACATCTGACGCCTACGTTGCCGCGATCGAAAATCATTATGGTCGGCAAATATCGCGATTTACCGCGTCGATGATAACCGTTGCCGAGCCGACAGGGCGGGACCGACGGTGTGACTGATCCCAAAAAGAGGATACACGGGTCCCCTAGCATCGCGTAACAAAGAACCGGGAGTCGAAACTTTTCGTATATAGAAACATAACGTTACTCGTAAGCAAGTGGGCCGAAATATTTGTTCATGCTAGAGCCTCGCATTCTATTACTGAATTACGATCGTGTAAGAAAATGGAGCAGTGCGGTGGGTGCGGTTCACTTGGTTACGTGGTGTAACACCACCACTTCACAGTGACCGACCAACTCGGTCGCTTTAGCCTGCATATCCCCGGTAGCTACCCGAGCGCTACCCTCCGGGATAAAAAAAAAACGATGAAAGTGTGCTTGGACTATTAATTATTGGCAGCTTTACCTTTGCCGCGCCATTAAGTCGATGATTTTACTGTACGTGATTAAACTTCTCCGCCTCCCTCTTCGTTCCTCCTCCGCGCGTCGCTCTCTTCATCCCGTACACGATTTCCTGATTTCAAAGACTCCGTGTCCTGACCTCGTTCAATCAGCGGCGCGATACGCGGAACGCCGAGACGAGACTACGTAATTATTCGCGTACGCGGAAACAGATTTCGTCGGCCGACGAAATCCTGATAGCCCCGGCCGCGTTCATTTAAATCGCTGGCGAGATTCTATCGCGGCCGCTAGGAACGGTGGTTGCTAGATAGACGAAAGATATCAGAGAATCCGGGATACAAGCGGAACATGTAGTTATTAATAGCATATAACAATAAGCGGATTTTCACGGATCTTCGCAATTGTTCGCGTTCATGCGCGGCTGTCTGCGTTTGATCGGCGAATTTCGAGCGCGTGTGCGGTTGAATGCATGCTGCGAGCTGCGCTGTTTCGGGGATTATTAAACACCGAGTCGTTCTGGATCGCACAGTCTAACTTTTGCTCGAGAGAAAGAGCATTTTGATTTTTAACGGAGAAAAGTCGTTACTGTCGACGAGAAGGAAAAATCCAGCGGCGTTCGGAATTTTATGCCTTGCGCTGTAACGAGTCAGACTCGTGATTAAGATTTCATACGTGATCTACTACGTTATTCGTTTCTTCCGAATTAAATGCAAATTTGATTCATCCGTTATCCATGTTTAGCAATGAAAGTACATAAGTGCACAAGGAACAAGAATTGTCTTGTTTTGTCAAGGTTGAATTATCCAAATTTGATTCATCTGTTATCCACGTCTTGTGCACTTATCTATCAATAAGTGCACAAGGAACAAGAATTGTCTCGTTTTGTCAAGGTTGAATTATCCAAATTTGATTCATCCGTTATCCACGTTTAGCAACGAAAGTACATAAGTGCACAAGGAACAAGAATTGTCTCGTTTTGTCAAGGTTAAATTATCCAAATTTGATTCATCTGTTATCCACGTCTTGTGCACTTATCTATCAATAAGTGCACAAGGAACAAGAATTGTCTCGTTTTGTCAACGTTAAATTACGAAGAACGAAGAAGTGCCAAGCCACGCACATCTTGTGAAGGTAATCGTAGTGCGAGGGGTTAATGAATTTGTTGACACTCGTAGCCAACCATAACAACAACAGTAATGTAATGTTCACATGAGAATGTCGCCGGATTAGTGTGAGAAGATTTATGCACATTACAATACCCGGAACTTACAGCTCCATAAAACTTCCTTATAAGCGTGGACTTGAGTCTGTAGACAAGTGCAAGGTCTATAAGTACAGTAAATATTGCGAACTGCTTTTGTTTACACTAAAAAATTCAATCGAATGTTTCCTTTCATATTAACGACGTCGAATTATAGCTCGACCTGAGACATCCACAATTTTACAGCTTTAGGATGGTTGAAAACAAGAAATGGTATAATAGGCTGATTACATACATGTTCGTCCACTTCTTTCGCGATAAATGAGTCTACAATATGTCGATTCTTTCGAAACTTACGTACATTGTGATTGTACAGCGTACAATCAGCATTTAATCACGTCTTTACTCATCGCTCTAATTTTTTAGGCTATCCGAGTATCCATTCTTACTGTTTGTTTTGTCAGTGAGCTCGCAATTGTAAAACGAAATCGAAATAAACTACAGTGTTCATGAAAACTGACGTTGATACTGTTTGATTCACGTAGATGCATAAAAAAATGAGTCCGCATTTCTGGAAGCTGCGCTATGATACGCAATGTTTTTAAACTTATTATATAAAAGGATATAATAATTAATGTGCAGATACAAAACAAAATGTATACACAAAAAAAGTTAAATTTACAAGAAAAAATGTTACTTGCAGAATTCAATGAATTCTTAGCACACAGTCTGGGTCATTGAAATACCGTTGAGCGCACGCGTTCGCTTCTCATTCGTTTTATAAAAGGATGTGGCTGATGTGCAAACGTTAACTGAAACCATTGCGCTCTTATTATAAATAGAAAGAAATAAGGATAAGAAATAAAAAAGAAGAGGTCAGAGTAATGTAGATACGAATAAAAATTAGGATTTTTCGTTCTCCCCAAGAAATCTTCTGGTCAACAACAAGAATCATTCTTTCGTAAAAACTTTTACAAAACAGCGATTTATTTAAAAATCGAGAAAAATTTATTCTGTAACTACACGAAAAATGTCTCAAAAATTGTCTCAAAATGTCTCGAAAACGAGCATACATGATCGTTTGCCTATGGCCTACGGTATTACTCATCAAACATTAATCCTAAGAATCTTACGTATTATACATCCACGCTTAATCTCGGCAAGGGGGAGGAGTGAAATTAGATACAATAGAGAATCCGCCAAGTGTGAAACAATTTCAGGACAATCGCGATCAGCCAGTCGGTCAGCGAAACGAACCGCGAAAATCAAGCCATCGGATAATCAACAAACAATGAACTGCGGATCGATAAGTTGCGTTTGTTTACCAAGATCGTTCCTATTGATAGTTACCGGGTCAGAGAACGGGGCGCTCATTAACACGGAAAATGAAAACTAACTTGAGCGCACCGTTATGAATACTAATTTCTCGAATCCGCCGGCCACGGGAATCCGATGTCGGTCGGATTGTAATCGAGCGGATTATACAGTCGATAAAGCGGGAACTTGAAAGAGTTTGACGGGGGCAACGGTCGTTAGAACGTAAAAGAAGAGGAAAAGGCAGGGGTCGAAAGGGGGGCAGACAAAAGAAAGGATCGCGACGGTTTGGATTATAGGATAACGCGTGCACGAGATCCATTAAAGCGGGACGAGAAATCGATAGGGGAGAATGACGGAACGCGTGTCGCGGAAGACGCCCCCCCCCCCCCGGAGCTTCTGAAAGTGCACCAACACAGCGGAGACAAGCGTGAAGAATGCGACGATGGTTAAAAATTATCGTAAATTCCATGAAGGCGCACAGGCGGCTGAAACAAGCCGCGAGCCACGAATCGATCCTCTTTCCTCTCCTCCGCCGCCGACCTCGCCCTCTCGTCCATTCCCTCGCCCGTCCCCTCGGCAGTTGTTGGCTCAATTTTTATTCCGCGGGTTACCAGCCGGTAACCTGATTAAACGCTCCATATAATTTAACGGTGGTTGCCGCTCCGCGAAATAACTTCTGTCCCAATTGGACGTTAAAATGTAGGAGTGCCAGTTGACAAGTATCCATTTCCCGGGACGCATCAGAGATATGACTTTATAAACTCGCCGCGTTCCCTGTCCCGCCTTTATCTCCATCAAACGACAATACGTGTCACCCGGCTGGACGCGGCGACAATCAGAAATTCGAAACAACGGTAATCAACGCCGCGCTGCCATTGTAAAGCGGCCGACTCGACGACCGTCGCCGTCCCTTTCTTTTTGCCACATCTCGATCTCTGGTTCTCAATGTCAAAGCGGTCGATGTTTCGCAAGATCTGCGAATTTTATGCGCTTACAGCGCAGCCTCTATGCGGTATAAACTGCACGGAGAGACGCGGCTCAAACCTTATAAATCGCCACGACAAGATTTCCATTCGTGAAATAAGGCGCGTCGTTTATCACTAGACCGTGGAGCTGAATGGGATACTCAGTTTATAGAGAAGTTTACGGTGACACTGAGATATGCTTTCTTTTCCGAACGTTTCCCATACGTGGAAGGTTCGTTATGGGGAAAAAAGTATCAAAATGTATTTTGTCGCTTTTCTCCCAATCTCTGAGACATTTTTCGAACGCTGAAGGTGACGCTTAGGTTCAGTTTATAGAGAAGTTTATGGTGACACTGAGATATGCTTTCTTTTCCGAACATTTCCCATACGTGGAAGATTCGTTATGGGGAAAAAAAGTATCAAAAATTACTAAATAAAATGTATTTCGTCGCTTTTCTCCCAATTTTTGAGACATTTTTCGAACGTTGAAGGTGACGTTTAGGTTCAGTTTATAGAGAAGTTTACGGTGACACTGGGATATGCTTTCTTTTCCGAACGTTTCCCATACGTAGAAGATTCGTCTAAGACACGAACTACTCGTTTATTCATCAAAATGTATTTTGTCGCTTTTCTCCCAATCTCTGAGACATTTTTCGAACGCTGAAAGTGACGTAAAGGTGTCTAATATGACACCCATCTTTATTTTGAATCATAATTTTCGATTGAAAACACTTTTATTAAAAGTAGAAAATTCCACTTCTTCGTAATAAAGGAAGAACTAAAATGCGAATTCATAGATTTGAAAAACGAGTGTCTAATATCAGGCTCGGTTTGACTTTTTGAGGAAATTCTTTCTTTTGCCTTTGTTTCATTGGCGCCACAGTCTTCGTGAGGCCCATTGGTAACAATTTATACGTTGAACTCATTGTTCACCATGTATGTCTGAAGAGTAAAGGCTTGTGCGAAACAAACATTCTGCATCATAATTTTCTTCACAATTACTGTTATTGTGGGTTAGTCGATTGTTGTGCCTTTGTTTTGTTTTCGGACATAATTAACTTTACATTTATAAAATAGGATATATTAAATATTTTTATTCTTTTATCGTGTTTATTTCTGAATTAATAAATTCTATAGGTACGTCTTATTCGATAAATATAAAATTAATTATGTCCGTAAATAAACCAACCGTTTGAAATTTCTTCGATGTCTTGCTGATCAACAAAAAGTCATTTATGCACATAGAGAACTGATTCGGAAAGCATGAAACTGTAAAATATTCAAAAACCACACATTGAAAATGTGACGAACGAGTTCCTAATGAATATTTTAACAACGAATTAATGAATAGTTGACACACACAATGTTCACGCGCATTCCACCTTTCGACCAAGTAGGAACTTATTTTTGAGCGACTTCTACGAAATTTTTCCGTTTCCGTTCCATTTCGAAGCGATATTTCCGAGATTGTTATTTCGTTTGCATGTCGTATTCATACATTCATATGCAAAAGCTCAGACAAATTCTTTGCTCGACAGATTTCTCCATTGCAAGAACACGCAGAGCACGCTTGACATCGACCAACACAAATCGCTGTTGTAAACACAATGGTTGATGGATTGCGATCGAACATGGCATCGCAACTGACTACAGCAGTGCAAAAAACACTACTATGTTTACGTGTAAAAAACACGAAATTCCAAATACTGTTCTCGCATAATGTAAGCTACAAGGCGAGGCGCGTTTCAAACCTTATAAATTGCTGCAAGATTTCCATTCGTGGAATAAAACACATCGTTTATCACTGGACTGTAGAGATTTATATGGGAAAACTGATTTTATAGAGCAGTTTACGAAGACATTGAGATATGCTTTCCTATACGAAAAAGATATACGAAATATCATTGAATTTATTCATTTTTATTGTTGAGTTTGCGTTAACAAGCTTTGTATTTCGTATTTAACTTCCCGAGACCATTGGTGCATGAACTGTTCCTGTAATCCTCGTTTCACTAAAATAATGGAGAATAATATGTATACATTAGTCTGCATTATTTTATATATTACACTTATATTATTCTGCATTATTTTATATATTACACTTATATTATTCTGTATTATTTTATATATTACACTTATATTATATTATTCTGCATTATTTTATATATTATTACACTTACATTATATTAAATTATTTTGTGTGTGTATATATATATGCATAACATGGTAGTTATCGTTATCAATCATTAGCTGGATCGAACAATTCGGAGGCAGATTCGCGCGAGGCGCGAAGAACCACGAAAAGGGTGACAAGCGGGGTGGCAAATCCGAATACGACAGAGCAGAGACAAACATTAATTCAAATGTAAATTTCGTGCCCGCATATAATGGCGGACGGATCATAAATTTGAATAATATCGATATATCCGCCCTGGCCACTATATCACGTTCCTGTCGGGTTTAGGCGAGACGATTGACTGACGACGACCGTCCTCCAGCTCCTAATGGCGTTTCTTTCGCGGGCGTTTCGAGTTTTATGCGACACGCCCGCCGCGAAAAACTTGCATTTTTATTAGGGCGAAATGGTTCCGAGCCTGTTTCCACCACATCGAAATGGATGACAGGCGCGTAGTTGCGATTCTCGCGAACTTAGTGCGAATCCGCCATCGAAACTACAATGACGCGAGATCGTCGGGAGGACTCGCTGTTACAAAGAAGGAATAAATATTCATTCGCCGCACAGACGGAGATTATCGGCTGACGACGAGCCGGAAACGATATTTTCGCGTACAAATTGAATCGCAATGCGTCAGAATGTAGCACTTTAATCAACGGCACGCCGATAAAACGACATCGAATCGGGCTCGGTTCCGGAAGTGGCAACACGTCAGCAGATTCTGACCGTTCGTCCCCGCATTTTCATGGAGACCTCAGTTCGATCGACTCGAAGAGATCTCGTCCGGAGACGAAACAATGTCGACGGAATAACCATCCGAAATTACGATGGAACACTCCTCGATCCCCTAGCTTCAGTGTCTCCTATCTTTGGACTCTGAGATTGCTGGAAGAGTGTAGACAGAGACTGTAGTAGTTGAAATCGGACCAAAATCAAATTAACACTGATACACTTCGTGATATAAAATAATGCTCGATGAATCTGTAGCAACGACTGACTTTGGAACGCCGCAAGGAAATCTGAGGTTTTTGAGAAAACCTTCGTTAAATAATTGCAAAAGAACGAGTGTATTCTCGCATCTAATTATAGCACCTGAAATTACTTCTGTCTGCGATAAGAGAAAGTGTTTCGAACATAATTTCTGTGGCTATAAGGGAAAACGCCGTAAGTTGCAATTTCAAAAAATGTAACTTAATGCATTAATTGAACTGTAGCATATAGGATTTACGTATTTATTAAGGAAACATTGTGGAAACAAATTCTGTAGACTCAAAAACATTATGCAATTTGAGACACTACTGTTACGAAGTATTAGCGATCAAAACTCTAACGACAATATCTCGAAAGTGAAAACATGTGATTTGCGGCGTTCTTCCTTGCAGCCACAGATTTGTGTATGAAATTCTAAACAGAATTTGCATTTTGATAATCGCTTTTTCCGACAGTTCTTTGAACTTGCTTTTCCAATGCGGGCGGAGCCTAGAATCTGAAAGTATTGTTAACACTAATCCTACTTAGATCTAAAACTAAAAACCTGTATGGTTTTATAGCTACGAAAAGACTGATTATTCAAACCTTTCGCTGTTTTTTTTTAATTAATAAATTCATTCATCATTTCCAATGACTCTCTTTATAATTTCGACAACTTCACGGCAAACAGTATGAAAAGTGTATTAAAACTACATGAAAATGTGATGGAAAAATGTGTATTAGCGAAAGAACATTTCAAACAAATGGAACGACAGTTTCGTCTCACGATCTTGAGATTTTATAGAATTTTATCGAAGTAGCGAAGCAAACGAAACGCTCGAAGTCGTGATCAATTTTCAGTTATCCGCCGCGCAAATAATCAGAAATCCGATTGCCTTTGGTATCGTGCTCGAATCCGTAGCTTCAGTTTAAAAAACAACGAGATTCCCGTTGTCGAACGTTTGACGCTGGGTCGCAAGCAACGCGAGAACATTCCAATAAATAAACGTCGTTGTTAGTGTCAGAACTCGAAACGGCGAATCAGCAAACACGGATCAAAGAGGGATCATGGGGCAGCTACAGGAATAAAAGAAGAACGTGTGTGTCACTGAATGGAAGAACAATGGGGCTCCCCTTCGGTGACCGAATGGAAAATTCAAATTCATGAATCCCGAGTCGAAGCGTGTTCTACTAATTTATTCGAAGCGCACGGTTACTTATCCGTGCACACTCGCAATTAATTATTCCCAGTTCTATGCTCTGACAGCCTCGACGTTCAGTGGTGTCAACTTTATTATTAATTTACAGTGCGCGCAAATAAAATTGAAGATTGCCGACGTTTCATATATGCCGCGCGCGCGTGGTTATTATTTATTTCACCGATTCATGTTGCATGTAACTCGAATGTCACCATTATATTACACGTGTCCAATGAATCTTAGCGTTCGGAACAAGTCGGTGCACCGATGAAAATGCGGATCGTTCCGATATTTAAAACACAATCAGACAGAAGGAAATAGTACGCGAAGAAATAAATAAAAAAGTAACGAATAAAATTTCGCACACGGATCGTCGTTTTCGCGAAAATCGAATTTAGGAGTTCATAAAGCACTTGTGAAATTGGCTAGAAATCGGCAAAGGCCAATGTGCCTCTCTGTGCGTAGTTCACCATTTCTATATCGTTTATATGCCGAAGCACGCGCGCACTTCACGAATTTCGAAACTCGATTTTCTCGAAAGCGTAACATCGTATGGAACAAAAATTCTATTCTACACTTTTGACTTACTTTTCCACGTAGAAAATTGCGCGGTTTTTACATGCACTGTGAACACCGGAACACTCTGTACAACACTGATTTCACCATTGTGTTGGTTTTCACCATGTCAATACATAAAAACAAGCTCGAACAACTTAATCGTTCAAAAGAGATTGCACGACGTTCTCTATTCAAATCACGATGTGCTTGCCCGGGAAGTTACGTGAACTAAATGTAACTCGAACTATAAATCGAACTCTTGGTTTCAGTTCTTTTTACCCCAATTTGGCGTTTGACACTTCGACTGCCACGTCACCCATATGAGGGCGACGTTATTATTTATAGACAGATTTGAAGATTAAGTTTTACCCTAATTTATTATAGCTTCCTAATACCATTAGGTTTCGCAAAAGGCAATAATGTCGACGAATAATAGTGACTGACGTTGCACGAGTTAACTTTTCAATTTGAAATTTCCGGCGTTTTCGAGATCGTTGACGTGGCCAAGCTTTTATGGCCTCGATTTTGGTAATATGTAATGTACACATAGCCCCTTGTCATGTCAGTTTCTTCAGAATTATAATGATTAGAAGTTTTTTCGATTTTCATAATCTCTTAGAAAGAAAAGACACTCTTTTTATATATACGTTTGGTTATACATACTTTCCGACTCAAAAGAACGGAATAACGTTCACACTTAATACCTTATTAATAGACTGCGGATTTTACGCATGGGCGAGGTCAACAAAGAACAGTGAAAACATCGGAAGAATTGAAGAACTTTTTAACTTATTAAAACTGATGAGAAAATAAATATATTTTTATTTAACTCCTGTTTTCTTCACAACATTTCTATTTCGCATAAAAATCCGCAGTCTACTTATTACTAGAAATCATAATATAAATTCAAAATTTCACTGATCTAGCACACTATCGAGATAAACAAAAACCATAAACATGTGGTCACGGAGATCAGATTTCTTGCCCCACTTTGGCGTTTGACACTTCGACTGCCACGTCACCTATATGTAGGTGACGTTATTATTTATAATCAAATTTGAAGATTAAGTTTGACCCTAATGTATTATAGCTTCCTAATATCAAAAAGCAATAATATCGCCGAATAATAGTGACTGACGTTGCACAAGTTAACTTTTCAATTTGAAATCTCCGACGTTTTTTCGGGACTGTTGACGTGGCCAAGTCGAAGTGCCAATGCGTTAAGAGTTTTTAGAGAATAAGGATCAAAGATCACCCGATCGATGAAAATGGAACCAACGATTTCCCACGAAATTTCCACTTTTCCGATCCGTCCGCGGGTTCGAAACAATAAGGTATCGATTAAGAATATCACGGAAGAACCGGGACATCGTGGCTAGAGGAAAAGTAATACGAGAGAAAGATAGACGAAAGACGGGAATCGAGGGAGGAAGGAAGAGAGAGAGAGAGAGAGAGAGAGAGAGAGAGAGAGAGAGCGGGAGCGAGAGAGAGAGAGAGATCAGGGGACTACGCCCAGAACTACGGCACCCCTTGAAAGCACTCCGACGTTTTCGCGCGATTCTATAGGAGCTTTTGGATGGACTTTCCCGATAAAAGTTCGGAGGAAAGAAGCAATATATTCGTCACTTCGAGCATATACACACAGCTTCGCCAAGAATAACCATTTTCGTCTGTGTTTTCATGCGCGGGACCCAAACTGATCGGCCGGTTCGTTAATTTCCCGAGCTACAATATTTCGTTTCCGCCGGCGTAATTCGAATGCATTTATAAAACTGTTCGCCCCGAAACCATTCGCGACCGGTCGAAGAGAGAAAATTGAGAACGAAGATAACTATTGAATGATTGATCGTTCGACGGAACGGATTTCCCAAATGCGAGGGATAAATATTAGCGGGTAATTTGAACGTCCATTATTAATTAGAAAACGAGGGGAGGTCGAGGATGCGAGGCAAATAGCGGCCGCAGGTCCTTTTACGCTCTCATCCCCCCCTCTCTCTCTCTCTCTCTCTCTCTCTCTCTCTGTCTTCTTTTTTTTTGTAAGTCGAAGCGAGGCTGGGGAAACTTACTTTGGTCCGAGGCACAAAGTTCCGAAAGCTTTTAAGATTCGCGTTACAAAAGCGATCGCGCGCGCAACCATCGGTAGCAAGAAAACTCTGAAAGCGAGACCCTCGAAAGAGAACGAAGAATGCGATTATTTGTCTGTCAAACGGGAAAAGTTGTGTTTCAAAGTTCTTCCTCGTCGAAAGCCGAGGAGTGTGATGCGGTGGGGGCAACGGGGTAAACGAAGGGTGGGGAAGGGAGACAGAGAGAAAGAGAGAGAGAGAGAGAGAGAGAGAGAGAGAGAGAGAGAAAAGGTGAAAAAGAGGAAGAGAAGAATTTAATTACGCGCTTTTGTTTTCCCCGGAGAGACAGAACGCATATCGACGACGCGACGCCCTTAAAATTATTCACTACGACGAACTAATGAAATTAATTTAGTCGCGCGTTTCGGACGTTATCCCTCGCAGAGCTATCGCAAACGTTTAACACTGACAGCGCGTTGTTTACGATAGTGAACCGAGGCACGCCCGTCGTCCATTGCTGAACAATAATTAACGCGCAGCGATAATTAGAGAATACGACGACAAATGCCGATCCGCAAGGTATAATGCAATTTGAAATCCGGCTAGCAAAGATGGCACGTAGTGTGGTACACGAGAGCGACGTATACAAGGGAAACCAATACCGTTTGCGACAACGATACTGTTTCCTTGTAACAATAGTACGCTGCTTCGTCCTAGCAGCTGGATACGCGTACACATGTCTCGGGCACGGCGCGTAGATGCGCGGGGCAGATGTCATCGTAGAGTTGGTCATTGGGCATATTAGATCGGTAAGGTAACACGATGATTCGCTCGACCATTCCCGAGGATATCGTTTAGGTCTAAGGCGGGCCAGAGATCGTCAAGGAGCAACGATAAACGCCGCGTTTCACTTGACCATTCTCCACCCGCACTTTCAGGCTTCTCCAGAATCTATTAAGGTGAATCGAAGGGAGGAGCCTTGCCAGCGAGGAGGGTTGGCTCCGATCTACCGGTGTACAGCCACGCTAACAAGTTCCGCGCGATAGAGAGGACGAAAGAATAGATTCGCAGAAAGCAAGGTTAAATGGAAGAGGGTAAAAATGGACTCACGTTGCTTTGCCGGCGGGTGGGCACATTGCCCGCGGGCGTCGATGAGAAGTAACGGTGAAGGACGAGCTACCGTATCCCAGGCGTCCTGTGAAGCGAGCACGAGGACTCGGTGCGCCGTGCCGATTTACCCGCAGCAGTCCCCAGTCCTCGTCGCGTGGACGTGGCGCGGCCGCACATATCCCCCACGTATTCGACGTCGTCGTGGTCGTAGCGGCTGCCACCGTGACCGTCGTCGCGTCTAAGATAGTCGTGGTGGTGGTGGTCGTGAAAGGTCGCGGGTCAAAACCGAACACGCGACCGTCGCGGTCGTCGCCGTGGTCGTTGGCCAGCCGTCACCCCGGGGCCGATGCAGCGAGAGACCCGAGATGCGAGAAGCGAAACGCGGGCGCGGGCGCGAGCGCGAGCGCGAGACGCGAGACGCGAAACGAGAGACGCGAGATTCGAGACACGAGATGCGAGACGCGCGCGCGGATAGGGTACACCCGGCCCTTGGAGTTAGCCGACAGTCGACCGCACTGCGGGTACGCGGTTATCGAAACGAGCGACCGACCAACCAACCAACCGGCCGGCCGGCAGTAGTAGCAGACATAACCGGTGACACGTTGAATAGAGATCGGTAGACGGCGCACCAACACACCAACACCTAACCCACCTGACGCACCACTACCGACGACAAATGCCAACGATAATAGCCCCCGAGAAGAGATCCGGACGGCACAACAACAACAACAGCACTGCTTCTAACGACGGGATTAGCAACAAACGACAAAGATGAGCACCGGGGGCGAGAGCGACCGCTTGCCACCGCCTTGCTACCAGGCGTTCGATGGCCCGAGACCGTACGAGCGAGAGACTCTGGCGTCGTCGATTGCAACAACAACTACCGGCAGCAGCGGTTTCATCGTATCCAGCATCGTCGACAACAACCCGAACCCGGTATTCTTTCCGTTCCTCGGCAGGCTGGCGATCATCGTCAAGCTCGTTTCCGGCGTTGTTTTCCTCGATTCTACTATCGCGATCGCGGTCGTCCTCGTGCTATCGCTGTTGCTTATGCCTTTGCTTTTCCCGTTGCTTTTGCTTTTGCTCGTTGTCGCGGTCAGCGCTGTCGAGGTCGTCGTCCTGATCATGCTCGAGCTCGTACGCAACCCGGTCGTTGTTCCGTTCGACGACGCGTTCGTCATGGCTTTCCGGAATATATCCAGCACCGTAATCCAACTTGCCATAACCGGCGGGATGATTCTCCAGCGGCTCCTGGCAGCCGCCAGCTCGACGACTGCGGACTTCTGCCGCCTCCTTCTCTTCCTCCTTCGCCTCCGCCTCCTCCTTCTCCTCGTGTCCCTTCGACGCGGCGAACTTCCACCTCAGGATGCGACGCGAGAGCCGCGTACCCGGCAGGATCCACCGGACCCACGGCAACGAGCGTCGCGACGAGAACTTTGGCTACGATCACCCTGGTCGATCTTTTCCTCCTTGCGATCTCGACGCTGCTGTTATTATTGTTGCTGCTGTTACTATTGTTGTTGTTGTTATTGTTGTTCTGGTCGTTGTTGTTGTCGTCGTCGTCGTCGTCGTCGTCGCCGCCGTCGCTGTTGTTGCTCGCGTCGATTGTCGGATACCGCCGCGTTTTCCTTCGCTCCGACGTACCTAGCCAGCTAGCCGGACACGAATTACTCGGTGACGATGATGCGGCTGCACGCGCGGCAGCCCGCATAAGCGGCAGCCGCCTCTTCCACGAGGCTGTCAACGATCATTCACCGCTCGGAGCACCCACCACTACACTACTACAACCACCACCACTACCATCACTGTCGGCCACCGCCACCCTGAAGCCACGCTGACCTCCTACTAACTTTCGTCTCCTCGACACACCTTTCTCTTCTACCTCCCTCTCCCTCGCCCTCTGCCTCTGCCACTGCCTTTTCCTCTTCCACTTCCTCTTCCTCTTCCTCTCCCCCACCCACTCCCTCTCTCGTCCAGCTTTTCTGTCCGTTTCTCTACAATATGTACATACATACGTGCACTGCTCACCGGTCTAGCCGACCAAACGAAACGCCGCCGTTTCAGTCGCGCAGACCGTTTCGATCAGCCTCGGACACCGTTTCGCCTCTCTCATGACTGCGGCAGAGTCGCTGCTACTGCGTGAGCCGTTTCGGAAGCTTCCACGGGGAAAATTCTGCTCCCGGTCCGCGAGGCGAATCCCCGACACCGTTCTGCCGCAGCTTTCCGCGCGACCACCACGCACAGGTCGTCACGCACACTATGTTACATCTGGAAGGAGCAGTCGAACGGTCTGCGCGAATACGTTTCTTCCGTTCCCGTGCTCGTTTCTACTTCTGCTTCTGTTTCCGTTCCCGTTCCTGTAACGCGCCCGTGTCCGATCCCGACCCCGTGCCCGTTCCCGTTCCCGTTCGAACACGGATGCCTCTCGTCGCCGACAGCTACCACCCGACCGTGTTCCCGTTCCGGTTCTCGTTCTCGATCTCCCGTTCCCACGAACAGCCACTGGCTCGCGTGTGTCTGGTCACGGGGGCGAGGAGCGTGTCGCAACGATGTTAAGCGCGTGTCGATCAGTCCAGTCACTCGGTCACTCGCTCACTCGTCGACGATGCGCGCGTTCTCCCGATCCTTGCACCGCTGCGGGATCTGCACCAGGGAGTCGTGTCGGTGCAGGCAGGCACTCCCAGGACGTGTCTCTCTCTCTCTGGCAATGTTCCGACCGAGCAACCCACCTTAGCACTGACGCTCTGCCCGTTCCAAGGGGGTCGGAGGAGGGAGAGGGGTGTTGTGGCGAGCCGTATCTCTCCCTCTCTCGCTCGCTCGCTCGCTCGCGCTCGTTCACCCTCCGCGTTCTTCCCTGTCTGGCCACGACCGTGCTCGATGCCTTTTCTCTGTCGCTCCGCCGCCGCCTCCCTCGCTATACTCTCTACGCTCGGAGACTCTCTCCGGTTAGAGCCCCACCGCACAAGCCACCCTGCGCCCCGGGAGCCAATACCAACCCATGTGGAAGCCCCGACGCGAGACGCTGGCGATGACTTGCGAAGTCGACCGAACGTAGCCGAGCCACCGCGCCACCGCCACCGCCACCCCTGCGCGTAACCACCACGCTGCTCTCTCTCTCTCTCTCTCTCTTTCTCTCTTTCTCCTTCTCTCTCTCTCTGTTGCACCCCGGCAGCTCGCCCTCGCCCTCACCCTCACCCTCACCCTCACCCTCACCATCGCCCTCGCCGTCTACCCTCGCCCTCGCCCTCGTCCTCACCCTCATGCTCCCGATCGCGTACACCGAAGGTACCCCCACTATTCAGGTGCCGCCCCTGAAAGCTCGCGAAGCCCGCAAAACACGGCGCACGGCCATGTGGCAGCACCGACAGGACCGGCGACGAGGACCACCGACGACCCTCGAGCTTGCACGAATCGCCGCCAAGAGAACGCGAGACCATGTGGAAACCTCGAGGCGGCGACGCGCCGACAGGACTGCATCGCCCTCGCCTTTCCGTCACCGCGAATCGTTCTCCCGATCTTATCCTGAATCGATGGATCGTCATTCGAGATTCTACAAATCCGCATCGAAATTCGTTTTACCAAAACGTGCCCTTAACGCATTCGCGATAACCGCATTTCGTTGAAGCAACCAGCTGGAAATCCTAATCGTTGAAATTTCTGAATGTCTTCGAATGTTTCAGCGAAGACCGAAGAGCGACTTCTGCGTCGGATTTCCTGCAGGCTGCATTGGCGCACCTGAAACACGGCACTGTACGCGACGCTCGCCGAGAATCGACGAACCGCCCTATCTGCTTCTCCCTCTTCCGCGCGCGCGCGCGTGCTCTCCTCTCTCTCTCTCTCTCTCTCTCTTCCGTCCCTTCCTCGCCCTGATCCACGCCGTGCTTTCTACTCCGCTTGCAGATACGCGCGCGTGTATGTGTGTGGGTGCGTGCGCACGTGTGTGTGCCCAGCATCTCGCCTACCCTCTATCCTTCCTCGTTGCTGTTTCTCTCCACGAGGTATCCCAGTCGATACTGACACAGACGGTACGAGATCGACTCGTCAGAGGGTGCTGAACGGGGTGCAGAGCCAGCCAAGGGGACGAAGAAGGTAAAGTAAAGGGTGGTTGGCACCGCTTCGAAAAAAGAGGGCCGCTGTCCTGCGTTACACTCACATCCCATTTCCCTTGCCGTTCAAATTGTACAACAGAAACGACGTCTTATCCGATGCGGACGTATCGAACACTGCCCTGCACCGCAACATCCCTTTTTCTCCATTCGCTGCGCTTTCCGCGCGTCTCTCTTTCGTTCTCTTTCTTCCTCCCGAGCTCCTTCTACGCCTTCCGCCGCTCGCGGGCTCAAAATTGTTAAGCTCTACGAAATGGGGTAAAGGATTCTCAGAGTTTCCCGCATTACCGAGGCGTAAACGCGTTTAACGGGTCCGACCTTCGCACGAATTGGTCACCGTCGTTGATGATCGTAACGCGTAATCAACCAGGCGAAAAGTCGCGCTAGAAGGAATAGAATTTCGCCGATGTCACACAACGACAACGACGACGACGCTCGTATCGGGCTAATCCGAGGAAGACACAGCCATCCTCCAGCGACGCGAGTTGGCGGCAGCCAGTTACGTTGCAATGCAACTCCATCAGCCAGTATAATTCATTCATTTAAAGCTTCTTTGAGGCGGCGAGCAAAAATAACGCGTCTCCCGTAATGGCGCAACCTTCGCGCAGCATGGATTTGCGGAGCTTTACCGGGCACCGGAGCAAAATAATGAAACACTGGCCCGCAAGTTCCGCGGATTAACGGCTGTCAGGCGCAGAAAGTTCCACACTCTGCTGTAAAAAAAAAGAAAGAAAAAAAGAAGAGAAAAACACGGACGCATTGCTTTGAATTATAAAATCGTGCATAAAGAGCGGCGTTACCGGCGTTCGCGGTGCTCGGAACAGAAAAAAGAAGATACGTATCGGCGCGCGGATGCCGTAACTTGTTGAGCAAACGTGTCCAGGACGCGTCGGGAGACCTGGACACGCGCGTACTCACCAAGATTTGTGTAAACTCGAAAGATCGAAGGCTCGCGCGTTTCTTCGTCGAACGGCAAGAATCGTATCATCCCGCGGTTTGCTTTCTGGTTTGCTAGATTCGGCGGAGTCCGGTCGAGACCGGCGGCAAGGCAAGGCAAACGCCCCGAGACGGCGTCCCGCTGCGAAATGGGAACGGTAAACAGCGAAGGAAACTGTGAGAGAAATATTTGGCGAGGTTCGGAACGGATAGGAAGCGGATTCGCGGCGCGGACACTGTGTCGGCAAGTACAACCCGCGTGGCAATCGGTTCTCGATATGCCTCAAAGTTCACCGGAAAATATTCGCGTAATCGCCGTCCGCAACGGATAGCCGGGTTAATCGGGGCGAAACGGGTCAAATCGAGGAAAATATGTGACAAGCGCGTGCACGTAAATGCTGGCAGGTACGCGGCGCAACCTCAGATATGCGATAGTCCGTTACTCCCCGGCCTGATGGGGTATGTGTAAGGTATTTCCGGGTGCGCCGCTGCTTCCTCCGATCTACCGGGATTCTCCAAAATAAACGGGTATGCGTGAAGTTCTTGTTTCGGGGGCGCAGACGCCGGAATTCCTCGGGCCTCGAGGGTTGCCGCGCTCTGCATTGCCTTTGGACAACGCGAACACGCCCTGCTTGAACCTCCGGTCTATCTCCCTGTATCTGTGTACACCGTACGACGAAAGTACGGCGGAATTCGAAACTGTTCGCGTATTCGACAGGCATCCACGCGCGGCTTGTAACCGCTCGCTCGCTCGCTCGTCCGCTAGCTTGCGCGCGCGCGCACGTTAAGCCCGACAATGAATATTACCGATGCGCATATCGTGATATCAATAATTCATGGCCCGGTGAGACGATCGCTGACCGAATGCCATTTGCGTTCGCAACCCATAAATTGATTCGTTGTATTTGAAGGTGTCGGTCCGTAATCCGTACGATCCTCCTCTAATTACGTCGTTAATTTCGACGGGCTGATCTAGACACGAAGAATCTGTCCCCGGCAGGGAGAGAGTCCGCACCGTGTACACTGGACTGGAATTTGAATTTTGAGTGACCGCGCCGGTCCCTCCATTAATTAACGCGTCGAACGTCGCGCGAATTCCAAGCGTTTCGCGTAAGTACAGCTCGTTCGGTTCGCGTCGCGACAGATGCGTCGTTACGTTCGTAGTTCGGCATTCATAACAATTATGAATTATTCCGTGGGCCGATTTTCGGCTTTACGCCGTTATCGCCTCCATTGCAACGGTGAAAAATTCATTCGCGGAACGAGAATCGTCGCCGATCACGATGGCATTTAACGCGCTCGTCAATATTGATGAAACATTTTAATGTTTTATCGAAGCAGAGAATGCGATCGAATATGTGACTTAGAAACTCGATGATGCACCAGGCAGCCGTTTCTATGTGTACAGGGTGTCCAATAATTATGTCAACACCCGGAAAAGGGTGATTCCTGGGGTCATTTGAAGTAACTTTTTCCTTAGCGATAATGCAATCCGCGGCTTTGTTTACATGTTATTAACAGAAAGAGATTGACCAATGAGACACGAGCTCGGCTGACGCAAGGCGGCCGAGCCAACAATCGGTCGAAGCCCAGTTCCGCTCATTGGCTCGGCCGCTTCGCGTCAGCTAATCTCGCCTCTCATTGGTCACTATTTCTCATTAATAACTCGTAAACAAAGCCGCGGATCGCATTTTCGCTAAGGAAAAAGCTTTTTAAAATAAACTCAGGTATCCTCCATTTCCGGGTATTAACATAATTATAGAATTCATCATAATAGTCAGCATTATCATTCCCTTTAATCCCCGCATAACAAACTACAAGAGTTCGCAGTTTGCGTTATTATTAGTCAGCTGTTCGATACAATATTTTCATTAGCGTGCTCTAAATAAGTACCATTGAAGTAGCTGAGATAGACGGTAATCTCACGAAGATGGAGCAAGCTTCAAATAGACTGCACAATAGAAGTCTGCTTACGCGAGGCACCAAGACGAGCCAAAAGAATCAAAACGATCCATATCAAACTATTTATTCTACGATTGTGTACAGGGTGTTCCAAAATTATAGTATTTCCGGGAAATGTGGAGTTGCTGAGATCATTTGAAGCAACTTTTTCCTTTACAAAAATGTTCTCCGAGGCATCGTTAACGAGTTATTAATGAAAAACAGTGGCCAATGAGAGGCGATCTCGGCTGACACAAAAGGCGATTGTCACGCAGCTGCTGCTTTCTAATTCTCACGAAACCTTAAGGTAGGCTCTCCTATACAGGGTGTTCTAAAATTATGGTACTTCCTTGAAATGAGGGGTTCCTGAGATCGTTTGACATAACTTTTTCCTTAGCGAAAATGCAATCCGCGGCTTTGTTCACCAGTTATTAACGAAAAGCAGTGGCCAATGAGAGGCGAGCTCGCCCAGCGCAAGGCGGCCGAGCCAATCAGCGGAACAGGGCTTCGTCCGGTCGTTGGTTCGGCTGCCGCGCGATTGCCGATCTCGCCTCTTATTGGTCA
This sequence comes from Megalopta genalis, assembly GCF_051020955.1. Classification (NCBI taxonomy): domain Eukaryota; kingdom Metazoa; phylum Arthropoda; class Insecta; order Hymenoptera; family Halictidae; genus Megalopta; species Megalopta genalis. Next base: position 20,289,303 of record NC_135020.1, on the reverse strand, counting down.
CTGTTCTTCGTTAATAACTCGTAAACGAAGCTATGGATCGCATTTTCGCTAAGGAAAAAGTTACTTCAAATGACCTGAGGAATCACCCCTTTCCGGGTGTTAACATAATTATGGGGCACCCTGTATACCTACGAAAACGTCAAACACTGTTTTCGTTAGAATATTTTCATATGAATCGAATATGTTTAAGCTTTTATTTTCGATTTATTTGACTTCGAAGTGCCATTAGATTAATAGATTACGATGCAATGGGGAATCCGTGGTAAGCCACTCAATCGCTTGGATTACGGCTTAGTTAGAGGTTCTTGCAAGCAACTTGGCTAAAGACAGTAGTGCAACGTATGAATGATCATACGCACCGGACGGAGACAAGGGTTAACGTGATCGTGTAGCGCATTGTTGACACTAGAATTGGATCAAGACCTGGTCTGGCTTAGGTCTATGTTAGACAATTTGATTGATTTCGTGGTACCATTAGAATAATAGATTACGATGCAGCAAGGGGGGAACACCGTAAACCACCATTCGTGGAACGCCTCGGACGAAGATAGTAGTGCAAAGTATGAATGATGATACACAACGGGAGACGTTAACTTGCCCGTGTATCGCGATGTTGACGCTACAATTGGATCAGGTCCTGTCTACCGAAGTATTTCCCAAAGGTGTTCTCGTTCCAAAGAGGGATAAACAGTGTTCGAATATCGATGTTGCCGGATTTCTGGCAGAGGCGACCGCGACACGAACCGTGCACAGAACGCGTACGAGCGAGTTCGAAATAAATAGATATTACGGCAGTTACTCCGAATGCAAAACCGATTTTGTGAATGCATATGTACGTCTAGCGTTTGCGTGGAATATCTAGTATATTACGGGCTGATGGGAGCAGATGGTGCTGGCAATAATAGTGTCGAATTAGGCCGAAGCTTCCACGCATTAAATAAAAACACGCTATGATGACGTTAACGAACAATATTATGCAGTCTCGCTAGTGGCCCATTTACACAAATAAATTCATTTTGAATATTGATTCCTCATTGTGGTCGCTGCGGTAACAGCGCAGCACGGCTGGATAATAGAACCGCGGTTGTTTCGAATTCGTCTCTCAGCACAAAGCAGATGTATTTGCAACCGCTAACGAGCGCGCGAATATGTTGCGTTGGATACTCTCGTTTCATCTCGTAATATATAAGTTCGCAATATACCATATATCGTTCGGCGAATGCCGATTAATTTCAGATCTGACGTGGATCGATCCCTCCCCCTATCTCTCATGAAAATTAAAAGAGTCTTTTATTGTAAAACGTGTTTTTTCTTGGTACGTTTGGATAGAGAAACTATGCAACTTCTTGCATTTACGTTTTCCGAAACGCCGAAATTGATGATAATACAGAGCCTCGTGTGCAATCACGTTATCAATGATGTATCGCGTATCGATGACCTCGTGATTGTCACGATTCCGGTCGTCCTATTTCTCCGAAACAGAGAAACCAGGAAGATTCTTAATCAGCATGCGTTTGACTATCGCAGGTACCAAAAGGCAAGGAAAGGATAAATAAACAAATAGCAGTACAGTAATGTCTCCCTAATTGACGCTCAGATTGTGGAGAAAAATGGACAATTTGGGAAGAGGAGGTACGATTATTCGACCCTTGCAGCTCGTTTCTATAGTTGTTGACAATCGATAACCATAAAAAATGAGCACAATCGTATCTCCTTTTCCAAAATTGTCCATTCTTGTGGACAATCTGAGCGTCAATTAGAGAGACATAACTATATTTTGAAATTGACGTATCGATTTTTATCGTTGTTTTCAATTAAATAGGCTAAAAAGATTTTAAAAAATAATTATTTTGATTTCGTTTGGACACATACATGCGAAATGTGAACGAAATCGGCAAGAAGATCTTGAGATATCATGGAAAACTATAGATTCGAGAAAAATGCGTTTAAAGTTTCAAAGTTTTAAAGTTTTTTAGTATCATGGATGATCGAGCTGAACAACACTTTTACGCGATTTCGAGCGCAAGTTCCTTTATTGAATCTGGGCGCCATCTTAGGTAACATAGCAATATAAAAAACGTTTTTTAACGTTCATAAAAGTAATGTTTTTGAGCTGAAATTTTTTGATCCCCACAAGTTCGCCGTACTGAAAAAATAAAGATATGTATGTCACGTTCTGATGATTCTTCTGGAAAAACAAAAGTTTTTGTTTACATAAAATATACGTTTACAAAATTAATTTCTATATATTTAAATTTGTCACAAAGATGCTATAAATATACATATTTCCAAAATTCCATCTTAAAATTACTGGTAATTGATATTCGCAGAGTTATACACCCCGCCTCGTAAGAACAAAGAAGTGCTACTAAACGGAGTTATTGAAAAACATTGTAATGCAAGAAGAACTTAAATATTATACAAGATACAGAGTGTAAATTAATTTATTCCCTAGCCGAAATTGCCATTATTTCGAGAACTTGGATAGTACGTACTTACGATATAAACTATTCATGTAGTAACAGCTACCGACGCTTTCGCCGAAATTTGTCCACGAAAATGGAGATTTCCATCAGCGTCTTTCCACGAGTATTCAAATACTTATGAATGGTAATTGCGTTCCAGCGCATCGAGTTGCGAGAGTTGCAGACGACGCGACGAGGGTGGCCGTGCGTCCCTCTGTCTCGTATTCGCAAGTTGCTTAACACCATTTCCGACGCGGTGACGGGACTTCTCTGGTCCTTCTGTAATGATGTTTCCCCGAGCCCGAATTTTCTCTTTTTCCCCTCGCCTGTCGCTTTGTCTTTCGCCCATCGTTCCGGCCTCGTGGGGCCGACCATCTTGCTTTAACGTTACTGAAAGATCAGAACTCGCGCGAATGTTGCCGGTGTGACAGACAGCCCGTGACAACTCCCACGGGAGCCAGGTTACAGATAGAAAGGAGAAGACGCCATCGGCTGCGGAGCAGCTTAACTTTCGGTATGCGCGAGCGAGAGGGAAGAAACGGAGCGTAGCTCGCTGCGGGAAAGACCGGTTCACGACCGAGTCATTTTTCTTGTTCGTGGATCGTGCATGGATCGATGCACGGGGCGGATACCGTGGCAAGTGGGAAGGGACAACGCTTTTCAATAAGCGAAAGCCTGTCGAGGCTATCATCGTCCGCGATACCCTTATTCCGGGATCCAATTGCGCGAAGATCCATCGCGCGGCATCAGTTTCCGCGATTGCGATAAAAGAAGCGTCCCGCCTCGAACAATGCGACACGTACAACGGTAAACCTCGAAATGTCTGGCCGCCGTCGCAAGGACCTTTTAGAGAAAGCCAACGATGGGTTCACTTTGACAACACGAGCACTATTTGAACACAGGAATGCGTGGTTTAAAGCAGTTTTAAACTCTTCCCCGCGTTGCAACAGCAACGACACTGCCGCTAGAAAGCTGTTCCGCGCCGCGGAGAGAAAGCTGCATCCTATGAGCACAAAATCCTCGATATTTGTCTTTATTAGACAGTTTCCGAGAAACTGCAACTTCCGCGAAGGCGAACGTAAATTTTATCAGGGCTTGCAGCAACCGTCCAAATTTAGCTGCGTTCTCCGCGTGTTCCATCGGCTTTTCTTCACCGACAGGAGGGAAGGCAAAGAGGAAACGCGCTCTGCATGCGAGAAGTTAAGACGTTGAGAAACAGGAACGGTTCAAACTTCGTGGAAGCTGGATAAGTCTGTTGTGAGTTACAATGTCATGTTCATTGGAAGGCAGTTACATCGATTTCACGGTTACATCGATTGTCACGCAGCCGCTGCTCTCGAATTTTTATGAAACCTTAAGGTAGGCTTTCCTATACAGGGTGTTCCAAAATTATGCTACTTCCGTGAAATGAGGGGTTCCTGAGATCGTTTGAAACAACTTTCTCCTTAGCGAAAATGCAATCCGCGGCTTTGTTTGCGAGTTATTACTGAAAAACATTGACCAATGAGAAGCGCGCTCCACTTGCTCGAGACAGCCGGTCGCCTCGCGGCAGCCGATCTCGTCTTTCATTGGTCACCCTTCTTTGTTAATAACTCGTTAACGATGCCTCGGGGAAAATTTTTATAAAGGAAAAAGTTACTTGAAATAACAAGTACCATAATTTTGGGACATCCTGTAAACGTCAAACGTAAACGGTTGCACATATGCGTTCGCTGTTTGCGATTTAACGCAACATCCGCACGCGGATGTTAAATCTTAATAGCGTCAGACGCGTTTATTATTCAATATATTATCGTCTATCAGATAAAACAGTATATGTAACGAAAGTGAAATAAATCTTTGAAATAGATCGAAATTGACTTGCATTTTCGCTACTGTTAAAAAAAGGGAAGATGATGAAGAAATTTTGTTGAGAATTTTGACAAAAGGAAAAAACAATTTTAGTAAGAAGACGTTTACTGAATGAGAAGAAATAAGCAGTTTTTTGGATTCGGTAAATTTTACGGTCAATTTTATGTTAGCTCTTATTGGCAATAATTTTTTTGGACATTTTTATACGTAAACGTTAAAATGATGCGCAATGCGTCAGACGCAACATTTGGAAATCGCTTATAGGAAAACGAAAGCTTTATTTTCCGTTACGTCGGTATAAATGCATCTGACGCACGTCGGACGTGTATAGGAAATCCCGCTTTAGACATTTGTAAAACGGTAGGAGATAAGAGAGATAAACATTAATGCAAAGGAATTTATCGAGACGTTTGCATTCAACGAGAAGTTATATTTATTCTACATAAAACCGTCGTACAAGTTTGCATTTCGAACTACATTATTATCTGTAACTGCTTCCGAGGTACCTTCTGAGGGTGGCAATTTTCAGATGGTGTCACCCTCTCAACCGGAACTGCCGTAGCTACAAAAACTACATGTCACTTTTTATTATCTCATGAATCTGCAGAACGTCGTAAAATCGTGACCAGAATAAAACTTTACAAATATTCTAATCAATCGACTTTAGCAATGAAGCGTCATGTTTCAATTATGAAATAATTTGGAACGATTCCAAAAGCTTTGGAACGATTAAAAATCGCAATAAAAAGTCCGAAACGACGTACATGTGGCAAAACATTCCCAAAACGTAGCAAAAATTCGTTTCCTGTGGAAATATCATTTTAACAAATTTTTGCGGCGATATTGATCCAGATATAATCTCGTCGATCCTAGATCAAGAGACAACTTCAAAATTAAAAAAAGTTGCCACTTCTTGGTTAAATACAAAAATTAATAACTAGTGTCAAAATTGGTATTTTTTTAATTTAAAAAATTTAAAACTAAGTGCTTATATCGTATCGAACGATTCGCATATGATAAAACTTTCTCTCAGAATCAAGGATTATACACAATAAAAAAAAATAAAATTGATATGAAGAATAGAAAGAAATTTCAACTAGCATACACTGCAATTGTTGTGTTCTATAATTATATGATAATCTAAGGATCGATGTACTTCAATATTGCGCAAAAAATTGGAAAAATTCCATTTCCATGGAAAACGAATTTTCGTCACGTATCGGTGGTTTTCGTAAAAGATATTCCTTACCGTAAGAGGGCGGACGTTCCCTTCACCTCTGTTTCGTCAAAACAGCCTCGGATGGGAATACCAAAAGCGTCGGCTCGTCACCGACGAAGGAGCGTCGCAAATTCCGACGATGCCAGAAGATGCCTGTAATGGCAACGCGAGTGGAAATTACAGGGGCAATCGTCATTTCTTGAGTATCGCGGCTAACAATTCCAACGGCGGAGTCAGCAACTGGTTCAAACTAACTTTTGCGGGGGTGGTAGGAGAGAGAGAGAGAGAGAGAGAGAGAGAGAGAGAGAGAGAGAGAGAGAGAGCCGAGAATTAAAAGTGTTATCGCAACGCTAACGCGGTCTACTGGATGTAGAATGATCAGCCGTGCATGAGGTGTGACGACGGTGCACCTTCTGAGCGGCGTTCGCTGCATGTATACACCGGGTGTCACGAAAGGGGTCATCATAATTTACAGGGCGCGCGCAAACACTCGTTTGAACTCCGACACACACACACACACACACACACACCTTGACCATTATCCCGGGTTTTAGAGGGCGGCACGGGAAGATTGAACGAGCGAGAAAGAGAGAAAAAAGTATAAAGAGGGGAGGGTGCAAGGAGATGCAGTGGCGAAAAAGATGTAGCAAGAGAGATGGGAGCAGAGGAGAGGCACCTAGCGAATGTCAACTGTTCGTAGAGCGACAGGCGATCTAGCAACGAACTATAATGGGATTTCGGCTTATCGGGTCGTGAGAGTTCTCCTCGTGCAGCTGACCGAGAGAACGACCGGCGAATTTCGTGATGGTCGACTGCTCGATACGCGAAACCGTATTAATTATCGCTGGGAGAACCAACAAGTTCTCGACCAACCGTTTTCTAAGTTGCTCTAGACTATCCCCGAAATGTCTCCATCCCTCTTTCCTCTCGGATCGTTCTTCGCTCCCCCTTTATCAGTGTCCGCGACGAGAGGTCACCGCTGATTCACCTTTGGTAAACCGATATCCTATCTCGCTCCTCTTGCAGAAATTTCAAATGGGATTCTGAACTTGTGGAATGAGACTTCCGAAGCAGTTAATCGCATGTGAGAACTCCCGGCGCATTAATTGTCCGCGGAAGAGACGTTATTGATCGGATAATGTCGAAATGGCGTCATAAATTTTAGAGCGTCGTTGGAGCACGTCAACATGGTTACAGTTCAGAAAAATACACTTTTCTACAAGTTAATCTCCTTAACACTAGATTTGACCCGTCGAACACCCGTCAAAATGACGGGTCACTATTTTTTTAATTTACGATTATTTATATCGTATAAAGATACATTTATGATATATAAATATAATACATTGATATAATTTATAAAACATTTATATAATACATTTATGATACATATGATATGATTTATTATATGTTACTTACGGCAAATGTTACAATAAGACTTATTAAAAATCAGAATAAATGTCTTACTGTTACTTTTATGAACTAATATAAAACAGCTGTTTTTTGTGCTCCGTAAATCTAGTGTTAACGTATGTTGAACAGTAATCTTGGTTTTGATCCTTCAAGAAATCCATTCGTTTTGCATTTTCTCAAAGTATAAACATTATAGAACATGTGTGCAACACGATTTGTTTGACGTCGTAAAAATAACGAAATTACAAATGGTTGAAATAACGCGCGCTTATACGAATAACTGATACGAGAAACTTTAAACATGTTTTCCTGGAAACTTCATCTTGGGCACATATCCAATTATAGCATGACACAACATTTTAGGCAACTGTCGTTTTTCTTCTTATCTTTTTAAATTGCTAAAAATGAAAAGATATTAAAGAAATCAATAATTTGTAGCTAAACATATATTTATTAGAATTTATTTAGAATTATATATATAATTCTATATCTTATGCTGAAACAAACAAAATTTAATTAATTCTATATATATAAATTAATTAAATTATATATATATATATATATATATATATATATATATATATATATAATTAATTAAATTTTGTTTGTTTCAGCATAAGATATAGAATTATATATATATATAATTTAATTAATTTATATATATAGAATTAATATATATATATATATATATATATATATATATATATATTTAATTAATTTGTAGCTAAACATATATTTATTAGAATTTATTTAGAATTATATATATATAATATATATAATTATATAATATAATATATTTATAATATAATATATAATATATAATATATTTATTTAGAATTATATATAATTCTAAATAAATTCTAATAAATATATGTTTAGCTACAAATTAATTAAATTTTGTTTGTTTCAGCATACATTACGATACAAATTTAAATAAATATATTTCTTTATTTTCATCAAATATTTTAAAATAGTTGCTTTTAGTGTTCCGTAAATCTAGTATTAATGGAACATGTGGAAATGTAAACTGTCAGGAAGTAGATGATCAAATAATAATATTTATACTCTGGCTTCAAACGCTATAAACATTATACACTGGCTCCGAAACATTAAATACTCGTAACTGTATGTGGCATAATCTAATGCTAAAAGTTTAATCATTCTTGCAACCAATTTACGGTTACGCCCGTGTGTATCATTCAAACCATATAAAGTTGATTAAATGCGAAACTATGTTTCATTAGCTTTGCGTACACGAAAGTTTCTACCACAAGGGAATCGAATGACGTCAATTCCCTTTTAATTAAGTTTAAACAACTTTAAAAATTGCTTTACTATTCTGAAATGGCACATATGGTTGGAAATACCTGTGCATTAAGGAATTAAAGAAAATTCCTGAAAATGGTTTGAAAAATGATATTCGAAATCAGGACCCTCCCTTAAGAGACTGTTTCAGTAAAAACAATAGAATTCATCTTTTTCTGGAAGACATGCAAACAGGGATTGAAAAGATTCAGAAAATAACCATTCCAGATTGTTATGTAGTCAGTGTAAAAGGTAGTGGTACACTGAATTTCAGATTTTCGACGAATTGTCGATATTTAAACTGTTGTAATGTTGTAAAAAGAAGTCATACCATAATAAATCTGGACATACCTTAAAACTTGATTCCTCTACCTTCGCAATTCATCGATCGGTTTACTCGAAAATGTTACAAATTGAAACGTTTTCAGAATCATTGAAAAATTTTGTTCAACTTTTCTAAGTAGACTGCAGATTTTTATGCAAAATAAGGATTATCTCCACTAATTTCAAAATACAGATGCCGTACATTTAATTGTGTTCTGAATAATTTTAATCAGTTGAAAATAATGCAACTGTATTTTGAAATTCTTTAACTATCATTAATATTTTGCATCTGGTCACCACATTTTCGTTATAAATGCATAAAATTCGCAGTCGAGTTATAAGAAAACGATATACCTTGTAACAGCAATGAGACTTTTTCAGTTCTCCAACCCTGTTTCCAGAACCGAAACCGATGTCACAACTCTTTTCAACCCCTAATTACAAGACGGCGCGAGTCAAGGCAACGAAGTTTCGACCGAATTTTCCACATTGACAGGGCGTGAAAGCCGATGACCCCGTCATTAGTCAACGCGATTCGACGTTAAAAAATCGTATATTTCGGAGCGGTTTGTCGAACCAGGATCTTGGCATTAACACTTTGAACGACGACGGGAAGGTTGGGTAACGGGGAAGAAAAGAGCGAGAACGGCGCGGCGCAAAGAAAAGACCCGCAACGCATTTCAATGCACCTCGGTGCAGAACATATTCCTCGACACAGCCAGATGCAGCCTGTACACGTGAGACGGTATTCGCGTGTGTCCGTGAGCTTATACGATAGGATCGCAGGCTGCGATCGTACATACACGCAGACGCACACCCTCCCTTTCTAGAGGGAAGCTACTATTCCGCGCTGGGAAGTGCCACTGCAACCTTCCTCCCGCAGGCGTTCCGAGACGAAGAACCCCGGAAAAACAGTCACGTTTATCATCGCGATCCGCTAGCGTGCCTGGATAAACCTACCAAGAGATATAAGTACAAGAAAACGACCGACATGTAAGGATAAAGTGGCCTAATGCAGCGGGCTCAGACCTATAACGATCCCTTTCCGTCGCCGTTATCAAACACGCCGTATATAGGTTGAGGGTGTTGCCATCCCCGCGATAATATCCACCTGGAAGCGACTACCTGTATGGTCAACGGAGTTTTTGCGGGACTTTTTCGATGCGCGCGAAAGACACAGTTGCGAGTCTCCGGCGATTCTATGTATAATATATTCTGCGAGCATACAGAGTCCGGGGGAAATTCTGTCCCTTTATGAAAAACGCTCCCTTCTTTTCTGCAAATGTTCAGTGTTTTAATCCATTTTGTTTTCCAGATTATTTACGTTCTTTTATGTCTGTTAGTTCTGTTTGTGAAAATGAGAAACGATAAACTGTGAGTTTCTCAATTATTGAAATCCACAATGGAGGAATAAAGAAGAAAAAAAAAGAAAGAAGAAAAAAATAATTAAAATTATTATTAGTAAAGGTAGAAGATTATTTACGTTCTTTTATGTCTGTTAGTCCTGTTTGTGAAAATGAGAAACGATAAACTGTGAGTTTCTCAATTATTGAAATCCACAATGGAGGAATAAAGAAGAAAAAGAAAGAAAGAAGAAAAAAATAATTAAAATTATTATTGGTAAAGGTAGAAGATTATTTACGTTCTTTTATGTCTGTTAGTCCTGTTTGTGAAAATGAGAAACGATAAACTGTGAGTTTCAATTATTATTGAAATCCACAAAGGAGGAATAAAGAAGAAAAAAGAAAGAAGAAAAAAATAATTAAAATTATTATTAGTAAAGGTAGAAGACTTCCCATCGATCATTCAAGTCAACGAATGAGTTAAAATTAGCTTTACAAAATGCGTGGAACGTAATTAGAATAGCCGAGTGTGCGACGATCATTAATAATTTTCGATGAAGGCTTCGAAAACGTGTTCAAGAAAACCGCGTTCGTCGAAGAAAAGCAAGACAATGAATCATATTCTAATACATAAAGACAAGCGACCTGGCCTTCCTACATAAAGATCCTTGTCAATGATTGGACTTTGTTTTACATCTCGAATTCCATTAGTCTTTTTGACTTGAAAAATTATATTTAACTGCAACCAAAACAATTGTATTTACACTAACTATAGACCATACTGAAACATATCTTTAAAGTCTTAAGTATCCTTTGAGTGCTAAATATGCCAGTTTGTATTTCGAATTCAGAAAGTTTAGCATAATTTCCTCAGTAATATAGAAAATTGTGCCAACTATGTGGGAGAACATTAAAATGTAGTCAACTAATGAAATTAAATTTAGGAAAAATATTTGCGATTCGTTGCATTTATAAATCAAAATAATTATGAAAACGTGCTGTTTAATACTCGATATTGGGTATTATTCGTGTATACGTTTCGTGCATATTTGCGTCTTCTTCGGGTCATATATCAATGTCATATGTCATAATCTTTGCACATTTATCGTGCATGAACGTCCGGTATTTATTAACAATGTGCTTAAATCACATAACAAATGACCTTAAACGTTTTAAACGAGCACGTGGTAGAAATAATAAATGGACCATGCCAGAGAAATCAAACAGAGTACTTTTAGAATATACTGTAACGCTGTACTTTTAACGAATCAATGTATTTCTACCTTCACGTTGTTCACATCCCTAAGAACAAAGTATCTTCTAATGAAACTTCGTTGAGCGAGATTCTGCTTCAGATAATTACTACAACGAATAAAGCTTTCCATAGAGTTATAAAATGCAAAATTTAGAATTTAATGCAGCCATTTTATATGTTGATCCGCAGCAGATACCACACGGAAGACCGAATTTCACTAGACCCTATTTTCTCTAAATTCGCCCTTTAAAACGACAATTCCGTGTATACATCCGCAGTCTATTAACAAGAAACTACATATAAAACGCATTAGTGTGCACGTGCACGTGAACTTCTATGAACAGAAGAGGGCAGTTACCCCAGTCTCGGACGCACGAAAGTTGCTCGCAGCCGGGCACAGTAGTGCTCCGCAACAGCGGAACCCAGAAAAATAATCCCGTTTATCAACGTGCACTGCCTGCGAAAAGTACACCAGCGTAAAATTATTTCGAAGCTCGACTTTCGATAGCTGGCCGCTGCGCTATCATCCCATTTCATTTCGATCTCCAAAAGATAAAATTGGCACGTCGCCAGACAGCCTCAGCCATTTTGTTGTATTACTTTTTGGTAACTTGACTTTGGACATTTCCGTTGAACACGAGCTGCTACAATTTACAAATTACATTGATCCATCGGTCCAGGCCAGAATAAAGTTCCTCTATCATCCTTTTAACATTAGCTACGTTGTTAACATTCGTGGCGCGTACGACATTTCCAGGAAGTGTTACGTTTCATAAAATATTGCAGCAATGAGGATTTCGATCGCGGATCGTAGATTCTTATTTCGAAAGCCGAACCATTTTCTATGCTATCCGGCAAATTCGACATCTTCAATAGTAAACCTACCGCGCTGGTCTAAATGAGCTGTCTCGCATCTTTTCTAGAGAATTATTTAAATTATAAAGACGTTATCACTGGAAATAATTGAATAAATATCTTAACGTTAGAACTATCGTGCCCTAAACCTGACTAACGTATATTGTTTCATAAAAATCACAAGATTCGATTTATTTAAACTACTTACGATTTTTATTACAATATATGCTTGAATGAAGAAGTTCGTATAAAAACTTCTGACATAAATATTTTTACAGTACCAACGTTTGTAAAAGAGAAAAGTCAGAAACCAGTCAGTTTGACCGGTTTGGTAGTTCTATTGAAATCTCTATATAAATTCAGTCTCGTTATTCTTATAAAATAGTACACGTTAATCGCATTTGGTGCTCGGTAGATTCAGTTTTAAACCTTCCGTGCAAAATTATCCAAGGATGTACGGTGGTTCCGTGATTCTTCGACAAGATACTATCAAGAGTGAAACTCTTGAAGTTGAATCAAGTTTGAAGTCTGCGAAGAGAGCAACGTTAGGCGAATGTGTCAACGTCTAGAATATCATCGAACAGAGTGTATCGAGTGCTCAATCGGTTCGAGGAGCTGGATCGAGCTAATCGATCGGCTCGCAAGATCGATTAGATTGCCGTATCATCGGGACGATTTACCGAACGACCCGACGCAGGTTGGTTGGAAACACTCGTCGGGAGGGTAGAAATGTTTGAACGCGATGTCCGGGTCGAAATAGAGCTCGTTCGGTAGGGCGTAGGAGCCGTCGCGACGCGTCGAGGAGGCGGAGAGTCCGTGCAGAACCGTCTTTTTCTATCGGCGAGTGCAACGAACAGAGCTTGCGCCATGACGGGCCGCCGACAGTGCGCAGCCCCGCTCGGCCAGGCTAGTGCATGCGCAATGGTATATTGATCCCGGAAAATCTGAGATACACGTAACATCATCCAGTGGTCCATTGGCTGTACACAATGTCATTTCTGTTCTCGGTTTTTCCGGCGTCTCGCGACCGAAACGGGACCGGAGCGCGTCAGTAATGCGCGGCAACGCATCGATTCTTCGTTACGTTCACGATCGGCCCGTGGTATCGCGAGGATGAGCATTCAAAGAGGCCGCGTTAGAATATGATACTCTTGAGAGCGCACGGGATCAGATTCGTTGGGAAGCGTGCTTCGGGGAGCCTGAACGGAATCGAAACGCAAGTACGTAACCTCGGAGCTTTATAAACTAGAACGGGTAGACCGAAGACCGTCGATCCCCCGTGAAATCGATCGAGCGGATTCAAACGATGCCTGCTCGAACGAGCCTGCCCCCCCTCCCCACCCCTCTCTCGAGAAATAATTAACGATTGCAATTTGCAGATAAAGTTGCGCGAAACACTTCGGCCGACCGTTGACAAGATTGACAACTCGGATCTACGGCCGAGCATGGAATAGCATAGAGTGTTGCGTTCGAAGCCGGTGCGTCCACCGCGTAAGTGTGAACAATCGCCGAGGGGTTGCTCGGGGTCTGGACCGCGAGGAAACTTCACGGGAAAGTGTAGAGAGAACTCGAAGACGCGACACGTTTCGTTAGCTGTCCCGTACGAATCGCGTCGAGCGAGCGCTACCGCGAACAGGACTCAATTATACACGCGATAACAGCATGACATTTCGCGTAGGAACGGCAGAGAGAAAACTTAACGAGCGTAGCCGGTTTCGATTTAATATTAAATCGCGTTCAGCAGCGAACGCAACAGGTTCGTAATTCCGCGAGCAGCGACGGCTCGCAGGGCTTGATTAACTCGTCGGTGTCACGCTAAACGCCGGCACATTATACTTTTCCCGCTACTCGACCGACTCGGCGCACCGAACGTGTTACACATTCGCCCGTGTCTGCTCTTCGTGTGCAGGAACCTAATTGAGCTCCCGAAGACCTAGACGCGCTGGAGATGTTATTGCGAACGATCATCCTGATCCTTATGGCGAGGCTGTGCTACGCCAATCCCGATGCCAAGAGACTCTACGACGACTTGCTGTCCAATTACAATCGACTGATTCGACCTGTATCCAACAACACGGACACCGTCGTCGTCAAACTCGGGCTACGTCTGTCGCAGCTCATAGATCTCGTACGTAATTCACGCGTTCCATCTATCATTCGTCCAGCGATCTCGCCGAGAATCTAACGAAAGCCGAGTTCGACGGTTTCAGAACTTGAAAGATCAGATCCTCACGACGAACGTTTGGCTGGAGCACGTAAGTCGACGAACTTGTTGCTAGTTCAAGCGTAGGCGGGATCGCGAGGTTAACGCGACGAATTTCTTGGCAGGAATGGCAGGACCACAAGTTCCAATGGGATCCGGCGGAATACGGGGGTGTCACTGAACTCTACGTGCCCAGCGAGCATATATGGCTTCCCGACATTGTCCTCTACAATAAGTGAGCGATCGAAACCTTTAATTTTATTATTTAATTTTTTAGTTAATGTTTAGTTTAAATTTATATATCTTTAATATGGGTAGGCAGAGTAGGTAATTAATTTATATAATTATTAACGTCGAGACTGAGGATTCTCGTGCACTCGCGGCTCGCAAAAATTTGAAAAACGAACTTCAAATTTCTTGGTTCTGCAACGATCGAAAATACGAAGAAGCTTTTACGTTGTTTCTTTGTTTCACTTTTATATTTGCACACCGATTTATAAGAGTATAAATCTGCACGAACGTGATCAGCCTGAGCGCGACGAGGCTATCGACGCGTCCGCGATCATTCACGGAACGATGAATTTTCAGCGCCGACGGGGAGTACGGAGTGACGACAATGACGAAAGCGATTCTACATTACACGGGAAAAGTGCTGTGGACACCGCCAGCGATTTTCAAGTCTTCGTGCGAGATAGACGTCAGGTACTTCCCGTTCGATCAACAAACCTGTTTCATGAAATTCGGATCGTGGACATACGACGGATTTCAGGTACGCGAGCAATACTCCAGTTGTCTAGATATTCGAAAAAGTTCGCTCTAAAACAAATGTCGGTCTTTCTTAGATCGACCTGAAGCATATCAATCAGAATATGGGAGACAAAGTCGAGGTTGGCATCGATCTCCGGGAGTACTATCCCAGCGTCGAATGGGACATACTGGGGGTTCCGGCGGAGCGACACGAGAAGTACTACCCCTGCTGCCAGGAACCGTATCCCGACATCTTCTTCAACATCACCTTGCGCCGGAAAACCTTGTTTTATACCGTGAACCTGATCGTGCCCTGCGTGAGCATCTCCTATCTGTCGGTGCTGGCCTTCTACCTGCCAGCCGACTCCGGAGAGAAGATCGCGCTCTGCATCAATATCCTGCTGTCGCAGACCATGTTCTTCCTTCTAATATCGGAAATCATACCGTCAACGTCGCTAGCTCTGCCATTGCTAGGCAAATATTTGCTGTTCACGATGATTCTCGTGGGTCTCTCGGTTGTGATCACGATCATCATACTGAACGTTCACTATCGGAAGCCTAGCACTCACAAAATGGCGCCGTGGATCAGGAAGATCTTCATACGAAGATTACCGAAGTTGCTTTTAATGAGGGTGCCGGACGACCTGCTGAACGATCTAGCCGCGCACAAGATACATGGCAGAGGGCGATCGGGTACGAAGGACAAGTTCACTGCTGCTGTTGCGGCTGCCATGCAGTCGTCGTCGATAGTCTCTTCCCCGGACTCTGCTCGTCATCAACGAATCGGCGGTAAGAGTCTCCGTCGAGTTTACTGAGCGCAGGATTGGATACACAAATGAATGCGATCTAATTGCTTATTGGATACACGAATATTTTTTATTCGGGATAAGGCAAGCGCAGCAAACTTCTTACCCCTGCGTCGTGTCGCCAGCCAACATTGTATGTGCCGCGCAGTAGTAGCTTTACTCTAGTTACAGAGCAGTTTTTATCGTCGAGGTACTTGTCAACAAACAATTCTTGATGAGAAAGCACCATTCGTGTTAAATTGAATCGATAGCTTTTTTCGTTCGCCAATCTTGTTCTTATATTATACTAACGGACGAAATACTTCTAACTGTGGAGTGGACGTTGAAGATGACCAAAGTGCAAACTGTGTACTATCGTTAACGTCCTAAGCCAGTTTGCGTTCTGCGTTCATAGACTGTTCCCTGTGGACAGGATATTTCGTGTCTTATCAGTTTCTCACTTTTATCATTTTCTACATCCACTCTTTAATTTATTTCTAATTCAGGATGTAACGGTTTGCACACGACGAGTGCGCACAACAGATTCCTGGGAGGCTTAGGTGGATACAACGGACTTCCCACAGTGATGTCCGGGTTAGACGAGTCACTGAGCGACGTAACCCCGAAGAAGAAGTATCCGTTCGAACTCGAGAAGGCTCTGCACAACGTGATGTTCATTCAGCACCATATACAACGGCAAGACGAATTTAACGCGGTAAGCGACCCCGTATCGGATTACAAGATCTACTTTCTCTATTGACCCTAGAAAAATTAATTTACCAATTAAAAAATGTTAAGGAATTGTATTTATACAATATTCCATTTATCAATCCAAAATTGATAAGTATCGAAGAACCGTTTCCAAAGATGATATCAAGAATAAAGTGGTTATGCGTGCAGAAGCTTTCGTTTAATTTCTCCAGGGTCAAGTTTCTTAAAATCTAAAAGGAGCGAGTACTTTATAATCATGAATTTCGCAGTAATGAATCTCTCTGCTACTGCAGGAAGATCAAGATTGGGGTTTCGTAGCGATGGTTCTCGACCGACTATTCCTCTGGATCTTCACGATAAGTTCCATCGTCGGCACGTTCGCGATCCTTTGCGAAGCTCCGGCGCTTTACGACGACACCAAACCAATCGACATGGAATACTCTTCCGTGGCTCAACAGCAATTTCTTCCCCGTGGCAATCTGCTGGATACTCTCGCGTAGAATCGACGATGCGGAGCTACTTGGAAACGCGAAACTTCACGTGTCGACTTCATATCCTTCCCTTGTTACCCTTCATTTCTCTTCATAGATCTCACGCTAGTCTCTGCAGAAAGGATAGCTCCTGCAACTCCCGAGAGCCTTCTTCTCTCTTCCTCTCTTCGTCACTGTCTCACTACGCATACAATTCGCGATAGCGTGTTGTGTATAAAAGATACTTCATTTATATGAGTACTAATCACTGTAGCATGCGCGCACGTTGAACAAGTGCTCTTGAACCACCAGTAAATCCGTTATCGTACCGCTAATAGAGTCGTTGCAGTATCAAATAGGTACTCGTAGGGATTTTGTAACCATCAGTTACATAGAAACTGATTCCGAACGGGATATAACTGTACGAATCAAAGTCTAGCCGCGTGTAGCGCAACTCGTCTTTTGCTCGAGTCTAATAACTAAGATCGCTCAAGTTTATGCGCTTATTGTACGCAGTAAAATCTCCGAAATAATCGCGAAACATAAAAGCTGATTCGATTCGATGCAGTTTCGTTTTATCATCAATTTATTGGGATCAATTGCGATGGTGTTCACAAAAATGTTCGAATTGATTTGCAAAAGTGTAAATCCGCATAAACTTGCGCGACCTACCAATTAACTTCTCGAGCGACGCTCGAGAATATGTTTCCGTAGCGTACGTACGAGACTTTTACAACCTAACAAAATATAAACCATTGTTTCTCATTTACGAAACAAGTGTATATATACTCGAATCTGTTCAACATCTTGTACACTTATAAAAATAAAATAAACAACTGTTACAACGTAACACCGGCGTTCGAGTTCGTTCAGCATTGTGAATTCTATGGGGTTCAGCTTTTCGTTTAAAACAAACGTATATTTTATTATTCCAAACACATACATGAAAAATATTGTACATTAAATGCATATTCTGTGGAATACATCGATATTAGTAAACATTGAAACGCAGCAAAACGACTCGTTCTCGGTTTCATAACGTCCTTTGTTCATTAATATAAATAGCTTGAATAAATGTATAGTTGTCATTCGAGCCGAAAGTACAAACACGTCGAGTTCAAGTTCCTATAGATTCGCTTCGATAAAATTCGGACGACGCTTTCCTAAATAATCCGATTTCACAGCAACTCTCTGTCGTACAAATATCACTCACTTTCTCCCGGTTACTTTCGTGCGACGGGTTCGACGAAAATCTCGGAAGCATGGAAAACCCTAGATAGTCGCTAATCTCGATCTTTGCGCGGAATCAGCTGCATGCTGGAAGTGGGGCATATATATCTTCTGATATGCCCTCTATATAGCACTCTCTTTCACTGCCTTTCTACGAGGAAATACATCGAAAAAGGCAAAGGAACGACACTTAATGTTAAATTAAAACTAAGAAACGGACGAGAATTAAACTGTCCCTCCATGTTTTACGATTCGAATAAAATCAATTGACTTAAGAAGATCACAGAAATGGCAAATTGATCTCGCATGAATACGAAATGGCAAGCTAATCTAATCCGGTAGTGTTTATAATTCGGTAAACACTATTCTTCGCTGTTCTCGCACGGAGAATATTGTTTATCATTATCTGGTTCACATTTTAAGCGGATCACCATCCCAGAGATGGACGGTAATTGCGGCTTTAATAATACCTAACGCGTTTATCTTTCTATAGATAAAAATATTTTCAGAAAGCAATGGAATGCGACAAATTGCAATTAGGAGGAACCAGTTCTCGGACCGAACACGCTTGAAAATGGTCTAATTCTATCTGTAAGACACACGTACGCGAGCGTACCACCCACACCCGCACTCGCACCCATTCATCAAATTCATCAAATCCATGTCGAATATAAACACATAATCGTCGCCGACTATCACTCGTATCAGTTTACATACGTGTCGTCTCGCAAGGAATAAGCGTCATATAATAGTATTTCTGATACAAACTATGACAATCGTGTCAAACTGTCCATTCTCTTGGAACACTCTGTCGGTCGCACGAACACGATTAACACACCTTGACGACGGTTTCGACGGCCCGAGAACAGAGCATCGAGACCAGGGAAGCCGTAGATTAGTCTCCATGAATCGATATATCAATTACGCTTGACATTTTTATTACCACTTTCAATCCAACGGCCGAGCGATATCGTTCGAAACGGAACGATCCGTCCCCAAGATGTGAAATTTACTAAATGAGATGAACACTATTAGCTATAGCTGTCTGTTCATAATAAGGAAAGGCAAAAACGATTAAACGTCGAGGAAATGTGCGGAATCGTCATACTGTCGACGTTATTGCGGAATTAGCAAAGAAATACTCTCCAAGGATACTGTTCGAAACGTTGCGACATCGTGTTTCATTGCGTAAAAAAATCGTAATTGATTATACAAATAATGAACGTGTTTTCGACTCAGATTCAACCCTTCCACGTCCCGATAAAACTTTTACAATTCGGACAAAAGTGGTGGACACTCATGAAACTGCTCATGCAGTACGGCAGGCACGAGCAAAGGCAACACCTGAAATTCAAAGATCATTGGTCACAAAAATCGTTTGCCCACCATATTCCAACACCTTAGGAAATATAACACTATTTACATCAATGCTGGATAGACGGTGAAGACAGTTGCATACGATAGTGATGACAGAAAGTGAGTGTACAACGAACACAAATGACAAAGTTAATAAGCACATATGTATCGACAACTGTCAATACAGCTGATCTATGAGTAATTTTACAAGTCGTGGGTTTCGAGAAGAGAAATGAAGAAATGACTTGGTAATAACAAAATTCATGCGATGCAATGCAATTAATAGAAGCATGTTATTTCTAAATGTCAAGAGGGCAGGAAAACAGGAAAACGAACTGATTAAAAGATCAAAGCTCAAAAGAACAAAGTAGCTGAGTGGTGGAAAATGCAAGCGGAGTTTTAATACCGAGTCTACTTCTTTATGTTATGTTGATTACTTAACCACGAAATAAGAGATTAGAAAAAAAAGATGCACCTTGCTTGTGTTCATTTCAGAGGGCTCAGAACAGCTAAAATTAACGACTTCAGATGGACTGCTTTGACATGGTTCGATAAACAAACCGATACTTTTTAGTTTTAACACATAGTTTTCGATACATTCACGAGAAATTCATTAGAATGGAGTGACAAAAATAGTCCTATGGATCACATCATTATAAACGGTATACACAGCTTGAAATGAGTAATATTTACACCCAAAAAGCATAACATGTGGAACTTGTTAAGTGAATTCGGACAAAAATTATAGATGTGATACAGAAAACAGTCTATTTCGTACTCATATCTTAATAATTTATAAATTACTTCGCACTAATTCGACATTGATGTCCAAGTTCCACTCTATGAACTTAAAATTTGCAGTGAATATATGAAGTTTAGAGATAAATGGCTTTAAAGTTTGCAACTATGTTTCTTCGAATGTATGATTTAAAGATCTACAAGTCAGACAGTGTGCTTTATACTGCATGATTTTATTCGTATTTGTCATTTTTCTTCCTAACATCTTGATATGGATTCCGATATGATACACAGGTATGCATATTAGGTGGACCTTATTTTTCGACTATCGAATTTTGTACAGTACACTCCCTATAATTGTGACTGTAGCTGAAAAAATAATCTATGCAAACTATAGTCTATTGCTATACCGAAAGAAAATACAAAGTTAATGTAGCAAAGAAATCATGACTTTGAAAACTCAAAAACTGACCAAAAAATATAATATTTTCTTTGAAATTATATACGTATTTCGTCGAACGATACAATTTTCGTTTGAGACTTTTTTCCATATATTTGTAAACGATGATTTTACTTTAATAACTTTACATTTACTTTGTATTTTTTTCCGCATAGTTATAGAGCATGAAGAGACAAATTCAATGAGGTATAAACATGAATGTTCACGTTATACTGTAATAGAGAAAACACAAATTTCAAAAATAAAAAAATTTCAATAAGGCACGGATTCCGGTTGTCTGATCGATCTTAAATTTTGTACCGATTATTTCTTCAGTCAGTGTCACAATTTGGGGGGGGGGGTGAGGGGAAGTCCGAAAAAATTAATCTTTTCAGCAAGGTCCAACCTAATGCACATAGCATCAAGGTTGCCAGGGATTTCTTCCAATGTCATGTGACTCCGTTCGTGACGTCACGGATGAACAGTTGAACAGAGTATACGATGATAACCCTGTTACCCTCCATCCCTACTCCGCTCAACTGCTCATCCGTGACGTCACGGATGAAGACAAGTGACATTTGAGGGAATACCCTGACAATCCTGCATAGTATCCTGGATAGCAAGCACACAGAAAAGTGTTTTAAACTTTGTATCTTATAATGTTCACAAGCAATAAGACTGAAATCAACGATAAAATATTGGTTTCTCGAAATTTTAACAGTGCTATATCCCTTTAAAAAATGGCGTCATTACATTCCTTTCGCTAGTGATAGGCGCGCGTAAGTGGTTTTAGTATTAAGTTACTCACCCGAGTAAACAGAGAACGATGCAACAAATGTGGGCAGTCGGCTGGTGATCCGATATCGTGGTGGTTTTGATGCTGGAGTAGCAGTTGGGACAAGACAGTTTTGTGGGGTTCGGGCCCAGCGCGTACGTCACCACCGGCTGAGGAATAAATCTAACTTCCGTCGATGATGGAACATTTGGATTCGGATTGAACTGTGTCTGCGATTGACTCGGTGGCTCGCTAGCAGCGGGATAATTTGTCGGATATGACGGTGCCGGTTGATTTGTCGGTTGATTATCTGAAATCGTTTACCATCGGTTAGCTTCATGAACCAACCACATACTAGCGGAAGCGAGGTATTGCAGGGCTGGTTTCAATCTGACTGCGTAAACGTGAGGGTTACCAACCCATATGGCCCTATTTAGCCACCAAATTGTAATTTGAACATTACTTACTGAAAATTACTTCTGATAATAATGCTATCATATTGTTACTGGAGAATATAAAATTCGTTTCATACAATATATCATATATAAAAACATATCGCATGCGGCTTTATATTTGAAAGAAATCAATAATTTCTATGTTTCTAGTTTCCAAATCCTACCATGTTATGAAACAGAGTACGGCAGCAGTGAGCTGATTAATAAGGACGTATGTGTTTGAACGTCTCGCTTTCTCGACTTGCGCGACGCTACGAAGAAAAAACTGTATTTAAAAGAAAACAGCACCTATGGTAACTGTTACCAGAACAATTTCAAGTGTTCAACTATGGCAGAGTTATCCTACTGCTTCTTATTGTTCTGTTTCTGCTATGGTAAAATCGCAAACGATCTCGTCATTATGAAGATCGTGCCGCAAAACGTAGATGGCACTGAATTGGAGCACGCTGTAATCAAATAGTTAATACGAGTTCTACGTACAAAATGGTGCTGGCATAGCTGATGGTGGTGATACTGGGTATGGAGGATTGGCCATATTTCCAACAGCTTCTTCATAAGAAGGGGGTGCCATTGGCGGAGCTACTGTTGGTGGCGGTGCTGATGGTTCAGCACTCCCACTTGCAAACCCTACATTCTTCTCCATCTTGTCCTAAAAACATTTTCATACATCCAGACTTCGTTAAATATTTCTTGAGCACTTTTTTAATGAAAAAATTTTAATAATTTCTATTAATTCTCTGGTTCTTAAACTAGTTCCCTTCGCTTATTCGCGATCATTGGAACGTGTACAACAATATCCTTCGAAAAAAGAATAAAAGAAAATGTCATAAAAGATTTTGGCATCGGTCGGTTGCGTAACTGGCTCCTAGAAGTTTTATCTCGGGACAACTTCGTGCCGCAGCTCTACTGCCAGATAGCAAGTGCCAATAAACGAGATTATTTTCTACAAACAAGACAACGCAGTTACCCTATATTGCGAGTTACCAAGGGTGGACGTAATTGTTGTTTATTGAGGATCAGACCGCTTGTCCCGTTGCACCCTGTAGTTGGTTCGATCATTATCGCGCATTATTTCAGTCTGGCCTTGATTCGCAACGTAATTGGGTCGTATAGAAGACCGCGAAAGAACACGTTCGCGTTCGAACGCCGTACTGTGCGCCGCTATGAGGACAGACGAGCGCGAAAGTGCTCGCGAACGAATAGAAAGTTGAGAGGATGTGTTGAGTAACCGAGGTAACGCAATATATAATACACGTATACATATGTATGAATCGCGTGAGCCTTCGTGGACTTGCATCCAGGAAGTCTCCGCCTTTGAACTAATCTCGTCCACCTTTTTCCTCGAACAGATCTTTATTCATCTAGCAATGTTGTGATTGCGAACTGCATTACATTTGCAAAGTAAACATTGATCTACGTACTGTAAAAATTCTACTAAACATTTCTAAACATCAAAGAGCTACTGTATCAGAATATGCCTAAATTACATTACTGATTTATTGATTTGCATATATCTTAGAATTTTGACTTTGAAACTGCTATAATATTACGATTGCTAATAATGTTAATCTCTCTGCAAAATTACTAAAAAAAAAAATGGAAAACGAATTTTTACTGTATTATGTAGTTACACATTTTTTGAAATGTAATAAATTATATCGTTGTCAATAATGGAAAATTCTGAATGGATACGAATTAAACTTCCAATTTGTGATAAGAACTCATGATAGCATAATACACTCTTCCTAAAGGATTAACAGATAATTAAAAAAAAACCTAAATGTAAAGTTCTTAATATTTCAAATTTCCAATCGTTGGAACATTTGAATTTTTATTTTACGAGAGAAAACCATCAACTGCGAAGCAATTGAGCTCCCGAATTTGAAGTTGTACTTCAGCTACGCTATAGTCAACTGAAAACGTATACATACAGTGGGACTCGTAACCGGGAAAAATAACCGGACTTATAAGGACCAAGAGAGCCCGGATAAATCGAGACCTAACAAAAAACAGCTGAAAATGTAATATAATGTAATGTAATGTAACTTACATCAAACGACGACTGAAAATTGTGATACACCGTTTGCTCGTACTTATCGTTGAAATATATCATGTATTTACAAATAGAATGTTTTTTTTATGATTACGAACCCGGGCGTTGCCGACAGAATGTAAATAACTGATCTAATTGCAGAAGAAGACTAAGAAATTGTACCGCGTATAACTTTTCTACAAGTTAAACGCGATTTCACTGTACTTTAATAGTGTAGTAGAATGGTCTCATCGGTTTTACTAGAGACACTTCGTGTACGTCATCGTCCCCCCCCCCCTTCCTTCAAAAATATATTGGTCAACCAGCCCTAAATGACTAAACAAACCGAAATGGTCATCGAACTAATAAAAATATACGAATACATCGAATAAGTAGTACGCAAAGTACTCACATTCAATAACATTATCACGCGATCACATGGCTTACCGGAAGAATTCATAATTATCGATCGTCAATGTGTCCTTTATAAGCAGATTAAAGCATTGCAAATAAACATACAAAACAGAACTGCTGAAACAGCGAAGATGGGGGAAAGAACGACATGACAACGTACAAATAATCGATTTTATACAACACTTATTAATACATACCCAAATCAGATAATTGATAAAATGTTTATATTATCGTGACTCGACACCTTCTCTACTAAATTAGACGTGTATTCTATTACATAAGCATCCCAGATGGCAAGGGCGAACACAAAATATTTCTACTTTCAATTAAGTAGCGGCTATTAAACACAAATGTGACGTAAAAGTTTTATGCGTCGATGTAACTCATTTTGCACAATGCTGATTCAATTTATTTTGGCGCAATAGAATTCCGTTTACGTTCGTCCAAGAGCATAATGTCGAAAACAATAATATTAATGCACAATATATTGAAACGCTTACGTGAATTACGACGTTGGATATCCAAATGTAAGCGTGCTCAGCAAAATAGAGGTTATAGTTTTACACTATCGAGCTATGTCTTCCGCAAAAGCATTATTTCACACAATTCATTCTACGATCATTAATGATGTCACAGTTTCGCGATAGAATTTGATTTGCGTGTATTTAGAATAGATAAGAAGAGAAGCACAAGAGACTTTGAAAACGATCGCGTTGTCAGAGGTATGTAAAGCAACTGACAAGACTCTTGTTCTGTTGCAATCTCTGCGAACGACCAATCGCAATGCTGGAACTGGAACTGTTCCAGAAGAGAGTGTAGCAAACATGGCGCCAAATTTGAAAGATATCTATAGTTCTGAAAGAATCTTATTAAAAATGAAGGTTATATAAACTTTCCATTTTCAGTGGACACAGTGTGAAGGTGAGAGTCTTTAATTTGTAAAATAGCCTTCATTTTTTAAGCACTTGAGAAACACAAAAAATGTTTATGTGGAATGCTAAAGTCCAAAAATAAAATAATAAGATGATAAAATAAATAAAAGGAATATACAATAAAAAATAATATAATGTTTATATGCAAGTCATATATATGTGCAGATATAAATTCCTAGTTATAAATTCTAAAATATACAAAATGAATAATTAACTTTTATATTTTACATTTTTTATTATGTGCTTGTAAAATCTTCTCTATCAGAACATTATTTTATGTTGTTTAATTAAATCAAAACTAATTCTCTATAAAACAGATATGACGCATAAAGTAGTGCCTCTCACTATAATAAGTCAAGGCGGCGGCAACCGGCTTAGAATTATGCAGCAGATAGTGAAACTGCTTCTCCTCTAATTGGTCGACGCTTTACAGCTAAACAGTGCTGCCCTCACAGTTTTAGACAAAGAGAGGAAGTGGCGAGTAGGCAAGAGAGCATGACATCAGCACAACACAAGCGAAATAACTCACACCGACGACCAATGTAGCTTGTCCTTACTTTACCATGCTTGCGATCTCACTCTATTCGCGCATTCGTTTACCTGGGGCTCCATCTGAAACACTTCGCGCGATATTCGACTTGTATTTTTCGCCGCGTAGAATTTTCGATCACACAGTTCAGCTTATTCGTGAATGTCTTGAAAGAACAATCATTTCTACAATTATTAAAATTTTCAAAAACCCGTAAGCTACATTTTAGTTAATGGTTTCTACTTTATGAATCTACAAAATTTTGTTAATTTAGACATCCCAGTATGTACTTGTTAATTGGGACGGCCAGCAATAAATATTCTACTGTACGACACCTTTGGTTGTCCCCAAAATCGAGAAATTACTCAAGATTTGGTTTCTGCGTTCTCGACTTGCACCATCAAGTTTTCCAGTAAGTTAAACGCACGAGGCTTGCTTTCTCGCTCGTACTCGTTTCGCTTGCAGTCGGTCTTTCACGAGATCTATTCGGTCGATCGATAGATTGTAGTCAATTACGCTATCGACGACACTTCGTTCAGGCCGACAATCGTGATATTCGATGCTCCGAGTGCCCCGCATGCAAATGATATCTACTGTCTCGCTCTTGCGTGCGCCGAGCTCTGCACCTCGCGCGTTCGCTCTGACTCGCTCTAACGCGGCGAGGCTTCATCGGTCGACTACGTTCGACATCTTCGTTGCACCGCAACGTGTTTTCTATGCGCCTCTATCGCGCTCTCTATATTCTTCCTGCTCAAGCATCGTACACTAGTCGGATTCCATACAAAAAAAGAGGAAAAAACATATAACAACTAAAATTATATATTTAAGCCTTACTTGTTCATTTTTGTTGGGATAGAATAATGAAAACAAAATGCAGTGCTTTAATTGTTTATAATCAAATTTTTTTAAAATTGAATTTTATTTAAATATAATTGGATTCTATTGAAGTCTATTGGATTCTATTCAAATCCAATTGAACTCCATCGAAATTCAATTGAATTCTATCCAAATTCAAAGGAATTCCTTTAAAATCTATTGAATTCTATTCAAATCAATTGGATTCTAATGAAATCTATGGAATCAGCTAATTCAAGCACGATACCGATATCTCAAAATATAGCAGTATTTAATCCCTGGAAATTGAAATTGATTTTGAAGTTGAACCTGGTATTGAAATTGAAATTGACAAAGACTTTGTCAGTTGTAAAGAATTTTATAAATATCATTCATATCATTAAGCTTCATTTTTTAATCATATTATATACAGTAATTACTAACGAATTTATGGTTTTTCATCGGGATGAAATCCTTTTCAATCTAAAACAATTGGGGGATGTGTGAAGATATTAAACATATTCGTTTATACATTGCAACAAAGACAAGCTATTTTTATCAGTGAAAGTAAAAACCCCAAAATGTTCAAGTTTGAGAGCACGTACCAGTTACGATTTTTATTAAATTTCATTAATATTCATACGATATTGACCTGTTCCGTTTATTTATTCGATCGAACTATCCTACCTATTTATTCGAACAAACTATTCCATTTATTTATTCGAATAAACTATTCCGTCTATTTATTCGAGCATTGTACAATTATTCGAATCATAAAGGGGGTGTGTGTTTACTATTTTTGTCTTTACGTAATTTCAAAGGGATATATTTATACGAAGACATAGAAGACCAGTTCTAGTGGCATACAGTAATCGAAATAATTTTTTTCATGGAATAAACATGCCTCTAATATGCAGTTTTTCAATTTGTATGTTATGAAATAACGATTTCGGAAAAAAGTATCTAGACCAGCAATGAAGGGATTAACGATACTCGGGCCCGGATTAACGATACAGCGGGCCCGACTTGGCGCCAGGTGGTTTGCAACCTCCTGCGTTCCGCGGGCTCTTCTATTTAATAATAACGGCCCTTGTCGGGGCCTCAAATTTATGCAAGCAGGAAAGTTCGCCCTTATTCACCCCAGAAGTGATAATGTCGATGCCCGAATAAAATACAATTTTCTGCGTAACCCAAAACCACAAACAACACAGTCATTTCCTTACATTCCTAGTTCCGTTGTAGATTGTGGATCAAAATTTCTACTAAATGTTTTGAAATTGTTTCATATAGTTCTTAAATCTTTTTTGCCTGTAAATTGTTCCAATCTTCAATCATTTTTAACTCTAATTCTCTAAACCTCTGAGTTTGAAAATTTTTGTAATTACTAAATTAAATGTGTAGTCTTTCTAAGTTTCAACTTCGTTTTTCAAATTTTTAAAAGTAAAAATCATATAAAATTGCGAAATTATTCATTGCTTTCGAAAATCCTTCTCGTAGAGTAGAGCATTGATTACTGCCCGTTACAGTTGACAAGTACTCGGATGGTTCAATTAACAAAATTTAGTAGATTCATAAACTAGAAAGTATTACGTAAAATGTAGCTTATGGATTTATATTTATTTAAATATGGTGTGGACTGTATGGTCGAGAATCCTACTGGACGAAAAGACAAAGTCGAATATTGCGCCACGTGTTTCAGATGGAGCGCCAGGCGTACGGATGCGCGAAAAGAGTGAGACCACAAGCACGGTAAAGTGAGACGGCCTAGTTTTCTCGTCCGTGTAGACACTAGCGTATATGCAGAACCCGCGGGTTTCGTTCTGTCTCTCTCGATCATCTCCCGTTCTCCTTCTAAAGGAACTGCGCGGACCTGGATGTGCATTAAAATCGTGGGGATAAAAATGCTTACTATGGTGAAGCAGAATTTCTTACTGTGGCTTCCTTCTAGGAACATTTGAGTTTCCAAAAATCTAAAACTCATATCGATTTTCTGAATTTTCTGAATGTTCCCAACAGTTGAAGAAAACACAATGAATTTGATATTTCTGAATAAAAGTATATAATAGATACCTTCGCAAAATTTTTAATATATATATAACTCACTAAAATCGAGATCTTTAAATTATTCGAGGACGCCAATTGGATCTGTACTTACATATTTGGTGATCACAGCACTACCAACTTTCATACAATACATATAAGCATTTGAAGTGACTGACAGCAGATCGTTTCAAAACAGGAAATATAAATATATAAAAAAAACGAAAAAATAAACAATGTTAGAATTTCTGTATTCTGTAATGTACATAGATTCCGCTAATACTGTGTGCGTATACATGCATATACCTTTATGGTTCGAGAGTCATTTATTCGAAAAGTATACGTGTTTTTTTTTATAACTTAGAACGTACTGATACTTGTGCGTCAAAATATTTAAACATGATGCGATGACAACAACTGAAATACGAGAAGAGAATTTTAAAAACGTTTACGGACACGTGAGACTCATAAATTTACGCACAAGTATGGCGGAGGCTGAATCGAGGATGACCGAAATAGTGCGAATATAGCCGAAGGCACGCATGAGCGAGAAAGAGCGTAAACTCAAGGATCTGAGAAAGAGTGAGAGAAATAATGAAACGCTAAAGTACACAAATGTTCTGGAACGTAACCACAAAGGTTTTAGAATGCGACCACGACGAGAAATAGAGAATTTTCGCAATAATTACTATGACACAAATTCAGAGTCCCCAAATGAAAATTTATTAAGACTGATCAAAGTTGATAAAAATACAAGTTTTAATAAACTTGTTCAAGTAGAAGAGTACAACTCTACAAGTAATTGTTTAACGTGTTCTGCATGTTTGGGAAGTAAAATGTCTGATGATAAAGCAGAAGGTATAGATGAAGAAGAGGAAGAGACAGACGAAGATGAATTAAGAGATGATGAAGAAGATCAAGAAGAAAGAGATGACATCGAAGATGAAGAAGAAGAAGAAGATGACTATGTTACACGCTTAAAAAATTCAGTTTTTCAAGAGAAATTAAATGACTATATGGAACAGTTTAAAATACAAACAGATGATATTGTTCAAACAGAAACAGATGATACAAAATTAGGAATACATGATATGTTTGAATCTATAGAAAAGCCTGTTCCAGTTAGACGCAGAAATTCCAGAAGGAACTCAATCCTTCCTGGATCTGAAATGTGTAATGAAATATTAGCTTTTAATGATAACCTTAAATCCAATCAAAACCAAATGTTGACTAACAAAATACTAGAATATCCTACTGCAGACATTGTACATAATTGTATCCCTGAACCAATAGCGGAACAAAATCTACCAAATGATAAGAATAATTCAACAGATTTGTTAATCGATGTTCTCGAGACAAAAAAATTACCTGAACCCATGAAGGAATTGAAGATTTTGATGTCCAATAACGATGCAAAGCAAACTCAGGTGAAAAAAATTCAATTAAGTTTAGACGAGGCTCAGAAACATATGAAAGAGCTTCAATCAACCGCTAAGATTAGGCTTTTTATGATGGAGGATTTAGCAAAGAATGAGAACACACTTGCTAAAGCCACTGCAAAGTTTCAACATAAACGATCTGAATTAGAGAAACGATGTTCTCAAACAGAATCAAAGATATCTGAAGTAAAATCTAGACCTGATTATGACTTCTTTTTCAAAAAGCCCCTCTTAAAAAAGAAAATTGAGTTGTACAGAAACAGGACAGTTTATTACAAGAACCGATTGAGGGATATCGCAATGATACATCAAACTGCACTCGAATCATTCAAAAACAGTACAAAAATTTGGAAGTCGCTGAATGCCTCTACAGAAGAAATGATTAATCTAAAGAGGCAACTGATTACAGAGGTAGAACGTAAACAACAGTTAGAAGAAGAACTTGCAGAAGATCAAAAGAAAATTCATGAACTAGAAGAAAAATATAATTTAACTGCTTTTAAGCTTAAAGAAATACAATCGGATAGCGAAGATGGAAAAGATAAATCAAAAGGTAATTATCCTGACAAGAAGAAAAATTTATTGGATGTCAGTGCAAGAATTACACATCTTGACATTGTTTTAAAAGAGAAATCTATAGATTTGGAAAGAACAGCAGACATAGATGAAAAGGAAGCCCTACGAAATGAAATTCAAAACTTAAGACGTACCAGAGACTGTT
This sequence comes from Megalopta genalis, assembly GCF_051020955.1. Lineage (NCBI taxonomy): Eukaryota > Metazoa > Arthropoda > Insecta > Hymenoptera > Halictidae > Megalopta > Megalopta genalis. Next base: position 20,258,423 of record NC_135020.1, on the reverse strand, counting down.
TAGTTGATGAGAAATGTGATCTTGATGAAAAGTTTCAAAAAGAAAAAGCCTTGTCAACTGTAGAAGAACGAAAATTATTAGAATGTGGTGAGACTATTGAGGCTATAGATGCCATGATTGAACACAAAAATGAGATGATCTGTGGAAGAAAAGGTTTTGATGAAAATCAAGCACAGCGAGAGAAAGGAGAGAGAATGTTAATGGAAAGACTGGCAAAACTATCAGATGGTGAAATGAAAACATTATTTTATAAGTATTTCTTAAAAGTAATTGATTTAAAAGAAAGTTCAAAGAATCTTGAAGTTCAAGTAGCCGAATTAGAAAGTCATATAGAAACACAAAAATGGGAAATACAAACTATTACTAATGCATTGAAGCAGACAAAATTAGAAGCTGAAAGAAGAATTGTTTTAATGCAAAGAAAATATGAACAGAAATTGCTTGCAATGTATAGACACATTGGAGAAGAAACAAGTAGCTCTGGACCTGAAACATTAGATACAGATACTGAACTAGCTAGACATGTAGAAGAAAATGAAAATTATCCATACCCGGTTAGGATACCACCACCAGCCAATGCAATTCAGAGGCCAACAACCAAAGTCACTAAAGAAAGGAATAAGCTGATAATACAAAAAACTACTGGCCGAGATAAGAGAAGAAAATAATTCTGTTAGCAATTTTTTTATATTTATTATTTTATATCATTGAATTGCTGCTCCTAATCATGTAGTAACTGTAATTAAAGTTGCGAGTTGCAATTTAATTTTGTTATATTCTATTAACAATTCTGTATACTTTTGCATATTAAAACAAATAAATACAAATTTATTTGAATACATTAATGTCTACACTTTTTTCACAACAAAGCTGTGTAATTCAAAGAAAATGTAACGAAGATCAGAAAATTTCGAAATACTATACATTATTCGCATAATTATATCCAATAATAACATAAATTGTACGCAAGGGAAAATGATTGCAAAAATATGTTATTTTATAAAGTTTATAACACTTCTTTGGGAATCACAGTTCGTAGATGTTTCCGTAGTGTAGTGGTTATCACGTGTGCTTCACACGCACAAGGTCCCCGGTTCGATCCCGGGCGGAAACATTTCTCTTTTTGCGTAATTTTTTCATGTTATTATAAACAAATATTGACATGACTGCTTCAATTTTAATAAAATCGCGTTTATCAATTTTGTTTTTATATTTTTATAACTGTACTAGTTATACTAGTACTTGTACTAGTACCAAATTGTTTTGAGTAAACTGAACGTGATAAACTCTCTCTCTTTTTATATAATGGTATTAATATTTCTGCAGAATGTACTACAAGTTATATTTCATTAGAACACTAGACCGTATCGTACCGTAAAATAATTTACAGCATTTTGCTTCGAGGAGAACGAGATATAAATTTAGGAAATAGAATCGCAACTGTCAGAATGGCCGAGCGGTCTAAGGCGCCAGACTCAAGGTTAATGACCTTCTCACTGTGATTACAACCACTGAGTTTTTCCTGGGCCTTCTGGTCCTCTTTGAGGGCGTGGGTTCGAATCCCACTTCTGACAATTATTTTTGCCACATATGACTAAAACAATTTGATTGGAAAGTCCTAAAACTTCTCGCGCGTAAGGAAAACAAGCGTCGCGTGTTCGATTCCAGACAAGCGTTACGTTTTTTTTAAAACACAGGTTCAAGCAAATTTACATTCAAATAGAGACGTGATAATTTGGGTTAATTTTTAAACGAAAAATAGTAAGACATTGTTTAGACAAAAAAATGTCTAACACATGAAACTTGTGAACTTACATGCACGCGACTCTTCGCATCGTAAATCTATACATAGCGTTTCTGTAGCACGTCACCGAAACACTGAAATTATTTTCGACATCGTTGAACTATTCGTTTGCTACTGCAACCGTAACTTTTCTATAGATGGAACTTACAAGTTACTCCCAGTAAAATAGTTTCGATACGTGTTCCTGGGAAACGTATCTATTCTGCGCGCAAGCATGTAATAGAACGTGGTTTCGTTTATCTATCGCTGTGCAATTACTGTCACTTTTATCGACATTTGCGGAAGTGTTTAGGGGACTGAATACGTGCAACACCGCAAGGTCTGTAATTTCGAAAAGCGGCCGTACAATCGTATCCGTTTATCCGCAATTTTCTCGAAAGGCACCGTAGAAGATTGAAAGGAAATAACCCCTGATAACGCGACAAGATTGTACCGAGGCATGTGCTATCCAACGATTTGTACCTACCTACACGACACCGTGATTCTTCGTAGTTGGAACGGCTTGTTTGTCTTTTGCAGCTCGCAGAGAGAGAGACGTTACCAATGACTTTGAAGTCAAGACACCAGTGGCTGAAGTCGTTTCGGAGTGTACTGTATATTCAAGTGATTTATTTGACGTAAGAGTTGCGTCGTGTTGCTACAAGGATCATTCAGAAGTGAGAATCAAGAACGCGTCTCTTTGCACGGAAAGTGCTTTTAGCTTAACTGGATTAATAACGTTCATTTCCAACAAATGTAACACAATAGAACGAACAGCTTCTCTAGAAAAATGCTGCATCGATGCGCGCAACTGGTTCTCGCTATCTGGATGTACGAACGTACAGTAAATTCTCTCTAATTGATGCTCAGATTGCGCATAAAAATGGACAATTCGGGAAGAGGAGACACGATTGTACAAGCCTTCCGGCTCGTTTTTATAGTTACCGATTGTCAACACGTATAAAAACGGGCCGCAAGCTTGAATAATCGTATCTCCTCTTCTTAGATTGAGAAGAAATTAGGGATTCACACGAAATTAGGGAAAATCTACTGTACTTCGTAACGTTTTGCAGAATAATCGAGAAACGACGCGTTATTTTTGTCAGTGCAGGTACTGTGGACTGTGGTCGATAAATCCCAACAATCGATCGATCCTACGATGCGGATACTTTCTTTGGAAGATATTCATAATCGCTGTGATGTACATCTTTACGTTCACACTTTTCGCAGACGTTTATACGAACATGGATGATATATCGGTTGCTACAGACAGTGGTTGCATTTGCGCAGGCATCGTCGTTGTCATCTTCAAGATCATGAATTATCAATTTAATCGGAAAGAAATCGAACGGCTGATTGAAAAAATAGTGAAGTGCGCCGACGATCTCATCGAGTTTTCTGGTAAATGGAGCATGTATTTCAGCGACTGTAATTTCGAAAGACATGGAAAGCACGTTATTTTTAGACAACAGTGATCGCATCACCGACATTATTAAAGGGCACTATACGTTCAACAATATAATGTACCATGGATTCAGGATGATCGGGTGTTTTTTAGTAATAGCTCTATTATTGTTTTCGCCGATGGAGGATGGTTTACCGATCAGAGCAAAGTATCCTTTCAACACCACGGTATCCCCTTACCACGAGATCGCCCTAACCGTGGAGATATTCGCAGTTACTGGCGGCGTGCTCGCGATACTGTCCATGGACGGTATCACACTGACGATGTGCAATTTCGCCATGATGCAGATTAACATACTGAGCGTGAATTTCGAGAATTGCGGCAGACAACCGGCGAACGATGTAAGCGAGAATGTGTATCGGACGGTTTCAGCTTCCACGAATAACGATGTCTTTATCGTCATAGACTGGTAGCGTTTACAGGAACCCGACCGGCGGTTTCATGAGTCGTTACAAGGCTTGTCTTCGATTCCATCAGAGGCTGATGTCGATGATCAACGATTACAATAATATCTACAGCTCAAGCGTATTCGTTCAGATGGTCTCGAGCACCTCGATTATTTGCTTGACTGGTTTCCAGGCTGTCGTGGTAAGACTTGATTGGTCGAATACGCTGCTTAGATCGTGATCGATTTGCATCGTTTGGAACAGGTCGGAGGGCAGAACTCAGACATCATAAAGTTCGGAGTATACCTGAGCGCAGCGATGTCTCAGCTCTTTTATATATGCTGGATGGGAAATGAATTGACCTATGCGGTAAGAGTTAATCGAAACGGTATTGATTAATTAGGCCGAGGACCTGATGAATCGGCGATCGTTCTTCCTGAAAATGGCATGTTTTAACGCGATTACCATCGGTCAGTTTTCCGTGCTGGACAGAGGTCAATGGTTGTCGGACTGGCATCGAGAAAGTTTCCCCGATATTGTACAAGTCTTCGTGCTAGCCACGATGTCGACGAGACACTCGATATACCTGAAGGCTGGTCCGTTCTTCGTAACGTCCCTGCAAGTATATATCATGGTACGATCGGTAATTATTACAGTACATCCTACTGCACAAAGTATAAAATATATTACACACTTTTTTGCGAAAAATGTTAATTTATGTCGCTGGTGGACGAGTGAAAGAGTATTAGTAAGAGTCGGCATGATTAGAAAAGCATATTTACAGTATAATGTACGATCAGATGTTAGATTTTGGACATAAAAGTTGATAAAAATTATAAACATTTTCGCTGAAATTCGAATTATATTATTTTGCAAATTATATATTTTGTCAGGGACCCAAGATAATAGCTATTTGGACAATTTTTGTGAATACAATCAGTAATAAAATCGTGTTTATTATTCAAGAAAAAGCTGTTGATTGCGAAATGTAAGAAGAAATTGTTCAAAAAAGCGCAAGATTAAAAGATTTACATTTTATGGTTACAAATAATAATCACAATAGATCAGGGGTCGATTGACGCATTGGTACTCACTCAGGCACCTTCACTCGACCCCTTCTGATGAAGCTAGCAGCAATGCTTGCGTCATGTTGGAACAACTCTTCCAAAAGGACTCTTACACTCGAAAGCCTCGACAGTAAAGACTATACGATGCCGGGTCGTGAAAGCCTCAAATCTCTGATTCATATTGATCATAACAGTTATGGTAGCCGTTCTTTATCTCTAATGTTTGTGGTAAGTGCACCAAAATGCAGAATTTGCAGACACAGTAATTCATGCTCAGATTGCGCACAAAAATGGACAGTTTAGGAAGAGGAGATACGATCATTCGAGTTTTGTGGCTCATTTTTATATTTGTTGACAATCGGTAACTGTAACAACGAGCCGCAAGGCTCGAATAATCGTATCTGCTCTTCCCAAATAGTCCATTTTTGAGCGCAATCTGAGCGCGAATCTGCGAGAAATTACTGTGCTTCTTAGCGAACGTTTCTCATACTTTGACACTAGATTTGCGGAACCCGTCAAAATGGCGGGTCCCTAGTTTTTTAATTTACGATTATCCATATCGTAAAGATACATTTATGAGTTATTTATTCAATTTGTATGCTACTTACGGCAAATGTTACAATAACACTTGTTAAAGTTCAGAATAAATGTCTTATTGTTATTTTTATGAACTAATATAAAACAGCTGTTTTCCGTGCCCCGTAAATCTAGTGTTAACCAGGCGTTGTCCGTAACAATTTCGCAGATTGTTAGAAGTTCTTATTCGGTGTTCGCGTTACTGAACAACATGCAAACGACCGAGACCTGAAGCAACGTCACACCGTCTTCGCTTACGTTCGTTCTTGTACGTGTTTCTGGCGCAATCAGGCACGAATAAACTTTTAGTCTTCAACCATTACCCGCATATTCATTATCGCCGTGCATATCTCGCAAGTTTTTAACATTGTGAACAAATAGCTATTAATGAATAGTTATTTAGGCGGTTGCGGGAAAAAGGATTCAAAACATTACCGCCGCCAGGAACCTGTTCCTTGGTCATGCTTACGGTAATGCCAGCCAACCTCGGGCTGGCTGTATCGAAAATTATGGTCGAAAGGACTCTCGCGTTGCTTATCGGATAGTTATCGATTCGTTCTATCCCTATGCGATAATATGCATCCAATAATAGCTACCAGCGCCGACAATTTTCACTTAATCTGGTGAAACACGAAAAAAGCAATTCCAGAGAGAATCGTCACGGAACTTGGCTATCGGAGTCGTGGATTTTCTGCAGGTACCAGTCGGATTAGTTAATTAACTAGAAACATCGGCGGTATAACGTGAATTAACGGCTGATCATCACGATGCTAATTTACGATTAGTCATAAACGCCGTCGCGTAGTAAGTAAGCGCCTCGATGATCGGCGCCCGTTCCACATAAATAATCCCGCAAACGCGGAGAGAATTGAAACGACAGCAATTAAAATTTATTTATCTTTTATTGTTTTGCCACTGTAACTTCCGACTCGTATTTACTTGATATCCGAGAAACCTTTACTCCGGGAATTTCGAAGACGTTTAGGTAGTTTTAGGATCTTCGAAGGGGCTCGGCTTCGTCTCAGTGCTTTCTTGGAGGTCGTTAATGTCTTTCGGATGTCCCAGGGGCTCCGATGAAAGGAATACGTTTGAAATTTGTTAGCAGTCGAAAAGCAATTGATGTCCACAGGGGGAAGAAGAAGTTCATTGGAGAAGGAGAAGAAGAAGATAGGGAGCACGAAAACGACATCTTCATGGCGGGACATGTTTCCTAGACAGATGGTCGCTCTAACGCGCCACGACTAACTGTAGATCTCTGTGGAACACTATTTTTGCCATTCGTGTCGCGCATTGCCTCGGGAATCCAAGCACGACTTTTTGTTATCCACGACATTTCATGCTGTCCCTTTTGTCTAGATTCTCAATCGAAAATGACGCAGAATAACGCTATCGAGTAATGAATAAGAAAGGAGTTTATTTATAATCTGAACGCGAGACCAGACTCGCGTTGATATTTGACGGATAAAGTTACGCTCAGTAGAAAAAGTCTTTTTTAATATCGGCCCAAATGACTTGAATCTTTTTGTAGATATTAGAAAAACCAATATATTAGACAATATGTAAAAACAATTTTTGCAAAAATTGCAATTGCTTGGAATGATAAAGGAATAATGTTTTTAACCCCGTAGCACTCGGAAGATTTTTTTTTTATGTATATAATATTATTATATTATATTATATATTATATATTATATATTATATATTATATATTATATATTATATATTATATATTATATATTATATATTATATATTATATATTATATATTATATATTATATATTATATATTATATATTATTATATTATATAACCAGGAACCCGAAGCAAATTTTGTCAAAATTGTGATTCTGTTGTACAAAGTTGAATTAAAATAAAAATCATTGCGCTGCTGTGAACATTTTATAGGAATTGATAAATCGAAGATTTTGTGGGTCTGTTTGTGCATTTTACATGATTACCTTAAAAGGTATAATTTAGTGTCGTCGTATCGGCGACATCCGATTGCAAAGGGTTAACTTTCTTATTCGGACTTGTGCCTTAAAAAAATATGTTGAAGAAGTTGGTAAGTGATATTAACAACGAAAAGATGTGCCGTTCGATTATTGACAAGATAAACTGTTTCAAATTAAATTCGCTGTTGGGTGCGAGTATACTACGAAGTGTCATCGAACAGGATCATCGAACAGGTTCCGACAGAATGGAGACCAATCGTTAGGCATGTTTAGAGAAGCATGCGAAAATGGCGTGGTGGCTCAGCGTAATGAATTTTACGAGCCCGCAAGTTGTTGTCACATTTTCAGAAACTTCTGAAACTTCGAGCCGCAAGGCTCGAATAATCGTATCTCCCCTTCCCAAATTGTCCATTTTTGTCCGAAATCTGAGCGTCAATTAAGGAGAATTTATTTTTTATTAATTAATTTATTTGATTAATTTTGATTAATTTATTTATGTGATTAATTTTTATCAATTTATTTATTTTATTAATTTCTATTAATTTTATCCTACACTTATTTGACAACGATACTCAAAAACCGCGATTATCGTGACGTCACTACGAGGGTGGTGCAAAAACACTTTTCGACCAATTGTAAAAGTCTTGTTCAATTGTTTTTATAATCTGGTGTGCAGAGAACTATGTTTTTTCAGAAACTTGTTCAAAATCGATGAACGAGAAGTGTGGCGACACTGTTCCCTGCGTTCCGATAAACATGGCAGACGAAGATAAATGAATAACAACGATATAAATGATCGCGAAGCCGATGGAGCCATAACAAATTATTCAGGTGATCTACCGTAGGTACTATACCTACCGTGTCTGAATGATCGATTTCGAATTTTTTACACTGAAATTGTTGAAGTTACGTGACTCTGTCACAGGAAACGATCGAATTGATTTCGTAGTTCAAAGATCTAAATCGATTCAGTCTCTTTTCATTCTTATAAAGCAACGCATGTCGGTTACTTTTTAGTGCTCGATCGATTCAGCGTTAACTTCGACTTTAACATTTATACTTTTGAACCATACGTACGGTGGTCCACAAAAGTGTTCGCACATCTTCTAAAATGTAATAACTATTTAAAACTCAACTAAACGACTTGCATTTCTTTTTTTAGACGTTAAAGGGACTGGCCTACTAGACGATGACTGAGACACTTGTATTTTTTAATTTCGCTATTACTTGGAATGATAAAAAAATAAAAATCTCTCGTTTTTTAATTTTCTTATCTGAGGCTACAACGAAAATTTTAAAAATGTCTTTCATAGATCTCGGTAACTTATATGCATGTTGAAGATTTTATCGAAATCGGTTCACGTTGTTACGAGTTACGACAGAATAAAGATCGCAAAAATCGCAGCTTTTTATCACGATTTTTCCCAAAAACTGTAAGAAATCTGCAGTTTTTAAAATCCTTCGACACCTGTAGCTCGACTCTGGGTTAACCGATTTCGATCAAATTTTCAACTCGCATATAAGTTATCGAGATCTACAAATGGCATTTTTTAAATTTTCGTTATAGGCTCACAGATGAAAAAGTGAAAAACAAGGGTTTTTAAGTTTTTCTTCTTATTCCAAGTAATAGCAAAATTAAGAAAAAGCTCTTTAGCCATCGCCTATTAGAAAAAAAGGCCAAGTCACTTAGTCTAGCTTTAAAAAAGTTATTGCGTTTTGAAAGGTGTACGAACACTTTTCTGGGCCACTGTAAATAAAAAATTATATTGTATAAACTGTAAAAATGTCCTCACGAGACCAGATCGAACCGCGGGACCTGTTATACGACAAAATATATCTCGCAATATTAGGGGTCAAGATTTCGTCAAAGAAGTCACGGTTATTAAAATTCCAAGGTCTTGCGCACGAAAGCGTTGTGTCACGTGATGCCAAGGGCTCTTGCGTTGCTCTCCGAGGAATTCGGGGTCGCAATTATCACCGTTACGCCAGAAGAACGTACGGCAAATAAAGGAAAGCATGCGATCACTTTTTAATTATCCGCCGCATGGCCAGATCAATATTTTTCTGCGGATATCAGCATAATATCGGGATGGAGCGAAACGCGAACGCAATTTTTGTTCGCGAGAACATACCGGGTCCTATCTGATCGTGCAATCTACCCAAGAATGCCCTAAAAGTTGAGCTGCTTACGTAAAATATTGGCAAAGCTGGATCGGATGTTGCTGTAAATGTATGAGTTTTTCGAGTAACAAGGAACGCGGGTGTAATTATTTCGGAAGCTTACTACCTGGCGCATTGATTAGCGAAGGGATTATCGGCCGGTTCCATTCGCAAATCTTTGACCGGCCAGTAACTTTCGAAAGTTGATGTTGTTCAAGGAATATAATTCAATTAGCTTTAAGGGGTTAGGACGCGGTAACAAGCAAATAAATTATATGATTTTCGAACGTCTGTACATGAAAAAGTAAACGGTCGATTAATATACATATGTAAATAATATTTAATATTAATGTTTAATATGTACATTGTTTTACGCTGTGCCAACTGGTGTACAGAATTTCGATAAAACGAATGTGCTATATAACAAAAATCAAACAAACGTCACATGGTCTAATCTAGGCATTGGAAATCTATTTTTTAAATTTGTTTTATTATTTTGCTGCGTGTAAATGAATAATTAACAAAATTTTCATCAGTATGTTATCGGTAAACTGCAAACGTGTACTTCAAGTATAAAAATTGAAATGTTCGATCGTCAATGCCTATTGAGATATATAATACAATATATGTATATGTATAATATAATATAGTATGTGGCAATTTTAGGATTTTTCTTGTAGTACATCCATTTCGCTGGAATTCTGTACGCCAATTAGCAAAAGATATTTCGGATGAAGACGGCAGAAGATATAAAAATAAACTAATTTTAAAAATATGACAAGCACTTTTCATAGTTCATATGATAATGAAAATAGTGTACAAAACCGTACATTAATCGATCGTTTACTCGTTTTGTGTACTGTCTATTAAAAATCATACAATTTATTAGTCCGTTCTCTCTTGTGCCCTAAGCCTTTATCACTAAACCTACGGGACTCTAAAACTGGCTAACACGTGCTGCTTTGTAAAAATGTCAGGATTGAATTTACTTAAATGTTTTGTCATTTGTGTTACAATGTAAGCTTAAAATAGTTTTCATCATTTCAACGATTTAAACATGCAAAATGCCAGACCGGTCATTTTAATGAGGCTGGTCAACAAGCATGCGACAGCATCTCATTTACCGCGGTTGTTTTCCTGTTGTTACTCGAAACGCACAGAAGTAGGTAAATTATATTTTCTCCCGTTAACATGTAATTTCCACGCACTAAAAATGTAGCGGTATTTAACCTTGTTCGGCTTATTCCGCGCTATAAATAATTACTAATAATTGCTCGAAGACGTTGTAAATCTTGATTACGTAGTAATTGATTCGCCAGCAACGGAAATGCACGTTATTAGAGATATACGTCAGCAAAACTCGCAACGCGTGTTAACAGCGGGTTTTACGCGTCTTCGAAATCGATCAACTTATTGAAACATGAATATTCCTCGCGTCAAATCGACAGACATTATCTGCGTTTTTCGCGATTATTAGCGTGGCGCTTTAGGTATCCTTCGATCACAGTTTCTCGCATCACAATTGCGAAATCCCTACGGATCTGCCGCGGCCCATAAAAAATAAGTGCTTGCGGTTATCGAGCCGAAGCGTCGATAAAACGCGAATAAACCATCGGTGTTCTGCAAAACGTATAAACCCGCGTTCCCGTCGCGCCGTAGTGGCACCGCGATCCCTGACGGGTTTTTCGCAGAATTCGCGTTCCCTCGGCGGCAGCGTGTTCGACGCGCGAATCGGAATGCGAAACGGCGCGGCGTTCCGCGTAGTTTGTTCGCGCAGCTCGATCCGATTATGATAGCCTTTGATAATCCGCGATCCAGAAACTAGAAACTGAAAAGACCTGTTGCGTGCTCGAGCGGGCACGTGGTCGTCCGTGAACGAAGCCGCCGTTCGTGAAAAATGTCGACGAGCGACGAGACGCGAAGCGACACGACGCTCTCGATCGCGCGACGGTCGTCCCCGTTTTCAAGTTTCTTCTAGTACGTTTCTAGACACACGAATACTTGCTACTGTGGTGAGCAGCTCGGGACGCGACCGACACATTGTTCCACCATTCCGCCGTATTTGGAAGTGTAATACGCGTGCTGAGGATGTAAATTGTCATGTGCTGCGCGCGCGAACGGTGTAATGTGACCGGTTCAACTTAACACTTAGCCGCGACAGAAAACCAGCCCGTGCAGTCAGAGACCCGGAAAATATGACCGCTTTATACAATTCCTATAATTTTTGCCCGAAACTCGGGTTCTTCGTTAAAACTTCATTCGGGTATGAAATCACGACTATACCACTGGCCGGTCTGTAAAGCGTCGAATTCGTAGCTGTAGACTCTATTCGGCTTGTACATAATTACTATACTAATTACTGTACGTAATTACTTTCGGCGCGTCAATCGATGTTCGATTACTCGACACTGGCAGGTTGAAATCACAATCGGATTGAAAGCATTGCCAACGGATAGCAACTCTGGGGAACCTCGATAAAAATTTACATTACTATACTGCTGCACTTATTGAAGTTTGCATTCGTGCGTGGAAATCTGCTTAATTTTACAAAGGATCAATTTTCACTGTACGAAATCAAGGAAAAGCAAATGTGAGTACGTACAGTAAATTCTCCCTAATTGACGCCCAGATTGCGCACGAAATTGAACAATTTGGGAAGAGGAGGTACGATTATTCGAGGCTTGCGGCTCGTTTTTACAGTTACCGTTTGCCAACAACTGTAAAAACGAGCCGCAAGGCTCGAATAATCGTATCTCCCCTTCCCAAATTGTCCATTTTTGTCCGAAATCTGAGCGTCAATTAAGGAGAATTTATTTTTTATTAATTTATTTATTTGATTAATTTTGATTAATTTATTTATGTGATTAATTTTTATTAATTTATTTATTTTATTAATTTCTATCAATTTTATCCTACACTTATTTGACAACGATATTCAAAAACCGCGATTATCGTGACGTCACTACGAGGGTGGTGCAAAACCACTTTTCGACCAATTGTAAAAGTCTTGTTCAATTGTTTTTATAATCTGGTGTGCAGAGAACTATGTCGCTTTCTTGATGCAAATGACGCAGTGCTGTATTCAATAAGTCCATCTCATTGTAGATTATGCTTTGACTGTGAAATGCTTTGTCGATGTGAAAAACTTCATGTAATTAACTCTGTCTTGCGATCATCGTTCTTTTTGCTGAAAAATTGTATTTACAAAAATACTGTCGAACGTTCCAAAGACAACAATCCAGGAAGCTGAAACACTTGACAGAATGTCCAGTTTGTAGGACGACGATCGCGGTTGCGACAAGTCGAAGATGGATTGCACGTGGCCGTTAGTCCGAGAGGGAAGATAAACATGCGAACGAAAATGTTGGTGTTGCCGTGACGCTGCTGATAGTTCCGGTGTGGTCCGAATTAATGTTCGCGTGCCCGGTATAGAGGGGCTGCTAACGGGTATATACAATCGATGCATGTAATCTGACAACATTAACATTGCGTGTTCAGTCGTTTGTGACAACCGCGGAGTGTATAATTTTTCTGCAAAGTGTGCACGCGACGCTCGGATCCTTGTCGCCATTTGTCAATGCCAGAACCGCGGTAATGATAACCGATAGAACCGTTTTTGGATCCGATGAAAGCGTCACATTCTTTATTACCGTACGCGACGCGTTCTGTGTCTCAAACGCCTGTGTCGTTTAATCATCAGGCTTCGAACATCGTCTATTTTAATTGCTCCGCGATTTGGAAATCGGAACCACCGAAAAACCGACGCAGGATCCGAGGTTAATCCAACGTTTCATACAATTGCAAATCGCCAAAACAATACGATACAATTTTTAATACAATTAAATACAATTTAATACAATTGCCATAAAACGGCACCAAGATCTCGAGACTTATTTACAATTCCAAAAAAAGAAAAACAGACGCAATTGAGTCAGTGATATTTTATGGGATAATAGCGTCGTCGCACCTTTGATCTATGAAATTCTCGGAGACCGCGTTCCCTCGAAGAGGAACAATATTTGTTAACGGCGTCGGCTGGCACAAAATGAAACTCGAAAAAGAGCGACGTGCGTCGAGTGCAGTTAGTAGAGGACAATACCGGCGTACTGCGGTTGTCGAGACAGTGGAAGAACGAAGGAACAAAAGCGGATAGCGATTGGTACACGAACGGCCGGTAGAATCGACGATAAAGATCGGATCCGATACCGTTCTAGAACAGAAACGGAAACGACGCAAGGGACTAGGATGAAAAACAAATCGGAAGTACCCAGTGACGGATCTACCTCTGATTTCTGGGATCTCGAACGCGCCTAACGAGAGCAGAACCGTCGGAATTTCAACGCGTCTGCAAAAGGAATGGTACTAGAGTTTGAAATGTTAGGTTGCTGCATATGAAATGTCGGATTTTCGTTACATGCGAACGTGTTTGTCCCCCTGTTTTCGTTATGCTTTTCTTTTTGGCATAACCTCGTTTATAGTCGTACCGCCCATTGCCAGAGTCACATTCCAACGAAGAAGATTTTCTCAAAAGTGTACCGTTTTGTTATGTGTTTCGAATTTCGTAAGGATATGATTTCAACCGATGTTCGTGTAATTTTTCTATATGAGTATAAACTTGGTAACAATGCTGCAAAAGCTGCACCCAATATAAACCAGGCGTTCGGGGAGAATACTGTTAACGATCGAAAAGTGCGGCGTTGATTCGAAAATTTTCGATCTGCTGATTTTTCCCTACAAAATGAACCGCGTGGAGGACTCAAAACGTCTGTGAAAAATGATGCTCTGAAAGTATTGGTGGAAACGGATACGACTGGAGTAATTCGCTACTCATTCCTTCGAACTGAGATGACAATTACAGCCGAAAAGTATTGCTACTACATTGACGAAGTGCATGAAAAATTGAATTTTATACGCCCCATCGCTTGTTAATCGGCATGGCCCAATACTTCTCCGCGACAACGCTCGGCCGCATACGTCGTACAAAACAATTGCGAAATGAAATTAATTAAAATATGAAATTTTGCAGCACCCAGTTTATTCGCCGGATCTTTCGCCAACCGATTTTCATTTTCTTAAACATTTAGAACAGTTTTCACGGGCTAAACAGTATGAAAATGAAGACAGCCTGAAAAATTCCGTATCAGAGTTTATCGATTCTAAAGATCAGTATTTCTTTAAGACAGACATCTATGCATTAAAAGCTCGCTGGGAAAAGTGTATCGAAGCAAATGGAGCATATTTTGATTAAACGAACAACTTTCGAAAAGAAGATATGCAGTTTTAGATATTTTATAATTTAACCTTGACAGCCGGAAAAATTCCTTATCGGAGTCTATTGATCCTAAAGATCAGTATTTCTCTAAGACAGACATCTATGCATTAAAAGCTCGCTGGGAAAAGCGTGTCGAAGCAAATGGAGCATATTTTGATTAAACGAACAACTTTCGAAAAAAAGATATGCAGTTTTATATGTTCGCTTAAAAATCCGACATTACATACGCACCAATCTAACATACATATTGCCGGAGCACTTAAATGGAAATCGATCGTTCGAAATTGCAATCCATCGTTCGGGGTGTTCGAAGCGTGTAACTGTAAAGCTCCGTCTAACATCGAAGTCGTGCTGTAGTGGTCAATGGATGGCGCCATCTGGTAATGCGCGGGCGCGCGCGCGCGCACGCGGCCGAAGGAGAAAGAAGTTCTCCAGGGGATCGAGACGCAGGATCTAAAGAGGGACGTGGAATCACGAGGTAAAGACGAACTCGGGACGGTGCCGGAGGAAAGGAGACGGGGCAAGATCATCGTAGCTTCGCTTGCGCTCTCAGGCACAAACTACCCGACCACCAACCAGCACGGATTCGAAACTCTACCTTGCGTTGCGGCTCTTGCCGCTCGTTTCTTAGAACACGTTCTGTTCGCGCCGTAGAACCAGCCCCGCGGCATCCCTGCGCCCTTCCAGAATTATTAGCCGTTCTCTATGGTTCTCTTCGGGATAATTCGCCGTTCTTTTTCTTCGTCGAGAAAAACGCACGAACCCCGTGACGCGACCAGTGCGGGTTCACCTGCAACATTCGGACATTGAACGGAAATTCGTTCGGAGACCGCTTTCACGACTCTGCCTGCAGCCCCATGCTCGATCGGCATCGATCATCACGCTGTCGTGCCGGGACCAACGTGTCGCGCCGGCTGTTCGATCGGGAAATCTCCTCGATAGAAACATTTCGATCGCTGCGCCAGCCGCGGGCTGATCGATTTTTCAACGGATTGTGAAACTTCTTACGTTCTCTCGTTGTTACGCTCTTCCTCGGCGAAGAATCAAAGGTTATCGAGGTAGAAGAAGAGATTATGCGATCGAGTACGGCCTTGCGCACGATGATAGTATAAACAGTTTCGGAGAAAAAGTGGTAGTGAATGTTGTGGATAAGCGTAAGCGGAAACACCGGAAGGAATGACGTACAAAGGCGGCGAAATCCAGAGGACTTGAACAACGCGAAACTAGCCCGAGCAACGCTGCTAACGAATACGCTGCACGTGCTAAGAGTATCGTCGATCGTCGATCCGTGTCCGATTGCTGCGGCCGATGGGATTCACCGCCTGCCTCGTCGAATTCGGTTGAAATTTCACAGGTAAGCTCTGTTCCGTTTTTATCCACTTTTTCGTTAATATCGACGACGACGCTGTGCCCGTCACGGATGCGAAAATTGCGCGGACACCGGAGAATCGTCTTCGGCATTCACAGTTTCACCGATGAAGCGAAGAAACCGATCGGTGATCGGTAATCTGTTACGCTCTCGTTGCATTATGCCGGCGCTTTTGCCAATTAAGGTTTAACAGCTTCCCATCGTTACCAAAATCGCACCGACGATCGTGCCTCGCCAATTAACGGACGTCCATTAATCATCGCACGAAAACGTGCCAGATAACGAGTCACCTCGCGATAACGAAACGAGGAGCCGACCCTTCGAAAAAATGACGGCGTTATCCGTTACGTCGCGCGCTCCCGAAACGTCTCGTGGATTATATTTCCGCGCGTTGGATACACGTCGTCGGGTCAACTTAAATTCATTCGTTATCGAAACAACGGGTCGGCTGTGCACGGAACAGGATCCGATTACTTATAGCTTTTATAAAATATTATTAATATAAATAATTCTACGGGCTCATCGGGGAAAAGCAAAATTCCATTCTCGCGACAGAAGCGGAAGAGGGCTCTATTCCGACGAACAAGGAATCGACCGTAGCTTGTTTCGTTCGGGCGATTTGCATCTGTTACGTTTGCCGGGGTAATCGAGTCTCGTCGCCGACTAATTAGGCAGCCATCTGTCAGCTAAATCATATACGAAGACCACCTACCGCTTATTCGGTGCCGCGGCTTACATTTGACAAGTTTCTAATCCCGATTTGCGAATCTCGTCGAGCCTCGTAAAAATTCGGTCGGCCGGTTTTCGGTCGACTGGTTTCCACGCTCTGGATCATTGGAGAAATCGAAAGGGTTGCATCTACCGAAAAGTCGCGCGACAGCTGCCGTTTCACGCGATCGGATCGACGGTGACGACGATCGGGCCTTCTTCTTTCGTAATCGAACGCGAAGGACGGCGAAGAAAGGCCGATTTCGAGCGGGGCAGAAAACGGCGACGAGTTGTCCGACGCGGAGGGCGAGCGGAGGGCGAGCGAAGGGCGCGCGGGAATCGAAGAGGAGTGCCGGGAACGCGGCGATACGATCTGCCGGTGGCGAGGAGAGGAGCGGTGTACAGTGGCGACCTTGCAAGGCCACGTTGAAGCCGACTCCGCGGCACACACACCCACTTTACACCCGTCAAATAAAAGCAGAGGGACAGGCTAGAGGCGCGAGAGCGTGCTAGAAACCGTCTGCCGATATCGGCTAGGCCGGCGCGCTCTTTCCTGGCTAGACGGGTTCTGGACCCGCGGAGTCAGCGGTACCGGCCTGCTCATTCAAGCCGGCACAGCCACGCCTCTTCTCGATGCTCCAGTTCCCATCCGTTCCTCCTTTCTTCTCTGTCCGTTCTTTCCCCGTTTCTTCGCCGCGATCGGGCCAACCACCGAGTGGCATCCTGCTTACCAAAAACTTGGATCAAGTCGAACACGGGATCGCTAAACCGTTAATTGACGACGCATCCTGTCCTGCCCTGTCCTGCCCGGGCCGCCGAGAGCACATTTTCGGCGTTTTTTTTTTTTTCGTTGGCCGGCCACGAATTTCGGCGACCTGGAAGCATGTTCAAACGCGGAAGAGTCCCGAGGCCATTGCCGGCAGGGAGCTCGTCCGGCGCGCGGTTACGAGAACGGATTACGGAGACGTTCGTTCTCTCGCGAGCAATTAATCAATCGGCCAGAGGAGCGCGGCGGAACCGCCGTTCACCTGCAATCAGACGACGGTTCGAATTGCCGGCGCGTCCCGTTCGGCAGAGGGGCCGCAGAGATATTTTAATTATCAGCGCGAGGAACAGATGGCCGTGCTATAAAACGCGTTTGCGAAAAACCCGCGTCACGAAATCTCGTCGGCGCGACAAACGTTCGTGCCCCGGCGACGTTTGTCGCCGCGCCACAGTTATTACGCCCGTTCGTGTGAACCCGAGTCTCGCGATCGCCGTATCTCTTTCGGGCGTTTTTATTTTCATTTATTTATTCACCGATCTGCATGCGATCGCCCGTCGAGCCGCAGTGGGACACTCGCTGGCCTGCGAGGCAGTAATTAATCGCGTCGCGGACGCAACGGTGGCCACGGAATTTCCGCGCCGGCCGCGGTCGCGGCTCCATTCCGCGCCATATGGCCGGCCACCCCGATTTGGAATCGGCCCTTGACTAATTTACTACAAGCCGCCGCGAAATAATACATCCGGATGTAGCAGATCCCGTTGACTCTGCTCGCGGACGCAGCTGGTTGCCGGCTACCGGTGGATTCCCCGCGTTGCTAACGATACAGTCATCCACTCGGTGTCTTTCGGCCGTTTCGAAAGCCGTGCCACCTGTTGGCGACGCGTTTCTCGTGACATTCGGCTCCGAAACTACGAATTTTTCTCCATGTCTTTTGTACGAAACATCTATTGCCCGGAATTAACGCCTTGCCGCACCATTATTTTCACAGTAACAATGATTGGAATTTTTTTGATTTTAATCATTTCTTAGAAGGAGAATATAATTTATATTTATTGTGTTTCGATTTGTTTACTTGAACGATTAAATATCGATGATGAGAGAACGGAATTTGATTCCGACTTGAAAGAATGGAATAACATTTATAATTGACAGGCTATTTAATCATTTCTTAGAAGGAGAATATAATTTATATTTATCGTGTTTCGATGTGTATTTACTTGAACGATTAAATATCGATGATGGGAGAACGAAATTCGATTCCGACTTAAAACAATGGAATAACATTTATAATTGACAGGTTATTTAATCATTTCTTAGAAGGAGAATATAATTTATATTTATCGTGTTTCGATTTGTTTACTTGAACGATTAAATATCGATGATGAGAGAACGGAATTCGATTCCGACTTAAAAGAATGGAATAACATTTATAATTGACAGGTTATTTAATCATTTCTTAGAAGGAGAATATAATTTATATTTATCGTGTTTCGATGTGTATTTACTTGAACGATTAAATATTGATGATGAGAGAACGGAATTTGATTCCGACTTAAAAGAATGGAATAACATTTATAATTGACAGGCTATTTAATCATTTCTTAGAAGGAGAATATAATTTATATTTATCGTGTTTCGGTGTATTTACTTGAACGATTAAATATCGATGATGAGAGAACGGAATTCGATTCCGATTTAAAAGAATGGAATAACATTTATAGTTGACAGACTATTTAATCATTTCTTAGAAGGAGAATATAATTTATATTTATCGTGTTTCGATGTGTGTTTACTTGAACGATTAAATATCGATGATGAGAGAACGGAATTCGATTCCGACTTAAAACAATGGAATAACATTTATAATTGACAGGCTATTGCTAGAAATCTTCATCATTCTCGTCAATATAGGGCGAGGGGTTAACGTGCGGATGTTCTGAAAATCCGACAACAATCTCTGAAACAGATGATGCGTTGACGAATCGAACTTTCGCAAAGATCGCGTGGACAGTGTAAAATTCTGTTTCAATCGATATACGTTAATTGTCGCGCGGTAAGCGTGCGTTAAATTGTGGAACAGATTCTGCGAAAAATACAATGAGAGTAAGAATGTATCAGGGGGACCGAAAAGTAATGTTTTTCTGCATTAAATTCAAATAGATCAATTTTTAACTGGTTTTTATTTTCAATCAATGATGTAATCACCCTCGTTATCAACATTCTTTTGCCATCTACAGTAATGTCTCCCCAACTGACGTTCAGATTGTCCACAAAAATGGACAATTTGGGAAGAGGAGGTACGATTATTCGAGGCTTGCGGCTCGTTTTTATAGTTATCGATTGTCAACAACTATAAAATCGAGACGCAACGCTTCGAATAATCGTATCTTCTTTTTCCAAATTGTTCATTTTTGTGCGCAATCTTGGCGCGAGTTAAGGAGAAATTACCGTATCTCGTGAATTCGTTTCGTACGATAATTTATTAATAAACTCGATCGATAAAGCTTCTTCAATCGCAGAGAGGAACTGATTAAAATGCAAGTCTCGCATTGCAGCCCGTTTTTATAGTTATCGATTGACAACAACTACAAAATCGAGACGCAACGCTTCGAATAATCGTATCTCCTCTTCCAAAATTGTCCATTTTTGTGTACAATCTGAGCGTCAATTAGGGAGAATTTACTACAAATCGTCGTCGAATCGATAAAAATCACTTGGTTTTTTGGGAAAATATCTGGAGACGGCATTTTGGACGTCATCCAAGTTTTCAAATTTTTTGCCACTTAGAAAATATTGCAGCGATCGGAATACATAAATGGAAATCAGATGGCACAATGTCCAACGAGTATAGTGGACGAGGCAATACCTTCTACCCTAATTCATTAATTTTATCCATGGTTCGTCTTGCGCAGTGCGCTCTTGCATTATCGTGTTGCAGAACAACGTCTTTTCTATTGACAATTGCTGGACATTTCTCGATTAAAGATTGATCTACGCGATCCAATTGTTCACAGTAAAGGTTCGCATTCACAATTTGTCCAGGTTTCAGCAGTTCAAAGTGGGCGACCCCGCGAATACTCCAGCAAACTCACAAATGCGCTTTTTTGGGGGTGTAAACCTGGCTCAGAGCTGTTCTTCGCGGCGGTTCATTCAGAGAGAGAGCCACTGCCTCTCGCGTTTTGGATTGTCATAGATGACCCATTTTGGCATTTTCGAACGTCTAATGCACTTGGATAAACATCGCAAATGTTTCTGGTAGCAATTGTTGCGTTGCTACCCTTGTGAAACTCAAAAAGCATAAAATGCCGGATGTGTACTACTTCTGGTATTTGGCTGGCCATTTCGCCATAAATAGCAAAAAAAGATTTAAGATTTAATTATTTAGGAGAAAACAAGTCGCTTTAATCTTAAAATTCATCGTGCCTCTCTGGCACCATTTAGAAGTACACGACGAGCTGATAAATGACAAACGAATATCGACATCGGCAGAAACAATATTACCTTCCGGTCCCCCTGATATACAGGCCACCCGGTATATCGAAGAAGCTAACGAAGAGATTCGTACGCTCGTATGATCTAACACTTAATATGCTAACCTTCAATTACCGGCAGAAGGCGAATAATCGTCCCAATCATCTTCGAGCGCGAGCCCAGAGCATGCCGACTTGCTAGTTGTGTGGTAGCTGATTTCGATTGAGTTGTAATTATAGTTGTTACCGCGCCACCGGGGGTTTCGTAATAGGTAGAAAGTGATTCAAGTAGTAGCGTTTAGAGGCATCGGATTCGGTTGCCCGTCGCGATCCCCTATGATTTTTTACCGGACCTAATTAGTGCTTCTTTATTGGTTTTGGCTCGATCGTTATTAGATACCGTCTATAACGCGGCTAATGCCTCGTACATCTTTCGATGAATGCTTATAATGTTGGGAACATTGAATGGTTTAATTTTAGATTCCCAGCTTTGGAACGGCCTCTCCGACTGTACCCTTGCTATTACATAAAATATTATACAAACTTGTGCTTTACGACCAATTATCGATGCTGATAGTTAATAACAGTAATAATAATGCTCGTAAACTTGAATTAACGACTATCAACGGACCAACAATAGATTATTTTGAATATTGATTCGTCGCGCGTGCATCCTCTGAATCTCGAACGATCTGATAAAGTGAATTCTCTCTAATTGACCCTCAGATTGTGCGCAAAAATGGACAGTTTTGGAAGCGGAGATACGACTGTTCGAGCCTCGCGGCTCGTTTTTATATTCGTTGACAATCGGTAACTGTAAAAACGAGTCGCCACGCTCGAATAATCTTCTCCTTCCAAATTGTCCATTTTTGCGTTCACAATCTGTGCTCAATTCGGGGGAATTTACAGTAACGAATATTTACACATTTGTGATTTTAGATTTTAGATTGGTAACGCACATACAATAAAACGGTTACGTTAACGATGTTTCACACTTTATGCGACGTCTCGTGGAATGCTTTAATTTCGACTGAGGAAACTTTTCGTAAAATATCAATTTTTAACAAATCATTCGAGGGGAATTTGCATAAAGATCCACGATTCGGTGAACACTGTAGAAAGTAATACCTACGCATAATTTATTTGCGACGGCATGAAAAGATGTGTCTCCTCGATTTAGTCACTATCTTCGAAGCGGATGCTTCGCACGTCAGATTCTTCAGAGTTCGTACATTAATTAACGGCGTATCTTACTCGCCGTCACTAATCTCACGCTGATCGTGCGATATATTCATCAACTTTTTCGATGCCTTTTTTTTCTTCTTCTGTTCCCGTCTTTAATTTCCTCTTGTACATACGTGCACGCGCGTCGTTCTATGCAGGCTCGCACGAAAGTGTTGTACAAGTTAACGGTTCGACGTCTTTACGATTCGGTTTCTCGTTTCGCGTTCCCGATGCCTCCCCGCTCCTGGATTTTTGCAACGAAAGTATCATTCGCTGTTTGTTTAACTTATTCGCACGACGTGACTACAGGCACGTGGAAAACAATTATACGAAGACGACGTCTTACTCGCGAACATACTTCGTCACGCCTCATTCGTTCGCGTCGCGTGTAAGCAATTCATTTATGCCGAGCCGGAAAAATCCGCTCGCGCTTGTCGGATTTTGAGTAATTGATGCAGGATTTCATTTTTACCGATAAACTAATCGAATAGATATCGAGAAAGTAACGTTATTAATTTTGCGTAAAAGAATAAAAATAGAAACTTTGTGAGTCTATTGCAAAACAAAAACAGAAGCCAAATCGATTTTCTTCTATAATTTCGATCAGTTGAAAACGTATTTGCCATACGCTTAAATTCATTTGCTGTCTTAAATCTCACAACTTATTGTCGTAAATGTATCAAATCGACGATTTGTATTGAAACATACGATCTTTGGATTGTTTTATTCCGTAGGTTTTGCACTCAAAATTAATCCTTTTTGTAGGTAAAATTATTCCTTTGACAAAATTCAATTTTTTCCATATCGAATTCATCTTCTTCGCAAATAAAAGTGATATACTTATTACAAATTTATTAATCTTCATTAATCTTCAGCAATTGTTTATAAAATGTCATTCGATTTTTAAAATCGATATGAATTTTATCATAGATAATAACAAATAAGTGAATTTTATTTGCAGAAAGGGTGAATAAAATCTGCAATAGGGTCAATTGAATTGCAAAAACGTGAACGTAATCTACAATGTGGTTGATTTGTTTTGCAAAAGGTGAATATGATTTACAAAAGAGTTAATTTGACGTATAATACAAAGCTGTAGGATACTTGAAGTGCGTACAAATTGTTACTAAGTACTAGTCCTGCTACCAATTTGTAAAAAAACAATTGATTGTCGAATGCGATTGTCGAATGCGAATTCAATATGTTCAACAGGTAAGAACTTTTGCAGTCGACCGTAGTTGCGTTTTGTTGCGCGCGACCGACGCACAATAAATAGTGCTTAATTGCATACAAACATGGTAATACCCTACTTCTTCGAATCGAGAGCAGAAAACGTGTGCAAATGAACGCGACGAAAAAAAAGTAGATCCAGTTAGTCACTATGCTGAATGCGTGCCACGTAAAATTACGAAAGTATGGAATTAAAGAAGAGTTTCCATCGGAAACAAATGAAAGACTGCTATTGGCACGTTCGACTTCGTGCATCGAACTCTACCATATCTTTATGACAAATAAAAGGAAGCAATGTTAGAAAACCGCGGTCTACCCGCGATTGAGGAAGCAACTGGATCACGCGTAACATCGGTATTACGTAAACCGACCGAGTTCTCCAGTAATTGCGCAATCCGTTCGTTAGTGTCTCTTTCCACTAATTACCGAAAACGCTTCTAATAAGAATTGTCCGCCTTCGGGGGAGGGGGGGGGGGATAAGGGAGCTTAGCGTTTGACCATTTTGCGTCTAGATCATGGTACATACTTTCTGATCTGCTAGGCGCGTTATGAGAATAGCCTAATTACGCGGTCGTTCTAATTACGGCGCGGCGCGTCCGATAGCGACTTGTCTCATTTCGCCGACATCTTTCGAAAGTAAAAGCATAGTCAAGATCTTGTCGTTGTCGCGTTCTCATCCGGTGCATTCAAACGTGCTGTATTTGCAATCTTGGATCGGCGGTGATCATTATTGCGGAAAATTCGTACCTTGGCCGTGCAATCCTTTGCAGATTTTGCACTAAACATTAATTTTTGTAGATCGTATTCGCCAGTTTTGCAAAACAAATTAATACCTTTTTGGTTTGTATTCAGCTTTTTCCACTACAAGCTCTAATCTTTTGCAAATCAGATTCCTTCTAAATAAAATTAACCCTTTCGAAATTAAAAATTGGCTATTTTTATTGAATTTCAAAATTTAATATGAATTTTATTAGATACGAACAATTACATATAAGCGAATTTAATGTTCAAAAGAGTGAATTTCGTTTAGAAAATGTGAATATAACAGATTTGTTTTGCAGAACGGTAAATATCTACAAAACAATTAATATTTATTGCAAAAGGATGGATATGATCTTCGAAAGGATTCATTTTGTGTACAAAATCGGTAAAATGGATTGATCGAATTAGTTTTTAAATCAAAGTTTTAACACTAGAGATTTACGGAACCCGTAAAAATGACGGGTCACTATTTTTTTAATTTACGAATCTTTTTATGAATTATTTATTCAATTTATATGTTACTTATAGCAAATGTTACAATAACAACACTTGTCAAAAATCAGAATAAATGTCTTATCGTTACTTCTATAAACTAATATAAAACAGCTGTTTTTTGTGCTCCGTAAATCTAGTGTTGAACAAACCGCACACCTTCGAGCACCGCCATTATTACGAGCTGGCGGTTGATAATTGTTTGTTGTATTTCCATTGGAAAGAATCGAGCTAATTTACAACTGAATTAATCACGCAATTCCAACGCAACTACGCCGAGGTTTTACCGTAGATCCATTCGATCGACGTTGGGCGCTGGCACGATACTTAAGCCCGTTCTCATTTTTCCAATTCCATTGTGCTCATCCGAATCTAACCACGGCGCAACGAAATCTCCCACGATTTCCTGCCATCCATCCAGAATGGTGGGAAAAGGAATCCGCTAGGAATGCTCGGTGGACCGATAAGCTACGACCAACCTTGGCGATTCATTAATAATTCAATCTCGCGAGTTTGCGCCGCGTTTCTCATTGCGTCCGGAAATTTCACGGAACTCGAACGAAAAGAACAGACCGATCTTTCGGAGCTTCCTTGATCGTCGTCGGATCGTTCGTAGAAATTCCTCGCAGCGATCCACCTTGGATATAGATGTCCCGATTTCGTGACTTTTTATTTTCTCGGAGCTCGTTAATAAAGCCCGTGGTGGTTCATTAATCATTTCGATTCGTTTTGTTCCAAGCGCGCGTAGGCCACAGCCTTGGAACACGAAGAATACGGATAGCCACGGCTAACTGGATAATACGTATTGCCTGGCCCGATCGCCTCGATTTATCAGAATTGACGCGAACGCGGGTTACCAGCGATTACGATATTTTGTGATGTAAACTTGTCGTAAAAGAGCGGCTCGCCTACTAATTAATTTACCCATCGACCCTTGTCGAAGTCGGAGAGATTAATGGCAGATTTCATGGAAAATGACGGAGATTCGTCAATCGATTAATCGAACGATTGAAATAGAAGTTGTTTCGTTTGATGGACCGCGCGATCTTTCGTAACGATGCTTACCATTTGCTCGAGTTCATCGGTCAGTAGGCTGTTTTTCTCGATTGAAACATTCCAATTAGAACACCAAACCTGTCGAGCATTAAAAAAAGACCACTGGAACATGTTACTTAACCCGAGAAAGATAACCTACGTCGCAGAGGCGCCTGCGAAATAAACAACTGACTGCACCGTGGATGACGCAAAGACTGGAAGCACCCACTTTGCCAAGGCATGTGCGAAGCAACATTGAAAATATTCTTCCAAAATCTGCTGTACAGGCTTCCACAGATGATGAAGAAGAACCCTCAGCCAAAAAAAGGCGTTATTGCAGTCTTTGCACGTCTAAAAAGAAAAGAATGTCAAAGATGACCTGTGCCAAATGCAAAAAGACAGTTTGTGGTGAACACAAGAAAGACGTTTGTCATGACTGTCTCTAAAGAAATTTTTTATAATATTATAGTTTCTTTTACACTGATTATATTATAGTCTACTAGTTTGAAGGATAAAACACTATTTTTTGTGATATTTTACGGGATTTGTTCCCATAAACCGAAGACTGTTGATTTTTGTTAATTTTTCATAGAGGTCTAGTGATTTAAGTTTAAAATTACTTAAAATATAAAAAAATATAATATAAATGCATTTTATTTTTACAATAATGCCAAACCTTTAAATTGACTAGATTAACTTAAATAAATATCCATTGTTAGTATAAAATTGACGCCTTAGAAAAGCATGCGCCTCTGAAGCGTATGGTTATCTTTTACGTACGTTGTCATATGGTTATCTTTCTAGGGTTAAATATTGAATAGATTTGATTAAATGTTATATATTAAAATTGTTAGATCATTACGTCAAGGTTATTTTAGTTTCATTTAGTAAAAGTTATTGTAGTTGTGCGTATTTCGAACTAGAAACTTGTACAAACGGAAGAGGTTACTGTTACATGAAGGTTTACTCGACGGTTCGTAACCTCCAGGACAGCGAAGGTCAAGTTCTATGTAAATGTTCGATGTACGCGCTTATCGCGCTGCTTAATCCTTACCCACCTGCATAATAATAATGGGAATACCTTAATTGATACCGTTACCTATCCTCAACGAAATCACCGCTTGAACATGTTACGATAATTTCTTTGTTATACGATTATTCAAATTGTAATAATGCTTTTATCAAAATTTTATTAAATTCTTCGTTCGAACATGTGGCAATAATCTTTTTGTTACACGATTATTCGAATTGCAATGATGCTTATCAAAATTTTATTAAAATTTAGTAAGAACAATCTAAAGATATGCAGTTTGATTTTATACAAATCATAATTATAGCTATTATTGTGCTCGGGTAAGAGCAGACAAGTCAAATTTCTCTTATGAAATAAAGCTAAATAAGTAGAAAACTCTTTTCGAAGCTCTACAGATATTTATTAAATATATTCGTTTTGGTGTACGATACTGAAAAGTAATGCTACTTCTTTAACGAAAAGTAGAAATATAAGTCATAGATTCGATTGAAACTGAAAATTAAATACAAATTTTCTCTTAACAAAACCAGCATTTTAAGCATCTTGACGCCATTTCTTTATACAAGTCTAGAGATTTGATCTCCTATGAAAACGGATAATAAAAAATACGATTTTAGTTTAAACTTTACTTTGCTGAAATGAAACAAAAAATTATTATATATATATACATACTTATAATTATTATATATATAATATATATAATATTAATATATATGTATATATATATATATATATATATATACTTATAATTATTATATATATATAATACATATAATATTAGTATATATGTATATATATATATATATATAATAATTTTTGGTTTCATTTAAGCAAAGTATATATATATATATATAAATATTATATATATTATATTATTTATTATTATATTTATTATTATTTATTAATTATGTATAAATAATTCTTTTATATAATAACATATATAATATATATTATATGTACAAATTATATTATATATATTATTGTATAAAAGAATTATTTATATATAAATATTATGTATTTATGAAATTAATAAAACTCTTCCGTATTCAGCATTCGTAAAAGAAAAATGTATTTAACCTAATCACTATCACAATCACTACTACAGTTGATGCAAGCATAAACACTGGAAGTTTTATTTTTTGTTGTACGAAATGACAGTGGCTTCGTAGGGTGTCGTGAGAGATGTACGCTTATACGATGCGACGTTACGATAAGAATATAGAAACAATACCGAAAATAACGATAACGGTGAATAATAGTGATAATAATAAGACTGACAAAAGTAATAATAACTCCAGTCACCCAACGAGAAAGAAATAGTAGAATATGATGTAACATCTCGCAAGAGTTGAATTCCTTATAAGTAGCATAAGTATTAAGTATTATTATTTAGTAAATCAAAAGGAAGCACGTATCTTAAAAAGAAAGAAAAGTAAGCAAATCCGCGTTACGAAAGCGTGCACGTCAATACGTGAAATTATAACGCGATCAAAGAGATATCGAAACATCGTACATCGTGTGAACACAGAAAATGCATGAATATTCATGCGTGCAGGGGTTAACCGCGTTAAGTGGCGTGGTGTTTTATCGTTGGTTCTGAAGGAGGTAGCATTGTTCTACGAAAAATTCACGGTTCCGTATCCGTAGGATTGTAGTCGCTCGGAATTTTTGCATGCAGAGTTGTTTGACGTCGGTAGAATCCGGATGCCGGAGTGTCTCAGTTGCCTGCTCCGCAAAGGGTGCAGACGAGTAATGTATTCCGCAGGGTACACGCAAACGAACCTCTTCCGCGTTATGATCGTCACGATACGCTTCTCTCGGTGCGCGCCTTTATTATACGCGCTCACGATCGCGCCTTTTTCTTTTTTCTTCTCGGATACATTGTTTCCGCTCCACCGCGACAAAGACAGCCTGGAACGACCCGGACGAGCCCTTTCGCTTTTGCCAATTCGTGCAGCCGTTCGCGGAATCGAACAATAAATAACGCACGCTACATTTCCACGGGAGAGAAGAGCGCCGATCGAAACGGAAAGTTAATTTCACCGGGACGTGCCAAATAAGCCGGAAAGAATGGAAGCGCCCGCACCCGTTTTGGCGAGGATCCGCCGTTTCAAACTATTTTTTTCCAGAGTCGCCGCTTCATTTCCACGGAAACATCGTTTCCGGATGAAACCATGAAACCTGAATGGAACAGCAGAAGTTCCATTGTATCGACTATCAGTCAATCGATTCGCGTTTGTTTGTTTCTTTGGGAAACGGATTACAATATTGCTTCCGCGAAAAAAGCGCTTGTTAGCACGCGAGGTTTTCTTCTTACGCGCTTCAACTGGTATAATATAATATTATGACACAAATATAGCGATCCGTCCGTATCGCAAACGTAATTGTTAACTGTATAAAGGAAAGAATCGAAGTGTAGTAGACGTTTTCTTCTACGCAGGTAAAACCTATGTTCCATAGTACCGAATAAAGAAGACATAATTACAGTGAATTGTGTAGTTACACTTGAGTGCTCGAGGATATATCCGGTTCCGCAGTGTGTTACAGTGATTAACGAGTTGCAATGAAGATTATAATTGAGACACGTCATGCCTCCGAGGAACTTCTTTGATTCACCTTTATTCAGCGTTTAACCCTAGCATGCTTGAGGAAGCGTTAAAATGTGCCCACAGGATTTAAAAAATGTATTTCCGTTCCAACGATACTCTTTTATACATTTGTTTTATATTTTATTGCTTCAGGTAGGTAAATGTATTATTTAACAGTATACAGTAATTTCTCTGTAATTCGCGGTCAGATTGCGCACAAAAATGGACAATTTGGGAAGATTTGGGAAGATACGATTATTGTTACAGTTACCGATTGTCAACAACTATAGAAACGACACGATACGAATAATCGTATCTTGTTTTCCGAAGTTACTGTATTGTATAAAAAATGCACTTCAAACAGAACAAATAAAATATTTATGACTAATATAAAATAATATAATATAATACTAATAATAATATAATATATTATTATAATAATACTAAGTATTATAATAATATAATACTAATATAAAATAATATAATATAAAATAAAATATTATTTATAGTTAACTGTGGCGCCTCTTTTTCAATGCGCGCACCTATACGTGTCGGGAGAATCAAGCGATGACGTATATACTCGTCAAACACAGATTAAGTGTCGCTGTGAAAATATTGGATCAAAAAGATCCAATTTTCATTTTATAAAATTAACCATTTTATTACTAATGTTTACTTATTCGCTTAACATTAACATATACAACGTACATAATAAACGAAAAACGCGGGAAAAATCAAATACTTATAAAAGTTAAAAATTCAAATTGCTGCTGTAAGGTGGTATTCAGCGAAGCAAGGTACGATACGCAATGGCACTTTGCACATAGCACGAACACCAGTATATCGTGAATTATTCACATAATTATTCATATTTTTTATTCGTTTGTTTTATTCCGGCCTGGCCTCAAAGTATTCTAAACATCTTGAAATTAGAAAATATGTTTTTGTTTCCACCAAAATTACAATTTAAATAGCCAAAATGGTCACTACTTTTTACACACGACGAATATACTTCAATATTTTCTCCATGACGAGTATACTCGTCAAACACAGCTAACTGGTTAATATCTCAGGCGTTCTAGTGCTAAACAATACAGAGACAAGTTTCTCGGTTAATCGATCGAGACTAAAGTTAGAATGGAAATTGATACGCGCAGATCATGCTTTTTCGCTCGATCCTGTTTCCATGCGTTCTCTATTGCGAAATTGTTTTCGCTCTCGTTGAAGTATGAAGAGCGAGACGCGAGGAAAGGGAAAAGAAAGAATCAACGACGCGACGCGACGAGAAGTAGAGTGAGTAAAATTTCCATTAAATAAAACACGGCCAGGTAACGTCAACTTTCGCATTATGGCAGCGCGAAAGCTCTGATCGAAGCTTTAACAAACCGTGCCGAGCGGATAGGACCCGTGCATGAAGGAAACGTTATGGTTTTGCGGGGGGACGGAATATAAATATTAATTAATGAACCATTAGTACACCCGCTGGGACGGAGTTTCGGAACGCCTCGTCGGCTTTAATGAGCAGAACTAGTATCTTAATGTTGCGTGCGGTTAGCTTAAACGTATCCTGCTGGAAATGTTCCCCGACACCAAATGATAAACGATCGATCGTCGCGCGAGCTTTTTCTCAGGAGTCGCGGGATATAAATATTGCTGGGACACGGAATTTCGTACTTGCGCTTTTCAATAATGGTCGATAAATCGTTACGCTGCAACCACGTTCAAATTTTTATTTTCAATTTCAGCAAATATATTTATATATTTTATATATATAAATATATATATATATATATATATATATATATATATATAAATAATAATATATATAATATATACTATATATAAATAATAAATATATACAAATATATAAATATATATTTTATATATATATATTTTTTATATATATTTATATATTTTTTCGTTTTATTAATTTACCGTTAAAATGATAAACAGTTACGTACAATGACGATTTTCTCGGCTGCTTTTTGACGAAAGATGTCCGAGTCCACTGAGTTCATCCAGTGACCAGAATAGTATCTCAAGTTTCTCTTTTCAAAAGCAGGACACGTACTCCAAACTTGATTTACGAATGACTTGTTTATTGCGTCAGAACCGCGAATATCCTATACGATAAAGATCTACGTCCCATATTCGGAATTTTATAAAATAATAATTTTCTTCCGACAATTTCGCGAAGATCTGCAGATCTGCATATTACTGTACTCCGTGTATCTCCGACAACCTCCGACTAATCCTCCACGTACAGTGTAATTTTCTTCTTCTGCTGACAGTGACAAATAAATCAGCGAGCCTAAAGGGTCGCGATTGAAAATACAAAGCAGAAGTCGACTGCGACGACGCGTTGTTGTTGTCGAAGCTCGCGGTTTCTGGGAAATTTCGACCGTGGAAGGAGCATAAGGAGAAGGGCGTATCACTTCTACGAAAAACTCCAGGAACCGAACCGGCAACACGCGATCCTGAAGGTTTCTCGTGCACATACGGAGGTTACGAGAAGATCGATGATTAACGTAGCGACGGATAATTCTCGGTCGATACGATTTTCCCATCGCGAATCCGGCGAACGAAATTGTACAGCGACGAGCAAAAGTGTATTACATACAACACGCCGCACGTCTCATTGATATTTACATGATTGTAATTACAAAGTAGATTTAATTAACATTATGTAAATAGTTTATTTGTATTTATGTTTACAATATAGAGAGCATTTTACAAAGGTAGGAATTAACGCAACGTATACAGTTTGGCACTTTAATGTTGTTATGGAATTGTAGTTTCAAATTAATATTTCGTTAATTTTTCCATTCTTTTTCAATGCTTCTAGTTTACGTGGCATACTGGCAAACCAAATCTTGTATTATTTATAGCTTCAATTATGAATTCTAAGGCAATTCGATGGCCACATGACACTATTCGAAGGCAATTAAGAGGCCAAATCCCACGATTCGAAGGAAATTAGGAGGCCGCATGCCACGATTCAAAGGCAATTCGATGGCCACGTACCACTATTTGAAGACAATTCAGAGGCCACGTGCCACGATTCAAAGACAATTCGAAGACTACGTGCCACTATTTGAAGGCAATTCGATGGCCACATGACACTATTCGAAGGCAATTAAGAGGCCAAATCCCACGATTCGAAGGAAATTAGGAGGCCGCATGCCACGATTCAAAGGCAATTCGATGGCCACGTACCACTATTTGAAGACAATTCAGAGGCCACGTGCCACGATTCAAAGACAATTCGAAGACTACGTGCCACTATTTGAAGGCAATTCGATGGCCACATGACACTATTCGAAGGCAATTAAGAGGCCAAATCCCACGATTCGAAGGAAATTAGGAGGCCGCATGCCACGATTCAAAGGCAATTCGATGGCCACGTACCACTATTTGAAGACAATTCAGAGGCCACGTGCCACGATTCAAAGACAATTCGGAGGCTACGTGCCACTATTCGAAGGCAATTCGATGGCCACATGATACTATTCGAAGGCAATTAAGAGGCCACGTGCCACGATTCAAAGACAATTCGAAGACTACATGCCACTATTTGAAGGCAATTCGATGGCCACATGCCACTATTCAAAGGGAATTCAGAGGCCACGTGCCACGATTCGAAGGTAATTTGGAGGTCACATGCCACGATTCGATGGTCACGTACCTACTTATCACGTACCTTGTAGCTCCGTATATTACTGTACTATATTACTGTACTATGTACAGTAAATTCTCTCCAATTGTCGCTCAACATGTAAACAGAAATAGACAATTTGAGAACAGGGAACACGATTATTCGAGCCTAGCGACTCGTCTTTTTATACTTGTTGACAATCGGCGATTATAAAAATTAAGTCGCGAGGCTCGATTTATCGTGTATCTTCTTTCCAAACTGTCCATTTATGTTTAAATGTTGGACGACAATTGGAGAGAATTTACTGTATTCATATCAATGTACACCGGCATATTGGCCGCTATCTTTCCAAGTAGTTTCTCTTGAGATACACTTTCAGTTCCGACTCCGCGACACTCGTGGAGAAATTACTGTACCTGTACTTCAAAAACGGTACAATATTAGTGACTCCATATGACATCGTGTCGGCAATCTAAGAGGTTAAGCAACTGGTAGCATGATACGGTTCTTTTTGTTGGAGCTTTTGAGTAAAGCGCGTTCTTTTTGAAGAATTGTCCCAACGTTTCGCAATCTGGTTTTGCAGCTGGTTTCATCAGGAGGTCAAAAACATATTGATACCGATGCGTGCTTGGTAGTGGTTCAATTAATACTGTAAAATCTCCCTAATTTTCCTTTAGCTTGTAAACAAAAGTGAACAATTTGGGAAAAGGAGGTACAATTATTATTATTATACTAATAATATACTATTAATAACTATATTATTATATTAATATATTATATATCATTAATAAGATACTATTAATATTATTCGTTTTTATAATTGTTGACAATTGGCATCTGCAAAAATGAGCCGCGAGGCTCAAATGATCGCATCTTCACTGTCCAAATTGTCCATTTTTGTTTAAAAGCTGAAGGAAAATTAGAGAGAATTTACTATATAGCGAACTCTATCGACGTTTTCGGTTTACTGCTTGCCAATCAACAGGTCTTTTTAATCGGCGAGTTGAACAATTAATAAACTGGTAGGAAGGAGCTTCAGATTGAATTCAGATCGTAGCATGTAACTCTATCGATGT
Organism: Megalopta genalis; assembly: GCF_051020955.1. NCBI lineage: Eukaryota > Metazoa > Arthropoda > Insecta > Hymenoptera > Halictidae > Megalopta > Megalopta genalis. The sequence continues at coordinate 20,224,355 of NC_135020.1, read as the reverse complement.
TGTTTGGAAACGTTTGGACAATTCTTCTATAAAGGACACAGTTTACGCCCGAAAGCCTAAAAACGGTAAGAACTGTGTACGATGCCGAGCCGTGAAAGCCTGAAATTTATGGTAGCGTAATCTTCATTTTCATGAGACACGCGGTGGGTGTAATACACGTTTGTTCGTCGCTGTATTCGAGAACGAAATTGGTCTGGTTGCTGCTTCTCGGTTTCCATCCTAGAGACAGAAGCAGTCGAGCACGGTCATGAAATATTAACAAGCTATCGCAAACAGGAAGCGTGTTTCCTCCTCCTCGTGGAAATAGGTGTAATACACGTGCGAGAGTATTAATTGCTCGCTCTGCCGTGTGGACGTGATTTCTTCCACGTAACAACGGTCTGCTGTAATATCGCTAATCGTTATGAGCATCTTCAACGTTCCGCGACCATGTGCGCGCGGTATCGTCGAGTTTTATCGACCACCGAATGTAATAGTTCACCGAAACGTCCGCCGATATTCCGATTCGAATAAACTCTTCGATTATTTATGCTCCCTTTCTTTCCGACACGTCGTCGATTGGAAGGTAAACGCAGTCTCCGATGCGTACGCCCTTTTTTTTTGCGTTCGCTAAATGCGATGCATGGTGCCGTTGCGTGAATTACGGCGATGCACCTGCCTGCAGGGAATCGCAATCGTGTCGTCAGCAAAAAAGTGTGCGCTGCTTTACGGTATAGCTTCTCTGGAACCAATTCATTGTCCCCGAAGAATTCCCTAACTGCCAATATTCAATTTTCTCTGCTTCTTTATTATCTTGGATCGTATCGATTCGTATCGATGAATGGATTTACGATCTACCGCGATCTCAAAACGGTACTTATTCCTCGCTTTTGCAACTTCGGTTATTTTGCAGTATAGAGATGCCCCCTCTTGCGCGATTATCGAAACTGTGAGAATGGTTTGTGGAATGTTATTGAATTGTGTCGAAAAATTGGTCGGTGAAGTCTCAATTTTCGAAATCTGACAATTCGAAATCCGATCTCGCAATTTTCGTTCACAAATGTGAACGAAATCGCGAAGTTCTCAGTTCACCGAATCTAATGTTACTCTTAGTTGCAATGTTGTGTTTTCAAATTTTACGCTTTTTCGTGCATAATCCAGCCCAAAAGTTGGACCATTAGAGTTGAAGAAGCTGTTTAAAAAATATACGATATTTACGAATTTTTGTCTAACGATTCAAAAATTACAACAAATTACAATTTGGTATCGCATAAGTTACAGCTATGAATAAAATGATGGTTCAGCGCCTTTATAAAGAAGAATAATTTATATCTTTGTATTTTACATATCTTTGAATATAATATTCAAAGAATGAATGTATATCTTTGAATATAAAATTAGCTGTCAAGCGAGACCAAGCAATGATTTTTCTATTAAATGACGCTGATAGGTGACTCAAAAAATACCAATCAGAATGAGAGGCATTTATCTGCGATTCTCTCTCTCTCTCTCTCTCTCTCTCTCTCTCTCTCTCTTCCAGTTACCGCTATTCATATATAAATTGTCGAGCATATTCAAATGCATGGCCCAAGTTACGACTTGCATAGAATGCTACATGTTGAAATGTTTCTGAGGAAGCATTGAAGGTAGCAAAAATTCCTTTACGAAATCCTGATATATGGCATAAGAAATTTCTAGCTTTTATTAACAATAACTCTTCAACTGTTTTTTCAGTAGTTCCAAGAATAGTGCGAAACGTCGCATATCGAGGTAGTCCTTATGAAAATATTTTCGTAAAGCCGTGTACATGTACTCATCAAATTACGCCTGAGTTGACTAGTACTTCTTTGTTGTTAATAATTTTTCTGATAGAACGATAGAACTTTCGTCTCTCGACTCTGATAACAGAATTACCAAATTTTATTTCAAATTAGAGAGAATGAATAACGTCCATATTTATATGATAAATAATTATAATAGACTGTGATGAAATCTTCATCACTTGTCATTATAATACAATGAGTTAATATTGTATTATATATCATGAATTCTACTACACAGAAAATCCCTATCTCGAAATCTGTGACTGCAAAGAAGAATGTTGCATGACATTTTACTTTCGAGACATTGTCACTTAAAGTTCTGGCCACTAATCCTTCGTGTTAGTACGGTTTCAAATTTTTGAGCCTATCGAATTCATTTTCGTAATATACAGGGTATCCCAAAATTATAGTATTTCTGGGATATGAGGAGTTTTTCTGAGGTGATTTGAAGTAACTTTTTCCTTTACAAAAATCTTCTCCGAGATATCGTTTACGAGTTATTGACGAAAAACAATGACCAATGAGGGGTGAGCTCGTCTGGCGCTAGGCGGCCGAGTCAATGTGCGGAACTGAGCTTCGTGCGCTCATTGGCTGGGCCGCTTCGCGCCAGCCGAGCTCGCCTCTCATTGGTCATTGTTTTTCGTTAATAACTCGTTAACGATATCTCGGAAAAGATTTTTGTAAAGGAAAAAGTTGCTTCGAATGACCTCAGTAATCTCCAATTTTCCGGAAGTACCATAATTTTGGGACACCCTGTATATTTTCTGATAAATAGGTAAATCCTATACATATTCTACAGCTCAGTTAAGGCATAAATTCAAATTTTCTGAAATTCTTACATGCGGCTTTTCCCTTGTAGCCACAGAAATGACTCAAGAGACAATTTTTCGTCCAAAAGAGTAAACTATAATACGGTAAATTCTCCCAAATTGTCCCTCAGCTTCTACACAAAAATGAACAATTTAGGAAGTAGATTATTCGAGCCTCGCGGCTCATTTTTATAGTTGCCGATTGCCAACCACTATAAAAACGAGCCACAAGATTCGAACAATCTTCTCTTCTCTTCCCAAATTGTCCATTTTTATTTAAAAGCTGAGGGACAATTTGAAAGAATTTACTGTATCCAATCCCTATTGAACGAATCTCTATCCAAAATTACAAAATATACGATTGATAAAAAATTATTTTCTCGATATCGTATTTTAACTAAACTAAAAAGCTCTCCGCGCTGTATGCGTTGGCGTGTAAGCTCTTTATAATAGTAAGAAAAGCGCGCTGAAATAAAATTGTACAGGCCAAGGAACTGTCAACACCAGTCCATCAGTCCGTAATCAGTCCGTAATCATGAGGCGAAAGATCACGGCGTAAAAAGCAAGATCGATGACGTGCCAACAACGATCGGATGTCAATCGAACCGCGTTTCTTTGCGCGTGGCGTACTTAAAGTAACGGAGAGGTCAAAAGACAATTAACATTCCATTAAGTTCCTAACGAGCAGCCAAAAAATCGTGTGCCACGAAACCGGGGAACCTTTCTTACGGTCCTAAATAACCGGTTCACGGTCTCCATCGGGTTCGCCAGCCCGGCACCGACATCTACGTGCAACGCAGGCACAAGGAAGCTCGTAAAAAAGCTGTCTCCATCAATTTAAAGCGCCGTAGAATTCGCGAGTTTCGTTCATACGACTCGGTCCTCCTCCAGATTTAGTCGTTAAAAAAACGTACGAGTACCCCGCGCTCTTTCGTCGCGATAAGTAATAATTCTTCTCTTTTTGTTAGCGAGTGTTCGAGCTTGGACACTAAACTCGCGATTGCTCGCAATAAAATTAATTCCGGCGTCGTTATTAACGGCACCTTCGGAAACTCGAACTGAGGATTCCGCCGAACGCGATGCCGACAAAGGGTATTTGGCGGACGGTATCTGTTTGCCCCTTCTTCTGCTCAGACGTTGATAAATCGTACGCACGGCAACCTAAAAATTTGTATCGATCGAACTGCAGATCTGCGCGCATCTTGCAAAACTGAAGGTTACTGCCGCGCCAGGATCCATAGGAGATTTATTGTAGCAATTACCTCTGAAGTCTTCTTACACGTTGCAGGAAACATGTACCTGTTGTGGCCACGTTAAGGATTCCAATTAATTTTATCACAAATGTTCTTGAAGTCCTGTATCATTGAAGAAATGTGCAATCTTCAATATATTATTTAATAGCTAGAAATGATTAAAGAGTAATTACAGTAAAAAAAATAGCAAAATATGCATTTTTTACCGTCATATCACATGCATTATAAATTTGTAATATAGAGCAATAAAGTGATCAAAGATTTTGGAGAAATAAAAAATAAAATAGTGATTAGAGAAATAAATGATTAAAATGCAGCATCATTTTTCTCGAATTTCGCTTTTTTATTTTCTTCTGGAATAAAATATTCGACCAAAGAAAATCTGCACGAATTATTATTTTAAATAAATAATTGTTCAAAGCATATTGAATAATGTCTTACTCTGGTAGATATCTGTGCTATGAAACATTTTTCAACTATTTTACCATAGTTTTATTCCACTGCTAATCAATGATCAGTCTCGTTGTATTAAGAAGTCTTCGATACCTGATTCATCTAAACATTCTATCGGAATAATTAGGAGATTTTAAATATCGTGAATTGATTTGAAAAAGGCGAATGGAAAGCTATCGTGCGAGAATTTAATATGAATTTAATCTTCATATAACACGAAATAATTCTTCTAATAAAATCTATCACTAAAAAGCAGGCTACAAAAACTTAAATTGTATTATATGTATTATACGTTTCAGCTAACTTGATCATCTCGAATAACTTAATGGTAAACTTTATGAAAATTTAAAAATATGGAATTTAAATGGTGTGAATAGGCACATTTTATAAGCTACACACTTGCCTATTTTGTGTACCATATATCGATAGAGCGTCAAATTCTCAACAAAAATATATCGACCTTCATACGACCTAGACCTAATAGTTAACAAGATATTAACGAAATAATTTTTAATAAGCAATTAGTGTCCGGAATGCTCGAACTGATGCTCATCAAGTTTTATAGAGCGATGTAACGAATCTCTTAATGAAGAAACAGTATTTTTAATTGTTCTTAACTCGTTAACCGTTTTATTCTGTGTTGCTATAAAATATATTATATTTGAACCGAACGCGTCAGATTACAACACAGTCGCAAAGAAATGTAATATATTACGGCACAAACAACGGAAAATAGATTAATACTCGTTCGGGGATCGCATCTATCATCGAAGATGTCAAGTCGCGAGAAAGACGAAGGATTTGTTAAATTTTCATTAAGTTTACGTCCCGTTGCACCGGACACTGGCGCTATAATTGCCTGAAATCCGTAATTGAGCCACAACTGTTTTCTCCCCCGAAAAATACCAGCTAACAGTATGTTACACATGCCACAAGGGTGTGTCGCGTACGAACGTGTCGCAGATGCCTCGCGAGCCTGTAACGAGGAACAGAGATAACGAGTGCGCCGTATATAAATCTTGTCGCAACGCGTTCCGTAAAAAAGCGACAGGCCCAACGGGAGTGAACGATCCTTCATTCAGTCTACTTTCGTTGTCGCCGCAAGAAGCCGAGATTTTTCGTTTATGCTCTTGTCCCGTGAGTATGTTCAGCCGGTCCCGTTTATAATCGCCGAATTTTAGGCAGATTAATACCGCGACCACGAAGTTTTTCACAACTATTGAAGTATTTCACAACTATTTAAGAAGATGCGTTTCGAAGGTTCGTCGAACGAATGCGAGGAAGCGTACCTCGTTCCGAGTATGCTCGATTCATGTCACATCGTTGATGCATCATTATTCGGCAAAATTTATCGACCACGCAGCCTGTTCGCTAATACAGTAATTTCTTTCCAACTTGCGCACATATCGCGCACAAAAATGGACAATTTGGGAAGAGGAGATGCGATTATGCAAGCCTTGCGGCTCGTTTTTATAGTTACGGATTGTCAAGAATTATAAAAACAAGAAGCAAGCCTCGAATAATCGTACCTCCTGTTCCCCAATTATCCATTTTTGTGCGCAATCTCGGCGCGAATTGGGGAGAATTTACTGTAATTGATATCGCTGTCGTAGAGGTTTGAACGGATAACTATAAAATCACCAACAATTATTTCATCGACACGATTTCAGCGACATCGCATTTCACCGGCATCGTTTATACGTATCCGGACACGTTGAAATCACAGACAAATGTTTACATCGACTCTCGTTTCACCGCAAACGTTATTATTGGCGCTTCGTGTACAAGAAATGAAGAAATGGAGACAATCTGTGTTCTACTGGGTGTAGATGTATATCCTAATAAAATCAGAAAGTTACCGATTATCAACAACTATAAAAACGAGCCGCAAGGCTCGAATAATCGCATCACTTCTTCCAAAATCGTCCACTTTTGTGCGCGATCTGAGCGCGAATCACGGAGAAATTACTGTACCGTTATAAAATGAAAGACCAAACTTTGGCTAATGACTATATTAGACGTTTGAAAGGGTAACAGCGGTACCAATGCCACAAGTGCCATTAATTTTGTACATATGCTTAATGTTTTGGGCGGAGAGAAATGTCGGAACTGACTTAACAAATTTAAAGATGACGATTTCGAAATTTTCGATGATTTAAAATCCGGAAGACCCATTTAATTTGACAAGGATCTAGTGTCGACTGAAATAGATATTGTTTCGAGAGATTTTCAGTGAAGTTGAGTAATGGATTCTATTCTCAGCTGTTCACATTAAAAAGAAGAATGGTTCACATAAAGAAAGCTGATCTTCAGCGGTGTCGAAACGACATTACTTAAGGGTACCATTGATATTATACCTTCCTGATTTTATTAGGACATACATCTACGCCCAGTAGAATAGATTGTCTCCATTTCTTATACACGAAGCGTCAATAATAACATTTGTCGGTGACACGAGTGTCGATGTAAACATTTGTCTGTGATTTCAGCGTGACGGGACATGTATAAGCAACGCCGGTGAAATGCGATGTCGCTGAAATCGTGTCGATGAAAACACTGTCGGTGAAATAATTGTTGGTGATTTTAAGGTTAAACCTCTTTCACAGCGATATCAATTACAGTAAATTCTCCCTAATTCGCGCTCAGATTGCGCGCAAAAATGGACAACTTGGGAACAGGAGATACGATTATTCGAGCCTTACTTCTTGTTTTTATAGTTGTTAACAATCGATAACTATAAAAACGAGCCGCGAGGCTCGAATAATCATATTTCCTTTTTATTTCCCTAATTGTCCACTTTTGTGCGCAATCTAAGTGCGAATTAGAGAGAAATTACTGTAGTTCATCAGTTGACTGTTTCTTTCAGACAGAAGGCACTACAGTAAATGCTCCCTAATTCGCGCTCAGATTGCGCGCAAAAATGGACAACTTAGGAACAGGAGATACGATTATTCGAGCCTTACTTCTTGTTTTTATAGTTGTTAACAATCGATAACTATAAAAACGAGCCGCAAGGCTCGAATAATCATATTTCCTTTTTATTTCCCTAATTGTCCACTTTTGTGCGCAATCTAAGTGCGAATTAGAGAGAAATTACTGTAGTTCGTCAGTTGACTGTTTCTTTCAGACAGAAGGCGCTACAGTAAATGCTCCCTAATTCGAATTCGCGCTCAGATTGCGCACAAAAATGGACGATTTGGGAAGAGGAGATTCGATTATTCGAACCTCGCAGCTCATTTATATAGTTACCGATTGTCAACAATTATAAAAACAAGTAGCAAGGCTCGAATAATCGTGTCTCTTCTTCCCAAATTGTTCATTTTTGTAATTTACTGTATACGCGTGCGATCCGCTGAAAAAGAAAAGTATAGGAATCGCTGATAATAGCAACTAGGAAACCGCGAGGGAGCGTTGACCACGATTCTGGCTAGATAAAGGAGCATCTTAATCGTGGATAAATTGTTACGGTGAAAGTCATCGTTGCGTTCGGTTTCGGCACACGCGATAGAAACGCTCGTTTCTGCTTGGTTACGTCGAGGAACCCGCACGAAAAGACACGAACGACAAGAATTATAGGCACGATTCGCGATTTCCTTGCGCTACTTTCCCGCGGCCACCTGTATCGGATGCGTTACGAAAATGTTTATCACCAACATATTCGAAGCTTTTCCTTGACCTCTGTCTCGGGTTTCTAGAGACGTGCTGCTTTCGTTTCGAAATAAATTGTCCCGCATCCTGGAGTCCTAGCACGAAAATGTTCAACGATGGTAATGCGCTCGGGATAATTGGAAATGGAGGAGACGTCTTAAATCTTCTTGTCTTGTTAGTAAAGGATACTGAATAATATTCGCATGTAATATCATCAATAATACCATGATTAAAATCGCGAGCAGGAAAAGGAGTTATTATCGTGTCCCATAAAATGTTGGTAATTAGAATGGTAGTCTCTGTCGGGTTCTTAATCTGCGTAATTGATCCTCCGTGGGGCCGCGATGGGAAAAGTAACGAGTCCGGATTAAATTAACCTATCATCGTATAAGACGTATACACATTGTAATATATAATTCAATGAAATAAAAAGATAGTTAATTCAATGCTGGAACTGTTAATAGTTGAAAACAATTTATTGCTTTACACAAATTAAAAATCTGCATTTGTTTAGTTTTTCTAACATTTTCTATTTCGATAGCTAATTTGTATAAAAGTAATGTATAAAAGACATAAAAATATATATAATATATGAAATATATAAAAATAATAGAAAAAGTACTTTATGGAGTGCGAAATATGTGGCGATTAGAGATAACTATTTTATTATTTAATTTAATTCAAAATATCATATTTAATTATTAAAAGGACAGATGTGTTTTCTTCGTCTTTCACAGAAATAATTATCTTCTCGATTCAATTTTTATTTAATTGTGTATTTAATTTAAAATCATATTTTATCCGAAAATATTACACTTATTAACGGTGTTCCATATTTGGCAACCAATTGCAACACGTGCTGCATTTTATCATTTTTAAAAATTACATCGATATTTTGACAATTCTTTATTATGTTGGAAATTTGAAACTGTTCTAAACTGAAGCGCGAACATGTGACCGGGTATTCTATAAAAATCTTTCATTGATCGCCGTCGATTTCTAGAACTGCTATTCCGTAATTCGACGAATCCCATTAATTATAATCAAAATCGTGAATTGAGTGTAATACGTATAACTCGAAGAGCGTCGATGCACTTCGACGTTGGACACCGGCATTTAGCGGATGGCATTTGTCGCGATGTCGCGCGATGCATTGTAGCCGTGCAGGTCGATGCATCGTGATGCAGTTCACGCAATAGCACCGTGGGACCCCGAGTTCGCGTCAATCCTGTCCCCGGTTCGCGCCCGAGTTGCCCGATCGGTAAATTGTTGGCATATTCAACTGTATCGAGAATCGGATAGGATCAACATCCTCGAGAACGGTACTTGTCGCAGCATCAGCGGCACTGTCGGAATGAATCGGCTGAAGCGAAAGGGACCCGTTGTTTCGTTGCGGACGTCGTCGCCGAGAACTCGAACAGGTGTGCAACATTACCGGGGACGGGGACGTTCCTCGGCGAGGACGGTGCTCGCGCCAATCTCGTTCCCGTTTCTTTTCAATCTGTCGCATCTGTTGCTCCGGCTCGGTGCATCGTTCAACAGAAATAATTGTGTTCTTTTAATTTGTAACGTCAGCGTTAATTCGAAGCCTTTATTCGCATGCTGACACTGCAAAGAGAAAAGCTCCCGCCGTTCAGAAAACATATTATAGTAATTTTTCGTATTTTCTGATTGAAATCATATATTTATGATCGATTTTTCTTATATTTTTACAATGGCTAATTTGCCTTTTTACACGAGTTCATCCGATTTGGCACGGTTGAACAAGTTTTTCGATTTAAATTTTCAGGACAATGATTTCGATTAAACGTCATTTTCTATACATATAATAGGGGTAAATTATGTTTTATTTAACTATATTTTTATATATGTACACGATGCCTTTTTTTACACGGCTTTTCCTGTAACTTATCTGCCGTGTAAAAATAGAATTAAATGTATACGTGTTTGAAAATCATTTTGAACAGTCAATTAACAAGTAACTTACAAATAATTTGCAACCAATTTGTAAGTAATTGAAGACAATGTTCGCAACAATTTAACAACAATTCGACGACTAATTAACAATTCATGTTTTGTCTTTACATTTATATATGATCTTATGAGCACAGAATATTTATTGAATTTATTCTTTTAATTACATTTATAAATAACGATGTAAATGTAAAATACAAATGTTACGTATACAGTGTATATTCCAAATAAATGTTGCTCACCTTTCGACCGGCTGTATACAGTAAATTCTCTCCAAATGTCCCTCAGCTTGTAAACAAATATGAACAATTTAGATAGAGGAGATACGATTATTATTACGATTATCGCGTCTCGTTTTTGTAATTGTTGACAATCGGCGATTATAAAAACGAGCCGCGTGACTCGAATAATCGTATCTCCACTCTACAAATTCTTCATTTTTGTTTACAAGTTGAAGAACAATTGGGAAGCTTTCGAAAAGCTTTCAATAAATTGTTTTCTCGACAAGTTATCAAGCCGACCATAAGCGCGTTCGAATTGTATTTTTATTTATTTGCATTTTTACATAGCTATCCTATGAAAAACGCCATCCTTGACTCACGAGTTCAGCTTAGAACTTCTCACGTAAAGCAGAATCGTATATCCGCAGTTGAGATTATCTCATTCAATGAGCAAGTTAAAGTATACTTGGACGTGCAAACATGGGCATAGACCGTCTGTGGGGCACGACTCAGTCTCCGTTGAAATCGACAGCGACGAAAGTCTTCTACGACCGAAGATGTTGAACTCGCAAAATGGAAAGTTCTTCGCACTTGTTTATTGTCCCCTCGGGCAATTCGAGGCACTCCCTACGATTCTACGTAGGAGATCCATAGGAAATGTAAGTGTACAAACGGAAGCTAAACAATAGACAGTCGGAAGAGAAGATCTTCGGGAAAGCTGATGCAAAGAATCGTGTTCCACCACGACAATGCGAGGCCTCACGCATCTTTAGCAACACGTACAAAATTATTGGAGCTTTTTTGGGAAGTGACCTTGCACCAACGGATTATCATTTGTTTCGAAGTTTACAAAAGTTTTTAAATGGTAAAAATTTTTCAATAATAACGATAGCCTCAAATCGCACTTGTTTGAGCTTTTTTTAATGATAAAGACCAGAAGGAATCACGAAGTTACCAGAAATATGACAAAAGATCATCGAACAGAATGGAAAATATTTGACCGATCAAAATTCATTTCTTGTATAGAAGAAGTTCAGTTTTATTTCACATTGACATACCACTGAATATTGTTGGGCACACGATATTGTGTGCCCAATCGATGTGCCACACGACATTGTTGGACAAGAGATTAATAAGATCGTGCGTCGCTAATGTAAATCAATATTGCAACATATTACATTTTTTTTCTGCCTGTTTTCATGCAATGATGCGAGTAATTATAAACCCAAAGTAACTTTTACATTATTACTGACGTTTAAACTAAGACCCCAGAAAAGCTAATTTGTACATTTTTATTTTTTATTATTTCTGATATAGTGACATCAAATATTGTGTTTCGTTAAGATAGGTAAATATAAGAGAGATTATTAAGATAGATAAATAATTGACATAACCTTGTACAGAAAAAATTCAGTTTTATTTCACATTGAAATACCACTGAATATTGTTGGGCACACGATATTGTGTGCCCAATCGATGTGCCACACGACATTGTTGGACAAGAGATTAATAAGATCGTGCGTCGCTAATGTAAATATATTGTAATAATAATAATGTAAAAATATTGCAACATATTACATTTTTTTTCTGCCTGTTTTCATGCAATGGTGCGAGTAATTATAAACTCAAAGTGACTTTTACATTATTACTGACGTTTAAACGAAGACCCCAGAAAAGCTAATTTGTACATTTTTATTTTTTATTATTTCTGATATAGTAACATCAAATATTGTGTTTCGTTAAGATAGGTAAATATAAGAGAGATTATTAAGATAGATAAATAATTGACATAACCTTGTACAGAAAAAATTCAGTTTTATTTCACATTGAAATACCACTGAATATTGTTGGGCACACGATATTGTGTGCCCAATCGATGTGCCACACGACATTGTTGGACAAGAGATTAATAAGATCGTGCGTCGCTAATGTAAATATATTGTAATAATAATAATGTAAAAATATTGCAACATATTACATTTTTTTCTGCCTGTTTTCATGCAATGGTGCGAGTAATTATAAACTCAAAGTAACTTTTACATTATTACTGACGTTTAAACGAAGACCCCAGAAAAGCTAATTTGTACATTTTTATTTTTTATTCTTTCTGATATAGTAACATCAAATATTGTGTTTCGTTAAGATAGGTAAATATAAGAGAGATTATTAAGATAGATAAATAATTGACATAGCCTTGTACAGAAAAAATTCAGTTTTATTTCACATTGAAATACAGAAATTACTTTCCTGCCAAACCCAATCAGTTTCGCGACAAGAGAAACTCTAAGCTTGCGACGATTCCCTAGGTAGCTGCGATGCTTATCGCGCGCGTTATCACCGTCCCCGATCGAGATTTATTTAGTGTTTACGCGACAGCACGCGAGAACGTGCGAGAGAAAATATTGGATATTTATCGACGCAGGGAACGACGTCCATATTACGCCCGCTTTCGTTGTTTCATCTCCGGCCGCGACTTTCACGAGTTATCGTTTCCATTTACCAGTGTAACCATAACTTGATAATAGTCGGCCAAGGTAGAAAGCGATTCGGCCGCGGTGAATTGCATTCTGTGCTACGCGGACGCGAATCGTGGCGCAACGTGTTCCAGACCGAGGGAAAAACCGTAGAGACCAGAAAACCGTCGGCTCGCCGTTTCTTCTTCTGCTCGTTAGAGCGGCCGGCAAAAAGAAACGAGTTTGCCAAAGCGCGGGACGTCTAATTTCACGCGAGGACGACGCGGCCGCCGCGATTTGCTATTCACGCGCGAGCCTCGAGGCGGAAGGTTTATCCGGGACGGCGTTCCTAGCGCACCTGCTCCCGGTCAGGGGTAGGAATCCCGCAATGCGTCTGGTTATGCAAAACGTAAAACGGGCCATTCCGTGGATACGTGCACGGCCGCGTTTGCGACTACGCGTATAGCCGGGCACGCGTCCGAAATACTCGCCGCGCGTTTACGATTAGCAACAAGCTTGCGCCGCGCCGCGTCGCGCGCCAGACGCGGCTCGTGTCAGCAATTTCGTGTAACGTGTAACTTGCGAACAACGTTAAGGTTATCGCGTGTCCGCCTCGGATAGCTCAACCGCGCGAATAATTTGCAACTCATCGGCAAATGATTCTGTTACGTTTCTCCATCAGCTGATCGGGTCGTTAGTTCCGACGCGAATCAATCATTCCTAACGTTTCTCCGGTCTGCCTTCTCTGTTCTGTCATGATCGAATTATGATTACTCTCGGCTGCGGATTTTATATGGGTTTATATGATAGAAAAATTCACGTTACTTTCAACTACGCCTGTCTCGCTCGTCTACGAGAAATAATTGTATTATTCTTGTACAGGAACTTCACCGCAGCATTCGCGGTCAACACTTACTCGTTAACCTCCTGCACTGCGATCTCTTTTACCGTTGCAGCAATTGCAATTTTTGTTGTAGTTCATAATTCGCTTAGAAGAACAAACGAAATCGTATCTATTGCTCGCCTGCATGTTCTCGTTAATGGTTGTATATTAAGAACAGATAGAATAGAATGCAAATAGAATATTATTTCGATCTAAGCGAATTAAATATAACACACTCATTTTTATTAGACTCTGTTCGGAATTTCTATCACGTGTGCCACACGATATTGTCGGGCAAGAGATTAATAAGATCGTGCGTCGCTAATGTAAATCAATATTGCAACATATTACATTTTGTTCTGCCTGTTCTCATGCAATGGTGCGAATAATTATAAATTTAAAGTAACTTTTACATTATTACTGACGTTTATACGAACACCCTAGAAAAGCTATATTTGTACATTTTTATTTTTTATTATTTCTAATATAGAGAGAATAATATAGAGATATTATTCAGTATATTATAAATATTGTGTTTCGTTAAGATTCTGTTTAAATACCGCTATAAAAATGTAGAAGTTACTTCAGGCCGATAATTATTCACACCATCGTATTATTCAGTTTCCTAGCGATGACGAACGTATAAATCATGTTTAGTGCATTCTTCGTGCGCTCGATCGTTACACTCAGTGCACTTTTCATTTTCTTTCGAAGCAACGATACTCCTTATCCTTCGCCCATCGCTACATTCTTTACTCTTGATTTTTTATTGCAGTTACTTTCTCTGTTCACTTTTTTCATCTGTTTTTCTGCATACACTTCTCTCATTTTTCTTCCTTGTAACAACAATGTTGGTTTGCAGGACCGGCTTTCATTTCCTTTTACGAGTTTCATTTCATCTTACTTTTCATTTCTTTTCGCGGCGACGATCTCTCAACAAGATTTCATCTTTTAGTGCAGCGTTTTCTCGAAGATCGGACGCTTATGTCACAATTTTGAAGCGCTAAGAAAAAGTTGTGATTTTGCATTACGGATCGTTGATTTAGGGTGAAGGTTGAAATAAGTTTCGAATTGTTCTCAATATCATATCCGCTCGCAACGACGATTTCCGATATTTAACGACATTTAACGATTTCGCACATCCGAAAGGATCAAAATGGTTCCGGGTTCACCGTTATTTACGTCGAACCGCGGGGGTTGTATTATTGACAAAGCCGTCACAGGGAACAGCTATATCATTGTTCTCGCAACACCGAATCATAACTCGAAAAATGTCTTTTTTGTACGAGAGATAGAGTGGCTCACAAAAGTGTTCGTATACCATTTAAAACGTAATAACTTCATTAAAACTGGTCTAACTGACTTAAATTTTTGTTTAATGTTAGGGTGACTAGTTTACTGCAAAATGTTCAAAATGTTTAAAACGTTTAAAAGTTATGCGAGTTATCCAAGTGCTATTACTTGGAATAACGACAAAAATAAAAACCTTTTGTTTTCTAAATCTTTTATCTGATCCTATCATGGAAATTTAAAAAAATGCATTTCGTAGATCTTGATTTCATCGGAATCGATTAATGTTGCTACGAGTTACAACAAATTAAAAATCGCAAAAATCGCAGTTTCGTCCCGATATTCGACACTTTTTATCGAGAACTGTAAGAAATCTGCAGTTCTCAGCACGCATATAAGTTATCGAGATCTACAGAAGGCATTTCTTAAATCTTCGTTATGGGCTCGGATAAAAAAGTTGAGAAGCAAGAGTCTTTTTTATACTTTTCTCGTAATTCCAAGTATCGGCAAGATTTAAAAGAAAGGGTTTCAGTGATTGCCTAATTAACTGGTTCCTGTGCCATGTAAACAAAATTCGAGTCATTTATTCCAATTTCAAAAAAGCTGTCGCGTTATAAAAGCTATACGATCGCTTTTATGGGCCACTGTACGTGCGCGCCCGTGAAGCCGTTAGGAACGTGGGCCGCCATTAATTTCCCAGATTATGTCGCCGCGGTACGATTACTCTCCCGTCAAGTATATCTCCGATGATATCTCTGCAAGAGCCGATCGGGAGAATATCGCGACAGGTTTCCGTATTCTGTATCGATTCCCACGCGAACGCGAGCCTGGCAACATCGGAAGTGTTTCGATGCCGGGGCCCCGTGAATAGTCGTGCAAATATTTCTCGGTTCGAGTATCGTTTCGAGACGACCAACGCAGCCCGCCGCGGCTGCCGGTGGTCTTTACTTAGATTCGTCCTTCTACCTTTTCGCATTACCCTGTCGGGACGCGCGTTCTTCCTGTTCGGCGAAACCGGCGCGATTCTTCTGTCTTCTACGGAGCGAAGATAAAACGCGAGGCTCGAGAATGAATGCGATCGTCGGATTAACCCTCCGCGGACCATCGATCGAGATCTTGTGTACACAGAGCGCACTTTAAATGCCATTTTTTAAACAATTTTCAGGAACTTGTTTAATACGTTCTCGGTGCCGCGTGAGTCGCGTACGGGCGACACTAATTATCCATTAACCGCCGTAATTCGAAAATACAAAAGGAAATTAAATTCACTGTATAATGATATGTACTGTTCACTGTATATTGATATTAAACGTACTGAAACTATTTTTGCCATATTTGTTATTGTTTCTAGTGAAATATAATAAATATAATAAATATAATATAATATAATATAATATAATATAATATAATATAATATAATATAATATAATATAATATAATATAATATAATATAATATAATATAATATAATATAATATAATATAATATAATATAATATAATATAATATAATATAATATAATATAATATAATATAATATATGGCGCATTCCGCCAATGTCCCATTTTTTGGGATAATATTGTAGGAAATATTGGTTCGGCTATTTTGTATTCTACAAATCCTAGTAACATTCAATTTGTTCAATATATTACAATAAAAATGGGAAATTAGCGGAATGCGCTAGATGTTTGAAATTAATTATTATTGTAATATATTGAACAAATTGAATGTTACTAGGATTTGTAGAATACAAAATAGCCGAACCAATATTTCCTACAATATTTTCTACTAAATTTTCAGTTTCTTGTTTCAGTGTTACTAATTAAATGACTTTGATGTTACGCGAATTTTTCGAGATAATATTCGGCACTTAATGTGTTAAAGGAAGCCATAAAACCTTTTGTAGCAGGTTTCGGCACATACAGTCGGTGCAAAAAGTATTCGTACACTGCGTTTTCGATTTTCGACGGATTGTCAATGTTTGAACTGTTATAATTTCGTGGAACTGCATCGTACAATAATCGACTCGAACGCATTTTAAAGCTTGAAGCTTCTACTAACGCTATGCAACGTTCATTTTCCCGTAACATCTTTTTGCAGTATGTAACGAGTGGGTAACTGCAGATTGTATCACGATAGATCCTAACATAGATCGTAAGATTGAAGCAATACGACGGAACTTGTTCCTCGTTTCTGTTCCATAAAATGATGAAAAAGTGTCGTACATCGAGTTTCGAGAGGTCATTGTAAAGGAGAAGAGTAAATTCTCTCTAGAAGGCCTGGAGCTCGGAATTGAAAACGGTTGTCGCCAGATACTCGGACACGATTCTTCGAGTCTCGCGGCTCGTTTTTATAGAAACTCGAGGCAGTCGACAAAAAAGCAGCGGCCAGCAAACGATGACTTAACTTTCTTATTTCGAACCTTTTGCTACAATTCGAAGGCATTTCGGAAGCAACATACCAAATTTGTTTCTTAAACAAATTATATCTACATCTTATGACTACATAAATAAATTATTACAAATTAGAAATCCTGAAACAGAATTCATACTGAACGAAATTTCAGCAGTGCTGATCTGTAAAAACGAAGGATCATCTTCTCCGTTTAGTGTCCATTAAAAATTTTAATTACACGACCTCTATCAGGTGTAGCAATCTACAGAGAAAAACCGCGATAAAATAAAAGTTATTCGTTTTCGGGTTTTTTGCGCATTCACATCGGCAGATTCATGTTTGAGTTGTTGGGTTTTCTTAACAGCATCTCAATGACGCACACACGAGTCTTTAGATTCGTCAAACATTCCACATTAAATAGATGTACAGTAAATGCAAAAAAATTCTCCCTAATTGACGCTCGAATTGTGCACAAAAATGGACAATTTGGGACGAGAAGATACGATTGTTCGAGCCTTGCGGCTCGTTTTTACAGTTGTTGATAATCATATTATATTAAACAATACAAGAGACAATCGCTATAAAAACTCGGTTAATAATCGGCTCGAATAATCGTATCTCCGCTTCCCAAATTGTCCATTTCTGTGTCCAATCTGAGAATTTACTGTAGTGCGATAATTGCTTCAGCTTCTCATCAGAAATGTCGTAACAGAGACTGCATGAATTGTTAATAAAAATAAAGTGTTTCGTATATACTCTTCTTGCAATAAAAAAAATAAATAACCTCTCACGAATGTGTTCGCGATAATCGAAGTGTAAGAAATATTACTCTCTTCCGTGGCGGTCCCGGATGAACGTTTAGCGCGACCCGCCACGAATATTGATCAATCACGAAAAGTGGCTCGATAAAACGCAAATTCTTGTACGAACGCAATTAACGCCAAGGAGGATGAAATGGTAAATGCTTCGACAAGCCCCCCTTGTAATCGGTCGGTCCTGTAACCCGTCAAATTTTTCACTGTCTACGTTGCTTAAGTGAAAATGTTCGGTTAATGTGGCAGCACTTTGATATCGCGACCGAACGATACTCTTGCTTGAACACGTTTCAGCCCGCGTGGCTTCAATATGACAGTCATTAAGTTAGCTGTTGATTCGCGTAAGAAAAAAGAAGTGCAACATAACCGTGGCCCCCGCGGGGCCGTTAACCAACCGGATTCGAAGGGTCTTTCGGGAACGAGCCCGCGAAGGTTCGTTGATCGCGCCTCATCCGGAACCGTGAAATTAAACGAGGATACGTCATAGACGCTCGAAAAACGTAGAAATATCCACGATGTAGTATTCCGCTGTCTGTCGGCCAGCCTACGAGGCGAATCTTCGGGCCCAATAAAACGCTTAATTGCTACTTGTAAGAAGATAAGGATACGGCTGCCCGTCGCGAACGTTCGCAGGACTTCCGATAACCCCGCGTTATCTAAATCTTTTCCAATTCAAGGCCCGCGGCACAATCGCCGCTCGACCGATCAACGGACTAGAAGTGTTAAAGAGAAAGAAACACGCCCGCCAGTCCATAAATTCGGAGTCATAAACGTCCCGGAAAGATACGTCTTAATCGATGCTAGTGAATTCGATCGCCGGCACGTTCGTCCGGTGGAATTCGGTGAAAAAAGTGAAATCGAGAAACGAGTGTGCGACGAGCGTCGTTCTCGTCCAACAGCTGTCATCGTAAGGCGAGGAGAAACTGGCGGCGGCCGCTGGCTAGAAAAGGAGCGGACGTGTTTACGATCGGGCATCCGAAAATGGGAAATAGCGCATTATTGGCTCCGTTTCAGCGTGTCGGACACGTTTAAATAGTCGTATTAGAGTAGATTGTAGCCTCGGGGGGAACGTCGGCCGTGCCGGCGAGCCGACCGCAGAAGTAAGAAGCAGTCGTTAACACGGGCCAATTACCAATAAATCGACGTCTCCGTCGATCGTTGATCCTTTCGGAGGCGACTTAATGGCCACGTGTCGAACGTTTCGTGAAAATCAATTACTCCGGGCACAGAAATTGCGCGAGTCCCAAGTGCGCGACCCTCCGATCCGCGAGATTGGCAAGCGGAATTAAATCCGCGATAGCTCTCGAGGAATTTCACGCCCCGTCCATAAATTGGAAGCTCGTCGTGGTTGCGCAACAATGTCGAACGGCAATTAAACAGGCTCGAACCGTTCAATTAATGGGAGAGGGCCACTCACGCGCGTCGCGGTTTCCGCCGCGTAAAAAGCCGCGATCCGAGCGATCTTTCCGATCCGACTCGATTCAATTAAAGCTAACGAACGCAAGCCGGATTTTGTGTTTGGCGAGCCGCGGCTCCGGCTATATCCGCGTCGTCCATTGTTTTTCCGCAATCGCCGCACTTTCTTCGACGACAGCCGGGGATTAGAGGAGCGTGTGCACCTAAATGGATTTATAGGATCGTGTGCAAATTTAAAAGAACGCGTTTAGGTTCATTTAACCGCGGCCATGACGATGCTACTTCCTTGACCGAACATTCTGTTTCCGTGGTATTGAAAGATGTAGCATTAACCCTCTGTGCATACATCAGTTTTAACCCTCGCAGCAAGAACGTGGGTGAATCGAGACTCAGTTTTTATGCCGACAAAAATTTGTTTGTCCGAGATTTTGTCATGGGTCACAAATGACACGGTACCGTCCTCTGCGGGATCCGTCTATCGTTTATCAAAACGACTCGTTTTCGATCTTCTGAGCGCAATATCTCAGAGCCTAATCAAGTAAATAGTTTGCAACTGGACAGATAAATTCGATTAATTGTGATCATAAATATTAGTCGTTTTTTGTAAACTTTGAAGAATTCAACAAAAAATAAACTAATAAATTGCTTGTCGAAAATGAGAAGAGCTTCCTCGAAACTATTTAATTATTCTCCATTTGCACTCATATGTGCAACTGCGGTTCACTGTGCCAAACGGAAAATTTTCTGCATCAATTGCACGAAACAGAAATTGCATGAACAATTTCTTGAATAATTTGAATTAATTATAAATAATATAATATAATTGTTATATTCGTCTAATATATCACTGTTTCACGTTTCATCTACTACAATTCTAGTCAGATAGTAATTTCGAAGCAAGTCATAATTATGTCTGAACAAATATATCAATACACTTCTCGCCCACTAATTAACAAGTGTACCAAATTCGCCTTTATTTATGCATATTTCACACTTTATTTTAACGTACTGTAATTTCTCCCTAATTTACGCTCAGATTGCTCACAAAAATGGACAATTTGGCAAAGAGGAGATACGATTATTCGAGTCTTGCGGCTTATTCTTATGGTCGCCGAATGTCAACAATTATAAAAACGAGCCGCAATGCTCGAACAATTGTATATCCTCTTCCCAAATCGTCCATTTTTGTTTCCAAGCTGAGCTTAGAAGATCCAATAGAGAGAATTTACGGTACTTGCCTTTGCTTGTTCAAGCATTTGCCTGTTACAGTTAAATTTTCCTTAATTGGCGCTCAAATTGTACACAAAAATGGACAATTTGAGAAGAGGAGATACGATTATTCGAGTCTTGCGGCTTATTCTTATGGTCGCCGAATGTCAACAATTATAAAAACGAGCCGCAATGCTCGAACAATTGTATATCCTCTTCCCAAATCGTCCATTTTTGTTTCCAAGCTGAGCTTAGAAGATCCAATAGAGAGAATTTACGGTACTTGCCTTTGCGCTTGTTCAAGCATTTGCCTGTTACAGTTAAATTTTCCTTAATTGGCGCTCAAATTGTACACAAAAATGGACAATTTGAGAAGAGGAGATACGTTATTCGAGTCTTGCGGCTCGTTTTTATAGTTGCCGATTGTCAACGACTATAAAATCGAGACGCAACGCTTCGAATAATCGTATCTCCTCTTTCCAAATCGTCCATTTTTGTGCGCAATCTTGGCGCGAATTAGGGAGAAATTACCGTATCTCGTGAATTCGTTTCGTACGATAATTTATTAACAAACTCGATCGATAAAGCTTCTTCAATCGCAGAGAGGAACTGATTAAAATGCAAGTCTCGCATTGCGACTCGTTTTTATAGTTGCCGATTGTCAACGACTATAAAATCGAGACGCAACGCTTCGAATAATCGTATATCCTCTTTCCAAATTGTCCATTTTTGTGCGCAATCTTGGCGCGAATTAGGGAGAAATTACCGTATCTCGTGAATTCGTTTCGTATGATAATTTATTAACAAACTCGATCGATAAAGCTTCTTCAATCGCAGAGAGGAACTGATTAAAATGCAAGTCTCGCATCGCTCCGACGTTACAGTGATTCATTGGCCACTTTCTCGCGCCGTTAATCTCTCTCGCAAGTGCAACACCTGATCTCTTCGATCGTATTTTACCAAGAAACGTTTCTAGTTCTCTTAATTCTAGATCGATCGAAGAGAGAGAGAGAGAGCTTCTCTCCGATGACAAACTATGAGAAATCTACGCGGTCGCGGACGAGGAGAAGATTTCAGGGTCGTCTTCGCTCCTCTTCAAATTGGACACTATTACGCATTTAAGTATCATCTCTAAAGCCATTACTTGCTCAACAGAACATCGGCAACGAATGTATCGTTGTGCAGATGGATCGCTCGGTCCCGAGGCTTTCTAGGGTTAATGTACGCGCAAGAATCGACGCGTTCGAGCCGTTTGCGCCACCATTATTAATGTGCCCGGCCCGATAAGGAAATGGGCTGCTGAAAGAGGTCCACGAATTTCTCGAGATCTATCATCGCGAGGAAGTGCGTTGTTCCGAAATACATAGGTGAACACGCGCTAGCGCTGCGGGATCGTAAAACCTTAATGGACCGGACTCGATGGCCGATTCGACTCCGACAATTTCGAGGTCCCGTTTCGCAGAAGCTGCCGCGGACCATCGATTTCCGGGTACGGTCGATCTTCCGTGTTCTCCTGGAATTCCACGGGAGCTCGGCGTTCTCTCGGCACGAGGGGATGGAACGATCGGGACGCGTAATCGTTCGCGCGATCGGATTTTCGGCGTCCCGACACCGCCGCGGCTTAGATCTAATCTCCGAGATTCAAGGAACGTGACACGGCCGCTAATGCGACGCGGATACCGCATCGTCGACGATTAAGTAATTTCTCGGCGACGCGTCTTTCACCGTGAATGGAGCTCGTAGAAGAAAGCGGCAGATTCTATCTCGGATCACGACCGGATGCTCGTTGACTTAAAATAATGAGTTTCTCGCCTCCGAAAACTATTCGAGGGGATGACCACATATCTCTCTCTCTCTCTCTCTCTCTCTCTCTCTCTCTCTCTCGGGCACAAAAGGCGCAACGCGTACCATAATTAAGGCAACGTTTAATTTCGTCTGACCCGGACACGTCCTCCGATACCGATAGCAAAGAATTATACGCGGCGGCGATCTTTCAAAGATAATTAAGCGTTACTTTAGATTTAAACGCTGACAACCGATCGTCCTAACCGGCTAATTACCGTTCCTCTTCATTCCTTTGGATATCAACGGAATCGCGCGGCATAGTCCGAGGGAATTAATTTCCGAATTTATCCCAATTAACGAGCGGCTGTAACTGTAACACAACCAGGCTTATAAAAATACCGCGGACCGTCTCTGAAACTAACGGATCGATCATCGCCGAGCAGACAAGCAACGCTGTTATGTATTTGCGCCGCGATTCGTCAATGGCTATTTCGTTACACCGCGACGACGATCATTTCTTAATTACGTAAAGCAGCACCGTTTGGCGCGTAAACTGGTTTCCCGGCTAACAATGTGGTTGGTGGTCGCGTCGACTCGCGAGTAATTGCAAGAGGTTTCGCGAACGAGACAACTATCTACAGTTAAATTCACAAAATTGAGCGTACGCCTTTTGAAACGCAACTCTTTTCAAACTGGTCTAAGCGACTTGAATTTTGACGACGATGATCAAAATATTTCTTTAAATTTTTTGCTATAACTTGGGATGACAAAGAAAAAATAAAAAGAACTCTAGTCTTTTAACTTTTTTATATCTGAGCACATAACGGAAATTTAAAAAATGCCTCCCGTGGATCTCGGTAACTTATACGCATGCAGAAGAAATCTGCAGTTTTTTAAATCTTTTAACGCTTATAGCTCGATTCTGGGTTCGCCGATTTCGATCAAATTTTCAGCACGTATATACGTTACCGATTTTTTTTTAATCTTTGTTATAGGTTTACATAAAAAAGTTAATAAACGGGAGTTTTTATTTGTTTTTTTTTTGTCATCCCAAGTAATAGCAAAATTTAAAAAAAGCATTTCGGTCATTGTCTCGTAGACTAGTCCCGATATCATCTAAAAAAACTCACGTCACTTAGTCCAGTTTTAAAAAAGCTATTACGTTCTAAACGGTGTACGCTTGATTTTACGAGTAACTGTATGTAGCACGCGCCACGTGAAAATGTTGTCTCGTTACGTAAATAGCTGTAAACCGTAAATACGCGGCCTCGTGAAGACATTTTTGTGCGAATACTTTAAATGGTACATATGGTTGACACAAAATTCATTTTTATTGTAATATATTCGAACAAACTCAATTTTACTAGGATGATTAGAATGCAAACGAGTTAAAATATCATTCACTATGAGTTCACTGTTAAATTGTCTAGTTTCAATTTCATCGATTAAATTTGTTTTTGTGGAAATTTTAGGGGATTTTCATCTTGATTGAAATTTCATCTTGATGACTCGTGAGCTGAGCATTGTGTGCGTCGCTAAAAATCGTAAATAACGAAAAGATTTGGCATTTCCAAGTAGTTATTTTACGTAAGATTGTATGTATATATACACACACACATATATATATATATATAGCTATAGTATCATAAAATTTTTAAACAAAATATACATATATAAAAATAAATTATAATATATATAAATAATTATAATAATATATATATATATATTATTATAATTATTTATATAAAAATTATATTATATATATTATATATTATTATTATTATTATTATTATATTACATTATTACATATAATATATATATATTATAAATTATATATAAATAATTATAATTATAATAATATATATGTATATTTTGTTTTAAAATTTTATTTTATATATATATAAATATAAATAATTGTCACATGATATTATAATTATATATTATAGTTATTATAGCTAAAAGACTACTTTTTAACGTCGTCAGTTATGTAATTTCAGAAATAGTTTCCCCTCGTCTCCAAGACTTTTTAAAAATATTCGGGACAATCTACGGAAGATTAGTTTTATGTCACAATTTAATATGGACTCTTAGGAATTCATATCTCAAATTTCATTGATTTCAATCGATATTAAAGATTTGTTTTTAGACCGCGTTTTAACGACATTAGCCCGTAGTACGTCGTTACTTCCCGTCGTAGCGAGTGGCAGCGGAGAACAGGTGTCCCGACTCGGCAATCAACTGGAAACGGCAGTTTCGCGGACGATACCGCTGGTTCTGCGGTGTGCCGGGAAACAGTAGGAAGCGTAGACGATAATCGCGACGTATTTATTAAACATGCATTCGCGAGCGTGACTCGCGCGGACCTTGAGCCGGCCGCGTGGATCGCGATTCGCTTCGAGCGTTGTACGCGCGGGACCCGCTATACGGAAAAGTGATTTGCGTACTCGTAATCCTGTCTGGGCCTTCTTCCTCCAGGCCGATTCGCGCCGGAGCAGGTATCGGTGCTCGGAAATGCCATGACCTTAGAACAAAGTTCTACGAGGGTGAGTCAGAAGTTATCCGCACTCCGGCTATAAAATTGATTTGAACTCGGCGCAGAGTTTGCGATACATCGTTTCCGATGAATATAACGTCGATATGTTACCGATAAATCGGTATGTTTGTAACAAGATTGGAACGATGTAAATGATTTCATACCGATAACAATTAAATATGCAATTTAATAATATACGTATTTAATACGTAAAAATTACAAGAATAATATACGTAATTATATATATAT
Organism: Megalopta genalis; assembly: GCF_051020955.1. Lineage (NCBI taxonomy): Eukaryota > Metazoa > Arthropoda > Insecta > Hymenoptera > Halictidae > Megalopta > Megalopta genalis. The sequence goes on along the minus strand of NC_135020.1, from coordinate 20,199,171 downwards.
TATTTTATAATATATATATTATTATTATTATTATTATTATATATATTATATATTATAATTTTAATAATTTAATTTAATTATTATTATAATATATTATATATTTTATATATATATTATTATTATATATATATATATATATATATATATATATATATATATATATATATATATATATATATGTGATTACAAAAATAATATATACGTTGATTGTCGCGTCGGTCACATAATGGTGACGCTAATTTTTAACTAGGTTTTAAAATCTATTTTTATTGCAATAACCCTCCTATAGCACGGTAGATAGGTTCCTAGAAAATGTCGTGTTCTATGAATCTGAGTTATATGAGACCCAGAGTTAGTACAAAAAGGGTGGTTACGTTCCGAAAACTTATTAAAAACAAACATGCTTTTTTTAATTCCATATAAGCAACTTAAATTTTATTAAAAATATAAATGCACGGTATAACACAAAACGAAAAAGAAAACGAAAAATATTATTTTTATTTAGTGTAACCTTGATTTAATAAATTTTTTTCCTCGTCATTACTCAGTCGAAGGTGATATCACTTTCACTTTCTGAACCTTCTTCTTCGTTCAGATTTTTTGCATTTTCTATCCTCTTCAAAAAATCTGTAATTTTAGCTCGTTTGCTGGTTCTTAGAAGGTTATTGTAGAGTTCATGGTATGAAGATAAACAATTTAGCAGTGTTCCCTTTTGAATTTTCGGCTTCTTTCAGCGGAAGGGTATTTATTTATATACCCTTAATTGTAATAATTATATTTTCATGTAAAGGCACTATACATAGTTCATTATTCCTTCCCGTCATTATTTTAAGGTAATTTAGTTTTTAAATATGTCGAACAAAAATCATGTTATTTTCAGTGCTGTGGAAGTACAGTGTCGTACAAAGGTTTTCGTAATTTTGTTATCGTATTAGAGCAAAACAGTGTTGTAGGTTGCAGTGTTATCCTGTCGCGTTAGAGCGAAACCGTGTTATAGAATGCCGTGTTGTAGGAGGGCTACCTGTACAGTAAAATTTCCCCAATTTTCCCTCAGCTTGTGCACAGAAATGGGCATTTTGGAAATAGGAGATACGATTATTCGTGTCTCGAGGCTCGTTTTTATAGTTATTGACAATCGACGACTATGAAAACGAACGGCGAGGCTCGAATAATCGTGTCTCTTTCCAAATTGCCCATTTCTGTTTACAAGCTGAGGGACTATTGCGGAGACTTTACTGTATATTGAAGGAAGTCGATGTAAACATTCGTTGGTGATTTTAATGTGTGGGTATATAAACGATGCCGGCGGAATCGTACCGATGAAAACATCGTTGGTGATTTCACAAAAAAGAAAGGTAACCAATTCTAGACATTTTAAAAAACTAAACTAAAACCTACCGAGGCTGAACCTACAAATCCTTGAAATTATAAAGACTGTCTCGCAAGAAATTATTGAATCAATATCTTAACCTTTTGCGTTGGAATGACGTGCTACACGCGTCACTTTTAGTCAAGAACGAAAAAGTAAATAAATAATGGAAAACTAGCTAGATATACAAAATGATGTATCCTCACATTATACAGAGTGTCCCAGAAATGTCTCGCAATTCACAAATGGAGGTTCCTGAGGTAATTTGAAGTAACTTTTATCTTAGCGAAAATGCAATCAGCGGCTTCGTTTACGAGTTATTAATGAAAAGCACTGACCAATAAGAGGCGAGCTCGGCTGGCGCGAAGCGGCCGAGCTAACGAGCGGAACTGGACTTCGTGCGCTCGTTAAAGTGTTAGCAAAACATGAATTTGAAAGTACATAACAAAATTGTTTAACGTGTATCCACTCGTGCACTTAGCCTAAACGAAAGATTAAAAATAAATTGAAAGTTATCATAAAATAGTACAAGTTCTTTTTATCCTTACATACATAGAATAGTAGATCAGGTTATTATGGATTGACCAATTACTGTGCCTTTGGTTTGCTTTCCAATATAATTAACTTTATATTTATCGATATAATTAACTCTATATTATCTTTATATTTATATAATATGTATTAAATTTTGTTATTATCTTATTTCGTTTGTATATATAATTAACTTTATCTTATCTTTATATTTATATAATATGTATTAAATTTTGTTATTATCTTATTTCGTTTATATATATAATTAACTCTATATTATCTTTATATTTATATAATATGTATTAAATTTTGTTATTATCTTATTTCGTTTATATATATAATTAACTTTATATTATCTTTATATTTATATAATATGTATTAAATTTTGTTATTATCTTATTTCGTTTGTATATATAATTAACTTTATATTATCTTTATATTTATATAATATGTATTAAATTTTGTTATTATCTTATTTTGTTTATCTTTGAATAAAAAAAATTCAATATGTTTCGTTCAATAAATATAAAGTTAATTATGCCGGAAAACAAACCAAAGGCACAGTAATTGATCACACCACGGTAATCTGATCCACTACCCTAGTTTAACTCTTGAGAAGAATTAGTTCGACGACTGTTGGTCAATGATAAATGTCGAGAGATAAATCGCTGGTGTCTCGACTGAGCGAGCTTTTAAAGAACATTAAGCTTCGCATCATCGTCGGATCTCGTTACCCGGCGAACTGGCGAGACCTGTCCCTTCGGCGATTCTTGTTATCCGTCTTCCGTAACATTGTTCACCGCCCTCTCCAGATGAATAGACGGATAGTTGGAACCGCAAGAACATCGGGCCCAGGCTCTCGTCTGCTTCCTGCCATTATTTGCAATTCCTGTGCCGACGAGTTGCACAAAAGCCGCTTAGTCAAAGTCGATACATCCGAGCAGGATGCACGGATACAAGTAGATTGACGGATACAGAGAATAACGCTGATGGAATGGAAAGACAAATACAACGGAGCGAAGAACGAACGGTTCGACTAAATGGGCAACGGACTTAAAGTCTAGTCGCGGTAATGCGTTTTCATTTCTTTGGTCGATCGTCAGCCAGCAAACAAATACGCGAAACGTCGTGAGCGACATGCTCACGATTATTCATATCGTAAAGATACATTTATGAGTTATTTATTCAATTTATATGTTACTTACGGCAGATGTTACAAAATAGATAAATGTCTTTTGTGAACTAAGATATAGAACAGCTGTTTTTTGTGTTCCGTAAATCTCGTGTTAATGTCGCGGGAATCTCTAAACGTTTAGTACAAGAGGAGGTAATATAGTAAATTCTCCCTATTTTTCCTTCAGCTTGTAAACAAAAATTAACAATTTGGGAATAAGGGATACGATTATTCGAGCCTTGCGCCCCATTTTTGTAGTTGTTGACAATCGGCAACTATAAAAATGAGCTGCGAGGCTCGAGTAATCGTATCTCCTCTTTCCAAATTGTCCATTTTTGTTTACAAGCTGAAGAAAAAATTGAGAGAATTATACAAAAAAGAATAATTACACGAAAGAAAATATTATCGCTTATTAAGTTCATTAAAAGGTTATTAAAAAAACGATCCCAAGGATTGTTCAATTATATCTGTTTTGTGTATACGGAATTGACATGATCAATCATGCTATTAATACAATTTTGTGATCTATATCGATCATTTATTTTTCGTTTGCCAATAAACGTTATTCACGATGGATATTCTATTTCGGTCACTTATAATAATAATGACAAGGGAAAATTCTAATATATTGTGTATAATATTACATAAATATTATATAAAAAATATTATACTATATTATATTACATATAATTGTTATAATATATATAATCAAAACATTAAATATAAATTTCAATCATCAATAATGAATATGGACAACGAGAAAAGAATTTCGGTCGCATATGTTTTAAGATTATACATGAAACGTGCCAGTATAAGCAATAATCGTTTTTCAAGGATTTTTCATACCAATAGCAGCGATTATGCTCCCCGCTATTTATTCAAGAATTTAACCTAGCACTGCGAGGATTATACCATAATAGTAACTCTCATTCGAAACTCCGTTTCTGATCGTTGCTTAGCCACGGCTGTGCTGCGAAATTAGTACCGAGTACTTTGGCATTCTGGAAAACAAGTATTATAAGTTCTATAAGTATAAGGCACAGTCATTATTCAAACATAGTTTAGCTAGACTCGAGAGGATAATGCCTAAACTCTGTTATTAGGATGAGACAAAATCTCTCGATTTATACGTTCAAGCAAAGTGAAAAACTTTCAACTAACTATTAATAACGGCAATAACTGTTTTCGAAGTTGCCAGGGATAATTCTGCGCCATCCGCTCGATCGGCGAGAAATATGCGTAAAGCGAAAGAGATCAGCGATTCTGGAGACACGAACGGCCGATGCAGCGGCGAGAGAAGATCGTGCCGCGAATATGGTGTGCATGGGTGCCGAAGAGCAATATCACGATCCGCTCGATTCCGTGGGCGAGCAGAGTGACCGGTGGTGATAAATCGGACGCTTCCACTTTTTCTGTTGGCTTTTTATTCGAACGGAGGCCGGCAGACGCGCCTCGGAACCGCATTGCTTGCCGCCACGGCACGCCGCCGGTGCACGAGTGTTTCACGCCGAACAGGGGCGGTCCGTCGAAACAAAGAACTCGCGGATCTTATCTGCGGGGAATTGTAAATCTTGTATAGAGAGGCACTCTTGCAATTTCCGCGGGTAAGAGCGCGCGCGGGGACCGTTGTCGTAGGTGGAATCCAACGCTGAGAACCTAATTTATGGTCTCCAGGAAGGCACATTGTTCGATGCCAGATGGAACACAACAGTGGAACGTAGAATTCTTCGCCTGATAGGGTTAGCGTAAAAAATTATGGGAACTGATTATGTGCGAGAATTATGGCGTGGAGTAACGTTTGGCGCGACACCGGCGAAAGTTCCTATTATGGAACGCTTTTCAGGACGATTTTCGGAACGATTATCATCGATCTTTTTACAATTGAACTTTGAAACATTTATTCTATATGAATAAAAGATAATATGAGCAAAATGGTAAAGTACGAGCATGTACTTATCTCATGGAACGATGTTTTTCTCACCATGTCCCCGTGTTTCTTGTTCGATGTCCCTAATTTGGAACGGGCTGTTTTATTTTCGCCGCGAAAAATACGATTAAGAAAACCACGCGCGTGTTCCACAAACTGGTACAAATCAATAACGACAATGATTCGAGTAATCATTTTTTTTTTACAGCTGATTGTTACATAACAGTGTTTGTGTGAGTGAATTTGCAAAGAACAACGTTCAAAAATATGGGTCGAATTTTTACGTTCGCTTCTATATGTTCTATCCATTTTTTATCCTATTATTTGTACTATTATTTCAAGAAGAGGTCTCACAATTGAGACGATGTTTCGTAATAGATTGTACTTTTATCTTACATTTCTCAGAGAAGTGGCAATTTTATAAATTGCGACCGATACGCTCGTTCTATTATTTCGATGAAACTTTGTGCGAAACATGTTCGTAAATTCCAGACATTTTCGAATAATTTCAGAACTTGTTGAAACAAACTACGTAACAGTGCGATCGATAGAATTTGTATAAATTGGTTCAGACAAATAATAACTCGTACAAACTTACAGAACTTGTAATGTATATGTACTTGTGTATAATATAGGGTAAGTGTAGGTAATACCAAATGCTCTGCGGTATTTTATAAAAGTAATAAAATCTAACACATTTCATAGTGTGTAATCTTCTAAATATGAATCTTATAATTTTTTACATGTATAATATTGATAATTTATGACATACAAGTAATAGCAATCACAGTTTTAATTCATTTATTGACTTTTGATATTCGGAAGCTTATGAAAACGTTGAGTCTTATGAAATACTCGTAATGTCGTAATATTTTGGTAATTAATAATAAGCTATTGATTTTAGCGTTACTTTTAGATAAAGTAATCATTACTTTGATAAAAAATCGACGTACACTGTCGCCATCATCTATCCTCAGATATTATTTCATAACACAGTATTTGGCGCATAGCTTTTTACAATGTGTGTACATTACTGCGGTGGTTTACCGAACTGCGTACCTTGACCTATACAGCGCAGTTTTGGATGAGCCCGTGCAAACACGCTTGATCGTAGAGTACCTATATCTAATTTGTAAAGTGTTACAGTGAGAATATCTTGATCGTAGGAATTGTAGCTGTGTGTGTACATATAAAAGAAAATGGGTTATGTCAACCTTGACACGCAGTAATCGGAACGTCCACAGAATTTGGCTCGCAGTAATAGATATATAACCGCGATAATATATGCACACGTATAATTTCTTTACATTACGCTTTTGAATGAAATTTGTACTTTCAGAGATCCAATACTTTGAGAAAAGTAAATATTCGAGTTAAAGAATAATAGATACAATTCAAGTTGTCAATTTATCGGGGGGCTTGAAAGGTCTTATTTTTTCTATTAACCTTCACTTCACTTTCATTGAGAAACCGCAGTAATACCTACACTTACTCTACTTGATGAACTAAAAAAAATATCTGCTTACTAGAACCTTCAATAACAATTAACAATACAACAAACTAACTAAGGGTTTTTACGAAAAAATGTTGTTCTTCTTAAATTTGAGAATTTTTTAAAATCTGTGTTTATTTGATCAAAATTCGTTTTTAAGAATAGATAAAGGTTGATAAAGAATAATAGATATATCTCAAATTATCAATTTATTGGCGTGAAAGGTCTTATTTTTTCTGCCAAACTTCGCCTTCATTGAGAGACCGTAGTAATACCTACACTCACTCTATCCTGAAGGCAGGAGAACTAGCCAAAGCGATTATTTTGTTCTTTTGCGCAGCGATATTCGTGCGCATACATTTGCAAGTAAGCTTGCCCCTTGCTTGTCCCTGTTTAAAGAAAAGTGGGCTTATGTCTTAAAAGTGGACCGATTGGTTTCTCAACCGTCCATATATTAAACACTTAAATAATCGGAAAAATGAATAATAAATACTGATCTTTCGTTACGTCCACAACCAAATTACATGTTTGCATATTTTGGTACAAAGTACACCAAAGGGTACAGAAGGTTCCTCTCGACGGTTCTCTCTGAATATTACACACTATAATAATTGCGTTTGTGTAATTGATATGTATGAAGCCGCATAGGAATTACGTAAGTGATCAAACCGGCTGGTTTTTCGGGGTTCTCGGTCTTCGAGGACCACCGGCGGCCATTATTGAAGATTTGATCTATTGCCGGAGTAATTATTGTTACGTTTATCGCGAATCTGCGTGACCGCGCAACCATAATCCCTCGGGCCGTCGTTAAGAAGATCGTGTTGCACTCTTTTGGTGGAAGACGCATCGACCGGAATATGGCCCGACTACTCTCCGAAGCGTGCAGTAACGGAATTGTGCCAATCTTGATAAGTGGTAGGCCGTTAAAACGGACGTCCTCTTGTGACAAATGCATTCGTCTCCCTCTACAATTGAATCGTGTCACGTTCCACGTGGAATTTTATAGGGGGGCCCGTGGTGCGCGCGCGGCCCTATCTCGTTTTCATCAAGGAAACGTTTGCTCTACGCACGCGCATGCTTCGAGATCGGCTGTTTAACAAATACACGCGGTTCATTTACTTTTTGGAGGAATGCGCTCGCCGACATACATAATCTCGCCGAAAGATTCTCGTACAAGCGCTCCTTCCTTTTGCTGCTGGATGAGTTTCACCTTCGAATGCTGCGGCGCCGTCCGGATTCATTCTTTTGCCCGTGGTTTTTAGTCAATTTCGAATCTTCCAGCGGTCAGTTTCGTACAATCTGCATCATGTATCTGTGGCTGTAAGGAAAATGTCATAATCCCAACTTTATGTTTACGCATTCATTGAGCTGTAACATATAGGGTGCACATATTTATCGGGAAGACAGTCGCGAGAACAAATTCGATGAAAAGTAAAACAATTTGGAACACTGCTAGTTTGCGAGAACGGTAATTTTGCATGTGACGTGAATCTTTAAAAATTTATATTCAATAACTGGAAACCGACAAATTATTTTGTAATTGCATTTATAGGACGCAATAATCTTTCTAAAAATAGTACCAAATATCTTGAACTCTTTTAGGTATTAAATTCGCTTGGTGTACTAAAGAGAGAGAGACAATGTCTACAACAATTTTGCAAAAATCATGATTGTTTGAAGTCACAAAAAATATTAAAAAGTAATAATAACAATAATAATAACAACAACAACAACAACAACAACAACAACAACAACAACAACAACAATAATAATAATAATAATAATAATAATAATAATAATAATAATCATTTATAAAATAAAAAACCAATTACGATTTTTGCAAACATTATTTCATACATCGTCCAATAAACTAGTCAGATGAACATCTAAAAACGATTCAAATCATTCGGTCTAATTTTAAAAAAAGTTAGTGCGTTTTAAAAGGTGCTTGAATATTATAGGATAATATCATCTATTTTTGCGAACAGCAAACATAACCTTTATCTAATTAAAGTCATAATACCTCTTTAGAAGCCATAAAAGTTCTTATATGTAACTTTATTCTGTAAGCACTCACTATGGATTTATGACACACTCTGTGCAGTTTCTTTAGAAACATTTTTAAATTTTATTTCTGATATTTTTCATTTAGTGATTTTATGAATGTATTAGATTTAGCAGGAATAGCAGCATATATATGATACGAGTTAATTCACTATTCTATAAAGAATTGTGATTTGTAACGTTCAAACAATTTAATATACGTAGAAATCGTTGTCCTAAGTCGACGTGGAACAGACCAGAAGGCGGGCAAGTATGCGAAAAGGTCTATGTCAGGTGTTTTCAAACACAATACAATGGTAACGATGACACTGTGCTTACATCTGTGCATAATATCTGCCACGGGGTTGGACGCTTCTCCAAGGAACATGTTCAAGAATATCTAGAAAAATTCATACTGAATGGAACTGAACGTAACTGTCTACATAATAATCAAAACGTTTTGTTAGACATAGCCCTGTAATGTGAAAGGTCGAGTATGGTTCTCGAGTCCACCAATAGTAAAACATTAATAATCTGTCACTTGTTCCGTATAGAATACTTAAAAAGCTAATTGTTGCAGCTAATTATGTATTCCAGGTTGATGGATCATTTGAATTTAACAAAGAGAAACAGTAGAGATTATTTTACAATAATTCAGATTGATAAATATTTTCCTAGAGAATTACTCGATACAATCAATTTATTCAGACATATTTTGCAATATTTTCATATTGTGCATTATTTTGATAACTTTGGTTTTATTACTTAAAAACAGGCAATTCAGACCAGTCATTTTTTGCAAGAATCCAAAATAAGTTTTATTATTAGAAGTTCTTCGCTCCATTAGAAGATTTTAAGAACATTGACACATTATTGTCATCCAATTAAAATGATTGAAACAGAAAACAACCTTCCACTTAATGTCGATTTCTTGCAATTCATGCAGACATTTTATCTTGCATAAATATCCGCAGTGTACTTATAACTAAAAACGTTTGAATCAAAATAATAATTGTTATCCAACGAATTCTTTTTATGTCGCTTACAATAGTTATCGTCCCTGACTTATAGTGATCGATTGCCCAATGTTAACTATCTGCACTATGACAACGTGTCAGACACGTGATGAAGATCTCGTACATAACCTACCAAATACGAATACTATTTATTTCTTCTGGACCGAAACAAAATTTGATTCTTCCGTTATCACAAATCTAGGAATAAAAGTAATTAACGCTAATCAACGCGGCCAGAAAAGAAATCGTAGTGCAAAGGAGTAATCCCCGAAAAGTAACGGGAGCTAACGACTACGTGCTCCGATGCCCGTGCCCAGCATCACAACGAGCAGCCTCTGCACTCGGCGGGGTGAATGGATCCCCGAGCAACGTTTTCAGCGGATACCGAGTCTCGAGGTAACGCGGGTAGCTAACGCTGTTTACGTAAACAGCGATCCCACGACGTGTTGATTCACCCGGCTAATGCACCCCGTGCAGCTCACCGACACGACGTGATCGTGCAACGTAAGAGCCGGTTAACTGCATTAAGTGTAGCTATGCTATACGCCATCGTGAAACCTGCGACTCGGGTCCAGCTGTACTTCTTCTTCTTCCTCTTCCTCCCCGTCAAATACCAATGCCCGCGCGTTGATGATACCGCAGAATCTTTATAAACGATGATCGGACTAGCGGAAGCTGCCCCTTCGGCCAGAGTAATGGTCAGCATAAATGGTTCTTAATCCTAGGACCGAGAACGCTGTTTGCATACTCACGGTATCGGCCGTGAGAACCTATTAGAATCCTAGCGAAATCTTGTTTCACATGGCTGCGTTGATTAACCCCTCTTGCACTGGAAAATCAGTGCAAGTGAGTGCAGTGCAGTGAAAATTCAGATAGATACCTGATGATCTTTATTAGCACTTAGGTTATTATGGGCGTCTATAAGCGCTTAGAAATGTTGCGTTTGGGACACTGAGGGTGCCTATAGGCGCTCGAGATACAGTTCGGTTTTCTGACACGGAGGGCGACAATAGGCGCTCGATGCAGTCTGGTTTTCTGACACGGAGGGCGCCTATGGGCGCACTGAAAATCTTATCGATATTTATTCCGACAAATCTTATCTCAGTTAGACGAAAAAAAGGTTTTACGTTACTATTAAATTCGTAATATTTATAATATTTTGGTTCAGAGAAATAAATAATATTGTTTTTTAATGCAGTGAAATTCAGTTTTTTGATTATTCGTATATGTTTTCACAAAAATTCATCCCTACCTAGAAGTTCGCCGTTCTCGGCGTACATCGTAACTCAATTTCTGCCGTATGGTACGGCCAGCGCGTCTCAAAGTCGGCCGTAGTCAAAGGGTTAATCTTGTTCAGCGCGATGAACTTTGACACGTTCCGAAATATATCATGCAACGAGATATTTCTTTTGTCTATCTAGAATGTCATTGTTCATTGATTTTCTTATTCATGACTGAAGGTGTCGTAGTACGTCACACCAACGCAAGAGGTTAATAGACACTGACCTTTGCTGGATAAACCTGTGATTGAAAGGAAGAACGCCGTGTTGTCGCTTCAAGTTCTGATCGCTAGTTCGTTGCATTACTAGCGTTTCCTTGTATTTTCTATATCTCTTGAGCTTATCGAATTTGTTTTCATGATTTTTTTTTGTGATAAATACGTGTATCCAATTAACACTTGAACAGCTGACCTTTTTGGCGAAAATAAAACTGAGTATGCTTATCAACGTTTTTCAACATATTTTGTCGAGAAACCTTAACGTAATTAATTGTCAGAAACTAGATATTAATATAATAACTAGATGCCAGATGCAGAAGCTTATTTATTTTTTCTAACGAGACCTTTATTTATTTTTTTAACGAGCTTAATAAATCGAACGTAATACGATAGTATTTTTAAATTGTTTAAATTTTTTCACTGCACTGACTTTCAGCTGGTCATTTTTGTCATAAATGCATAAAATCCGCGGTCTAATAATAACAGTATTTATACACAAGATCCAAATGGGCTCGAGAGCCCCGCAGTCCACTTAAATATTTTGACATTATAATATGCGACGTTTTTCCTTAAAACCACAGAAATTATAATTTCTACGTTTTGTCTTTGTATTAGTCTCGAGTGCAAAGAGTTAATAAGGCAAGTCATCTTTCGAAGGTATTTAAAGAATGTTAGCGTCCAGACTAGAATTTAAAAATATGGAAATGTTAAAAAAAAATGTTAAAATATCAGGAATGTTGGTGTCCAGACTTGAGTGAAGAATACGCTGAATATACATATTGAAAGAATGTCAGTGTCCAGACTGAAATTAAAAATACACGAAAGAGGTTAATATTGGACGGAATCTTTCGAGACGTGCTCGTTGGCCGCACACGCGAGCATCCGATGCTGTCGAAAATCTGAAAAGCTTCGTGTAATATTTATTTGATCGATGGCCATTTATTATCATGACCGATAGCCGAGCGATGATGGTTTCCTCGAAGTCGAGTGAAGCCGCTGCACAGCACCGATCTTCAGAACGAAAGCGTTCTCTTATCGACACCGTTTTACGAACAGGGCAATAATTATCATATAAATTCCAAGAGGTTCGGTCACCCGAGGACCACGTGTAACCATTTTATGCTTTCGCTCAGATTTCGTTTATAACCGCTCGGTTCAACGATCTTGAAAATGTCTCCGGGTCAAATTGATTCATACATGTGTCATCGTCCATTTAACTGATTATGAATATTTAATGCTTGCGATTGTTCATGGTGTTCTTCGGGTATTTTCATACGACGGAACATATCCAAAAAGGTAGCACGCGTCAGAGGTAAATTCAAAATTGTACAGATTCTATGAATAATTTAGTAATATAATATAGTAACGTAATGCAATAATAACTATAATAATAACTATAATAACTATAATAACTATAATAACTATAATAATGACTATAATAACTATAATAATAACTATAATAATGACTACAATAACTATAATAATAACTATAATAATAACTATAATGATAACTATAATAATGACTACAATAACTATAATAATAACTATGATAATAACTATAATAATGACTATAATAACTATAATAATAACTATAATAACGTAATATCAAAGAGTGCATGTTGAAGTTTATTTTGAGTTTGCCTATCGATTAGGAAAACATATGAACTACACGAAATTATAGAACACTCGAACTTTCATTTTGATTTGTTGGGGACTTTCAAAATTTCGCGTTGTATAAATGTGGCGTTGCGCACCAACTGACTTAAAAAGTCTCGATAATATTCACTACTCCAATGGAATATGGGAAGTTGAACAAAGGGGAGACTGGGCTAATTTTTCAATTATTATGAATCGCGAAAACGAACTTGTTGAAAGATACAAGTTAATGATAAACAGAGACACCTCCAAATCTGTGTCACATTTATGTATTATACTATTCGCCGCATTTGGAAAATACTGGATGTATCATTGAGCACATGCGAGCTGCCTTTGCGTCAGGAAGTTCAGATTCGAATATTGGAAACGCGTCGGGTCGTGCTACTTAAGCGCTAGTTGACGATATTGTACGATCGCTGTCGACAACACAGAGCGCGACGTACATTATTTATCACGTTATCCGCTTTAATCACGGTCGCTCGTTGTAATTACAGGTTTCGCGAAGCATCGCGGACGAATTTCGAACACGAATAGTTTCCCGCTCACACGAATTAATTTGACGAAACCGCGTTGCGCTATTGGCGAATATTAAAAGACTCGATTAAAATTAATAACCGATAATCATATGACGAGTTCCTCGTTCGAGCTGTTTGTTTCGCCCGCACTGATGAAGACTCGAGACCTCGTTCGAGTCTCTCCTTCAATCTTAATAATTACAGCCCATGATCAGCAATTACATATTTCGTGTTTCTGGCTCGCTCCGTGCAATCTACACGAATCATCGAAACTTGTTTCTCGCCACGTTATTCCGAATTTGGGAAGTCGTACGCTAAAACTCAGCTAAACACGCTAGAACATCGTTATAATAATTATCTGCGGCAATTTTAAGAAACAGATGCTATCATTCTTCTTCTAATAGTTTCAGCGAGATTAATGTAATATACCAATACGATTTTTTGTCCACACGTTTTTGTAATCTTTTCACTTCACCTATTCAGTTTTGTCGCAAACATATGAAATCTAACAACATTTCTGTTCGGACGGTTCAGATATCTTTATAGATCCTACAAAAGATTAATGTTTCAAAGATTTGGTGGATTCGTATATTTAAAAACGAATTTTGATCAAATAAACACAGATTTTTAAAAAATTCTCAGAGTTAAGAAGAACAACATTTTTTCGTAAAAACCCTTAGTTAGTTTGTTGTATTGTTAATTGTTATTGAAGGCTCTAGTAAGCAGATATCTTTTTTAGTTCATCAAGTAGAGTAAGTGTAGGTATTACTGCGGTTTCTCAATGAAAGTGAAGTGAAGGTTAATAGAAAAAATAAGACCTTTCAAGCCCCCCAATAAATTGACAACTTGAACTGTATCTATTATTCTTTAACTCGAATATTTACTTTTCTCAAAGTATTGGATCTCTGAAATCACAAATTTCATTCAAAAACGTAATGTAAAGAAATTGTACGTGTGCATATATTACCGCGGTTATGTATCTATTACTGCGAGCCAAATACTGTGAACGTTCCGATTACTGCGTGTCAAGGTTGACATAACCCATTTTCTTTTACATGTACACACACAGCTACAATTCCTAGGATCAAAGTATTCTCACTATAGCACTTTACAAATTAGATATAGGTACTCTACGATCAAGCGTGTTCGCACCGGCTCATCCAGAACTGCGCTGTGTAGGTTAAGGTACGCAGTTCGGTAAAACGCCGCAGTAATGTACACACATTGTAAAAAACTATGCGCCAAATACTGTGTTATGAAATAATATCTGAGGATAGATGATGACGACAGTGTGTACGTCGATTTCTTATCAAAGTAATGATTACTTTATCTAAAAATAACGCTAAAATCAATAGCTTATTATTAATTACCAAAATATAAATGCTTTTCGAATCAGCGTTCACAGCTGCCGTTACGAATATTTCATAAGACTCAACGTTTTCATAAGCTTCCGAATATCAAAAGTCAATAAATAAATTAAAACTATGATTTTGCTATTACTTGTATGTCATAAATTATATTATATTATTATTATATAAATATATATATATATTTTTTTATATATATTATATTATATATATTTATATATACATATTTATTATTATTATTATTATATATATATATATATATATATATATATATATATATATAAATTATATTATATTATATTATACATGCTAAAAATTATGAGATTCATTTTTAGAAGATTGCACACTATAAAATGTATTACTTTTATATAAAATACCGCAGTATTTAGAGCGCGTGCGCGCGCGTCTGCGGTAATATCCACACTTTCCCTATGTCTTTCAATGATTTGTCGAAAGCTACGACAATTTCGACGCACTTTCCAGGATCTTCGCATAACATTTGAAAGTGTAACGGTCGAATATCTAATTAACTTCTCTGGAATAGACTTCTGCATTTCGAAAATCCAAGAAGAGAGTTGTATTTTCAACGCGTCGCGTAATATGAGAATTTTTTCCAATTAAGATAGCCGATTTGGTTCGCGAGCGAGGAGCGATGTAGCAGGTGGAAGTCAGTTTCCAGTTACTGCTCCGGATTTTTTCCCCAAAAAGTTGGGCGCGAGTTGCTACCAGCGGTTTTTGAGGGCAGTGCCATCGACGACACGGAACGCTCTCAGGTGAAATTAATACTTTATGACCGCGGGCCATGTTCCTGTCACGCGAGTAAGCTATTCGCGTTGTTGACGGGAGCAGCCGAACATTAGAGGCAGCATGCGGGGACGAAACGCGATCGAGTTACAGGTTGGAATCCTTATAATTACTTCACTTATTTTCACTATTAATTACAATTAATTCACGGCATGCTGCACATTCTCTCGTAGTTATTTCTCGATGATAGCTCGCTTAATCTGCCGTTGGCTATCTTCAAACTATTTACGACCACGATCAATACAGGATACTGAATTCATTGTATGGGACAGAAATTAAAATACAAATGTATTTCTTTTTTTGTGTTCTCAGGTTTTATTTAGAGTCGCCGTAACTGCTTCGTTTTTAGCGACTGTGCGATCTGTTATGGTATTCCAATGGATAATTGTGTCTTCTGTATATATTTAACGAAGTTAATTCATAAAATCCACAATTTCATCGTATGTTTCATAAATGTTTGTCAGTCTTGTTCCAATTCTCACAGCTAGTAACTTCTCCCTCAGCTATAAACGATTGTTGAGTACAGTAAATTCCCCCTAATATTCCTTCAGCTTGCGAACAAAAATGGACAATTTGGGAAGAGGAGGCCTCGCACCTCGTTTTTATAATTGTTGACAATCGGCAACTATAAGAATGAGCTGATGTTCAACAAGCATCTTGGACAGAGTATCTGAATCGTATGAAACTATACTAAGTACACATTGAATTGCGCAAAAAATATATGATTACATAAAAAAAATTCTGGTCATCATTATTTTGATCGATAAAAAATTTTGCAAATTTCCATTAACATAATTCATTGTTACCCGAGTATTGCGTAATTTTTATTCGTTTCTTATTTGTTTTTGCAATTTTCCTTGCGTAGCACGTAAAACATAAAAAAAAATAATGAATAACGGTACCATACATTTTTACTCATATAAAAAGTTAAAATAATATTTTATTATTATTAAAGTTACTTCCCAGTTTTGTGAAGATATCTCACGAAAGTCGCAGTAAAAGACAGAAATATTTCACCAATGACACGAGTTTAAAAAAGTGTATTAATTTTCTTTCGTGGATATTGCCAATTTTAAGAAGAAATTGACATATTCGATCAAAGTTACGAGTAATATTAGAAACCACGCAGTGTTACCAATATTTCCAAGTTCTGCCGAATGACCTAAACACTGTGATCGACCGAGAACCGTCAGTCGTATAAATATCCATAGTACAGTAATGTCTCTCTAATTGTCCACAAAAATGGACAATTCGGGAAGAAGAGATACGATTATTCGAGCCTTGCGGTTCGTTTTCATAGTTACGAATTGCCAAGAGCTATAAAAACAAGCCGCGAGATTCGAATAATCGTATCTTCTCTTCCGAAATCGTCCATTTTTTTGCGCAATCTGAGCGTCGGTTAGAGAGACATTACTGTATATGCAAATCTGAAGATGTGTAATCGCCGTGTCTATTAATGTCTAACGATTCTTTCGTTTCACGGCCGTAAAATACCGTTTCATCATTGATGTGTACATCGGACGTAAAATTCTGCGTTCATCGATTCCGGGTCAGTCGCCTTGTATATTTGCTGTTAGCTTCGCGAAAATACCGCGGTTCTCTCGTTAGCTTCCCGCGAAGCACTGACACGCGAACGATCGGCGAATTTTTTGGTCCGTTACGTACGCGAATTCAGAAATATACGACTGCTGCGAGAGTTAAATGCTATAATCGGTTCGCTCTCGTGGGTTCCCGAATGATTTCACTGTTCGAACGAAGCTGATCCTTGTAATTACGCGATCCTTGTTATCTGGCCCTGTGTACCGCCTCGCGTCCCTCGATGTTATTGCCGAGCACGTTCCTCGCAACGTGGCGACTGTTAATCGAAGATTTGCATAAAAAGCTTCTCGTCCAGTTCCCGCGGATCGCTTATTGGCCACTAAGTTTTATCGGTTAAAAAATTCCCGATGCGCCGGAGATATCGCGGAGTCGTTTCCACCGCAGATCATGTTTCTCTTCAACGCGGCCGCGATTTTACCGAAACTCGCGCGTCGCCCGCGCTAAATTACCCACCACCGCGACGCCGAACCGTTTACCACACGGCCAATTTAAGCGGCGCGCGGCGCCTGGTGAGAATTTATACAGCACGAGCATCGATTGCGTTAATTGACTGTCGCCGCTCCCTTATTTATAACAGCATTCGTAGCTACGATATTTCATTAAACGCAGCGTAACCTGGTTATGATGTACGGGCAAAAATGCACAAAGAAAGTATATCGATCGCCCGTAAATCGCGCGCCACGGGTTTAAATAACAGCGCGCATTAAATTAATTTGATCTTCTTTCCGTGCAAAATACGAGCCTGCGAGAGTGTTAGCCAGGGCCTCTTGTCGCATGGATACGACGATAAAAAGTAACGTAATGAAAATATATGGTGATCTGTATGCAAATTCGTTTAAAAAATTTGAGGCAATGCTGCTTTTATTTGGTATTAAGAAGTTGATGCTGCATATATACATACATATATTAGTCTTCCGTGCGTTTCGGTCGTCATTTATAACCCTTTTTATTAATAAAAATTGATCTTCCGTCATTTGCCTTAATGTTAAAGTATTCAATGTGTCGCAACTTCGACAATGTATTTAGGTTATAGACATCGATAAAAATGCGAGAAGTGACAAAAAGAATTATGAAATCTCATGATCTTCTCAAATTGGTCTTGGACATAGTTAAGTGAACATTACGTTCGTTAATTACTTAGAAAAAATTAATAATTCATTGTTAATAATAGTTAATTATTTTAGAAAAATTACAGCGTAATTACTTTCCGAGATATATATGTATAAGTACGTATATGTAAGGTACCTAAAATTACTTTGAACACAACTATCTACTTCAAACAAATTTTGTGTTTTCTCGTTTTCCTTTGTTTTTATAGCTTTTTTAATTTAGTTCTTAGGACGCATTTGTGTAAAAAATGAAACTAGTCTGCGATATCATAGGGAAAAATTGAAAACCCGTCTGCGATTAGCCCAAGAACGACCCCCTTCTATTTGTCGGTAGAAAAATAACATTTTAAGATTGCAACTAAAAATAAAATATAGATTGTTCAAATATTATTTATTATTTTTGAAATATAAAGAAAAAACAAGTGCTCGAAGTAGTAAAAAAATTGTTGCTTCATAAAGTATGGCATGAGTTAGAAGGGTGAGGAAAATCTTAAGGTTTTTAATATTTATTTACACGTTTGCAGACAAATTAAAAATTTTGTGGTGTCGTCGGCAACCACAAGGGGTCGACCTAGGGTGAAGAATGGCGAATAATGGTGACGATACACACATATATTCCATTCTTCTCGGTTCTGTGACATTCGTGTTCCGACGCAAAGCCCGAGATGAATAGTAAATACTCTCTAATCTTCTCTCCTTCAGCTTGTAAACAAAAATAGACAATTTGGGAAGAGCTGATACGATTATTCGAGCCATGCACCTCATCTTTATAATTGTTAACAATCGGAACCTATGAAAATGAGCCGCGAGACTCGAATAATCGTAACTCGTCTTCTCAAATTCTCCATTTTTGTTTACAAGCTGAAGGAAAATTGGGGAGAATTTTTTGTACTGCATCAGAAAAAGTGTACGATTCTAAGCCTTTCATCATATAAGATAATATGAGAATATGAGATATTATAATGATACTATAATTATCTCATATGAGATAATTCTATTAAGTTCTGGTAAATGTTGTACTAATCTGAGAGTAAATAAAAAAATACTGAATAACGGTACTATGCATTTTTACTCATATAAAAAGTCAAAATAACATTTTATTATTATTCAAGTTACTCGCCAGTTTTAAAGGCACCGCAGTATTGAAGACAGCTTATAAAAGTCACAGTAAAAAACACAAATATTGCACCAATGGCATGAGTTTAACAAAAATTCATTAATTTTTTTTCTTAGTAAACATTGCCAATTTTAAGAAGAAATTGATATATATTCGATAACACCATTGCAATCACTCTGCATAATATTCGAGTGCTCGAATCTATGTGACCGTAATCAATAGATCGCGGATTTGATGCATATACTGTGACGAAAATAGGTATTTAGGTCTGAAAAGGAGAACTGGAGAGAATTTACTGTGGTCCGTGGTACAAAATGTATTTATAATACGAGGGGAACTTCACGCGGCAGCTCGGAACAAAATTACCAACAAAGGAGAGCCAACATATGGTTGCCCATTGCTACCGAGAGTCGCGCAGCGTCGATTTATTTACGAGTCTCGCGAGGAACGTGGACGTTGGCCGTTAGAGATAGCCGATTCGAGGAGCCCACTCGTCCGTTTCGAAGCATCCGAAGGATCTCACGCGGGACGGTAACACGCTCGCCGATGCGTGTGGTATATCCCACGCAAATGAACATTAGCACGACGTTTATGCGCAATTGATGATCGGTTACAGCCCGTGGCGCGCGCGTGATCCGCGTGTAAGCCGCCCTCGATCTGACCTATGCTCGCGCGAGCACGGATTTTTTCGCGCGCCCTGCGATTAACCCGGGTTTCGGTTGTGCTTTCTTGCCGGCCCAGCGTCGCGGCTAGGAAGATTGAAATCATAACTCAAGTCCGATTTGTCCAACGGCGACGTCGACCATTATATCAGCCGCGATTCACTTATCTACCATCGGGGGACAGCATTAGTAGCGTTCTCGAGTTCCGTGTTGAAACATTATCTTTATTCGCGCGGTGGAACGCGCGACACCTTGTCGCGGCAATAAATTCGCCCTCCCATATTTTCGACTCGGGCGAGAAGAGGAACAGGGGCCCCCAGAACTTCCGGGCCCCAATTGCGATCCGTAAATCACGGCGAGCCGGCCAGCGCCGCTGTCCGATGGAGACATGCGATGGCTATTACCGTTTCGCGGGATGAATGCTGCGACTGACGGCCTGGCGTAATTTGTTCGCTCGTTAGCGGGTGGCGAACTGTGATTTATAATGCTTCTCTCGGCGCTGGGACCGACTTCGCCGGTGTCCGAGCGTGTTTACACGCCCATCTCGTTGCTGAAATTCTACTTAAGATAATAATCGTACTTTCTGCAGCCGCCCCGAAGCCACCGATTATTCTTAACACGTTCGCCGGCGCGGTAGTCACCGATGGCCGGCGTCACCAAATTACCGAAAATTGCTTGTAGCAAGACGAATTCCGGGCAACGAACATTTTTCAGCGGGACAAGCGCGCTTGGCGGCGTTGTGAAATTGTTTTATGTAATTGCCGGTACTTGTTGTAATTTATGAACAAAATGGGCAAGATTATTTGCTCAGTCAGTGGCACCGAAAATATTGATAGGACATTTTATAGATTTCAAGGAACAGCGGAAGTGCAATTATTTATCACATGCGAATAATTGTGAATGTAGTGAATATACTAGCGAATATACTTAGAAAATACTATATAGTAGTATAGTATAGTAGTATAGTATAGTAGTATGATACTATATACTATATAGTGAATATACTTCCTTGTTTGTTATATATATATACTATAGTAGTATAGTATAGTAGTATAATACTATATACTATATAGTGAATATACTTCCTTGTTTGTTATCATTACTTGTTGAACCAGCGAACGAAGTTACCTGTAAGTGAAGTTCAATCGCAATTATATGAAGGAGCCTTGTTAGAGAGATTACACGTGCATTTAATATTAAGAAACGGAACTACAATTTCTAAATTTGCGTTAGATTTTACTGGAGGATGTAAAATAATCTTTCGTAAAAAAATAGGAAATAAAAAGATTTAAAGAAGCTATTGATAAATTACGTAACAATGGAGCAATTGGAAGTTGACAGCCAAAGAAAAAGAATTTATTCTTTGTTATTCTTTGGTTCCGAACTTTTTTTTTGCAAAACTTGTTTACGTATTAATAACGATATCATCGTTTATCTGCGAGGATCGATCAATAAGTTCTTCAAGTAAAAAATGTTGCATTTACGCATACGTTAGAAAGTTGTGTTTAAAAGTTTTGTTGTTGTGTTTAAATTTTTAGAATACAAATGAGCATGTATGTTAGCTATAATTACAATAATTAAAACTTAAAATTTCTTCGATTGTGATACTTCCTTGAAAGGAGAGAAAAATTTACATTTTCTGTGTACCTACATTTACTTGAATGTCTAAATATTAATGACAAGGGAACAGAAAGTTATTCCAATTTAGAAAACGAAATAATATTCAGTCTTAACAGGTTACAACGAGAAATCTCTCTCGCGAGTCAAGGTTCGACAAAGGGTTAATAATACTTATATTTCATTGTATTTAGAAGGAATCTCTTACCGAAATTCAAACAACGCACAAAAGTGGGAGTTTGCATGAGCAAGTGCAGTCTAGTTGTGATCGCTTGAATTGAATTTCACTCTTTTATTCCTTGCACCTCTTTGACCTTTCTGTCATGTTTTCTATATTCTTTTAGATCCACAGAACAATGCCTTATCAATATTTCAGAGTTATGCAAATTTTGACGATCCTCTACCATTCTCTTGTGCATTATTGGTGACTCCTCCGATGTTGGGAATGGAAAAGGGCAGCATCCACAGGAAAATAGTCCTTTGTCGGTCTTTCGAGGGAGCGGTGAATACTAGTTTGTCGACGAGTTATCTGGTCTTCGATCGAGCATAGGAATTCGACTCGTAAATCGGTACGCTTCGTGAGTTTCGATCCGCGGTAAAACCCGTTGGTCTCAGTTCGTGAGAACTTGACGGTGGTAAGACAGAAAATCCCTTGAATTGCCAATTTTTCCCCACGATCGTCTATAAATGTTTCTTTTGTTGGTAATTCACATGATTTTCCACTCACGATACATGGGACAACGATCGTGCATTGATCGTATAATTTTATTATTTAGTTAAGAATAAAACCTTGGCATAGCCATTAAGTTAAGAATAAAATAAAATATATCTTCTACAATTACGATAATACCATAATATTGTACGATATTATTGCACGATAATTGTACGATAATATTTGCACGAATTATAGAAACAAATGGCAAGAGTAATGGATTCGATGGAACTTGCGTTTTCATTTAATGTTTAATTAAAGGATCGTGCAGTATAATCAGTGTTGAACCAGATTCAATCATTATACATAATTAACTGGCCAAACAGTTCAACGCTGCTTATCGACTGCTCACGCAGCACTCAACGCTTTATCTGGCCCAATATATGAGCCGCTTATTTTGAAAGTGGCATAAGTCACTTTACCGTAATGAAAAGTGGTGATTTTTTAATGTTTATACGAAATTATTTATACTGAGAAAAATATCAGTATCCTCAGATAACAAATACAAGTAAATCCTCTCGAAAGTTAGCATCCATATTTTTATTTGTGTTAAAACGCAAACCCTTAAATATATCGATTTAAAAACAAAGTGACTTATGCCACTTTCAAAATAAACGGCTCATATTCTACAGCTCTGCGATCAAAGTGACTCAACTGAGAAACGCAATTTTTGGGTTATCACTGTAAGAATGTTACGGAGACACTTTTTGCCCAATAAACAAACAATTTATTTATTTACCTTTATAACTCGGCTAGTAGATAACAGCTATAGCATGTATAAAAGGCATTCGTATACTGAGTACTTCTAAGTAAATACATTTAGCTAGTAATTGAGAACTGGTTTTACATGTAATGTCTTCGTTATAAACCCAGCCTGTAGACATAAGAAATTCTTCCATTACTATTTGATATATCGTTTATATGATTTATGTCCTACGGAACGCCAAGAATATGTCCAAGTTAAATTCTTTACAGAAATTAGTCAATGAAACTAACCAGGAGAGGTCACCACGGTTGACGCTTACTTTTTGATGAGATTTGGTATAGTAATAGAGCTTGTAAAGCTGAATCCAATGATATCCGGTTTTAGGGGCAGGCGTCTTATAGTTTTTGAAATAATTTATGTTAAAGTTGTTAATAAAAGGCCACAGGAAGACGCGCTGGATTACGGCGCGAGAATTCAGGTAGGCCGGGGAACGAATCTCCCACCTTTCCCTACTCCCTAATATTTCTAGTAGTGTGCCGATGTGGTACCGTTTCGCTCGCGTTACTCAAGACGGTTCGGCTTCGACCGATGATGCCCGAATCATACCGAATCAGAGCGATTCAGCGCGCGTATGTAACCGTACGCTCCTTCCCATGCGTACGCCGAACCGTTTCGCGTAGGAATAGTATACCAATAGTAAACTATTGGTTTTAGATGAATATTGTGTAGTTAATATATATCCGTCTATTAACCCGTGTATTTCTTCTTAATACATAGGCATATGAGTAAACGTGTAATTAATGTATCTATATTTTAATTCGTTCGGAAAGTACAGACAATAAGAGTTTCTTACTTTCGCGCAGGTACATAACAAAAACGAATACTATTGTTTGCTGAAACAGAAAAGTAAATATGGATATTAATAATAATATTTAATCAATTAAAAAAAGCTGAAGTCTTCATTTTCTGAACGAATTGAAACACGGATACATCAATTACATGTATACCGTATATTTTGGAATCCGACAGTCGTGAATCCGTGTATTCGTGTACAATTAACAAGTAATAAGTACACAGGTTATTTATACGGTAAATGCGTTTCCCTTATTGGCAGATTATCGGCCGGCCTATTAGCCCCGCACGCAACATGGAATTTCTACGGAACGACGGACTCGAGTCCGACCGATTATAAACAAACAACGTCACCGGACTGTCGTCACGTCTCGCTCCACCGTGGTCGCTGTAGTTGCTAGGAGCACATCAGACGCGCGAGCCTGTGCTTGTGTATGTATTATTTGCGCGACGACAACGGGCGACGAAGACGTGCGACGGGAGTCGGGTGGCGTAGAACAATTGAGACAAAGTGAAACAGATGCAAGAGCATTGATTTATCACTAAAGAATTAACTTCAGATTCTTCTGACGAACACGTGATTATTTGTAATTACCAATTACTAATTAGCATCTTGATTAATTCATTGCATTGTGCAGCAAACATGCTGTATTATACACATATTTTTTATATTAATATTGTATCATAGGTCTTAAATATGTGTTCAATATTTATGAAGTATAAGTGAAAATAATCATGTTTTGCTCGTACATTATTACTCTCACGTACGCAGGCTCGCAATGTATTATTCGAGTATAGGAATTTTTTTACGGATATCTTACGCCTATGTAAACGTACAATGTTAGGAACCTAAGAATTATTCAATTTTCTCGAAAACGGAGCCCCTCGGATAAAAATATGTTATACCAAATTTTGTTCCTATTTTTTCACGTAGAACCATTCCTTGCTCGGTTGTACTACGAATTCCGATCCACCCTGTATATCTTTACGAAGAGGGACTTTTGCTTAAAGCAAATTGATGTAACGTTTTTTTTTTAAATAAAATCTTTCTGTTGTATATTATTTCGAGGATTACTTCTTTTCTTATATTCAAGATAAAGCAATAATGAAATTATTTACAATTGCTATTACTCCAAATGGTTTGATATTGTCTCTATTTACAAATAACAACATTAAAATGAATTATTTTCGAATAGTTATTTCTTATTTTTACTTCAAGTATAATTTGACCAGATCTAACCTATAAATGCATCTTGTTGTAAATCGCGTTCCGGCTGTCAATGTGAACCGTTCCAAGTATCTGAGTGAATCTGTTTCATTATACTCTTGTACAATAGTACTCCGCAGCTCCTGGGAGACATATCTCGCCGAGTTTTGTCACTTTCATCGTGCAACATGTCCGCGATTTCGCGATCGGAGTTCTGCCCGTATTTTTCCCACGCGAATTCACAAATTACGAAGAGCACGAAGGCGTGGACGAAGAAGGAAAGTCTGGCGAGATTCAGAGATCGAGAGTGCGATACGGGAAGATTTCCTGGTGTCGGGAGATTGTTGACTTTCGCCTGGTTGAAACGATACTGTCAGGTTATGTTTCCGCAAACTTCGGCAGCCGGCAAATTTGCAGAAGCGAGCAAACTGGCTGCTTCCCGGAGAAAGGAGACTCGCGCGAGTCTGCTCGCGAACGCTCGGACGAGGGAGCGGGAGACGAAGTCGCGCGTTATTTGTATCAGAAGTTCGGGAAACGTGACGAAGCTTGGTCAATATTCCGTGTTTAAGGAGAAACACCTGTCACCAGCGAAACGTACTTATTTTCTCTTTCGAACGCGTCCGCAGATTCTACGGCTCCTAACGTGGATGTTAGTCGAGCTTCGGTGGAAACGCTTCCGGAGACTCGACTTATGGCGCGTATCGAACGTCTTGGAACTCGGCGGATATACATGCAGTGGCGTGTAGGAGTTTCCGGTCACGTAAACTTTTCACTTTACATTTCGGGAATAAGCGATGTTCAAAAGAATCTCAACTAATATTTAACACGGGGAAACGGAAAGTGAATGGAAATTGTCCGATGAACAAGTATTCCGTATTATCTTCCGTGTACAAAGAGTATTAAGTTCTTATTGCTGAAACGCTGTTTGTCCATACTTCGAGCCTTCAGCTATTTTGTATCAACCGATTGATACATTGAGCGTTGCGTAAGTCGTAAACAGCGAATTCGTGACTAATAATAAGACTAAGTAAAAAAGCACCACCTTTAGATATATGGTTATCTTTTCTATCTATTAGATAGAAAATAATAATGATATCTATCTAAATAATATATATATAATATCTAAATAATAAAAAAAATAATAATAATAAAATCTATCTATTAGATAGAAAAGATATTTTATTAGATAGAAATATCTATTAGATATTATCGTAATATATAAATAATCCCATTAATCCCATTTAAATAACAAAGTACACTTTAGTTATCGAAACTGTAGCTAAAGTGTTTAGATATATCATTGAACATTCAAAAAAGCTTATTTATTACTCCTTCAACTCCTTTAGAAGTGTAACTTGTCTAATGAACTTAGGTTTAAGCATAATATATTGTAACAATAACCTAACAAAATTAATAAAATTTTCAAGTCAGACAATGCAAGCTCATAGATTTTCTAAATGTTTCTCTTATGATATTATGATTACGATATAAGAAAAATTAGCTCGCAGTTCGTAGGTTTTTAATTGGATTAAATTTAGAGGAACGTCAGACAAACAGAAACAAGGCAAAAGACTCATTCTCCGTAATACTTTGCTTTTTACAAAACGAATAAAATAATTTTGCGTCGTAACGCTAACCACACGCATCGTCGGTGAATTAAGCGATACCATAGTTTTTATCTTATATTTATTGCAATTATAATACATAATATAATATAATATTGTATATATTTTTATATTCAAATTACGATAAATTTGAACGAATTCAATTCTGTGACCTTTAACCCATACTCGAGTGGTGACCCTAAGACACCACTAAAATTTGTTATATCACGTTCCAAGATAACGTTTATATTAACAAAGTTTAGATTGAAAAACTTGCTAAAAGTGTAACCGTTGTGCGGGCCACACGATTCGATTCCGTATGCATAAAATGCACTTTGTCGTATCAAATGAAAATACTCAGAATGTATAATAAAATATATAATATATAATAAATATATAATAATATATAATATTCTATTAATATATATTCTATATATATTATTATATTCCATATAATAATAGAATTCTAAATAAATTCTATATAATAATATAATAGAATATATAATAAAATAGTCGGAAAAATGAGATCATATGTAGATTTACAGTTAAAACAGCTTCGAGTGCAAAGAGCGAATCAAACGAAACGGAGAATCTTTTACAAAAGAGAAAGAAATGGTCGCTCCGAGATGACAAGGAGCGAGGCTCGATCAAAATGAACAACCCATACGTTATTCTGCCTCTCCGGTGGTAAGTTTACCAGTTCGAACGTTCGGTGCGCGTTAACGGTAGATCGAATCCAATCTGTGGTTGGATCAAACAAATGCTGTGCACTCAAGGGCCGCTTTCTACGGAGCTGGCACGGTCGCATAGATCGCGTCTTGTCCTCGCAGGAGAAATATTCGTCCTCGATCTTCGTGAAGGAAGCGATACCCGGCCATGTTCGAGTAATTCGAACGCCGTGTCAGCGGAGCCGTAACAATAAACATTTCCGAGTCGGGTCCGTTCGCTGGCCAAGCTTTTCCGCTCGACCCTCCTAAGTCAGACCTTTCCCGTTGCATCATGGCTGCGACACTTTTTATCGGACGCGCGCTTGTTACCAATTTAAAAAGATTCCGAGAGGCGATAACGCTTACGCAACCGGCGAACCGAACAGCCGCTCGCCGTTCATATTCTCCATCCTTAACGATCGTCCACGATTTCGCTCGATTTATTCTGGCGAATCATCGGAAATCGTCCTTTCGTCCCGATCAACGCAACCAACTGTATCGCAGCACGGATTCACGCGACTAGATCCCCGAGGTTTTTCACACCTCTTCCTTGCGTCGTCATCCGAAATAACGAGGCGATCGCCGCGTCACGCAGCTTCTCTCGCTCGTTCTGTGCTCGTCCGCTTGTTATTCGCGTTCCTGAGCCGGAATTTACTAAATCCTCGCGTGCCGGTCTAACTATAATCGTCGCAGGCCCTGATACCCGTTCATTTTCGTGAGAATCGATGAGACGATGAATTTATAATGAAAGGAATTATGTTCGGCGGCGAAGGGGTTCGAAACTTTACCGAGCTCACTGACCGAAAGTTTCGATGTACAGTGACTCGCATTAACACGTTCCGTGCCGAGCTTTTTTTACTCGAATCTTCACACTTTGATATTTTACTAAAACTTGATGTATTACGTGCAATTATTAATTCTCGTACACATAACAACGTAACAAAAACTTATCAACGCCCATTCTTGCGGTGGAAATTGATTCTTCGGTTCTAAATTTCTTGTAAACAATTTGTTCAGTTCACTAAGTAAACGTGCAAGCGTGTACCATCGATGGTACACGTGGCACGGAACGTGTTAATATTCGGACACGATATTATTAGAAGAACTATTGCTCCTTTTTTATTATTTATGATAGTATTATTGAATAGTATAGTATATAGTATAGTATATAGTATATAGTATATAGTATATAGTATATATCACAATTATTTTAACAGCCGAAAATGAGGGGTAGCTGAGGTCATTTGAAGTAACTTTTTCCTTTGCGAAAATGCGATATACGGCTTTGTTTACGAGTTATTAACGGAAAACACTGACCAATGAGAGGTGACGGCGCGAAGTTCGAGAGCCCGCAGTACGAGGCTTTGACAAATGGTCGGGACGAACTCGAGCCGCGTTCGAAGTATTGAACAAATCACGAAGCGAGAACATTCCGGATTTTTTTTTTACTACGTAACAGTGATATTTTTAAGAAAAACGCTGTTCACCTTTACTTTAGAACGTCTGAAGAATATTTACTAATTTTTCGGACCCGAAACAGTAAGTAATTTAACCGTGACGGCCGTTTTAATTTTCTAGTGTGCATGACACCTTGTGTGTAACATATGAAATTTTTAAACAAGGTGTACAGAGAAGATTAACACAGTACGTAATTGATGAACGAACACAGTTCAACGAGAATGATTCGCAAAGCTAATTTAATAAATAATAATCGTGTTAAAGGACGTAAGGGATATGTTTGTTAGAGATATAACCTTGACATATCAAGGTCATATCAAGGTTATGTCAAGGTCATGTCAAGGTTATTTCAAGTTTATGTATCTCTGTATAATTTTCCCTTTTTCTTGTAATAAATAACCAATTATCGGATTTCAAAAGATGTGTTTCTACCTTTCCGTCCCATTTTCATAAGTAAAGATATCACCAATACTTTCTGTGGTACCGAGTTCTCACAACGAATTAGATGTTGTGTTCGTAAACAATGTGTGTTAGCAACGTCGTCAATGTAGTACAGTATCTTACTCTGGCATCTAAGATGTTGTGTTCGAATATTTTTGTGAAGTTAAATTTTGTCATAATCTTGTTGATCACTTATTATCCGTTTGAGTCCCAGGGGGTATTGAAAAAACACTGTCGAAGGATCCCAAACAGCGCAACCGCGCTTTCTCTAAATGAGTATGAAAAGACCCAAGCAGTGCGATAGCGCTTGTTTTATTTTATGTCGAGAAATACCAAGCGGCGCAATAATGATGAATTACAAATTTTTATCTTGTAATATATTATAGTATTATTCTACCTATTATAAAATGTACTATTTACATAAAAAGGAGCTGTGCGATGTACTTGCTTCGGTAAATCTGAGCGCGCTTTGACAATCGGTAACGCACCTTCAGCTGTCCACAATGTTCGAAATGTGCTGGGTTTTCTCGACATAAAATCTCAACAGCGCGATCGCGCTGCTTGGGACTCAAACGGTTATACAAAAGAACATGTACAATCAATAAACAAAATTTATGTTTCTACTTACTACAAGAAGTGCTTTATTATACGAGAAAACAATTGATTCAATGATACTGTCATAAACAATATAAAGGAGCAATAATTCTTCTAATAATATCGTGTCCGAATTATTAATGCGAGTCACTGTAGACTGCTACACTGTCCGAACGTGTATCCACAAGATGGCAGAGGATCATTGATCAATATCACGCATTATTTCTTCTCTGATAACGTTCTCTGCTCCTTTGTTATTGGATTCAATGTTTGAAACGCATATTTGTAAATCTAATTCTACATTCAATTGATTTCTGTACTTGTTTCTCACATACACGAGGCTAGAGAAAGCCTTTTCACACAAACATGTTATATATTATAATGAAGATTTGAAACGACTTTGTTCTCAATCTTGACTCTTCTCATATTTCATTGTTTATTCCTTACGCTTACACGATAAGCGTGAAAGCGTGAAATACTAGCTAACTACAATGAAAGACTGATTGAAATGATGTAACCGTAATGTTTCTCATAATGAATATTCTCAGAATAAATAAAATTTAGTTTTACATTTTGTTTAACAATCAGATTATTTAACAATTTCGACCAGTGTTTAAAAGTTGAATGGGAACTACGAATAAGAACCTACACCTACAGTCGCTGTAGATCACTGTAGTACACGTAAGATGTAAATATTTTGTCAGTAGTCGATTTTAAATAGAAAAAAAAAGAGGAAACAGGTGTGTTCGAAGCTTATATTAGATGGGGTCTACCACTTAGCGTTGACGCAAGACTTATTGATGTCACGTGCGTCTCAATTTTGACACTCATCAAAGTGTAGTTAGCTATTATATTAGTTGTTGGTGAAATAATTGTTGGTGATTTCAAGGTAATCCATTATGATTAACATACATATAAAATAGGCATATTTTATATACCTATTTATATTTTAGGCATATTTTTGTCACGGAGGAGTCGTGTTTATTGTTTGTTTATTATTATTAATAATAATAATAATAATAATAATGGATTCGATGGAATAAATAATCCTTATCCCATTGGAAATAGGATTATTATTATTATTATTATTATTATTAATAATAATAATAATATTATTATTATATATTAAAATATTATTATTATTATTATTATTAATAATAATAAACAAACAATAAACACGACTCCTCCGTGACAAAAATATGCCTATTTTATACGTATCTTAATCATAATGGATTAACGTTGAATTTTCCAATGGGATAAGGATTATTTATTCCATCGAATCCATTAAATATCGCGTCATCTCAGAAAGTCGTAAATGTAACATAGTTCCTTATTCGCGATTCCTATTCAATTACCCATATAAATTATAAAGAGAGAAATCTACCTAACTAGAAACTGTTGCACGTCTCTGCACGATGCTCGTGCGAGTCCTAATTAACGAGCCAGTTCGTAAATCTCACCGGCACACTTCACGTATCGGTAAAAATAAAAAAACCTCATCAGATCAGTTGCCCGCAGGCATTATTGTCTCTCGCTCTGGTCAATTCTTCGAAGGAGGTTACAACCCGAGGACATGTTATCGTCCAGAATTAAGAAACAAAGGAAGAACGAGGTTCGAGAAAGATAGAAGTCGCACCGCCGAGGGTGAAGCAGCGGGCCACGTAATTTTATGCTATTATTTAACGTTGTACCAAGGACGTAATTTCGATAAGGTGCTCGTTGCAAAAACTAACGGTTCGCGGATCAAGGAGCTTCCTTGAAACGGTATTTTAATAAGATTAATCATAATAATACGTGTGTTCGTTGCGAACACTATCGTTAAAAATGACAACGAAAAAACGGAGGTACAGGAACAGTGTTTGCACTTGTAAACTATGGTTCCGAATTACGAGTATAATAACGGAGTGGCCGTGCGAGATTCGTCGCCTTTTGAACAATGCTGTTATTACGTGCGGTGTACCCATGTATTCTGTACTTGCAGTGCATTTTAGAATGAGAAGTAAATGCAAATGGACAATACACACTTGGCTGCGTATCTAGTTGTTTGAGTGGGTAAAAACGAAAATAAATCTCAATCTATCTCGTTTTTCCACGCATTATTTACATATATATATATATATATATATATATATATATATATATATCGCAAACAAATTTATACAGTTTATTGAGCACCTACATTCTTGAAGATGCCATTCTTGTAAAAACTTATCAATTTGATAAAGTGCTTTTATTATATATTATTATATAATAATATATTATAATACATTACATTTACACTACATTACATTACATTACATTTACATTATATTTACATTACATTACGTTACATTACATTTATACTACATTACATTACATTACATTACATTTACATTACATTACATTTACATTACGTTACATTACATTTACATTACACTACATTTACATTACACTACATTTACATTACACTACATTTACATTACATTACATTTACATTACATTACATTTACATTACATTACATTTACATTACATTACATTTACATTACATTACATTTACATTACATTACATTTACATTACATTACATTTACATTACATTACATTTACATTACATTACATTTACATTACATTACATTTACATTACATTACATTTACATTACATTACATTTACATTACATTACATTTACATTACATTACATTTACATTACATTACATACATATGTAATGTAATGTAATGTAATGTAATGTAATGTAATGTAATGTAATGTAATGTAATGTAATGTAATGTAATGTAATGTAATGTAATGTAATGTAATGTAATGTAATGTAATGTAATGTAATGTAATGTAATGTAATGTAATGTAATGTAATGTAATGTAATGTAATGTAATGTAATGTAATGTAATGTAATGTAATGTAATGTAATGTAATGTAATGTAATGTAATGTAATGTAATGTAATGTAATGTAAATATATTTATCAATCAAATAATTAAATATATATATATATATATATATATATATATATATATATATATATATATATATTTCATTATTTCACTTTGGAAACGTATTTGATTTGAAAAAAAATGGTTAACCTGTATATTAAACTGGCACACGAGTTGCGGAAACGAATCTGCATCATCGATAGCCAGAATGAATATGTTAATACATCCAGATGCCGAAAGAGAACGTAAACAAGTCATAAAAAAAGGAAGACCGACAGGCTATGAAAGAAGGAGCCATTTCGTGACTGGAGAAGATGATCCCCGCCTCTAATAAAATCCTATAACAGGTAGCACTTCGATAGAAACATCGATACGAGTTAACAGAGCAAAAATGTCGCCATCGTGTTTTATTAGACAGCGGTGCCATGCGGATAGTTAAAAGACTAGATTAGGCTATTCGTTGGTTTTTGGGTAACACAGGCACAGAAAAACATTTCGAATGTTGTTTTTTTTTTGTGGATCGTGTGTCGTGGAGGAACCGGCGTTCTCGCGAGTGAAATTTATATTCGAACGGTACCGGAGTATCATGCGTACGTCCGCATGATAAATTCGTTTCGGTTTCGACAGAATATGAATATTCAAACGGAACGGGATAACAGATTTCACGGCCGACGAATGTCGCGCTCCGTCTCCCCAGGAACACCGGCTACGTTTCGTAACAAAACGACATGGCGCACTGTGATGCGTGTGTTAGAGAAGAATAAAGAAGTCGATATTTTTTATAACATAATCGTAATCTAGAGTCTTTATTCATGTATGCAGAATTTCAAAAAAAAAGGAAAGTAATCCTCAACACCCAGGAAAAACGTTAGTATGGACAACGATCTATATAAAGCAGTAAATTAATATAATAAATAGTAAATTAATATATATATAATATAATAAATATTAATAGTAAATATTCCCTAATTGAGGCTCAGTTTGGGAACAAAAGTGGACGATTTGGGAAGAGAAAGTACGATTAATCGAGCCTTGCGGCTCATTTTTATAGTCGCCGAGTGTCAACAATTGTAAAAGTTTTTCAGTAACGTTATACCAGCTACACCAATTCACTTGTTTTGTAACAGATCCTTCCGACGTTTGCCGTGCATCGTGGTATTATCCTTTAGTTCTGTGGTCCGATATCAGTTATTTTGTTAGAAATGATTGAAAGTGCAATATCTACACTTCATACCATTTTTCTTATATGCAAATACTGTCTCTAACAATTTTTCTCTTTTTCATATTGTTTTATATTTATGTTATTCGTATAATTTTCAACAAACATTTAAATACAATTAGCGTGTTATTTTATTCTCCCATTATTTCGTAATATGCTTCTCCTTGAATTTCATAAATATCGTTCTTATTTTGGTTTTTATGAACTTCTTCCGCAAATCTTAGCAAATTCGACAAATTGGTCCGGTATTTTTCGCATAGCTGCGATACTTTCGCTCGCCACCAAAAGGGTTAAATATATCCTTTAAAAAATCCTAGTCCGCAAAGGGTTAATAAGTAATAAAAATGAACAGGAATTATACCACATCGTGACTTAAATGTATAACTATGTGTATATTTTTCTTTTTATTTTGTGGGTCCTCATGAAACCGGGACTTCTTATCGCATTTGGGTGTCTCTTACCCCATAGCGCGTCGCCTCGGTCTCTTTAATAAAAAGTAAGCCGAAGCAAATGTGCGAGTGCGGTTCGGCCAAATCGAATTACATATATCGCAGCGCGCATCCCGTTCGATCGGAGGATCGAGGGCACGTCAGTAGCCGGATTATTCGCGCGGCTCACGTTTCATCGTGATCATAACACGCCGTGCCGCACAGTGATGCGATCTTATGGGCGTTCAGGACAATAATCGTATCTTCTCAGCTAATTCATTTTCGGCCTAAATACGTTAATAATTTTTTAAAGAGAATAAAAAGATGAATCGATTTGTACATACATAATATACAGTTATGTTAAGAAAAATTCTACCTAGTTCACGCTCAGATTGTGCACAAAAATGGACAATTTGGGAAGTGGAGGTGCGATTATTCGAATCTCGCGACTCATTTCTATAGTCACCGAATGTCAATAAGTATAAAAACGAGCCGCAAGACTCGAATAATCTTATCTCCTCTTCTCAAATTGTTCATTTTTGTGCACAATCTGATTGCAAAGTAAGGAGAATTTTTCTGTAGATTGCAGTGTTTCCAACATCAAGTTATTCAAAATACAGTAAATTCTCCCTAATTGACGCTCTGGTTGTGCACAAAAATGGACAATTAGGTAAAAGGAGATACAATTATTCGAGTTTCGCGGCTCGTTTTTATAGTCGTTGACAATCGGTAGCTATAAAAGCAAGCCGCAAGGCTCAAATGATCGTATCTGCTCTTCCCAAATTGTCCATTTTCGTGCACAATCTGATTGCAAAGTAAGGAGAATTTTTCTGTAGATTGCAGTGTTTCCAACATCAAGTTATTCAAAATACAGTAAATTCTCCCTAATTGACGCTCTGATTGTGCACAAAAATGGACAATTAGGTAAAAGGAGATACAATTATTCGAGTTTCGTGGCTCGTTTTTATAGTCGTTGGCAATCGGTAGCTATAAAAGCAAGCCGCAAGGCTCAAATGATCGTATCTCCTCTTCTCAAATTGTTCATTTTTGTGCACAATCTGATTGCAAAGTAAGGAGAATTTTTCTGTAGATTGCAGTGTTTCCAACATCAAGTTATTCAAAATACAGTAAATTCTCCCTAATTGACGCTCTGGTTGTGCACAAAAATGAACAATTAGGTAAAAGGAGATACAATTATTCGAGTTTTGCGGCTCGTTTTTATAGTCGTTGGCAATCGGTAACTGTAAAAACGAGCCGCAAGGCTCGAATGATCGTATCTCCTCTTCCCAAATTGTCCATTTTCGTGCACAATCAGAGCGTCAATTAAGGAGAATTTATTGTACAGCCTTGCTGTCGTCAATATTATTACATTCGTCCTCAAAGAGACGGCTACACGTCTTCAAAGAAGCGTTCTAAACATTAAACAATTCTAACCCACAACTTTGGAGACTGTTCTTGATCCTTCATCACGAACGATGACGAATAATAAGAAATATGTGTCGAATTTTTCTCAAAGTTACATCCAACAACGTTTTGGCTTTGCATGTTTGTAAAACGAATAGCCCAAAAAATATGCGTTTCCACGCCGACCTTTATGCAGCAGTTTAAAAATTGCGTCAAAACTGTAAATAAGCTCGTCTGAAACCATACGATACGTATTTGAACAGTCATTTTTCTATCTCAATATTTCCGAATGATTCGAGCGGTCGGTGTCATTTTGATGAATCTTTCTAGCGCTGCCAGCCATTAACTACCGTTCAAAATCATTTAATCGAATGACTCTCTAATGGAGACACCACTTCGTCTGTCAAAATTAATTACCAAACGTTTACGATTTCTATAAACTGTACTTTGAAATTCTTATATCGTTCATACACATATAATTACTGAATGGACCGAGCCTCGAAGCTCAGGGATTTCGTCGATCACGATCGACGCGTAACTTTCCAGACGGGAAAATGTTTCGCCGAATCTCTAATAAGCTTCGTCATTGCCCGATGGATCGAGATTTCATGAGATCGATTATAATCAACGTCGCAGTGTTGCCGTTCCTCGTTCGTAAAGGAACGCTCGATCGAATCGGTACTTGACGCAACTTTAATGAAAGACCAGATCTCGTTATTATTTTTCCCGGGCTGCGATTGCAGCGCTGCGTCCAAATTATGGGCGTAATTACGAGACGATTAAAAGCGATGGCTGCGAGCAATCGATAACCAAAAATGACGATTTTATCGGCGATAATGCTCCGATTTTCCGGTTACCATGCGCATCTTCGTTGGATCCCGTCTCGATCACGTATCTATCTCGAGCATCGGTCCTCCACTGATCGGCCATCGCGCATCGGAAATTAACCGAGCTCGCCATCCTGTCGATTTCGGAAGTGGCTGGCTGTCCTATAGGCATGCATCATGTGTCGTTAACTTCGCTTTACGACACTAGTACCGTTTGAAGCACGTTGCAGGAACGAAGATGAATCATTTCGAGTAACGTTGTTGCACAGCGTCGCTAAATGGACTCAACCGTCCGAAACGATGGTTCTTCTCGTTCTTGTTTTCCAAGTCCTTTTTTCGCCATGTTGAGAAAGTAGAATAGCCCCTTCGCAATCCCATCAATTGACCTACTTCCGGAGTTTGTAAGGAAATCGTAAAATTTTCTCGAAAGAGAACGTCGTTCCAATGAATGGGCCGTTGATCTTCATGCAGCGACGGATCATATATTAATTTATAAAATTGTTTCTCACGAAATGCAAGAACTATTTAATGTATAGAAGGTTCACAGACTTTCATAGACAGACTTTCAGAAGGTTTACATACATACATACATACATACATACATATATCGTGTTTGATTTCATTTTAATCAGAAATATCATATTTGTCCAAACAGTATCATGTTTGGTCACATTTTAATCAGAAAACTATCAGCAATATGTTAAAAAAGAATCAGTTTCAAAACGTTAAAATTAAAAAAAGTTACGCGATTGTATTATGAATTATCTTCCGGGAATTCGAGTCAAAGTAGCCGCGTCGCGTGCCGCATCACACGCTCGACCGACTCCGTCGAACCTTGGCATCGATGTAGCAATAAATCACACGGCTGTAGCAATAGCGCAGGTACAAACTCCAGAATACCGAAATTTAGCAAATACCGGTATACCGAAATTTGGCAAATCTGAGTATACATATCGAAATTTGACAAATCCCGGCATACCGAAACTTAGCAAATCCCAGCATATCGAAATTTGGCAAATCCCAGCATATCGGAATTTGGCAAATTCTAGCATATCGAAATTTGGGAAATCCCAACATATCGAAATTTGGCAAGTTCTAGCACATCGAAATTTGGCAAATCCCAGCATATCGGAATTTGGCAAATTCTAACATATCGAAATTTAGGAAATCCCAGCATATCGAAATTTGGCAAGTTCTAGCACATCGAAATTTGGCAAATTCCAGCATATCGGAATTTGGCAAATTCTAACATATCGAAATTTGGGAAATCCCAGCATATCGAAATTTGGCAAGTTCTAGCACATCGAAATTTGTCAAATCCCAGCATATCGGAATTTGGCAAATTCTAACATATCGAAATTTGGGAAATCCCAGCATATCGAAATTTGGCAAATCTCGGCATATCAAAATTTGACAAATTCCAGCATATAAAAATTTTGGAAATCCCAGCATACCGAAATTTGGCAAATTCCAGCATATAGAAATTTTGGAAATCCCAGCATATCGAAATTTGGCAAATCTCAGCATACCGAAATTTGGCAAATCCCAGCATATCGGAATTTGACAAATTCTAACATATCGAAATGTGGGAAATCCCAGCATATCGAAATTTGGCAAGTTCTAGCACATCGAAATTTGGCAAATCCCAGCATATCGGAATTTGGCAAATTCTAACATATCGAAATTTGGGAAATCCCAGCATATCGTAATTTGGCAAATTCCAGCATATCGAAATTTGGCAAATTCCAGCATATCGAAATTTGGCAAATCCCAGCATACCGAAATTTGGCAAATCTCGGCATACCAAAATTTGACAAATTCCAGCATATAGAAATTTTGGAAATCCCAGCATACCGAAATTTGGCAAATTCCAGCATATAGAAATTTTGGAAATTCCAGCATATCGAAATTTGGCAAATTCCAGCATACCGAAATTTGGCAAATCCCAGCATACCAAAATTTGTCAAATCCTAGCATACCAAAATTTGGCAAATCCCAGCATACCGAAATTTGGCAAATTCCAGCATACAACAAATTGACAAAACCTAGCATATTGAAATGTAGCAAATCCCAGCATACCGAAATTTGGCAAACTCGGAGTAGCCACTACAGTAAATTCTCCCCAATTGTCCTACGGTTTGTAAACAAAAATGGACAATTTTAGAAGAAGAGATACGATTATTCGAACTTTGCGCTTCGTTTTTTTATAGTTGTTGACAATCATCAACTATAAAATCGAGCCATAAAGTTTGAATAATAGTATCTCCTCTTCTCGAATTGCCCATTTTTGTCCACAAGCCGAGGGACAATTGGAAAGGATTTACTGTGTGTGGATTCGAGACTGCTTGTAGTAATGACCAAATTTATTGGTGGCCAGTTTGTCTCTTGATATTGGGACACATAAATTGTATGCATGGTTCTCGATGAATCGAAAGAGCGAACGGTAAAGTTTACCTTATCTGTCTTTCGATCGTTAACACGATAAACGCGTATAATATATCAACCTGATACCTATTCACGACATATTTTGTCTTAAAAAAACATATCTTGCATAGTAGATGTTGAAATAAAGTTTCCGTAGAGAAAGGCATAGCTATTCGTCTTTTCCAATTAAGTATAATCAATCTTGCCTTTTTACAAGGTATGAATTCTGAGTCGCGTATCTTTTTTTCTATCGCAGTCTTTCTACTTCAGTTTTAAAAAGTTTACAACAGGAGGTAACACTTTGTAACAAAATAAACTGTTTCGGTGTTGGCAATGCCGACACTCGCGATGTTACACTTATAATAATGTAAAACGAAAAATGTTCGGTGTTACACAAAGCTGAGTAAACTACAAGACGGTAAAACATGCAACGAATTAGAGATGATACGAGATGAAGAGTCGACAGATTCAAAGTCAAAGATAAATTCCGTATTGTCGAGCGATTCGTGAGGGCGATGCAATCTTCAAAGTTGCCATCCACCTTAACACAGAACGCGACATTCCGCTTTGTAATCGGTCACGTCCGATCTTGTGACTTGATTCCGCTCTTCATCTGCGTTCGCTCAGGATCCCTTTTTTGCGCTACCTCGAATCATAAAC
This sequence comes from Megalopta genalis, assembly GCF_051020955.1. Lineage (NCBI taxonomy): Eukaryota > Metazoa > Arthropoda > Insecta > Hymenoptera > Halictidae > Megalopta > Megalopta genalis. The sequence continues at coordinate 20,159,507 of NC_135020.1, read as the reverse complement.
TGGAAACGGAGCACGCTTCCCGCAAACCTAAACAATCATTCGCCCGTGAAAATGTGGCCTAATTCCATACATTCTGGTTCGCCTGTCCTCTTCGCTTTAGTACATCGATTCATTTATTTCCCGTGAATAGACTGCGAATTTTATCCATTTTTTTTACAAAGACGATTAAATTGAAAACATAACATTGTAAAGATATGATAAGAATTTGAAAATATTTTTATATTGTGTATAACTTGTTAAAGTGATTGAAAGGGGAAAGACATTTGCATCTGACATGCGATTCTCTTATTTCGCTTGATCTAATTGTAATATAATATAATGTAATGCAAATGTAATGCAAATGTAATGTAAATTTAATATTAAATGTAATGGAAATGTAATGCGAATGTAATGCGAATGTAATGTAAATGTAATGTAAATGTAATGCAAATGTAATACAATAATTAATATAATATTATTATATTATAATAATAGTAGGAGTACGTTGTGCCCAAATACGAATTAATTTATACAACATGCATAAGGTTCTTTCTATACCGAACGCGCTTTTAAAAAACTGATGTACATTTAATTATATTTATGTGGAATCGTTTACTTACAAGGAAGTACATTAGCGCTCGTTGCACAAGCGAGTATCAACGGGGAGGACGAGATCAACTTCATTATTATATGTTGACAGACTGTTAAAACTCCGCGAACGATGTATGCGCATAAAAGTATATGATTTCATGGATGAAATTGAATGATTTCGAACAGAAAGGATTTAAGAGGCGGGTACGCGGTGTGTCATTAATCACGATGAAAACTGCGGCGACTGTGATTCATCAGTGGAACACCGACATGGAACAACTGCGCGTATTTTAAAAGCAAACACTGCTACTCCGTACGAAACGCGCACCGTGGGCACAGATTACTCTCTCGCCACGTGTCGTGGACATGTTTCACGAAAAATAAGTGCTTGTGATCGCAAAGCATTCACTCGAATGATCGTCTTACGATCAAGATCATGGGAGTCACAAATTACAATAAATTCTCCTAATCTCTCCTCTCATTGGTCACTGTTTTTCGTTAATAACTCGTAAACGAAACTTGCGTTTTCGCTAAGGAAAAAATTACTTCAAATGACCTGGGGAACCCCTCATTTCTTACTTGTATTATACGATAACTTGACATAAATATTTCAATTTTTGCAGTATTAATTGGTTAGGATAATTAATTTCACAATTTAACATTAATTTCTAGGACAATGCGTAAAGAATATACGGAGATCAATTCTATTTTTCTTTTTTTTTAATGGAATCACATTTTTTGTTACGCCAATCAATTCAGCTCGTTATTTTCTACGTGAAAGTAGGTAGCAAGCCATTTATCGCGAAAGATCATTGGTTTAGATCAGGGGTGGCCGAACTCTTGATCACTACGGACGACTTGTTTTTTTAAATTATAGACGGCGGTGCCATCATATGTGTTAAGCGATCGTAGGAAAAGTAGTAATTTAATGCCAAAAATGAATTTAAAAGTAAAATAAACATAGATAATATCAGACAAGCGGGCGACCAGGAATAGTTACACGTCGACCGGTCGACCGCGGTCGATGACTTGGCCACCCCTGATTTAGTATTAACATTTTAATGGCCGCTCACACAACATATGTGTGATGCTTTAATAATTATACAGGTGATTGCTCTAACCCTTTGGTGTCTGATTTATTTTTCGTTAGTTTGCGTTATATCTGAAGACAAGTTTTACGTACATATAGATGCTAATAACAAGAAATGTGAATTTTATTAATGTAGGTTATCTCTTTTAGACGCTAAGGGCAGGGACATATGTGTCCCATTGGTTACATGTAAACAAATATATGCGTCGTATGCATTCTAAGGCTATAATAGGCGTACGAAATACATAGGTGGGACACATATGTCCCGATGGACTTCAAAGGGTTAATAATTACCACACAAAGGAAAAGTATTAAATTTGTTGTATTAAATATGTTGTTATTGTTGTTTTCTTTTGTTTAATGTGTGTATGTGTGTGTTCGCACAAGCTGAATTATTTCGTGAATTTAAATTAATATTCTTCGTTTTTTAAAATTAATTCTGCGAAAATATTGCGGGCCCTTGGCGACGTTTGACTGCATAGACGCGAGGCCATTAACCCTAGAAAGATAACCATATGACAACGTACGTAAAAGATAACCATACGCTTCAGAGGCGCATGCTTTTCTAAGGCGTCAATTTTATACTAACAATGGATATTTATTTAAGTTAATCTAGTCATTTTAAAGGTTTGGCATTATTGTAAAAATAAAATGCATTTATATTATATTTTTTTATATTTTAAGTAATTTTAAACTTAAATCACTAGACCTCTATGAAAAATTAACAAAAATCAACAGTCTTCGCAGGCGCCTCTGCGACGTATGTAGGTTATCTTTCTCGGGTTAAAGTGTCAAGCGTTAGTCCGTAGACACCAACGTTTGTTTACAGACATCTATCAGAACACGATACCTCGGATGCAACGCGTATTAAATATTTCTTAACACTAGATTCGCATGCATTCGTTTAGCTCGAAATAAAAGAATAATCGAACGTTCCCATTGAAGCACAAAAAGCAATTAGTTGCGCTTTTATTTTCGCGTCACCTTGCGCACATACTTTGTAATGACTTTTTACGGTCGCATCGCGTTCCGCTGGACCGTAAGTATGTTAGCGTGCACCCGTAAACACCGCGCGTTACGCGAACACTGATGCAATTTTACGCCCGTTACACAGGTGTCTACTGCGATTTGATTAAACGCAACTCAATTATACGTTTACGACAGTGCCCAGCCATTCAACAGGTTCAACGGGGGAACAACGGAAGCTGCGAGCGAAATTCTCATTCAATTTGCGAAGCAAAATCATAATTGTAACGAAACGGTGCGTTGCAAAAGTGCGCATTGTTTTATGGAAATTGTAGTAAGCTACAATCAGTTCTCGTTTCCTCAATATTTTGAACTTATACTTTGTATGTAACTAATAATTACTACCAGTTTGCTGGTAGCATCTGAGGGTAAATGTTAAAGTGTTAGAATAGGATGACCGAATGTCGCAATCTCAGAGTTCGAGAGAAAGTAAGAGAGCGAGAGAACAAGAGAGAATAAATGCTAGCAAGTATTGCAAAGATGGCACTCTTTATCGTCTTCAAACTAATTAATACATCTGTGTTGTTCTATATTACGTAATTAGTCTTGTGTTTATATTGTTAATTTACACTATATAGGTGTCCCAAAATTATGGTATTTCCGAGAAATGAGGAATTCCTGAGGTGATTTGAAGCAACTTTTCCTTTTACAAAAATGTTCTCCGAGGCATCGTTAACGAATTATTCATAAAAAAAACACTGACCAATGAGAGGCGAGTTCGCTCGGCGCTAGGCGACCGGCCCAATGAGCGGAACCGAGCTCCGTGCGCTCGTTGACTCTGCCGCCGCGCGCCAGCCAAGCTCGCCTCTCATTGGTCACTGTTTTTCGTCAATAACTCGTAAACGAAGCCGCGGAATGCAATTTCGCTAAGGAAAAAGTTACTTCAAATGATCTCAGCAACCCCTCATTTCCCGGAAGTACCATAATTTTGGGACACCCTGTATATAGTAACATTATATATGTATAAGTTCCAGTGAAGTAAACATAAAAAACTTTAGACGAGTGCAGCGGATATTGCAAAAGGATAAGCAATTGAAGTGGACAAAAAAAGCAGTGAAACCACCCCATACGAAACACCAGAAAACCGCAAGATCAGATTTCGCTTGAAATTATATGTCCTGGAATGCAGAATGAAAAATATTATATTTTCTGTCGAGGAAACAATTTAGATGGACCTGACGGTTATAAATATTATTGTCACGACCTGCGTACTGATAAAGAAGTGACCATGAGCAGGAATTTCGGCGGGGGAAGTATATATGCTACTATTCTGCCAAAACACCAACGTGTAAAACTTGCGCCAGATTGAACGCGTATAAATATATAAATTTATTAGAAGATTGTTTAATTCTGTTTATAGAAGAGAGCTGTGACGAAAATATAATTTTTCAGCAAGATAGTTTAATAATTATTATATATAATTAATTAATTTTCGGCAAAAAGATTTGCCATTTACGACTTGACGTTGGACTTGAATCCCGTAGAAAACCTATGGGAAATCTTATCAAGAGCGGTATATAAAAATAATAAGCAATACGGTAACGTTGAAGAGCAGCAAATCGCTATAAAGCAAGAATGGGGTAAAATTAATGTTACGACATTGCTAAAGCTAGTTTACGGTATAAATAATAAGGTATTTAAAGTAATAAAACGTAATAGTGGAAATATTAATTACTAATGTAATAATTGTTCTTTTTTTATACCACATTAGACGACTGTACCTATACGAATTCCGTTATTTCTTTCTATGTGTTTATCGAATTACATCTTGTATACCAAAAGTATAGGTGTTCTTTTATGTTTGTAATACTAGTGTTTTCATTGTTACTGTCCGTCTAAATTTTCAACTTACTTTCAATGTTAGTAGCAGGGTGCCAAATTCCTGTTATTAAAAAAATAGTAATATCCCCATGCAAACTTTGTTTGCTGCAAGAACTACACAGGTTAATGTACGGATATATTTTGTTCTTTTTATGAGAAGAGGAAATGTTTTATACACATCCCGAGGATAGTATGGAACTCTGTATAATAAACAAATCCTTTACGTCCCTTAACGCGATTATTTACTATTAAATTAGCTTCGCGAATCATTCGTTGAATTCTTTTCGGACACGGAATTACTTCACTGCACACCTTGCATAAAAATTTCATATGGTACACATGAGGTGTCATGCACATCAGAAAATTAAAACGGCTGTCACGGTTAAACTACATGTTATTTCGGCTTCGAAAAATTAGTTAATATTCTTCGGACGTTCTAAAGTAAAGGTGAATAGCGTTTTTCTTAAAAATATCACTGTTACGTAGTAAAAAAAATCCGGAAAGTTCACGCTTCGTGACTTGTTCAATGCTTCGAACGCGGCTCGAGTCCGTCCCGACCTTCTGTCAAAGCCTCGTGCTGCGAGCTCTCGAACTTCGCGCCCTCACCTCTCATTGGTCAGTGTTTTTCGTTAATAACTCGTAAACAAAGCCGCATATCGCATTTTCGCAAAGGAAGAAGTTACTTAGAATGACCTCAGCTACCCCACATTTCCGTAATGCGAGACCCTGTATAGTTACCCATTAACCCCTTAACGCGCAGAAACGTATTAACACGGGCGTGCAAAACCGGCCAAAATGTGCAGACCCGTATATATACGGTCGGGCGTCGCAACTTATGTCACTAAAATGTTCAGATTCGAATATATGAAAAACAGTACGATGGGTACAAAATTCGATCTGCAATGCGATTCAATATTCACTATAATTATTTATCCACTATTTTTATTGAATTTTTAGTAATTTTTGCATTTTTTTTAAATATTTATTGAAATTAAGGTCCAAATATGTATTTTCTTAGATAAAAAAAATTGATTTTTTTTGGTCGGTTTTTTTTTTTTAAATTGTGCATTAAGGGGTTAATGCCACTATGCCGACCCTCACGCCAGTCCCTAGGAGCTCAATTTAGAGCAAAACTTTAGGGTACGCGGATATATTTAACCGCGCGTGTATTTCGGATACAGATGTAATGTAGATCTCTAATTGTCATAGATCGCCGTTCGAAAGACAATTGCACCCCTCCGTAAAGTGCCCCCTCCCCCCCACCCCTCGTTTGAACAGTGGTCGCATAGGAGTCCGAAGATTCGTGTTAACGAGCATTTCGCGGGGACCGTTAGCAATTCGGTTTGCATAAACAATGTATGGCCTGAGAGACGCGACGAAAATTGCGATCCATTTATCACGCGTGCCCGCGGTTGCGTTTCCCGCGAGGGATCGCGCGGAATTTCGAAGAATATGTCTGGACGGGCAGGAAGGCCGAGATAATGCGAATCCGGGGCACATAAAACATAGCGCGCGGACCGTGTCTTTGCCCCTTCCCGGTTTTTCAGATCTCAGAGTTGTATCAGCAACGGTTAACGAGTCTTTAAGAGTCATAAGACTCCTCGATCTGAAAGAATTCCTTCGGCATCGCGGATCCCGCGGTCCACGAATTCCGCGTCTGTATAGTACGTATACCCCTCCGATGGATTTTATGCGACCGAATAACTGGTTCGACGCCGGACGATCCCTTTCGATCGGTCTCGTTTCGGCAAACACTCCTTCTGTTCGCCTTCTGCGGAGACTGCAGGACGCGGCGCCGCGCGTCGGAAATAATCGTTTCAGCGGAAATCTCGAAATGTATAATTTCCGTACCGAAGCGAAATTACACGGGGGACCGAGGCCAGGTATTCATTATACACCGAATATTCTCAATTTGCATCCCGTACGGCTGGTTTCTTTTATCAACGAAAAGAATATCAAATGATTATCCCCGTCGCGAAATTAGTCCGCCGAATAACTGTATTCGAGCTCGTCGAGTCGACGTCGTCGCCGGAAACACTCTTCTTTCACGGATGATCTTTCTTCGCCTTAAATATCCCCCCCAATTTTTATAAGTACGATCGCGTGCTTACCAAACTAGATTCACTGGCGCTGACAATCTCCGTAATTGACGCTCAACAAGTAAACAGAAATGTACAATTTGGGAAGAGGAGCTACGATTATTCGAGTCTTGCGGCTCGTTGTTATAGTTGTTGACAAACGGTAACTGTAAAAACGAGCCGCAAGGCTCGGATAATCGTATCTCCTCTTCTCAAATTATTCATTTTTGAGCGCAATCTGAGCGCGAATCTGCGAGAAATTACTGTACTTCTTAGCGAACGTTTCTCACACTTTTACACTAGATTTACGGAACCCGTCAAAATGGCGGGTCACTAATTTTTTAATTTACGATTATTCACATCGTAAAGATACATTTACAAGTTATTCATTCAATTTGTATGTTACTTACGGCAAATGTTACAATAACATTTGTTAAAAATCAGAATAAATGTCTTATTGTTACTTTTATAAACTAATCTAAAACAGCTGTTTTTGTGCTCCGTAAATCTAGTGTTAAATATATAAAATTGAAATTGCATTGGAAAACGATATATCAACGTTCGACACTATGAGGGTCAATTATTTGTAATTAAACTTGTTCTATTTTGGCATCGATTATATAAATTCATATCAAACGTAAAAATTACGAACAGATATAAAAATATGATCTATGAAAGGACTGATTTTTAGTGCAAAGACTTTAGTATCGTCGCGCAGTGTGGGCATGATAATACAGTACATTCTCCCTAATTCGCCCTCGGATTGCGCACAACAATGAACAATTTGGGAAGAGGAGACACGATTCTTTTATATTTATATATACGATTTATACGATTATTATTTATTTTATAGTTACCGATTGTCAACAACTATAAAACGAGACGCATGGTTCGAATAATCGTATCTTCTTTTCCCAAATTGTCCATTTTTATGGGCAATCTGAACGCGAATTAGGAAGAAATTACTGTAATCGTACCTCCTCTTTCCAAATTGTCCATTGTTGTTTCATAGCTGGGCGTCAATTGGGGCGTCAATTTACTGTAATGTCACCGAGGAATCGAATAATTGTGTTAAGGGACCATTCCGGATTGGACACGCATTTTTTCGTATTCTCCCTGATTTTTTTTTTTAACAAAACCGTAGACTGTTTTATATTGGAGCTTCGCTGATGTATTTACTTATACTTCCAATGTACACAATATTTTTTTGAGAACGGAACAATGTTAAATGTGTATAAGGTACAAGATATTGAAGTCTCACTTAAAAAAGTGTCTCTATGGTTGACACGATTCCAGTTGTCCTGTTAATCTGGGGAAAAAACGGGTCAAAAAGGGTGTGTTCGTTAGACGTAATTATGGCTGGAACCAAGAGAAAGTCGAAATTCTTACGATGAAAAAAATAGCAACACTTTTCGAAGTGTTGCTATTTTTTTTAAGTTAGAGGTTCGAGTTTTTAGCTTCTTTTTTCATGTTCAAGGTGTTACAAAAATAGGTAAGAATCAAAGTTTTGTAATTCTTCTGGTTCCAGCAAGAAAATGAAAATTAAAAAATCGATTCTTTTAAAGTTCTAAACCGAAATTGCGCCCCTTAGTATCATCCTTCACATGATTTTCTTTATTATAATGTACATACGGTGTTCCTATAAAGAAAATTCAGAATTGTAATGAATCACTAGAAAGCGTTTTATACGGAAATAGTATAAATGGATTACGACGCGTGAACGTAAATAAGCTGCTTCCATTTGCTGTCAAACCACTTACAGCGGTGTAACACAGGACAAGTAGTATTAACTTAACAAACATAAATAATGGCAGTTAGCGAGTGTACAGCATAATTTATACTAGTTACGGGTATTACAACGGAATAAAATTAAAAACATATTGGTTTAAGTTAAGAAGGAAACGAAGGATTGCGGAAAGGCGGCAGTGGACGAGAATAACGAGTTAAGTCGTCGTCTTCCCGTTTTAACAGGTTAATGCCACTCGCGCGCAACTGGTTCTTAATTTATTTCGTGTAGTTTGTACTGCATCAAAATGTTACGCATTGTCCCACATTCGCCGCGTTTACGTTCGCAACAGCGTTCGGTGATTATTCATGAGAAAAAAAATTGAAAAGAAAACAATGATTTTTACAAACGACTCGAATGCAGAGAACAGAAAGATTGGTTATTCGAATGGTGAGCCGACAGCGGGGAACAAATCATCACGCCGGTGGATAATCTGTCCGCGGTTCCGGCGCGATGAATTAAAATCATATATATCAGATTTTTTAGCGTCGTATGCTAATGCCAACGTTCCGGCTGAAATTGACGGACGAATCCGTTTGCGGCATAGGTGTCTTCACGGACGCTGTGAAATCCTAACGCGGGCTTCGAGATTCGTCGATCGGCTATAAACCTATTCGACGTTAACCAACGCTTGATACGCAGAACGCGATCCGTGTCTGGTCGTAAATTAGAAGTCTGTCGGTCGCTAATAATGCACTATAACCCATCTCCACCTATGTAAAACCGGTTAAACCCCGGTCGTATTTCACGATTGCGTCCTTCGCATTGGCGATTCATACTTTCGAACGCAATAAAGACGACGGCAATGTGCATAAAGTGCCAGGCGTCCTTTCAATTCGGAGACTCCATAAAATCTTTAAACAAGAACGAATTGTGGTTATGACGCTCCTTGGTTTATTCATTGCCTCGCGGCATTCGGAAGCACGCATGCTTCTTGTTTCTGCGCCGCGCTGAACGCGCGCAGCTAGTTGCAAGTGTCACGAACAAGATCGTGCTACAGCTATCCGATGGAAATCAATTTTCTAGAGGAAAATTTCGAAAGAAATTTTTATACAACCCCTCGCGCGACCCACATTGTTCTATGTTCCATCTTCCACCATGATCGCTGTCCGCGTAACTCTGCTCGCTGCACGTTCAGTTGCCGCAACGGGAGTTGTCGACGTTGTTATTTCATCCCTTCCGAAGCCTTTTAAACCTTGTAGCACGTGATAAATAATAGCAACAATAATAATAGTAACAAACGTATTAATAAAGTAATGCGAAAAGTGAGCATTAATCAGATAAGACACGCACGTTTCTCTCTGTAATAAATCGCTACAGATTAAACTTCCTGAAACTTATTTTATGGTAAGCAGATTAACGATAAACATGCTTCCCAATTACACATAACAAGCGCTAATAAGCAATAAGGTTGATTGGAGCAGTTATCCGTATTAATAAATTGTAATAACACACAAGTTATCTGTAATTTTGTTTGCGCAACAAGATACTGCATGAAACGATAAATTACTCGATAGGTTCAACTGCGAAAGAATGTTAATTTTACTACTACTTTTATTCTAGATACCTTGAGACAGGTCGAGTAACGTATCTGTCAAGTGTAAACATTTTATTGGCCACAGAAGCGACCGTTTAGTTTGTGGACTATTGAATAATCGTCGGTAGATAGAGCATGTAAATTCTGAGAATTTACGCGAGAGGAACGCACGCGTTTCTTCCAGTGTATTCTCCAAGTATGCGGCAGTTCTCTTTACTCGGGGTGCATCGTGAACTATTTAGATCCGATCGCGACAATAAACGGCGCATCAAAGTCTCCGGCAAAGGAACTCGGAGATACCTCGAGCCATAAAGGGCCGAATGAAATGCGTGTTTCGAACGATTAATAGATACGCTTTTTCCGATTTATGCTTTACAGTGACTCGCAATCACTTACTTGGATAGGAAATTGGAAACTCGTGTTTCTACGGGATACGGCAGAGATAAAAGCAACATTGTTCGAAATTTTTCAGAGAAGTTCAGACTTCTAGTCGAAGTTAATGGTAGCTGTTGATAAATTGGGATTATTATTGGGATACTTTGGAAGAAATATGTAGCTTGCGACAAAGATAAGATACCTGGAATACCAGAGGCAATCTCTTTTAACTCTTTGGGACACGGTGGGATTCAAAATGTCCTATCCTTTTGACGCACGGTAATGCATGCTGGGACATTTTTAGACCCACCTCGAAATATCGCAATAGCTGTCACGCTGTAACAACAAATTGAATTGAAATATTATCTTTTTGTGTTTTTTTATTATGCGATTCTTTCGTTAATAATAATATACCGAGTTTGTTTAATTTGGAAAGCACTAAAATTCCCGTGCAACATGAGTCTATCCTGTTTTCTGAAGTCCTGTGCGCCAAAGAGTAAACACGTTGAGCGCCGCGTCGGTCACATATGGGTGACACTAATGTTTGACCAATTTTGAAAATTCATTTTCATTGCAATGTATTCGAACGAACTGAATTTGACTCGGATGTTTCGGATGCGAAAGAGTTCTAATGTCATCCACTATGACAAATTTTAACATTCTAGTTTCGGTTCAATTAATTAAACTGCTTTGTCTTTGTGGGAATTTTCGTGGTCGATTGTCAAGGTATTTACAATGTCCTTTTCAATACCTGTTTTTTAAAATATATTACGCATTCCTTTCATAGCATCTCTCCCGTACACCTAGCACAGTAAATTCCCTCAATTCTTCTTCAGCTTGTAAACAAAAATGGACAATTTGTGAAGAGGAGACACGATTGTTCGAGGCTCGCGGCTCATTTTTTATAGTTGCCGACTACCAACAATTATAAAACTAGTTTACGTGTTTTACCATGTTCATTTATCGTTGTCTTTCCTATTGCAAACTCTAGCTAAGACGCTTATGAGGACGTTTTGCAATGTTTTTTGACCCGCGCAATCTTACGCGCGTCAGTGATTCCATCAATCGGTGCCCAGTTCAAGTTGAAGGATTTCCCGTTTCCTCATATTTGATTTTGAATAATCTGCAATATTCTGCGAAGATCTGTTGCGTACAGTTTTGTAACAATTTCGACATACAGTAAACACTTCCCAATTTTCGTTCAGCTTATAAACAAAAATGGACAATTTGGGAAGAGGAGATACGATTATTCGAGCCACGCGGCTCATTTTTATAGTTGCCGATTGCCAACAATTATAAAAACGAGGTGCAAGGCTCGAATAATCGTATCTCCTCTTCCCAAATTGTCCATTTTTGTTTATAAGCTAAAGGAAAAAATTAGAGAGAATATTCTGTAGTATTAATATATTAATCCCTTTCTCTCACGATTTATTTTCAAAGAAACGCGCGTGTGCAGGCAATTGTTTGTATTTAATATATTTATAAGATTATAAATATATTAAATATTATATTATATACAATTATTTTATTTGTAATAGAACAGATTAATAAAGCAATGCTAATATTAAACATTTTCTTTTTAAATTACAATGAAATCGAGAAAAAAAATTCTCAACAGAATTGAAATTATTGTGAATAACAAACTATATTTAATTTTCTATTTAATGACTCGTAGACGAAGCTGCGGATTGCATTTGCGCTAAGGAAAATGTTATTTCAAGTAACCTAAGGAATCCCTCATTTCCGGATTGCGAGTGACTTTTGGAACACCCTTTATACTGCGCGGTGTCCGCCGAAGACAATTCTTGACGTGTCGAAGACGTCAAAGTCTACAATGACGCGTGAAAGGAATGACGTCTTTCAGACGTCATTGCGTGTCAAGGGGTTAAGAAAGGCGACGAATTGTCGCCGAATGAACCAAGAGCTGAAAGAAATATGTACAGTTACTGTGCGCGAAATCACCAACGAATGTTTACATCGATTCCATTCAATCTACATATAGTAAATTCTTCCCAATTTTCCTTCAGCTTTTAAACCAAAGTGGACAATTCGTGAAGAGGAGACACGATTATTCGTGCCTTGCATCTCGTTTTTATAATTGTTGGCAATCGGCAACTATAAAAATGTGCCGCGGGGCTCGAATAATCGTATCTCCTCTTCCGAAATTGCCCATTTCTGTTTACAAGCTGAAAGAAAATTAGGGAGAATTTACTGAATTGCTATACGCGTTTCCGGTTGCAAGTTCGGCCATTGAAACGGGACGCGTCTCTGTCGTCAGTTGGAATTGTCCCGTTCGACGAATCGAGCAGCCTCAGCACGCATGGAATTGTAATTTCTTAGCAACGAAAGAATTTCCGAACGCGTGCCGCGAAATTACAGCGCGCGGCACCGTGTCCATCGGTGCATGTTGCTCGCCGACCGAAAAAAGAGAACCGCGAAGAATCTGTGGAGCTGGCGGTGCATCCTGACGGTGCATCCTGGCGGGCTGCGTTACCCGCGGTAAGCTACGAGCGATCGAGAAGGCATAAATTACATGATCGAGGTATGTCGCGAGCGGCGCGCATCATGATGACGCGACGTGTGCCGACGTTCTGCACAATCGAGCCGATGGCACGCGCAAGATAACGCCTGTTATCGATGCCGAGGAGGAAGAAGAGCTGCCCGACAAGAACCGGCTTAGGAGATCCTGTTCCGACTACGCGTACAGCCAACCAAGAAGACTTTTGTTCCGCTCGAGTACGAGCACGTGCTCGGACACACGCTCCGACGTCTCAATGCCAGACACCGGAAAACGAAATCCTCTCGCCGAGATCTTCCAAGAAAGAATTTCGCGGCAAACGCGTGTTACGCTGCACCTGCGACATCGCGGAATCTCGAGATTGATCTCTCCGTCTCGGAGCAGCGCGTCCTCCAGCGAATTCTTACGCAGATGTCCCGTTTGCTCCGGAATACATTATGTAAAAAAGGTGGTCGGAACTGCTCATTCTAAAGTCTGCAGTGCACGTACTGGAACAATTTTCTCTATCTAAGTAGGAACTGCTGTACTCGGTCGTGACACTGAGTTCGATTCGCGTACCGTCGACCATTGTGATTACAGCAGCTGTTTATGTCAGTCGACTTCGGGTAAGTTCTGCGATTTTTACAATGGTATTTAACAGCCGTCCAGCAAAGAATTTGTCTTAATTTTTGCATTTCTAGCGAAATTTCTTGCATCGCTTTCTAGTGACGCTACGACGTTCGGAATATTGAACCCGCAGCTACGATAATTTAATAAATTGTTAAACATCAGATCGAGTCACAAATTCTCGTACCTTCTTCGATCACTTATGAGCTCTTGAGACACCGTTTAAAATGATCAACAGCTTTCTAAAGGTTCGATCGCTTAACACGTTCAGCGCCGACAATCGACCACTAAAATTCCCTGAAAGTCAAAAAGAATTTCCTAGTTTCCTAATTCCCTAAAAATTCCCTAATTTTCCTTCTGCTTGTAAACAGAAATGGACAATTTGGAAAGAGGAAACACGATTGTTCGAGCCTTGCATCTCGTTTGTATAATTGTTGGTAATCGGCAACTATAAAAATGAGCCGCGAGACTCGAATAATCGAATCTCCTGTCCCGAAATTGTCCATTTTTGTTTATAAGCTGAACGAAAATTGGGAAGAGTTTACTGTATGTCGAAATTGTTACAAAACTGTACGCAACAGATCTTCGCAGAATATTGCAGATTATTCAAAATCAAATATGAGGAAACGGGAAATCCTTCAACTTGAACTGCGCACCGATTGATGGAATCACTGACGCGCGTAAGATTGCGCGAGTCAAAAAACATTGCAAAACGTCCTCATAAGCGTCTTAGCTAGAGTTTGCAATAGGAAAGACAACGATAAATGAACATGGTAAAACACGTAAACTCGTTTTATAATTGTTGATAGTCGGCAACTATAAAAAATGAGCTGCGAGCCTCGAACAATCGTGTCTCCTCTTCACAAATTGTCCATTTTTGTTTACAAGCTGAAAGAGAATTGAGGGAATTTACTGTGCTAGGTGTACGGGAGAGAAGCCATGAAAGGAATGCGTAATATATTTTAAAAAACAGGTATTGAAAAGGACATTGTAAATACCTTGACAATCGACCACGAAAATTCCCACAAAGACAAAGCAGTTTAACTAATTGAACCGAAAGTAGAATGTTAAAATTTGTCATAGTGGATGACATTGGAACTCTTTCGCATCCGAAACATCCGAGTCAAATTCAGTTCGTTCGAACATATTACAGTGAAAATGAATTTTCAAAATTGGTCAAACATTAGTGTCACCCATATGTGACCGACGCAGTGCTCAACGTGTTAAAAAAGATTATTTCTTCGTCTTGTAGGAAAATTCATGCGTACGTATTTGCACCATTTAGTTACAGATCGCCATTGAATTTTCGCGACAACAATAATGACGCGTTTCACAATTCCTCAAAACGTTCCCACGAATGATCGTCATTAGCGACTACTTTACTACATTTGAGCATGCATCGCTTCAGGAATAATAACAACATCGATTAATTTTAACCGCTCGCCTTACTTTGCCGAGTCTGACTCGCGTGATGGAGATTTCTAGTAATAACCTGTTAAGTATGAACGTTCTCATCAACATTTAACCCTTTCATAGGCACTGGGAACTAAGCTTCCCGCCCACTTTTAGTGCGCATATGAGCACCAGGCTCAAATATTCCCACCGTTGAATATGCTGCGATCCACATACATATAGATCCCATCACCCCTAATTTTGAAGGATGAAAAATTAAAAATAACAGGAGAGCGAATAACAGCTGTATTACTATATGATAAAATTATGATAAGTGAATATTCCAATTCTTTTGGAAATTCATATTGTGCCCGTGAAAGGGTTAAAAGTTCAAGTAAATGTAGGCATAGCATAAATATGCATGTTCTTCTTTTAGAAATTATTGCAATGGTTAGAAAACCATTGTAACTGTGATAAAATGGTAGGGCAAGGAGTTGATCTAATTATTGGATAGGTGTATTGGCTCAACTGTTGGAGCTGGAGGTGGTCTCGACTTGCGATGTTCGTCGAAAACAAGAAAATGTGTGGTTCGACCGTTGTAACTAGAGTACTATGTGGACTTGCGATGGTCGTCCAATAATATGGGATGATCGTAGGTGCGATGTGGAAGCGAGAGTGAAAACGTATGTGACCCCAACCGGTGGTGAGAAAAAACAGGCCTGACTCGCGATGTGCAGGCTCTTTTATCGAGGAGGTTTCCGTGTTCATGACGGAGAAGTGCACTGATTGGTTTTGCTGGTCGTTGCATTTGCCCAATCAGTGACTTCTTAATCCTTCGCCAACACCCTCTCGTTACGCCCTGAGCGTGTCTTGTCTCAGAGAGGGTATAAGGATTTATTGCCGTCATCGACGAAGCGACGGAAATTCCTTCAGGTCAACTCACGGTGGCCTCGGGTACAGCGGTAGGCACTCGAGATGACCCTTCAGAAATCCCGGATTTATGACACTTATGGTTATTGAGGAAGACGGCGATGAGGTTCGAACGCCACATGGCTGGTAGATGTAAAAAGTCTTGTTCTCAAAAATAACCTTTGTCACGTCCGTGTCATAAATCCCGTCGACGGAAACTCCTCGAGGTTTGTTCCTTCGGGACGGAACAATAGGTTTTTAACTTTGCAAGGAATTGTTACGAATGGGACATGTATTTCGTACCTGACTTTTGAAAGCTTCGCTATAATTTCGAATATAGACTTATTTTATAAACAAAACCGTGTTAGTGCGTATAAAGTACCAGGTTCAGTAAGCGAAATACAGTAGAGACCCCTTTATCTGAAAGTTTATTTTTCTAATATCCTGATACCAAAGCATTCTATTATCTAAAAATCTCCATTAAGTGATAATGTATCTAAATAATACAATGATATTAGATTATAGAAGGCTTGGAACCAGAATATTGTAAAAATAAATGTTCGGTGAAGGGAACCTCTACGGTAATACTGAAAGAAAGTTCAATAAGAACGATTGCGAAACAAATTTTGTAATACATATTTACTATTTAATTACTAAACTGCGGATCTTTCTGCAAAAGAAGAATTACCAAAGTTAATTGTAAGAAACAAATGAAAATGTCATTCCTCTTTTAATGAATATAATAAATTGGAAATAATGTAACAATATCCTTAAATTTTTTCTGATGTCTTTACAGTTTAGTATTTGAGCTGTTCAATTTTTGTCACAAATGCATAGAATCCACAGTCTATTGTTTACATGATAATTGAAGAAGTTAAGTTTTTATTACACTGCCCCATTCGTGGATATTAATGTCGCTTCCAAAACCACCAATTTATAAAAGAATCAAAATACACTCTTTGAAAAGTCGAATAATATTACATGTAAATGTAAAAGCACGTTCTACTGCGTAGATTTATGATCGTACAGATGACCTTTCCAACGATACCAAGTAAAAGTAGAACGATTGTTTAGTTTCTTTTCCATATCGTATTCGAAACAAAAGTATCCCTTTCAAGCCACTTCTCTCCTATAAACCAATTTGCAGACCATTATCGAGCCGTTGTAACTGTACTTCAAATTAAGGAGCCTTTGACCCATTGCGTAGGCCTTTGGCTACACCATCAGCTGCACTATACCGACAATTTGGAACGGAATCAAATTCGATGTATACTTACGAATCCGAGTCACATTCAATGACCGGGTTTCGTTTTATGGGCCTTAAGGACTACTCAGACGTAATGAGATTTCAATGAGCGCGCTCGCAAAGTGATCATTTCATACAAGTCGATTTCAAACAGATAACCGATTGAGCTCGGGAACGCACACGTAAGTAGTTCGACGTTAAAAAGATTCGAACTCTTTGCAAACCGTATAGCGAACTCCACACGCGACTTCTGAGAAAGAGATCTGACAGTCGTGTTCAGTTATCGATCTCTTCTCTCCGATTTCTTTTTTCACTGCTGTTTCTGTTGCTACATTTTCTTAACCACAGAGATACGAAATTACCTAAAATCGTACGTTAATTCTCCCTAATTGATGCTCAGCTCGTACACAAAAATGGACAATTTGGGAAGCGGAGATACGATTATTCGAGCCTTGCGGCTAGTTTTTATAATTACCGATTGTCAACAACTATAAAAACGAGCCGCAAAGCTGGAATAATCGTACCTCCTCCTCCCAAATTATCTATTTTGGTTTTCAAGCTGGGAATTTATTGTATAAATCGTACAGTTGTCCTTTTATTGTCTCGCTCTGTTACTCATATCGAACATACTATAGCACTTTTGTGCACTGAACATTTTCTGAGTTGGACCAAACTCCAGACCAATCGACAGGAAATATAGGAAGAGTAATAACCGAGAGTTAGCCAATCATTCGGTCGTTCCGCTAGATTTTGCCCGAAGCAAAAATTTGAACGTCAGTTATGCTGCGTAGGATCGTAAAATTGCATCTTCATCGTAACTGTAACTGGAAACTGTAATCGTTGAAAAATCGAAATGACACGCGTCGACTACTATGTTTTCCCAATTTTCTGCACATTTAAATTATTCGAGATCTTCCCACGTGGAAGAAATTCGTTAATACTCGGACTACAGAAATAATACAGTATTATTTTATTATCATTTTATTATTATTTTATTATTATTTTATTATTATTTTATTATTATTATTCTGTTATATTTATATTATTTTATTATTTATTATTATTTTATAGCTACCGATCGTCAACAACTATTCGTAAAACTAGCTGCAAAGCTCGTATAATCGTACCTGCTTTCCTCAAATTCTCCATTTTTGTTTCCAAGTTGCGGGTCAATTAGGGAGAATATACGGTAAAAGATGAATATGTTTATTACGATTGAGAATGAAGACTAAAACGAACGCTGAATTATAGAAGTTTCACCGTATTCGACGAAAATTCTGACACCTACGTTAAAAAACCTACCATGACGGTCAAAATGACCGGTTTCACATTTTTCGTTTCAAAATTATTGTACTTTTAAGGACACCTCGTAGAAAATAATGAAGTCGATTTCTTAAATATGGAATAAGTTTCTTGTTTCAGAACTTAATTCTTCTTAGGTTTACGTTACAATAACCATAACGAGAAATTTAAACAACTTCTGTCTTGTTATTCTTGTAAATCATTACGCGTCAGTCACTTTTGGTCATTCGACAGGTGTAGCGATAACAACAACAAAAAAACCCAAACATGTATCGACCACCTGTCTCTCTAAGCATATTCATTTGCCATTAATTACGTGTGTAAATTGGGCGTGGCCGAGAATTACCGTTCAAGATCGAGACAGCTACGATACGTTAAACAATCTCTGACGTGTAAATACAGAAACCCATCCGAACCGTCTGCGCGATGTGATCGATGTTAAATGGCTAATGAATGATAGCGTGCAATTTTTTACCTCGCCGAATCTCGGCGCTACCGATGATTTAGTGGCAATAAAAGCGGCTATAGGACACAGAACTTCTCGCCCGAACAAACGACGCCAAAGACACGAGAGTTCGGCGCCGCAACGGCAAGAGAGTTCACGGCGACATGCTCGGCACAGCGGTGCTCGATCACCATTGGAACTTTTAATACTGATTAATCGGCGCGATTAGTTTCAGTCGACCGAATCGTTCTTGCCTCGTCGTTTTAGCTCGGTAATTACTACAGTTTCGCGTGTTCGGCCGCGGAACCGTGTATCGCCGGATAAATCATCGAATTATTCGGCAATTAATTAGAGCCGCGACCGCTTTACAAATCGAAGACGCCTGAAATTGAGCAGTCATCGCGGACAAATTCGATTAGGAGTTAATCTGCGCGCGGATCGAATTATGAAAATGAACGAAAGGGGCGCGCGAGCGCCGGCTCGGAGCTCGCCGGAGAGCGGAGAAGAGAGAACAGCGAGAATGGAAGGATGAACGATCGATTTATTTGCGGCCGAGGATGAACGAGGCCCTTTGTCGTGCTCGCGTTGGCACGCCGCGGAGGAACACGTTACTGTAATTTGCCGCACTTTGTTTCAGAATGCTGCGGGGAAGATGCGTCTTCTAGTTCTCGTCCTGGTGGGCTGCTTGAACGTTCTCGGGATAACTCGTTGTCAAGAGCTTTCGGTCATCAGGCACTCCGATGGAGATATTTTCACGCTGGAAGGTAAAGCGGAGAGCAGCGCGCGCGCGGCGATAAATCTCTTTGGCACGAGTCCTCGAGCACCGTTTCTTCCGCGCCTCGTCCGCGGACGCGCAAAATCCACGGACAGATTCGGAATCCGTTGAAAAAACCGCTTCGAACCCCGTATACGAACGGAACTGTGAATCGCGCGCGATGGTGATTTGGCTCGCCGAGAAAGAGATCGTATGTGGAAGGACGGAGGAAGGACAGGGAGAAGAAATCGTAACGCGAGGATTTCGTGCGTAACCGTTCGAACACAAAAGGCGGCCGGGTGAAAAAGAAACGCGGCTGATTAACCATGAAATTACGATGTAACGGTCTGACAGCTGTATTTCACCTGTTCGGATAATACGACGCGTTTTGCTCGCGCTGCCGCGCGAATTTTCTCATCTCGGAAATATATCTTCGAGTGTGTCTCTCCCGTTGCTCGTCTCTGTACAGTTACTCGCGACGCGACGCGACGCGACGCGCTCGATGACGCCGGCATTAAACGATCCGCGAGACAGTTTCTTACGCCGGCGCCGGAATAGCATAAATCACTCTGGAAACTGTTGATCTTCGCTAGGTTCCTGCACGGAAGCTTGCACGGTACTCAGCAGTGGCACCGCCAGTCCTTACACACGGAGCCCTTCGACGACCGGACTCGTTCCTCCTAACAACACCTGCACCTGCCAATGCAACCACGGGCTTCCTACCTTCCGCGAAGACCTCCATATCTGCGTGAACGACATCCACGGTGAGATCGATTATTATATTATCGGAATATGTAATCATTCCGGTGATATTTTCCTATTGAGAATCGTCCTCGTGCACTATTTCGTGCTTTCCCGCACGAATCCATGCGCGTTTGTTCTATTAACCCTTATACAGTTGACAAAAGATTTTCTTTAATATCTTTATAAATGATGCTTGTATTTGTTCGAGTGCTCTTTCCTGAATTTTGCTGTTACTATTTTTCACGATATTTTGATATGTCTTTTCTCAAACCTTGCCGAAATACATCAACTTAGATCAATTTCTTTCGCTTGGATACCTACAATATTTTCTGTTGGCACTAAAAAGGTCAACGCTCGTTTATCGCTTATTTATCAATTTTGATTGATATATTTTTTAAGGCATTCTTTCTTGACGCTGTTACTTTTTTTATCAAACTTAATGGAACACGTAAACGTTTAAATTAATTGTTGTAATATGTATACTTAATAATATACTATACTATAGTATATTACATATACTATATACTATAATAATAAAACACTAATAATAAAAAACTAATATAATAACTAATATACTATAACATATACTATAATTATATTATATATGTTATAACATATATGTTATAATATTTATACTTCATGATCTACGGGCCTATGTTAATAATATTTATACTCTGGGTCCAAATGGACCCGAGCTCCGACGCACTTCACAGTGCAACAATTTAGTTTTTTCTGTTTCGAGACATCGTAAATGTTTGAAGTTAAAAATGGTGACGAACCTTACATTTACTGAAGGAAACTTCGATAACCTTGATCGTGACCTTGTCCGTGGCCTAATGTTCTTAAGGACTCTTCCCTCCGTAATCCAAAACAAATTCTAGTTCTTTAAAACTAACAAAATATAAAGAGCGATGTTTTCCCAACATTTTTATCTGACAAGACTATAACGAAAATTTAAACAATGCGTTTTACAGATTTCGGTAACTTATTATACATGCGTACTGAAAGTTCTATCAATTTTTGCAAAAAATGTTTTACTCATTGTTTAATAAGCTAGTTAAACCAACGTCTCAAAAAGAATTCAAGTCATCTTGTTTTCATAGGAAAGTATAAAACGTATGAACAAGCAAACGATGTTTAACGTAAGAGTTAAACTTTTTAATATTACACTTATCGATATTTGAATTGGTGTTTTGAAGCGTGTTCAACTAAATGACCATAAATAATAAAATGATCGAAACAAATACGGCCTTAGTAATTTAATATATCGATCAACTTAAAAGTAACAAGATAGAATCTAGAAAATAGTCTATTCAAACCGTCGAATCAGAACGTCCTAGATAACATACGAACGGCAGGCTCGGGGTCCATTTGGACCCAGACTGGAAAAAATGATATTCGAATGTCAAGTTCCTGCTAATTAATCTCAATCATCAAATGTTTCGTCAAAACCAATAGAAAAACTATCACAAATAAAACGAAAAACGATCGTAAGTATAGTCAGTTGTTTTTTATAAGAAAGGTCCATTCGTTCGTGGATTAATGAATTCACGTCTTTCCAATCAGTCCATCGATTCGCTAATTGGCACAACGTTTAGCGCCCTGTTTTTCATCGAATTACTTCTGAAATTACGTTGGTAACGGTTGATCGTGCATCGACGACTCATCACGTCGTAATCCTCCCCCGTCGATCTAAGCCTGTTCCAACTATGCTTTGATAGCCAATCGAGGATAATCTTCGATATTTATTCCGTTCAGCGGCGCGCAGCTCGTTTTATCTCGCTGTTCCGCGAAAACACCGGCAGATATACCGTTCCCAGGATACCGCGGAAATTTCGCAAATCTCCGATCGAACGTTCCGAAGCGTTTCGCGTAAAATTCGTGAACGTTGACACCTCACCTTGCACCTCGATATCCCGCCGCAGCAGAATATCTTCCGGTGTTTGATTCTCGAGCGAGCGGTTTGCGCGCACGTACCGTTTTCAATCGAATCGTGTCATCAGAAATGATTGCTCCAACTGTTCAGGCAAATCGTACCCGTGCCGCGTGTTTCTAAATCGATCTGACCGTGGCGAAACGATGAACGTCCCGCGCTTTACAATTCGTTTGTCTTGATCCCGTACGACGCGAATCGTTACAATGTCCGCAGACGTCCGGGCGATCTGACGTGAATCGATCGCTCCAGATCAGTCGCTCCACGGCCAAGGTAGCGATAAAAATCCGCCGGGAGTCTCGGCTGATTAATAGAAACCGTCGGACACGCTTATTATCGAATGCAAATTAATCGGCTCGCGTAACGACCTACATGAGAAACGGCTGCGAGACGTGTAGTTAAATCAGCATAACCGTCGAGTTCGTCTTGATGACACTAATTAGACTGATTTGCAATTTGAAACGCTTCGCGTGGGGTCCTAGCTGCGGTGGGGACTTAATAGGCGGCTGTAGACCGAATCCCGTAACGCCACTGAAAAAACGACTGCCTCCAATTTCGGACGATTCGACCGCAAAACGATCGCGTAATGCGCTGCTCTTAGAGTCTCG
This sequence comes from Megalopta genalis, assembly GCF_051020955.1. Classification (NCBI taxonomy): domain Eukaryota; kingdom Metazoa; phylum Arthropoda; class Insecta; order Hymenoptera; family Halictidae; genus Megalopta; species Megalopta genalis. The sequence goes on along the minus strand of NC_135020.1, from coordinate 20,136,767 downwards.
TTACACTGGCACGAACGATCGTAATTTGGTCTTCTTGCGATACTCGGAACCTGTAATCCGGGGATCGAACGCGCGTAAGATTTCCGCGAACGCGTCGCCGTCTACTAAACCGCAGCCCGTCGGCAATCGTGTAACCTAAGTACGGAACGTTTGCAACAAAATACCTCGACGCACGAACAGTTATATACGCGCGTGTATCGCGGAGAGTTCCTAGACGATTGAGAAACTTCCAACGAAAAGTATCAACAAGGTTACCGGCAAGCGAAGCGTAGCTGTAAATTACCGATTGCGGTGGGATCACGCGCGGATTTACATCACTTAGCTGGCGAAAACGTGAAATATTATTCGCGTTGCCATTGGACGAAACGTTCGTGACCCTCGCGCACAGTTTCATCGTCCGCTTCTCATCGATCCCGCGGTTCCGAAGCGGCGAGGTCCGATAACGCGACGCGGGAACAGCCGCGTTGTCGCGTCGCGTGGGCGACCGGAGACTTCGATGCCCGCGCGAGACGCGACGACGCGCGGCGCGTGAAGAGACGCAACGCCCGTAGGCTGAACGCGTCCTTTGATTTTTATTTCAACGTAATGGAACTCCCTTTCGCTACGCTGGAATTTGTTGCGTGTCTACGATCTGCCCGGAAGCGGTTGCTATCGCCTGCTACTTTCCGGAGTTATGCAAATTAGATCTTCAATTTACGTCAAAATGAATCCGCATGGTTTCATTTCGCCTTCCGAGCGAAGGCTGGTCCGAATAAACAATTTCATACGCACGCTTGTACAACGTTCTTTATTCTTTGAGGCACGATGGGGTTAAAAATGTCCCGTCTTTTTAATGCACGGTAATGCATGGTGAGACGTTTAATATAATAATCTCGAAATACTGTAATAGCGGCATGCGCATTCATGAACTCACGTGACACGGTAGGATTATTTGAGTCCCATCGTATAATAACAAATTGAATTGAATTATTATTTATTTTTTTTTAGGTTTTTATATTATGCGATTCCGTTGTTGATAAAAATATACCAATTTTGTCTAATTTAAAACGCAATAAAATTTTGTGTGCAACGTGGGTCTACCTTATTTTCTGAAATCCTGTTATGAAATTCCAAATAGTTAACACGTTAATTGCCGAATCAGTAATCTCAGCAATAACAAAGAGAAACTGGGAGGTTAGAATTAAGTAATAGCGCTGCTTTACAGAGTTTGCCGATTTTGATTTATCTGCCGAAACTAAAAACTGATTTGTTTGGATGAATTCGTAAAATTTGAAAACGAGACCTTCAATAAGTTTAAACCCGTTTTTGAGTACAAAAAAATATGTAAAAATGAATGGATTGGTGAAAAACGTTGACGTTTTAATCTTGGAATCGCCTCGAGCAAATCGTGATGTAGTAAAATTAATCTCTGCGAATTCTCTCTATGACCGCACGTAAACGTATGTTTTTCGAAGTCGTATATCTCCTCAAAAAAAAATATTAAATGGAACAAAAAATGTATAGTTTACATTTTATACCGATTTTAATTATTTCAGCTTTCTTGTTTATTAATTGTTACACGTTAGAGCATATTTGGTTTTGTTTTATATCCGCAGCTCCATATGAAGAAATATAAACATTGTTTTACTGTATTCACTATTATGAGTGACCGAAACAGAATTTTCCTCCATGATTTATTTTTGCGAATAACTGGAGTAGTTGGAAAAGAAATTTCGAATATTGCAATTGTTATTTGTAACTAAAAAATTTGAATCCATCGATCGTGCAATTTTTCGAACGATCTCTTTTACATTTCGCGATTGCAATAATTTCTTAGAAGGGAGAGAAAATTGATGCTTATTGTGTGCCTAAATTTACTTGAATGTTTAACCCTTTGCACTCGAGTGGCGGCTCTGAGGCGCTACTAAAAATTGGTATACTATTTTTCAAAATCATTCCAAGAGCATCAGAGTCGTTTATATATATATAAAAAAGCTATTAAAATTGCATTGTACTTGCCAATAGATTCAATTTCATATGCATAAATCGCAATAAATTGCATAAAATAGAAATATTATAGATCAGAAATCATGTTTTGGATTTCGAATAACAAATAGCTTCGACTGCAAAGGGTTAAATATTGATGCCAAGAGATAAGAGTTTCATTACAATTTTAAAGAACAGAATATAACATCTGTATTCAATAATTTATAGAAATTTTCATTTTAGAAAATACGGCGAGAGGTTAAAATCTTCAAATGAATATCATTTTGCGTCCCTGGTAGAACGTATCGCACCTGTATCTCCCATTCTCTCGCACCTCACAGTTGGCACATCCTGTGCCAGTGTAGAAAAAACGAATGTTTCAGTGTACAATGCGTTAGACAGTGTGAAATTTTCATTGGCACCTAACTTTAGGATACGGGAAACGCTCGGGGGAGAGTGACTATAATTACCTTCCGTAACGAAAGGGCTAAGATTGAACAAACCAAGCAAGTAATATCAGATGCGAAGGATCTTCGGCGCGGTAAAAATCAGGGGGCAAAGGTGCCTCCTATCTCTACGATAATCGTAAAGTTAACGGACGCGTGGAGAAAAGTCATCTGAAGCCTCTAAAATCTGTAATCCCTGGAAAACTGTGAATCCTTTGAACGGTAGTTATTTTAAGAGCGTCCAGTCGTGCTTTGTCAAGATCATCTCCGTAAAACTCTATCGTAAAACGTTGCGAAGCGAGTGTTGCGTACGCCGGACGGTCGCGTCAGTTGGTGTTGCGACTTGTTTCGACCCGATAAGACGATAAACGCAGCCATCCGATACCGGTTGTTCGAATCGGAAACGGCATCGATCTCGCATCGACGCGGGTTCTTACGCCCGCGTGGCTTTGGCCGGGCACGTTGCGATGACCCTGGTAACATGAAAATCATTTTGCATCATTAACGTTCGCGTTAGCGGGTCCGCGGCAGTTTCCTCGCGTTCCTTCTGCGACCCAAGGCGACTCGTTCCTTCCGTTATGACGCACGAATCTCTCAATTTTCAACACCTCGCGCGTATAACCGTAAAGACCACTCGCCTTTTACCGCCAATAAATACACGCTCGCGCGTTTAATCGCGTCATTGTCAGCGCCGGCTATCGAGCATGTAATTTTATGCAACGCGCATCCGAGGACACGCTCGGAGACAACTTCTCCCGGCTCCGATTGCATGGACGCGCTTCGAGGTTCCGCTGAGCGAACTCCGGCCACGGCGATCGAAATACGAACAACCGTTCACGCAGATCGAATGCTAATTGAACGAACCGTAATGCGATTCGCTACTTTGTGTCAAACTTTGTGGCGAGTCGTGCGTAACGGCGTACCAAAGCTCTTCTTTGCGGAAAGGGAACGCATCGTATACGACATGCAACATGTTGATTAGATAGGAGCTGCCTGGTATTTATCGAACCAGTGAGAGTCGTTTTAATACACACTTTGCATAGAAATTTGTTTGTTTATTTATTAAGCTATGGAACCCCCTACGAGATTATTAGCAATATATTTTGTAGTATATTATTACAAAATTACTATTACATATACAGCATATTATACAATATTGTTACACTTTATTAAGCTATGGAACCCCCTACGGGATTATTAACAATATATTTTGTAATATATTATTACAAAATTACTATTACATATACAGCATATTATACAATATTGTTACATTTTATTAAGCTATGGAACCCCCTTATTATTAGCAATATATTTTTGTAATATATTATTACAAAATTACTATTACATATACAGCATATTATACAATATTGTTACATTTTATTAAGCTATGGAACCCCCTTATTATTAGCAATATATTTTTGTAATATATTATTACAAAATTACTATTACATATATAATATATTATACAATATTATTATATATTACTTTGGATATTATATATTAAGGAATTTAAAAATTATTAACAGTGATCGAATGTATGGTTTACATAAAAAGGCATCTATCGTGTAAGGAGGACGGAAACCGAGTTGATAAAGTTTACGTGTCATGGCATTTCTTTCGGAGTCATATAGTAGGCGCTGCCATATCGCATGATTTACCGCACTGACGGTTCGGATCATCAATAATATTAATGCGAGAAAAAGAGGAGGCCAGATTGTAAATGGTTTGCACGACATCTGTTGGTCCAGGAAACAAAGTCTCTGGCAAGGTTGTTGTGAGCAAACCATTGTTTCGGACCCGGATTATTAAAAAAGTTGAAGAACTTAGCACCTTTGAATTTAGCATCTTCAAACAAAGTTGCTTGTCAATATCATATTTCTCTCTCTCGTTTGGATTTTATAACTTTTAGAGAAATCGGAATACGGAACTGGGATATTAGGGGAAATATCCAGTTCGATGGCGTTTTTTGGCTAAAACATCCACTTTCTCGTTGAAGGAGATCCCAGGGCCGATATCCAGAAGAGATACAGATCTTTTTGCCGTGATAATTATGTATTATTTTTTTGACATAGAACACAAAGCGACCGATTTTTATACTTGGACAGCCATTGGATAGAGCCTGTAAGACACTTAGGCAATCAGAGTAAATGAAGAGATTTTCGTGTGGATAATCGGTAGAGATTTCAATGGCCTTTTTAATTGCTAGACATTCTGCGGAGAATGTGGATGTTTGATTATTAAATCCAAATTGAGCCGAAATGTTCAGATCTGGAGAAAAGTTGCACAGAAATTGCAAGCTACGATATAATGAGAAAATAACTTCGTGATGTTTGACTGCAATGGGATCCCAACACGTCTCGCGGTATCTATTGAAGTTCGCTTGGTAATACCAGAACGATCGCCTACGTCTACCTTCATTAATGCTAGAATTACCACGAATCAATTTTTACTTCTTGCAAACGTTACGCGAATGGTTATATTCATTTAATATATATACATATATACATGATGTACCAGTTCCTTACCGGTATAACTTCGTTAGCGTGTTTCACGTGCAAAAGTAAGAAAAAAATATCATATGAACATATGGTCTTAAACGTTTTATTACGGAGTTATAACTAATAACACGAAATGATAATGAACTGACGTTTTGCCGACACGGCGTACGAACGTATCATCAGTGTTACAGAAACTAACGTGATCCCATTGAAGCTCTCTGTTTGCTAGCAAAAATAAATCCGACAAAACTAAGCAAAATAACAGTCCTGCTTCTAATGTAATAGGATAATTGCGCGTGTTTGAAATAGCGGATCTCGTAAATGTTGCCTCATCGGGCCAGAGAATTTTCGATTGAATATCATTATTATTGCGAACCGCGCGCACATGCCGCTCACAAAAACGTATCCTCCTTTCATAATCTCTAGGCAGAAGTTCCTGCACAAGTGTATAATAATAAGGATATCTACCATCGCCGTGGAATGTTCGCCAGATTGTAGATCTTGGAATTTGTAATCGATGCGGAGACGCTTGTCGAATACTTTCTCTCGGATTATCGGATTACAGGAAATTCACCCTAATTGTCCGTCAGCTTGTAAACAAAAATGGACAATTTGAGAAAGCGAGATACGATTATTCGAACTTTGCGGTCCGTTTTTATAAATTGCTAACAATCGGTAACCATAAAAACGAGCCCCGAGGTTCGAATAATCGTATCTTCTCTTCCCAAATTGTTCATTTTTGCGTACAATCCGAGCGTTAATTAGAGAGAATTTATTATAATAGGTTACAGGAAATTCGCCCCAATTGTCCGTCAGCTTGTAAACAAAAATGGACAATTTGAGAAAGGGTGATACGATTATTCGAACTTCGCGGCTCGTTTTTATACTTGCCGATTATCAACAAGTATAAAAACGAGGCGCAAGGCTCGAATATTCGTATCTCCTCTTCCGAAATTATCCATTTTACAAGCTGAAGAACAATTGAGGAGAATTTGCTATATCTTGAAATCACCAAAAATTATTTCACCGACTATGTCTTCATCGACACGGTTTCAGCAATACCGCATTTCACCGGCATTGTTTATATACCGACACATTGAAATCGTATGAAAGCCTTTTTACACAAACATGTTATATATTATAGTGAAGATTTTCAACGACTTTCTTGGTTCTCAATCTTCACCCTTCTCATATTTGATTGTTTATTCCTTACGCTTACACGACCGAGAAGTGCCAGCTAATTACAACGACAGACCGATTTCCAATATGGCAATGATATAACTATTATGTTTCCATAATGAAGCTAACTAAACTTTGGTTTCACATTATGTAACAATTTCGAGCAGTGTTTAAGAATTGAATGGGAACCGCGATTAAAGATCTACATACATTTGTACAGTCGCTGTAGCTCACTGTAGTACATATAAGATGTAAATATTTTGTCATTAGTCGATTTTAAATAGAAAAAAGAGAGGAAGCAGGTGTTCGAAGCTTATATTAGATGGGGTCTACCACTTAGCGTTGACGCAAGACTTATTAATGTCACGTGTGTCTCAATTTTGACACTCATCAAAGTGTAGTTAGCTATTATATTAGGGTTTCCTTGAAATCGCCAACAATTATTTCACCGCCAATGTTTTCATCGACTCGATTTCAATGACACTGCATTTCACTGACAAATGTTATTATCGACATTTAGAACTTCTGGCAGTATACCAAGTATACGTTTGAACGTCATATCGTACACGCTTATTATTAGTGCTTTGTTTTACATGTTATTTACGGTAAAAGAAATGGATTTATCAACTATTATTATCATCTATTAAATAGCACTGCACAGAGTCAGATTCTTCTTTAATAACTCTTACGAAAGGTTTTCCATTCGAAGTATTCAACATCTCGTCGGGCAAATTAAACTCGTCAATATTTTTTGGTTCAGCGGATTTATTTTTTCGTCATTTATTGTAACACTTGCTGTTTCAAAGCAGAATTACTCGGAAGTTGCGGTCGAATAATTTTCTCTGCCACCATAGTTGCATTTCTGACAATCTCGTATGATCTCTCGTCAATAGCTACAGCTAGTTCATTTATTTTATTGCAAACTGTATTAATTAGATGACGTGCTGCTTCTGGTGCATGATTATGTTTTGTAGGGTCATGAGAACGAATAATGTGTTTTCCATTTACACATACTATACTTACACTTCCTCTGCACTCTCATAACTGTTTTCACTTTTACCACTTTTTTCACACATCCAATAGGACAGATTGTCTCTATTTCCGCATTTCTTATACACGAAGCGACGATAATAACATTTCTCGGTGAAGCGAGAGCGATGTCGATGTCTGTCGATGATTTCAACGTGTCAGTATGTAAACAATGTCCGTGAAATGCGGTGTTGCTGAAATCATGTCGATGAAAACATTGTCGGTGAAATAATTGTTGATTTTCTTGACTCGACTCCATAAACTGAACCACCGGGGTCGTCTAGTTGGTAAATAAATTCTTACAAACACCAATCGATGTTGGTATTCTTCTTCGAGGAAATCTTACAAAAACCATAAATGAAATGCGTATATATGGCGTATTCACGATAGAGAAATTCTCGCGGCATCTTGATATGAGATCGTGCAGCGTACTATATAAACGTATTTATGTATATATTATATATATTATTTATATATATCTATACATATTATATTATATATTACATATAAATTTATATGCATTATATTATATTATATATTTCTGCTCGGCAAAAATTAATGACGATATCAATTACTTCAGTAAGTAAGCATAAAAGTTAATGTTAACATAAAATACGATACGGAAAACAATACGATCGTAACGCTGTGTCGACGAAACACCAGTTCGTTATCATTCTATTCATTGGCTATAACTCTTTAATTAAGCATTTAAGACCATATATGTTCGTATAACATTTTTTTTCTTATATTCTCCTTTCTGATATTTGTTATTGTAAAATAAGACATAGTGTAGATGTTTTTGGCTCATTTGAAAGTTCCAGTATTGACAATCATTATCTCAAGTAGGACTATCATTTTGATAATTAATTCCCAAAAGAACGATGAATCGCGTGTACTTTCTAGTAAGTGCTGGCGTTGAAAGTGATCTTTACCGAAGGCTGATGATGATGGGTGATCATATATTTTCCCTTATTAATCATTCGCCTCGTAAGTATCGGAAATACAAATTGCCTCAATAATAATAATAATTTGATCCTTAAAAAAGCAAATGGAAGTTGCAGATAGAAAGTTAATCACTCGTTCAGCATATTACTGCCTATTATATGGGCGCATGCCATGAATATTACATCAAATAATAACAACATTCCAATGGCAATAACGGTTTCAAAAATGTTTCTCTATTTGACTCGAGGAGATCGCTTCTTAGGATTCACTACGATATTTGATAAAAGTTCGAAGCCCTTCGATGCTAAAGCACCTTCTCAATTTCGATTAACATCGCCGCGAGAGAATTAATCTCGAGGATAATCATGAAAGGTCACAGGAAATCTGCATCGTGACTCTGTAACAGTTCATCCTTCGAACCTCTCCGGTAATGATGTAATCGCGCGACCCTAAGTACACGTTCCCTGCGCGTTCTACGCGCATGAGAAACTTAATTTTCCAGCAATTCAGGAGCATGTAACCGACGTTACATCGCGCCGACGAACGCTATACGGCATAATTTACAAACAAGCATAAAAGTTTCAACGAACATGCGTTTTAAATCTACTTGAATGCACACAGTGCGTTTATACGTGTTTGCGTGCAGATAGAACGTAATTTACTAGCGTTTCTTGATTTTACTGATTACGAAAATGTTTTATAAGAACTGCGAGATCCTGGAAATTAAGATCTCGGTCATCAATTTATTTGATAATTCTCCCTGCAAAGATATTTTCATAGTCTCGATAATTGCAAAATTATTCATTCGTTTTGATCTCTTCGGTAGTATGTGCTGGCATTATTAAACATTTGACGCATAAATATTTTCTTCTATCTGCGTCATTCCTGACCTTAAATAACTTTTCATACTTGTTTCCTTTCGTCGAAAGAAAATTTACGTCATTAGATCCCTCCGTGGTAATAGCTGTGGCACATGCATAGAAAATGAAACAATTTCGAATTTGATCAAATTTATACGATTTAAAACTATTCTCAATTAATTTTACGTATCCAAGATATATGTATCACAGTATTAGGTTGGTGCATAAATGAAATGTCAGATTTTCTTTACGTGTGAACATTTGTCTCCCTGTTTTTGTTATGCTTTGTTTTTGGCATAACCTCGTTTATAGTCATACCGTCCATTGCCAGAGTCATATTATACAAAAAAGATTTTCTCAGAAGTGTTTCGTTTTGTTATTTGTTTCGAATTTCGTAAGGATATGATTTCAACCGATATTTGTGTAATTTTTTTATATGAGTATAAACTTGGTAACAATGCTGCAAAAGCTGCACGCAATATAAACCAGGCGTTCGGGGAGAATACTGTTAACGATTGAAAAGTGCGGCGTTGGTTCGAAAATTTTCGGTCTGCTGATTTTTCCCTACAAAATGAACTGCGTGGAAGACTCAAAACGTCTATGAAAAATGATGCTCTGAAAGTATTGGTGGAAACGGATATGACTGGAGTAATTCGCTACTCATTCCTTCGAACTGGGGAGACAATTACAGCCGAAAAGTATTGCTACTACATTGATGAAGTGCATGAAAAATTGAATTTTATACGCCCTATCGCTTGTTAATCGACATGGCCCAATACTTCTCCGCGACAACGCTCGGCCGCATACGTCGTACAAAACAATTGCGGGATGAAATGAATTAAAATATGAAATTTTGCAGCACCCAGCTTATTCGCCGGATCTTTCGCCAACCGACTTTCATTTTCTTAAACATTTAGAACAGTTCTCACGAGCTAAACAGTATGAAAATGAAGACAGTCTGAAAAATTCCGTATCAGAGTTTATTGATTCTAAAGATCAAAATTTTTCTTTCAAACAGGCATCTATGCATTAAAATTTCATTGGGAAAAGTATATTGAAGCAAATGGAGCATATTTTGATTAAATGAACAGCTTTTGAAAAAAGATATACAGTTTTATATATTCACTTAAAAATCCGACATTTCATACACATCAACCTAATATAATATAAGCGTGCGTAGCTTGCACGGACAAACTAAATTAGGTAATAGTTCAAACTATTATTATCCTACTTCCTTTCGCTATCGTTCTCAAGAAACGATTCCCGCGAACGTTGAACGAAAATTATTTTTATAGCGAGTCCCATTGTTCACGATATTGCACCGGCAATATAGTTCGTTTAGGAATAGTTCGAAGAGCCATAAACTCGACGAATCGGTCACTATCATCTGTCGATCATCCACGCATACCTGTTGTTAATTATAACGTCCCGGCGTGCCTTGTAAATTGTGCACGTGTTGCTGTTAGTCATCCGCAAGGGAGAACAGCGAAATGATGTTACATGCGCGCTTCGATTTCGTTCGGTCCGCGAACGTAATCGCAACCGCGTCAGTTACAGTTACATCAATTTTGCTACCACGGAAGGGTGCGCAGCTGGTCGGCGAAAAGAATTCTTTAATTGACGTTTGAAACACATTGTAATACCGTTTCGCGTCCCTTTTTCCTTCGACACCGCGCATAAATATCCCGCGATCGGCGTTTAAAAATTTTAAGACGACGTTTATGCGCTCTTAAACGGGAAGACGATCGCGACCATCGGTGGCCGATGGTCCGAAGTCTTTGTTTTTCTAAAAAAAAAAGGCTGCCCGCGCTACGTTCAATTTTAGTCGATGATCTGCGGCGCTCGGTGGTCCGAAATCCCGAAAACGTAGTAAAGAGGAACCGGGTTAATTGCAAATTTTGATGGATGCTGATTACGAATCTGGTCTTAAGACGTCAAAAAACGAAATAACGGAGAAATGTAAACAAATTATTTAAACAGAGATGTAACAGAGATGTAACGTTCGAAAATCATAAAATTTTTCTCTGAAACACTTTTGAATATCATTCATAATATTCGAGAGAAACATGGTGGGAATTACTGATATCGAATACATTGCATTATACGAAGCAGCGATGCTAATCAATCCGCAGCAAATTGCATATACTGCAAAAGATAAAAGTATAAACTAAAAATTCCCGACAAGAATTTTCACAGAATGTTGAAGTATGTACAACTTGTTTACGCGCAGCACTTTAAACCGTATTTTATTACTATAGTACACGTATGATGGTTAACAATTTTGACAACACCAGTGCTGCTGTACTGTTCTATTTACTTCCACAAACAGCATCTATTTCACAGAATTAAATAAAATACTTGACTAAAGAAGGTCATCTGCTTTACCATTTTCTCCCACACGTCCACCATAGGGACATCAATAAAGTATCTTAACCTTGAGACAGCGGACTTCGATATTGTTTTCAAACTTGTATTGTTTATTATAACATCTGGTAAAATATTTACAAAAAGAAAATTAGAAAATTAAAAATTAAATCGTTTAATATTTTAAGTTTAACATAAATTTTCAAGGTTAATAAGTGTTCATATTTCTCACTCATTCTCTCTATTTTCCCCTGATTTTACAACGTATAAAGGTAAAGGCGTGTGTGAATAATAATAATAAGTGTCTAACCGTGCGCGTGTAATGTATAACAAATAATAATTTAGTAATTAATTAATTCGTAAATTAATTTGTTATTTAATGTACTAATTAATTATTGATTTGTAAAACAGCAATAAGAATAAACTAATCAACGATAATTTAACGAAAAAATCGATAACAACAGTAACGAAGGAAAAATAACGAAACAACAATGATAAAGATTTCCAACGATATACAGTAATGTCTCCCTTACTGACGCTCAGATTGTAGCTCGTTTTCATAGTTGTTGACAATTTGTGCCTATAAAAATGAACCGCAAGGATCGAATAATCGTATCTACTCTTCCTAAATTGTCCATTTTTGTGGACAACCTGGGCGTCAATTAGAGGGACATTACTGTATCGCAGCGATACGTCTGCTATGAGATCTGTGTTGTTCGACTGTTCAACGCTTTCTCGAGAACTCGACTGGCAAGGGATGTACGGTCGTCCCAGTCGACGAGTTTTCGGATTGCTAAAACGAAGGAGGGGGAAATTCCTGACCCTTAAAATCGAAGGGAAAATTGCCTTTCATAAAACAATTTCGGGAAAAGTCGTCGCCTATGAGGGCTTTCAGAAGATGAGGCCCAGGATCTGGACATCGTCACTTTTAATATAAATTCTTCCTTGTAATATAAAGAAGATAATAATGACATAATAACAATAATATAAAAAAATTACCTTGAGTCCCGGCGCGTACGGCACGCGCATGAGAAGGTTAGAATTTCCGCGTCCGAAGATTCCTCCCCTCCCACACAAACGTTTGGGTCCGCTACAAACGTTTCAACTTTAACGCAAGGACAAATTAACATCGTTTTATCTCGTTTCTACCAAAAGAACTTTGATTTTGTCATTTCACATTATCACTGTGCGGTGAGCAGCGCCGGAGGCCGCAGGAAATCGTGAAATTGTCTTCTCACTTTCGTCAACGAGCCAAAGGGAACGAACCTCGACCGATTTCCCCGCATCGGGCGTCGATCATCCGGTGTTCCTCATTAACGTGGCCACCGCAAGACGCACGATTTACGATAATCGGCTCGGCTCGGCTCGGTTCGGCTCGGCTCGGCGGCGAGCAATTAACACCGGCAGCGCTGTTCACGGTGTCCCCATTCGCTCGTAGGAGTGCGCGCCATATCTACCGGCGATACTTCTGGCTTCTACGATCGAGCGCCGGATAACGACTTGTTGATTAACGATCGGCAAGTTTCGACCTCGAGAAACGAGTTGACGTTTGTGAACCCTGACCTTCGTCGAACGGCGCCAAATCCTCGAAACGAGGCGCGCGCCGTTTCGCTCCTTGATAGATAGTGTCAACCGGCGGGATAGTAGTCGTGGAATTATGGGCTCCAACGCGATAACCCACGCCGATACCTTTCTTCCCGAAAGGAATCGATTCGGGTCACGTTAGTCATCGAACGTTTCACCGTTAATTTCCAGCGAATTGTGAGAAAATACGAGAGTCCCGAACGGAACCGCCGCGTGTATTTATGCTAATGAACGTTTCGAAGTCTCTCTTTCGGTAAAGTTGGAACTTTAAAATAATCGCGACTGGAATGAAAAAGAAGGGGGAAGCCGCGTTAATGGTTTGTATATTAATGTATCGAGCAATGAACGTTTCGTCGATGGTGTCGTGTTTCAATGGGCCAGATCCAGTTTGCTCGATGGACACTTATGTTTTGATCATCATACTTTCCCCTGCTGCAGCATGGTCGTGTGTACAGTGGCTCGCGGCACCGTTCTAAACGGATTCAATTTGTCAAAATTGATGGACTGGTTTACTAGAGAATGTCCAAAAATGTTATCAAACGTCGCAAATAGCTTGAATAACGATAAAATAGAAAACTCATGTTACTTAACATTTTGATCCGAGCCTAGAAGATTTCATTGAAATCGGTTTACCTTCGTGATCTAGACATAATTAGCACTCAAACGGCGGACCATTTTGATAAAAATATTGCTTACGTATGCTTCGGATCATTTATAATTATATTTATCAATTTCCTCAACGATTTTCTCTTTGTGGTGCTCCTTCTGGATACGTCAGTTTTGCTGTTGACCCCAGTGTAACATATGAACATTTCAATTAATTGTCGGAAACTAAATATTTAAGTACAAATATTTAGACCTTGGCTTCGAATAGCACCAAGACCCGCTTTTTGTATGTTAAAGATTGCGAAAATTACAGTTTCCCACGATTTCTAACGGTTTCGACTGATCACTATGTACAATAAATTCTCTCCAATTGTCCCCCAGCTTGAAAACGAAAATGGACAATTTGGGAAGAGGAGATACGATATTCCGAGTTTTCATAATCGCCGATTGTCAACAATTATGATATAAAAACAAGCCGCGAGGTGATAAATTGTCAATCTCTGTTTAGAAGCTGAGGAATAATTTGAGTTAATTTACTGTTTACTGTTTTTTTATTATTATCTTTTTATTTATTATTATTATTAGTTATTATTATTTTTTTATTACTGCTTACTGTTTACTGTATTTCGATGAAATTCTCAGCATGCGTGTAGGTCACTGAATCACGTTCTTTGTAAAAATCGTACGTTGTTTTTGCTATTCCAACTGATTGCAATTATCTAACGAAATTTTTAGATCATTCTCTAGCGAACTCGTCCCTGCAACATCTAAGAAAAATTTAGGACATTTGGTCCAATTTCAGAAAAATTTATTCCGTTCGTAAGCCGTAATATCTTCGTAAGCCGTCGTACATCAGTTTCGGAAACTTTGATACGTACCCGTGATCTTGACTAATCTTGGAAGATCATGAATGGAATGATGCAGTTCGAAATCACTTTACAATTGCGAGCGTTCGTAACCGCATGGACTATTTAATAAAATTCTCGTCATATCTCCTGAACACATCAATCCAAGAAAGAGTCCATTGCATATATTACAAATCAAGCATCCCAGAAACATTTCGAGCTTGTCTTTCGGCGCGAATAGCAAGTCGGCGTCTGTTTTTAACCGAAAGATGCATCTCGTACTGCATTTCATAAAACACATACACGCCTTGGCACCTTACGTATCCGTGACTTTCGGAACCGGTAAACACCATTTTACACGAACTCAACGGGATCTACGTCGTCGCAAACCCGCGCATAATTTTAAGAAAATTGAGCGATGGTAATTTCGCAGATATCTCGCATACGGTCGGATTTTGCATAAGCAAAGCATACTTATGCAAACTCTTGAAAAAAGAAAATAAACAAGTTCGACACTGCTGCGGGACGAAAGAAGATCGAACCGAGAAATTGGGGGATTCATCAGCGGCGTTACTGCCATCTCGGTTTATCGCGTACAGATGGGCGGCTCGTACGTAATGGTTTGTTTGATAAATTCAGCATGCAAGCGTTCAACTGGTAATGAGGCAATACAGTAATTTCTCCCTAATTCGCGCGGAGATTGCGCGCAAAAATGGACAATTTGGGAAGAGGAGATACGATTATTCGGGCCTCGCGGCACGTTTTTATAGTTACCGATTGTCAACAACTATAAAAACGAGACGCACGGTTCCAATAATCGTATCTCCTCTTCCAAATTGTCCATTTTTGTGCACAATCTGAGCGCGAATTAGGGAGAATTTACTGTAATTGATATCGTTGTCGCAGAGGTTCGAACGGATAACCGTAAAATCACCAACAATTATTTCACCGACAATGTTTTCATCGACACGATTTCAGCGACATCGCATTTCACCGGTATCGTTTATACGTATCCGGACACGTTGAAATCACAGACAAATGTTTACATCGACTCTCGTTTCACCGCAAACGTTATTATTGGCGCTTCGTGTACAAGAAATGAAGAAATGGAGACAATCTGTGTTCTACTGGGTGTAGATGTATATCCTAATAAAATCAGAAAGTTACCGATTATCAACAACTATGAAAACGAGCCGCAAGGCTCGAATAATCGCATCACTTCTTTCAAAATCGTTCACTTTTTTGCGCGATCTGAGCGCGAATTAGGAAGAAATTACTGTACCGTTATAAAATGAAAGACCAAACTTCGGACAATGACTATATTAGACGTTTGAAAGGGTAACAGCGGTACCAATGCCACAAGTGCCATTAATTTTGTACATATGCTTAATGTTTTGGGCGAAGAGAAATGTCGGCACTGACTTAACAAATTTAAAGATGATGATTTCGAAATTTTCGATGATTTAAAATCCGGAAGACCCATTCAATTTGACGAGGATCTAGTGTCGACTGAAATAGATATTGTTTCAAGAGATTGTCAGTGAAATTGAGTAATGGATTCTATTCAGCTGTTCACATTAAAAAGAAGAATGGTTCACATCAAGAAAGCTGATCTTCAGCGGTGTCGAAACGACATTACTTACGGGTACCATTGATATTATATCTTCCTGATTTTATTAGTGTATATGTTACAGTGAAACACCGAAATCTGGAGAATGTTGACTTTCACCGGTGAATGTCAACATTCACAAAGTCGCTTGGTGTATGTCCGAAATATTTGCTAAATACCCTTATTTCTGACTTACACCGGTAAATGTTGACATTCACCATGCACTAATGGTGAATGTTGAACATGTTGGAGATTTATATTTTCTTCTCCGTAATTCAGTCGCTATAAAACACCACAAGGGTGACGTAACTTTTTCGCCTCTCTTTCTGAAAGGAATGACCAAGAATTTAAAATACACGGTACATTCTACATGAGAAAAGAAAATATAATGGTAATAAAAAAATTACTTACTTATGTGATTCAAATCTTATTTATTGCAACAACTTAAACTATTATGACACTTTGAATTGTACAAGAGTCCCTTGCTTTTACAACTGCATTTATTTGTGGAACACTTCCTTTTGCAATGACAGGTTTTGGACCTCCACCAGAGCATATCTGTGATTGTCGACACACACCGGAGAGGGTCCGAATGTACAACAATGTAATGAAATATTCGATCTTTCACCGACGTATTTGGTATCTGTTGACATTCACCGGTGAAAGTCGACATTCTCCAATTTCGGTCATTCACGGTAACATATACAACTACAGCCAGTAGAATAGATTGTCTCCATTTCTCATTTCTTATGCACAAAGCGTCGATAATAACATTTGTCGGCGAAACGAGAGTCGATGTAAACATTTGTCCGCGATTTTAACGTGTCCTGATGTGTTTAAGCAATGCTGGTGAAATGTGATGTCGCTGAAATCGTGTCGATGAAAACATTGTCGATGAAATAATTGTTGGTGATCTTAAGTTTAAACCTCTTCCACAGCGATATCAATTACAGTAAATTCTCCCTACTTCGCGCAGAGATTGCGCGCAAAACTGGACAACTTGGGAACAGGAGATACGATTATTCGAGCCTTACTTCTTGTTTTTATAGTTGTTGACAATCGATAACTATGAAAACGAGCCGCGAGGCTCGACTAATCGTATCTCCTCTTCCCAAATCGTCCATTTTCGTGCGCAATCTCAGCGCGAATTAGGGAGAGAAATTATTGTACACCGTCGTCGCACTGAAAAATGAGCCGAATAGACGCAAAAAGAGACGATAGAGGGAGGAATCCCGATGCAATGAAGACCCGCTTGCCGGGTGGACAGGGGACACGCAGCCAGAATGAGATATCGTTCCTTGCGGTACTTTTGATCAGCGCGACGCAGTTTCCCTTGGCCTCTGGTCTTCGGTGTAGCTGTATCCTTGCGGATCGTTTATTTATCGGTCACAGAAGGGACACGGCCGGCCTTGGCAACGGCGAGATAGAACGTTTGACACGGCTCCCTAACCCCAAGGACCAGTGCCACTGATCTTCCGGCTTGGGTTCAGCTGTTTTCAGCGACCAACGGTCGAACGTTATACGAAAAGAGTTGCCAATTAACCCCTTGCCCTACGACTACTTTGACAGTTACGTTGATTAGTCCTTCATCGCCATGAACAAATTGTAGGGGAGAGTACGGAGAAACAAGTATTATACAACGTCGACCAAACGGACCTCACACTACTTCACGATCAACCATAGCACCCGTGCACACGTTAGTTTGTTAGTCAGTGTTCGAAATATTTGCGGGTCGAAGTTTCGGTATTCTATTCACGTTTCGCACATTTTTCGAAACGTCCGTTTTAAAAATTAATAACGGTAAGTACATACATCGTTAGATTCTATAGCACTTAACCGTAAACCGGATTGTGATGGCCGCGGCTGTCCCACGCAACTTTAAGCAAGTCATCGTTGACGTACGATAATGTAATTATTTAAAAATTCATGTAGTCCTGTATTGACTCATCGAGTATGCGATATTTTAACGTAAATTTACTTGCGTTTACCAATATGGTAATATGCAATGCTTGCTGAAACAATAACTGGCAGTAATTGGCGCTTTTGGTTAACGGTTAAACCGTACTCTGTGATTTTAATCAATTCTTTATCTCATACTGAAATTTAAACGTCGAACGTTTACTGAATTACATCATATCAATTAAATCATATAGGGTAGAATGTGGAATACTTTAGCATAGGGTGAAACGGAACGTCCTAAAATTTAAAATAACTTTAAAGTTGCACAAAACGATTTATATTTTTTCTTCAATATCTAGAGTACTGGACAACGTATAAAATATTATTTTAAAAAGTTGCGATCAGCTGGAGTAACGAAAGAAATAAAATACTCGTGTTTATCAACATTTTCATCAGACTCTGGAACGATAATTTAAACAATGCATTTTGTAGATCACCTTAGTACGTGTTTATTCTTTGTAGCTCTTATATTGTATCGTACAATCGTAGTAATCCTGGTTTGTTGTACATATAAGTAGTAAATTGTAGAAGAAAAAAGGAATGTGTAACACAGCGCTCGTACAGAAAGAAAATTTTAGCTTGCTTCGCTCATGTTTCTCGCAAAAAGGGCTGCGGATATTTAAAAATAAAAATTTATTCCATCAATTTCGCGAAATGAGAGTTGAATAAAAATGTACCTCTGCTACGTTCTCTCAGTGTACTCTGGTGTTCCTCCTATTTTGTGTTTCATGTTACCATTTTCCTCGTAAATGTAACGTAAAATGATGTGTACGCATATCTTCATTTCAGTTACTCAGTCATCCGCGTTCTTTTGGCAATTTATAGAACACTCATAGAAGCTATAAACGCATCAAAATTCGCAGTCTGATCATAAATTATATTGAACCGGCACAATGAGGTTAAATATGCCGTACGGTGACGCGCTATTATGAGTTAGAAACTGAAATATCTACTATACCGTCAGATATCTCCAACCACTTCTGACGGTTTTAGTGAAAATCAATCTCGTTACTAAATGATAAGCGGCAGAAATATCGCATCAACGCTGCTTCAAATCAAAAACAGTCGTAAACGTGTTTGTAGAGATAATACGTGCATTCCAATTGCACGAATACAGAATTGGAAAGCATAAACGACGGATCTTTTTGATATAAACGTAACCCGGTATGCTTAGAATAAAAACTGAAAATTAAAATTAAAATTAAAATTAAAATTAAAATTAAAATTAATTGTTATTTAGAAACAAGCTAATCAAATGACGATGTTCATATTCTAGGACCAAACGGATTCGAGCCTCGCCCTCCGATTGTTAACGGATGCAGACGAGAGTCGATAACAAGGCGAAGTTTATGTGTCTTCAGATTGTAATTGAAACCGAATGCCTGGAACTTGCAATTAGAAGAGACCCAGTCGCCGGGCTGTCACCAGCCCGCGCGTGACTTATGTGCGAACGCTCACCAAACATTAGCAATCGGATCTCTTATCGGCGGACAAAATTCACGGTCGTACGCTTGAAATATTTATCACCGATGTGCGCTGAACTCGCAAACTCCGATGTTTCTCGTAACTGGTAAAACTGGTAACCCGTACGTTTGCTTGGCAGGGAAAACTGTCAGAAATTGATGATGGGAAAGCGCGAGATTTATAAAGTTACCGGGTCGGATCGATGACACCGTTGCAAGCGAAGAAAAAAGTCTTGACCATGACAGGAATTCGAAAAATCTCTGGCACGAGATCCGCGATGACGGAACCGTCGAGGATTACCTTGAGAAGGAAGCTCTACGGAATCGGTAATACACTGCCGATAGCTTTGAATAATCGGTGATGCCGACGCGACGGTGGCATCAAAGCTGATGGTTCACTGTTACAATATTTAAATGCTTCTAAACTGTTCACCTTCGTTCCGATATTTATTGGTATTGCCTGTTTAATACCTTAATACCACGGTCAACCGCAGCTGAGGTGCCATTCAGGTGCCACATGTTTCGACTGTCTAGTCCCCTGGTGCGACCTTGCATAGAATCAGCAGGGGCTCCGAGCGATTAACGTCCCATTCATATCTCTGAACAGGGTTATATCTGTCAGCTCGGGCGTCGTTTATTAGCGCGACGCAAGAAATAGCCTGAATCACATCGAAACTCGCCGTTAAAGGCTTTAAACGCCATTGCCACATAGTAGTAGTTGCTCTTCGATCCTCGAACGATCAACGATACTGCACGGCGGAAAAACTGTAAAGAAAAAGAAAGTTGCATGTTGAAGGCAATTTGAGCTAGATGATTATATCGACGATGCATCAAATTGTACACAATAACGGATGTTGAAATCTTCAATATCTCATGGAGACCCTGCTGAGCCAACTTTCTACATAACATTGAAATGTATACAGTAAATTCGCCCTAATTGACGCTCAGATTGTACACAAAAGTGGACAATTTGGGAAGAGTAGGCACGATTATACGAGTCTGGTGGCTCGTGTTTGTAGTTGTTGACAATCGGTGACTATAAAAACAAACCGTCCATTTGTCAGATTGTTCAGTTTTGTGCACAATCTGAGCGCCAATTAGGGAGAATTTACTGTACTTAGTAGATACTAAGTGCGTGACCGTCGAATCGTGACATGTGACCTCCTAATTGCCTTCGAATCGTGACATGTGACCTTCGAATTGCCTTCGAGTAGTAGCACGTTTCCTCCGAATTGCCTTCGAATAGTGGCATGCGGCCTCCGAATTGCCTTCGAATAGTGGCATGCGTCCTCCGAATTGCCTTCGAATCGTGGCAAAAAATTAGAAATAAAAATGTTATGTCATCGTTTTTATTCTAGCATTACTATGTATTCATATTAATGTACACCGGCATGTTGGCCACTGTCTTTTTTTGCCGAAATGATATCTGTCACGAAACACAAGATGGCTGCGAAGAGATTTGTTCCCACCCTTATCGGTGAGTTTCTGTGTTTCAGTCTTTCTCTGTTTTTAAACAAAATCTGTATAATCCTTTTTACTCAATTCTTTTTGCTTCCTGTTTGCTGGTATTTATCAATAATGTTCCATTTTCTTCTTAAAGCAATCGGTAATGAAATGGAAACCTCGAATAAAGGTCTATGTTACTTTTTGATCGAAACTCGGTTCACAGTGTAGTATGATTCTACTATATACTTCAGTGTACGCTAGTTCTGAATACAGTAATTTCTCCCGGAAATGCCAAATTTCGGGTTGTTGTGAATTTCCCTGTGCTAGTCCTACCCCTATATAATTTATTGCTGCGCCCATGCTAAGGGCGACGGAGTCGGTCAAGCGTGTGGTGCGGCACGCGACGCGAATGCCCGGAAGGCAATACAAAGTGATCTGTTTGGATGCGAGTCGGGTAAGAAAAAACGCGGAACTACAAGATACGTGGTAGGTACTAGGTACGTGATCGTCGTACGTGACCGTCGAATCGTAGCATGTGGCTTCCGAATTGCCTTCGAATCGTGGCAAAAAATTAGAAATAAGAAAGTCAAGCCATCGTTTTTGTTCTAGCATTACTATGTATTCATATTAACCCCTTAACGCGCAGAAACGTATTAACACGGGCGTGCAAAACCGGCCAAAATGTGCAGACCCGTATATATACGGTCGGCGTCGCAACTTATGTTATGTTACCTATATTAATTGAAAAACAGTACGATGGGTACAAAATTCGATCTGCAATGCGATTCAATATTCACTATAATTATTTATCCGCTATTTTTATTGAATTTTTAGTAATTTTTGCATTTTTTTTACATATTTATTGAAATTAAGGTCCAAATATGTATATTTTCTTAGATAAAAAAAATTGATTTTTTTTGGTCGGTTTTTTTTTTAAATTGTGCATTAAGGGGTTAATGTACACCGGCATGCTGGTCGCAGTCTTTTTTTGCCGACTGCCCCGAGTGTCTATAAAAACGAGCCGCGAGGCCCGAAGAATCGCGACTTAGTATCCTCAGATCTGCCGGTTTCAATTCCGACCTCCGAACATTTCTAGAAGAAATTACTGTACTTCGTTAGTAGTACTTAACCCTTAACCCTTTCATAGACAAAATTTGAATTTTCAAGATGGTAGTACATTTCAACGGCGAGAATATTTGAACCTGGTGTCCATATGCGCACTAAAAGTAGAAGTTTAGAAGTGGGAAGTTTAGTTCCCACTGCCTATATGAAAGGATCAAATAGGAAAAAGAAGCACTTCAATATTTAAAACTTATGGTCCCATTTGGGACCTCAGAACTCTCATTACACCCTAAAAGGGACGATTCTTGACACGATTTGAAGTAATTTTTTCCTTAGCGATAATATCGATTGCTGTGCTCCAGAAGGAGGTTCCAATTCAATTATTTGACTTTATCACTAATTATTTAGCAAACAACAATGATGACCTCCGAACATTTCTGGCAGAAATTAGTATAAATATAAATTTGAAATTTGACAATACTGCGTGTAATATATTTAACGGGAGACGGCAAGGGTAACGTGTAACCTGAACGATCACAGAGTTATTCTAAACATAAGTCAATTATCAGCATCATTCGAATAAAACCGATGGACCGAAGAGGAAATTGAGTCCGCGCACCGAGTAGATAATTATGAAAACAGCCAGCAACAAATTAAAAACTGCGAACAAATTACAGACGTGTTCGTGTGTTTTTTTTAAACAGGACACCGTTATGTTTAAGTTACAAATATGGGCACCGAGTAGTGATTCAATTATAGAATATTCCATAATTGGGTTATATATATTTATTAGCATCGCATCCTCTTGCAACGCGATTATTTACTTGTGTATATGGCGGGAATGTTCGGGGTGGCATTTACGTACGAGTTCCATGCGACCCGATGCAACGACACTTTGCAGTTTCAGAGAATCGAAATATCGCCGGGCTGCCGTGGCCTGATCGTGACATTAAACTGTATACGGGAGCCGATGCGATTGCGAATCGTGGCGGAGGAGATACCGGTTCCTTAAACAGAGGCCGCAATAGGATAATACTTTCCCGTTTATCAAGATTTAAGCGCTTGATGAGGTTACCGAGCGCTGTTCCGATGCCTGAAAATGGCTAAAACGAGTTATTCCGGAAAATGCCGTTCCGCGATGAATTTTTAAGGGACCTTAAGCCTTCGCGAGCCATTCTTCGCTTCGATAGCTACCAAACGGAACCGGTTACGAAAATGGCACGCCCTTGTCGGCCTGTATTTACGAAACGTAACGAATCGGGCGAACAAAATATACGTTTTCAACGTTAAATTCGTGGAAGCCGGATCACATTGACCAATATTTATGTCTCGCCGCCGTCACCGGGGAAAAGTCTGACGATTTTTATTATTGCTTAATCGAACAATAAATTTCGGTAAATATACCAATGAAAAGATTTACCGCGGATGCTGTCGCGCACGGCGCGTAGAAAGCATCCTCTTAACGAGCGTAAATCATAATGAATTGCGCGACGGCGAAGATTAAAATGATCTAACGTATTTACAGGACGAGTCTGCGGCAAACGTTCGTCGCTACGTAAGCGCGCAATAAAAGAAACCAGAATCCACGTACGCACGTCTTTTACAAAATAGACGGCAGTTTTTTTTTTATTCTGTACGATTTTATATCTTAGCTTCGAAATACTAATATACTCGACGAATCGATTTTACGGTTCCAATGTGTAAAATTATTAAAATTGTAATAAATATAATGTGAAAAATATTGTATGGTTACTCTTGAGACCAGAGGGTCTTTAGATATATTTTTGATGAGCGCAGCTCACATAGAAGTGCGTCTTCTACGAGAAGTGGATATTTCATTAACAATTTTGTTAATCGGATTTATGAAGAATAATGCTCGTTGAACTTGTTGGATCACAATTAACGCACTATATACCGGTAGCCTATCGTAAATATAAAGAACCTATATACCGGAGCTGTATTGTAAATAATGCTCGATCATTTTGTTTTGAATAACAATTTCAGAAGGATAGATATCTCATATTTATACATATATAAATATTACAGATTACATGTTTCATTCGATAGATGTCTCCATTACACTACGACTTTTATTTAAAGTCTACTTTCTAATTCTATATTTGTTGTCGGAGAGATGATTTCACGAATGAAACCGTTTTATTTAAATCGACTATGAAACCCGTTAATTTGACCTTTTTATGTAGAATTCAATGGTTTATCTGAATTCGGAAAGAAATATTATCTATTCCATTTAAAAAATTGAAGATAATCTTCATAGCTTGATCAAAAAGCAAAATAACATAAAACTGATGACAATATGCTATATGCCCTCCTGGAGTCCATGCAACTTCTGTTTGAAACATTTTTTCGTGCAACAAATATTTTATGAGTTATCACCCTGTACGTATAAAATCTATGGCAACCAATAATTTGTTATCTATTATTGAGATAAAAGTGTTAGATCGTACTACTGTAAGCTCTCATATTATTATACAATTTTTTAAATATTAGATACCTTTCGCGATGAATAAAATAAATAAAATAGATAAAATAAATATTGTTTAATGCTATATTGTTATGAAAATATAAAAATTATATTAGATTTGGTTACCCTATAATAACAGAAAGCGAATAATATAGAAAGCACTTTTACAAAGTTTGATTTAACATTTCAATAAGCAAAAGAAAAAATGCACATAAGTATATTCGTGGCCAAAAGAAGAAACAAAGCCGGTGTCAGGGAAATGTTTACAGCCAAATGTTACAGTCAATCGGTAAAATGTCTAGAAGGAAATAGTTGTGCGTATATACTTTGTATGAAGTTATTAATTTACAGTATTATAAATTGGTTAAAATTAATGGTACAATTTCTTCGTTATTACCTCTCCAAATTTGAAATTCGTCAAATTGACAAGTGCCGTAAACCGAGTGTTGAAGGTGTACAACATTTCTATTTGACCTTTACCATGCGCGAGGTAGTAGATTCGGCGATTAGCGTTCTAGGGTGAACAACGCCATCCATTGGCCTACTTATCGTTTAGTAGGGTACAATTGTTGTTTACGGAGAAAGCTCATGGAAATCTCTTAAACCGTCTTTTTTCTACAAGGACACGCGCGTCGCTACCGCATGGCACGTGGTCACGAAAAGAGAAAATGTCATCGAGCCATTTGCATGTTTATCGATCCAAGGTCAGGATCTTGATCATATAAATTCATTGGAGGCCCACTGTTAATTACTCGAATGCACTTTGTTGTGTACGTTCACGGCGAACGCTTTCTTCTCAGGTCATTTGAATACAATAAGTCTTTGAAATACCCGTACACTATGCATGGAGGATCATTAGAATTTAGCTGGATCCACTCGGAACGTCAATTTCTATTTACCCTTGCGATTTTTCGAAGGAGGGAGACAATGTCACCTTGACATGAAGAAGCTACTCGATGAGAAATTACATACTAATTTTGAGTAGAAAAAACTTGTTTCAAATAGGAATCTCGGGACTAGTTAACTAATTTTTAATTGACTAATTTTTAGTCGACTAATGTTTAGTTGACTAATTTTTAATCGACTAATTTTCAATCGACTAATGTTTTGTTGTTTGTTGACTAATTTTGGCACGTCCAATTTTTATGAATGGACATCAGTATTTTGTTCACTTGTTGCGTATGAAGAGTTTACACGTTTACTTAGGTATGCGGATTTATTTTTATAAATCACTATAATTGATTCTAGGTTATAGCTTCTATCGTTGGTAGGAATAATAAATCTAGATTATTGTTTATAGTTATAACGTTTTCATAGTTATAACTGTACCGGAGATTTCGATGCAAAATAAAAATTGTTTGCACTTATTGGCACAAATAACAGTGAAATAGAAACTTCTTTTGTGTGTCATTTGACAACTTTGATATAAGCTGAAAGTAATACACTAATGATACTCTCAAGTTTTTGTTTAATCTTCCTACTTCCTGCAATTATCTTAAATACTCCTTGTTTTGTTTTAAATACTTAATACTCGCGGTCTATTCACTTATGAGGTATGAACAAAAATATTGTCACAGCAGAATGATGAATTCTCCAATTATGATGCTACGTGTAAAGAACAACATACACGAGATTAATTTGATTTACTTTGCACGATGTACAAAATCATGATCGTCAGAAATGTGTGTCGCAGTTAACGTTACACAATCGAAATTTGTTCATCTAATTTCACTTTATCCACGATGTTTCAAAAATATCTCGTTTCTCCTTCACAATCGCGGAGATTATGCACGATGATTGACATAACTTATCACTTTGAATACATCAGAGAAGATCTCGTGATCTAGACATAATTTCAAGAATTTGGTCTGCAGAAAGGGTCAACGTTTATCGAATATCGAAGTATTCGCGGGAAGTAACATCTCCGATTAAACGTGACGAGGCTCCTGCAGTCGATTAGTATCCCAATGAGCTGCTCCTTTTGCGGACTATGCCGCGACCGTACTTGAATTGCATCCTGATTGGTGCACTGTCCGCGTGATTCCGACGACAGCGCTGCGCTACTTACTAATAACGATTTGATATATTTATTCTCTCACGGTGAATTCGATCTACGACTAAGAATAGACGACTGCGGTGCTCTGTACATGGCACGCCGAACACATTAATTCCATTATACTTTCAACGGACTCGCATCTTTCCCTGTGTCTTGAGACTGTGCGCGGCGCGGCGCGGCGCTGCGCGACAATTTGCATATACAACAGCTGCATCGGCTGTTGCATCCGATGACCCAGACCCGCAACGAGAAACATCGTTACTCCTCGATGTCTCCGGAAAAGGAATCCACTCGTACTTCGATAGCTCGATGATTCATTGGACTGCGACATTCGAGATGGATCCCGTGTTTCCCGAGCTCGTGTTCGTTTTATTTGCACAAGGGAAGACTTGCGGAGACGAGCTTCGGAGGACACTATTGCTTCGGACAGGATATAAGAAACATTGTGCGACTATCTACTTCTATTCGATAGGATTAACTTTCGTCTAAATACATTTACAGTGGTGTGAATGATTATACAGGGTATCCCAAAATTATTGTACAAGCGAGAAATGTAGGGTTCCTAAAGTCATTTGGAGTAACTTTTTCCTTAGCGAAAATGCAATCCGCGGCTTTGTTTGCGAGTTATTGACGAAAAACGCTGACCAATGAGAGGCGAGCGCGACTGGCGCGAAGTCAATGAACGCGCGGAGCCAATGAACGGAACTGGGCTTCGATCGCTCAACGAGCGGTCGACCTTGCATCAGCCGAGATGACCTCTCATTGGTCAGTCTGTTTTTCGTTAATGACTCGTAAACGCGGATTGCATTTTCGCTAAGGAAAAAGTTACTTCAAATGACCTCGGGAAACCCTCATTTCCCGGAAATGCCACAATTTTGGGACATACTGTATGTATAGTTTGTAACTCTAATGGAATGTTAACATATGTTATCGACTTTTATGTCAAAAATCTAAATAAGATAACCATGATCTCTCACGGTAGATCACTGACTTACACTCTTTTGCTCGGCCATCAGAGTTATCGTAGGAATTACAATGTTGATATTAATTTTTACACCTGTCGAAAGGAAAGTTGATTGTAGATTCGAAAATGCAATCCGCAGCTTCGTTTGCGGGTTGTTGACGAAAAACAGTGACCAATGAGAGGCGAGATCAGAGCTGGCAATGAGCGGAACTGGGCTTTGACCGCTAAGATGGCTAAAATTTCAGATAGAATTAGGAAACAGAAGGATGAAACGAATGAAATTTGTAAATAAGATGAACGAATGGCTTTAGGTTACATCTGTAAAACAAAGTCCCTTTTTCTAGGCTGCGAGGCAGAAAATAATGAATTATTACTATTACCTGAATCGATAAAGATTAAATCTGTCCCTCTAGTTTTATTATCTTGACATTAATGTCTCTCTGGTTAGCTTGGATGATCAAAATTCTACTACCGTATGTACACCTCGATTTAAAGACTGGCGGCGGACATTGGCGAGACGGGATTCCATGATTCGCGCGGTGCAAACGGTATCTCGCTACTTCGCGTCTAGTTTTATTATTAAAATTAACACCGCGTTTGACGTTGTCCAGTTATTTCTGACGGGGAACAACGGCCGAGCAGATCGTCCTAAGACCGGTTTCATTATCTCTCAAATTATTCGCGGTATAGTTCGCGGACCGGTCGAATGAATTCGACCGTTTCGGTCGATGATACGTACTACTATTAACATTTTAACGATCAGCTTTCCCCCCGCCACGCTCGCCGCTCGCCGATTGTTAATTACGGATTAAACGACGTGTTCCGCGGCGATCCTCGAGGAATTCCCCAACTGGAAACACGAGATTCACATTTCATAGGCCGGCCGACGACAACGTACACATCGTTGAGATATAAATTGGTCCTACGAGCTATCTTTCTTATAGTACGGTAACAGCCTAATTAACGCTGATTCAACGTAACGCGATATTTTTCCAATTTCTACAAAAGCTCTATTATTAGTAGCGATAGGTAAATAGATAAATGGTTGGATTATGGTGCAATGAAATACGGAAAAATCGAAAGTTGACGACGCATAATACAGTAGATTGCTATTGAAAAGTTTTTTTATTAATAAAAAAATTTTTTTTTAAATAAAGATAAAAGTCTTTTCCTCTTGCAAAGAAACCACTGTTAAAAATATTATTGTTGCGAGAAACACTTGCTCGTGTAAATAGTAAATAGTACGAAACAATATTTCATAAGTACGTAGTAGTCTCGATTTACAGTGAGTCGCATTAATATTCGGACACGATATTGTTACAAGAATTATTGCTCCTTTTTATTGTTTATGATAGTATTATTGAATCAATTGTTTTCTCATATAATAAAGCACTTCTTAAAGTAAGTAGAAACATAAATTTTGTTTATTTATTGCACATGTTCTTTTGTGTAATAAGCGATAAACAAGATTGTGACAAAATTTAACGTCGCAAAAATACTCGAACAGTGAATGAATTACATTAATTTTATATAAAATGAAAATCTTTTTAGTCGTGTTATCATAATATTAATATTTTGTCGGTTGACCCTTTTGTTTTATTACTTCATGTAATCGCTTGGGCATGTTACAGATGATTTTATTTAAATAATCCGGCGAAATCCGTTTCCATTCGTCGAACAAACGTTGTTTTATCTCTGTTGTTGTCTTTGTAGGTGTTGTACGAATTTTGCGGTCCAATTGATCCCATAAATTTTCAATTGGATTTAAATCAGGCGATTGAGGGGGAGGATGCAGTACTTTTGGACAATTGTATAATAAAGACTGTTGTGAAACACGGTGGTAGGAGTGTAATAGCGTGGGGTTATATCTCGTCCGTAGGTATAGGTGAAATAGTTCTTATCGATGGTATTGTGGACAAAATGAAGTATATGGACATTTTTTAAACAAAATTTAATTACAAGTGCTATAAATATGGGTATACGTACAGTTTTAAGTTTCATCAGGACAATGATCCTATACACAAGGCCACAGAATTGTACAGGAATATTTATTATAAAAACAAATGATTCAATAATACTATCATAAACAATAAAAATAATTCTTGTAACAATACCGTGTCCGAATATTAATGCGAGTCACTGTATGTATAGCGAATGAAGATATTTCTAGATGGACGCGAACATGATGCAATATCGTAAAAGATAGAAGCACACCTAAAAGTTAACGTAATTTTTATTCATTTAAAACATTACAACCAAGGTGTTGTTCCTATACAAACTTGAAAAATACCACTATAAACATAAGCAAATGAAATAGAATTGCACTTCGCCAGTCTAAACAATTTTATCTAAGCGCAAAGTGTTAGTGGGGCGGGATGTAACAGTCGCTGGAATGAATTTTAAAGTTCAATGAATCATTTGCCGTGTACAAATATTTGTTGCGGACACCGGTGTAACGATGTCCCAATCCTGATTTACGTGACGCATCGCGTATTCGGGAGTCCTATCAATTTTCCATTCGGTTCCGACGCCTCGTGCAGACACCGCCGAGCCAAAAACAGCATTCTTCTGCTGAAGACAGTTTGGGGCGGTGTCGACGATGCCAGGTTTCACGCACGGCTTCCCATCTTTTTACGACGAGCTATACATATACATAATTGCGCTTCGTCGAGATCAGTTCCTCGCGATAATTGCCCGGAAATTACCAGCTGTCTCCTGAATCCAATACATTGCCAGTCAAGAGAGACGCGGAATTGCAAAAGCGAACGGCAATGCCTTAATTCATGCCTCCCGAACACGTCGCGTTTTGAAAATCCACGCCGCCGTGCGAGTCGCGACGTCGCGGGGAAAGAGATCCACGATCTTCTTGAAAAACTGGCGAGATTTTTCCGATTTGTGTTCGCAGAGTGCAAGGTCGCGGGGTTCGTGAGCAACACCGGCCAGGTGGAAAGGGTGCCGTACGTTTTCTTGCCGCAACGAGGCCAAATAATCTATCCACACGCGGAGATACGTTTCGAGGGTGAGTTTAACCTTGACTTTCCCCGCGGCAATTGCTCGATCGCTGCGATTGCGAAACGAAGTGGTGTACGTCAGAGCGACGTCTTTTTCATACTTGGCATGTTGACGTTCGTAACGCAAAGGTGTGACGACCCCGGTCTGCGGAATCACTGGCGCCCAGCAATTAGGCCGGGCAGGATGGTCGGAGCTGAGAAACCTCTCGGATGCCGAACCACCCTTCAGGCTATATCGTGACGAAGGCAGGACGTTTCTGCAGGTTGGTAACACACGTCGGTATTAAATAAATAAGTTATTAGGCTGTCGTGACGGGCGAGATCATAATTTACGGAGGGGACAGGGCTCGGGAGAGAATCGCAAAAGAAGCCAAGAAACACGCGAGCGAACCGCTTGGTTGCTACCAGAGGTGTCGGATCCACTCGAATTCAGTCCATCCCAGTTTTACTGAAAGTCGACGTAGCGATAATTGTAATTATCGAAACTGCTACCCTCTCTTCTCTAGGACCTGTTTCATTTCTTCGAGATTCCAGCACCGTCCCTCGGCAGACGGGATATCATCCCGCTTTTGAATTTCTTATCGGAATAATTTCGTATCGGGGAGAAAGGCTGATTTAACACGTTGACTGCCACGCGTATTTACAACAAAATCTCCTACAGGCCACCCGTGCCGCTATAGGAAGCGTGCGCTGTTAATTCATATCTGTTTCTGTTCCTGCATGAACAGTTGGAATTTTTGCCGAGTACCGAATGGTATAACTTAAAATCTCTGCCCTTATTTTTTGTCAATAATGAAAAGAGATCGGATTGCCCGGAAGGAGAAGCATAAATAAAATTATATCGTCAGATTCTGATTTGGATACTGATAAATACAATCTTAGTGATAATGAATGTTATGAAGATACTATCGACGAGATTTTACGAGAATTGGTCATGGAAGAAGAAAGAAATGTTGATGATACTGAGGAAGCTACAGTTCAAATAAAAGATACGAAATGGACCGATCAGAGGCACGAGCATATCTGAAAAAACAAACAACATTTTGTCCAAGCTGTCCTGATCAACCTCAACTTTGCAGAGAATGTTTGAATGTTATACACTGCGAATAATTTTTTTAATAAACCATTTTTATAAGAATTCAATAGTTTCATTACCTCCAGTAGAATATTTGTCGAAATATTTTCGGAAGTCCTTTGTAAGTAGTCAAATCAGCGTCACCCGAATTACGGGTGACGTGGCCTGATGAGAACTTTTGCTGTCACCCGAATACGGGTGACGCGGCAGTCAACGTGTTAAGAGTGAAAAGTCAGAAACCGAACATGGAGCAGGTATTTAATACTATTTCCTGTGTCAAAACACATGTACGTAGAAGTTAAAATTGACGATATTACTTCTTAAAGCAATTATTGCTAAGCGTGGCGTAGGTTGAAAGTAGTAATATTGAAAGAGGATATTCTTCCCTTTCGTTATTTATTGTTTAGAATCTTGAAAATTTATTCGAATTGTAATAGCCGTGCTCGGAAGCATTAGGAAGACATAAAAATAAGTAGAAACATTTTTCGGAAATTTTTAAATAATGTTTCTCCGAGGAGCTTTTAAGAAATTCATTTTTTAAGTTTGCTTTATGAAATAACTTATAAGATTCGCACGGATTCGCGTTAATTTCTGCATAAATATTAAGAATGGAATATGTAGTTTATGTTTTCGTGAAGAAGTGCGCACAAATGCACAACAGCAAGTTATTTTATGTTTTGTGAAATAAGTTGATGACGCGAGCGTTCGCGGCGGATAAATTTTCAGTAACAATTTTAGTAATAATCATATTAATTACAAGCTTGAGTAATTGTCTTAGCAGAAATTATAATGCTTAAAGATATAAATATTGTTTTGTTTTTATTTTCATTATTATTGTTTCTTATTTGTGTTATTATATTATTTTTATTGTACATTCGAAATCTGAAAATTATACTTTTGTAAAAAGAAAAAGATGAGAATTTCCTCTTTTCTCATTTCAGTCATCGTGAATTAAAACTGGCATTCTAAATCGATATACGTTGCTTTCTTTAAGCTGTTTGTAACAAAAAAACTATTCCAACTTACGGAACTCTATTAGCCCTCTTTATACTTATATTTTATATTTATATTTATACTACTTAATATATTTATAGAATACATTATGGCTATTATTATATCTATTACTATTGTCTATTATTATATTATTATAATATATCATGTCTAGAATTTTGCACTTCTAAATCGGCCTTTCTTCCCATTCCGCGGACTGTAACACATCTGCATATCAACGGTGCTTAATGCCTGCATATCTTTCAATAGATTCCGCAAACACGAAGGGACTAGAACAGATCGCGTTGCTAACATAAGGAAACGTAATCGACAGTTTCAGATAGCTCAATGACGAGGTCGTAGACCCGGCTCGATTACCGTAGAAAACACTAAACGTCTTCCTGAAAATGCGACATCCGGTAACAGTAATTGCGAACGGATTCGATTTTTGTTTCCGAAGCAAAAAACGTCGCAAATTCCTGACAATCGTAAAAACGTTGATACGAAGCTAATAACGGAATTTCGAGGAGCGTCGTACGAAGAAAAGATCGTGAAAATGGACAGCGCCGTAAACACGGCGTAAAATTTAATGTCACAATTTCACCGGTACCGCCGGATTGATTGAACCGTTTACGCGAAACGAACGGTCGCAGCGGGATACAAAAGATGCGGAGAGAATCGTTCGCGAACGGTTACCCCTGATTCTCGTTGCTCTCGTTTGTTGACCGGGGAACAGTTTTAATCGCGAGCGACATTTTGTTCCAGTGGATCGGCGAAACTGGTCTGAAAGAAGCTGCCGAAGGCCGCGTGGTCACGGCGAAGCTGGTCTGCAGAGACGCGTCCGCGAAATCAAAGTATACCGGGGTGTTCACGCCTTGCGTGGCCTTCAGGGTGGCCGGATCACCCTCTAAGAGTAGTAAGTTGCTGCTGTTCGTCGGTTTTCGGGCGGTGGCCCTTTCACCGTTGCAACTTTTCAGACGTTCGAGAAGTGATGTTCTCTTCGTCGTCGCAGCTGTCCCAAGGGCTTTCTACCACGGAATATACGGCCATCGGCCTCTCCTCCGTAATCTTGGCCCTGATCTACGTGGCGAGCGTTTCCCTCTATCTCCACAGCAAAAAGACCAAGAGGAAGATCATCGAAGAGCCGGAAATAAGCATAACGCATGGCCGAGAGCCGAGCGGATTGGTCAAAAGCAATCCGTTGCTGGCAGCTTCCAGACACTTCGAGAGCGACACCAATAGCGGTCTCACCGAAAGCGATCTTGGCGACGATCTTCCGGCCAGCGACGGAGAACAAGGCTTTGAAAATGTACGCCCTGACGATTATGCTGTTCGTTCTTACTTTCCGAGGACTAACACGTTTGAAAGTTAAACCTTGTTACTTGGAAAAGCGTAGAAAAATCTCTCGCAAATGATAAAATAATGTTCGCGATTCGTCTTCATTTTTCATTTACTGAAGTCACTCGCGAAACTGATCAGACGATATTGAATTGAAACGTTCACATGAACCGCCGCAATTTGCCTGTTAATTTAATCGTTCACGCTTTAGGATCATAATTAGTAGACTCGGACTTTATACATTTATGACAAAGTGAGTGCAGTAAATTTTCCCTAATCGGCGCTCTGATTGTGCACAAAAATGGACAATTTGAGAACAGGAGATACGATTATTCGAGTCCTGCGGCTCGTTTTTATAGTTGTTGGCAATCGGTTACCGTAAAAGCGAGCCGAAAAACTCGAATAATTATATCTCCTTTTCCCAAATTGTCCATTTTTCTGTACAATCTGAGCGTCAATTAGGGAGAATTTACTGTATATGGAACATAAAACAGTAAATGCAGAGGATTTTAACAATGCTGTTAGATTATCATCAACTTAGATTAACTTCAACAAAATGTCACGAATAAAAATCAATTTTTATATAACGTAAAGAAGTTTTATTTTGCATGAAGGTCCACAGTCTAATTGTTAGTAATCCCTGGCATTATGTGTAGAAAAAGAATCATGATATAAAAATGATAATTGTTAGAATCAAGAAGAGAGGTATCACTTTCTTGTAATCATAGGTAACGTCGGCCATCATTCATCCCCATTGCGTTTATCTGGAACAATCGGAAATCTGTTACGCATCTGGCTCCGGATCCGGATCGATTCTAGGCGAAAGATTACCGGAAGAAGATGTTCGCGTGGTCGAAACCGCAGACAATACCCACCAACAAGACATCCCCGTGTTACCAGGAGCCCAAAGAAGAAAATTGTACTTCAACCCCGCCTACTTTGACAAACAACTGTTGCTGGTAAGCTGCGTACCGAGTCCCAGAATACCGACTGAGAAAATACTTAAAATTGGTTTAGTGTATTATCAAGTATTTCCTCAGGCTCCTCCTCCGGCAGCGATCGAGTTCCTCCTAAAGATCCGAGAAGTGATATCTATCGCGAAACACAAGATGGCTGCGAAGAGATTTGTTCCCACCCTTATCGGTGAGTCAAATCTTTCTGGTTTTTAAACGAAATCAGTACAATCCTTTTTACTTCCTGTTTGCTGGCATTTTTCAATCATGTTCCATTTTCTTCTTAATGCAATCGATAATTGAATGGAAACCTCGAATAAAGGTCTATGTTACTTTTTGATCGGAACTCGGTTCACAGTGTAGTATGATTCTATTATACAGGGTGTTCCACAATTATTTTAACAGCCGAAAATGAGGGGTAGCTGAGGTCATTTGAAGTAACTTTTTCCTTAGCGAAAATGTTGATTGCGGTTTCCGTAACGAGTTGAGCCGTGTAATCTCACAAGAAGTTTCCAATTTAATTATTTCACTTTATCGCGTGACAAACAACAATTCAATTTCTTCGAACAACTTCAATTTCATTTACCCTGTCTTACGTCTTTGTAATACCTGTACCATTTATAAATTGTGTTAGTAGAACTGTCAGATACTAACTGGAGCTACTGGTTACTGAATCATCTGTAACTTTTTTTCTGTCTAGAACCCGTTCTAACCGAGTGAAACGAGTTCGTCTAAGAAGTATCACATCAAATTGCGACAATGCAAAAAATTGATAAAAAATGTTACGTAGACTTTTAGTTTCTGGAGATCAAGGCCACTTCAAGGTCATGTTATTATTGAACTACGAATTTATGTGCCGTTTAGAATAGTGAACAGATTGACACTGGAACTACCAAACGAGTCAGAACGACTGGTTTCTGAATTTTTCTTTTACAGTTCCTGATGTTATAAAATAATAAAAATATTTCTAGGAGAAATTGTTTTTATAAATTACACTTCCTTATTGAAGTATATATTATTATATAAATCATACGCAGTTCAAATAAATCCAGTCTTGGCATTGTTATGAAACAATATACATTAGTCACGTTTAACCTTCTAGGCACGACGCGCCACTACAGTGGCTTCCGCGGATATCATCTTTTAGAACGACGCGCCACTATAGTAGCTTTCGCGGATGTCATCTCTCTGGACGACACGCCACTATAGTGGCTTGCTCTAGTAACTCACTCACTCATCGTTTCAACCAAATAATCGTCTTCATATGCATTATTTCACAGTTCTTTTGTCTTCACATCGATTTACAACAGTCTACAGGGTGTCCCAAAAATGTCTCGCAATCCGGAAATGGCGAGTTCCTCGGTTCATTTGAAGCAACTTCTTCCTTTACAAAAAATTTTCTCCGAGGCACCGTTAACGAGTTATTAACGAAAAACAGTGACCAATAAGAATCGAGTACGGCTGACGCAAGGCGACCCAGCCAACCAGCGCACGAAGCCCAGTTCCGCTCATTGGCTCGATCGCCTCGCGCCTGCTGAGCTCGCCTCTCATTGGTCACTGTTTTTCGTTAATAACTCGTTAACGGTGCCTCGGAGAAAATTTTTGTAACGGAAAAAGTTGCTTTAAATGGCCTGAGGAACCCGTCACTTTCGGATTGCGAAACATTTTTTGGACACCCTGTATATACAGACAGAATATACAGTATCAGACTCTGCCGTCCAGAGAAATAGCCTCGCGCAGAATTCAGCCGTACCTAAAAGGTTAAGGTTCGATAGTTCTAGTGTTAAAAGAATCGAATACTATCAATACATTAATTTCAACTTATTAAAATTATCAGAGAAAGACGAAAGCTAAAAATGGTTCCTCTGTCATGAAATTGACGCACAACATTTTCATTTTGCGTAGAAATCCGCAATTTTGTTATTATACGCATCTAAACATGTTCCTGTCGCATGTTAATACTTCGATACATATTACGTAAGAAATATTTGTTGCATTATCACAATTCGACGAGACATTTACGCGGCTTTAATTAAAAGAACCACCCCGTATAAATTTCAATTGATCCGCTGGCAACCAGGTTTGACGCGGATTACAGTTAGGGCCGCACTTACGATTCCATGTATAATGACGCAGGTATACCGGAAGAAGACTCCGGTTCCGATCGGTGTGACTCGGCGGCCAGAAGCCGGCAACTATCGACCTCGAGCCCGTTCCAGGGGTCTCTGGCCAAGTCACGAAAATCCCAGCGATGCACCGGATGTCCAGGATGCACCGAGCCGTTCGCGAACACGCCTGTCCTTACCAAAGTGGATCAACCAAGTCCGGGCGAGAGCAAGGTTCGCGCATGGCTGGAGGACGTGAACGCGCCGCAACGTCGCTGGCGAGACAACGAGGACAACCGGCGAGCCTTCCAGGAGAACACCGCGACCTTCGCGAACAGTCTAGCATACTTGAAGGAATTGGCAAAACGCGACGATTCCGACGTGAACGCGACAAACTTTACGGGAAAGCATCCGTCCTCGTGGGAGAGGAATCTATCGATGTCGAAGAACCTGCAGAATGGGACGAGAAGCGAGATCCTCGAGAGCGACGATCGACACAGTCTTTCCTTGCGTTCCGCCAAATCGATGTTCGAAGAGATCCGTTGGTCCGGCCAACGAAGCCTGGACGCCGCCGACGGGCCCAACGGCGACGAAGCCGTGAACGCGAAAGTGAGGAAAGCGATCGAGAACTCGTTCATCAAGCAGATGGAGGAGAACGCTATGGAGAACGCGACGGACGAGAAGACGCCCGAGAAGCGGCCGAACCAAGAAGAAGAGAACAACGTGGACCGGACCGAGGTGAAACACAGCGCGAAATCGGCGAAGACCGAGGCCGAGGATAGCTCGTCGCGTGGACGAGTCAGGAACCCGAGAGGAAGCTCGAGTCCGACGAAGAAAGAGCTGCCGGACATGATCAACGAGCTGCCTAATGGAACGAACACGGCGAAACGTATCATGGATGCTGTGATCCGTGAGATGGTCGATGCTAAAGTGCTAGAGCATCACTCGAGATCGGACAACGCAATGGATTACGAGGTGGACAGCCTGGAACGGTCGAAATGCAGCAGGAAATCTTCGACTTCGCCGGAGTCCACCGATCAGTCGAGTCCCGCTTTGTCCACCGCGTTGCCGATGGACGAAGAACTGACGATGCAGAACGCGGTGATCGACACGAAGACCGGCGAAATGATGACCATGACCATGAAGATGCCGCCGCTGAACAAGGACGTGCTCGAGAGAAACTATTACAACAGCCTGCCGGAGCTGATCTCCTCGCAGAAGTACGAGAGCTACTCCTTGGTGAGCGAGG
Source organism: Megalopta genalis (assembly GCF_051020955.1). Lineage (NCBI taxonomy): Eukaryota > Metazoa > Arthropoda > Insecta > Hymenoptera > Halictidae > Megalopta > Megalopta genalis. The sequence goes on along the minus strand of NC_135020.1, from coordinate 20,098,681 downwards.
TGTACGTGAACGACGGCTACGACAGCCCGGCTTGCAGCGACGAATCGGGACCGGAGATCCAGTACGAGCCGGAGAATCCGGGTCATCTGACGATCAAAGTGCAAGACTCGCCGGAGAATTATGCGAAGCAGGACGAATCGGAGTACGAGCCTGACACGCTGGACCGGAAGCCGATGAAGTTGAAGATCAACGACGACGTGAACTACGAGAGGGAAGTTCCGAGCGAAGTTTACGTGGACTCGCTCGAGAGGCCGGCTCAGATACTGTTGAAAAGCAAAGGCAGCTTTCGGGATCAGGACTCGGCGCGGAACGAGAATTGCCTACAGCGTGGCTACGGCAGTCTCCGCGAGATCTATGAAGCCAGATTGAAATCCAATCTGGTGGATGGCAACGCGAACGACCGCGTCGAGTTGGACGTACAGTCGGGAGACGGCGGAGCCTGGGAGAGGAACAAGTACTTAACACCCGATACCAGGCAGGCAAAAAGGCAGCGTCAGCCGAGCAACCACCCCGATGTAGTGCCGCTGCCGCCCACGGAAGAACTTTACCAACATCCGAAGCCTTTGCGACGCGTCGAAGACGCGAATCACGCGCCGAACTCGTCTCTGTCAAAAAACGGCTGGGACAGGAGTCCTGCCGAAGCGGGTGACCCTACGGCCAGCAACGGTACTCCTGTCCCCAGCAACGATTCCATCGTAGGGACTGCCGATTCTTGTGACTGCAAACTCGTTACGGCACGATCCGAAGAATCGGTCACGGCGAAACGCGGGCACGCGAACGCTGAGACGAACGCGTCGGCGGAAACGTCGAGAAAGAGGAAGAAGAAGATGAAGAAATTCGATCAAGAGACGGTGCAGAACAATTGCGCCAGGGACACCGGAAACTCTAGTCACCGATCGCCTGTGTGTTGGAACAGCGTACGCTGTTCGGTGGAGAAGAAGAGGTTTCCGGATCACTGTCACCTTCATAAGCCTATCTCGAGGAGCAGGCCGTTCGAAGAGACCCGCGAGGAGATGCAGAAGAGACACGAGGGCTTGCCGTGTTACTCGCGGAAATATTCGAGCGATCCTTGTCAAAATCATGAGTCCGCGAACTTCGTGAATCGCGTGCACGCTGACGATCGTCGACCGCGGATAAGGGTCGAGGACAGCGGATACCTGAGCAGCACGGACAGCAACAGTTCGCAGAAACAACTGCTCAGACACGAGGCGAGCAGCGTCTCGGAAACGGACGAAACCGAATCCGTCTGCGACGGAGCCAGCGAGAGCGGGGCCGAGAGCGTGGGAACCGACAGCGTGTTCTTCGGCAACTTTCGCAGATTATCCGAGTTCTCCGGCTTCGCGAAGAGCCTGGACTCGGGCATGGAAATTGGACCAAGGAACGCGGTGTTGCAGCCGTTCGCTGTGAGAAGCGAAAACGCAGGATTTGAGAGGACGAATTTCAGCACTAGTGACAGCGAGACCGAGAGCTTCGTAACCGTTCTTCCGCCCCGTGACGTAGCCAGTGACCCTATCTAGATGTTGCGACAATTGGTCGAAATTTCCGATGGAGATCGTAACCATCTATATGTACAACCGTTCCGATACACTTATTCTGCCTGTTACAGTCTCGTGGCTTTGACATCTTGTCTCTTCGCTCTATTCAGGCTACATTTTCTCCGCTTTCTTCATCTAGGAAACGCCTAGGAGACTTCGAACATTCACGGTGCACGTGCGGACAGCGACGGGAAATCAAAATTCAATTGCCATTGATAAACGTTAAACGAATCTTTAGACAATGTGTGAAAGCAGTTGAACGACGTGAAAAAGAATATAAGTGAAATTTCGAAATCGAACGTGATATACAGGATGTTCCAAAATTATGGTACATCCAGGAAACGAGGGGTTACTGAGGTCATTTGAAGTAACTTTTTCCTTAGCGAAAATGCAATCCGCGGCTTTGTTTGCCAGTTATTGACGAAAAACGCTGACCAACTGGGCTTCGACCGTTCAACGAGCGGTCGACCTTGCATCAGCCGAGCTGGCCTCTCATTGGTCAGTCTGTTTTTCGTTAATGACTCGTAAACGCGGATTGCATTTTCGCTAAGGAAAAAGTTACTTCAAATGACCTCGGGAAAAACCGTCATTTCCCGGAAATACCACAATTTTGAGACATACTGTATGTACAGTTTGTAACTTTAATGGAACATGAAACGAAACATATGTTATCGACTTTTATGTCAAATATCTAATAAGATGACCATGATCTCACGGTAGATCACTGACTTACACTCTTTTGCTCGGCCATCAGAGTTATCGCAGGAATTACAATGTTGATATTAATTTGTTACACCTATCGAAAGGAAAGTCGATCGTAGATTCGCTTTCGGGTCAAATTGGCTAGACCGGTGCACTAGGATGAACGTTTGGTTAGCCTTGTCAGGTGAAACGTTTACGGCCAGTATATTAATGTTAAACAATCTTATCGTACTTTTAGTCTAATTGAACACGTTTGAAACGCGTAGGCGTTTGAAAGTTCGATGAACGGGTAAGTGTCCGAGTGCAGTCTTCTTAGTTATAGCAACTGCAACTACTGGAGACTCTTAATCGATTTTAGGTAATCAAAGCTGGTACGTAATTAGTATAATAATCTAGGAAAGATGTCAGGAACCCTATATACTTCGCATTTATCACATAGATTGTTTCTAATATTATGGCAAGCAATAGCGTTTACGCAAGCTTTATAAGTTACGAACGTTGGACGTTATTTATTTACGCCCGGCGTTGCTTGAATTGCCATCGTAGAATTTAATTTATATAAGTGGCCGGAAGTGCAATATTATTTTGTAGAGAGGAATACTGTAGCTAATTGTCCTACAGTGATATCTCTTTCTCGGTCGAGAATTAGTATACGTACGTGCGCAAAAATTACGGTTAATTGCTAGTCGACACAATAATTCCTCTAAGGATGTAATATAGAGTAATTATGTTCAATATGACTAATATAATATATTGTAAATAAGAACCGATTAAAAGTACAATAACAAGATGCGACAACTATAGTAAATCGTTTAAAGACCTGTTGAACGAAGGAAAAATGAAGATGAAAACGCGGTCGACACAGTCATTCCTAAATGTATCAAGTAATAAATGATATTTTAAAGGTCAGAAAAAAGTAATGATATGTTCCCAAATCGGTATTCACAAACATTATGCTCGTCCGTTATTGCTTTGATTAGTAATTTCTTTTATCGTTGTTCGTCGATTACTCCTTTATTAAATACAGAACGGTATTTATACTCATTTTTAATCAAATAGAGCCAAATAACATTTGTTACTGGCGATATACCTGTGCATCATTATGCACCTTTATTCACATATTTAACGTTGATTTATAAAATATATAATCAAATATATTCTACGTTCGTCGCGTTAATTTATGATAGCATTTTGTACATACATATATTAAAACTTAGAGAAAACGGAGAATGGTTATTGGTTATTACTTAGAATTTGATAGTTTTTGTTATTATTTCGACAAAATCGTTGTTTTATATCGGAAGCGCACGCTTCAATGTACCTGCCAAATGTATGAATAAGATATATATTTTAATATATTGAATTTTGATAACATATTAAGATATAATGACGGTACACTTGATATCGATGATGAAAGGAAATTTTAATTGAAAGAATGTATTTTAATAGAATTTATGTAATATTTATATAATATTTATATTGTAATTGTATAAATGGCTAATCGATTACCATGTTATCACGCGATCAAAAAAAAAAATCGGTTGTGTGACTATGCGTGTGTGCTATAATATATTCCAAATGAATTTAGATAAATTATAAATCGAAATAGTATATGCAATTCAAAGATTTTGCATGCTTGACAGAAAGGAAAAGAAAAAATTAATTGCATATTACTACTTCTCCAAAATGAAAGGATATCTTTTAATTTAGGATCGAGAATGAACTTTCATATTTCTCTCCTACAGAATTGGGAACAGCGATCGGTGTTGGTAGGGATCAGGGATTTTAAATTATGAACACGAAAAATTTTTTATGGGACACCTAAGTATATTTACATTAATTACGCTCAGTAGAGGTGCGTCGTTGTACGGAACATTATACTGTGATCATGTACTCACGTGAATTCGTGAAACTTATGTTTATAGATAATCTTGAAATCTATGTTATGTATTTGCAAAATCACATAAATATATCATTATACATTTCTAAATTTATTTATTAGAAACATCTATTTATTTCAAAACGAAATAAAGAGGGTGCGAAAAACTTATAACCGAGCAATAATTCGCAAATATTACTCCATAGTATAATATTATAATACATACGTATATTACATATACATATAATTAATACTAAACAATAAGTCCACAAAACATAGTTTTCTAGAAAATTTCTTTTACTTTTCGAGTCGACGATTGTGTTCTAAATCGCTTACTTCAACAGAACTATCTATATTACTCGCCGAATCATTGATTATATCTAAAACTACATGCAACAATCTATTTTTGTAAAGTTTAACATATTTTAAATGTTCTGCTTCTTTCGATGCGCCCTCATATTTGATCAAATAGTTCATAACATTCCATAAGACGCTACGAAAATCTAACAATATTCTTGCAGATCTAAAAAAAAAAACGAAATGAAATAATCATAAAATTTGAGCATCTAATAATACGCACCTTTCGTCGGTGACAAAAGTTAAGTTTTTCAAGTTGTTTATAGTGATAGTAACATTCTTGTCTTCAGCACTATCGTCTTGTTGTACCTATAAATATGATAATTCATGTATTAATTAACCTATGCGTATTTCAATATCAATTTATGCTATTTAGAAATTGTAATGTATAAAAGTACTTTACCTTTTCGAAAAAAACCTCACCCTGACTAAATAACAGCACCGATAGTGGTGAAATTAAGCTTGTGTCATAAACTACACATCGTCTTGATTCATGATCATGAACTCGTGCGACATATGTTAGAAGTTTACTTGGCCAATTCTGTCTTTTGTAATTCACACTTTCAGTTGAAATAACAACTGTTTTATTGTCTCTAAAAAAAAAAACGAAATGTAAGTATTATATCTACACTTCTTTTATTTTATAAAGGGAACTCTCCGATTTCTTTTTTGCATATTTTAATTGTATATAATTCCAAAAGTATGATTCAAGTATTTATTATCGTAAAGAGTAAATTAGATCGAGTTAACAATATTTTTACGCTATGTTTTTACTTTTCTTTTTTAACCGTTTAAATATAACGCGCGGCGCGATCTCGTTTCTGGCTAGTTAAAAACTTAATGTTAAAAACTTCGAAACTTATTTAAGACATTAATTAATTACAGGAAAGCTACCGCACTACCTGATATTTTCTATCAGACATTTGTGAAAGCCTGTAGCATTTGAATGGTTAAAAAATGTATGAAAGTAACTGTACTATTTTTACCGAGAATCTCTTTAATGGTCACCATACTTACTCGGTTCGTATTGTAGTGATACGTTTTGAAAAATATTTGTTTTTAAATCCATAAGGGAAGACCCTTAATAGTTGATTAGTAGCTGAAAATAAAATAGCACGAAGCAATTCCTTCTGTTTATTGTGCTCATTCACAATCTCATATCCCTCAACATTATGGAACATGCCATTCTGAAAAAGTCCATCCAGATGTAGTTCGCGAATCTCTATAAAGAAATAGTTACTCATTAAACTATCATGTAGCTCACACACACATTACTATTCTAGATACATAATAAACTTACGTGTTATCCTATCGTACTCCTTGAAATCCTGACTTCTCTCGTAAACATAATCCAATTCTTTAAAATTCTGCTCCAATTTCTTATAAGTTTCTATCATACCAATATGGTCACTCGAGTTGTGATGTTCAGTTTTTCGTCTTCTCTTCGTCGTTTTATTGACTAACGAGGTAGGAGACGATTCGTTGTCAGAGGATAAGATTGTAACTAATGTCAACATAGGATCCAAAGATCTAGAAAATATAAAAAGTTTATGAATCGCGGATAATTTGTATTAACTTTAGAAACTTCTGTTTTTATACATACTGAAAAAGATAAGAAAATATTATTGCTTTGCTCAACTTCACATCCAATGAGAAATACATTATACGTCTTCCTAAAGGTGTCACATTTTCATTTTGATCAAGAATGCCAAGGTCTTTCAAACATTCTACAGCAAGGAATAGCGACGTTTCGTTGGGTTGCTCAATCATACTACCAAAGAATTCTTTTATTGTCTCATTACTAAATATTTTACTAGTAATTACTGCTTGTTCTAATGATATTCTGCGTATTTCTGGTTCTGGAAATTCATTTAATTGATTATATATATCTTTCGTTATGAAATGATAACTTTCACCAGGTGAAACACGTCCAGCCCTTCCTCTTCTGCACATCAAGAAAGGTCAGTTTCATTAAATTTGGCTTCCTTCAATAATAAAAATTACCAAAAGTAAACATTACCTCTGCAAAATATTTGCCTTTGATACCCAATGAGTCGTTATAGTATACGAACATGAATCTGTGTCCCAAATGATATCTCTTTTGCGAACAGTATCTATAACATACTTAACATCTGGAATTGTGATACTGCTCTCAGCAATGTCTGTAGCCAAAATAATCTTTCGGACTTTATTGGAAACAGCTTCGAAAACTTGTTTTTGTTCAACATTTGTTAGCTTCGAATGAAATGGTAATATATGAAGATTCCTAACATGTGATTCTTCTAACGTGTCACGTAGATTCTGAATTTCTCGCCAACCTGGTAGAAAACATAAAATACTACCATATGGTTTATTCTTTGCAATCCACAAGATTAGACATAGTAACTCGTTGACAGGAATTTTAATTTCGTCGTATGTATTTTTTATTTTTATGCCTGTTTTGCGTTCAATATCTTCTACAAAGTATGTTTCTACTGGATACATTTTTCCTGGAATCTCAATGCTAGTGCACTGAAAGTACTGTTGAAATAATTCCGTGTTCACTGTTGCAGACATAATTATAAGTTTCAGTCTTGGCTTAATGCGTAACAATTTTTTCATTATATTAAGTAGTATATCGATTTGCAATGTCCTTTCGTGAGCTTCATCTATAATTACATGCGATACACCTTCTAAAGTTGGATTCTGTTGTATCCTTCGTAAAAATATACCAGTTGTGCAAAACAAAATTGATCCCTTCGTTGGTGGTATTATATGACTCAAACGTACATGGAAGCCTACAGATTTACCAACAGCTTCTTCTCTCTCATGAGCAATGCGTTGTGCAAGAGTCACAGCTGAAATTTTTCGTGGTTCCGATACAAGTATGTTACATTCATGCGCTTTGTATGCTTGTATGTATGCATCCATTATAAACTGTGGTACTTGAGTACTTTTCCCACATCCTGTATCACCTTTGATTAAGAGAACCTGGTTTTCATCTATACTTTTAAGAATTTGTGATCTGAAAAGTTATTTTTATTACATAAATCATAATTCAATGATACAATATTTCAATACATACTTGAATTTTATAATTGGCAAATTGCTTTCACGTGTTCTTTCAAAAAGCTTTTTCAGTAATATACTATTACGTCTCTCACTCTTGCTATCTATACTGTCTGGAGATACCATACTTTCTACTGAATCATCTACAGTGTTAACTATATTGGATGAGCTTTCTACAATGGGTTGTATTTCCTAAAAATATCTTTTCTGTACTACAGGTTTGTAAAAAATTATGAAATATATATGAATTTGGTTATTATTTAGAAAACTTACAGTAGTATATACATCTAACATAGCTTGAACGTCATTTTCAAACTTTGGATTAAGATTTATTTTGATGTAATTTTTTGATACATAAGACATTATTTCGTTTTTATTATATAATACGGGTTTGGATTGTTCGATGTATCCATTAGTATACAACCACATCAGACATTCTTTTGAAGCATGTAACATAGCCATTTTCTTATTTGAACTAATATGAAAAAATGATATTTCATTAGGCCATGATATATTAATAGTACATTTTATTTTACGAGGAGTTATATTTTCATATCCATAAGTTATACAGTCCTTGTTGCCAAATTCATTCTTCACAATATCATATATACTATGAAGATGCTGTACAGGATTTGTCAATAACTCAACTACATCTGAAAGTAATAACAAAAGTAATACGTTTGAAAGGTAACAAATTAATGGAATTACATATTATGTTTTCTTACATTTTTTTGAAATTTGTTGATTAGCAAACATTTTCCTTACTTCCTTATCCCAATGTTCCTATAAAATTTACATTATACTTATAATGTATATATAAACTTTCTATAATGTCTTTACTAATGTGTTGTATACCAGGTCAGTTATATAATTTGCACACCTCAAATAACTTATAAATTATGCATTTTATGGAAAATTATTAAATACAAAAGTTACACAATTCTAAAGAAAGCAATTGATGGTATAACAATTTTAGTACTTAACAATTTTTCATAAAACGAATAATTTAAAAATTATTTAAGGTATGTATGTTACATTATATTTACCATTTCTTTCTTAGGTAGATCAACATCATCACTATCATCTTGTAACTAAAACAAATATACTTATCTTAATTACTCAATATTGGATTGAAAAAAGTAACAAAAGATTTTATAAATATTATACCTTGTTATGACTACTGATATGCGGATAAATTTCTGAGTCCTTGTTGTAAGAACAATAAAGTACTCTTGAACATAATTGAATGCTTTCAAAACATGTTTTATACAATTGGCTTTTATGATGTATTCTTAAACTGTTGGGTTAAAATTTTGACAAAAAATATCAACTATATTATAAGTTCTATATATATATAATCATATTTATATAGTAATATATGTTAAATTAATGACCAAATACTCACTAACAGTATATTGGTTTTCTCAAGGTACTTATAACTTGAAATAGGGACATTTTTCACTATAAGATATCAAATATATAAAGGAAAAGAATATACTACAATTATTCACTTTTGCACAACTTATTCTCATATACAAGCTGATACCTTAAATATTATTTTACACAGGTTGAAAACTAATTGATATTACACCTATAAAAATCAAATGAGAAGGTGTCAGTTAAGTTATTAAAATCAGAGAAAATACAATTATGTATAAAAGAATATTTCTGAACGAATATTAAAGATTACCATTCTGGACCATTAAAGTACTTAGTTACATAAACCTGTATTTTACGTTTGTGTTGTAATTAATAAGTTATGAGCGATAAACACGTACGTAAAAATTAATCACATTTATTAAATATATATACACAATGTGTAGCAATTCATAAGTCGGAATCTAAACACGTGAATATAACATATATGTTATGTCCATAGACGAGGTATCAGGATAGACGAAGCATTCATATGAGGTTTCGCATCGTACATTCTGAAATACCGACACCGCTCAACATCAGTGGCACAGTCTTAGAATCCGTACAGCATTGCATTATACGGGCTTTTCTGTCTCAGCTTTGGAGGCACAGACTTAGGATACGTAATACGTATAGACATTGCATACAATGTTTTTTTTTGTGTCAGGGTCTGAATTACCGACTACGATAGCCCGCTCAGGTCGGGATAAAAGTAAACGACGTGATAAGAGTTCCAATATCAAACCTTACTAACGAAAGCAAAAAAGATACATAATTAGGACCAAATAGGGAAAGAATTGGAGGAGATAGGAAAGCAAAAAGGAACCATCTATTTTGATAAAATATGGAAGCAAAAAAATGATCAAGGATAGATTATAGTTTAACAAAATAAAAACAAGAACCAGGGAAACCATCACTATAGTAAGCAGCTAACCAGCTTCCTTATTTAGGAAAAATATACGGAGTGTCCCAAAAATGTCTCGCAATGCAGAAATGAAAGGTTCCCGAGGTCACATTCGAAGTATGTATGTAACTTTTTCCTTAGTGAAAATTCAATCCGCGGCTTTGTTTACGAGTAAAAGCATATAGATTGTAATAGAATGATTTTATGATTATACAAGTTAATGTTAGAAGACAGTCTATATGTAAGACGGTAATTGTATACAGGGGAAAAAACTAAAATGATGGGATTGTAAAAAAAAATTGTACATAGATTGAAAGGATAAGACTGAATCTGAACTTGGTACGATAGCGAACTCTATCTAAATGTAACGGTCAGCTAGAGAACTATGTATACATATATTCCAGCCTTTCCCGTCCTTCCTCTCCTTGGACAATAAAAAGTCTTCTAGATGAACACTAATTCATTGGATGAACCGACTTTTGGTTGCAGCTCGATAATGTTTGGTGGTAGTAGTGCCTTGACAGCGCACCCACGAAAGTTAGGATGCGTTGGATTTGAACGACGCGCAAGGGTGAAGACTCGCTAAAGCGAGAGTTGTAGAGTGTACACACGAAAATTTCGGGCTTATAGACTGAACGAGAGAAAGATGCAAAAGGTCCTTGACTGAGGATTTATGACTTCCTATCTTGAAGGGCTCAGAGCTTCGACTCTATCTACATGAACTGTTTAATAAATATAAAATATTCATTTAATAGAACTTTAAAAAACTGTTGTTTTGATAACTTTTGGCAACTATGTGTAGCCGTAGCCATGGACCTAATTTCAAGTCTATGTACTACCCTTTCGCGCGATAAGCAAAGCGTAGACATGTAGGTACTGCCTTTATAGCTGAGGTGTCACGTGGTATCACTGTCAACATCAGGAAACCTGTGTACACCTATAAATACGTTTTGTAAAAAGCTAACATCTTATACAATGTTCACTTAAGTAGTAAATAATTGAAATATTGAATTTTATTTGTATAAGTGACATGAAATCAATAAAATACGTTTAATCACGTCATATAATATTCATAAACATTATTAATTTATTAATTATAAATAAGATGTTTAGTTTCCGAAATAATCTTATACCAAAGAAACAATTTTGCAAATTGTTTTGTACAAATCATTTATATAAACATAAAGTAAGTCCTAACATTTATTATAACTTTCGATCAGCTTGTACAATTTATTTGTATGTAATTTATTTCAGCTTATGAAAAAATACTGTTCAATCTTAATAGCTTGTACTCATGATTTGGCTATTGAAAAACAAATAACGAAAGTTAATGTACATCCTGTTAACAAATTTGTTTCAAGGACTCACACGTGTGGCGAACTTAATATTCAAAATGTAGGCGATAGGGTACACATGTATGGCTGGCTGGAATTTCAAAGATTGAACAAATTTATAACACTGAGAGATGCTTATGGTTCTACACAACTTTTAGTACCAGATAATGTAAGATAATGTTCATGATATTACAACATATTTGATATTATAATATATTTTTACATTTGCCTTAGAGAGAAGATTTGATAAAAATGATTAAAAATATAACCTTTGAGAGTGTATTACATATAGTGGGAACAGTGCATGAAAGACCGAAGGGACAAAAGAACAATAAAATGAAAACTGGAGATATTGAGGTGCTAATAGAATCCTTGGAAAATCTAAATCCAGCCAAATCAAATATGCCGTTCTTCATTAGAGAATTTAATAAAGCAAAGGAGAGTACGCAAATGAAATATAGATATTTGTCTTTAAGATATCCTGAATTGCAAAGAAATCTAAGATTACGTTCCCAAGTTATAGCAAAGATGAGGGAATACTTAATTAAAGAATGTAGTTTTGTGGATATGGAAACACCAACGTTATTTAAAAGTACTCCCGGAGTATGTGTGCTGAAATGTTGTATAGATTGTAGTAAATAATTATTTTTATAATCACCTTTATATTAAAATTTTTTAAATATTTATGATCGTATATATATGTATATATACAGGGGGCTCAAGAATTCATTGTTCCAACACAACATCCAGGACAATTTTATTCACTGGTACAGAGTCCTCAACAGTTTAAGCAACTATTAATGGTTGGTGGCTTTGATAGGTATTTTCAAATTGCTAAATGTTACAGAGATGAAACTACTAGGCATGATAGACAACCTGAATTTACACAAGTACGTATCTTGTAAGTATATTATGTTACAGATCAAAAATTATTCTTCATAAATATATCTCTTATAGCTGGATATTGAAATGTCGTTTGTTAATTGTGAAGGAATAATGGAACTAATTGAAAACTTGTTGTTGTACTCTTGGCCTGAAGAATCGTATCCATTAACTATTCCTTTTAAACGACTCACATTTAATGAAGCAATGGAAATGTATGGTACAGATAAACCAGATTTAAGGATACCATACCAGGTAAAATATCCATAGTTTACTGTAAATAATTGTTAACTTATTATTAAAAAGTAATAATATTTGTTTTTCAGCTTCGTCGGCTTACAAATATGGTTGATATTTCTGCAATAGAAGAAACACTAAAAACGAAATGGAAGGAAAATTTTGAGCTTTATGCTTTAGTTTGTCCTTATGCAGTACGATCAAACAAACTTATACATTTAAATTTAACTTTTAATCTTGTAAATTTATTTGCTCTGATATATAGTATTTTTTATATTTGTTTTAGAGTTTTCTTACCAAATCAATCAAAGAATATATTTCTAAATTGCAACGCGATTGTTTCGCGTCTGTGATATTAATTCAATTAAAAATACTTAGTATGTCATCGGCAACAGACTCAAGTAAAATTTATTCTAATATTGTAAAAAGAAATATAGAACAAGAATTAAATTTAAAGGATGGAGATGTTATCTTTTTAGCTTGTGGAGACAAATTTCTCACAGTAAGTGTGTAAATACAAATTTTGTAGTCTTCACAGATATACTAATTTTGTTTATAAAATTGTAGCAATCACTATTGGGAAAAATACGTGTTGAGTTCGCAGATTTAATAGAAAGCAGAAAACAAAAAATTCGATCTCCTGGAAATGAAATTTTATGGATCACTGATTTTCCATTATTTACATTTAATCAGGAGGAAAACAAATTAGAAGCTATGCATCATCCATTTACACAACCTCATCCAACTGATATTTGTTACCTTTCTGAAAATCCGACAATGGTAATATTACCACTTAAAAACGTTAACATTATGATAATGTACTCAAGATTGAGTTAAATAATTATTTAATTGTAGGTAAGAGGATTGCATTATGATTTGGTTATGAATGGCTCTGAAATTGCCGGAGGATCAATACGTATTCATGAATCAAATTTACAAAAACAAGTATTGAAAATGTTAAATATAGACGAATCATATTTGGAACACATGATTTCGGCTTTAGAGTGTGGTGCTCCGCCACACGGTGGAATTGCTTTAGGTATTTTTACTTAAGTTTAACAAATAATATATTAAAAGAAATATTGTTTAATATTTCAATTTTTTCAAGGGTTGGATCGTTTAATGTCTTTACTGTGCAATACAGAATCTATAAGAAGCGTAATAGCGTTTCCAAAAACTACAGAGGGTCGTGATATGATGTCAGGAGCACCAGTTTCAATTTCAGATAAGGAGAAGTCGTTATATCATATACAAACAACAGAGAAGTAAAATAATAATTTTTTAAGTATTTGGTGTATATTGTAATATAATGAAAATAATGAAAAAGAGATAAATGAATACAATATCAATAAAAATTGACCGTAAATATCTTTTTATTTTACATACTGTAATCTGTTGTTAGATGACTACGAGCTTCGAATGACTTCGATCTTAAAAATTTGAAGGTGAACTTTAAATAAGAAATATATTTATTGTATTTCAATCTTTAAATCTTTGAGTGACGATACAACTGTCAAATTAATAGATAAATTTATACTTCCATTAAATTATTTTGGAACTACCGAAAAACTTTCATAAAATACAATAGACGTAATATCATACTTGTTACTCGAATTTTATTTCAAGAACCTGTTTTACGATTTACAATAGTCGTGTATGTATATTGGATTCCTGTAACTACAGAGTTATAAATAAAATATTTCTTATGACAGTGATCACAAGTGCAATCCGTTTTTTGGAATTCACAAATATCTCGTTCGTATTACACTTTCGTAACTATATGAATAGTCATAAATAAATCACGGTAAATGCAGCTGATACAACCTACAAAAGTATAAAAATAAACTATCAAAGACATTACCGGATTCAAACGAAATTTCTGCACAGTATCTGTAATATATCACAAATGAGAAATTTATCGTACGGGAAAAACGGAAGTTTAACAGGGAAATCATATCATTTAAGACTCGCAGCATTTGAACAGCGTTATAGTTACTAGAAACTCCACTGATTTACTTCATTGGAGTAATTAAGTTATATTAACACACGTATTATTTAGCTTCGAACAATCACATCGCTATACAGTATATATCGTAGTATCACTTAACGATCTTCAAAATGATTATAAATTGTGAACAATCGTTAAAAAAAATTATACCCACAAAAATGAATTCTTGTAATATTGAGTGTTTCACTGGTAAGGTAATATTTAACCATCGTTGAAAACGAATGTAGAAATAAAATGATAAGACCAAATTTTGATGTACAAAAAAAGTGTTTTATTAGAATTTTTCTCCTTTCTTTTCCAGTAAATCTCAATCGTTCTGTGAAAGTACTTTTCCCATTTCTTTTTGTTTTGAGAACAGAAAAATTTGCTTTGCGCACGTATATAAATTGTTATCAGTAAGAAAAATTCAAATATATGCATACTTTTTGGACACACTTAAAAGAACATGTAATTAAAAGTTTTCTAATAAACGTGTTGATATGTTGTTACGTTTACTTGTCAGTGGAAGAGAATTTTATCTGACCGCAAGAATATTCTCTCAGCTTAGTGAACTGGAACATAGATAAATACGGTCGCTAAAGTTTTTAATATTTTTCTTTTCACTCCCTCGAACGGATTCTTGTGATATACAATTATACAAAACAATACGGACTACTTCTTTGTTATTGTATATAATACAATTGTCCTGAATCGTAACCCTTATTTACTACTTACTTGTACACGTAAAAAAAATATATGGTTTATGAAAAAAAAAGCGTTGAGTACACACTTTATGAAATCCAGTAATTCAAATTGCAATTAGTTACCTCATTATCTCAATCGAATAATCAAAATATTTCTCTTTAAGGATCAGAAGAACAATAAAATGGAAGTCCTGACGGTGATCGTGAATAAAATGTAACATTAAAAATGTGCGTACTCTCGTGTTACCATTGGAAGATGTCGCGTCACTGTCCAGTCTTTCAAGCTGAAGGCAATTCAATAATCCGGATGTTTCTTTTCGTATGTTCCTAGTTCTCTAAGTCACGCTACCATGAAATCATGTTGTAACGTTCGGCTGGTTCTAAATTGCGCAGATAATGTAAATCTTCGATCCTAGAAATTAGTACTGACCGTGACACTACAATTCATTTATATAAAACACTCGACAGTAACTCGTACGAGAACTTAACGTAGGAACTTAGACAGCGAGCCGTAACAAATGTCTAGATATAAATAATTTAAGCGACGAATTGTGTCGGCGAATCACAATACATTTGGTATCCTCTCATTCTTCTTTTTCTGTATCCAACGAATATTTTCCTAGAATATTTCTCTATGTTTCGAGCGCCATACAGTATATGGCTATCTTGAGTTTAATTCTAAATCCCTATGTTAAGTAGCCGCATGAATCGACGATTACGAGAAAGGGCTCAATTTTGCAGTTTCTTGTTTCTCATCTTTCATTCATTTGACAATGACAGTAAACATGATCTGATCATACGAAGTCGGTAGTTTTGTTTGCGATTGATCGCGTATCCGCGTCGCGCAACACAGCAGAATTAAAAACGTGCGATCGAATTTGACAAAGAATTCAAATCCGTAAAAAAGAATGTTTTATATTTTTTTCGACTTTTCTTTTCTCAATAGATATATGTATGTACAAAGTGATGAGGGTGACATCAAGTTATCTCAATAAAAAGGGAATCGTTAATCTTTTTCTTTACGTTCCTAACTTGGAACAGATAAAAGACCCGATCGGTCAATCGTCTTCAGTTTCCGTTAAAGCGTCGTATGATCGCCGATCGGATCGGAGTTTCATCACGTAACTTGTCACAGATATATACAAATTCTGTTTTCTTCTTTTTCCTTCTTTTCGAGAACACAGTGTTCACAAACGTAACAGAAAGTCTGCAGTTGATCAATATACCGTCAGTGTTTGAGACATACCCGTTCGATTTTATAAGTTGGCAGTATGAGATAGTGTGTTTAATCTATATACGTGGATCGATCGTGGTACTTTCAGGAGACGATTTCACTTATACCGTCTCTGAACGTCTGTATCTCGTGTCGTAGGACGCATTTCTTAAATAACATAATCGGTATACATCGTTTGCTCCGACACAGAATCACGATATAGTTGCACACACATTGTTTCGTCATTTAGAAAAATACTATTTTACAAGACGAGGCGAATTCTCCCATATTCAACTTACAATGTAATGCATTCGAGCTCACGAAACTCGGAGATATACAAGCAAACACGTTCTACGTACAAAGATACATTCTCGCGTAGTTACCGACACGCACGCAAGCACGCACATACATACATATACACATACAAACGCACTGCAGTAGGTGGAATTGATTAAACAATACACAAACGCGCAATCGTACATACATACATACTCGCACGCTTTTCGTATAGTTTATTATAATTGTCTACTTTTGCATAAAGTATGTTAAGGAAAACTTCTAGAAATTCTAGAGGACACTGTGAATATAATGATATATATGTACATGTATGATAAAGACAGGACTATATAATCGAACGGACAGAACGTGCACAAATAAATTGTAAACGCGTGCGACAAGTTGCACAAAATTGTGTAATACTACATCCGATGGAATTTCTCTTGCAGCGACAATAACATTATAGAATAGTCTTTACATCGTATCAAACACGTGTATAGTCAAACCAGACAATCTCGTTCGACTATTTCAATTGTATAATACAACAAATTATGGATTGTCAATTTCTTCTTATTTTTCTCTTAATAATTTTCATATTAAAAACAGTGACCCGCGCGTGTGCAAGCACTCTGTCCATTCGAGTATACCTGTTTTCCTTATTGAAGATGAGACGTCATGTTGCAATGACATGAACATTAAAATTTACTGAATTACTGTGAGACGATTAGACTTAACCGCACTTTCAACCGTCATCGAATGTTTCTCACCCGGCCTGCCGGTTCCACGCATGTAGATTAAAAACGGTACCATATCTAGAATAATACATATCTAATAACATAAGTGCCGTCAATGGCAGTATACTTTCTGAATTATTATACCTTTATCGCATGGAAGCCGTAAAAATATTTGTGATACCTTACTGCCGTCAACAGAGTGTCTATTTCGAACGTCCGCATGTTTATAGTGCACAATAAATAAGCTCGATAACTATCGTTCTTATGCACTCGACGATGTGTCGTTGCATATTGTTTAAATTTCGAGTAGACACTGTTAATGACAAGGTTTGAGAACAAAATATATCCCTGATTTCGGACGGCCACTGGGGAGAAATTTAAACAACGTAACCACAATCACTCGATTTCTATCGATACAATACACTCATTAGAATTTCTCCGTACGCAATATTAGCGGCTACGATTCACTGTTTTTGGATACTAATACCCTAGAATTGGACGAAAGCACACGTGTATGTGCATTTACGTGTCCCAGAACTTCATGTGTACATAGCATATGATATTTCTTCTTAAGTATTATCTTTGCGAATTCATTCACGTTTTTTCTTTATTTTTCATTAGTACTTCAAACTTGTTTCTAGTAAGCTGATTTGCTTAGTCAAATATTCTATGTACATGTATAATCTTGCTGGAATAGTTTATCGTGGATTAATTTCTTTTCTGTGACAATCCCAAATGTGTAAGTGAAATATGACTTCATGGAATTATAGTCAAAAATATAATGTAATAATAAAGATGCGTATGTAAAAATCATTGACTGTTCCGAAACTAGTTTAAATATAAAATTTCAAAAGTAACTAGACAAATCAGTCACACACCACAATAAAGAAGACCAGCTTATACGAGTCAGAGGCTGAACCCTATTAGGTTCAAATTTACAATTCAAAAGTTTTTCAGTGTAGGATAGATAATTCTGTATCATTATGCTACACACAGGTACACAAGAAGGAATTATGTACACAAGATGACACATCCAAATACTAGTGATATTTGTAGTATGCTTTGAGAAAGAAGTGAAGCAACAGTATATCACGGTTCTTAAATATTGACAACGTATTACGATGATCACATACATCGCACCATAGAGTACACGACGACGAAGATGGCGAAATACATAAACAGTAGATGATGTACTCAAAGCGAGCTATGAACCAAGCAGGCCAATCCTGGATAATACAGCAAGTCCTCAGCTTCTTGGGTTCATTCCAACACTGGCATTTTAATCTTGCACAAAATTATGTAAACTCTTACAAGCATTTCTCACCCAGTGTTTAATGCATTAATTTTATGCACTTTCATCAACAGTTGGTAACCAAAATGCCATATTGGTACATGCTGATGCTAACATCATATATTTAGGATTAAATTGAATACATTGAACTGGTGCAGGATGATCACCGTTAAGCACGCAAACTTTGTATCCCGTTTCAGCATTCCATACATGCACTCTACCATCAGTAGATCCACTGAATACAAACTGTGAGTCGGGACTAAAGCTAGCTTCAATTGCAATTCCTTTATTGTTCAGATAACCAGCAAATGTCTGTAATGGTGTTCCATGAAATGCATCGATCAAACGAATGGTGCTACCATTTGTGGAAATCAGTATAGTTTTGCCATCTCTGCTGAACTTCAATCCTGTCCAGTCACACTCCTTTTCTTGTGATAATTTAAATGTAACAAATGGCCCCTTGTCAAAACTGCGCAAGTCATATAATTTAATGAACTCGGAATTGACACCTGCTGCAAAAATCAGACCTTCTGGATCATAGGCAGCAACTGGGCGTCCAGAAACATTCATAACACCATGACAATTAGGTGAACGTAAATCCCATAGTCTTAATGATTTGTCTAAAGAACCGGAAAGAAATGTGTCTTCTATAGGACTGATGCATAGCGACACAACTTTCTTGCTATGCCCTGGGAAGTATCTTATATACTTGTTGTCGTGTAGGCTTAGATAACGAATCGTATCGTCAATCTTAGTACTGCTGTGTATCGCGGTATTCTTCGCATGTGTGAAATGTATTAAATCTACACCATATTTTTTCGAATTGACTGTACGCACCTGAGTGCCTTTCTCACAGTCATATATCACGATCTGATCATCCTCTGAACAAGAGATCAAAGTATCTCCGTTCGGTGAAAAGTCAATGCTGTTTATGCGGTCGGAATTTTCACGAAAAACCTTGGCCACCTTGAAGCTCCTCACCACGTGGTCAACGAGCTTCATGGTGATGGACGGCGCGATCTCCCTCTCGTGCCGTCCTCTTAACCTTCCTGTTTCCGCAATGTCTTGCTCTTTCCTTTGGTATAGCTTAGGCGCCGAGGCGCAAACCTCCCGAGGAGGGGTCAGAGGTTCGACTATGTACCACTGTTATTCACCTCGCGAGAAAGAAAAAACCCGCGGGGAGTTCAAGAGGTCAACGAATCCAAAACGAAGTTGAAACTATTAGTCGATTACCCTTCAGTTACTGAATCCTACTTTTCTCAATACCAGCTTCCTTTTTTCTACCAATTCGTTTTACTTTAATCTGACAAAGGTGAATCCTTCAATGCCTTCTCGCTTTCCTACGAACGGACGCCGACGGCAGACTATCGTCACACCGAACGCTCAAATTCTGCCAACTGTTTAGAGAAACGGATGACGAATTACCGTGAACATTCTCAAGATACTGTATATTCGTACCGTGAATAGAGCTATCGATCTGCGTTGACGTCGTCGATGCAACGCCTTTCTAAGAGAAACTGTTTTACCGACAGATTCGAACGAAATTTAAACTTGAAATATTTCAAATATTTTGTGTTTGTATTCCCAAATTATATTGTTGATTGCGGATATCAGTGATACAAAAAATATTTATTTCATAAAATAATTCCAATCGTGCATGAAATATTTTCCAAAGTACAATATAAAAGAATTATATATCTGCATAGAATAATAATAAAATTTGAAAAGTATTCAAAGCTTTTACAGTGTATTATGGTTTTAAATGATAACTTAATTCCGTACTCTACTATGTACACTATTTTGATGAAAGCGGCACGAATTTGTGAATACAATAACTTGTTACAATGAAATCATCATTATATCTACCATTTCTGTTTGACCATGTTGACGATTTTTCATTTGTTTGAAACCTCCCTCATTTTGTCTACCTTTCTCTTTCGACAATCCGGAAGGCAAACTATGATCGGCAAAAATTTTGCTACAAGCTTGTGTTCAGTGTATTGAATTATAAGTTTATGACTAGAGACATTAGTATCAATAATAAATACATATTAAGCATGCTGTAATATTGGTACTCTCCTGCTATACATATCTAAAACTTTTAATAATATTCGTTAGAAAAAGCCTTCTGTGCTAAACATTCGTAAATGAAATAAAATGCTACAAAACTACGCGTCGTTAAATAAAATGTAAAAGAGCGATGATACGACAGGTATAAATACATTTTACGATTTATTACGGAACCATTTGATTTTTTCTTTTTTTGCAGCATAAAATTTCATACAATATCGGTATACTTAAAAAGTAATTCGACGTGAATGAATATTACATCCTTATGTGCAACTTCACTATACAAATTATAAACATATAAAATATGCAATATCACAAAATAACGTCTTTTCTCTCATTATGCCTTGTCAATTGCATAAAGAAGAAAAGTTTTTAGCTTTGCGAAATCATAATTAGACAGCACAAACATAGTTCTATATTAGTATAAAATATGAGTTAAAGTTCTGTTTGATTATCACTTTGACACTGTCAAAGGCATCGTTGTGGATTATTAGTGAAACAACATTAACTAGTTTTAAATACATAAGGCTTAAGGATTTTTAAGATTCTTTATCAACTTATATTACTTATACATATTCGTTTATTATCTTACTAGATAATAACTTTTGATTATATCAAACACATGCATAGTTGCAAATGCAATTTTTTTTCGTCAGTCAAGTTTTTGTTGATACTTATTTATTACATTTTCAAATAAAAACGGATAAATTTGTTAAAAAAAGATATAAACACTCTGATATATTAATCTCTTTTAAACCGTTTGTAAGATTGGTATCTGAATTTACATAATTTTAAAGCATCTTTCAAACTTTATCAATGCCAGTGATTAAAAATAATTATAAGTTTCTTCTATGTTTATGTGTTTTTTTATAGATTAGAGAATAAAAATTATATTTTGTGTAATGCACGTTTTAATGTGCGAACTTTAAATGCAGTTTATGCTATACTAAATTAAGCAAAACAGCAATTATTCTTGTTGAACTCATTACTCATTTTCTTGCTTTATCATTGAAAGTTATATATTAAAAGATTTTATAAAATTAAATGAAACATGTGCTTATAGTAATGACGCAATGTATCATAGTTACATAAAAAGTGTTTGATTATAATCATATGAAAATAGATTTGCCATTTTTGCAATTAGAAATAGAGATAAATGTTCTGTAATGTACTGTATCAAATTCAATATATTTACAGCCATTATATCCTCTGTTTTATTTGAACTATGCAATTTATACTACTCTTTCATAAATATAAGCTATAAAACATAAATTTTTACATCTAAATGTGTTATTGAAAAGACAAAATTATAAATACCACAAGATTGTATTTTATGTAATAACTGTACTCCTTTGTTCTCACTTATTACTATTATATTTTCTAAAACTGAGAGTAACTTTCGAAGTAAATATATAGCCTCAAAGTATTAAAGCTTAAGATTATTTTTTAACAAATATTTTCTTTGTTTTTATTTTGTAAGGCTGATGTTAATATTGACTGTCACTAGATTCCCATAAGTATGTTGTATACATATGTATATAGAAATCATTGAAATAATATAATTTATGATTGAACAATGATTTTCACGTGTTATTATAAATATTACATATAAACAAATGTCGAGACTTTTTAATTCATAAAATATTTGTGCAATAAATATTTTCAGATAATTGATCTTCTGGAATGTGAACAAGACATTTTATTTTTTAACCAAAATATTTCGTAATTTAAAATTAAAAATTAAATAAATGAAATAGAGTTGCGTAATTATCATACATCTATGTTTCCTTTATATATAATTTTTATATTTTAATAATCCTCTTTGTTCGTTGTAATAGATATCGAAAGCTCGTACTTCAAATCAACATTTAGTAAAATATATGACTAAATGGTTCAAAGCACTTTCACTACAATAAATAGTTTTTAGTTTCTCGTTTCTCATTCATTAATGACACAATATATATTCTATATATATATGTGTGTGTGTAGAGAGAAAGAGAGAGAGAGAGAGAGAGAGAGAGAGAGAGAGAGAGAGAGAAATAGATAGTTATATACATATATATACAGTTCCTAGTATCATGCCATTATATAAAGTTTGTTTTACAAAAATTACACCTGCAAAAAGGAATCAGAATCGTGACATTCATATATTGCATAGAAAATTAAATTAGCAAAAAATATACTTCCGTGTTCCACTTTGCTTTGTGTAATTGTTAGTTAACTATTAAATAGATCTATATAAAGAGAAAGCTTCAGTTCTGGCACGCATTATAATATGACAATTTTCTTTAAAGTTTATACTCCTTTCTTTATAACAATAACAACAACAATAACAATTACAGTACTTATTATAATTGCAATGTCTTATAATTATTGTTTCCTTTCAAAGACATTACTAATGATTTGCTTGCAAGGAACATATATATCATGGTAAAGAGCTCTGCATAAAGTATACTGAAAGTCACAAGGCGTTCAAAGTGATTGCCAATAAAAAATACAGTAGGTGTAAAAATTAAAGTCACCAGCAGCATAGGATTTATTATTAATTATTATTATATATAAATATTCAGCCACCTTCCCATTATTGTTTGTTCGTCAGTATACTTTACCCAAACCAAACCAATTACTTAGAAGACTGCTGCATAGAGCAATAATAGGTCCTTGATTGGTCCCTGAACCTAGAACTTGTACTTATGCTTAGCACCTTATTTTTATGTTTGTTAGAGTGTCACAAATTAAGAATGTAGTTAATGCAAAAAACAAAAGCGGCATTCATTTGTTTATATCGAACGAAGTTATAATAATATTTTTAAGCGTTGTAAAATTTTTATTTTTGTATATAAAGCTCAAAATTTTTTTATTATAAATTCTACACTGAACACCATTATAAGGATCTTAGCTCAAATTGTGACAACATTATCCAACCAGAATTGAAAACCAGATAGCCGATTTTAAAAATTCTAAATATCGGTAGCAAGTTGTGTTAAAACATGTAAAGTATAAATTGTATATCAATCGTGGTCTTTTTTAATTAAAAAAGGAGAAGTACTTGATTTTACAATATGCGTGTATAAGTAGGTACTATTTAAATTGACAATATTCATATCGGATAAAATATCGCTATTACAAATCAATTAATATTTTTGATTCTCAATTTCAGTGGCTCAATATTTTTCAGAGGTTCAGGGAAATTTATGACTGTGCTCAAGCAGTTACAGCAGACTAGATTTGTGTGAATTAGCACATTAATTTGAATTATAAATTCTTTTCAAAATTACACTGTTTACATTGCTTGTAAACAAATGTAAGCAACAAATTTTAGATTACTTCATAAATATGTTATATGTAAATATTACTTCATTCATATATATACATACATATACATACACATATTTTCATATATGTATATATATATACACATATATGTTTCAATATTTGTTTTTAACACTCGATTTCATATCATAGCCACTTATGTTGTATAATGTGTGCAATATTTTAATCTCAACTTTGCAATACTTCGTCTGTTTTTAAAATTACGATGTAAAACATTAAATTAAATTTTGTCGAAGTTTGTGCTATTTGTATAATGATTGTGCAGTGCATAAACGTATAATTGCTTAGTTTCTCAGGCCAATTGTTTATAGTTATGCAAATATGATTTCGTACTCACATTTTTCTTATAGAATATATACATCTATATTATTGCACATACGTATTATAAATGTGTAAACTTCAAAAGCATGTTCAAGTAATACTAAATGTCTTTAATCACGCTATCTATTTTGTAGGAAAGGCCTCGTAGTGCTAAGTGTAAGAAAAAAGTTATATTCATTAGTTTAATTTTCCTTCCAATGTTCGAAATTCCTTTCTATATCTTTCCACGAAATTATAGATCCATAGAAAGTTTCACCTCCTGCTACATTTGTTTTTTGTCCATAAAAATGCATAAAACAATGAACCACATTAATTCTCAAGATCGTTTCTGGGCCCACTTCAAATCATCCGCTCTTGGTCTGAAACCAGTGGACTTTTCAATTATGACTTCTAATATGTACCAAAAATGAAGTTTTTCTAGAGGCCAATTTAACCATCCTGTCGTAATGCAGAAATAAGTTTCATGTGGTGCGACATGGTGTACACGGTGATGTTTCCTGGGTAATATAATTCTGTGTTCTTGTAACCACACAACCCAAGCAGGTAGTCCAAAATATGTATGAGACCATTTATGTATCTGAAAAAAAATCTTCCATATTATTGCCATTATACCTCTCTATATTAACATTAAATCTATATAGTCAATAAAAAAGAATAGGAATGCTAAAAAAAAGAAAATTATTGACATACCGTAAATATTTTAATTGAAAATGAAGAGTGAAGTATGTAAATCTTACACAGAACGTTTATGAACCTGTAAAATCAAAACATTATGGAACATTGTATACAAATAGAGTAAGTTATGCCTAATACAACCGTATTTTTTGGTATATAAGGAAATGAAAACAGTCTTTAAAATAATTTTAGTGTTTTCTTTTTCGTGAAATATGTCAAAAACGACAAATAATATTTTAAAAAAAGTTGAAACAAAAATTACAATTAAATTAAATTTAAAAAAATATGTACAGTTTTGTAGATACAATAAACCGATGTAGTTTTTATTGCAATTTCTTTTTAATGCCATTTGATATTTTTAAGATACTTCGTGAAAAAGAAAATACTGATTTTTCAAGGGCTGTTTTCATCCCTTTAAGTCGCGTATCAGCACCAAAAAATATAATCCTATTAGACATAACTTACTCTACTTGTGTGTGCTTCCATAATTTTTGGATTTTATGGGTTCACAAACGTCCCTTGATAGTTACTCTTAGTGGAGTTAAAAATACAAAAAGATAGATTAGCCCAAAATTATCTGAATCAAATAAAACTATACATTTGTTAAGTCCTTCATAGTCTATATCTATATAAATTGAACTGTACTTCTGTGTAAAAATATTATGAACTTCTGATTTATTTACCTGATTAGTCATTGCTACGAAAATTGCAAGTAGAAACCAATAACAGGTGCACACAAACTTTTGCTGAATCTCTGACTCTGGGAGTGTTAAAAAATCCCATGTTAACTTACAAAGGAATGGTATTGTGACCATAAAATTATCACCGTTAGTTTCTATAAAGTCATGCCTCGTTATACTTGTGGGATCAATGTGATGCTCTCGAAAAGGCCTCAAAAAATTCTGTAAATAAATATATTCATGTTTAACAGCACATCAAATGATGTACATTATTAAATTAATAGAGAAGCTTTGTTACAATGTCGGTATTACAATTACATAGTTAGATTGGTCATAAGAACTCAGAAAAGTAAATGAAACCATTCATGTGCAAGTTATTTTTTAATAGATACTACTTATTATTTCTTTTAATATTTCCAAGTGTTGTTTATACCTTTCCTAAAATAGGAAGTTCTACAGAACCCCATGTATCGGCAGCCCAGTGGACAAAACCAGATCCGAAATCTGCTGTTACGATGCCACAAAACGCCGCTACCGCTATAGGGCTCAAGTTTTCAAATCGTAACCTAACGAGGATAAATATTGAATTAACCACCATAAGTGTAATGCAGATACCAACACAAATACACTCCTGCGTCCTTTTTCCTAAAACAAAAAGAAGATACATTAATAATATCCCAAAAGTATATAATTCAATTACTCAATATACATGTAGTACGTCCATGCAATCGCATAAACAAAGGAAATTACAATAGTGTCTTTATAAGTACTGTGCAGTATAGATGTAAAGATACATATTGTTGGACTACTCTTTATTTTTGCACACAAGCGAAGATTCCAAGGTGCGGCCGATGTATAGACGATGTTTTGGCAAGTATTGAAATCAGAAAACATACATGCAAGACGCGTACATGTCGCATGAATATTACTCTAGCGTTTTAATTTAAGTACAATCGTAAACATTAATTGTCGAAAAATTGTTAGTAAAAATGTTATATAAAACATTGTAACAAAATTTTCGAACCATATGCATTTATGACAAATGTGTCTGAACGGGTGATAAATTGAGTTTGATAAATAGGAAAATAATGGTTAAAATAATTACCAGTGCTGTAAAGATTTGCTAATTCTTGGGCGCCTTTGTGATTAGGACCCCATCTCGGTACAGTCCTGTCCTCTTGCGAAGTCGGTACCACCGAGTTGGCATTGGGATCGTCCTCGAGCATCGAATTCTCGTAGATCTGCCGTTCGGTTTTCACCGGCGCCAAAAAATTCGTTGCCATCGAGCACGCGGCCGAAGCCGCTTGACCCAAGTTCGCCACCTTTATTTCGTCCATAATGATTTCTGTTATTAATCCAACACGAACGATCGAAAAACATGCGATCTGTTTTCTTTTTTACAAATTGATGTTGTTTTGTTATACGTTTAAAATCATTATACAATCTCGTCACTGTAAATCTTTATAGGAAGTTTTCATGCTTTATCGAATAATTTGTTTACGCAGTGTGAGCGATCTTTTAAATTTTGCATGTAGAGATGGCCATAAAGTATTGCACATTATTCGGTGGATTTTTGTATCGTCTATCGTTCGATCCATTTGCCTTCTGCGCGATTTCACCCTCTCCAGTTATCGCATCATTATCGGCCGGTATCAACGATCTTGTTTCTCGTTGTACTTTCTGTCGTTTCTTCGCTTGAATTCCTTGTAACTGATTTCTCATACGACAAAATTTGTGCTAAAAAAATAATATATCTATTAATATAACGCAAAAAAGATTTGTAACATGATCTTGTCTGTTATTAGAATGATTGTCAAATAACAACAACTTTCTAATCATATAAAAAATGTGATAAATATGTTTAGCAATAATGTCTTAATTTCACGCATTTCCCAATCAGTATATTTAATGTGACATGTAATCAGGTAATAAAAGACCGATAAAACAAATAACAAAGACGATTCTAAATATCAGACCTTCCTCGTCTGATAACACTTGTCCCCAGTTCTGTATTTTTTGCTTGCCGCGTGAGCGATAGCGATATAGTATTCTAGAATACGTGACTAACAATGTAAATTTGTTTTAATCATTTATTCATTCGAACCTTATTGTCGAATTTCTTGGTTTTATATTTCCTAATTTTTTATAAAATCTCTGCTATCGGACAGTTAATAACAATAATACTGATTACCGTAATAGTCATAACGCGGAATGTTATAAACAGCTAAGTATGTACTTGGTATTTCTTATCTCCTTGATTTACCACACTAAGTCCTATCGCGGTTTTACTCGTCTGAATTACTAATAACTTTGTATTCTTCAATATGAATATTCGTTCGAGGTTGTGAGGACCCATTAGAAGAATTTAAATAAATTGAAAAAAAAAATGGTTTTAGCTATAATATTTTCAAAGCAGAACAAAGACAGCAATTCTCATATGTAAACTATTGAAACCGTTGAAAAGGAACACTATGATTTAAGTCTATGTGTGGGCATTAGCAAAGTAGGTTAATTTCGCTTTTGCACGAGCCTAAGGAACAATTTTGATAATATACCTAGTTTACCCTTGTTCCTATTTTCACCGTGCGTATATAGTTTACATCAATCGAAATAATTCAAAGGTTCTTTCGTATCGTATGAATGCTATTATTTATTTACTAATGCATACAATGTTAGTCACACGCCATGGGTAGACATACACGTGTTTAGTATCGAAAAAAACAGTCGACACGGATTTAAAAAAATTTATAAGTAAATAAAATCAAAATATTACAATCTCAATTACAAACGTAACATATATTGAAGGTAAACAAGACATCACTAATTAATAGACGACTTTATGATGTACACCTGTGCAAATGAATAATCTGTAACGTGGATTTTACTGCAACTATTGAACGAGAATTGTGATAACTGCAAACTATCCATTGGACAGTAGTTCGGTCGACCGCTGAATAAACTTGAACGTTCCTTTAAAAGGTATTGACTTTTTAACTTTTATATTGTATATAGATTACAAAATGTCTATCTATTACTGTCGCTGCTCGAAAATAGGTACCTACACGAATATTTTAAAACCGGCGTGCATGGTTACGTAGATGTATCTATGCACATACATAGAACACGCGTGCAACACGTGTACGTTTCTGTTCGAATATGAACGAAAACTTAGAAATTGCACACATATATACGAGAATAGGAAGATGTTGATCGGTTTGAAATTTGAATATATGAGGCTATGAAAACAAATTGAATATTACTACATGAAACAACTTCGAACGCATACCCATGAGATGGACGAAAGGAACAAGTATGAAGGCAGACGATGTTCACAGAACTCGAAGAATTTCTTGTTGTCTCCTTGCTCCGGCGTTATCCTGGTCGATGCATTGTCCAGCCATAAAGTCGCTGAATGTGCACGCTCAATTAGTCACTGGTAGGATCGAAAGAGACCTACGACGAGACACTATCGTACCTCGTACCGATGTAATACATACACATGTAAGAAAAGCACGCATGATGCACACATGCATTCGTATCGTTTCACGCACAAGTATTCTTCGTTGTCTTCTGCTTCGACCTCTCTCCTATCTCTATTTCTTTCGGATGTGCACTGCGAAATCACTACAGAAAGCTACGGAGTAACAGGTTCAGGTTTTCGTATATTTTTGTAAGTGATCAGCGAGAGAACGACGTTGTTGGCGTGAGGCAAGAATGGACAGTAAGATAGAAAATGTAAAAAAAGACGAACGATAAGTGGGAGGGAATCTCTGAAAAGGATCAGGGTGATATGGTGTCACGATTTGGCATTTAACTAAGCGAACTGTGCTTGTCTCACGATAGGATAGGCAGGAAAGTAACGAAGAGAGTGTAAAACCGGGGCGCTAGTTTCGCCATACGTTCGTTCGTGATTCTCCTCGGCTCTTTCTCTTTTCCTCAAGTTCACGTTGCGTGAATTCGCTGAGTCTTTCCTTCTCTTTCTTTCATGCGAACTTCCCTTCTGCAACCCCGCCTCGTTTCGTGACGAACGACCGGCGCCGCCTGACGACCATAGCTTGCGTCGCGTCGAGGTGCGTCGCGACGCTCTTGTGGCGCCGTCACACGGCTACGTATTTCCGATACGTTATTGTTTCGACTATATGTATACATATCCTAAAAATTTGAACGTGTTGAACGTTGCATTATACCAAATATTTCTTATTATATTTTAACAAGCTCTATCATTCGATCGTTTCTTCCTCATAAGTTAAAGCTGTTTGCTTAGACCTTCTAAAGTATATTCTACTTATAATTAGAGCTATTTTTTAGGGAAAACAAGTTGTCTCCTCATAAAAAATTAATTTCAATGTAAAGAAATCTGTTTTACCTAAATATATTCTTTATTTCAATGTCTAATTCTTTCTAATCTATCTCTAATCTCTAAACTCTAAACGATTGTAATTAAGTTCTCCTTTTTTACTCTTACAGAAATTAATTGTCTGTTTTCAATTATTAAAGTCATTAATTTAAAATATCTTGAGCACTTTCAACAATTTTATTTTTGGTATCTGAGTAATTTGATAAGTTTGATAAGATTCATAAGAACACAGTGTACTCACCAGGCAACATACTTAAAATGCTTCTCGTACTGATAAGTAGAAAATAATCGCTTGACAGTACTTGACGAAAATAATCGAACAGTTGAAAGTACAATTTGAGTACCATTCGTAATTCTGTGAATCTTATGTTGGATGACGTATATACAAATGTGCATTGAATCGTGCTAATTTTTATCGGTCGTTTGAGTTTTTAATTTCTTAAATCATAAGAAACAATTGTTTTGTTTGCTATAAATAAATTGATCCAAAATGTTAAATATGAAGATAAAATTTTTACTGTGCAAAAATATAAATTTCATTTTATGCATATTTTGTACTTGAATATATATTTTTTGGAAACAAGAGAAATATGCGAAGAAGTCCTATTTCGTGAAAATTACTTTTTACCAAAAGTACATCAAAATCGATGTTTGTCACTGTAGTATTGATTCTTGACAGTTTCGTCCATGAGTACATGCAATCGTCCTATTAAATTTAAGCTCACTTAAAGAGATAATTGACATCAACTGATATTCGTGTATTATGATGACAAAACGGGAGGATTAGCCTCTTGCTTCGGCAGTTTCAGACAGAGTCATCCAAACTGAACTGGATTTAATAAAGTAGTTCGAGACAGTTCTGTTTACGAATGGAATCTCTGACACGGTTGTTGGGCCTATATTGGGCCCACACGTATGACGCGTCAACCGTCAACTCGTGACTATGGTACGGAAGATGTATGTAGTAGGGGAAAGTGGTTTGCTTCTAGGAATAACTTCAGACTCACTTTGAAGGAGCGTGTCGTTCGATACCTTGTTCCTATTATCACTCGATTTCCGAATTCAAGGTAAATCGAATAGACTGTAAGGTTTTCGCGAAATAACAGGTATATTGTAGAAAAATAAAATTTGTGTGAAAATAGTAAACAAATAATATCTTTGTACGATGAAACTTTAATATACAATTTTCGTTTCAATAAAAAACTTCCATCTTGGCATTAAAAATTTGTTTCCATCTATTTTAATGTTGTAAGAATTTTTTCCTGATATCAATTGCACGAAAAGTACGTGTTTATGATTGTAAAACCACGGTCATGTACGTCACCTATGAAACATGCAACACAGCATGACCATTCTTGACTACATCGCAACAGCTCACGTTCTTTAAATATGTATGTCTGCTGCATGACACAATCTACTCTCCTAACGCATCACTACTTAATTTTTGGACATTTTAAAATTCTTTATGTACAACTTTTAACGCTAACTTCGATAATTCAAATAACTGATTGACACCACCGACGCAGTAAGTTACGTGCGAAGAAGGTGAAGAACCTGACATATTAATTCTTCAATAGTAAATAGTTGTGTTGTGTAAAAGTCTGGCATGACCCGAGAGTCCTTTAGACTAGGGCACGTGCCATCTGATGGAACGTTCATACTTTATTCAAAGGTGAATCGACCGAATAGCTAGGCTCTAAGTTTTTCATAAGTTATATCACGGTGATATGCCGAGCTACAATCACGTAATAGATAATAGCATTCACGATAACACGATACTGTATATAGGGCTATACGTATCATACTGGCAATTTTTTAAAGTTGGATTTCTTAAATGAATTACTGCTTTAATAGAATATTATTGATTCTTTATCGAACGCGTTCAATCGTTTAGACGATCATATTTATTTGCATGAACCATTTGGTTCGCTACAGAACTTACATAGAAGAACGATTACTCGATGTTTATATCTCAACGCGTGGAACAAGACTAATTTTCTTGTTTTCCTTTTCTTATGAAATTTCCAACCAATATTATTTTCTAGTATTTCGCGAGATCCTCTTTGTAATTTATCTATTTGAGGTTATCTGTTCTTGTTTTAGCCTTGTACGATCAGTTTAGTTGCCAAGTTACAATAATGCCAAAATAAACTCAGAAGTGCGAAACTTCGGTTGACATAAATTCTTAACCGTGATAAGCGTGGTCGGTACGTACGAGGGGCTGTTGACAATCACGTAAACAACTATTTCTCACGACGAATCCCGCCGTGCTGATAAAAGAAGCAATGTGTTTATGACGTTTACGTGGACATGGTGTTGTGTGATTTAACCATAATTATTGAGAAACTTGAGAAATCGTCCCGTAATGCGGACGTTAGATAAGGTACAACTTTACAATTAAGCGTGCAAAAATGAAGGTGTGAGATACGATCGTAGTGCAGAAAGACACCTACGTATGTACGAACTGATCCGGAAGACAAAATGAAGATGGCATCATTCGACTGCTTACGCAGAAGCTAGACCACTTTTATTTTCGTCAACGAACGTAGCAGCTATCGTCATCAAAAACGACAATTGTTATTTTATACTTCTTGCCTTACATAATCCTTGCTTATAATAAAGTCTTCCGAACGTGCCTAATAAACGAATGCAACAGCGATTAATATAGTTAACGAATCCGATTATACAGCAAATGTAACTAACAGTGAACAATATGGTATTCTTATATAAGTTAATCTAATTTAAACGTCTGATCCTCAGGAACTGAGTTCCTCATTCTTTATAAATTGCGTTAAATGTCATTATCCTTTCTCGTGTACCTGTTATTGTTATAACAGTTATCTATGATTTTATGCTTTCTCTAAAACTTTGGCAACAATTTACAAACCAATTCTACGTCCTGACTTTTATTGCATTAGGAATATTCACTTGGCGAATGTACAACAATGTTGCGAGGTCTCACTCTACGATTACGATGACAATATTTTCAAGAAACAGTGAGCACTATTCACATCATCTCACGAAGATCGACTGAGACAGTTGTTTAGAACTTACAATTCAAAATGTAGTTATGTATATCGTGATCAGTCTAGTTTTCCCTTCGCTTCGAAATACACTGAATCGTCTGTGCATGCGACAGCATAACTGTGAGTAAAATAATGCATAGCCGCCCTAGGTACAATGCACGACGTACAACGTGTGCCGCAATGACGAACCGCAAGTTGATATTTTTCGTCGTGGAACGAGTACATGTCGGTCATTCGTGGACTTGCGTGCTACGATATAATCGAAGTATACGAATCAGACGGTGTCACAAAACGTGGGAGAGTACATGAACACCTGACGTTTCGATTGTTCCGCATGTTTGTTGAAATGTGTATTTATGAGAGTGACCGTGACAAATGTCATTAGGGGTTGCTTGGGTTTGCAGTATTTAAAATTTTCATTTCAACAAAAAGCGATAGAATAAAGAAAAGAAGATTCAATGATTACCGAGACTTGGAAAACCCTAATATCTTCCAAGAAACTAACTTAATTTAATTTATCTAATTCAACTTAATTCAATTCAATTCAATTCAATTTATTTTATTCTAGTATGTACAATTTTCAAAAAGATATCAATATTTATTATTTATATTAAATAATTTACTCTTAATTTGTTACTAATAAATAATGACAAATAAATCGATGCAGCAAGCAGTAAACAGATAATAATAAATGAAAGAAATATTCAAGTAATACTCGGTAATAAATAGCCGGATGTATGTAACTATAAAACTGTTTGGCCATTTAATTAATTTTTTCGAGAACAAAATTTTCTACGTGTACTACTTACTTAATTTATTCTATACTTACAAATAGAATCATTTAATTAATTAATACGTTACTCTATTTTCTTAATTCAGACATTGTTAATAAATTCGTGGAATCGTAAATATTTTAACGTATATAAAAATGGAATCATAGAGTGAATTCATGATTCTAAATTCGTAACACACTCATCGAACTATTGTATAAAAATAGTTTCATTCATTGGTCGTACTATTATATCACAAACTTTTGTATGTCGGCCAAAACAGATTATTTGGAAAACGTGGGGGACATTTATTTTCAATTGCTTCCATAATGAATGACTACAACATCTAATACAAGTGTATTGAGCAAAAGTAATTGTTATTGTACATGTGTTTCTGAAAACAATCCTATTAGATAATGTTCAAGAAATAAGCGCGAAACATGGTTCTAATTACATATGTTAGTTATGGAAATATATTTTTTCTTTATCTATATATTTATATTTATACGTACATATAATATTCCACAGAATGTAATTAACAAACGCTCTATGGAAAACGTGAAATAATTAATATAAAAATTAAGTACTGAGTTTAATTTTTACGTATGGACACTAGCGAATGTACATATAACATTCACAGGAAAATGAGAGGGGATTAAATATTCCATATACACATGTACATACAGTGGCGGCAATTGAAAACCGATATAACAGTTTTAAAACTGAACTAAACGATTTGAATTCTTTTTAGATAAAAGAAGGATTAGTCTATTTGACAATGATGAACTGTAAATTTCTGACAGTTATCGATCGAAAATGTCAAAAATCGTGACAAAACTGCGATCTTTCAGCTCATATCAAGGTCATCTGATTTCAGTGAAATTTTCACCATGCACATAAATTACAGAGATCTACAAAAAGCATTTTTTATCTTTTATCTTTTTTTTTTCATTTCAAATAATAGCAAAATTTAAAAAAAAGTATTTTACTCATAATTTAGTAGACTAGTCCATCTGTCATACAACAAAAAATCAAGTCGTTTAACCCAGTTTTAAAAAAGTTTAGCGTTTTTCATGAATATGTTGATATATGTATATCTTAGACACAAGTTCGTTGAGTTTGAAGTCAAAGCTGGTCAAAATCTTACATAGTATTTTAGTACATACAGTAATTATACGGTTACACCTAAGTCACAATTAAGAAAATTGAATTTTGATTTTATAAATTAACTCGATTTTTATGAAATTTATTGAAATTTAAATATTTGTTCGGTATTTATTTTTCTATAGCATAAGTAATCTCGTTTAAAGATCGTACACTTACTGCTTCATTCCATAGTCTGCATTGAAAATGCATATGCTCAACAATACATTCTAAAAATTCATGATATGAATTAAGAATCAAATCGAATAATACACATATTGCATACCATTTACCAAGGTAAGTTGGCTATTCTAATTGAAACCGAAATTAATAAATAAAAATTTACAATATAACCTAATACAAATTTTTAGTGAGACATTATAGTGAGTGTTAATGCAATGAAACTCACCCTATTTAACGAGAATGACTCTATACTTTTAGTAGGAGAGGGTAATTTTTCATTTTCTGTTGCACTATTCCAACTTAATTTAAATATTACGATTAGTGCTACATGCTATGAAGCTGATATTAGTGAAGATGTTGGAAAGAAAAACATAGAATATCTATTGTATAATGGTCAGTACTTAAACAGCATACTATCGCTATCTATTTGTATAGTAATCAATTATATTAAGAATTCTATGCTTTTCTTTTTAGGAGTTCAAGTACTATTAGATGTTGATGCAACGAACTTAAAAAAAGATCCGATGTTGGCAACAAAATTATTTGATAAAATTATCTTTAATTTTCCACATGTGGGTGGTAAAATGCGAATAGAAAAAAATAGAGAATTGCTAAAACAATTTTTTATCAGTGCAACAGAATTATTAAAAAATAATGGTCAAATATTAGTTACTTTGTGCAATGGTCAGGGTGGCACATGCGTTGATAATCCACTAAGACGTTGGGATGATTCATGGAAAATTACAGAAATGGCAGCATATGCAAATCTTATATTGAGTACAATTGAACCATTCTCATGGTCATCCTTTCAAACTTACATAGTAACTGGATATCGTAGTTTAGATAAACAATTTCACTCTGAAAGAGCCTTAACTCATGTGTTTGTTAAGTCTGAGCCTCCAAGTGCACAGAACATTGCTCCCAAAAAGAAGATAAATAATATTTCTCTGCATAATGATCGTTTTTTATGGAAAAATATTTCTCAACTAATGAATATATCAAATACAAATCCATCGTATACGCATACATATACTTTTGATATAACTTTTAGTGTTAATGGAATATTTAATTCAGTTGATTTTTATATATTATTATACAATTTTGCAGGCTGTATTATTAGCGATATTAAATTTATAAGATTATATGAGTTTCCCATAGACAAAGTACAGAAAAGAACTTATAGAATAAGTTATAAATCTGACTGTCTTCCTTTATATAGAAAAAGAATTATTGATATTCATCAGAACTTAATTGCATATATTTTGGAAGACAATTTAAATGTTTCAGTTTCTAGATAATACTTTAAAACATAACTAAATGTATATTGAATTCCTTTTCATAGGAAAAATTCTATTCATAACTAAATGTAATTATATTTTGGCAAAGTTATATTTATTTTAAATAAAATAAATATATTATGCTTTGATTTATACAGATGAGTTACTTTCATCAAATAAAACCATTCATTCTACATCTTACTAGTTGGAAACAGCATGGTATGAATATACATAAATGTAAAAGTATAAGCAAAAATGTGTTTAAAACATTTTGTACCTCTAAATGGTTGCAAATTGAAGAAAATGTTCCTAAACCATTACGCAATATGAAGCCAAAGTCAGAAGGAAATACAAAAAAACAATTTCTTGATATGAAGCAAGTATGAAATTAATAACTTAGATTCAATATGGTGTTTATAAATGTTAACTCATATACATATTTAGATAAAAACTGTTGGAGGTAAAGGTGGCGATGGAGCAATATCATTTGCACATTTATGGTCTAATGACTGTGCTGGACCTGATGGAGGAGATGGTGGGCATGGTGGTCATGTAATTTTTCAGGTATGAAACTGACGTTTTGAAATATAAGTTATATTGATTTGAAAAAAAAAATTTTGCAGGCACAAGAAAATATCAAAGATTTTTCGCATTTAGACAGTGTTCTTACAGCCAAAGATGGAGAAAATGGTCAAGGTAGAGATTGTTTTGGAAAAAATGCTAAACATACCATAGTAGAGATTCCCATAGGTACTATAATACGAAACACCAAAGGAAAAATTATAGGTGATTTAAATAGCAAAGGATCAATGTTTATTGCCGCACGAGGTGGTGCTGGTGGTCATGGGAATACATACTTTAAATCTGATGTACACCAAGCACCAACCATATCTGAATATGGTGCACAAGGAGAAAACTTACAGTATGTGTTAGAACTTAGAAGTATGGCACATATTGGATTGGTATGTATAGACTATCTTTTAATATTCATATTTAGTAGTGTGGTATTTACATTTTAATAAAAAGATTATGTCTAAAAACTACATATTTTGAAAATACATTTTAGATTGGACTTCCCAATGCTGGTAAGAGTACTTTATTACGAGCCATAACTAGAGCCAGACCTAAGATAGCTGCATACCCATTCACTACTTTGAGACCACATTTAGGAATGATATTATATGATGATTATGAACAAATTGCAGGTTAATAATATAAAAATTTAAGATTATTCCTTACTTTGCCATAATTCCTATATTATATTTCAATTTTTAAGTGGCTGACTTACCAGGACTTATATCTGATTCCCATAAAAATAGAGGTCTCGGTATACAATTCCTTAAACATATTGAACGTTGCAAAACATTATTATTTATTCTTGACGTAACATCTGATAAACCCTGGATAGATTTTGAAACCTTAAAATATGAAATTTCACAGTTTAATGTGAAGTTAAATGAAAGATCGATTCTTATTGCTGCAAATAAGATAGATTTACCAAAAGCGAAGGTAAGATACATAATTTTAAATTTTAAAGAATAAGATGATATTTAAGGTATATCGTTTATTAATACAGGAAAATTTTGAAATACTTACAAAAAAAGTTAATTTACCAATTATACCAATTTCTGCTAAAATGGGTACAAATATATCTACTTTGTTAAAAGAAATAAGAATCTTATACAATGCACAGAGAGAAGAAGAGGAAAACATGTTGGAATATAAAGACGATTTTAATTAATTATACTATACAAAATTTATAATAAAGTTTGTTAATAAAAACAGTTATAGAAAACATTGGTTAGAAATAATTATGTTTTAGAGTTTTACAGCTTTCTCGCATAACTGAAAATTTTTTATTGTATCAATTATTTTTGGTTGATTTAGAACTGTAAGAAACCATCTATTCAAGTTTGAATATGGTTTTCTAGATGCCGCATCAAAAACATATTCGTATAGAGGTATTAGAGTAGTAAACATAGCAATGTCTGCAAGACTAATTCTTTCTCCTACTAAATAAGTTTTTGTAAAGAGTATATTATTTAATTTTTTCAAAGAAGAAAGGAGGTCTTCTTTAGATGTTTTAATGTTTGCCTTCATATAATTAGGTATATTCTCGGAAAGACACGGAACAACCCATCCAGAAACTGCTGGTAGAATATGATTATCTGCATAATTTAACCACTGTAAAATTTGAGTAAATGCAAAAGGGTCATTGGAACACCTCAATTGATCATTTGCTAAATAAAATGCAATTGCGTTGCTATCAAATAATTCAAAACCATTTCCTTGAAGCCTAATATCTCTAGAAATTTCGTCACTACTTTTATGTTGTGATACAACCAATTCTTTTCCACTATAATTTGCTACTATTTGAGCACGATAGTACTTCACACTTCCAATATTACCAAAAAGTGTTAAGTTGTCTTTTGAAATTTTCTGATGTACAACTGTTTCATCAGCCACTGATTTGTTAGCTGGAATTTCCTTTTTAATATCTGGAACTGAAAAATAATCGTTAGTAATTTAGATATAATACATTTATAATGTTCATTTATTAACATATTTTAAATTATATTTACCTGTAATACCTAGCTTTAAATTAGCAAAGTTTTTAGCTGTATGTATTAATTTATTTAAGCATGAAATATTAGTACCCGAAGCCTGAGCAGACTCGGGTTTTCCTCCACCTTTTCCTCCTATGAGGGGAGCAATTTGTTGGATCCATTCATTCGCTTTCAATCCTTTATTTATAGCAGACTACCATATTTCATAAAGAAACATAATCAATTTATATATATATATAATTTAATATAGTTGACTATTTTTAATCATTTATTTTACCTTAGAGGATGCACTAAGTGCAAATATCTTTTTAGCATCAGGATCTACACTAAGTAGTAATGCACTTGTTTCTGGGGACACAGCTTTTATCTTTTTTAAGGCAGAATCTAAAGCTTTTGTATTGCTATATGCTTGACAAACCTCAACCAAAACTGGACAACCAACATTTTGCTGAATTAATTGGTCAATGGTTTCTAATACTGAATTAGCGATTGCTGCTTTTGCAGCGCGTTCTTGATCGTCGAGTGTTTTCTTT
This sequence comes from Megalopta genalis, assembly GCF_051020955.1. NCBI lineage: Eukaryota > Metazoa > Arthropoda > Insecta > Hymenoptera > Halictidae > Megalopta > Megalopta genalis. The sequence continues at coordinate 20,059,247 of NC_135020.1, read as the reverse complement.
AAATCTTTTAACATCTTACGCATTTTGTCCTATAAAAAAATAAAATATATACACCATACATTCGCGCATGTTACAAAACATTATAAATGTATACCTTTTTCCAACTTGGAATCATAGCACGTGAAACATCATCTGTTAACTCAACTATTTTTCTTACATACTCTTTTGAATTCACACTATTTTTATCAGCTAATATAGTCTTTTGAAGCTGGTCTAATTGATTCTGTAGCAACAACGCCTTTTTCTGAGCTTTCGCTGCTTCAGGACCAGTAAGTGCTACGATGCGCCTAATACCTTTAGCAATTGCTTCTTCGCTGGCTATAACAAAATCTCCAATATGCTCTGTGCAATGCAAGTGGCTAAAAAATTTTAATAATAAAGTCTTATATTATGAATTAATTTACTGTACTGTATAATCTAAATTTACTCACGTTCCTCCACAAAATTCCACACTGGTCTGCATTGCACAAGGACCTAAAGGATCCTTTTCCAAATCTTCAATCGGAACACCTAAGCTAACTATTCTAACAGGGTCTGGATATGTTTCTTCGAACATAGCACGTAACCCTTGTATAGTTTTTGCTAATGATAAACTACATTCTCTAGTATAAACCTTTTTCTTCTCTTTTACGATATTATTGATAATTTCTTCGACTTGTTTCACTTGTTCTGGAGTCATGGCACCTAGGGATAAATATTTGTAAACTATATTCGATAGCGTATTTTATTGTTAAAAACATTTTTCTTCTACAAACCTTTATTTGTAAAATCAAATCGGAGGCGATCTGGCGCTACTAGAGAACCCTTCTGATCAACTTCTGTACCCAATACTTTTCGGAGAGCATAATTAAGAGCATGGGTTGCTGTATGATTGCTCATTATAAGCCGCCTACGTGTAAAGTCTACATTTAAGTGAACTTTGTCACCCTTTCTTAGTACTCCTTGACCTACAGAACCAATGTGTAACACATAGCCGCCTCTAATTTGAACATTTTTTATCCGAACTTCTGTCTCCTAAAATAAAAAGTATCTATAAATATAATTATGTATATACACATCTACATATAAGCGATGTATTATTTACTTCATCATCAATCTTCACTATAAATCCTTCATCATATATTTGTCCGCCCTGCTCAGCATAAAAATTCGTTTGATCTAATAAAATTCCAACTTCTTCTCCTGATGACACTTCATCAACAAACGTTTTATTACATCTAAGAGCAAGTACAGTACCAGTACATGGAGCAAATTCATATTCTTCATACAGGTTATTATTCCGAACTGTGTAATTGTATTTCGGTAAGTCTACAGTGGGCTTAATTTCTTTATTTTGTAATTCAGTAATTGCATGAACATCTAAATTAATTTGATCATCCACCCCACCACTTTTGCTTTGAGAGATGAGCTAGTGCAGAAAAAAGATTTTTAATTATTCCGTAAGCAATGCATTCTAACTTGTATTGAAATGTATTTTATATAATACCTGAGCCTGCTTTTTTGCTTCTTCATAAGCTATCATATCCACCTTCAGGCCTTTTTCTTCTGTCATCAGTTGCGTTAAATCAATAGGGAAACCATATGTATCGTACAAACGCCAAGCAATATCGCCAGGGATAATAGTGGACGATTCTAATTTTGCTATTGTACGATTTAATAAATTACGACCACGCGATAAAGTTTTAAGAAATTGAGTTTCTTCTTCATTAATAATATCAATTATCTGCTGCGGATCTTTAGTTACCTCAGGAAAGATACCACCGAGCAGATCAACAACTACATTTACTAATGTTCCAAAAAATCCGGGCTTTGCGTTTAATTTTTCTGTCGCATAACGCACAGCGCGCCTTAAAATTCGTCTTAGTACATATCTGAATTAAAAATTATTATATTAATACATCTACAAATTACAACAACTGTTTGTAAATAATTGTATATAGATCACCCTCTGCCAGTATTGTCTGGTACACCGCCATCTGCAAGAGCAATTGTAAGAGTTCTTGCATGGTCAGCCAGAACTCTATATGCCATATCTATACCATCAATATCATCAGCACCAACTTTTCCTTGATAATGTGGTGCTCCTGTACCTTTCTGTATGGCTTCAAAAAGTGGTATAAATAAATCTGTGTCATAATTAGCACGTTTATTCTGAACAACCGATACTAATCTTTCCAAACCTAGACCACAATCAATATGTTTCTTTGGTAACAATTTCAAACTTCCATCAGACTCTCTGTGATAAAATATGATCTAGATAAATAAAATTTCTATCTCGCTCCATGCATTATAAATGACTTACCTATTAAATTGTATAAAGACAAGATTCCAGATTTCTAAAACATCTGGATCATCTTGATTCACTAAATGAGCTGCTTCTCTGTTACCAATACGATCATAATGTAGTTCACTGCATGGTCCACAAGGACCTGTTTCTCCCATTTCCCAGAAATTATCTTTCATATTTCCTGGCAAAACATGAGTAGGAGGTACTCTAAAAAAAAACAAAGAATTAATTGCATTATTGATCAAATAATACATAAATTTAAAAAAGCAGTCACTATCTGATTACCCCATTGATAGCCAGATATTTTTGCATTCTTCATCTGACTTCAAATGGTTCTTCTCATCTCCTCCAAAATAAGTTACATACAATTGGTCAGCTGGTAACCCTAATTTGGCTGTTAAAAATTCCCAAGCCCAGGTGCAAATTTCTTTCTAAAAAATAAATATTTAAAAGATAAAATTTCTATAATAAAGTACAGGTACTATAGACTTTAATTTATTTAGAATAGAATATGTATTCACTTTGAAATAATCTCCAAAAGACCAATTGCCCATCATTTCAAAGAATGTGTGATGGTAAACATCTTTTCCAACATCGTCTAAATCATTGTGTTTTCCTCCAGCTCTAATGCATTTCTGACTATTAACAACTCTTACATATTTTGACATATCACTGTTTGGATCCACAGTTCCCAGAAATATTGGTTTGAACTAAAATAAGTTATAAGAATTTCAGTAACTTGAAATTCTGCAACTCTAAGATTTGTTAATTCTCTCCTCAAGATTGAACTTATTAATAATATTTTATCAAGGATACCTGATTCATTCCAGCATTTGTAAAGAGTAATGTTGGATCATCATGAGGTATTGTAGAACTGGAGTGAACATATTTATGACCTTTGCTTTTAAAAAAGTCAATATAAGCTTGTCGAATATCTTTAGCAGTCATATCTTTATTCATATTGATACTTTCTTTTTCTTTTCCTAAATATGGTCAAAGTAATTGAAATTTCAACGGTAGTTACAACATATGGAAACAAACAATATCGTATGCGCAAATAAAACCACAAGATAATATTAACTGAGAGACTATATATTTATAAAATTGTTAAAAATTATTACGAAATTCGATATTTTAACTTACTTCAAACTAGATATGAAAATGTATAGCTTATCAAAACAGCTGGTTATACGGCAGTGCTGATCTGCTGATGTATTTCACAGAAGAAAGGGAAAAATAGAATTCAGTGCATGTGGTTCAAACCGGCACTGACACCTGAGAAAAAGAAATTGCTCTACTAATACTAGTATGTAGATGTAGCATCTACAGTACGTATGCATTCATACATTTCAGTTAAGTTCTATGTACACATATGTATATATAAATATTTCGCCATACATTATATGTATGTATGCATGTATATATGAATGTGTGCATGTATGATGATTTCCATCATATGTACCCACTCGCTACATGCGTGCGGCGCAGGCGCATCGCAGATGGAGAAGTTTTTCCGAGCGCTTTTATCCCCACTATTTTAATGCGCAACCAGCTCTGCGCAGTTGTGTATTCTGCGCCTCTAGCGTGTGAATACCACACAGACGAAAAACCTAGGCTGTCTCACTTTACTGTGCTTGCTGTCTCACTCTTTCCACGCTTACCGCTCCATCTGAACACTCGGTGCGATATTTGACTTGTACTTTTCGCCCTATAGGATTCTCGATCTCACACGCAGTCCAGCGTATTTGCGAACGCCTTGAAACGACGACCATTTCGACAATTATCAAAATTTTTAAACATCCGTATAAGCTACATTTTAGCTAATACTTTCTAGTATATAAATCTACAAAATTTTGTTAATTCAGCCATCCCAGTATTTGTCAACTGTGACGACCAGTCTCACGTCTACTCTATGAGAAGACGTTTTGAAAGCAACGAATAGTTTCGCAATTTTATACAATTTTTACTTTTAAAAATTTGAAAAATAAAGCTGAAACTTGCATTTATATTCTCTTATGAAGACTACATATTTAATTTAGTAATAATCTACAAAAAATTTTCGAACGCAGAGTTTTAGAGAATTAGAGTTTCGCATGAGGTTGCGATGGATGTCGCGCTCGCTTGCTCACTCGCCCTTTCCTCTCTTTGTCTTTGATCATGATGGCAGCACTGTTCAATTGTGAATCGTTAGCCAATCAGAGCCATCCTAATCTGGTTCTTGAATCGAAACGTTATTGTACTTGCAATTTATAGAATCTCAATTAGTACATACATACACAAATTACTTAGAATGTACCTACGGGAGACAAACAGATTTATCTGAAGAAAATTTACAGTAATAAGAATTTGAGGTTTCAGTTTCACAAAAACGAAGCCGAACTGAAACCTGAAACTAAAACAGTCAGGAAGAATAATTTTCTTTCATAAAAAAATTTATTAAAACACCGTCAATATGCCGTTTATGATAGGTCCCGCACCTGTACGAAGAACATTGTCGTTTTTAAATGCTGGCAAATTGACTTTATTAGATCAGATACAAATATTTTCCATTAATTACAATTCGCATGGACAACACCATAAAGGAATTAGGTGAGGTTATGTTTACAAAAATATATGCTTCTGAATTTAAAAAGCTGTTTATAAATTTGTAAGTCCTAATAAAGAAGAATGTATAAATATATATTTTATAATGTTCGGTACAAAATAATATAAAGTTAAAACTCAGTAATATTTCTATGCATTTAGAACATACTTATTTCACTTTATAATTTGAGTATTATTTTATTTGCAGAGATTTTGTATTCTGGCATTTACCACAAATTCAATACAAAAATCCAAATGTACAAGTAATTACATTTAAAAATTTAACACCAACACCTTTTGTTAAATGTTATTACAGTAAGTATATAACGATATTAATATATTTAGTTATTTAATCAGTTGATCTTAATATTCTACTTTAATTCCATAGATGATGGGAAAACAATGTTAATTGATATAGATAATCAATCTAAGGATGATATATTACAACATTTAATAAAAGTAATTGGTAAAACATCCAACGTTTTAAAACAAGAGAGTATGAGCAAACGAGTAAAAAACAATCCTGCAAATTTTGGTTATATGTGTTCAAGAAGTTGTATATGTACAATTCCAGGTCAAGTACCATGTCCTGGTGTAGTACCCCTACCTTATCATATGCGAGGCAAAGTTAAGTTTGCTAAAACTGATTAAATGTAATATAATTTTAAAGTTGTATTATAAATACATTGAGACCAATCATAAATTATCATTTTCTTGAACTGTTTTCCATTACTTCTCACAAAAATCACAATTTTCAATCTCCAAGCATTCCTAATTTTTAGTAAATAGACATTTCAAAAGATCTATATTTTTATTATTATTTTCACAATGTTTTACTAAACATAAAATTCGATTTATAAATTAAAAACTTCTCAAATAATTAATATTTTAGGTATAAAAATATACATATTTAAAGTGTACATTCGTTTATTATAAAAAGATGTCATTGATTATGAAAATACATGTACATTAGTGTACATATTAAGCATTGCATTATTAGTAAATTGAGATACTTTTGTATCATACGCATAGTCGCATCATCGTCGTCATCATAGTCGTCTACATCATTGTAGGAATCATATTTGATTAGTAGAAAAAAATACAAAATATGGACTAAAAATTTTATAGTACAAAAACAAAATACATGTCGATGATTTAAGTAGAAAATATAAATAATGTATCAACTATAGTCATGGAACGAAAGATGATCAGTAAAAATAAATCGTATTTTTAATATTAATGTTAAGAAATAAAAGTGGGATTTAAATTATCTTCTTGGTTTATAACGATTATATGGCTTATTGTTATGATGGTGATTTCGATTATGATAACGAGTTGATGTGGACGGTTTTGGATTTTCTGGTTTTTGATATAAATGTATTACGGGTGATGCATTTAAAGGTTTGTTTAGTTCAAATTCTTCTTCAGACTCTTTCATCAGTTTCAGTTTGGCCTCTATAGCTTGAATTGCTGTTTCACGACTGGAGGAAAGAAATTACATTTAAAAAAATATTAAGAAATATTTATTAACGATTCCTTCTTTTAATTTACTTTACCTAATTCTTTTATCTTCCTTTTTAGCCCCAGCTAAAGCAGGTATATCTATTTTTGGCTTTGGTTTGTCAATGTCAGGCTTGAACAGAGAAGCTATTATTAAGAAATCATTACTAAGAAAAGATAATGGTTGTAATGTTTCATCAATTACCTCTGTTACACTATGAGCCCATCTAACAATAATATTTTTTGCTCCTACTTTCAAATTATGTAGAGCATCTTTGGCTGTTTCTGCATCCTGAACCGTCTTGTATGTAACAAATGCATATCCTCTTGGTTGACCGGCTTGTGGACCTGACCGGTGGAATAGGAGGTCGAACTTTTCAATAGTTCCATGTTTTTGGACGAGTTTTAGGAGTTGGTACCAGTTGACAGATAAAGAGTTAGTTTTTTCAGATTTTTTCCATTGTACAGAAATATATTTTTGCAAGGTAAAATACTATGCTATAAAATTTTAACAAACAAGGAGAACTGCCCAGGTATTACACTGAACGTCAAAAATAGATAGAGAATATTTTTGCTTAACTTGCATAACTTTATTTATAACAGAATATTTAAGCCAAAGCATAACAACTGGTCATCTGTCATTAAAGTTATATATTGTACCATTGGTATTTCTAGATTTATAACTCTGCAAGAACTCATTAAAGCATTAGCATAACACCTGGGACTTTCCCTTGAAGGTAAAGTCATAATCAGGATAAGTAACCTAGATAATATTTTTATAAACATGTTTATATTTTCTAACTCTTGTGATGCGAGTCATATCTGTTTGAAAAAGCTCCTGTCCTAATAATGACCTTCCCTTATATGAAATAATCCAAGTAAATACTTACTCATTAATTCTTAAATCTAAATTGCCCACCCACAATCTCCTGTCTTCCACCTGATTTGACTTTATTGGTTCTAATGGCAAAGGAACTTTATTAACTGGCTGCAAGTAAAATAAATCTGCTAATAAGTCAACAATATTCTTATGTTGTAAACGTTTGATGAACTTCAAATATGCTAGCATAACCTTCGTGTGATTAAAACGTGAAGAAATGCTCACCTCCATATCAGATGAGTCTGTAAATGGTATCAAATTAATACCAGGAAGCCTTTGATGCTGATATTGATCTCAATATGTATTTCCGTGCAAAATTAGGCATTAGTATTTGAGTATTTATAGGAAATCTTACAAGTACAGTAGACCACTAAACAGTCACCACCGCGGCAGTTTAGCAAATTGTTCATCCGTACGGACAATATTTATAAATGATACAAGAGCTGTTTTCAAAATCATTTCAGTACATACATTAGCCAAATATTTTTTACATTTCCTATTAGTATATACTAAAAATAGAACTAAATTCATTTATACTTTACAGCAGCAACACAATTTATGTATTATCGTCAAAGATTTTAGTTTAAAAGATTAGTCTTTATATGTTATGAAAGCAATTATAAAAAAATGTAAAACGTACGTAGACATATTTTCGAACAATTATGTCTTTTTACTTCACGAACTGAAAAACATGTTTCGTTCACGATTGTACTGAATGTACAAAAACAGTTTTGTACACCAATATTAAACATGGCGTCGCCGTCGCTTTTATCGGATTACGAATGATGACAGTATGAAGTAACCTGAAAGTATCTTGAACATTAAATCACAGCGCAGTGATTATATGTAGTTTCACGACACTATCTCGCAGAAGGTACACTACAAATGGAGAGATCAATGATGTCTGAACAATCGGTTAGTCAGACTCAAACGGAAACTGTTTTGGAGACGGATGTTACGGATCCTGTATCTCAGGTATGTTGTTATTCGTTACCATACGTCATTATTATGATGTGACAGTAAATATGTAATCTGGCGAGTTGATAATTGGGTTTCATGAGTTGATAATTTGAGCAATAAGGCCTATACATTTTTGTTCACTTTATTTCAATTTTTCTGATAAGACTATGCTGTAACAAATTAAATTATCAGTTTTATGTAGTTGAAAACCTGTATCTATGATTTTGTGAATATAGTAAGAGTTATTTGTTAAAACAACAACAATTATTATTTACAAAAATATAGCAAATAGATATGTTTGCTTCCCTATTAAAATATACTGTAAAGGCAAAACCTTTAGTCAGCAGTAATTTTTTAAAAAACATAAAATGTTCATCAAGCAACATAAAAAGCAAAAAGTTTTTGTGTACAACTGCTGAAAATAATAGGTCACCTCTAGCAGGTATTAGAGTCTTGGATTTGACAAGAATTGTGGCAGGCCCTTATTGCACTATGATTCTTGGCGATCTTGGAGCAGAAGTTTTAAAAATTGAGAGACCAGTTAGTGGAGACGAGGCAAGACATTGGGGTCCTCCATTTATTAAAGGAACCCAGGATTCAGTTTATTTCCTTAGTGTCAACAGAAATAAAAAGAGTATTTGCATTGATTTACAACAAGGTAAAGATATCATTTATGAATTGGCAATGAAGTCAGATGTTTTAGTAGAGAATTATGTTCCTGGGAAATTAAGTAAGTTTGGTCTGGGATACAAAGAAATTTCTAAGGTAGCACCGCATCTTATATATTGCTCTTTGACTGGTTATGGGTATGAAGGACCTTATTCAAATAGGCCAGGATATGATGTAATTGCAGCTTCGGTAGGAGGTTTAATGCATATAACAGGCCCTAAGGATGGGCCACCATGTAAGGTTGGGGTAGCAGTGACTGATTTAGCAACGGGTTTATATGCTCATGGTGCTATAATGGCAGCATTGTACCAAAGAATAAAAACTAACAGTGGACAATGGATACAGTGTAATTTATTGGCAACACAAATTGCCAGTTTAATAAATATTGGTTCAAATTATCTGAATGCTAATAAAGAAGCAGTACGATGGGGTTCTGAGCATGAAAGTATAGTACCGTATGAAGCTTTTCCTACAAAAGATGGATATATGACAGTTGGAACAGGAAGTAATGCACAGTTTTTAGAATTGCTTAAAAGAATGCAATTAATAGAATTATTTGAGAATGACAAATTTAAAGATAATACTGCTAGAGTAAAAAATAGAGATGAATTATTAGATATGCTTAGAAGAGAGTTCAAAAAGAAAAGTAATGAAGATTGGTCAGTTATATTTGATGGTGCTTCTTTTCCGTATGGTCCAATAAATACAATAGGACAGGTATAAAATAATAAATGCCAATATTTTAAAAACATCTTCATACAAGATAATTTTATAGGTTTTTGAAGATCCACATGTAAAGCATACAAAAATGGTACAAAACATGGAACATTTCTCTGGAGAAAAGGTTAAAATTGTTGGACCTCCTGTAACATACAGTTACGCCACAAATGAAGTTAGATTAGCACCTCCTATGTTGGGGCAGCATACTGATGAAATATTAAAAAATATTTTGGGCTATTCTAATGACAAAATACAAAATTTAAAAAAAGTTAAAATTGTGCAATGAAAACAGATTGATGTTTAAAAGTTAACAACCATATGTTTTAAATATATATATTCTATTGGATTATAATTTTTATATAATTATAATTTTATGGTAGTTATTATTATCAAATAAGGACTACATGCATCGTTATATACAATGTAGAGAAAAATAAACACAATATTGTATACATGTGTACATTTTATTATATGCATATCCTGAATTACTTTACAAATTTAAAATGTAATAATTATTTTAATCTTTCCTTTTAGGATGTTCCAACCGTCCGTCTCAGACTTAGAAAACCAAAATCTAATAAAAAGGTTCAATGGACTCAAGGGACTGTGGATAATGAACATATGAATAAAAAGAAATCTAAATGTAAGTTAAATACATTTTTACCTTTCGTTATCCATTCATTAATATCTTATTTGTTCGTATTAATATCTTAGGTTGTTGCATATACGAAAAGCCAAGAAATTTTGGTGAAAGTAGTTCTGAAGATAGTGATGATGAATGTGAACATTGTAATGGTCCCAAAGATTCTCATAAAAGAGCTGTGCCACACAACACAGAGCCTCCTAAAGAAGGAATTACTTCTAACCCTGGTAATATTATTCAATAACACTAATATATCAAACTGAGATTTATATAAATTAAGTGATGAACAAAAATATGTTGAATATTTATTTATTCTTTTTACAGAAGCAATAGTAAATGCATCCATATAGATTTACATTTGTGGCTTAAATAATTTTTCCAAATGGAAACAAATGCATTACCTGTATATTTCTTGTATCAATGTTATTTAGAAGAAAGAGATTGAGATTAGGTATGCCATTTCTAACTCATGATATTTTATACTGAATCAAATTAATTATGCTACCTCGATAAACTTAATTTTCCAAGAAATTAAAATGAAAATATTTTGAATGTAATTGTATTATTAATATTGACACTATTGACAGTAACATGTTCAAATCAGTGCTATAAGCAATTTTTGAAATATTTTTTATTCTGAGTAAAAAGATATTAGTAGAACATATCATTATTGTTAAATAGAAAGAAGAGAAAAATATAAAATTTTATTCTGAAATGAATTGATGTTATATTGTCTAATATTTGCAGAATAAATTTTCGCTGATAATCTTTAAATTTTTATAGCTGCGTATGTATATGAATTTATACATGTATATATATATGCATGATCTTTTGGTATAATTAGGCACATTCATAGTTCCTATAATAAAGGCAATGCATGCATCTTATGCCCTAGCTATTTTGAAAGGAATAAAATCATTTGATATAATTCCATAACTATAAAAATTTGAAGAACTTATTAACGCTTTCAAGTACATTAACCAAATTATTTATGATTATTGAAAATTCTCAACAATTTTGCGTATGTTTTGTTTACATATTTATTGCCTATTTGTCTCTAGTATAAGTATATTTCTTCTCTTATATGTATAAGTAGGACCTTATAAGTGGGTATACATGTTAAATATATGTAACAGCAGATTTCTTTTTATCAATTTTTTATTTTATTATAGTAATGTTTAACACCTTGTATTTCAATACCAATAAAGTATCTTCATTTTGAATAACTTTATGCTATGTAAATGGATGTTAAAACACTATTTTAATTTTAATCTATAATAGTATCTTTATTTTGCTACATATAATTAGACTAGATATTTGTACAGTTCTGATGATACACCTTGTAAATGTATAAAAATTGTTACCGCTATAGAAAAAAATATGTTAAATTATTGTGCCAAAGCTTAAATCTTCATTCTTGTACTTAGTTTGTGCGAATGTTCTTCAAAATACGTGTGTGTGTGTACCATTAAAACTTATTTAAAATTAGTTTTAGTATATCAGTCAAAAGAGTCATATAAAGAGAAAATATCGTCAATTAAAATATGTCGAAAAAATGTTAAAAAAATTTATCACTTTTGCCTTACAAATGTTTAAATCTATACATTTTATCTATGTGAGTTGCAATTCTTAAGTACACATGGCTCGTTTGATTTGCATTCTTCTAGTACCCTCATACAAAAATTACATGTTAAAACGTGAAAGTGGTACATACATTTCTGTGGATGCATAACATCCACGTTTTATAGATTTTTGTAAGAATTGCTGTGATATTAACAGCACGTTTGTTTCAGTTTTTGTCAAGGAAAAAAAGATGCGAGTTAAGCAAACCATGTGTACATATGATATAAGGATATAAAGAGTGCGTAATCACGTAAAAAATGATTCAATTTTACGAAGAACGATAAAAGTTTTTGTATGCGCTTATTAAATTATTATAGAAATTATAAGTATTTCAATTCTAATAAACAGTTACATAAAATAATAAATCTTCCTTCGAATCGTTAATGAAATTTCATTTTGTGAACCTTGTAGTTAGTAACATAGTGTATAAGTACATATACAGGGTGACCCATTTAAATCGATCCAGTTAAATATCTACGAAACCATCGATGATATTAAAAAATGTAACGAAATTTAAATGGTTTTAAGGAACACGTAATTTGATATTAATAAGATTTTTCTAAGTGAATACAAGAACATATGAAGGTCAATTTAATTTTTTTAAATGGATCCATATATTTATTATTATACTAGTCGATTCATCTCGTCATTCTTTTCATAAAAATACGAAGGAATTTATTGCGAAAAATCATTGGTTTAGAAGATACTTTAATTTTAGTAATGCATAGTGTTAACACTCGCCTATTTAAAGTTGGTGTTCAAAAATATGACCTTCAACCTGAATACAAAGATCTACACGGTCTCTAAAAGATACTAAAATTGAAATATGTATTAGTGTTTTTATAAAGAGAATGACGAGCTGAATCGATTAGTATAATAAAAAATATATGATTCAATTTAAAAAGATAAAGTTGACCTTCATATGTCCTCGATGCTTTCAATTAAAAAAATCTTATTAATATCAGATTACGTGCCCCCTAAAACCAACCAAATTTCGTTAAATTTAAAAGATATTTGACTGCAACGATTTAAATGGATCACCCTGTATACAATTTTTCATAAAAGTATTAATATAATACAATAAATAATCACAAGTTTAAGGGTGGTACAATAAAACATTTTAATCATGCTCCCGAAAACAATAATTGTTTGACCGATCTAAATTAGAGGATTTACGATGTATATTTCTATATTGTATCTCTACACCCTTAGGATAAGAATTTCCGTTTAATTCTAATTCATGTACCTTAGCTCGACTACGCCAAACTTTAATGGTCTCATCATCGCTAGTTGTAACTAACATTTCAGAATCACATGGATTGAAGGCAACACAGTTCACAGCATCGGAATGACGGAACTTGGCCAAATATACTCTATAGTGTCTATCCCAAAGATAGGCATGTTTATCTTCAGCGCCACTAATAAAACATTTCAACATAGATTTAATATTTATATAGTTTTACATGTATACTCAGTAGAACTAATATACAATTTTGATACCTTGCTACATATTCATCACATACATCAAGAAAAGTGTCAAAACATTCATTATAATGTGCATAAGTTTTATGAGTTCTTGATATGCAACCAACTTGTTCAAATGTCATTAAGTCAATTACATGAATATCTATCTCTTTAGCCATTGGTGGTGGTTGGGGGCTATGGCAATCTTGTGGCCATGATCTTACGTTAACATATAAATACCTGAGTGGGTGTATAAAATATGATGATCAGTGAAAGTGTAAAATATACTATGTTTCGCGTTAATAATGTAAATAATTAACCTATGATCTGGAGAAAGTCCCATTCCTACTATATGTCCATATAAATCAATTACATAATCAACATTATCGAATTTTTCAACTATAGGGGCTACATCATCATAATCTAAAACATCAACCAAATTTTGCCTCACTCGATCTCTCTCTAATTTTCTGTCCCGTTTTCTTTCTTTTAATGTATACAGTCGTCCCGACTCTAAACTAGTAGGAAATTTTATATTTTTTACTCTTTTAAAAGCTATTTGATGCGAATGATAATATGGCACCGAACCAGTTGCAAAAATAAGATATTTTTCGCAACTATTCGCTATCTCAGCGACTTGATCATCTTTCATATTTATGGATTCTGTAAATCAGAAGTATAAACTGTAAACATTATAATTACTTAAATAGCACTAAATTTTACTCACGTTCATTTTCCCTATGCTGCTGAAAATTTTCCGTACGAGGGGATTTTTTATGCCGAGACTTATATTCCCGATCGTATTGTAAGGGATCGATATATTGAAAATAATCATGTTTCATAAATAGATGCTCTGCTGTAATTAACCTATTTGCACATACTTTGGTTAATGTGAAGAATATTCTGTGCGACAAGTTCAACATTATTCCCTATCTAACTTTTGCTTACTGTAATCCAAACGATGCTTGTTTGAAAAAGAATTTGTTTTTCTTCAACTTACTTTTGCCGAATAATCTGACTAGCATGATCAGAAGTTGTAGGTGAAATATCTTCATTGTTTGATAGATCGTTTTCAACCTTTTTTACATTCGAAAAGGATGATTGATTGTCTTGTTCTGCAGAATTAGTTTCTTCAGATGTTATACAATTAGCTAACATAATTCCACGAACCGCTGAATCATAACCATTGAAAAACCTAAAATAATAAAACCATTTGAAATGACAAAATTATTTATAGAGTACATAAACATGCCTGTAGTGTACATAAAGAATACCTAAAAACTTCTTTTAGAATGGGTATGTTTTCACTCGATACCTCTTGATTTGCCTTAGACAACCAAAGTAGACTAGTAGTAGGAAGCGGATTGCCATGAGCAAGTCCATGATGCCGATGCAGACTTCCACTTAAAAGGTAATGTTCACTGTACCACGTGCCATATACATCATAGGGATCATTATCTACTCTACATTGTAAATCAAAACCAGCTACAATAAACAAATCAATACTTATTCATAATATGTTTCCTATTATAATATTTGTAATATTTTGGAATCTATTAATATTCTTACATATTAAGCTGAATACTGCAATTTCACCAAAACTTCTGTAGAAAGTTCCACAATGTGTACCAGAAACAAGTAACAATGTATCAGAGGAGTTAAATTGTGAGAATTGTGTATATTTCCATCCAAAGAACTTCATATTAGAGTCATACTTTATTTTAACAGGATATTGGCTTTCCCATACCTAAATGTTGTCCCACAATTATTTTTATAGTTGCAAAAATAAATATTAGATTCTCTAGAAATAATTTGCAACTTTATGTACAATATTTAGAATTGTAAAACTTTAACATAAAATGCATTGCTATTTATATACTTTTGTAAACATAATATAATGCTACAGAATTGCATAATAAATTATATGAAATATACATTGCAGAATAAACATGAATTAAGAATCTGTAATACAAAAAGCTTTAAATATCAGACTTATTTGAAACTTATTTTTTGGTAACCTAATGTATACATTATAATAACATCATGATATTGAAATTACAAACAATAGTAACTTACAAAAATAAATCCATCTTGTGAACACGTGGCAAACATTTCTCCATTGTGTGAGAAGCTTACATGTAATACTTTATGAGAGTGTTCTTTAAGTTCTTCTGTTTCTATGAGCGGTATATGATATGTCAATCGTTTAAATTCTTCTAACCAAGATGTTTTTCCTATAAAATTTAATAAATTTTATATTACACTGTGAAATATAACATTTTAAAAGCATAAAACAAAGAAAAAAAACAAATTTTAATATATTAAATCGGTACATATAAATCCTATTTCTCAATTTTAATTTGGGAAGTCTATATATAAAAATAGTAATATAGATAAAAACAATCGAAATATTTATATAGACAGTAAAATTAGAATTTGATGATTATTTAATATAACGTATAAAATTATAAGGAATCTAAGTATTTGGTAGAGAAAAGAAGTTCTTATATGCACCAATAAACTATGTTATCTTTGTTGTTATTTTTATGATGATGTTAACCTGGCATCATTCCAATATTCGGGTCTATTTCATATGTTTGATAGAATAGATCTTTTCAAAGGAATTCATCGTAAGACACTCTATGCCAGGATTTGCATACTTTTCTAGCGATTATTAATTCTTCCGGTGTCAAGTATTGGAAAATATTTAAAAGAATAGAATCCGGCATATAACACCATTTGCTGTTTCTTTTAAATATCCCTGATAGATCATCGCTTTCCTCACTTAACGCAATTTCTTTTTCTTCATTATTTTTTCGATTTTCTAAAGCACTTTCGATGATATCCATTTAGAACAGGATTCCTTGTTTAAATACTAAAACAGCTGATATCTATCAGCAATTATCGATCGAGATCGACGGTTCACGTGTGTCATAAAAGAGATATAAGAATAGACTGGACATACAATGAATTTTCGTGGCTTAGTTTTCTGACGGGTGAATTCTCTACTACACATACCATTTTTGTGTCTACATACATACAATAATATTGAGTAATATGTATTTCATGTTTTGCAAGACTCATCGGCCGCAGCGCGTTCCGTTAGTGAAAATAGAAGTAGAAATTGCTTTGCTTTGATTGACTGACGATTCAATGCTACGGCAGGATTCACTGTGAATTAGATGCGCAGTAAATTCAAAATAGAATGCAAGCGCTTGGTTAGGGAGGTAGAAAAATGTACAGAAGTCCAGGAATGATAATACGAAGTAAATAGAGAAACTGCTTCTTCTCTGATTGCTTGATGCTTTACAGCTAAATAGTGCTACCCTCAAAGTTTTAAACAAAAAGAGAAAGTGGCGAGTGAACAAGAGGGCATGATATCAACACAACAAAGTGAAACAAGTCACACTGACGACGAATGTAGCTTATCTTACTATACCATGCGATGTCACTCTATTCGCGCATCCGTTTGAATCGCTCTCTATCTGAAACACTCGGCGCGATATTCAACTTGTATTTTTCGCCCCGTAAGATTCTCGAACACACAATCCAGTATATTTGCGAACGTCTTGAAACGACGATCATTTCTACAATTATTTATTTAATTAGCTAATGGTTTCTACTTTATGAATCTACAAAATTTTGTTAATTCAGCCACCCCAGTATGTACTTGTTAACTGGAACGGACAGCATTCAATATCCTATTATACGAGAAGGAGTTTCGCAAGCAACGAATAATTTCACAATTATCAAAGCTGGGAAAGAAACTGGGAATATAAGAAAATGTTGTTTGTGGGTCTGGATAACATAGAAAATGGTATTCTATTATCGCATCGACATTACCACTTCTGAAGTCGATAAGGCTGGAATGAATTTGAGGTCCGGAAAGGGCCGTTATTATTAAATAGAAGAGCCTGGGAACACAGGAGGTTGTTGTAGCTTCTGATTCGATCGGAAAAGGAGTAAAGTCGAATTTCGCAGCTTGTGCAATTCTGGAGTTTGAACTCCGCCCATATTTTCACGTCCTGACGAGTGTACCTGCCACGAAGTACGATTTTTCAGCTTCAATTTGAGCCATCACATTTTTGGAAATTCTCACGAGAACACATTTTAAAACTGATTCGAATTAAGCCCCTAAAATCGAGACAATTCCCACAGAACCGTAGGTAGCAATTTATCACTTCTCGGTGGGACATTGGATTTCCTCGCAAACCAAGGTATACCTGCCTCAAAATGCAGATTTTCAGCTTTAATTTGAGCCATCATCAGTTTGGAAATTTCTCCGAGAACACATTCTAAAACTGATTTGAATTAACCCCTTATGTCATAACGCTGACTGATGCACGTTCACGTACGTTGCGTGGAAGTCCGCCAGCACCGATCGGTTGTGTGATTTTGGAAGTCGCTCCGAAATCATTAATCTGCGGCTCCAACACTAATAACATTTTAGTTAATTCAAGCGCGATACCGATATTTCAAAATATACTGGTATTTAATCCCCGGAAATTGAAATTGAAAGTGAAACTGAAGCTGAAATTTCGGTATAATACCGATATATTAGAATGGCTAAAAGAATAACAAATTAAAAGGTACGGAAAACATGGAGTAGGAATATAGAAGAATCCAATTACGTTTCAATTTTAATACTGATTAAAACGATTCATTAAATTTCAGGAGTTTATATTTTTCTTAGCAATACTGGTATTATACCGCTATATATTTCGGCATTTTTGCCGGTATAGATGTCAAATACTGGTAAAATATGTATGGAAAATCCGTATTAAAACCGTTTTAGCTAATGTAGAGAGAGTAAGTATTGAAAACTATTCTATTTATTACTAAACAGTGACGTAATCGTGTAAATGCTCGTCGCGATCTGCCTCACGCCCTGCGAGCGTGTTCTTTTATCCGTGCACTGGATAAACGTTACAAGTCTCCTTTCGAATTTAGCCGTCTCGCTCGACTAGCGTCTAACGCCCGCCGATCACCCTAGCAACGTCGCGACGCTCACGTACGCACGCACACGTATGTAGCGTGTGGTAACTCACGGGAGCCGCGAACGCGATTGGTGTTGCGACTTCGGAGGTCTGTCCGAAATCGTTATCTTACGGCTCTAGCTCTAATAACGGTTTAGCTAATATTAATATGATACTGATAGCTGAAAATATACCGGCATTGAATTCCTGGAAATTGGAATTGAAATTTGAATACAATCGAAATTGAAATTGTAATTGAAATTGTAATTGACATTGAAATTGGAATTTTATATGTATACAGTAATTACTAATGAATTTATGGTTTTTCACCGGGAAGAAATGCTTTTCAATTTAAAATAATTGGGGGATGTGTGAAGATATTAAATATATTCGTTTATACATAGCAACGGAGGCAAACAATTTTTATCAGCAAAAATAGGAATCTCAAAATGTTCAAGTTTGAGAGCACGTACCAGTTACGACTATCATCGAATTTGATTAATATTCATCCGATTGATCTGGTCCGTCTATTTATTTGGGCATTGTGTAATTATTCGAATTATAAAGAGGATATGTGTTAACTGTTCTTGTCTTTATGTAGTTTTAAGAGGATATATTTATACGAAGACACTGAAGATCAGTTGAATTGGCATATAGTAATCGAAATAATTTTCTTAGTGGAATAAACATGTGTCTAATATGCAGTTTCTCAATGTGTATGCTATAAAATAAGATGAAATCTATCTAGATATCTAGACCAGTAATAAAAGGATTAACGATACCTGGATACTCTTTTCGTCCGAGCCCTAGTGCATGCTAGACTTTTTCGAGCTTGGGCCCCTGGTGGGCTCAGCATGGTGCAGAGCAGTTTGCAACCTCCTGTGCTCCATAGCCTCCTCTATTTAACAATCTCCAATAATTCTTAACTCTAATTCTCTAAATCTCAGAGTTTCAGAATTTTTTGTAGGTAATTACTAAATTAAATGTGTAGTCTTTCTAAGTGAAGAGATAATCGTAATTATATTCCGAGTAAAAGTCACTTGTAAGGAAACTAGTGTATAAAAGGATATAGAAAAGGAAATACGTACATAGTAATTAATATAAAAATGCGTTTATCGTTTACACTGATTTCACATACATTCTTGCTGTACATCACACTTACAATTAGTACTCACATAATGTATACACAATCATATCTGTAGTTGAATACAGGGGAAGTTTGTGTATTACTATTACTATGTTAAGAATTACTGGTTTGAGGAACCAATTGATTTTCCGTTTGCATGTAAAATTGCTCTCCAAACCACTCTCTGTGCATTTCCAGGTAACTGCAATAACGAGAACATAGTAATTGGTTTTGGAAAATAAAAAAGACAGTTAAGGTGCATTTCAGTGGGAATTACCTGAGAAACATGTCTAAAAACTTTAAGAGAACTTTTAATTTTTTATTCGGTATGTCCGCCGATTGTAGTAGGTCTGGTAATTTAACTGAAGAATACAAAAAATTTATTAAGTCAGTTATATTAATTAGATCATTTCTTTTTAAATTACGCACCGAATAGTCGAGTTAAATGAATAGCACCGTAATAAGTAGAAGGATTGGGGGGACCTTCAGTCTTTGACGATTCAGGCATTAATCTCCATTTATTAGCTTGTTGGAGCAAGGCATTGACTTGTGCAGATGTAACAACTGGTATTCTTAGGGTTACACCGCGTGGGCTAGAACAACGAGAGCTTGTACTTGCAATACTATAAAAACAACAAGAAAAAAAGAAATTAACAAATCTGTAACTACAAAATAAAACGTAAAATTTATGGACTCCTTAATGCTTTTATTATATTCAAATACATGTTCACCTTGATAAAGTTCCTGTGTCTGGTTTGATTTCTTCATACGATCTCAGTTGTCTATTTTCATCGATAGAGCTCACTCTACATGATCTAAGTTTTCTTTTAGAACCTGCTATGGTCTTTGATGCATTGTCAATTTCCGGATCATGTTCTTGAAACGGTGGTAAATGAGCATATTCCGTAGTATCTTCATATTCTTCTTTTACTAATACTTCAGAATTCCTTGAAATTACAATAATTTGGTATTTTTTAAAGTTCTAAAAGAGCAGAACTTCAATAAATCGGAGCATGTCAAAAATTTCAGTCTTACTCTATTGGTTCTTCTTTTATGAGCGTTGGATGTTCACTATACAAGAAAGATGATTTCAAATTACAATACTGTTCTCGTTCCTGCCTATACAGCAAAAGATCATGTAATGTGAAATCAAAATATATACGTAATCCATCCGCAACTTCTCTGCATATGTTTATTTCGTTGATTGTTTTTTCTATCGTATTATTTGTTTTGTTTCTTTGAGGCTTTTCTGGAATGTTTGTTAGTTGTGTTGTTGTAAAGTGCTGCACCCACGATTCCAACATATTTACAACAGTAGGTTGTGCTGGTAAAACTGCTAACTGAAATCCATACATGACTTACTATTTAAAAATGTTACAATATGATAACATAGATGAAATTTCATATATATTTACAAAAAATGTCACCTTATTTTTGTTAGTTATGAGATCATAGTCTTGATCTAAAATTCTTCTTAACATGGTACCTATGTCCAGATCAATTCCTGGTTTTACACTGGCTCCAGATTGGCTACCACCACCACTATCTTCATCGTCACTTGTTTCTCCAACATAGTCAGAACTACTTTCTGTGTCCTCTTCAGTAATAACTTCCTTTAGTAGTAAAAACAGTTTTTTTTTTTTAATTCGGTATATTTTAACACATGTAGTGATTACTATTAATTAATTAACCAACTTCTGTGTCATAATCTGCATGTTGTCCTGAGCTACCATCTTCTGATGATCCAGTTGTTGCTGATGTTGCTCGACTCCCACCACTTCTTGCTCTCCTTCGTGGCTCTTGATTTTCAGATTCATTTAACCGATCAGATAGCTTGTGACTTCTTTTTTTACGCTCTCGTCGATATAAATAAGCACCCCTATTTGCAATTACATTGATAGAATAAACAGTAACTATAGCAGCAGAAAAATTATACTGATCAGATTGTATTAAATACATACAACTGTAATTGTGCTTTCTGGGCTAAGTCTCGTTGAAGTTGACGATTTTCTTCTGTATCTTTTAATACATACTCCTCCGTTACACAACGATCCCATGAAGAATTCCACCCCTTTGTAAAAATATTTTAGGTTACATGATTTTACAATTTATAATTGAAACAAAAAAAATGGAGTAATCGTAATGAAGTATCTACCTGGAAATGTATTAAATATTCAACAGCTTTTCTTCCTCTTTGATCTTTATTAACTATTACATCAAGTACCTGCAGAAGAAGTATAAAATAAAACAAATTGATTAAATGATCAATAAATATAATTTAAGCGTAATTAATTTTGTTCCTAATGCATACCTTTGAGTCATACAGTACTTTTGCTTTTGTAGGATCAGGTTCATAACAAAGAACTTTTTCACCGTCACAAAATTTAAATTTTGGTCCGCGGGTAGAAACCATTCCTCTTTATTAAACGTCAGAATCAAATATCAAACTAACTTCACAAATAATAGTGTAGCACTGCGGATAGATGATTAATATTATTTAGACCGACATGATAACCTAGTCCACCAACTCTCAAGTCAACAAACATTGACGCTTACACAAAAACGTATAACATTATTAATATAATCTGTTTCTATTCAGAGTGTTAAACGATTTAGATTATTGATTGCATTTAAGTCACAGATGATGTGCTGTCAATAATATATCGATACAAATTTAAGTCTCCCGGTATTAAATTTGCTTATAAGATTACGTTGGTTAGTTTGTATACAACTAACCTAACGTGAGCTCAAATTTAAGTGCGGTGCGGCGCAGTATATATTTGAAAGAATCACAAGTTTTTAATGCGCCAAGAAAAACTAAAATTACATTCTATCTGTGTTATGTACTTTCCTGATCATAAAATATTAATAATGTTTAACAATATTGGATTAAACAGATATGAATAATTGTCATTTCTATATCTTCAGAAATTATAAAGATTAAAAAATCATTTAAGTTTTGAAGATCTGTTTAAACTATTTAAAGACATATTCCTTAAAAAGTCTAATTTGATAATTGTATATCTTTCCAATATAAGTGTAGAAGCTTCGATTACAATTTTTGAATTAATTAATTTCATAACAAAAACGAATTTTAGAATGCGATTATGATTTATTTACTTAAAAAAAAGTCTGCACAACTAATTTTTCATATGAAAAAGTTGTACATGAATCATTGATTCCGCTAAGGGCCTAGGGTAGTCATGGACTTTACGGATTCAGCAGGTCGGTATCTGCAGCATAGATTTCGTTACACAAATGGTATTATCTGGAGATGTATAGCTGCTTGATAAATACGAGATGGAGCTACCGGCGTTTTCTATTAGGGATGAAAAAGAAACTCAGTTTGAATAGAAATGTATTCTCTGGATCGAGAAATGCAGTGACATTTTCTTATAACTTTTGAACCATTGGAGGTATTGCAATGAAATTTTCGTTAAAAATATTAAAAAAATAATCATTCTTAACTTAATTAAATACTTTTGCATTATAATAATAATCATAATTTTTTCAGCGGTGCGGATTGAGAAATACAATGCCGTTTTTGTATAACTTTTTAACCATAACAGATATTGGTAATAATATACAATAATTAATATACATTAATAATATACAAATTTTATGTGACAAACAGCCTGAAATAACTGCTCCTTCCTTGCTAATTACTGTCCTGAAATTAGTTTTATTTGCTCTCTTCCATATTTGATGAAATTTAAAAACAATCAAGCTGCCAGTTCTCCTTTCTAGGCTAGATTAGACCGACATTTAGAAGTTGTTTAATGTCACCGAGCGATGTCTTCAACAGTTGCTCCTTCCTTGCTCCGGCTTTTTCTGTAATTACATTTACTGGTTCCTTTGTAGTTTTTTTTTGAAATTTCCGAAATACTACAAGCTGTATTCATAGTCCCGATTACCGACTCAAGCAGTTGTTTAAAATGGGTTCGGTGAACACAGACCTAAGACAGAGTTGGTCATTATTTAGATAAGAAATTATTTAAATAATGATTCGAATGAAAGATACTTCACCTTTATTTGTTATTCGAACGTTCAAATAAAAAAAGTATTCTTATTCGACGGGTATCGAATAAATAATTTCATTCGACGAGAACTTATCCAACGAACAAAGATACTATTTCCTATTTGAAGTGTATTTATTCGTAGCGTCGAGTAAAATAATCATTTGTGCGTTTTTTATCTTTTATTCGTTATTCGATATTTTTATTTAGGTCGTTTCCAAAAAACACATCTGTAGCTAAAACGTGTGCCGTCAGGTGACATAACCTGGCATTCTTCTATTTTATTGTCTATACTCGAATTTGGTTGCACACATTGTGTCCTTCCGCGACAGGGAACTTTTCTATGACGGAAAATCTTCTCCATGTTAAAAGGGAGGCATGCCAAAACTATTTACAAACTATAAACAAATATAAAGTGGTATATGCGTCGGCATGAAGTCGTCGCTTTAAACGTATAAACATGCACATAAACACATTGCGGCCGACAACAAGAAATTTATATAAGGATTGTAAAAAAGATCCTACTATTCCTTACGTAAATTTAATTTATTAACAATTAACAAATGCATTTTCAGTAATTACATTGCTACATGTGAAACAAAATTGCTCGCTTGCCTCGCTTATTCGAAATAAGACTAACTAAGAAACCAAGATCAATTTCAATTACTAGCAACTTTGAAACAATTACATTACATTGTATGTGTCAATCGTTAAGTGACTTGCTTGATTGATACCGCAGGGGTTCCTGACTCCCGTTGCAAGAATTTTGGATCGACGGTAAATATGGAAAATAAATCTTGAAAACGGTTTTTGATTTAATTGTCAAAATTTTATTTATGTATGGAAAAACATGATTTTCACAGACGTTTATACGTACTTGGTATATGTCTATCATCTACGTGAAAGTGGATTACCTAATACATATTTAAGCTTCGAAAGTTTTTCTTTATCTGGAGTTATGTTAGTTAATTTTGTTTAAACATTAGATAGTAAAACAGACAAGAGAATATTAGAAGGTTTCATTAGGGAAAGAAATTCTTATAATTATTATTAAAAAAACAGGTAGAAATAATAAATGTATCGATAGATTCGATGTAACGTATGCTTAACGTTATTAATTACTTCCGTTAAGAAATGATGCGACGAAATAGCCACGAGAGAATTTAATAATATCATTGGCAACAATTTCTCGAAACATTAGTGCTCGAAAAATTACTCCACATGTCTGATTCTATCAATTATTTTCACCAACTAATTAAATGGCAAAATAGCCAGTGTGCTTCTTAACCATACTTCTAACAAGCAGAATTATTGCAAATATTAAGAAGCGAGAAATAATAATTTAATTAACAAGAGTAATTCGATATAATAACTTAAACAATTTGATCGATTTATGGAAGTTTCTTGTTAATTAAACCTCGTTGGTACTTTTCATGAATAATTTAAGTGATGAAATAATTTTTCGGGCACCAGATAGCATTATTGTAAAATAAATTATCGCGAATATTAAGTAATTGGAAATAATCGAAATTATCGATCGCAGTCGATCGCGCGATCGTCGATCGTCAAAGTCAATGGTACCCTTCGTGCTCGCTCGGTTCAAAGTTGTTGATCAATCAGTCGGAACTTGTCTAATGTGGGAATCAGTCGTGTTTCAAGAAAGCTCTTCCACAAGTGTCATTATAATAAATCAAATTGTTAAGAATTAAGATATAATATTATTTTAAAGGAAAATTAGTGCGTGTGATTATAATAAATTAAATTGTTAAGAATTAATATATAATATAAGTTTAAAGGAAACTTAGTGCGTAAAATTATAATAAATTAAATTGTTAAGAATGAAGATGTAATATAATTTTAAAGGAAACTTGGTGCGTGAAATTAAGCGCGTTTCAAGAAAGCTCTTCTAAAAGTGTTATTATAATAAATTAGATTGTTAAGAATTAAGATATAATATAATTTTAAAGGAAACTTAGTGCTTGAAATTGTAATAAATTAGATTGTTAAGAATTAAGATGTAATATAATTTTAAAGGAAACTTAGTGCGTGAAATTAATCGCGTTTCAGGAAAGCTGTTCTAAAAGTGTTATTACAATAAATTAGATTGTTAAGAATTAAGATATAATATAATTTTAAAGGAAACTTACTGCGTGAAATTATAATAAATTAAATTGTTAAGAATTAAAATGTAATATAATTTTAAAGGAAAATAAAACTTTAATAACTCATCGACCGATTTGTGCAAGTCTCTTGTTAATTAAACTTCGTGGGTACTTTTCATAAACAATTTAAGCGATTAAATAATTTTTTGGGCACCGAATAGCATTATTGCAAAATAAATTATCGCGAATATTAATTAATTGGAAATGATCGAAATTATCGATCGCCGTTGATCGTCAAAGACAAGGTTAAATTTCTTTGTCTTTTGTTAAATCCGTTTGTTCTTTGTTTGCTCGCTCGGCTCAAAGTCATTGCTCGATTAGTCGTTACTCGTTTAGTGGAAGAATCAGTTGCATTTGGGGAAAGCTCTTGAAAAGTGATATTATTATAAATTAAATTGTTAAGAATCAAGATATAATATAATTTTCAAGGAAAGTTATTGCGTTAAATTGCCTAATTAATTGTTGAAACGACTACTATAACAGAATGTAACAGAAAGTGTACAAAATCTAAGTAAATTGGATCTTTTTACTCGTATCAGGCAGTGCACAATCAATTTTATTGTTCGGGAAGTTTAGTGTTAATAGAAATTCGCTCTGCTTCCTTCTAGAATCGAAGTTGATTAATTTTCTATTTAATTCGAATCTAAATTTACTTAACATTCGGTAAAATTATTATTAATAGATATCTGTCAAAATCGTATCTCCAATTTTAACGCGAATCTTCAAGTGGTTTCCAATAATTTCTAAATCTTTTCCAAATGGAAGTTAATATTTTCGATTAAAATCTTAAATGTGTGTGTCATGGAAACTTGTGCACTTCTTGCTGTTGCTTCCTCTCTCCTACTGCTGTCTTCTTCAACTGCCGCTATTGCTACTCCGCTGCTACTTCCGTTTACTTCTTCCTACTACGAACTCCAGAACCAACATCGCATCGAAATGTAAGTCACATGCTCTTATTTTACCAGTAGTTCTCTCAATTTTTTCGAATACAGTGACCACATACTTGTGACCACATACTTACGATTTCTATTGTATATTTAGTTAGGATGTTTTCTTTTCGATGACTTGCGTTTTCCGTTTGAATTTAATTATCGAGTAATTAAATTCGTACGCATTCGTCGAAACAGATTGATTTTGAAGAATAATTCGAAGCTAATAACCCCATTTTAGCTAGGATTTTCAGGTTCTTTATTTTCAAATTCTTTATTTTCAGGTTAATACTATTGTAAGACAAAACTTATGGTGTATATTATCATGTATATTATTATGTATATGTATTGTTAACTGGTCACTGTACTCGCTGCAGTAGTAATAGTAGTAGTAGTAGTATTTGGGCAGACTTTGCCGCCCCAACGATCAACGCAGATGGGCACATCCGCGACTTGCAATAGCGTTGCGAAATAATCTTGCGTTGTTTCGCTTCATTTTCAACAGAGATCAAAATTAACGTAGCGAATAAAGCCATCGCGATTATCATTAGCATTGAAATTAATTATTCAAAGTATATCGTCGCGAATGAAATAATCGCGATTTGGTTCGATATGCAAGAAGCGTCAAAGATAGTGCGAATAAGTACGATCGCGTTTCAAGTTAGAAAATTTTGAAGATCATTAAAGTCCAGTCACTTTTACATCTTTGTTCATTGAATTAGCGTTACGACAACACAATCGCGTTGCAATAGTATACCTTCCGACTTTTCAGGCGCCCATGCTGCAATAGTTCGGATGGACATATCCGCATTTTGCTATAGTTTTGCGAATTGATCACGCATTGCTATAGTTAATTATGAACAGAAATTGAAATTAGCTTTGCGAGCGAAATAGTCGCAATTCTTATTTGAATTGCAGTGTCGAGTAGTTATAAGAGAAGGCTAAGGAGACTAAAGATAGCCTTGCAAATTGTTCGCGGTTTCATTTGCCAATTTTCTTAGGTCTTTCAAAATTTGCAGATTTGTTCTTTTTGGAAATTGAAGTAATCTTTAGGATTTCTGTTCGTTAAATTAGCGTTGCGACGAATGAATCGCGTTGCAATAGCTTCATTAGACTTGTCAGACGTCCATGTTGCAGCTGCAACTATGGTCAACAATCAGCTCCGATTTGCATTATAGCGTTTCGAAAACTGAATATCGCGGCTTGTCTTCGATTTAATTTCAAAGTTAGCATTGCGAGAAAATCGCGTTGCAGTAGCTACGTTCGTTTTTTAAACGCCATGCTGCATGGGGTTCGCGATTTTCCTTAGAGTTGCGAGACGAAATGACCAACGGTTGTGTTAGCGTCGCAAGAATTGCCAACGCGTTGTGTGTTCCGTCACAAAATGATACGACGAAATAGCCACGGGATTACTTAATAATAACATTAGCAAGAAGAATTGTCGTTAATATTAAACATCGAAAAGCAATTAATTTGTTAACGAAACTCGTCAACTGCAACAATTTCACGAAACACTCGTGCTCGAGAAATTACTTCATATTCCTGACTCTATCAATTATCTTCGCGAGCAAATTAAATGGCAAAATAGCCAGCGTGCTTCTTAAACATACTTCTAACAAGCAGAATTATTGCAAATATTAAGAAGAGAGAAATAATAAATAAATTAACGAAAGCAATTTGATATAATAACTTTTCGATTGATTTGTGCAAGCCTCTTGTTAATTGAACCTCGTTGGTACTTTTCATGAACAAACTAAGCGATGAAATAATTTCTCGGGCACCGGATAGCATTATTGCAAAATAAATTATCGCGAATATTAAATAAATGGAAATAATCGAAATTGTCGAAATTATCGATCGCCGTTGATCGTGCGGTCGTCGATCGTCAAAGTCAGAGGTGGGGGTATATCTCGTGCTCGCTTGTCTCAAAGTCATTGCCTAATTAGTCGGAACTTGTCTAATGTGGGAATCAGTCGTGTTTCAAGAAAGCTCTTCCAAAAGTGCTATTATAATAAATTAAATTGTTAAGAATTAAGATATAATATAATTTTAAAGGAAAATTAGTGCGTGAAATTATAATAAATAAAATTGTTAAGAATTAAGATGTAATATAATTTTAAAGGAAACTTAGTGCGTGAAATTAATCGCGTTTCAGGGAAGCTCTTCTAAAAGTGTTATTATAATAAATTAGATTGTTAAGAATTAAGATATAATATAATTTCAAAGAAATCTTACTGCGTGAAATTATAATAAATTAAATTGTTAAAAATTAAAATGTAATATAATTTTAAAGGAAAATAAAACTTTAATAACTTATCGACCGATTTGTGCAACCGTTGTTCTCATGTTAATTAAACCTCGTTGATACTTTCCACGAATAATTTAAGTGATGAAATAATTTTCCGGGCACCGGATAGCATTATTGCAAAATAAATTACCGCAAATATTAAATCATTGGAAATAATCGAAGTTATCGATGTTATCGATCGTGGTCGATCGCGCGATCGTCGATCAGCAAAGTCGGTGGTGGGGGTACTCTACGTGCTCGCTCGGCTCAAAGTCGTTGCTCAATTAATCGGAACTTGACTAGTGGGGAAATCAGTCGTATTTCAAGTAAGCTCTTCCAATATTGTGATTATAGTAAATTAAATTTTTAAGAATTAAGATGTAATATAATTATAAAGGAAACTTAGTGCTCAGGCATTCGCGATTTTCTTTAGAGTTGCGGGATGAAATTAACAACGCGTTGTGTTAGCGTGGCGAGAAATTGCCAATGCGCTGTGTTAGCGTGGCGAGAAATTGCCAACGCGTTGTGTTAGAATCGCTTTCGATGCACGTGTGCGTGCGTACGTGAGTGCCGCGATCTAAACATTACGAATTGCGATGATGTTAAGACGATCGGCTGGCGTCGGCCGCTGGCTAGGATGATCGGCTGTCGCCGGCGGCTGCTGAACGGTCGGCGACGTCATGCGCTGACGTCATGCCAGCCTCATTGGCTGGCATCGTGCGCAGGCTGGGACGATCGGCTGGTGTCGGGGGCTGCTAGCACGATCGGCGGACGTCGGGCACTAGTTGAACGAAACCCATCAATTCGAAAGGACGCACTCGCAGGGAACGCGACAGAACACGACAGAAGGTGACGAACGTCGTAAGGCAATTTACGATTATACAATCACGATTACGGTTTCAGATACGAATAACGATAGGGGATTATAATATAATGAACACGGCTTAAAAAATAGAGTAGTTTCCAAAACCTACTATCTCTAAATTATTATTAAAACAGCTAGAAATAATAAATGCGTCGATAGAATATTTTTGATGTAACGATTCTTCGATAAATTCGTGCTTTAAAAATTACTTCGTATGTTCGACGTTATTAATTACTTCCGCTACTAAATGTTACAACGAAATAGCCACAGGATTATTTAATAATACCATTTGCAATAAGAATCCTTTGTTAAGAATTAAGATATTATATAAGTTTAAAGGAAACTTAGTGCATAAAATTATAATAAATTAAATTTTTAAGAATTAAGATGTAATATAATTTTATAAAGGAAACGTAGTGCTCAGGCATTCGCGATTTTCTATAGAGTTGCAAGACGAGATAAACAACGCGTTGTGTTAGCGTGGCGAGAAATTGCCAACGCGTTGTGTTAGAATCGCTTTCGGAGCGACCTTCGAAATTACGTAGTCGATCGGTTTCGCAGCTCCCGGGCGTTTACCCCACACGATGTACGTGTGCGTGCGTACGTGAGTGTCGCGATCTAAACATTGCGAATTGCGATCGGCTGGCGTCGGCCGCTGGCTAGGATGATCGGCTTTCGCCGGCGGCTGCTGAACGCTCGGCTGACGTCATGCGCGACGTCATGCCAGCCACATTGGCTGGCATCGTGCGCAGGCTAGGACGATCGGCTGACGTCGGGCACTAGTTGAACGAAACCCATAAATTCGAAAGGACGCACTCGTAGGGAACGCGACAGAACACAACAGAACGCGACGAACGTCGTAAGGCAATTTACGATTATACAATCACGATTATGGTTTAGGATACGAATAACGATAGGGGATTATAATATAATGAACACGGCTTAAAAAATAGAGTAGTTTCCAAAACCTACTATCTCTAAATTATTATTAAAACAGCTAGAAATAATAAATGCATCGATAGAATATTTTTGATGTAACGATTCTTCGATAAATTCGTGCTTTAAAAATTACTTCGTATGATCGACGTTATTAATTACTTCCGCTACTAAATGTTACAACGAAATAGCCACGGGATTATTTAATAATACCATTTGCAATAAGAATTCTTTGTTAAGAATTAAGATATAATATAATTTTAAAGGAAAATTAGCGCGTGAAGTTATAATATATTATATTATTAGGAATTAAGATATAATATAAGTTTAAAGGAAACTTAGTGCGTAAAGTTATAATGAATTAAATTGTTAAGAATTAAGATGTAATATAATTGTAAAGGAAAATTAATGCGTGAAATTAATCACGTTTCAGGAAAGCTCTTCCTGAAAAGTGTAATTACAATAAATTAAATTGTTAAGAATTAAAATGTAATATAATTTTAAAGGAAAATAAAAATTTATTATCTCACCGACCGATTTGTGCAAGTCTCGTTGGTTCTTTTCATAAACAATTTAAGCGATGAAATAATTTTTCGGGCACCGGATAGCATTATTACAAAATTAATTATCGCGAATATTAAATAATTGGAAATTATCGAAATTATCGATCGCCGTTGATCGTCAAAGGCAAGGTTAAATTTCTTTGTCTTTTGTTAAATCCGTTTGTCCTTTGTTTGCTCGCTCGACTCAAAGTCATTGCTCGATTAGTCGTTACTCGTTTAGTGGAAAAATCAGTTGCATATCAGGAAAGCTCCTGCAAAAGTGATATTATAAATTAAATTGTTAAGAATTAAGATATAATATAATTTTCAAGGAAAATTATTGCGTTAAATTACTTAATTAATTGTTGGAACGACTACTATAACAGAATATAACAGAAAATGTACAAAATCTAAGTAAATTGGATTTTTTCACTCGTGTCAGGCAGTGCACAATCAATTTTATTATTCGGAAAGTTTAGTGTTAATAGAAATTCGCTCTGCTTCCTTCTATAATCGAAGTTAATTAATTTTCTATTTAATTCGAATATAAATTTATTTAACATTCGGTAAAATTATTATTAACAGTTGTTTGGCAAAATCGTATCTCTAATATCAACGCGAATTTCCAGGTGGTTACCAATAATTTCCAAATCCTGTCCAAATGGAAATTAATATTTTGGATTAAAATCTGAGATGTGTGTTCCTCTCTCCTACTGCTGTCTTTGCTGCTGCTATTGCTACTCCGCTCCTACTTCCATTTACTTCTTCCTACTACAAATTCCAGACCCAACATCGCATCGAAATGTAAGTCGCATGCTCTTATTTTACCAGTAGTTTCCTCAATTTTTCGAGTACAGTGACCACATACTTATTGCGAATTCTATCGCATATGTAGTTAGGATGTTTTCTTTTCGATGATTTGCGTTACCCGTTTGAATTTAATTATCGAGTAATTAAATTCGCACGCATTCGTCGAAACAAATTGATTTTGAAGAATAATTTGAAACTAATAACCCCATTTTAGCTACGATTGTCAGGTCCTTTATTTTCAGATTCTTTATTTTCAGGTTAATACTATTGTAAGACAAAAATTATTGTGTATATTATCATGTATATTATTATGTATATGTATTGTTAACTGGTCACTGTACTTGCTGCAGTAGTAATAGTAGTAGTAGTAGTAGTAGTATTTGGGCTGGCTTTTCCGCCCCAACGATCAGCGCAGATGGGCACATCCGCGACTTGCAATAGCGTTGCGAAAGAATCTCGCATTGTTTCGCTTCATTTTCAACAGAGATCAAAATTAGCGTAGCGAATAAAACCATTGCGATTATCATTAGCATTGAAATTGATTATTCAAAGTATATCGTCGCGAATGAAATAATCGCGATTTCATTAGGTTCGATATGCAAGAAGCGTTAAAGATAGCGTTGCGAATAAATACGATCGCGTTTTAAGTTAGAAGATTTCGAAGATCATTAAAGTCCATTCGCTATTGCATCTCTGTTCATTGAATTAGCGTCGCGACGACATAATCGCGTTGCAATAGCTTCGTTCGTCTTTCAGAGCCCATGCTGCAGCTGCAACCCTCCGCAGTGCAGGCATTCGCGATTTTCCTTAGAGTTGCGAGACGAAATTAACAACGCGTTGTGTTAGTGTCGCAAGAAATTGCCAATTCTTTGTGTTAGAGTTGCGAAAATTGCCAACGCGTTATGCTAGAGTCGCGAAATAAATGCCGCACTGCGAGTAGCCGTTCCAAGGATCGCTGCATCATTTCTTTGTCACTTTCACTTTGATTTTCTCTCTGGCATACAAAATCAAATTGTAATTCTCATATTCGGAGTCAATCTCCTCACGTGGGGGGTACGTTAGCGTTCTTAACTTAAATTTGTTAGATTACGATTTTTCCATTTTCTGAAAAATTGCACTTTTGTGGTGTTGCCGATTTATATTTTAAGTCGGCTTTCGAAACAAGATTTCGTTCAAAAATTGATGAAATTGGTATTCCTCCCATCGGAGGTCCCTCAGGGGCTCGCTCATGGGTGGGGCCCGTGGGCGAGTATGGAAGGTAGCGTTAGTTTATAAGTCGTTGTTGTAAGAAAGGAAGCCATAGCGAATTCCGACTTCGTTCTGGCTCCCTTTCGGGTCTCTAAAGCAGCAACCTCCTCGCGGTGAGATCCGGGCAATCGGTATCATTATCGACCTAGAAAATGTTGCCAATGGCAATGTTTTTTCAATCGGGGATTATACCGAGCAAATAGCTGCAAAATTTATACTGTAAAATGGTGTGTATTGTAAAAGTGTGGTCCCTCAGGGGCTCGCTTGCAGGAGGGGTCTGCAAGCGAGTACGGGGGGTAGCGTCCCCGAGGTACCCGAGTCGCTAATTTCGCATATGTCCAGTAGTATTGCCTTAGCTTTACTTTTTCGCATCTCGTTTTTGACTCCGCCACTGCGGATAGCTGTGGTGGCCTTGCTTGCGCATACTCTTGGGTAAGTCCGGACACATCTCGATGTTCGACGAGTGACCATGCGGCGTGGTGATTCGAACGCGGACCCTCCTTCTGGGGAGGCTCTCGCTTTGCACATACGCTATGTAAGCCGTCCTTAGCTCTCTCTTGGGGGCGGGGCGCAGGGCGAGAAATCCGACCCATTGTGGGATGATCCAACTTTGCATCATCATTCCTCATGTGATCGCGCCGGTCATCGTGATGTGCGAGGCTCCAGACTTGTGCGAGCATTGTACGCGTCGCGTCACCCTCGAGTCCGTGCCTTCTGTCCTGACTCGCACTTGTTTCTCACTTTTAAAGAATCACTGCCATCTGTACTGATTCATTTTGGTCTCCGTGGATCGGAGACTTCTTCTTTGATCCACTTGGTCCGCAATAGTACTTGACATATGCGAACGTGTGAGTGAGTGTGGGCGTGTGCTAGCTAGCAGGCGAGCGTGTGTGTTAGTTTATAAGTCGTCGTTGTAAGAAAGGAAGCCATAGCGAATTCCGACTTCGTTCTGGCTCCCTTTCGGGTCTCTAAAGCAGCAACCTCCTCGCGGTGAGATCCGGGCAATCGGTATCATTATCGACCTAGAAAATGTTGCCAATGGCAATGTTTTTTCAATCGGGGATTATACCGAGCAAATAGCTGCAAAATTTATACTGTAAAATGGTGTGTATTGTAAAAGTGTGGTCCCTCAGGGGCTCGCTTGCAGGAGGGGTCTGCAAGCGAGTACGGGGGGTAGCGTCCCCGAGGTACCCGAGTCGCTAATTTCGCATATGTCCAGTAGTATTGCCTTAGCTTTACTTTTTCGCATCTCGTTTTTGACTCCGCCACTGCGGATAGCTGTGGTGGCCTTGCTTGCGCATACTCTTGGGTAAGTCCGGACACATCTCGATGTTCGACGAGTGACCATGCGGCGTGGTGATTCGAACGCGGACCCTCCTTCTGGGGAGGCTCTCGCTTTGCACATATGCTATGTAAGCCGTCCTTAGCTCTCTCTTGGGGGCGGGGCGCAGGGCGAGAAATCCGACCCATTGTGGGATGATCCAACTTTGCATCATCATTCCTCATGTGATCGCGCCGGTCATCGTGATGTGCGAGGCTCCAGACTTGTGCGAGCATTGTACGCGTCGCGTCACCCTCGAGTCAGTGCCTTCTGTCCTGACTCGCACTTGTTTCTCACTTTTAAAGAATCACTGCCATCTGTACTGATTCATTTTGGTCTCCGTGGATCGGAGACTTCTTCTTTGATCCACTTGGTCCGCAATAGTACTTGACATATGCGAATGTGTGAGTGAGTGTGGGCGTGTGCTAGCTAGCAGGCGAGCGTGTGTGTTAGTTTATAAGTCGTCGTTGTAAGAAAGGGAGCCATAGCGAATTCCGATTTCGCTCTGACTCCCTTTCGGGTCTCTAAAGCAGCAACCTCCTCGCGGTGAGATCCGGGCAATCGGTATCATTATCGACCTAGAAAATGTTGCCAATGGCAATGTTTTTTCAATCGGGGATTATACCGAGCAAATAGCTGCAAAATTTATACTGTAAAATGGTGTGTATTGTAAAAGTGTGGTCCCTCAGGGGCTCGCTTGCAGGAGGGGTCTGCAAGCGAGTACGGGGGGTAGCGTCCCCGAGGTACCCGAGTCGCTAATTTCGCATATGTCCAGTAGTATTGCCTTAGCTTTACTTTTTCGCATCTCGTTTTTGACTCCGCCACTGCGGATAGCTGTGGTGGCCTTGCTTGCGCATACTCTTGGGTAAGTCCGGACACATCTCGATGTTCGACGAGTGACCATGCGGCGTGGTGATTCGAACGCGGACCCTCCTTCTGGGGAGGCTCTCGCTTTGCACATACGCTATGTAAGCCGTCCTTAGCTCTCTCTTGGGGGCGGGGCGCAGGGCGAGAAATCCGACCCATTGTGGGATGATCCAACTTTGGATCATCATTCCTCATGTGATCGCGCCGGTCATCGTGATGTGCGAGGCTCCAGACTTGTGCGAGCATTGTACGCGTCGCGTCACCCTCGAGTCAGTGCCTTCTGTCCTGACTCGCACTTGTTTCTCACTTTTAAAGAATCACTGCCATCTGCACTGATTCATTTTGGTCTCCGTGGATCGGAGACTTCTTCTTTGATCCACTTGGTCCGCAATAGTACTTGACATATGCGAACGTGTGAGTGAGTGTGGGCGTGTGCTAGCTAGCAGGCGAGCGTGTGTGTTAGTTTATAAGTCGTCGTTGTAAGAAAGGGAGCCATAGCGAATTCCGACTTCGTTCTGGCTCCCTTTCGGGTCTCTAAAGCAGCAACCTCCTCGCGGTGAGATCCGGGCAATCGGTATCATTATCGACCTAGAAAATGTTGCCAATGGCAATGTTTTTTCAATCGGGGATTATACCGAGCAAATAGCTGCAAACTTTATACTGTAAAATGATGTGTATTGTAAAAGTGTGGTCCCTCAGGGGCTCGCTTGCAGGAGGGGTCTGCAAGCGAGTACGGGGGGTAGCGTCCCCGAGGTACCCGAGTCGCTAATTTCGCATATGTCCAGTAGTATTGCCTTAGCTTTACTTTTTCGCATCTCGTTTTTGACTCCGCCACTGCGGATAGCTGTGGTGGCCTTGCTTGCGCATACTCTTGGGTAAGTCCGGACACATCTCGATGTTCGACGAGTGACCATGCGGCGTGGTGATTCGAACGCGGACCCTCCTTCTGGGGAGGCTCCCGCTTTGCACATACGCTATGTAAGCCGTCCTTAGCTCTCTCTTGGGGGCGGGGCGCAGGGCGAGAAATCCGACCCATTGTGGGATGATCCAACTTTGGATCATCATTCCTCATGTGATCGCGCCGGTCATCGTGATGTGCGAGGCTCCAGACTTGTGCGGGCATTGTACGCGTCGCGTCACCCTCGAGTCAGTGCCTTCTGTCCTGACTCGCACTTGTTTCTCACTTTTAAAGAATCACTGCCATCTGCACTGATTCATTTTGGTCTCCGTGGATCGGAGACTTCTTCTTTGATCCACTTGGTCCGCAATAGTACTTGACATATGCGAACGTGTGAGTGAGTGTGGGCGTGTGCTAGCTAGCAGGCGAGCGTGTGTGTTAGTTTATAAGTCGTCGTTGTAAGAAAGGGAGCCATAGCGAATTCCGATTTCGCTCTGACTCCCTTTCGGGTCTCTAAAGCAGCAACCTCCTCGCGGTGAGATCCGGGCAATCGGTATCATTATCGACCTAGAAAATGTTGCCAATGGCAATGTTTTTTCAATCGGGGATTATACCGAGCAAATAGCTGCAAACTTTATACTGTAAAATGGTGTGTATTGTAAAAGTGTGGTCCCTCAGGGGCTCGCTTGCAGGAGGGGTCAGCAAGCGAGTACGGGGGGTAGCGTCCCCGAGGTACCCGAGTCGCTAATTTCGCATATGTCCAGTAGTATTGCCTTAGCTTTACTTTTTCGCATCTCGTTTTTGACTCCGCCACTGCAGATAGCTGTGGTGGCCTTGCTTGCGCATACTCTTGGGTAAGTCCGGACACATCTCGATGTTCGACGAGTGACCATGCGGCGTGGTGATTCGAACGCGGACCCTCCTTCTGGGGAGGCTCTCGCTTTGCACATACGCTATGTAAGCCGTCCTTAGCTCTCTCTTGGGGGCGGGGCGCAGGGCGAGAAATCCGACCCATTGTGGGATGATCCAACTTTGCATCATCATTCCTCATGTGATCGCGCCGGTCATCGTGATGTGCGAGGCTCCAGACTTGTGCGAGCATTGTACGCGTCGCGTCACCCTCGAGTCCGTGCCTTCTGTCCTGACTCGCACTTGTTTCTCACTTTTAAAGAATCACTGCCATCTGTACTGATTCATTTTGGTCTCCGTGGATCGGAGACTTCTTCTTTGATCCACTTGGTCCGCAATAGTACTTGACATATGCGAACGTGTGAGTGAGTGTGGGCGTGTGCTAGCTAGCAGGCGAGCGTGTGTGTTAGTTTATAAGTCGTCGTTGTAAGAAAGGGAGCCATAGCGAATTCCGACTTCGTTCTGGCTCCCTTTCGGGTCTCTAAAGCAGCAACCTCCTCGCGGTGAGATCCGGGCAATCGGTATCATTATCGACCTAGAAAATGTTGCCAATGGCAATGTTTTTTCAATCGGGGATTATACCGAGCAAATAGCTGCAAAATTTATACTGTAAAATGGTGTGTATTGTAAAAGTGTGGTCCCTCAGGGGCTCGCTTGCAGGAGGGGTCTGCAAGCGAGTACGGGGGGTAGCGTCCCCGAGGTACCCGAGTCGCTAATTTCGCATATGTCCAGTAGTATTGCCTTAGCTTTACTTTTTCGCATCTCGTTTTTGACTCCGCCACTGCGGATAGCTGTGGTGGCCTTGCTTGCGCATACTCTTGGGTAAGTCCGGACACATCTCGATGTTCGACGAGTGACCATGCGGCGTGGTGATTCGAACGCGGACCCTCCTTCTGGGGAGGCTCTCGCTTTGCACATACGCTATGTAAGCCGTCCTTAGCTCTCTCTTGGGGGCGGGGCGCAGGGCGAGAAATCCGACCCATTGTGGGATGATCCAACTTTGGATCATCATTCCTCATGTGATCGCGCCGGTCATCGTGATGTGCGAGGCTCCAGACTTGTGCGAGCATTGTACGCGTCGCGTCACCCTCGAGTCAGTGCCTTCTGTCCTGACTCGCACTTGTTTCTCACTTTTAAAGAATCACTGCCATCTGCACTGATTCATTTTGGTCTCCGTGGATCGGAGACTTCTTCTTTGATCCACTTGGTCCGCAATAGTACTTGACATATGCGAACGTGTGAGTGAGTGTGGGCGTGTGCTAGCTAGCAGGCGAGCGTGTGTGTTAGTTTATAAGTCGTCGTTGTAAGAAAGGGAGCCATAGCGAATTCCGATTTCGCTCTGACTCCCTTTCGGGTCTCTAAAGCAGCAACCTCCTCGCGGTGAGATCCGGGCAATCGGTATCATTATCGACCTAGAAAATGTTGCCAATGGCAATGTTTTTTCAATCGGGGATTATACCGAGCAAATAGCTGCAAACTTTATACTGTAAAATGGTGTGTATTGTAAAAGTGTGGTCCCTCAGGGGCTCGCTTGCAGGAGGGGTCTGCAAGCGAGTACGGGGGGTAGCGTCCCCGAGGTACCCGAGTCGCTAATTTCGCATATGTCCAGTAGTATTGCCTTAGCTTTACTTTTTCGCATCTCGTTTTTGACTCCGCCACTGCAGATAGCTGTGGTGGCCTTGCTTGCGCATACTCTTGGGTAAGTCCGGACACATCTCGATGTTCGACGAGTGACCATGCGGCGTTGTGATTCGAACGCGGACCCTCCTTCTGGGGAGGCTCTCGCTTTGCACATACGCTATGTAAGCCGTCCTTAGCTCTCTCTTGGGGGCGGGGCGCAGGGCGAGAAATCCGACCCATTGTGGGATGATCCAACTTTGCATCATCATTCCTCATGTGATCGCGCCGGTCATCGTGATGTGCGAGGCTCCAGACTTGTGCGAGCATTGTACGCGTCGCGTCACCCTCGAGTCCGTGCCTTCTGTCCTGACTCGCACTTGTTTCTCACTTTTAAAGAATCACTGCCATCTGTACTGATTCATTTTGGTCTCCGTGGATCGGAGACTTCTTCTTTGATCCACTTGGTCCGCAATAGTACTTGACATATGCGAACGTGTGAGTGAGTGTGGGCGTGTGCTAGCTAGCAGGCGAGCGTGTGTGTTAGTTTATAAGTCGTCGTTGTAAGAAAGGGAGCCATAGCGAATTCCGACTTCGTTCTGGCTCCCTTTCGGGTCTCTAAAGCAGCAACCTCCTCGCGGTGAGATCCGGGCAATCGGTATCATTATCGACCTAGAAAATGTTGCCAATGGCAATGTTTTTTCAATCGGGGATTATACCGAGCAAATAGCTGCAAACTTTATACTGTAAAATGATGTGTATTGTAAAAGTGTGGTCCCTCAGGGGCTCGCTTGCAGGAGGGGTCTGCAAGCGAGTACGGGGGGTAGCGTCCCCGAGGTACCCGAGTCGCTAATTTCGCATATGTCCAGTAGTATTGCCTTAGCTTTACTTTTTCGCATCTCGTTTTTGACTCCGCCACTGCGGATAGCTGTGGTGGCCTTGCTTGCGCATACTCTTGGGTAAGTCCGGACACATCTCGATGTTCGACGAGTGACCATGCGGCGTGGTGATTCGAACCCGGACCCTCCTTCTGGGGAGGCTCTCGCTTTGCACATACGCTATGTAAGCCGTCCTTAGCTCTCTCTTGGGGGCGGGGCGCAGGGCGAGAAATCCGACCCATTGTGGGATGATCCAACTTTGGATCATCATTCCTCATGTGATCGCGCCGGTCATCGTGATGTGCGAGGCTCCAGACTTGTGCGAGCATTGTACGCGTCGCGTCACCCTCGAGTCAGTGCCTTCTGTCCTGACTCGCACTTGTTTCTCACTTTTAAAGAATCACTGCCATCTGCACTGATTCATTTTGGTCTCCGTGGATCGGAGACTTCTTCTTTGATCCACTTGGTCCGCAATAGTACTTGACATATGCGAACGTGTGAGTGAGTGTGGGCGTGTGCTAGCTAGCAGGCGAGCGTGTGTGTTAGTTTATAAGTCGTCGTTGTAAGAAAGGGAGCCATAGCGAATTCCGATTTCGCTCTGACTCCCTTTCGGGTCTCTAAAGCAGCAACCTCCTCGCGGTGAGATCCGGGCAATCGGTATCATTATCGACCTAGAAAATGTTGCCAATGGCAATGTTTTTTCAATCGGGGATTATACCGAGAAAATAGCTGCAAACTTTATACTGTAAAATGGTGTGTATTGTAAAAGTGTGGTCCCTCAGGGGCTCGCTTGCAGGAGGGGTCTGCAAGCGAGTACGGGGGGTAGCGTCCCCGAGGTACCCGAGTCGCTAATTTCGCATATGCCCAGTAGTATTGCCTTAGCTTTACTTTTTCGCATCTCGTTTTTGACTCCGCCACTGCGGATAGCTGTGGTGGCCTTGCTTGCGCATACTCTTGGGTAAGTCCGGACACATCTCGATGTTCGACGAGTGACCATGCGGCGTGGTGATTCGAACGCGGACCCTCCTTCTGGGGAGGCTCTCGCTTTGCACATACGCTATGTAAGCCGTCCTTAGCTCTCTCTTGGGGGCGGGGCGCAGGGCGAGAAATCCGACCCATTGTGGGATGATCCAACTTTGCATCATCATTCCTCATGTGATCGCGCCGGTCATCGTGATGTGCGAGGCTCCAGACTTGTGCGAGCATTGTACGCGTCGTGTCACCCTCGAGTCCGTGCCTTCTGTCCTGACTCGCACTTGTTTCTCACTTTTAAAGAATCACTGCCATCTGTACTGATTCATTTTGGTCCCCGTGGATCAGAGACTTCTTCTTTGATCCACTTTGGTCCGCGATAGCACTTGACATATGCGAACGAGTGAGTGTGTGGGCGTGTGCTAGCTAGCAGGCGAACCTGTGTGTTAGTTTATAAGTCGTCGTTCTAAGAAAGGGAGCCATAGCGAATTCCGGCTTCGTTCTGGCTCCCTTTCGGGTCTCTAAAGCAGCAACCTCCTCGCGGTGAGACCCGGGCAATCGGTATCATCCTCGGTTCAGGAAATGTTGAGAATTGCAATGAATTTCTGGGTCGAGGATGATACCGAGCAAATAGCTGCAAACTTTATATTGTAAAATAGTGTGTATTGTAAAAGTGTGTGTATTTATACTTTAAGTCGGGGCTGTGAACAATGTTTCGTTCGAAAATTGTTGAAATTGTAAT
Organism: Megalopta genalis; assembly: GCF_051020955.1. Lineage (NCBI taxonomy): Eukaryota > Metazoa > Arthropoda > Insecta > Hymenoptera > Halictidae > Megalopta > Megalopta genalis. Next base: position 20,017,817 of record NC_135020.1, on the reverse strand, counting down.
TCCTCCGATCGGAGGTCCCTCAGGGGCTCGCTTGCAGGAGGGGTCTGCAAGCGAGTACGGGGGGTAGCGTCCCCGAGGTACCCGAGTCGCTAATTTCGCATATGTCCAGTAGTATTGCCTTAGCTTTACTTTTTCGCATCTCGTTTTTGACTCCGCCACTGCGGATAGCTGTGGTGGCCTTGCTTGCGCATACTCTTGGGTAAGTCCGGACACATCTCGATGTTCGACGAGTGACCATGCGGCGTGGTGATTCGAACCCGGACCCTCCTTCTGGGGAGGCTCTCGCTTTGCACATACGCTATGTAAGCCGTCCTTAGCTCTCTCTTGGGGGCGGGGCGCAGGGCGAGAAATCCGACCCATTGTGGGATGATCCAACTTTGGATCATCATTCCTCATGTGATCGCGCCGGTCATCGTGATGTGCGAGGCTCCAGACTTGTGCGAGCATTGTACGCGTCGCGTCACCCTCGAGTCAGTGCCTTCTGTCCTGACTCGCACTTGTTTCTCACTTTTAAAGAATCACTGCCATCTGCACTGATTCATTTTGGTCTCCGTGGATCGGAGACTTCTTCTTTGATCCACTTGGTCCGCAATAGTACTTGACATATGCGAACGTGTGAGTGAGTGTGGGCGTGTGCTAGCTAGCAGGCGAGCGTGTGTGTTAGTTTATAAGTCGTCGTTGTAAGAAAGGGAGCCATAGCGAATTCCGATTTCGCTCTGACTCCCTTTCGGGTCTCTAAAGCAGCAACCTCCTCGCGGTGAGATCCGGGCAATCGGTATCATTATCGACCTAGAAAATGTTGCCAATGGCAATGTTTTTTCAATCGGGGATTATACCGAGCAAATAGCTGCAAACTTTATACTGTAAAATGGTGTGTATTGTAAAAGTGTGGTCCCTCAGGGGCTCGCTTGCAGGAGGGGTCTGCAAGCGAGTACGGGGGGTAGCGTCCCCGAGGTACCCGAGTCGCTAATTTCGCATATGCCCAGTAGTATTGCCTTAGCTTTACTTTTTCGCATCTCGTTTTTGACTCCGCCACTGCGGATAGCTGTGGTGGCCTTGCTTGCGCATACTCTTGGGTAAGTCCGGACACATCTCGATGTTCGACGAGTGACCATGCGGCGTGGTGATTCGAACGCGGACCCTCCTTCTGGGGAGGCTCTCGCTTTGCACATACGCTATGTAAGCCGTCCTTAGCTCTCTCTTGGGGGCGGGGCGCAGGGCGAGAAATCCGACCCATTGTGGGATGATCCAACTTTGCATCATCATTCCTCATGTGATCGCGCCGGTCATCGTGATGTGCGAGGCTCCAGACTTGTGCGAGCATTGTACGCGTCGTGTCACCCTCGAGTCCGTGCCTTCTGTCCTGACTCGCACTTGTTTCTCACTTTTAAAGAATCACTGCCATCTGTACTGATTCATTTTGGTCCCCGTGGATCAGAGACTTCTTCTTTGATCCACTTTGGTCCGCGATAGCACTTGACATATGCGAACGAGTGAGTGTGTGGGCGTGTGCTAGCTAGCAGGCGAACCTGTGTGTTAGTTTATAAGTCGTCGTTCTAAGAAAGGGAGCCATAGCGAATTCCGGCTTCGTTCTGGCTCCCTTTCGGGTCTCTAAAGCAGCAACCTCCTCGCGGTGAGACCCGGGCAATCGGTATCATCCTCGGTTCAGGAAATGTTGAGAATTGCAATGAATTTCTGGGTCGAGGATGATACCGAGCAAATAGCTGCAAACTTTATATTGTAAAATAGTGTGTATTGTAAAAGTGTGTGTATTTATACTTTAAGTCGGGGCTGTGAACAATGTTTCGTTCGAAAATTGTTGAAATTGTAATTCCTCCGATCGGAGGTCCCTCAGGGGCTCGCTTGCAGGAGGGGTCTGCAAGCGAGTACGGGGGGTAGCGTCCCCGAGGTACCCGAGTCGCTAATTTCGCATATGTCCAGTAGTATTGCCTTAGCTTTACTTTTTCGCATCTCGTTTTTGACTCCGCCACTGCGGATAGCTGTGGTGGCCTTGCTTGCGCATACTCTTGGGTAAGTCCGGACACATCTCGATGTTCGACGAGTGACCATGCGGCGTGGTGATTCGAACCCGGACCCTCCTTCTGGGGAGGCTCTCGCTTTGCACATACGCTATGTAAGCCGTCCTTAGCTCTCTCTTGGGGGCGGGGCGCAGGGCGAGAAATCCGACCCATTGTGGGATGATCCAACTTTGGATCATCATTCCTCATGTGATCGCGCCGGTCATCGTGATGTGCGAGGCTCCAGACTTGTGCGAGCATTGTACGCGTCGCGTCACCCTCGAGTCAGTGCCTTCTGTCCTGACTCGCACTTGTTTCTCACTTTTAAAGAATCACTGCCATCTGCACTGATTCATTTTGGTCTCCGTGGATCGGAGACTTCTTCTTTGATCCACTTGGTCCGCAATAGTACTTGACATATGCGAACGTGTGAGTGAGTGTGGGCGTGTGCTAGCTAGCAGGCGAGCGTGTGTGTTAGTTTATAAGTCGTCGTTGTAAGAAAGGGAGCCATAGCGAATTCCGATTTCGCTCTGACTCCCTTTCGGGTCTCTAAAGCAGCAACCTCCTCGCGGTGAGATCCGGGCAATCGGTATCATTATCGACCTAGAAAATGTTGCCAATGGCAATGTTTTTTCAATCGGGGATTATACCGAGCAAATAGCTGCAAACTTTATACTGTAAAATGGTGTGTATTGTAAAAGTGTGGTCCCTCAGGGGCTCGCTTGCAGGAGGGGTCTGCAAGCGAGTACGGGGGGTAGCGTCCCCGAGGTACCCGAGTCGCTAATTTCGCATATGCCCAGTAGTATTGCCTTAGCTTTACTTTTTCGCATCTCGTTTTTGACTCCGCCACTGCGGATAGCTGTGGTGGCCTTGCTTGCGCATACTCTTGGGTAAGTCCGGACACATCTCGATGTTCGACGAGTGACCATGCGGCGTGGTGATTCGAACGCGGACCCTCCTTCTGGGGAGGCTCTCGCTTTGCACATACGCTATGTAAGCCGTCCTTAGCTCTCTCTTGGGGGCGGGGCGCAGGGCGAGAAATCCGACCCATTGTGGGATGATCCAACTTTGCATCATCATTCCTCATGTGATCGCGCCGGTCATCGTGATGTGCGAGGCTCCAGACTTGTGCGAGCATTGTACGCGTCGTGTCACCCTCGAGTCCGTGCCTTCTGTCCTGACTCGCACTTGTTTCTCACTTTTAAAGAATCACTGCCATCTGTACTGATTCATTTTGGTCCCCGTGGATCAGAGACTTCTTCTTTGATCCACTTTGGTCCGCGATAGCACTTGACATATGCGAACGAGTGAGTGTGTGGGCGTGTGCTAGCTAGCAGGCGAACCTGTGTGTTAGTTTATAAGTCGTCGTTCTAAGAAAGGGAGCCATAGCGAATTCCGGCTTCGTTCTGGCTCCCTTTCGGGTCTCTAAAGCAGCAACCTCCTCGCGGTGAGACCCGGGCAATCGGTATCATCCTCGGTTCAGGAAATGTTGAGAATTGCAATGAATTTCTGGGTCGAGGATGATACCGAGCAAATAGCTGCAAACTTTATATTGTAAAATAGTGTGTATTGTAAAAGTGTGTGTATTTATACTTTAAGTCGGGGCTGTGAACAATGTTTCGTTCGAAAATTGTTGAAATTGTAATTCCTCCGATCGGAGGTCCCTCAGGGGCTCGCTTGCAGGAGGGGTCTGCAAGCGAGTACGGGGGGTAGCGTCCCCGAGGTACCCGAGGCGCTTGTAGGTTATTAAGATTCTTAATTTAAGTTTGCTGAATTTCTCCATTTTCACAATATTTGCACTTGTGTGCGGGTTAGCTTGGCACTCGTGTGCTGGTCTTAGGTTTTCTATCTCGACTTATATTCTGACTAACTTGAATTCAATGGTTTCAGGTTTATTACAGATATTATCATCCGCCGTGGGATGCGTCGTAGGTTCCATATTTTCGCCAAAATTGTCCAAACTTTCCATAATTTCGTTTCCTCCATTTTCCCAAAAATTGCACTCGTGTGCGGGTTAGTTTGGCACACGTGTGCTGGTCTTAGGTTTCCTAATTCGACTTGTCACCTATTTCGTATTCATACTAACTAGAATTCAATCTTTTCAGGTTCATTACAGATATTATCATCCACCGTGGGATTTTCATCCGCCGTGGGATTATCATCCGTCGTGGGATTTTCATCCGCCGAGGGATGCGTCTTAGTTAATAAGTGCGTGTGACTTAGTTATTAAGTGCGTGCGAGTTAGTTAATAAGTGTGTGTGACTTAGTTTATGATTCTTAACCTCTTGCCTTACTTTAACGGGTCTAGCTTTTAATAAAGATTTTTCTTAAGAATGAACATTATTTTATTCCTTCAAATCCGTCTTAATTTCTCTTCTTTTCACTATAATATTTGCTCGTTCAAAGAAATGTAATCTTACAATAAAATAAAATTTTCTTCTCCTTCTGAGAAATAATTACAATCGGGAAATTTCTAGTCATCATAAATTTAAAGAGAATGGTACGGCAAGGGGTTAAGTTCTCTCAGGGGCCCCCGATTTACGCGAGCGCCCGGGGGAGGGGGGGGGGCACGGGGGTAGCGTCCCCGATGTACCCGAACCGCTAATTTCGCATATGTCGAGTATTATTGCCTTAGCTTTATCTTTTCGCGTTTTCTCCAATACAGCCTTCTGCTGTGGTGGCCTTGCTTTGCGCAATCTCTTGGGTAAGTCCGAACACTTCTCGATGTTCGGCGAGTGATCATGCGGCGTGGTGATTCAAACGCGGAACCCTCCCTTTCTGGGAAGGCTCTTCCCTGGTTGCTGTTCGGCCAGTAATCCGTCCTTAGCCCTCTTTTGGGGGCGGGGCGTTGGGCGAGAAATGGTCACACAGGTTTACCTGTGTAGGCTCCCGCCTAGTGCCGATTCAGACGGGTAAGGCGGCCTAACTTAGTTTTAGGTCGCAGGGCGAGAAATGGCCACCCAATGGGGAGGATCCAACTTTGGGTTATCACTCCTCGTGTGATCGCGCCGGACATCGAGATTTGCGAGGCTCCGAACTTGTGCGAGCATTGTACGCGTCGCGCCTCCCACGTGCTCTGACTTGCTCTTGTTTCTCAATTTGGTAGAATCAGAGCCTTCTGCTCTGATTCATTTTGGTCCCCGTGGATCAGGGACTTCTTATTTGATCCACTTTTTGTCCGCAATAGTTGCTCCACATATGCGTGCATGTGTGTGTGTGTGTGTGCTAGCTAGCTAGCGAGTTTTGTAAGTCGTCGTTGTTAGAAAGGGAGCCATAGCGAATTCCGGCTTCGTTCTGACTCCCTTTCGGGTCTCTAAAGCAGCAACCTCCTCGCGGTGAGACCCGGGCAATCGGTATCATTCTCGATACAGAAAATTTTGCGAATTGCATCGAGTTTTGAGTCGAGGATGATACCGAGCTAATAGCTGCAAATTTTGAATCCTTTTTTATATTGATATTTTCTAATCATAGATCATAGCAAAGGTAAAGCAATGATTGCTGTTACTACGGAACGCGCCTGTGGTAGCCCCCTTCTCCTAGTTCCTTATATATTTGTTTATTGATGAATTTGTTGCCCGTGGAAGAGTGAGAAATTGGTTAGATTTTTGGGTAAGTCATACATTTTTTACATTATTTTAGAATTTTCATATTTTTAAAAATATCCAGCCTCTCATAAAAGTCTCTAGAAATCTCAAAACGTTTTTTGAATATTTCTCGAAAAAGATAACTGAGAAATTAAAACTAATTGGTGAGCAATTATGGGCAATTATAGAGAAATTTTGTTATCTCTGTTTTATTAATATTGGTTACTATCTTGAACCAGCACGATTCCGCCCGACTTTTTTCAACCCGTCCCGAACTTTAGGTTCTTGCACACGCCTACCGATGTCGCATGAAGTGACCCTTCCGATTTATGTTTATGGATTTTAAAAACAAAAATGGCTATAATTGTAGAGGAAGGAGTGATAATATGGCTTTTCAATTTTATACGACATTGTAATACCGAATTTATAAATTCAATTATTTTAAACAATAACTTGTAAGCTAATAATAAGGGAAGGTTTTAAGAAGAGAATTTAGTGCGAAAGTTTAGTTTGAAAATATAGTGGAAGAATTACATTTACTATAATAACATTTAGTAGTAACTTTTCCAGACATAATATTGTAGTTATCATATTTCCCAGTCAATTTTCTTTTACTTTTTGTGTAACGTGATAATGTATGAAATCTCTACGGTTAGTACATATGCAAATTTGATCGCAATTTCAAATGATACACAGAGATGAAGCATTCTGGTCACGTATATGGATATGGACAACTACTTGCATCTGCTCATCGTTACCGTGCGTCCGAAAAACCAAACTAGGTGTGTACATACTTGCATGTATAGAAAATTCACATAACAGACGCATACTGTCAATGAACGAATAGGTATTCGACATAACCACAATCCAAGCTTGCATCTAGGTTTAGGTTTCGGTTAGGTTTATTAAAGTGATAAGGAAATAATATTTCCCTTTTACTCTGTTATCCGTACATGGTCGGCAGACCTGCCATTCTTACATACGCTCTGTTAATATCACATCACATTATCACTTGATGTATTTTATGACTAGATGCTCTTATAAATTTACAATCTACATATTGGGAATCTGTATTATAACGCAAGAGCTTGCATCTACCTTCGATTCCACGTTGAATCGTCTTTCTACTTAGGCGCCACCTTAGAAGCACTAGTATAACTAAACTTGTCAAATTTCTTGCTCTGTATTATCGATATAATGAATTTTTATACCTAAACGGTATGTGTTTACGAGGTGACACTTAACTACCTTAAATCAATATCTTTTACGATATTTATTGGTATCATTCGAAAGAGGAAGATCCAATGCAGTGCGCGAATGCCAGACCTTCATCGACAAAAATCATCCAATGCCATAAAACTGCTTGGATTTCACATGGCTTCGGCACCATTAATTTTTACCTTATTTTCTAAGACTTATATATTATCTTATAATATTATAATATTATCTTATAATTCTTATGAAGTCTGACATTCGCGTCCTGCATTGATTCTTCCTCTTTCGAATGATACCAATAAACATCGAAAAAGATACTGATTTAAGGTAGTTAAGTATTATCCCGTAAATCCATGTTATCGTCTCATTTTATCGGTAACTGTGTCCTCTACCGTTATCTCCTCGCTAGGAGTCTAGCCCTTCAAGGTTATAATATTTAGATCCTATCGTACCACAACAGTTTCTACAGAGTCGGTAATTCAGACCCTGGGACAAAAAGAAGCATCGAATGCAATGTCTATACCGATTCTAAGTCTGTGGTACATGTTTCATAAATATTATTTGCACTATTTAAATGTTTCCGTCGTATACGCTTATTGCCTCCAAATAATATTCAGCACTCGTAGTAGAAATTAAATATATAGGATATTCGCGTCTTGCTAACGTGTATAAATTCACGAACTATCGAACACTTCGTTCACTTTGGTTAGGATCCGTACTATGGATCCTAAATCTGTGCCTCGCGTGTGCATCTATGTCATAATTTCTACTGATCGGAGTTCATGCAATAGTTTGCGAATATTTCCACTAGAGGGAGCTGTGTATGACCAACAAGGAGGGGTAGGATCAAGCACTTCATACGTACCAGTTTTCATAGATCCATTTGTAATAGCGTAGGTAACTGTTGTATATATAGTGTGGTTTGTTTCGAAACGGGTTCGGTGTTATTTTTCTTGTTATATATTTATGCGTTCTGATTCGGTGAAAGTAAGGGATTCGAGTTTTTTCGTTCCAAGTGTTTCAAGGACGCGGGAATTCCTGTCAGTGTGCAAGAATTAAACATTACTTCGAAATAATCAAGTCTATAGATCAGCCTGTAACGAAAGGTACATCAATATGTATATATTATACACAGAAACAATATCTCGGTAATCTACCGTATAATGTTTTCTAGAAATACAGAACCGATGATATACATACGCAACCGATAGCATTATGATGCAACGTACAAAGTAACAGTGTTTTAATCATACATAAAGAATGCTAAATGTCTTTTTCCCGTTACTTCATGCTAGTGTGCAGAAATAGTATAGAAGCTACAGGTCATGAATACATAAACTTTCAAAATTGTAATTCCTAAAAATATTTCAGGAAAAGTAAATTCGTTTACAGTGCAAATACTGTAGATCAGTTTCTAAACATATCGGGAAGATATATTCGGGAACACTTTTACACGTATTACGTTCTCTAGACCGGTTTTACATGCTCTGTTACATGTCTTTTTCTTGCATGTCACATTTTGCGCGGTTTCTGTACACGGTACATGTCGTTGATTCTGGGGCTTTAGTAGCGATAAACGTGACACACAATCAAATTCACCGCCCACAACCATAAATACGTATACGAGTGATACACTCGTAAATGTACTTCGATTCATTTGCTCGTGCGTTGCACTCGCTCGTACATACCTGTCATTCGCTATTTTCAGGCAAGATGACTTCACACCATAACATTAAGTAATTTCTGTGGTATGACACTGGGATTGGCATAATTACGTTGAGTAGTCTCGATCCAGGAATAAACCCGATCATCCTACAATTTTAACTGATGATGAGACGCAACACAAGTCTCCACGATGATTTCTATTTGATTCAGCATTTTTTTTGCGTTCCTTTCCTGGTTACAATTAATCAAAGTTTTCTATTCGTTTGTCGTTTGTTTCGTGGAGATAGAGTAAGAAGTTGGGTAATCGAGGTTATTGAACTCGTAGATTCGAATGATGTTTGATTAACGATTACCGCGCGACATAGAAAATTCAAACGACGATTAATAACGAATTTATCGATCGAGTTTACGGTGTTCATAATTGGTCATTTCAGCCCTTTGTATATCCTAGATTCGGAATGAGTGTTTTTTTTTCGTAAATCAATCTGAAATTCGGACACTTTGTATTTTGATGAATTCTTATTCTTTTTGTTTCGAAGCGAAAGTCACCGCATGCACGTAGGTCATATAACAGAAATAGATAACAAACGATCCATGTCGTCAGAAGAGGGAAAGGTTATTCTGTTTTTCGAAAAATGTTGCTACTGCACACAAGACAAAAATGGTTTCTTTTTCTTTTTGTAAAGTACAGCAATTTTAGGTAACATCTGTCAGGATTATCAAACCTGAGAATGTAACGTGATATTTTTAGAGTGACCAAATATGATGGACCAAGGATTTCCAGGGCAACATACCACTACGACGACGGTAACGACATCGGTTACTACCACACAACCCACTATTCGATTTGATCCATCTTATACAAGAACATTGCCCGGCATGCTAAAGATTGCTCAAGTGGTGAGTTCATTATAATCGATATTATACCATTTTATTACGATGGGCATCTCGTTACTAAATCGATGCGTACAGATTGTTACCGAAAATTGTTACCTAAGAAAAAATGAAAGAGACGAAGATAATACTGACCGTTGTAAACAATGTAATTGCGTGTGTACATTTTTTGTATTCACTATATTTTTTTATTAGGTCATCCGAATAGTTTCGCGGTTTTCACAGGGATAGGTTCAAGGACATAATACGGAATAAATAATTCAGAATTTTGCTAAAATGATAAGTTCTATTTTATTTAATGATCTTTTTACCAACCCGCGGTTAACTGAAGAATTACTTTTTCGTAAAAACTTATTTGTTTACTTATAAAAAATTGTTAAGGTGACTCTGCGGAGATATGAAAAATCGCAGAACCTTTCGGAACCCAAATATATGTATTCCATGAAAATGTGTATGCAGATAAAAAGATTGTTATTTACTTTCATTTCTTAAAAAATAATGCAAGTAGAAAAATGTATATACGCCATTATGTTAACAAAAAATAGTATAACTTTCTTATTTACCGTTAAAATAATAACGCTAGCTAGTAAATGCGTGTGCACTAACAATCAGTATACATACTGATATCAGTATACATACTCATATACATATGGAGTGAACATTGATATTTATTATCACTTAATTATCGTGCGTGATATACAGAACATTTGGCGAGAACCAGAACATCGAATTAATTGTCACTGACCAAACTGCAACACATAATTTTAGCAATTGTAACCATTTTTAATAATTTGAATATTGCGGAAATTTGGTGAAAAATTATGAAATTGGTTGATAAATCGATCGTCCAAATAACAATATCCTATTTAAGAGTTTTTATCGGAAATATAAGAATGAGTCATCATGTAGCGGTTATCAATCGATTAATCCACGTTTCCGTGTTTTTTTTACGTATTTCTTTTTGTAATACTGAAATATTCTTGTAGGTTTTGAATCTTCTAGGGTTCATATGTATCACCGTATCGAGTCAGAGTAACTCGAGCCGGGGAGGATGGTTTAATACAGTAGCCATGGCTGGATTTTGGTTCACAGGAATTTTGCTCGTATTTTATCTGTTCCATATCATCGAAAAATTTTCCAAAATTCCTTGGCTGAAAGTTGTGAGTTGAAAAATTGTTTTCTACTTTTTGTTTTTAAATTTCGTTAAACAAATTTCTTGGGGTAGGAAAAGAGGCAGTTTGATTTTACAGTAATAAAATATGTAGTAAGAATTATTTTTTTTTTTATACGTCAAGCTGTAATTGTGTAACATTCTTCAATGTTTTGATTTGTGCTAGGTATTTCTATAATATGTATATCCATGCGAGTGGAGATTTATATATATATATATTTTTGTTTGCAGGAATTTATATTCTGCGCACTCTGGGCGGCGTTTTATGTGCTCGCTGCATCCCTCGCAGCGGACTATGCTATACACGTGGAATCTTTCGGTGTTGCAGCTGTGAGTACCATATAATAAAAACTTATTTGTAACAATAGTATTTAATGTATTATTTCTCATATTAAGCTTTTTTTACACTAAACCTGTTTATGTGTTAATTATTATTTTGCAGTTATTCCCAAATGCATGTTTTATACAGATTAGGGCCAAAAGCATATGAAATTGTCGTGTAACTGGATTCCAATCATTTGTACACCACTGAAGCTTTTACATATTTAGCGTACTCCATTTGGCTAAAAACGCTGTAATATCTCATAAATCGTTGAAAATATGAAAAATTATTTCTATTATAGTTGTTTGGTATTCTTTCATCTGTGATTTTGTGAAGATTGTTCACGGTGAATTTAATTTCTTTAAATGAATTATGAGATAAATTTGTTTACATGCATTGATTTGATACATTAACCGTTTGAGTCCCAGGAGTTATTAAGAAAAAACACGGTCGAAAAATGCCGAACAGCACAATAGCGCTTGTTTTAATATGCGCAGTATTAGTTTATAAATATTTCAAGTTTTGTTCATAAAAAATTATTGAGAAGATAACAATGAAATACGAAATATGTTACTTGTATTATTTATATTTAAAAAGGCAGCTATGCGATGTACGTGCGTCAGTAAAATTGACCGTGCCATTTCAAATGCCAGTTTCAAATGTCCTGGGACTTTTCGACACAAAATCTAATCAGCGCGATCGCGCTGCTTGGGACTCAAACGGTTAAGTAACGTTCCTTTTAAGCTTCTTTAGAGAAACACAAATGTTCTCTTTATTACCAAACGATTTTTTAAAGTGGATCATACTTTATAACAAGTATATGTAAGGTGTCTTACCTAAAGATAGCCATTCAAATGTTTCCTTCGATGGTGATGGAGGAAATGTTTAGGTAGCTACCTTTACATTACCTGTATAGATTATTATATATAATAGAAATACATTTTGTTTTCAGTTCTTTGGATTTTGCGCGATGGTGGCCTATGGTTACGATGCCTGGTTAAAGTTTCAAGCAATTAGGAGTGGTGCCTTAGCACAGGGTCAGCATACCCCTAAACAAACCTCCACAGTGACGAGTCCTGCGTATTAATTTGGATTCGTACAGGAAAAGAATGGACCAATTTTTAAACATATCGTTGCTTTTATGCATAAGATCTACCGGAATAGGTGTAGCATGTCTGTTGTGTGTTCCAGGCTGTACCCTCCGCACACAACACACACTACAAAAATAGGGCATGATGGATTGACCTTGTAAAATTTGAATGGGTTACATGTGTAATTAACATACATACGCACATGTGATATTACACAAGCACGATATTTGTTTAACCGTGTATCTTTGTACTATAAGGAGATGTTATACCAATATTCTAGTATATGTGTATGTTTTCTCATCTATACACATGTTAATCGAGTCGTACGATAATTGTATATTGCGTCATGAGTTTCTAACGTAGGTCTGTTAATATTGAAATGATATTTTTGGATCAATAGTGTATACATATACATACATATATATTGTATATACATATATACATATGTTTGTATACATGTATAAAAAAACGTGTAAGGATATGTTTAATCAGTATTGTGTTCATGCTCGAAGACGGCAGATTTGCAACATTTTTACTCATTTTTATATTTAATTTTGTACGTATCGTATTCGATCGTATTGCGTCCCATTAATTATACATATAGTGGCAACTAGGCAGACAATTATCCATCTTATTTATAGATTGTGCATATCGAGTGGGAGGAAAGGTTAATGACAGAACATGCAATTTAACATGTTTAAGTTATTCGAATTTTACCGTTGTTGCATGCATCTGCGAAATACCGATAACTAGCGGTAAGGGTAATTTGTTATAATTTATCAATTACTATGATATTATGCAATGTATTACTTATTATGTCTCGGTATTTTTATTCGATAAACTTCGTACAGGTACCTACAATCATATTTACACAATACAGAAATACATCCTAAATAATTTAAATACGAATTTTGAACAATACCAACACAACGACAGTCATCACAATAAAGCTTATAATATTAAGTGCTATTACCTTGATGTTCACCCCAGACTTCGTTGTTAAAGAAAATATTACAGGGCTCTTTAAGCTCTTGTCACTATTAATATATGAACGTTTTCTTTCTTCTCTTCTTTGAAACTTGTAATTTTGTCTTTAAATTATATTAATATATTTCAACATAACGAAAATAACAAAAATCTTCAGATTTTGACAACAACGGAATACCTAACGAATACCTATGCTACCGCTTTTGCTTAACGAGAAAAAGTATAAGTTAAGGATTCTTACTAATTTTTGATACTAAAGCGAGGTCTGCGCGCTTGTTTTTTACCCATGTTCGAGAGATCTATGGTTTTACCATCGGGAAGCACTAGCTTGTTCTCTTGATAGTCTACAAACCCGTTCTCTTCCTCTTCTCGTTGTTCCTCGTCGCATCTGATGCCAGTTTCGTACGTGTACTCGCGACGAATACCGTCTGGATCGATGTACCCGTATTTGCCCCTTGTAATGCAATCGACGCCGATCTGTTCCTCCTTGTACGATCCATCATCGTTTTCAAAGCCCCAGGTGATCGAGCCATCCGGATTGTCGTTGCGATAGCGTCTAATGATCTGTTATGAAACGACACGGTTAACGTATTTTCATGAAACAAACACATTGACGCGATACATTTAAATTGATCGGCGGCACTGTCTACCACGTCTTTGCTAATAATTTACTGGCATTTACACTTATATGTCTCTCCCCCCCCTCTCTCTCTCTCTCTCTCTCTCTCTCTCGATCTCTACCATTGCATAGGTAATTGATGCAAGTGCCACGTTCCACTTTTAAGATACTAATGGCATACACAATATTCGTAACGATTTCCTGCTGCGGGAACGTGATATAACTTAATATTTGTAATTGGGCCTCAATTGCTAGTGCAGCACCGGTTGCATGTCATTTTACAGTTTTCACTTTGCTCGATCGCTTTCAACGAAAAGGTCAATAGCACTTGGACATTTTCCTGCGGCAGACTCGTTAATAATTTTCATATCTAATCGAATTACGTACCTCGCTGCAAACTTGTAAAAGGAAATGGAATAGATCCGGGTAATTACAACGACGATAAGAGCTTCTAATCTTTCAACGGGAATTCAGAGCATATGCATACATACTTTCCGACGTCTCTCTCCAAGTTTCTAAATGAGCTTCGCGAACTCACCTGCGCAACAGGTTTCTTGCCGCGTCCGTCGTAGACCTGAGATGGTTTCGCAGGTTTCGTAGGTGGTTTGACGGGCTGCCTGAATGGTTCTTCGACGGGTTTCCTCGGTTTACTGGGTTTCGGCGCGGGCCGATATTGAACAGGCGGGGACGGCGGTGTTGTCAGTATCTGAGATCCTCCCCTGGCAGTCGGTATTGGTATCTGTTGAAGCGGACGATACTGTACCGGTAGCTGTTGCGATACCGATCCTATGTTAGAGCTCCTCGATATCGAGCCGACAGGTCCAAGATTCGGTATGGCACGCGGTACATTTTCGTCGCTATTCTCGCGGCTCTCCGACTGTTCGTCGCTCAGCTCGACATCGTCGTCTTCGTGATCTCGCGGAGGTTCGCGGTTTCGCGCATCCTCCTCCGGCTCTTCGCTCACAGGCTTCACCACCGGAGGCAACGAAGGTCCTGGCGCCGAGGGATAACTTGGCCGCAACGGTTTCGGTTGCGCGAACGATCCCGGACCCGTTACCAGACCATCTTCGGGGCCTTTCGGTCTGCAAAGTTGACGAAAATTTAGGACCTTGTCGTAACTTGATAACTCCGAGTCGACCATTCAAGCGTGGAAAATTGATGAATTATGAACAATACCTGAACGAAATTGTTGGTCGTCGCAATCGTTGATTGGCGAGCGCTGCCTGCGTTGGTATCGCTGGCCTAGCGGATGGCAGTCTTTGAAACCGTGCCGATCTTAGGGAAAGCGGCAATCCTTTTGACGGCGAACTACCGTCTACATCCTGCTGATATTGCGCCGATACCAAAGCAGTGAAGCTCACTAACAACTGCAACGAAATATATGGTTCTGCGATAGACTTTGGTCCGGCTTGACCCCTCTGGGAATACCAGAGGTTCGCGAGGGTTGCTTACTCTCGTAGCTTCTCCGTGTCCCGGGGAAATGTTCTCTTTGTTCAATAATAGGCTGCGATCTATTCGCGAGATATCCTCGTACAATTGGAAACAAGACGGACGCCAAGGAAACGTGTATTCGATTCAAACGTTTGCAAATCAGCTCGGGAAATGTTCAGCTTCGCGCAAACATCCGCGATCCGACCGTAACGGATGCCATTTCTATGCGTATGAAATTTATAGATCGGCACGCGAGCGCGTCCTTCCACGCAATTTTCTCCTTGACTCCGCGCCAATTCCTTCTCTTTATCTCGCGTTCTGTCTAAATGTCAATTGTTCGCGGCATTACGTGGTCGGCGAACCAATGCAGATATACGCAGACGTTGCTCGACGCTAGGTATAGGTACCGGAATCGAATCGCTTTCTCTTTTCTCCAGCATTCGACGAATTTTACGCGTGCACACGTAACAGACCGCGCGCGACGTGTCACTGGAGCACGCGGTCCTAATTATGCGCGTACGTGCACGCAGAAACGCGCAAACCAGAATTCCGAACCGGTACGCGCTTTTGATACAGGGGGACACCGGTCTCGTTCGTGGAAAACCTGTTGCAACGATATCGAACGAAATCTGGCCAGGAAATAAGAACAATCGAAGTTCGGACAGCGTTAAACTGAAACGGATTCGGCGGGTTTTGCTGGTCCGCGCGCTGAGCCCTGTATCCGTTCTCGCGTGCAAATCTCGCGTTGCATAAGAATATGAAATACCGGTCGTGTTGTTGCCATTAACGTAACAACTTGTCGCGCCGGAGCTATGTCGAATAATCCGGGGGAAATTGAAATGAACGAGGCGAGCCACGGGTTATCGACGCGTCGACGAAGCAACAGGGCGTGAAAGAGGGTGCTAGAAAGTCGCCATTTTCTGCGCCGTTCGGGAACGATATAAAGCCTTGAAGGACATTTAACTCTCAAGCGGTGGAAACTGGTCGAAAAATGCCGCTACGCCCGCGGCTGAGAATTCGATTTTTCTGATCACGAAAGTGTCTTACGTTGAGCTCAACTTGCAGTCTCTAGATCATAGTTACTGATAGAATTGTTTTATTTCTCTACGATTCGGAGTTAGAGTCTGTGAAAGTATAATAAAGTATAATAAAATATAGTATATACAATATAGAAAGTATAATAAATATATATAAATATATACATAAATTAAATATTTATGTATATTATAATATATATATTATAAATATATGCATATATTTACATATATAAACATATATAAATATATATTTATATTATAATGTATATAATATATTATATATATATAATATGTTATATATTTATATATATTTTATATATATTAAGTTTTCTATTGAAAAATTTGATCTCGTATTTTATTATTAGCGCAGAATCATTGATCTGAGGTTAATGTCGTCATCCGACAGAAAATCATGCAATAAGGATTGCGTGGAAACCGGTAAAGATCGGGTGTCATATAAGAGGACTATTTTAGGATTAGACACTGACGCGAATGTAATTGGAAAATATCATTTTCATTTATGTTTGGTGAACGATGTTGTTAGATGTTCTTTTATTCAAGTTATATATACGATGACGATTCAGTAATATTTTCTTAGCTTGTATATGCGATCTGTATATTTAAATGTTTAGAGTTGATATTAATCAAGTGAGAATAAAAATTTGTTCCCCTTTTCCTATCGAGTGCAGGAGAGTAAACGCGACGCGACACGGTGCGCCATTTTGAAGTGACAAGGTTAGCCATGTTTACGGCACCAGCGAGAGACTATTTCCTATGAATTTAGTGTGCCGATATGTTTATTTTCTATAATTTTGTACTCACGTTCATGTTTTACGCTACTTTTGTTTACGGAAACACTTTCTTAGGGATTTATGGAGCATAAGAAGAAGCTATCCGCGTATAACTGTAGTGTAATTACCGAAGTGTGTAGAAATTACGAAAGCGTACCTTCACTTTTGGGACTGCTTCCTTGAAAAATTCAAAACTAACTCAAACCGTTGCTTCGATTGTTGATCAGAATTGTTTGTGCCATGCGCAGGCAATCAAACTATATGAATAATGTTAAAATATATTAATAATACATTTAATTATAATAATATTATCAATAATATTATTAATTAATATAATTAATGTTAAAATATTATATAACTTTTATATTTATATAAATTATATATTTATATTTATATAAACTTATATAACTTTTTTGACTTATGTAACTTTTCAAATGAACATGAAAAATTTAGATGTAAAATTAAAATTTAAATAAAATTTAGAAATAGACTGTCGAGTACTTGAAGTAAGTCATTTTCATACTTCATGAATATTACAAAAGTATGCTTATGAAATGAATTATTATGCTTATGCTTTTATGCTTATCGTATAAAAAAATAGATTTATACGATAAGTCCTTAAAAATACATTTTATAGAATCTATACAATTTTCCCATAAATTTACCTACAAAACTTGCAATCATTCTATATAGACATCATTTCATAAGTTGTAGAAGACGATGGATTAAATGTATACAAAACATTCACGTTATACATATAGAATGACCTGGTATTTTACACACTCAACACTTGTACGTTCCACGAATTAAAATTTATTCATTTCTTGTTATAGAGACTGTACAATTCCTATTTCTCTTCAATTGTTTCTCATTTGGATCTCTTCGTTTAAAATAGGAGGTGACGTGTAGTACCTAATCAAATTTAGTTTAATCAAACTAAATGGGAAATGATTGAAGGCCGTGAGAGGAGGTTTTCGTGCATCGAATTCTGAAAAGCGTATGGGTGTACAGAGAAACGCTTGATGTAGCCTTGCGAATTACTTGCGTTTCCGCGGGTGTCTATGGATCTGAAACACCTTGTATTGTAGCAATCTCTAGCCAAGTCGAGCCGGTATCGGCGTTCGCCATATTCTCTACAGTTCCTGCAGTCCGCAGGAATGCACCGGTCTCGTTGATGCGAGGGGGGAAACAGAGAGAGAGAGAGAGAGAGAGAGAGAGAGAGAGAGAGAGAGACAGGGAAATATGGAGAGAGAGAGAGAGAGAGAGAGAGGGAAATATGGAGAGAGAGAGAGAGAGAGAAAGAAAGAGAGGGAGATATGGAGAGACAGAACGACAGAGTGACAGAGAGAAGGAAACAGGCGAACCGAGTGGACGTGGATTTGTTTCTTACGGGGCTTGCACTTCGTTCCGAGTCGAAGCACGCGTATATATTTATAGGGAATGCGACGAAAAGTCTACGCGACTTTCTTGCGGAGCACTTTCACCCAGGCTCGGCCTACTGTCCGCACGGATACTAATTTTCGTCCTTCGTGCACAAAGATCGTTAAAGAACGCGTTCAAGATCTTGCTACAATTTCTCCCCCCCTTCCCTGCTTACCTCTCCCGTTTCTTTCTTATTCTCTTTTCACCGACTCCAGCCTGTTCATTCACTTCCCCCTCCTCCCGCGCTTTCACTTTCTTTCTCGGACGATTTTCATCTCTATTCAGGGCCAGCTTCGCGATCGCCGTCACGTCTCCGTGACGTGAGATTTTTTTCAATATTGCTGATCGGGCTCTCGGCTCCTGGCTTTTGATCTCGCCCGACCGGACAACTCGAGTTCGAGCGAACAAACAAGGATGCAACTCTGTCTTCAAATCCGTTCTCTCGAGACATCGATTACATATTTCAAATTCGACCCGATCCTCGACGCTCCGACACTGTACAAGCTCGTCAACCTTCTTCGGTATTCGTTGTCTTATTACATTCGGATTTTCGTGCATTCTGTTTATTGTATATTTTCGGATTTCGTATTGGAACACGGTTAAATTGAATCTTTACGTTTTGGCAATTCATTGAAACCGTGAACAATTTAATTAGACGAACTGCCTCCCGGCTATGTACAGCAATGTCTCCCTAATTCGCGCTCAGATTGCACACAAAAGTGGACAATTTGGGAGAGGAGATTCGATCCATTCCAGCGTTGCGGCTCGTTTTTATAGTTATCGATTATCAACAACTATAAAACGATTAGAATTGTTTTACCTTGAAGATTATGGTTCACGCGTTTGCATCTACTCGATGGAAACGCGGGAAAATCCGCGAGCGTATTTATCGGCAGAAAAATCAACGAAGTCTGGTGACTTCTGCTGCTCGAAAGTGCACAAAGTACAGTAATTTCGGCCTAATCCGCGGTCAGTTTGCGCATAAAAATGGACAATTTGGGAAAGGAGATTCGATTATTCGAGCCTTGCGGCTCATTTTTATAGTTATCGATTATCAACAATTATAAAAACAAGACGCAAGGCTCGAATGATCGCATTTATTTTTCCCAAATTGTCCACTTTTGTTTACAAGCTGCAGGAAAATTAGAGAGAATTTTCTGTAATCTGGATTTTTAGTATTTCGTTCTTCTTGATTTTGATATGTTAACAATTTAATATTGGACACTGATGTACCCAAAACAATTATTTACCAAGAGTTTCGTTTGACATTTATAAAGGAATTTGTTGTTACTTTTTACTGCTTTCTACTGCTGCTAGTTGTTGTTACTGCTAATTGTACAATTGTCGTTCAGTCAGGCAATGTGCCGATATTTTGTTGGTCGCAAGATTTTCTTTTTCTTTGGATACATCGGTTTCCAATATTAAATTGTTAACATATCAAAATCGAGAATAACAAAGTACTAATTCTCCCTAATTTACCTTCAGCTTGTAAATAAAAATAGACAATTTGGGAAGAGGAGATACGATTATTCGAGCCTCGCGGCTCGTTTTTACAGTTACCGATTGTCAACAACTATAAAAACAAGGCCGCAAGGCTCGAATAATCGTATCTCCTCTTTCCAAATTGTCCATTATTGCGCGTAATTTGAGTTGCGAATTAGGAAGAAATTACCGTATTGCCAATGCGATTGGAACACGGAAGAATAGTTATTAGTCGTTTAGTTCGCTTTTGTCATCGCGAGTAGAATGTGTTTACGCGTGTCAGCCGAGTCGCGTCATATCACTCTATTTATTTAGTAGGACAAATGGAAATAGTTCGAAAGATCCCAACTTGATTAAAGGAAATATGCTGCCCGCTTTTACATAATCCGATTACGAAGTAACAGGTTGGCGCAGAAAGTCCGCTGGTTGAACGTGTGCACGCGGACATTGGAGAGGGCTGATCGAAAGGAATGTCAAGTATAATGGAAACTCTATATGTAAGCCGATACACATTTTACATATTGTCTAACAACCCGTCTGTCGACTCGGACTATCCCAGTGGATCATTTCTTGACTGGGACCTTCTAACTTCACACCATGGATACATTTTTCTCAGCGGGAATATGCACAGCGTTCTTACATTAGTAGACTGTTGCAGTTACCGAATTAACGACCATTGCATCACACGAGAGGCTATCATTCATTTCGCACTCATAAAACCGGTTACAGCGATTCCGTCTGGTCAGCGAACAAAAAAAATGAAAGAGCAACTTGCAGTCGGAATTGTGCGATTTCTCAACGAGCTATTAGATGACACCGTAAACATCATTGAAAATCCATACTTTCACAGAGTATTTCACCCTGGACCGTTTCACATAGTGAAACAGAAATCTGTTTATTCATCCGCGCGTTACACACGCGCGTAATCATTATCGCGACTTTCTTCCATATTTTGAGTATGCTCTCTCGTGAAAATATATTATTTTATATTTCGCGGTCGCCGCTTCCAGATTGATGGCGAACGAAACAGACTGGAACGGAAGCCTGGGGATGCTTAACGATGCTTCTCGAATTTTCACGATTAACCTACTGCGTTTCTTAATAAAGAGCGCCGATCGTGTGTTCTTACCACTTCATTCTCGTGGCACGGCGATTTCGCCACGGTCCATTGGGCACCGTATATTTTGTTGACGCTTTTCGAAAGGTATCCGGCTTTGCGTTAGATTAGAAGGTATTGACTCGACTGTACTGCATTAGTTCCGGCCGATATTATAGGAACTGGATAAAAAGATCGATCTAGCACTTCGACGGGAGTTTGTCAAATAATGCGAGAGTCTCAATGAACTTCATCGTATCGTTTACTTTTACGAGCAGATCATTCACGCTTGGAAATATGCGACAATTATTTGCACTCCATTGGCGGATCGCGGGAACCATTGCCACGCGGTTCGAGAGAACATGATTAGCATGAATCGATAATACAACGATTGCATCTGGATCTTTTTTACAGCTAGATTACGCATCCTTATGCATTTGTGGCATTACAAATTTATTATATTTATTTTATTATATTTTATTGTATCTTTCGATTATTGAAAGAAATTTCACTTTTCGCCAAAGCTATTAAAACGGAAACTTACGTCAAAAATGAAAGAATCGAAATGAAATAAAACAATTCGTCGGATTTCACCTTCGATCTACCGAAATGCCTAACAGCGAGAGGATTGTTTTAATTTGACGGAAATAATTGACTCGCGTAAAAGTTTGTTTTCTCATTTTAAGACCGACAGGAAGATTTCCGCGAAGACACGTGGGGGTCCAAGCGAACCCGATCACTGTCGCACATCGGCGCGGCCATCGGGAACGCTCGGGGTCCGAGGGTTAAACGGGGTTCGCGACGAAAAGTAGAAAAAAAGAAATGAACACTTTTGGGTACTCACGATCACTGCGACGCGCATGGCCGTGTCCCGTGGTCCCGTGTTCGCAATGGTGGTCACGCTGGGTGTGGTGCCGGCGCGTTTATGCCTCACACTACCGTGAACGACTCCCCGTCTCCGTGTTCTTATACCTATATCCCCGTTTAAATTCCTATGGTACGAGCAACACGCAGGCCAACTTTCCATCGGCCAGCAGGAATTGTGCTCCGCGCGAATACGAGACCGCGAAACGTTTCGGCATGTCATCCGGTGTTCTCTAATTCCCTTGCTAGTCGCGTATTATCAGTACCCTGACACCCTGCGATCATCTTTCTTCCCAGATACGTCATTAACGACTAATTGGCTGGAAGAGCTGCTTTGTTCCTTCGCATGGCATCTCGCGGAATATTCGTTCCTTAGACACGTTAAATATTCTTAACGACTAGCTAAACGGACATTTCTTGGATCCAATGGGAAATTCTCGGGGTTGACATTCGACAGCAATTTTCGTGTTGGGACTCTTCGATCGTTGCCGATAGTTTTCAGTGATTCTCTCGCACGATGCAGATGTAAAAGTGTCAAAGCAACGCATTGGAAGTAGATATTGCGTGATTAGGGGGTTCGGGGAATTCGATATGACACCATATATATATTTTTTAACTATCTACGAAAACTTATTCGAACTTTAAATATTTCTTGATAGGAGAAAATATCGTAGCAATGTTTTGAATTATATATATTTTGAAAAAAAATATATATTTATATATATTAATTATATTTATAATTTATATTTATAAATATATTTATTTATTTATTTATAAATATAAATATAAATTTATTTATTTATTTATAAATATAAATATAAATTTATATATATATATATACATATAATATTCAATATATTATATATATATGTATAATCGTCGGCATTTTACAAGTATTAGCTGACAGGTGATGGTTGCTTAATTTTGAACCGATGAGTAGTGGGACGAAGTCACGCGCATGTGTCAGTGACCGTCAATGTGTCACCACACGGTGTCATCGAACGTTTGATAAAGTTTCACACTAGCCTGTGATCGTTTATAATATCCTCAATGCGACCGAATAAAATGTCTGCGAACATAAACCAGTCGGACGATATAATTATAAAATGCGAATGAATTTACACTAAAAATAAAGCTTTACGCTAAAAGTATAATAGAACAGTTACTTAATTACAGTGCCAGATTTAATTTTTATTGATTCGTAGAGTAAATCGTTTTCCATACGGGTTAGCCGATTGAGCTGATCGCGTACAAATTTGAAGAATAGAGAATTGTGATATATCGGATGACCGGATAATCGAGGCTCAACTGTAGAATTTTTCAGATTTCTGCAAGTACCATAAAGAACCATGATTCGGTAACATAATACAACAACGATTCTGTGTGATCCAAGCGAACGTTATTGTTGACGCAAGAAATGTGCAAATGCCCTCTGAAACTTCTTGCTCTCGTCCGACACAATTTATCGTGTGTCATTAGAGGAAACAGAAACCGTTGGTGGACTTTTAAATCGTCAGCCCCATTTCTCCTCGATCGCGTAAGTCCAACGGGACTAGTCTTAATTGTGCCCCGTGCACACGGCAGTCAGACTTGTAGTAGACGCGAGTAGTAAAAGTAGCCATCAATATCAGTTATCGGGAGTTACCTAAGTATTACATCTACCCCGATTTCCGCGATCGGCGAAGCAGGTCGCGTTTCCTCGACCACGTGGAATGCTTGAAAATAATTTTCAAATGCGGCCGAACCTTTGAAAACGTTTGAAAATATCGAAATATTAAATTCTAGTCGAAATCATTCACCATATATTTAACTACAGCATTTTGTCTTCGCAACTTCGTTTCAGCGGCCCTCAAACCTTGAGAATTTTGCTTGGAAAATGTACGATTTTTCAGCATCTTTGCTCTCGCAACTGGAACTTATAAATATTTTATTTATAAGGTACTTTTTTATAGCGGCGTGCACATACCCAGGTGCGTAAAATAAGAGAGTCAAAAATTTATTCCTCGTTTGAAATTCATCTCCGAAAATTTAAACTTGTGGGATTGGAATAATGGAAGTGAAATTTCGTTACTTAAATATCTCTTCCCTGCTAACAACATAGCATACCGAAATTAAGTTTTCGACAATGCACTCGTGGTCCAGCGACCGAATACAGTAAACGCTCTCTATCTCTAATTGGCGCTTAGATTGTACGCAAAAATGGACAATTTGAGAAGAGAATATACGCTTTTTCGAACCTTGCAACTCGTTTTTATAGTTACCGATTGTCAACAACTACAAGACTCGAATATATACATATAATAGCTCTAATAATAGCTCTATAAATATAAATAGCTCTAATAGGAGGCTCGTACCTCCTCTTCTCAAATTGTCCATTTTTGTGCACAATCTGAGCGTCAATTAGGGAGAACTTTCTGTAATGCGTTTGCGCTGTCTTAGCGGTATTAGTGGAAACTAACTATGCAGTCCTGCACGATATTCCTTGGCCAAAGAGCTCGGCGACTTTGCCCGCGCTTTCTTTCGCTAACGCCGAGAGAATGCTCATGGTACTTATCGTTGCAGGGACTTCTAGAGGGAGACGGTGTTCGAGCGTCGAATCCAAGGTTAGTGTCAGGGCTGAAGCTGTCTGCACTAATCCTGATTGCGCAAAGGAGATATACGATGCGTCCTATACAACTAATGCGAATTTTTCTTTCGCACCATTTTCGGATGAAATATAAAATATGGTCGTAACGCGTTTTATGCAATACCCTGAATTTCGTGCAACTTATTGAACGATTTACAAAAATGGTATAATTGTGATTACGTCCTTGTAGTCTAACGTCATAAAGTAAGTAAAACTGTTCGCTGTTACTGCAGAGACTCCCTTATACGAAGGTTTGTTTTTGTAATATCTTGACTGCAAAACTAATCTAATTAAAACTTATCTAATTTAATTCTAGTTCTCTGCTTGGTGGAAATGCATCTAAATAATAAAATGATCAGATAATAGAACGTCTGGATGGTAGAATATCGTAAAAATAAATGTTCGAACGAGGAGGCCTCCGCTGTAGAATCTCGTTAATCATACTAATTGGAGAACGATGTCGAGATTTTTCCTCATCCGGCTGAATTCATTTCAATTTTTCGTCTTTTTCGACTGGTCACTCAATCAGAATTTAAATATATAATTCTCAATTAGGGTTTCGTTGCCGATATTTATGATTCATTGAAGAAAAAAAATTAATAGCTCGCGATGACGCGACGAGGCTGCGACTGGTTCAAAGGTATGCCGGCCATTGGCGGTTATTCCCTCGATCTCCATGCCGGACTCTGGTTTAAAACGTCGTTTTGACATAATCAAGAGCCGCGCATTGGAAAAATAACAACTTATAAAAAGACTGACGAACCAGTAAACTGTGCACGCACACTAAATGCAAATGTTACCAGAACATTCTCCACCATCTGAAACCAGTTTTCTCTCTGCGTCTCCCCCGTACTTCGTAATACGAGGCGTATTTCGTTTTTATGCCTCTTTTCTTTGCAATGTTCAAGGTCGCTAGATATATTTACTTCCCCCCTCCAGTTGGGCGGGGCGGGTGGGGGCGCACACGCCGAAAACCGTAATACTCGTGTTCTGTCAATTAAGCGTCCTTAAAATCAATCATCCTCCGTTCTTTTATCAATGAAAACGCTGTCGATATGGATTAACAATACAGCTTGATCGTTTTCATCGGATTCCAGTGACCAGACTGTGAATCTTCGTGGAAAAGAAATATTGTCTGCATCGATTGCGAGCGAAGGTTTTCCTGTGTTAATAGTTCTAATAAGTCGAAAGTAATATATGGACATCGCTTAATTTCCCCTGTATTTTCGATCTGCTCGTTCCTGCCATAACTGCATAAAAAACAAATATACGTTCACAGACGTTCCTTCAGAAGACGAATTTCAAGCCAGCAGTTAACATCTAGTTGATGCGAGATCAAGTTTTGAAAGACTTTTGTTTCTTGCGGTTGCTTCGTAAAACCATGGATAAAGATTCGCCGTCTACTGATAAACAATTAGAGCTGAAACAGAGAAATAGACGATTTTCAAACTATAATGGTAAATAATGAAGAAGTCGATGATGATACCGTAAGGGCTTTCAAGTTAGAATGAAGAAGAAGAAGAACCAACCGTGTGCCGATCAGCATCGATCGATACGAAACGAAACGACAGTTGTTTATGGACATTTCGGACAGCAATATCGAACGGCGGTGGAGGATCGCAGCATCGATTTACCCCAAGAGTAGGAATGTCCAGCCGGCTTTTGGCGAGGAATGTCCCGAGTTCGAACCCTTGGGAAGTTGAATCAGGTACGTTGGTCCGTATGTCTGGACAGGGACGCAGAAAAGAAACAGGTAGATAGGTAGGTAGGTAGGTAGATGGGTTGGTAGGTAGGTAGGTAGGTAGGTAGATGGTGCACCAGAGCAAGCGCTTTCGCGGGAGGCGAACAGTGGAGGCAAGTCGAGTCGAACCGGCAAGCCAGACGGATCATTTTATGGAGGCTGAAACCCCCATGAAACCGGTTTCTTCCTTGCGCGCGCTTCTCTCCTCTTCTTGCCCGTTTTTTGTTTCTCCTGGGACGTAGACGCCGTGTAACCATCGGCTGGTACTACCGCGATACACGGTTTTATACGTGTGAACGCACACCGATCCGAAATACACGGCATACGCGAAGGACAGGCGGCGTTACCACAGCATTCGCCAAAATTTACATTCCCTATTTTGCGCAATCCCCCGCAATACCCATTGTTTTAGAGTATCCTTGCGACCGGGCCGATCGGGAATCACGTTTCTGGACAGTTCTGGTGAACGATTCGGCCATCGGGGATGAAAGGAGCGTCATGTACTGGGTGTTGCGGAATTGTAGATTGGGGCTAGGCTGGCAGCGGCATACTGAAAATCGAGGAAAATCACTTGAACAAGTGTAAATTCACAATTTCGATGGTTATCGAGACGTACGGATTTCTGTCCTGGCAACGGATGCATGCAATTTCTTTAAATATGCAAAATAATGTGCGTCCGTTGAAACGTTTTCTTCGCATTAATCTCAAATGTAACATCAACGAGGCGAAATAATCCAAAGAAATATATTTGTTAATGTACATCTTCAAAAAATTTAGGGATTTCAAAGAATCAAAGTTATAGAACGAGAGATCAATTTGCCAGCTTAACAGATATTTCACAATGACGTCCAGTAATTTTATTTACGGCCCAATATAAACATCTGGAGTAATACAGGCCGCTAGAAAATAATTACGTTTTACTTTTAAGTTATTTTAAGTTATTAATAGGCTTAAAGACAATATTTAGCTTTCCCATTATTTTTCCTCTTACCTTGCCATAAATTACATATTCTATATTTATGCTCAGCTGTAATGGAAAATCTTATGTAGAACATAACGAACATCGTACTTTTTCTGATTAATTGCCCGTGATTCCTGCGTGTAGCGCACAAATCCGGACAAACTGGCTAGGACTAGCAACCATAGATGGTAGTTCGATGGTTTAGAACAGTCTCGACGTCCACGGATCGTGAACGGTGTTCCCACGTTACGAACTTTTAAGCACCTAGCCCTTAGTTCTCTGCACGTAGCAGGCGATAACGTAACCAGGCATTTCGTTTGGATTCTCCATTGTTCAGCATCGCGGACCATAACAAACTTTCGTCAGCTCCCTGAAAATGCATAATAAATAATTCAAACGATGCTTGTGAACGCAAGTATACTGTAGCATTCTTTAAATCGATAGATGTAAAATTGCGTCATGATTAATGCACAGATCGATCATGTTCTTATCAGATAAGCACGACTAATTTCGAAACAGTAGAAGCATATCTTCAACGACTCCCGTTGTCCAGCTTCGAACGACAAGAGTCGCTGGAATAGTGTGCGCGGACAAGATGCATACCGCAAGGTGCAGTTCTCATTGCGGCCGAAATGAAATAATCTAACTAAGAGTTATTATTAAATTTGCGACTACAAAGCCTAGAAAGCCGATACGATTGCAAGGGTAGAAGTATTTTTCAAATGGAACCGAATAAATTCAAGTAACGCGACCGTGAAGTAATTCGTTTATTCTAAAGCCTGTCAAGGTATCGATGTCTTTTATGAAAACGAAAAAGCACTTCACGAAACTGAGAGGAAATTCTCTTCCCGAAACCAACGTTCTCCCAGTTTCGAATTTCAAGGGAGGCGCTTCAAGATGGTCGCTCCTATTTCCGAGGACACCCTGTATTTTTTTAAATAAGTTCATCCACGCCGGGGAAAAAAGTGTTGTCGGTTTTTCGAGGTAGCCGACTCGATAAAACGCGACGACGGCAGCGTCATCAAGCTCCTCGACGACCGGCCGATTGAACGCGGGCCGCGATCGTGCCGATTCCTCTGATTGGCCGAGAGACCCGGCGTTACTCACGGCGCAAGAAGACTCTTTGTCTGTTTTTCGTCCGGCCGAGCAGCCGGCAACCGGCGGAGCGCAAGTTATACGTGCAGTCGGAGGTCCTTCAGCCGTCGCGCCGGCTGCAATTATTACACGCTCGCTTTCGGATTCGATCTCGACCCGACCCGACCCGACCCGACCCGGCCCGGCCCGCAGTTACCCGTCGCGGTTCCTCCACGACCCTCCTTATCATTATCGCAAACCCGCTGCGAGGGAGGACCTCACGAAAAAAAGGTGTGCTGGCGAACCGATCGGTGGTGTGTTTTCTCGATAGTTTTCCAGCCGAAGGATATCGGAGAAACGTCGACGGCGATCGATGGAAGGTAAGAAAATTTCCACTGTTTATTTCAAAAATTACACCGAGAGAAGTACGATTTCTAAAAATGCTTAGAGTCGAGATTAAATCGATTCGGGGTCACGCAGTCGGTTCTTCGGTTTCGCGGACGCTAAACGCTATTATTCGTTAACGGAGATTTATTTCGATTAAGCGGCGAAACAGAGTAATTCATTGTTCGTAAGCAGCGGGACGCTCGATGGTGTGCAAAACTAGTTTCCGACTAGGTTACCCGGTACATAGGTTGTATCCGACTTCCTCCGACGACCTTCATCACGGTATTGTTAAACCGTCGAATGGTTTTTTGTTTTGTTTAAGAAAATGTATTTTGCTAAACGGTCGGTGGAAAACGAGATTTCGGCGGGTGAGTCCTTCTGTCGTCGGTTTTGTAATTGCGGCCCTGCTTGCTTCTGAAACACGATCATTTTGTACGTAGGAAGAAATCGAGCGAGAACCCGATGGGACGAAGTTCCTTGAGACGCTAGACGTACGGTACGGACATTTATACGTACGTATGTGCTTCAGGCGCGGACACTGCTTCGGTCAAGGTCGTAGTCTGCAAGTTAATGCTCTTTTTGCACGTTCTCGTTCCCCGACTGTATACGGTGTCTCGAAAAAGAGGCATTGTTGTCTGGCGAGGAAAAAGAATTTTAACGGCAGTTATCGGCGATATTTAGTAGAAATAGGATCGAAATATCGTGTAGTAATGCAAATTTGTGATACGAGTAAAATCGAAGAACGCAAATTTATCGTTTCTGTTGGTTTGTTGCAAAAGTAATTTCGGTTTTTTTTAAAAAGCTATCTATTTGAAAAACCGAGATTACTTTTGCAACAACCTTAAAATCTTTGAAAATTTCGTGTAACATGTACTCATAATTATTTGACTGCATTTATTAAAAAATAAAATATGAAACAATTCTATCTACTTCAATGCATGCACAAGATGACAAGATAAACTTTTATTGTTATAATTATACTGTAGAACTTAATTATATCTAGGTATAATTTGAAAAAATGCGAACATTAAACGAGAGTTTATTCAATGTGTTAATACGTTTAATATTATAACGTTGAACGGCAGACGATATTAATTTGATCGTATTTTTTAGACTGATATTTTATATAAAAATATAAGATCTGCAGACTACGTTTAATTAAAAAGAATTGTGAACAGTGCGCAAGTGAGATTAGATAATATTCGGTGATTTGGATCAAATTAATGATACTTCACAATATTTTGTTTAATACTATAAATTGTATCTTCGATTTTATGTCTACTATTTTTCATCTGTCTACCATCAGTGGTTTTCCCTTGCTGAATCGGTGAATCCTCACAGGAGTAATTTCGTCGAATGAGATACTGTGTCGAGGATTGGTAACTCCACCACCGTTGGCGGAATTTGATGGCCAATGGGGTACGAGTTTCCTTCCCTCGGCGCGAAATACAACATTGATAATGTAATATTTCATGGAAAACAGCCTAACAATAGGCTCTTGGAAACCTCGTAAGTATATCAGTAAGTATGTATATTCACGATAGGCCACTTAATTAACGAAAGGACAATTTTTGACGGACTGAGCACACATGTATTCATTTATTACAGAATCCAATATCGACAAGCATGTTTCGCAATTTTTATCTCGCAGATTTTAGTGACTTTATCGACTGTACGAAAGCGCGTTCATCGCAAGTGATTAAAGATATCTTGAATTCTCGATGTTCAGTTATTTAGTTATTTCCATCATTCAATGAAAGTTTACTAATTACTTGAAAATTTCTAGATTTTATGTAGAGATACAGAATTAGATTAATCACCGTATAGAATTCTCTGTCACACAATCTGAAATACCGACATTGCTAAGCATCAATGGTTTTCTTACGCCCTCTACCTAAATAGAACAGCCAGTTAGCGAACTACATAGAACTGCAGCATAAGAAAAAATAAGTTTCCAACGAGACTGGATTCTATCACACATGAGATATAAGGATAGACATAACATCTTACGGTCTTTCATAGCATATATAGTCGTCATCAGTACTGACCTAAAAATTTGAGACTCTTTATAACTTCCTTTCCTCATGAGCGTCGATTACCTGAGAAAATTGAACTAAATGAACGTGACTGGCCTACGGCCCCCGCTCGAGAATTAGTAATCGCGAAAAGAATGTTGTGATAAACGACGTTCTATCTGGCTGTATTGATTAATACTAAAATTTTATATTATTTCACGTTACATTTTTAATTTGTTTCTATTGATATTATCTGCTCCAGGAGCAGTGCTCCTATATCTCTTCTGTGGTTTTGCTATTTATAAATGTTATCTTGATTTTTTACAAGGTTTAATGATAGTATTTATTGTACTCTCTATTATGCAAGAAGTTTAAAAGACGACGCGGAAGAATTTGAAAACAATTATTTTGTACAGTTCGCAAGAATTTGCTGATAATAGCTGATAATAGTTCTACATTGACGAATTCTTTGTAGGCGTCGCCACAGTCGCCATATTGAAGATCCATTTTGATACGAGCGCGTCTGGAGTCTTAGGCTCAGTAGTGATCAGTAGCGTCACAAGTTACGGTTGTGTTATTGGTGAATGATTTGGTCTGTTTATACATGTCAGACATAATGTACAATGCGGTTCTGTCATTATTATTGTTTGTAACGACAATAAATTTTGGATACTGCACACAGAGAACTGTAAGTGACATTACAATTATAGTTGACATCGAATAATTCTACTCTTCATTATTCACGTATTTGAATCAATGTCCTTTCGAATGAAAAACAAAGGTCGTACATTTATGATTCATCGACCGATTGTTCTATCTTATGTCCAGAGTCTGTTGGAGTCTCTTTTGAGCTTATAGTAATATCGTGGATTATATATATATATATAGTCGTTGAATAACAATTCAATGGTAATTGGGAGCAATCCGTTGCTTAATAAGGAACACGAGATCCCATAACCCATTTATTAATTAACGTGAGAACTAATCGAGCGATATTGTCGTAATGCACAAAATTTTAAAAACAAGTTATAGTAAATAAAGTCATTGAAATAATGTTGTCAGCAAAATAAACAAAAATACGGTAATTTAATGTCGATTTATATTACATGCGTTTACATTGGAACGTGAAGAATATAAATATACTAAAAATAATTTTACAAAAATTATTATTTAGCACTTTTGTGATGATTTAATGAAATCGTCTAGTCTATGGTAATTGAAATATGAAACTGTGATAAATGCACTACATACATATCGAGCTGTAAACTATATATTTACATTTTTTTATATAAAAGAATTTGCCTGGCACTAGTTACGATCATGGGTGAATCCTGGATGTGGTGAATTATGTAAAGACACAAATTTGACAACAGTTCATTTAAGAGCTGATGGCCTGAATGACACCTTGCATTATTTATGGGATTTTGGTGGCAATCCATCCATATTATTAGCCCTCACTTCACCTTCAGCAGTTCTTCATATAGATTGGGAGGACTTCATTGCGAGGAAAAAGAATTCAGTAATATTTACGGAAGAACCTATTTATACATTTGGTATAGTTATAAATAAGGTCAGTATAACAAAGATCATTTTCTGTTGTAATATGTTATATTCTGTAAATTAATGAAAACATTTAATCTTTCAGATTATAGAATTTAATGATTTAAACGACACAGCATTTATAAACATTAGCAATGTTGTAAACACAAACATTCTAAATCCTATGTTTTTCCAATGGGAACGAAAGACTTTAACTAGAAACAACGAATTTGTTTCCCTGGACATGGAAGGCAAAGATTACAAGGATGCATTTACAAATACTAGTAGACAGGGAACAGTAAAGTTTTCGGTAAAATATTTTAATTAAGTATTCAATTTGATACTCGTACTACAATCCATTATATTATGTTTATTCATTTCACAGCTGATAGGTTTTTGTTCCCTTGACCATTCAGAAATAATGCCGCACATGTTGCACACTGAGAATTCCACTCAGGTGGACATTATACTTGATCATATGCAAATTAACAAAACATTCACCAATAGTAGGTTTGCCATTGAATTACTAGTGGTAGGGGAAGGAAATCCAGACATCCCTTTGTTTGTAGATCCTCAAAAAAGTTTGGACGATGAACACACTCCAGGCGTATTCGAGGTAATATTTAGTTACAAATATTTCTTGGATGATTTTTTATTCATATGTAACAGAGATTAAGTGTCATCCCAATTTTAATTTGATTGTTGTTGCAGGTTGTTGAAGTGCGTACTCCACCTTATCCAAACATGAATAACTATCAAACACAAGGAGCTTACTTGCAATGGAGACCGGTCTCCTATACAAGCGTATTTCGTGATTCAACGAATTTTACGGAAACAGTGCAATATCCGCCAATAAAAGTTGCTGATCACACAAATGCAATTAAAAACTCTTTGTTGTATTGCTATTACGGAGACAAAGTAAACGGTCTACTTACTCAAAGAATTATAGTATCACTAGGAGCAAAAGGGGACGGTTTTTATAGAAAGACGTACTATTCCACGTGGTAATTTCAAGTTTCATTTAATCACGTTCTTATTATACATTTGGACCAATCTGATAACAGTCTTTTTTCAGGACGTTCTTAGTTGGTTACGGCACACCGCCCAAAGAAAATTTCTCCTACCTGGTGATTATGATCATTTCGATTGGCATCGGCCTTCCGCTCCTTATTCTAATAGCAACCGGTATATATTTATGTGCTCGCAAGATTCATAAGCGACGTAGTGAGTCGTATCTAAGTCAATGATAGAATCTCTAGATCGTACAAAAATTTCTGCGTCGTGTTCGATAGACATATTTGTGCACGATTAGTTGTATTTGCGATACCACCGTTAACTCAGACGAAGAGATTTTCCTATATTTATATACATACATAGTATAGCACATATATTTTTTACACGAATTTTCAAGTTAATTCACCAATCAATTTGATGTATAATATCAACGCAATGCAAACGAACTATGCTGTACAAATTTATACACGTTTCATTAATAAATCAAAAATACGTACACACGCAAAGCACTACTTCTGTAAATCTCTGTTCTCCAATGACGCGATCCGCGGGACCAATGATTAAAAAAAAGAAAGAAAGAAGAGAAAGAAGAAGTAAAAGGAAGAGAAAGGAAAAAAAGAAGACAATAAGTGGGAGTTCATCGAGATAATCCCCCATTGAATGGCAGACAATTGTCCTCGGCTACAATGGCGACGGTACCAGAATGACGGTAAAGATCGCAGCACAATCGCGTCGCCAGTTCCAAGAAGAAAGCTCTACACAGCCGGGCTTGCAGAAGCGGTCGGTTGTTCCGAAAAGGTGGACGAATGTTTTCAGGTAAAGTTAGTAAGGGTGGCGCGGTGTGGTACCGTGTTTCTCGCTATCACGGGGGTGGCGGGTGAGGTGCTGTCGGTGGAGGAGTACATTTCATTGATCCATTCGTGGTACGGAAGTCCGGGGCGTGCGAATTTACGAATCCTAACCGCGATATCGACCTCGCCACTATTTATAATCGAACGGCTATTACGAGGGACAGGCATTGTTTCTCGCGGTTATCCTGCTGGCGTGGACACGATCACGGCCCCGGCCCCGACGATCCTCGAAAAGGATTCCGTGAAAAGGCTTTTATCGTGGGGGGGTCAGCGGTGGATCCGATGTTGGCGCGGAGGCTACCGTCTACCGCAATCGTGATTGGTCGGGTACGGTTTTGTAGTTGCGACAGTCTCTCGCGCAGGGTAGTCGAGTCCGGTGGGTGGTCGGACAGGGGGTGACTCTCGCGTAGCGGGTTGCGAATGGTGCGGGTGCAGCGGGGTGCCTCGAAACTAGTTCCAGTTGAGTCCGCTGCGCGAGATTGGCGCGTGGCGGTGCAATAACGTCCGCGTCGGGGTTGTCTAATCGCGACAGTCCGCGAGAGAAGCTTTTTCTGGCAGGAAAACGGCGCGCCAGACTAAGAGGGGTGGTTTACAGACTCGGTGGGATTCGAACTGGTGAACAAGGTGAAGTTTCGTGGCCGGGGCCCGCCGGATTTAACGGAGAGTCGGCAGCAGGGTAGCCGCGGACGTAGGAAAACGTCGACGGACAAGAAAGGAGAGAGTGTGCTAGTGGCGGCCGAAGTGAGAGGGGTAGAAAACGGGGGGGTTCGATGCGAAAGAGTGAGAAAGTGTGCGCCGTAGGTGGGAGGAGGCAGTGAGAGAAACAGTACGAGTGAGAGCGCTAGAGTAAGGAGTGACAGAAAGAGACAGACAGAGAGAGAGAGAGAGAGAGAGAGCGAGAGAGAGAGAGAGAAAGAAAGAGAGAACTCGAGATCGCGGGGGGTGTAGACGGGTTGAAGAGAGCGGAATCAAGAGGAGGAACATAGAGAGGGAGAGAGTGAGAGAGAGAGAGAGAGTGAGAGAGAGAAAGAGCGAGAGAGAGAGAGAGACGGAGAGAGGGACCACGGGCGCGCGCGCGCGCGCCTCTATGTGCCAGGAGGAACCAACAGAGAAAGGAAGTGGAGAGGATCCAGTTGGTCAGGGTAGTTAAGGGTACGAAGAACGGTAGGAAGGCTGGAAAGACGGGAAGGAATCGTGTTAGTAGCCAGAGAAACCAGCAATACGGGGGTGACAGCGGTGACCGAGGTAGAACGCGTCGGGTCTGTCCCCCAGAAAGGGACCGTCGCGCGCAACGCGATCAATTTTCGTTGCGACGCGGGCGGCGAGACTCGAGGAAACGAAGAAATGACGACTGCAGCGAGATACCGATAACCGGCCAGATAATGTTGTCGCAGAGCAAATTTTACGCTCTCTTTATCCACTACACGTTTGTGTAGCGCGACACGGGGCGGGTCCTTGCCGCTGCGGTGAAGAACAGAGATCTAGGAAGAAGAAAAAGAAGGAGAAGAAGAAGAAGAAGAAGAAGAGTGCTGGTGGAGGTGCAAGCAGAAGAACAAAAAAAAACAGACAAGAACTAGAGGAACAAGAGAGCAGGAAGATATTCTCGGAGAATAACTCGAAGATACTCGAATATCTCTCGTTATCTGCATCGCGAAGGAACGAACAAGGGAGCTAGACAGAGAGAGGGAGAGAGAGGGAGAGAATCAAAGAGCGAGAGAGAGCGAGCGAGAGAGAGAGAGCGAGAGAGAGAGAGCGAGAGAGGGAGAGAACGTGCGAGATAGAGACAGAAAGCGAGAGATAGACAGATAAAGACAGAGAGAGACAAGAAATAAAAAGTTTGTCGTGGTACGGTGTTAAGTTTACAGTGTACGTTGCTTGGTAGTGTGCTACCCTTGCCGAGGCTGAACAAGCAAGGCCCGCGGAGGTATCTCAGAACCCGCCCCTCCTCGACGTCGCAGTGCCTCTTCTCCATATCGCTACGTCGTGCTTCTTTTCGTTTAAGCGGCGACTATCTACGCTACCGGAGAAACTCCTCGACCGTAAGTGTGTACCCCATATACATGTCTCTGGTATTGGAGCAAACATTGACTAAGGATCGATCCGGGGGCTCATAAGTAAACCGCGGTCGGCCGCCAGTGGAAACGTTCCCCGACACACAGCATAAACACCACGGTGCGTCCGTGTATGCCAGGGGGAGGGGGGTGGGGGCCCAGTCTCGCCTGTCGCAGTCCCAGTCGTTTCGCGATTCCGCCGCGATTCCACCGCGACAGGCCGCGACCGATAGACCGCGTGTGTTCCCCTAGAGGCGCTGTAATGGCGCTTCTGCTCTCGTCCCGAATCCTTCTGGCTCGTTTCATAATCGTTCTCTCCGTTCCGTCGCGTCGCCAGCGGATTTTCGAGCGCACACAGCCGGATACACGCTCGTCCTCGACGGTGACGTAAAACGTTTCCCTCCGCTAATCAATTATCGTCCAGCCACCTATGCCTATTTCGATTAGCTCGGAAAGGATAGCGCACGAATCGAATCCGTAAGGTGACACATACACACACGTACATAGATAGATAGACAGATTGAGAGAGAGAGAGAGAGAGAGAGAGAGAGAGAGAGAGAAAGAGAGAGAGAGAGAGCGGGAGAGAGAGACACACACACACAAATTCACACACAGGTGACATATATCTACTTATAGCGTGACGCGCGACTGCTGTTCCATTCCCGATATATCGATCGATACCGCCTCGGTCAGGGATCAGTCAGGGGTTCACTAGCGATAACCGCTTCGGCTCGTCCTTTTGTTCCCCTTACCCTTGTTCTTCTTCTTCTTCTTCTTCTTCTTCTTCATCTTCGTCTTGTCGTTCGTCGTCTTCCTCTCCTTCCTCTGCGAGGCGCTCGCCCACCGACTCCTCTCGCGAGAGATCGGCCAGCACGTGAAATAGCTTTTCGGCCAAGCTTTATGTGCCGCCGCGAAGGTCGTAGTTGCAGCGCTCGTGACAGCGGGTTATATCGTATTCCTCTGTATGCCCGTATGGCTTGTATTCTTGTGTCTCGCGATGACCTTCCTCCGCGCGAAAATTGCCGGTCAATACGACGTGCACGATCCGCTTAAGAGTCGTGCGATGATATCGATCACCGGACTATCGTGTACACCGTCGTTCCCGGAGACTTTTTCTATCGCAGCGGGAAACGCGTGAACCGCCCCCTCCCTCCTCCCCCCGCGCCGATCCTCGCGGCCATCCGCTGTTCCGATTCATCTGCGAGTTCTTTTTTTTTGCTCGAACATTCCCAGCCGTTCGATCGGCCGGCCGTCCCTTTTACGCTCGGAGAAAAGACAGCGTTAGGTTTGTAGGTCGAGTCACCGGTGCTGGCAACGTCCAACCAACGATCGTTGTCGTTAATGAATCGTAGAGGCGTACCGGATCGTTCGAATCCAGTTGATCGCGATTAATTGACCCGGGGATCCGCGTAGTCGTTGATTAAAAAGCGCTCGCGAGTCGATCGATTAATTTCGGGCACGACGAAGGAAAAAAGAGGGGCCGTCCTTACGGCGCCGTCTTCGCCGTTGAACAATTTTACGAACAATTTTCCTTAATAAATAAAAGATCGATACTACTACGGCCGCGTAATGTCAGAGGTCGTATCAAAGCTACATTGTCTGTGCTAAAAGGAAGCGTATTTTCCCATCCATTCGGCGCGAGAAAAGCGTGACGTCAAAGCCGATTCCTTAGACATCGTCCCTGTTGCTGCCACCTCGGGCGTATACAATGTTTAATTCAGGAAACTCGTTGCGGCGAGGTTTACTTGTTGGCGTTTGCTGTGCAACACTTTTTCCACGATGAATTTTTACTTTTCTAAACAACGATCAGCCAACCGGTCTTCCGTTTCCGAGGATCTCCGATTAAAGCGAATTACGTACCTCTTATCGTTCGTACTTAATTATCCGACATCGACGCCTTTGCGGTTTCAGACGCGCCAATTAGGATTTCATCCTCGTGATTCGGTCGTAACGTTTCTCTGCGCGTTTGCGCGGCGCTAAGAAAATGCGATTTCGAAATTCTCGCTGCTTCGAAGGAACGAATTCGTTTCTCCCAATCGCCCGACAAACGCATCGACAGATTGCGGTCTTTCACAGCCGCGGTTCCCAAAATACACGATCTCGTATTTTCAGCGTTTTAGCCGCGATCTCGTAATCGAACGCGTTTCTACGGAATTCGAATTCCTTCGGTTTGCGCCGCGAATGCGGATCCACGCTTCGGAATACGCGGCGTCGTCGGTCACCGGTGACCGGCGTGCGATTTCGTACCCTGTCACCGCGGTCGTCCGAAGGGTGGGGTTGCGCGAGGGAGGGGGCAGGCCGTCCTCACTCGAACGGGGTTCGAGCCTTTCTAATTTCGAGTGCGCCATATCGAGGAACGGTGGCACAAAAACGCGCGCGCACCAGAAACGGCGAGGGTGAAAGAAGGAGGGAGATTTTGCAGGGCAAACGATGGGCGAGCAAATGCAACAGGTGTGATATGCCTCGCTCAATGTTCGGAGCACAAATGCTCCGAAAGCTGTAGGTGTCCACCGGGTTTCGATCGACTTTATTGCTTCGTCGATTCTCCCACAGCTTCGGCGGATTTTTCTTATTTTTCCTCGAGACACTGTCTAGCTTCTGCCTGTAGGCGGTTGGAATCGATACGAATGATTGCGCTGGGGCTTAAGACTGGTTATGTCGGTTCTCCTCGGAGGCTGCTGCAAGTACAGCAGTCCTCGTACACAACGCGAGCGTTATTCGGCTCTCGGTACAGGTAATTTCTCCCTAATTCGCGTCCAGATTGCGCACAAAAATGGACAATTTCGTAAGAGGAGACACGATTATTCGTTTTTATAGTTGTTGACTATCGGTAACTATAAAAGCGAACTGCAAGGCTCGAATTATCGTATCTTCTCTTCCCAAATTGTCCATTTTTGTTTAGAATCTGAGGGTCAATTTGGGTGAATTTACTGTATTTCGGATTAACTTCGGTATTTCAAATTATCAAAAGTATTACAATTACTGTAAATTCTCCCTAATTTACGCTGAGATTGCGCACAAAAATGGACAATTTGGGAAGAGGATGGCTTACCGATTGTCAACAACTATAAAATCGAGACGCAAGGCTCGAATTATCGTATCTCCTCTTCCCAGATTGTCCATTTTTGTTTAGAATCTGAGGGACAATTTGGGTGAATTTACTGTATTTCGGATTAACTTCGGTATTTCAAATTACCAAAAGTATTACGATTACTGTAAATTCTCCCTAATTTACGCTGAGATTGCGCACAAAAATGGACAATTTGGGAGGAGGACGGCTTACCGATTGTCAACAACTATAAAATCGAGACGCAAAGCTCGAATAATCGTATCTCCTCTTCCCAGATTGTCCATTTTTGTTTAGAATCTGAGGGACAATTTGGGCGAATTTACTGTATTTGGGATTAACTTCGGTATTTCAAATGATCAAAAGTAATATTACAATTACAATAAATTCTCTCTAATCTGCGCTCAGATTGCGTACAAAAATGGACAATTTGGGAAGAGAAGGTACGATTATTCGAGGCTTGCGGCTTACCGATTGTCAACAACTATAAAATCGAGACGCAAAGCTCGAATAATCGTATCTTCTTTTCTTAGATTGTCCATTTTTGTGCGCAATCTGAGCGCGAATTAGAGAGAAATTACTGCAGTTCGCGCATAAATTCGTGTAGTTCCATCTGGTATTCGAGATCCCTGTGTCAATCCTTGTTCAATATATTGATATTCGTCGGATGCGATCATTTAAAAATTCCGATTTGTTCTTAAAATAACGAATCTTCCGTTGGCAGAGTCTGCTTTTGTTAAAACTAACCACGAATATTCAAATCTATCTTCAAATAACCTTGACACGGAATAAGCTAATTTTTCGTTAGTTATTATATCGTTTAAACCACAAGGCGCCGTTCCCTTGTTTGCATGTTCGAAAATCCGCGCAATGTAAAACGTGCAAAAGCATAATCCTCGTCGAAGAAACTTCATTCGAAACTTCCGACTCGTCCCTCCGCGTGCAGGATATCTTTCTCGTATCTTTCGTGCGCGATCAAAGCGGAAAGACTGGTTCGAGAAACGAAGTTTCCGTTTGAAACTTCCTGACCGCGTTTCCAAGTACGATATTTTTTTCTAGTCCCGTCGGACTTTCTTATAATTGCAAATCACTCCGGTGGAATGCCGATGGGTAGCCGCACGGTTTCCGATCCCAACAGGGATTTCTAACGTTAGACGCGGGGGAAGAGCGCTCGATGGGGAGGGCACACGGCCGAAGTATAGGGAAAATAATAAGAGGGTTCAAGGTTCTATCGATTGATGAAGAACACTTGATCGAGATCGCATCTGGCGGTTGGCTGGTCTCCCGAAGCGCAACGGCGAGTTAGACTCGTAAGAGGAGTCAGGCGTTAGGCAGCCAGGCAGGCAAACGGACAATCGATCGATTGTCCTCGCAAGAACGCATGGCCCTGTTCTGCGCCATGCTCTAGCCTCAGATATACTCTGTCTTTTGTGGGTCGTGTCGTTGCAGCTGATGCCGCGGGAGCAACAATCCGTATTACGTATCTAACGCTTCGATCTTCGTTAAACATCGGCCTCGGCGTCGATCGTTTCACGGCATGATTCCGTTCGAATGAAACATTTATGCGGCCTACGGTCGTGTGAACGATTATAGAATCAAAGAAATTTTTATATTTCTAACGATATTTAAATGAAAACTTAACAAAACATCAGATATTATATATTTTATTTTATTATATATTATTATTATTATTATTATTATTATTATTATTATTATTATTATTATTATTATTATTATTATTATTATTATTATATATTTTTATATTACAAATAATAGAAAATAGGTATATACAAATATAACGTTTTGTTAAGTTTTTGTTCAGATATCGGTAAATTTAACGATGTAAATGTTATTTTCAGTCTATAATTGCGCACACCACTGTACTTCGTATTTCGTGATGTCGACAGAAATAAAAAAAAATCCAACCTCGGTTCGATATACCAGAATTGATCTGCCGTGTGTTAGGCAATTGAAACTAACGTTTATGGTCAGAATAAGTAGAAGAAACAATTAACAATATCAATCGAACAACAATTTATGGAGACTTAGATTTTATTTTTAAATCGTTCTCTAAATTCACTAACTAACGAACAGTGAGTATTAATTTTTACCGGTTGAGAAAATTCTGCACATCTTCGATGGCATAACTCGACAAAAGAATAAAGTTTCTTACGTCACGGAGTTATTTGTTTAACGGATAAATGGATCGGGTGATTTGTGATTGCTTGAAAATAGTCTTCTACTAGCTCGAACTATCGGAAGCATCCTGCGGTTAAACTTCTTAGACTCGGCAGAGTAGTTTCACCCCTGGCGTATGCATGTGTGTGTGAGTGTGTGTTTGCGTGTGTCTGCCTCTTGGCATCTTCTACTACTGCTAACTCCTTACATTTCTATAAAACAGTGGTACATTCATGCATAGTTCGGCCCCGTTTAACCATAAACGCGCCGCTTTCTCTTCTCGGAAGATCGATATCGCATTTCTTGTATAAATAGCGAAATTATCTGGCATTACCGAGTCTCGGCATCTTATACCACCGGGAGTTTCTTGTATCCATACGAGACAGTAGTACAATCGCGTATAGTTCAGGCCTGCTGAAGCACAAATACACAGTTTTCTGCTTTTAAAAAGTCGACGTTACGTTTCTTTGAGAATTCATTTACTATTAATTGTTACACGCCCGGAAGAAAGTAGCACAGCCACGTGTAATTCGCACCTACCGAGGCGTAAAATGTATTTCTTCGTACAAAATTAATTTCTTTTGGCATGCCTGACTATGCGTATCTTATACTACTGCGAATTCCTCACAGTTCTACGAAACGGTAGTACATTTGCAAATGGTGTAGAAGCGATCGAGGACAAAACAGCATGGCTTCTACCTTTCAGAAAATCAAAATCGAATACAAAATGATATATTTTTCTGCTACGTCTGACTCTCGCCATCTTATACTACTTGGAGCTCCCGATTTTCCTACAAGACCGTAGTATATTCAGGCGAATTGCAGATTCGCTCAAGCACGAGTACACAGTTTTCTCTCCTCCTAGAAAATCGATATCTCATTTACCCTAAAATAATTGATTTATCTGATACGTCTGACTCTCGCAATCTTATACTACTTGCTGAGTACGCAGAAATCATCGTAGAAACAGTGTTACGTATTTTTTGGGAGGGGAGATACAAACAAGTCGCTACAGAAATATTCAAATATCGTCTATTTTAGCACAAACTGAAGTTGATCCATCGTGTCTGACTCTCAATGTCTTCTACTACTTCGAATCTCGCTTATCTCTCTGTGCAGATTGTTATCTTCTGCACAGCTTTCCCAGTATTTCGGTTGTTACATAATTCGTCTGAAATTCGAATTCATGGAAAACCATTGACAGAGCCCCTGAAATATTCATAGGATTCATAGCCGCGTATCGTTTCGCTGCGAGCGGATCGACTCGCGTGCGCAGAATATTGCAATTTAATCCTAAAACGTTAATAATTCTAGCTGCGCCCGTTTTGCGGATTAATTGTTGTAGTGGCTCCATTCCGTCGCGGCCCTAGCGTCGTCGTCGTAGCCGACACCGTCGCCAATTCTGCGACGTTATCCATCAATTGCGTTCAACCTACTAAGCTGAAAAAAAAGAGGAAAGTTTTAAACGTCCCTTCAGTTTCCAATCATTTAACCTTTTCCGCGAACCATTTTGAATTTCGTGCTGGTAGTTCCACTTCAAACGGGGTGACCTACATGGGCCACGACTTCCACTCTTTTCAATCGTCTTCGTGACCCTCGCGACGGTTAACAGACACCGCGAGAACCGTTCAAAAGGGACTCCGCGAAAGAGAAAAGAAACAGGAGCGAGAGAGAGAGAGAGAGAGAGAGAGAGAGAAAGAGAGAAAGAGAGAGAGAGAGGGAGAGAAAAAAAGAGAGAGAGATAGGGAGAGCTGGAGAGGGAGCGAATCGAAGAAAATCAGATCTCCGTTGGTTTTTGGCCATTTTTAATCCTTGGCATTGCTGGATGAAGCTAGAGGGATCGCGCGGATGGTGGTGGTAACGACGGTGCGGCGACGGTAGCGTCAGCGGTCGTCGTCATGACAACGTTTTTCCGCAACGTACCCGGCCTGGTTCGTGACGTCACGCAACGTCGGCAGCGGTGTCGGCGTCGGGTCGCTGCTATGCCACATCACGACGCGGAGAAAACGGTTTTCCGTCCTCGGTGGTTTCTGGTGGCGCCACTGTGCGCTCTACGCTTCATCAAGATGGCAGACTTGCAATTACGGGGAATGCAGTAGCCGACCACGAACGCACCTCGCGCGTTTTTATACGCGATCCAGCCCGGATAATTCAAATCGTTCTCTTTCCCCTACCCTAATCGCTTCGCAACACCCTTGGAAAATTCGAAAATATCGCGTTCCATCCCTCGCGATACACACCGTAATTGTAACAACCGTTTCGAACGGTTGTCCTTCGACACAATGATCATCGCCATTTTATCGCTTTTTGTTTTGTTCTTTGTTTCGTTCGATGCGGAATTTCAATTAGGGAACAGACCTGGCGAATTTTTCATACATTTGTGCGCAGCAATGATCAGCTGTTCGTCCGGATTGTTTACTTTTCATTAAATTTTTCATCCCCGGTGCCGGATGAATGGAAGTTTCGTTCAAGTTTTCCGATAAAAGCAGACTTTCTTCGTTCTGCGTTCTTTTTCGATTTTAGTGCTCGATGCTCTCATTCGGCAATCTGGTTAATCTCATATGCAAAAAGTATACGATAGTTGTCTACATTGCTGGTTTAATCCTGGATTAACCTTCGATATCCGATGGGCGTTCATATTTGTATATTTGTTATAATATAACAAAAATCCGCGGATCTTTATGCAAAATAAAAATTTGCTGCGTCAATTCTCTAAGAAACAGTGGTTAAATAAAAATCTATTGTTTTCTTCGAATAGTTCTAGAACGTTGGAAATTGTGTAACAATGTTGTTCAATTCTTCTGATATCTTCACTGCTCGGTATTTCCTTGATCCATTTTCGCTAGAAATGCATAAAATCCGCGGTCTAGTTTGCGATTTTGAAGAATTGGTCCGACGATCTGTTTAAACGAGAGGCACATTCGAACGTTGCAATGTAAATGTTGAAATGAATTTTGTGGTTCTCGAAATCGCGCGACAGAAAACGTAGAGAAATGTGTACATTCAAAATGGCGGTATCAAGGTATTCGTTGAAAACTAGCGGTCTGAGAGGTTTTCAGAAGCACTCGAGGCAGATTGTGGACTCATTTTCTATTACAGGCCGCTCTATGAATTACTGCTATTTATTGATCCGTGATTTGAGCTTTCAAGAAGACCTTTGGACCGTCTTCTCTCGATATTTCCGTAACGCTCGGAAGTCGATGGAAACCGTGCTTTACACAGCCCGTAATAAGTAGCACAAGTTCGATAATACGGTAGTCAGCGATGAATACTCTGCTACACCTATACAACCAGAGAATTCTCGTGTTATTGTCTTCTTCATATTATTATCGAGTGTAACATTCGTGCGGTCCTCTGCAGCGCATATTTTAATCTAAATCGATGCAGTCACTACTGCTCCTTTAAATCCG
Organism: Megalopta genalis; assembly: GCF_051020955.1. Classification (NCBI taxonomy): domain Eukaryota; kingdom Metazoa; phylum Arthropoda; class Insecta; order Hymenoptera; family Halictidae; genus Megalopta; species Megalopta genalis. The sequence continues at coordinate 19,973,214 of NC_135020.1, read as the reverse complement.
TGATATTTATTCTGACACCACGTTTCCAATCAGTTTTATATAACGGCGACGATAGATTTTTATTGTACACCGGTGGTACGCGGTCCGATAGAACGGCAAAATACATACACGGTACAAATTGTATTACTGTAAAGTCGATGTCGATCTGATAAACGAAATGGGACGTGTTTTAAAATAGAACATAATAAGCTGAATATATTTTCCGAACATTTTATGAAGTTGTTCTTATACTGTGCATTATGATATTTTAGAATAGCAGAGCGTTCGTAATTTTGTAATCTGTAAATGATCCGGTATCCTTTTGCCAGTGGCTTTGTAAATGTATTCAGTGAATTGTCGGATAAATGGATCCCCTTATGTTCTTTAAAAATCTTCTGAACGTGTGGAGGAACTGGTAAATTACCTTACATCGAATAAAATGTTGGGGACTCGTACATAGTTGCCGATGTAAATTCTTCCTAATTGACGCTCAGATTGCGCACACAAATGGATAATTTGGGAAGAGGAGATGCGATTATTCGAGTCTCGCTGTTTGTTTTTGTAGTCGTCGATTTTCAACAGATATAAAAACAAGCTGCAAGGCTCGAATAATCGTGTCTTAATATATAATAGTATATATAATATCTTCACAAATTGTCTATTTTTGTGCACAATCTGAGCGTCAATTAGGGAGAAGTTACTGTACTCTGAAGAATCTGAATAATGACTGCTTATGTTGCTAGTTTTCGCGACGATTTAAGTGAAGAAAAGTAATATTTAAACACAAAATCGATTGTCAAGTACTTCATTTCACGCGGAAACAATATATCCATACTTCGAGATATTAATTATTTACCAAGAGTCTCGTTTGGCGTTTATAAAGGAATTTGTTGTTACTTTTCTTACAATGCGAGAGACGCTGCTAAATGTACAATCGTCGTACAGACAAGTAATGTGTCGATATTTTGTCGGTCGCAAAGTTTTCTTTTTCTCCGGATACATTGGTTTGCAATATTAAATTGTTAACATATGAAAACCAACAATAACGAAGTACTAAAAGAGTCCAGATTATACTGTAAGACCACTTTGGCTACGTTAAATGATCTCGGAAGAAAAACTGAGCTATTGCTCTCGACTATTGTCGAGAGATACTCTTTTTACGCAAGTCACATTCGACTCTTCTTTAGCGTTATTGACAATCCGATCAGCATAGTCGCGCGTAAAATGGCCGGTCTGGGTTAATCGTATTTTCGGGCGTACCGGCGACAAGGAAAAAAGCATTCGTATGGTTGACGAAAGAATGAAAAAAAAAGAACGGGTTCTTAGTCCTTCTAGCAGAGACCTCTCGTAACGTGAAATGCTTTTGTTGATTTCCCGATGAAGGCTAATTTACCATAGACATACCTGACCCCGTTTCTCTCCCAGCCTGCGTGTTGGCAGAGTGCCGTTTTTATTGTAGTCATATATCTGCAGGATAAAAGCTGCAATAGGCAATTAAATTGAGCTTCGTCGTACTCCATAACCGTTGAATTATGTGTTTCTCTAATATTCGTTGTGCATTTGCCCCATCCGCGTTCGGTTTATCGCGCTCCGGGGACTTCGGATATCGGGGAACGCTCAAAACTTGGCCCGTTGCGACGCCTATGGGACAATTCGCGGCTCTCAGACCTACTACAATTTTGTTGACGAATATCCCGCACGTTCATCGAAATTCTAAATAGGAGGTTCGTAATTGTAACTTCTAGATTTTAAATTGCAATAAATTTTCCATCAAATCTTCTTCTTTTTGTATGCCTGAAATAAATATTGAGCGCTTGTTTATCCGACATCTCTGATTTATGTACATTATAGCATTTCAAAGAGCAAATACTACTCTATTAGTGTCTTATCTAGTCTTTATCACGAGTTACGTTCTCGTTTTCTGCGGCCGCTTCGTTCGAATATAATAATAAAAAGGAAACAGATTCGGCCAATAATTTTACGTGATCTTAAGATCGATCGAAGCAGTTCAAAACTGTAAAACAATGTGCAGTATAATATCGGTTGAAACAATTTCCTAAAGAAAAGAATAATTTAGAACAATTTGGAATTTGTTCATTCTGCATGCTCTGATTTTTATTCGATAAAGTAGGAAGGTCTTTCACAAGAGAAATATTTTCACAATTCGCTTCGCGTTCAGAGTGCTACAATTCTTATTACGATGCGTAAGAAACAATAATTTGAGAGTACAATGTCATGTATTCTTTTCATTTTCTCACGGTTCGTACTACTTTCGGACCTGTGCACGAATGTGTAAAAACTCTTCTAAGTAAGAATTGGACCATTTTTTGTTCTTCGATATTGTAGAATATTTATATACATTAAATATTTCACGAAGTTGTGAACAAAATAAAATTTGTTGACTCGGTGTCCTGTAAAAGCCGGAGAATTAGTGTTTCTAAATCTGGCGTGCAATACAGTAATTTCTCCCTAATTCGCGCTCAGATTGCGCACAAAAATGGACAATTTGGGACGAGCAGATACGATTATACGAGCCTTGTGGCTCGTTTTTATAATTATCAATTGTCAACAATTATAAAAACGAGACTCAAAGTTAGAATAATCGTATCTCCTCTTCCCAAATTGTCCATTTTTGCGCGCAATCTGAGCGCAAATTAGGAGAGAAATTATTGTACACAAAAATGAACAATTTGGAACGAAGAGATACGATTATTCGAGCCTTGCGGCTCGTTTTCATAGTTACCGATTGTCAACAATTATAAAAACGAAACTCAAAGCTAGAATAATCGTATCTCCTCTTCCCAAATTGTCCATTTTTGCGCGCAATCTGAGCGCGAATTAGGAGAGAAATTATTGTACACAAAAATGAACAATTTGGGACGAAGAGATACGATTATTCGAGCCTTGCGGCTCGTTTTCATAGTTACCGATTGCCAACAATTATAAAAACGAAACTCAAAGCTAGAATAATCGTATCTCCTCTTCCCAAATTGTCCATTTTTGCGCGCAATCTGAGCGCGAATTAGGAAGAAATTACCGTAACTTTGATCGTAAAAGCGTCATGTCGTCTTCGCGCGTCGATCACGATCGTTTCACCTGTCTCCAATTGTCTTGATTCGGTATTATGTGTAACAGTTCGTGGAATTAATAGTTTAATTAGGTGACAGAAGCTTATAGTAGAGCGCTCCGTTCCAATCCCGTCGTGCTCATAGCATGACCTCAATCCCAATAGGCTTACCAGAGCGTTTACCGTCGCCGGTTAAACTAAAGTCTTCTTCGCGAAACTTTTTATACCGTCTTTACACCACTCGTTCGTTCACAGCACCGTCGTCGGCTGTGTTCATAACAAATCACTTTCGTCGCTTCTATTGCAGTTTTCCCGATCCGGAAATAACAAAAGACCAACTGCTGGAAACTACGGCGTCTCCCAGCGCCTGGTAATGTTCTTTTTTAAATCACTCGTTCAGGTGTCGGGAACTAGAGCGCGTATATTTTACCGTTTACGGACTGCGATCTCTGCTAAGAACAAAAAAAGAAAAAAAAAAGTGAAAAAAGAAGAAAAAGAAAACACGACGCCGAGAATTCGCTGCAGGTATTTGACGTCGCTTTTTAGACTCCTCGATAATTCGATTCGCGTAAATACTATTAAAACGAATTTTCCTGGTAGTGGAGCATCATCCACGCGATTTAATTGAATTTCCAAGCGATTATCATGTCTAATAGCAACACGATGCGTTGCAGGGCATTTGATCAATGAGTTTGGACGGGTGCAGCGCGTTCGGTGCTGCAGCGGCAGAAAATTAACGCATCGACGAGAAGCGTTGGCGATATGCCGGCAAAAATGACGATTCCGCGATTGTAATTTTATCATTAGCATGGAATACGTATTTCTTGCTAATGGAGATTACAATCGCGTAATTCGTCATTTTATTCATTTAGGAATGAGTTGTTCAACGGTGCGGTTCTCGTTCAACGGCGATGCGAATTCTGCGAAGATAATGCTGGGTCTCGTTCTAAAATGCGATCGCGAACATCCTAATCCTTTCTAAAATAGACCAGGAAAGAATCTGGACATCTTTATTCCGAGTGTGTGCAAATTTCCTTTTTCCCCATTTCAGTATTTTTCCTCTAATATTTCCTGCCGCAGGTTTTATTAGCATTCGTTGAAGAAACGTTCAATGGCATGCAAAAGTTTTAAAGCCGATAGAATATCGTTTTACGAAGATTCAAAGCATTTCTCGCGGATGCACGCTGGAAAATGCTGATCTTGAATAAGATTTGCTTTTGCCGATCGAGAATTTACTATTACGATGCTCCGTTTCTTCGATGTTAAATTCTTGTTAGTGCGCAGTATGATGATACGTCGAGTTTCGGTGCTCCTCGAGGTGTAACCATCAAAGTCTTCAGCGACCAAACCGTACTTCGTATATTAACCGAAGTACAGATATGTAGTCCGCTGAAGTTTCTTGGTCCTCGGGCAATGTTCATCAAGGTCTACGATAAATCATCACAAATGGGCGTCGTATTAAATATAGCCTCTCGTGCCTGGATACTCCTCACACAATGTTCAGCGTGATCTTCGATTACTTTACTTCAGGTTAACGCGAACTTGGTCTACCGAGGTCTGCCAGTTCTTAGATAATGTCCAGCCGGAATTTTTATTTATGAACATTTTCAAAATGTTGCAGTAAATTCTCCCTGATTCATGCTCAAATTTGGATGAGAGAACACTCACGCTCATTCACGCTCAAATTTTGGGAAGAGGGGATACATATATTGTATATAATTATAGTTTAGTGTTTATAATTGTTGAAAATTGGTAACTATTTTCGCAAGGCTCGAATGATCGTATCTCCTCTTCCCAAATTGTCCATTTTAGTGAAGAATCTGGGCGTCAATTAGAGAGACATTACTGTAGTTTCGAGTATATCGACAAATAGTAATTGTCAGACATCCTCTTTCAATCACAATGTTAGATGTAGGATGTTTTAATCAATGAATGCCAATCATTAATAAAAAGAGAAGAAAACAGTCGTTATAACTAATATTAATGCGTAAAACTTTACAATGATATAAAACATCATTGATCGTCGTTATTTTGCATAGTTATATTTACAATAGTACATTAACATGTTATCTACCAATAATAATTTCATAATTGCTCAGAATCTACAATTTAACGGTTAAGAACTTCTCCATGAATTTTTCAACGGCGATAACAACTACATTCATGTACTAACGAGACACCAGAGTAAAATAAATGATTTCGTTTGGAATTGTCGTGTAAAAAAAGATGTTTAAAATTTCTCTTAGTGTACCGCAATAATTAAAAATTGTATCAACAGGCTTTCAGAGGATAAAGTTATTTTTTATGTGTTTCGGAATCGCTGATACAAAATCACCGTAAATACTGCACGATTTTCTGCAAATTCGCGAATACCCTCATTATTTAATTTTTCATAAGTATCTGACGTTGCTTTCATGTCAAAAACAACAGGGATCTCCACTTCCAGCTGCTGCAGTTTCTGTAATAACTGAACATTTTGAAGATCCGTACCCTACATTTTAAATAATACATTTCTGTTGGTAAATCAACCGGAATTTTCCACTTCAGATGTTTCTGCCCCCTGTAATAACAGCGACCGATGTTACGAAAAGCCAGTTTTTGAAACAAACAGATATGCACGACGATTTGTAACATTTCGGCTTAGAAAATAAAAACATAAAGGCGAAAAATACATTTCTATACCTCGAAAGAACGACACGTTTTGTTTTTAATTTTTTAATTTTTTTTTATATTTCAGAGGTCACCTTTAAGGATGGAGTTTTTGTATTCCGATGAACAATGTCAAAATGATTGTGTGTGAAATGGAAAATATTCTCGGTACTTTCATTACAAAAGATCCGTAGAACCTATCATTATGATTGTGGGTCAAACGCTGCTAGTAGGATATTTCATTTTTTATTATATTAATCGACTGCAAAGACATTGCTCCGACAGAAACACCTTTAAAGTTTTACATACTCGACTCTTATGTTCACAACCGCAAGCGTAGCTAATTTAAGAGCTTCAATATTTATGATTCGGCATGTGAACCTTCGTTCGAGAACTATAAACGAATGTCGTAGTGTGTGCAAAGTATGAACATTCGGTGCAAATTTTATAGTGCTTTAAAAAAAAGGACATGAAAAATTGTTCAAGGAACTATAAATAAACATACATTCGCGTACTGGGTTATCAACAGGAGGATCAGAAACTTCGAAAATATCATATAAACTTTAACTCGACATTTCCCAGAGGAGATCGCTACAATATTGAACCACAAACTTAAAAAAAAAAACATTAATATTCCTTCAAGAAGAAAAAGATTTTTGCCCTCTAACTCATTGACTGCAAAATTACAATCCTTACACATCGCACGAGTTCAAATTAGTTGTAGAAGCTGAAACTAGAAAGTTAAAATTGATCAAAATGATCAGTTGATGTGATTTAGTAAAGTTTGGTCAAGAGGTTATACAAAAATTTTGTGAAAGCTAATAATTAGAAAATTCATAAAGGAGCACGTTAAGAAACGAAAGCTTTATACGTTGAAAACATTAAGAAAACAAACTCTCCTGAAGTGTAGAGCCGGCAACATTGTACCGTTTTCGGTATTATCGCAATTAATGTATATTATTTTATAACAACGACAAGACTGGATTTATTCGAACTTCGTAAGATTTCTTATAAATAAGAATAGTTTCAATAACTGTGTGAAAGAAGAAATCGCGCGCGCGCGCGGGGTAACCAGCCATTTTGACTGGTTTGGTAGTTCAAGCATTAAGCATCGAAAGATTCTATTCGATGTCGCGACATTCGCACGATCGACGACGAATGGTGGTGTCTAGTTGTCTCGGGAGGCAATCCAGCAGAGTGAGTCGGGTGTCTTCGTTCTTTCTCGGCTAGATTAGCACGATTCTGTGTCAACCTGCTCCACTGACAATCAACTCTTCACTTTTACCACGACAGTTACTATGACTGCGACCACGACTATTACTATGACTATGAATACTACAACTGCGAGTACTATGACTACGAGTACTATGACTGCGAGTACTATGACTACGAATACCATGATTAATAATACTATGACTGCGAATACTATGACTACGAATACTATGATTAATAATACTATGACTGTGAATACTATGACTGCGAGTACTATGACTGCGAGTACTATGACTACGAATACCATGATTAATAATACTATGACTGCGAATACTATGACTACGAATACTATGATTAATAATACTATGACTGCGAGTACTATGACTGCGAATACTATGACTGCGAGTACTATGATTGGGAATACTATGACTGCGAATATTATGACTACGAGTACTATGACTACGAATACTATGATTAATAATACTTTGGCTGCAAATACTATGACTGCGAATACCATGACTACGAACACTATAACTATTATAATTACGATAACTACTACTATGACTACGACCACGACCACGACGACGACGACACCGATGCATAAGCGCGTGACCGAGTTCCGGCGGAATATGATCGACCGCGCGAAACTCGGTCAAAGACCACCGACACCCTTCCGCGGGCCGCCCCCTATATCGCATGCTCCGTGTAAATTTTTGTTGTCGTGAATATGCGTGAACACGCCGCGCTCTGTCGCTGCTGCGAGAGCCTCGAGGACCCCTTCCCCTAATCGCCGCAGGACATTCGATCCTCTAGGGAGCGAACCTACCCTTCTTACCCTCGGACTCCGACAGCTTCGTTTCTCTCTGAAGAAACTCTCGATGTCGGTGGGAATTGTTTCTGATCGTGATTCCATTCCAGAGAGAAAGAGAGAGAGAGAGAGAGAGAGAGAGAGAGAGAGAGAGAGAGAGAGAGCAAGAGAGAATCGATCCTGGAGCTTTTAATATCTAAAACCCTCAGCGAAAGTTAAAACAGAATAATTTGTTTAACAAAAGTACACAAATCTCTGACAAATTTCGACAAAGTTTTGCTAATAGATTGTGATAAAAATAGATTATCAAGTTCATTCAAATCGATTCAAATTGATAAATTTTGTCAGTCATATATGACCCCCGCGACGCCCAATGTGTTAATGTATTCAAGAACTTGGGATTTTCGATTAATGTAGATTCCTGTTTGGTACTGTTTCAGATAAGTATCGATCGACTTGGAAATCAGACTATGTTATTTCGGATAACGGATTGATCGCACCCGTCGCTTCATTCACACGTGAGTATGCGGACGTTGTATTTTATCCAGTTGGTCTTTCGGCGTTGTTTCGTGTCGCTGTGTTGTTGTTGTCTGTGTTATTGTTCGACTGCGGATTTTCGATATTTATGGCGGACGTGATCCAGGAAAGTTCAGCCCCGGTTTGGGAAAGTTTAACGAAGCTTCTTTGTATTCGCGGAACGTGCTGAGACATGCATTGATAAATAGACTGCGGATCCTCATGCAAATATGAATGTTTTCGCTCTGATTTATGAAAAGTCCGGAGAAATTCGTACGGACTTAAACACTTTGCTCACCGATGATGACTTGGTAGTCTTTTAATAGACCCGATAGTCTTGGCACGTTCGATAACTGGGTTTATATCGGTAACTGCTTTTGTGGCTAGAAAATTGCATTGCATGTAGCCCATCTATCCTTTTATGGTATACGGAAATGTGGTGAATTGTTCGAATGCGTGACAATTGCTGGCGGAGGGGTTAATCAATTTTTCAATAACGATAACGATTTGTTCTTATGCCAACAAGTCGCGTAGAGTAACGTGGTCTGATCGTTTCAGAATATTATTTGGATGAAAATTAAAATGCCAGTTAGAATTTCCTGCACTTAGATTTACGAGATGTTCACTTACTTTTTTACGTGCCAAGAGATCTTGTATGCCGCAGACGCATAAAATCCGCACTCGATCGATAAACCATCCAGATATTTGTATAATTGCAGTAATTCAAGTAGATTAGTTCATAAAAATCGATATATGCCTAATTATTGTTTAATGTTTTGAATACATAGTAGAAAAGTTGATTTCAGAAAAAGTTGTACAGTTCGCTCACAATTAATATTTCTACGCATTTCGCTGCTTCGAATAGGTTTTTAGCTATTATTAGACTGCGAATTTTTATGGAAACAAAAACTTTCTGCATAAATTACAACGAACGGGAACAAGGTAGAAATTTCGTTCTTTGTCAGATAATCTTAAATTCTTCTAATTCGTGCACTCTTTTAAATTTAATCAATCTATATTTATCGTAAAATAATATCATAAAATCCGCAGTCTACTTATTACCGACACAGAAGAATTTCGATTTTTCGTATTTCCATTAAAATTTCTCCCACATTTTGTTTCCCAATTTACCAAACCGTTCACCAGTTAACGCTATAATTTTGTTAAATTACAAACACAGTGAAATACAGTGATACAGTAATACGCTAAATACAGTGAATTTTTGTATGCGCGTTAGTATAATGGAAACGCAGAACGCAGTGACATTTTGGGATCTGTATTATGGGTTACCTTGAAATCGTCAACAATTATTTCACCGACAATGTTTTGATCGACCCGATTTTTACGACACCGCATTTCAACGACATTGTTTATATGAGACGTTGAAATCGAAATTTATGTGAGACGACAAATGTTTACATCGACTCCTATTTCACCGACAAATGTTACTATCGTCGCTTCTTGTATAAGAAAAGCAGAGGTAGAGACAATCTGTTCTAATGGGTGTGTGAAAAAAGTGGCAAAAGTGAAAACAGTTGTGAGTGTAGAGGAAGAATAAGTACAGTATTTATAAATGGAAAACACATTATTCGTTTTCATGACCCTATAAAACATAATCATGTACCAGAAGCAGCCTGTCATCAAATTATTACAGTTTGCAATAAAATAAATGAACTGGCTGCAGCTACTCACGAGAGACCATGCAAATTATTCAATCACAACTTCCGAGTAATTATGCTTTGAAACAGCAAGTGTTATATAAACAACGAAAAAATAAATCTGCTGAACCAAAAAATGTCGGCGAACTTAATTTGTCCAACGAAATGCTGAATACTTGGAATGAATAACCTTTCGTAACAGTTATTAAAGAAGAATCTAAAAGGGCAGTGCTATTTAATACATTAAGTGCCAAATATTAACTCGAAAAATTCACACAATGTCAAAGTCATTTAATTAATGACACCGAAATTAGAAAGTGAAAATTTACCATAGGAAATATTGGTTCAGCTATTTTGCATTCTACAAATCCTGGTAACATTCAATTCGTTCAATATATTACAATAAATAAAATTAAAAATAATATATATATATATATAATAAATAAAATTGAATACCAAAAACCTAGTTAAAAATTAGTGTCACCCACACGCGACTCACGCGACACTGAACGTATTAAAACAGTTGCGCTTCAAGTACCGTGACCTTTCGTTTGACAAATAAATTCCTTTTATCGTAAATAATGTGTAAAACACGACACTGTAATGTCTCTCTAATTGACGCTCAAAAATGGACAATTTAGGGAGAGGAGACACGATTATTCGACCCTTGCGGTTCAACAACTTTAAAAACGAGCTGCAAGGCTCGAATGATCGTATCTCCTCTTCCCAAATTGTCCATTTTTGTGGACAATCTGAGCGTCAGTTACGGAGACATTACCGTACATGGTACATCGCCAAAAGTTCTAAGTGTCGACAGTAACATTTGTCGGCGAAACGAGAGTCGATGAAACATTTGTCGGTGACTTCAACGTGTCGGTATGTAAACAATGTCGGCGGCGAAATGCGGTTTCGCTGGAATCGTGTCGACGAAAACATTGTTGGTGAATTTTGAAAATTACTGATAATTTCGAGGCAACCTCTGTAACACATTTTCTCGAGGTAAAATGATTAGACAGAGAACACTTTATTTCGTTCTCTTCGGGTGGGCTTGAAATTATTTCAAAGGAGTTCTAGCACGTGCTAAACATTTTCGAGCGCCGAGCTCGAGGAGAAAAGAATCTGTTGACGACCTAGATAGTTCGATTTCTCGAACAATTGCTAAGAAACGAGAAATCCTTACTCAAATCCCCGTCTAAGAAATCCGATCGTCTGATGCTTTTTGTTTCTGTGTTCGTGCGTCCCTGGGAGGTCCATTCATTTTTAATCAACAAAGGCTGATAAAGTGCTCCTTCTTGTGCGAAGCCGAGTGTTGACTGTTCAGTACGAAGGTCATCGAAGAATCGTGTGACACTTTTCCAATGAAGTATTTCACTGGCAATATTTTTTTGTTTAAAGAAAATACGAACAACATGTTAGTACACTGTTCATAGAACACACGCGATTAAACCTAATTATTTATTATTAGACTACAAATCTTAGTGCACTTGTAGTATTTCGCTTGACACTCGGACGGTGAAGCTATAAACTTACAGTATAAATATTGTTACTTTGCAATTAATTGAAATTTTCACATCGTTCATTAAGATAAATCGTCTATAGATAAACTAACGTATTTAGTACTTTATAACCATGCAAAGTCATATTTTTGTTAAAAAGATACGCCGTTAGAGTGTTAAACACAATGAAACGTTTATACTGACGAACAAACTTTTGTTATAAAGAATACTTAGTCGAAGATTTAAAGATTCATCCTATTCTGTTTTTTTTTAAGGCTACAGATGAAAATGGAAATTTACATTTTCCAGGTACTATGTCCAAACTTTCTTTAATTATTGTTTTATATTTTCGTGGAAATATCGTGATCCGTTGTTTAAACACTGTTACGTTAATTTGGATCACTAGATGTTCAGGACAGCTTTGACAACATGGTGAATTAAAAATTTCCGCGTTCAATAAAGTAAATTTAACCTTGTTACATGATGTTTACATGATTTTCGCAACACATTACTCAACGAATGCACCGTTGTTCTGAACGATTCCATTAGTCTGAATACCAATTAGTCTTACACCAATCGCGTGTAAATAAAATCATACGTTGCTATTTCAGAGGTTAAAGATAGCATAGATTTTTTGTTAACGCTTTAAGTGCCCAAAATCAATCTCAATGATTCCCATAAAAACAAATTATTTTGATTAACGAAACTGAAAATGGAAAGCTCAAAATCGTAGCGGATGGTATTTGAACTCATTTTGCATCCTAAACATTCTAATCAAATTCAGTTTGTTCGAATATATTACAATAAAAATGAATTTTGAAAACTAGTCAAACATTAGTGTCAGCCATTCGTTAAGGACCATTTATAATTTTGGCATACGCTGAGTATCCTGCTCACTTTTTTTAGTCACAGAGAGTGTAAACTTTAAGTACAGGCTGCGGAGAAGGTTTTGTCCCTATATCTGTATTTTTACAAGGTGTCCTATAATTATGTTAATACCTGAAAAGAGACGATTCCTGAAGTCATTTGAAGTAACTTTTTCCTTAGCGAAAATGCAATCTGCGGCTTTGTTTACGAGTTATTAACGAAGAACAGTGACCAATGAGAGGCGAGCCCTGCTGGCGCGAGGCGGCCGAGCCAATGAGCGCTCGAAGCCCAGTTCTGCACGTTGGCTTAGCCGTCTCGCGCCAACTGATCTCGTCTCTCATTGGTCACGGTTTTTCGTTAATAACTCGTGAACGAAGCCACGGATTGCATTTTCGCTAAGGAAAAAGTTACTTCAAGTGACCTCAGGAATCACCCCTTTACGGGTGTTAACATAATTATGGAACACCATGTATATTCAGTCGTTTTGAAAATAAGGACACTTGAATTCAATATTGTACATATTTTACCAGTTTAAAAAACATATTAGTCCGCAATTCGTCGACTTAAATAATCGACGGGAGATCTTCTCTACCTTCAATGAATAATAAATTTAATTCGGAAAATAAATAATTGCGATCCGCTCTTTATCGTTTCCGATTTTTAAGTCGGAAGCAGATAGAAACGCACGCGAACAGTTCCAACAAAAAAAAATGTAAAAAAGACACATAAAGGATTCGAAAAACAAAATAGATCTGCAAACTAAACGTTTACAGAGAGAAAAAGAAGCAGTTCTCATAAAGGATCAGAATTTTCTCCGCACCCTGTACGTTTCAAGAAACGATTTCAGTCACGAAATCGATAGTTCCACCTGTCCGGAAACAGTCTCAATTACCACTGTCTTCTCGGTAACACGTTCATATACCCGTATATCCTGAATCTTTCATATTTGCATGCGAGTAGTAGGACTCCGATCTATAAGACGAGTTGCGCAATTGACAGTAGAAGAGCAACCTGCGAACGGGAGGACCCTGTAATCTTAGTTTCGCGAGTCTCTCCGCGCGGAGCGAACGCCCTAAAAGTAAAACTCGTCCTCGAAACTTGGCCTCGAATCTTCTTCCAGCAACTTCTACTATCAAAAACGTAACTCCCGGCGAAGTAATTCTGAAATCAACAAGTAGCATAAAACGTAGGATGCCCGTAGAAAGTCCAGCCGCCGAGAAAACTTATCGGATTCCTTAGCCCGACTAATTTGCTCGTTGGTTGTCCAGGTCGGACATGAAAAATCTTGGTTCGCGTTGGACGGTCCCCGACATAGCACGCACTGCCGCAGCGCGTTCGTCATTTCTCATCGCCATTTCGTCGGAACGAGATTCAGGTAGCAGCAGAAATAGTATCAGCAGCAGCAGCAGCAGCAGCAGCAGCAGCGGCAGCAGCAGCGGCGGCAGCAGCAGCAGCGGCAGCGGCATTGGCAGCGGCAGCAGCAGCGGCGGCAGCAGCAGCAGCAGCGGCGGCAGCGGCAGCAGCAGCAGCAGCAGAAGAAGAAGAAACAGTAAAAGCAGCCGTAACAGCAGCATTAGCATCAAAAGCAGAGGAAACAACGTTAGAAGTAGCGGTAGTGGCAGCAACGGTATCGAAAGTATTGGCGGAGGTATTCGCGTGATCAAGGCCGTCACGGCGATCGACAGGAAAAGGGACACAAGGAGGGTCGGCAGATCGGCAATCGACGTGCTGCACGAAGCGCATTTATCCGTCCGATCGTACGTAACGGCGTCGTCGAATCGCATCGACGACGGCGCGACGCGTTCCGAATCGACGCCCAGGTACCGGCCTCTAGCCGGCAAGTCGTGCGGTTCTCAGCTCCGGTCTCGTCCTCGCCAGCCGCAGCCGCAGCCACCGCAGCCGCAGCCACTGTATTACCCCCCCGCATCGTGGGACACGCGCACATTACACTTCAGAAACTGTTAGCACCGATCAAAAGTAAGTATCGCTTCCGATCCGACGCACGGCGCTACCTTCTCTCAAAAAGTTTCGGCACAGTTCGGAACTTCGCACGATTTTGATGAAAATCGGCGGCTCTCGCGCATTCGCGGTCGCTGAACTTGAACAGGGTTATGTCATATCTGGCTGCCTTTAGTTTGTTTTCGAGCAGAATTAACTTCGTATCCGTCGAACAAGTTATATTACAATTTGTTATTCTTTCGTTTTGTTTATCTTTCGAATACAACAATTTAACACGTGTCTTATTCGATGGATATAAAATCAATCGCGCTGCGCCTTTAGCTTGTCTTCGGGAATAATTAACTTTGTATTTGTCAAATGAGATTTATTTAATCTTTTTTATTCTTCTGTCTCGTTTGTTTTTGATTGAGAATTTTATTAACTGCCAGATAGTGCAGCTACGTACATGTCTCGTTATGTCTCGCTTCTCAATGATTTTAATAAGTTGAACATACTCACTGTTTTGAAAAAGGTCGAAATTTTGCGGCACGCCGCTCTTCCAAACGTCGTAGCTCGAAAAGTATTAATCGATAGAATTGTCTATTTTTGTGTACAATCTGAGCATCAATTAGGCAGAATTTACTGTAATCGTATCTCCTCTTCCCGAGTTATCCGTTTTAGTTTTTAAGCAGAAGGAAAAATCGGGCAGAATTTACTGTCATTCGTAAATATCAAATGTTGCCATCGTCGAATCGAAGTTTCGTCGTACGTTTGAATGTTTATGGTCACTTTTTCACAATCAGTTCTACTTGGGAGAAAAATCCAACATTTCTCGTTTGTAAACTGTATCGTATCTGAAAAACGGTTTCATTCAAATCGGAGACATCGGTTTGAGAAAGATTTCGCACGAGCAAGAAAGGTGAACACACGCTAGTAAATGTTCCCGGGAAAGTTATTGTTGCCGAACTTTGCGCAGCTCAATTTTTTCTTGAGAGATACAGACGCTCCTGGTCTCGTTATTCGTGTTAGGCGATGCAACAAGTTCGGATGGCACGGACAAATAATGTAATACTCATTCGAGTACGATTCGGTAATGCACTTACGAAGTTCGGAACGTTTACCAGTCGAGAGGTCGTTCGGTTATTGCGGTAATAGCTCTGAGTGTTTGATCAAGAATTAGCCCTGGTTTAATCGACGTTTGGAGATCCACGAGTTGGGATTTTATAGTCGAGGTTATATTCGGCTCGTTCCATTATGTCGTTGTTCGGTTAACTATCGCTAGTATTTCGGTGCAATCCTTTTTAACTGATGTAAGAATATTTTCGGTGGCTTTTATAATGCGGCTTTTTTGCTTCTGGACACGTTTCGTTATTGTATTTATCATGCGAAAGAATCAATTGCATCGTTTCTTTAACTAATTAGTAGACTGCGGATTTTTATGCAAAATAAAAGTTGTTTACATCAATTGCAAGAAATAGAAATTAGATAGAAAGTTTTTTCTTTTTCTTTTTTAATCATTTTAATAAATCATAAATCGTATATAGCAGCATTTTTAATTTTTTAAATTTCTTTACTATTTTAAATTGAAACTATTCATTTTTGCCATAAATGCATAAAATTCGAGGTCCACTAATTAGAATTTGTGGAAGTGTACATGAGTCTCTAGACACAGAAAATTATCGATTAATGCTGTTGTAGTTAATCGAGTATTTATCGATTGCAAGAATCGATTCTTTGATAAAGAAAAATCTCCTTTCTTACAGTTGTTGGTTGAAAGTCATGAAAAACTGCGATTTGTTGCTTATAGTAAGGTTATAGGCCCGGATAGAAAAAGTTATTTTTTTCAACGTTTTTATCATTTTTGACATGCTAACCAATTGCAACTTTTGCGAGAACTGCAATAAATTCTCCCTAATTTTCCTTCAGCTTATAAGCAGAAATGGACAATTTGGGAAGAGGAGATACGATTATTCGAGCCTTATTAAATACCTGGTTTTTACTATTGTTGACAATCGGCAACTACAAAAATAAGCCGCGAGACACGAATAATCGTGTCTCCTGTTCCCAAATTGTCCATTTTTGTTTACAAGCTGAAGGAAAATTAGGGAGAATTTATTGTATTGTACTGTACGTGTAGTCAACTAGTGCCTCCAACGTTTAAAATAAAATTCGAATAATTTGGTCTAATTTTGAAAAAGTTATTCCTTTTAGATGTCCGAATGTTTCAATGAGCAACTGTGCGCCAGCCGTTCCTTAGCCATTTTATTTGATCATCCAGGACAGAAACTGAGAACAGCTGGACTTAATAGATCCGTGGCCAAGGGACCCGTGAAACACCATTTTCAGGACCGCGTGTTAGTGTGAAAGTTGAATGTTCGATAAATCTCATGCATACGTAATGCGGTTTCTAGTTCTGCCTAAAAGCGTCCTCGGGAGCTAAAGATTAGTTTTCTATTTCAGGAGTGTTTCACTTATTCGAAACTAACTTTAGGTGTCACGGGAACCGACGAACGTCGAGGAATTTCCTCAAATGTATCTCTTATATATTTTTGGTTATCAATTATCGAGCAATTGATCGGGTACACGCTCCACAGTCTAGAATTTATTCAATTCTACGATTATTTTATATTCCATCTCTCTCTAATCTAATCCATCTCTATCGGGCGAATAATAATGAATGGAAATTCTAGTTTCATTTAAATTCAACGGTGAAGAATGAAACGGTCAATAACCTAAAATCGAAACGTTAAATTTGATATAAGATATCTCAGTGGTGCACTTTGCTATTTCATACAATTTGAGAAGCTTCAAAACACTGTCTACCATACGGAAATGAATTTATTGGAAAATGATTACAAGTTCTTTTCGCGAAACGCAAGCTCGCTGCCTGAATATAGCCTTGATTGCACGAACTTCGAAGAATAATTCTGTATCTTTCTTTATCTTTTTGCAAAATGGCTGACCTACTTTTACCTTGATACATTTGCTAGCAAAACATATTTTCAAGAAATGTTGATTTTTCTGGAAATTGTACGCTTTCCAACAAAAGCTTTCGCTGCTCGTGAAAACTGGATTAGAAAAATGTCTGTAGCGAAGAATGTTTAAAATACGTGAAGCACGTGAAAAAATAATGGAATCTTCGCATAATCTTCCTAACAGGTCTGTTACGTTAAAGAGAACTCAAGTGACGTTTTAAGAAATAACAGGTTCTGCACAAAAAATTAATCCTTTTGTAGGCGCAATGTTCACCTTTCTGAAAATGAAATTCACCCTCTTGCAAATTGAATTCACTTATTTCTAATTATATGTAACAAAATTCACGTTCAATCTAAAAATTGATTAAAAGACGATCAATTTTGACCTGTGAACGGGTTAATTTGGAGGTTATAAAATGAACATGATCTGTAAAAGTACCGATCTCAAGTCCAAAACTTGTATTATTGGATTTTATGCGTTTGCGACGTAAGTCGATAAAAACGATGCAAAACAAATTCAAACGTGAGACAAGAATTTAACCCTGGGCTACTGTGGGCGCCTATAGGCGCTTAGAAATTTTGCGTTTGCGACACTGAGAGCGCCCACAGGCGTTCGACGCAGTTTGGTTCCCTGACACGGAGGGCGCCTGTAGGCGCCCTGAAAATTTTATCGATATTTATTCCGGTAAATCTTATCTCACTTAAACGAGAAAAAAGTTCTACATTGATATTAAATTTGTAATATTTATAGTAATTTGGTTCAGAGAAATGAATAATATTGCTTTAATGTAGTGAAATTCAGTTTTTTAATTATTGAAATATGTTTTCACAAAAATGCATCTCTGCCCAAAAGATCGCCGTTCTCGGCATACATCGTAACTCAATTCCTGCCGTATGGTACGGCTGGCGCGTCTCAAAGGGGTTAAGACTATGTCGTAGTCAAGGGGGTTAAAAATATTCTTACATTATTTTCAATTCACCACAAACTATTGAATGCATTTTCATTGAACCCCAGTTTTATAAAATCGTCGCAGACGATTTTTGTTTCGCATAAAGATCCGCGGTCCAAATACAGTAAATTCTCCACAGATGTCGCACAGCTTGTAAACAAAAATGGACAATTTGATAAGAGGAGATACGCCTATTCGAGTCTCGCAACTCATTTTTGTAGTCGCCGATTGTCAAGAACAATAAAAACGAGACGCGAAGCTCGAATAGTCGTATCACCAAGTTGTCAATTTTTATTTACAAGCTGAGTGGTAATTGGAGAGAATTTACTGTATCATGCACTGTTATTTCCCGAGTTTAATTCCCCAATTTAACCGTTGTTTTCTCGTTTGTGCAGGAAGGTGGCTCAGCTGTGTGCAGCTTAGACAATGTCCGAAGATTCTGACTCTGTATCAGAGGAAGAAAGATTTTTGTTCCGTCCGTTCACGCGGGAGTCCCTGGCAGCGATCGAGGCTCGCATTGCCGAAGAACATGCCAAGCAGAAGGAGCTCGAGAAGAAGAGAGCGCAGAGCGAGGTAGGAATGCGGGCGTATCTCCTTTCGCCTAAATAGAATAGCCATCGTCGATTCGATCGATCGTGGCTGGCTAGTAGGATTAACATTTTAATTTATGATTTCAATTACCAGACGATTGTTTCGCTCTGTTCTTATTTTCGTTTCGTACGGTTCGACCGACCAAACACGTCTGCCCGAAGGCTAACGCGCTTACTTGCGTTATTCGTCGGAGCCTCGAACTTCGATGGCATAAAATCGAAGTTAAAATCTAGCCAAAAGTCAAATTAAACCCCGGAATCCGAAATAGAACTGCGAACGTGAACTTGTCCGATCCAAGTCTAATCTCCTCAAATTCAAATTCAAGTCTAATCCTAGATTCAAGTTCAAGCGTGTTTTTGAAAATGGCGCGTTCTCAATCGTTTGGCACCCAGAGAGCAAATGATTAACACTAGATTTACGGAACCCGTCAATATGACGGCTGGCTAATTTTTTAATTTACGATTATTCATATCGTAAAGATACATTTATGAGTTATTTATACAATTTATATGGTACTTACGGCAAATGTTACAATATAACACTTGTTAAAAATCAGAGAGAATAAATATCTTATTGTTACTTTCTTAAACTAATATGAAACAGCTGTTTCTTGTGCTCTGTATAAATCTAGTGTTAACAGAAGAAACGAATAGGAAATTAACGAGGCTACCGTTTGAAATGCAAGCGGACGAGTTTGGTCGATCGTCCTCGCACTCGTTTTTAGCATCCACCGAATCTCCCATACAACCACATATGTCCTATCGACGTGTATCCACGTACGTGCATACCAGAAATGCGAAGAAACTCGACCGTTGACACTGTAACAGTACCGAGAAATTTCCATTTCGTGTGTAACGAAACGATGGGCGTGATTAAATTACGTGTTTTTTTCGCTCCGCCGCCGCCCCCCTTTTCCTCCCCCACCTGGCAAATTACGAACCGACATCGTGCGCGTTTCCAGTAAACCGAAGTCCCCCAAGAAGACGCCAACGATTGTGTCGTACGTGCTCGTGTTAACATCGATACCACAGGTTGTTCTACTTTTTGCAGATGTTTTTATTAGCGAGTCGTCCAACGTACAAAGCGTCGCTACTAACAGTGCGTTGCATATGTTTCCACTGATTGTGACCGGTGCTCGAACATCGATCAATGCCCGGCCGCCGTAGAACATCTCTTAACGCTTCGATCAGAGAAGAAAATTCTGTTGCGCGGCCGAAACCGAGAAAAAGAAACCACGAGCGACGGATTCGCGGGGATCGGGGATTGATCGGTGTCGAGCGCACCGTTTCACGGTGTTGTCCGTGTGACGCTCGATGGACATTTATTCTCTATATATTATATATATATACATATATATCTCTCTCTCTCTCTCCTGTTCTCTTTCCGTTTCATTTGTTTACCCCGTAATTGTTTATTTTTTGTGCGTAGCTGCAGTGCCGTTCTTTGCGAGATCTGTTTCTTCATGTACACCAATCATATATACCCTGTGATTATGATTATTCGTGAAGCTGCGGTGTTCTGAACCTTAAACCCCCGTTGTAACAAACCGATTGTCGCTACCCGTCGCGTTAATTGTTTGCTTGAACTTTACTGCTAACGTAGTGATGATACATGCCTATCCTGTTGACGACTTTTCTACATCTACATCTGTCTATTTATAACTATCCATATTTATATATATATATATCTATATATACGTATATACATACATACATATATATGTGTATGTGTATAACACGACTGTCGTCCAGAGTAATGTATTGTTTTTGTGTTACCGAAGATATGTTCGCGTACGAGCTCGATGTCTGCAGTGTCACTATCTGTGCCTGTTTCTATACGTACATAAATACCGCTGTGTCCTGTACTTCTCTCTCACTGTCTTCCCCCCCTCTCTCTCTCTCTCTCTCTCTCTCTCTCTCTCTCTCTCTCTCTGTATGTCTCTGTCTCCCTCTTTCTCTCTAGTTCCGCTGTGCTCTTCAATGTATAGCAAACCATCCTTACGCACGTACCACTGCATAGCCAAGGAGATGTACTACTGGCTGTATACGGGGTGTTCGTTGTAATTCGAATCCTTGCTCGCTGTCGCTATTTACAGTCGCAGCCGAAAGTCGCATGCGAGAACACGCACCACGTGTTCGAAGAAATTTTCCTGGAAAAATACGGCGGAACGTTAACGGGTTCGCGGCGCTTAAGAAATTCAGGGCTCCTTTAAAAAAATATGTAGGTCAAGCGGTGGGGTGACATCTCGATCCAACATCGTTGAAACTGATCTATTCGTATTATATCGCCCTGTTTATCGATTATTCCACATTTGAGACCGTTCGAAAAATACGATTTTGAAATCTTACCTTTCTCGATTATTCCACACTCGAGCCTAACGAACGGACACGAAATAAATTCTTCTTTGAACATAGATTTGTATCACCGGAAATCTGATGCAGAGTTCATTCAGATCGTACACCCCGGCACGACAGGTAAACTATAACGCGTAAATTCTCTTTGACGTGCCCGGTAAAAAAGGAAGAAAATGTTCGAAACATTTATTTTTCGAGCGCGATGAAGATTAGTTCATTATATCGTTAGATTATTGTTCCAAATATTACGGCAGTAACGATCAGAATAAAAAATTGGTCTTCTCCTCAACCTCTTTAACGAATTTAATAAATCGTCAACGGTAAATGTGATACAGGTTTCTTTTTCAATGTAAAAGTGGTCGACGATTTTATAGCGCGTTTAACACTAGATTTACGGAACCCGTCAAAATGACGGGTCGCTAATTTTTTAATTTACAATTATAATAATTTACATCAATACATCAATACATACATACATACGATTAATAATTTACAATCATATCGTAAAGATACATTTATGAGTTATTTATTCAATCTACGTGTTACTTACGGCAAATGTTGCAATATAACACTTGTTACAAATCAGAATAAATGCCTTATTGTTACTTTTATAAGCTAATATAAAACAGCTATTTTTTTGTGCGCCGTAAATCTAAAGTTAAAAAGGTTCTTCGCTATCAGTTGCCACGCCTTGCTTCGTTCAAACGAAAATTGTCGCAACAAATAACCTCGATCCTGCTAACGTTTATTCGATAAATTCCGTCTAATGGACGTTCAATAACCTTCGAGAAAAATTCGAGCGCAAGTCTGGAGCGCAGTATCGGTCTCGGTCCGTGTCTGATCACAGACCGTCATCTTCCACTTGGACTCCAGCGCCCGCCGAGAAACTTCTTCCTCTACTTGCATATTCCGGTGCCTATTACGCAATACTTGTCGCATCGAGAGAGCGTCTCGATTACAGCACGAAGTGCAGACGTCGCTATTCAGACCGGATTAGCCTATCATCCCGTTACATCCCGAGCCTTCGAATCGCGGTATTAATTAAAAAAGATCTCCTCCCTCGACACAGCCGCCGAGGGTAGCAAACTTCGTCTAAGGAAAGAGAGAGAAAGAAGAAGTCCCCGGACTGTGTGTGTGTATCAATGTGATACGCTTCGACGTCCCACTCCTTCCACCACTACCCCCACTCCCCGACCTGCCTGGTCCACCTGTTCCAACATTCTCCCAGTCGCGGACGTCCCGATATTAACATGTATTATACTATATATATACATACATAAATAGAACGTATATATTTATATATATATATATTTCTTTGTCTCCCCACTACGTATCTCCCCACTGTTCCTCTATTTTTCTATCTTCTCTAGCCTCTGTCTCTGAAGCTTTTCGAATCGATCCCTCTGGTTCCTTCCACCCTCTTCCCACCCCCCCTCTCTCTCTCCCTCGGACACCTTATCACGTACCACCTATTTACCGTTCCCGTGACTGCACATTAGCGAAAACCTTGTTTCTCTCACACTCGTCCACACTACCGAAACCCGACCACCATCACACCAACGCCACCCATCTCCCTCTATTCTGTGTTGTTTCTGTGTGTAACGACTGTTTCTCCATTTCTCCAATTTCAGGGAGGTTTTGGACGGAAGAAAAAGAAAAAAGAAGTAAGACGTTACGTCACGCTAAGTAATAACACACGTACACCTATTACACGACATTGACATCTCTACTCTATACATACATACGTAAATACACGTGCGCACACACACGTACATACATGCATACTCGTGCATACATACATTACTCGCATACGTACATACACATGTTACTTGCAAACATATATACATACATACACGTGCATACATATGTTACTTTCCTACATATAATACATACATACATACACGCGCATACATATGTTACTTTTCTACATACACACATACATACATACATACGTACATGCAGAGACAAAAAATGCGAATACATATTATTTACTTAGACACACGCGTACATATACACGTACACGTACACGTACATGTACACATACACGTACCCAGACGCGTACACATACAAGTACACAGACGCGTACACATAAAAGTACACATACACGTTCACATACACGTACACATAAACGTACACATACACGTACACACACACGTACTCGTATACATACACGTACACATACACACTCACGTACACATACGTACGTTACACGTACGTACACGTGTTACGCGAGCACCGTCTCTTTCTCTCCAACATTTATCGAACTCTCCACTCTCGATCGTGCACGATCAAAAAAGTATAACACGCGTCGACGCACACCGCCTCTTGTCACACGATTCTATTCATTAACATCTGGTCGTCGATCACCATCGTCGATCGGGGCACACTGGCAGACGACACCCCGTGATTATTCCCTCCACACATGCGACACGACACTCTCACGAACGCCACGGTGTATGTACATCGATTTGATTCGATCGATTCTATTTTATCGATTCGTTCGATTCGTTTCGATTCAACTCTATCCGAAGGATTCGGCTTCGATTCAATTCAACTCGATCGATTCGATCCGATTCGCCTCGTCAATCGTCCGCATCTCGAAATATTAATTAGACGATTTTAATAACGCGTCGTCGCCGTCAACGATGCATGCTCGACGATCGATCGGAAAACGGTCCTCGGAGCCGCGTATATATGCGACAATGCTGTCGTTGCAATCGGCATCGACTTCCATCTTCTTTTCCGTCGGATCTGTTGTTTTCTTGCCGACCAATCGGGGAACAAAATTTCGACGAAAATGAGTTATCGTCTTTGAAACTGATTTCTTGATTTCTGATTATACGAAAAAGATATAAAAGTTATATTGTTCGATCAACTTTACAAACCACAGTTTTTTTTTTAGAGAGAGAAAAACATGTAGACAGGCCTTTTAATGTTAGGTCTCACAATTACAATTTAAATACAATGATCACTTTCATTGCGAAACTTAATATATACAGAATGTCCCAAAAATGTCTCGTAATCCGGAAATGGAGGCTTCCTGAGGTCATTTGAAGTAATTTTTTCTTTAGCAAGAATGCAATTCGCAGCTTTGTTTACGAGTTATTAACGAAAATCAGTGACCAATGAAAGGCGAGCTTCGTCCACTCGTTGGCTCGGTCGCCACGCGCCAATTGATCTCGCCTCTCATTGGTCACTGTTTTTTCGTTAATAAAACTCATAAACAAAGCAGCAGATTGCATTTTCGCTAAGGAAAAGAATACTTCGAATGACCTCAGGAATAACTCGTTTCTATGTGTTAATATAATTACGGGACACCATGTTTATTCAGTTGTTTTGAAAACAAGGACACTTAAATTCAATATTCTATATATTTTATCAATTTAAAAAACATATTAGTCCGCAATTTCGGATTGCGTGACATTTTTGGGACACCCTGTATTTAAACAATCTCGTGTTCACAGTTAAGAATTAAGATTTTGATTAAACTGTACGTGCAATAAGAGAATTCCAGTGCATCGTATCCGTTAATATTTACGAATATCCTCCTTTCTCCCTCAAATTACCTGCTAATCTTAAAACATCGTCGAAAATTTTGTCCCTGCGGCAAATATTTCTATCGTGACGCTTCTACAGCATTGTCAAAACAGGGACACCGCTCGCGTCGCAAGAAATGAATTTATCGGCTCCGTGATTTCTCAATGCGAATATCGTGGAACACGTAGCACGGAATTAGACGTCCTTCCGAAAGTGTTCTCGAATAATTCATCAGCGTTCTATCGAATCTTCCGAAGCAAAGCGAGGTAGCAAAAAAGATGTTGTTTCCACAATGCGCGTTAACTTTGGAACTCCGTTGCACAGGTGTACAAAATTCTTTCCCGTCTCGAACGAAATTGATTTACCCGGAATCGTATCCACGCTACCAGCTGCGACAAAATTCCGCGAAACGATCGAAAGCTCGCGCACACGACTCGCTGCGGAAATTCGAGCGATCTCGATCGAGGCTACATCGTGGTCAAAAAGAGACACACAAGCTTGGTTCAGGCGCGTCCAGCTCGTTGCTCTGGCGGAGCGCTCCGGGCAGAGGAGGAGCAAAGAGCAGAGCCGTGCTCCCAGGAGCAATGATCACGAAACGAGGAGCGCCTGTGACCTTACCTGGGGCCATCGGCGCCATCTTTTATGGCCCTTGCTCTTGGCCCTGCTCGTGAGCCTGCTCTTGCTCCTCGGTGCTCCAGTTGGACGTGCTCGCTTCACACACATGCCACCCGAACATCACCACAGGGTACCACCTAAATGTATACGCTTCTTATATTCAACCGCTGTCCATTTACACAAGGAGGTCCATTATTGGTGGCACGATCCATGACAGGCTGACTTTTCGCGAAAATCGCCCGCGAGAATCACCGGAATAAAAACGTTCGCACATCCGCCTTCGTTTCGAGGCTATCCATTTCTTCAGCGAAAATATATATAATACGAACTTGTTGTAATTTGGAAATGCCGAACAGTTCGTTCGCTCGTTCGAATGCGTCGACACTGAGAAATTAACGTTGCGGCGCAATATTAAAAAAGAAAAAGTCATCGCGTACTCCGTAGAAGCTTTTTTTTCTGTTCGCATAATCTCGTCCGCTGTGGGATAAAGTAATTAGTTAATGCGTCGTTCTACAATTTCTCACACGATTACGCTGATTAAAATCTCCATGTCGTTAATCATCTACTTGTCGCGTATCTGCGATGTACTCTAAAATATCGTGCAATTTTGCTCGCATTTCGATGAAATAGGTAACACTTTGATTTAGTTAATTCTGTTCGAAATCGTCACGAGTTCGATGTAATATTACACGAAGAAATAGAGCCGATTAGAATTGTTCTGTCTTGGACACTATGGTTCACGTGTTTGCATCTACTCGATGGAAACGCGGGAAAATCCGCGAGCGTATTTATCGGCAGAAGAATGAACGAGGTCTGGTGACTTCTGTTGCTCGAAAGTGCACGAAATACAGTAATTTCTGCCAAATTCAGATTTTTCCATTTTTTGTGCGCTCAGATTGCGCACAAAAATTAAAATATCGATTACCATATAATAAAGATAAATAAAGATAAACAAATCGATGATCAACAACTATAAAAACGAGACACAAGGCTCGAATGATCGCATCTCTTTTTCCCAAATTATCCATGTTTGTTTACAAGCTGCAGGAAAATTAGGGAGAATTTTCTGTAATCTGGATTTTTAGTACTTCATTGTTCTTGATTTTGATATGTGTTAACAATTTAGTATTGGAAACCGATGTACCCGATGAAATTATTTATCAAGAGTCTCATTTGTGACGTTTATAAAGGAATTTGTTGTTACTATTCTTACGATGCGACGCTGCTAAATGTACAATTGTCGTTCAGTCAGGCAATGCGCCGATATTTTGTTGGTCCCAAGGCTTTCTTTTCCTTTGGGTACATCGGTTTCCAATACTAAATTGTTAACATAACAAAACCAAGAATAACGAAGTACTAAAAATCCAGATTACAGAAAATTCTCCCTAATTTTCCTTCGGCTTGTAAATAAAAATGGACAATTTGGGAAGAGGAAATACGATTATTCGAGCCTTGCGGCTCGTTTTTATAATTGTTGACAATCGGCAACTATAAAAATGGAGCCACGAGGTTCGGATAATCGTGTCTCCTCTTCCAAAATTGTTCATTTCTCTGCGCAATTTTAGCGCGAATTGGGGAGAATTTACTGTATCCGATTTTCGCTGAACACATTAACGTCAGCAATTTTGTTTTTTTTCGTGCTCTCACGTATCGGAAAAAAATCCGTGAAGAGGTGCAACAGAATGTAATAGGGAAGCAGTAAATTTTACAGAATCCAAACAAGAGAAATGGCTGAATGTTCCGAAACGAAGTCCGAAGCGAATTCCTGCGCGTTTCGCGTTCATTTTTGTTTTCTCGCGAACAATCGTCCTGTCGTGGGTGGCGACGTTGGCAATGGATCGTCCTGTACATTGTATACACTTCGTCGCAAGTGTCTTGACGTCTTACCGACACACGATCGTAAAGCGAGACCCGCCTGTGTGTGCTTCCTCAAAAATTCTCGTATCTAAACGGTATTCGAATCCACGTGTTCGATATACTCGCACTAAACACGTCGGACCGTGTATGCTTTTGTGTGTACTGGGTCAGGTAACTATCTCAAATCTCGATGATAATTCAGCGATCGGTCGATCGGACGGGACCGAGTCGTTTTCGAACGGGATGCGAGAGTCGAGATCGAAACGATTCGGTCGCGGCCGTTCGCTCCTGCGACGCACACACGCATAATGGCATTGGCTTTGCTAAGCGAGTACGACGCTTGACGAGAAAACTCGGACACGCTGCTTCAAGTAGTCAACTTTTCATTCGTTAAAAAAGTGGATGGTGCTTAAAGGAAAGGGGAATTTTGGTGCACTGCGATTAGTGGAGATTACCTTCTTTTGCATTTAACCGTCGCATGACACTCCTGGCAGAAGGTATTCGATCGAAGTGGTTGATATGGCTGTTGAAGGAATTATTTGAGTGTTTGTTAATAGTTTATTAGGCTTAGGGAGCACTAAGATAATTCTTATTTAAGATTATTTTCATGGAGCAATGTAAAACAGCTGCTCAATCGAAAAATTACATTTACGGAATATTTATTCTATATATTATCGTTGCACATGTTATGATAAAAATCGCTAAAAATCTGAATAAATATATATGTATATATATTGTAAATATACATGTATATATATTGTAAATATACATGTATATATATTTATTCAGATTTTTATATATAAATATATATATATATATTAGCGATTTTAATCATAATATGTGCAAAATGAAACATTATTGAATAAATTTTCCATAAATGTAATTTCTCGATTTCAATAATCGTAAATTAAAGAATTTGGTTCTCACGTCATTTGGCGTGTCAACCTGATGTTAACGCTAAACCTATCGAGCACTAAAAGTGAGTAACGCGTGTTGTTTTGTAAGAATAATGAGTCTGAATTTATATAAACATTTCGCCGCGATATCTATCACTAATGTATACAATTGAATTAAGAAATTTATACAATTCTTTCCACCGCACGTGTCTTCGTAATTAGAACAATTTTAGCAGAAAGAAGAGATAAAGATCATTATCCGGATTTTTGTGCTGCATAAAAATTGTCTGGATTGGTTGTAAGAAGCAGTGGCCAGTCAAAAGTTTCTTTCCTTCTTTAACAATCTTAATTACGTTGAGAATAATGACCAGGCTGCGGATTTGTTAATTATAACGAAAGTCTATAATTATAACGAAAGTTAGCGGGTGGAATACGGAAGAGTAAATGCAAGGGAATAAATTTAACAATGTGTTGTTGGATTAATTTCATCTTATTAAAAATGTTACGAATGAAACGGAATTTTTATTTAACTCTTGTTTGTTGCAAAACTGCTAGCATTGAATCCACAGGAATTTTATATACAGTCGAGTTTTCATTAAAATCGATTTCTGTAATTCATTAGATGGAATTAAGTCAGCGTGCTGTAAAAATTCATGGGAATCTTGTTTTACAAAATATTCCTTAAATCGATGCGGTATATATTGACTCGTATAAATTTCATATGCAACATTGAGCGCAACTGATACACATGCAATATTCTGTTTCGATTCGACCACAGATTTTATGCATTTATGATAAAAATGAGTAATTCAAATTCCAAATCGTAGAGACAATGAAAGGATTCAATGATATCGTTATATTAGTTCCAACTTATTAGGGTTGTTAAAAGAAGAAAGACATTATCATCATCTCACTTATGTTTCTTACAATTAACATAGACAATATTTATTTTCAAATTCTATTTATAATAATAACGATATCGAATTTATTCGGATTTATTTATAATGTAACGTGTACTTAAAGTTCAACAAAAGTTTCGCACGCGAACGTTTCCATACTTTTAATAACTTTACGCGAAAGAAGTTTATTGCAAACGGAAAAAAAGAAAATTAAAAACGGTCGGGTTACTTTTCGCCAATGACGTGCATATCTTTTCATTTCGAGCAATGCTTCTCTTCTTCGATACGTTTCAGTCAAGGTTACTATTTCTTATCGAATAACTAAATATAAATGTATGAACCTCTCGGTTAAGGTGAAGAGTTACAATCAATACGTATCGATTATGTAATAGCTCCGCTGTTATAAAATGTAACCTGTTAGATGTACAGGATGGTTCACGTGTCGCGGCACCGTTCAGTACATCGTCGAATAACGCGATCAAGTCCACGTACCGTTTAAATACAGGGTGTCCCAAAAATGTCTCGCAAGCCGGAAATGGGAGGTTCCTGAGATCATTCGAAGTAACTTTTTCCTCAGCGAAAATGCGATCCGCGGTTTCGTTTACGAGTTATTAACGAAAAACGCTGACCAATGAGAGACGAGCTCGACTGATGCGAAGCGGCCCAGCCAACGAGCGCACGAAACTCAGCTCCGCTCATTGGCTTGGCCGTCTCGCGCCAACCGAACTCGCCTCTCATTGGTCAGTGTTTCTCGTTAATAACTCGTAAACGAAGCCATGAATTGCATTTTCGCTGAGGAAGAAGTTACTTGAAATGAGCTCAGGAACCTCTCATTTCCACTTGTACAATAATTTTGGGACATCCTATATAATCCAAATAATACCTACAAAAGAGACTACACGAATTAAACGCTATTTAAACGCGTTTGTTCTTGATAATGCTTGCTTTGTTCTTGATAATCAGAAAAATACAACGCATCGAGTAAAATCGTTCGAATGCGCTATAAAGCAACAATCATTCTAATTTTATTTCAAAACTGCTATCGAATCATTAGATAAACTTTGAAATTTTCATTACGAAAGTTCAACTTCGAATAATTCTCGATCCGCCGGCCCTTCGCCAAAATGCGATTCGTAGTAAGGATAAATTAATAAGAAGCAAATTGACGCGCGATCGCTCGAAGCTGAAAATTTTCTTTTAAAACGGCAGGACGAAGAAAGTCGAGCGCGGTTCGTTAATGGGGACAGGTACAGTTACTTCAGTGTTTTCATTTAATTATGTGCAGTCGCAGCGTCGCAGCCGAATTAGATTTACGAAACAACGGTGTTCAGTGTACAATTATCCTTCAGCAGGCACGAAGAAATTTAATCAGGTCTCGCGACCGAAGGGAAGAACAACCGTAATGAGAGGAAACAATTGCAGCGTCCGTTTTCTTTTCTTCTCGAGTGTCGTACGTCTGGGCGTTAGAGCTCGCAGCCGCCTGTGAAACGCTTCTATAGATCGTATGCCGTATCCGCAATGCTTGCCGCTGAAAAAAAGAACTCTGTATACTATGTACGTGCTACAATAATCTTCTTCCTTTTTTTTTATGTTTCGTTGTCTCTGTCTCTCTTCGATTCGTTTAATCGCGCCGTTCTCGGCAGCAACAGAACCATGCAAGACGTGCGAATTTACACACGATCGCAGTGGCGTAGCCTCTCTCTCTCTCTCTTGGGATCGTATTGATTTATCGCAGCCACGTCGCAATACAGTGCTCAGCCGAAACGATGCTCCTCCGCATCAAAGGGCATCGATCGCGGGAAATTTCGCGACCACCCGTTGTATAACCGCTCGTTCGTTCGCTCGCTCGCTCGCTCGGCCACCGCAAATTCGATCGGCCCGCGATGTTTTTCGGAAATGGATTTTTCTACTCCGCGGACCGCGTTCACGGCGAACGCGATATCCACCGGATACGTTGTTTTTCAAGCTGCCTCGGAGCTACAGGGCGAATCAAACGTCGTTGTCCGTCGAAATGTTTCGGAATTTTTGTGCACGAACGATTGGATGCGAAACAGAAATTTCTCTGAATTTGAATAGTTTCAATTGAATGGCGGACTTTTATAGATTTATAGCGCGAGTTTATGAAATATGTTTATTAACGGTTGTCTTTATTACGAGGAATTTTTTGGCCTGTGTAACTTTTTCCTTTGCGCGTATTTATATGAAATTATTAATTTAGAGACGAATATATGTAAACATTTTTGTACAGGCTTTTTACCATTTTTTGCAAGTAAAGGCGATTGTAGAATCCATACAAGTAGTTCTCGAAATTTGTTAGAAAATGTTACAATCATTCATATAATTGAGATATGGGGACAAATCTTTATATAAAAGATATAATATAATATAATATAATATTTCTCAATCTTTTTAGGACAAATATACATTGTTCCTTTCCGACTGACTATTAATGAAAGGAACCTTCTAAGCGTGACTTTTGCAATTATATTTTTATTATTTATCTTTCTTTAACCTATAATTTATTTCTATAATTTTACGCATCTAACGGGGAAGAATCAATGAATTTTGAACAAATCCGCTTTTTAAATAAAAATTCAATGTCTGCGAATGTCTGACAATAGGATTTCACAGATGGGTTATTTCAAATATATACACAAAATTAAAAAGAATTAAATTTTTTAAAACCGTATTAATACCTCTGCCGTGTGCACGACGTGTTATTCCGCTGAAAAATACAGGGTTAAATTATACGTAAATGTTAATATCACGTTACAAAACGAAATAAATAACTGTCTAACTCTTGTATCTTGTGATCAATGCAGACAATTCTTCTTATACGAAGCTACGCGTAAGAATGTTAAATAACAACACGACAAACATTTGGTTTTTTTTTCACGCGAAACACGAAATCATGGTCGCGGGGAACGCGGGGATACGCCGATAGCGGACGTGTTAAGTGATAATATCCGCAAACCAGCGTTCGTTTAGTCTCCGTATCGCCCTGTACTTCGACGAGGCTCGCGTTTCCGAAACAATGGACGGCTTTTTGACACGCCGAGGCAATTTTTATCCTTGATTGATCTGAAACGAGCCTACTCGAGATCTCTCTCTCTCTCTCTCTCTCTCTCTCTCTCTCTCTCTCTCTCTCTCTCTCTCTCTCTCTCACTCTCTATTCAACGTCTCGAGCGAAAAGAACGAACCAATCGACAACGGACGTGTCCTGCCGCATCGTGTGCTCCGCTCTGCCCAATAATGCTCGGCCTGAATATTCATCGACAGACACGTCTCGCTTGCGTAAATTAGATCTAGGTAGAGACTGTACATACGATACAACCTTAGTCATAGATCATTCATTAGGCGTAGGAAGTTCGTGTATGTGCATCCGAGTGGGAGAACGATCTTTCTTTCTTTTGATGTGAAACGCTTACTAGATAGATAGTCTTTGGGTACATAGATCTAGGCGTAACGATTGCAATCGAGTCGCTTCGGTCGTTAAACCATGAAAGAGAAAAGAGGAGGAAAACAAAAAGAAACCGCTGTACATATATATACATATATATACATATGTGTTGTGTACAGAACAAGAAGCTCCGTAAATTGATATTGACTAGCATGCACGCGGGAAGGGTGAATTCTCCTGATTGTTTTGTTTCTGTCGACGAGATAATGAATCTCTGGTTGCAAGGCGAATCGACGGGAACGCGCGTCTCGAAATTCCGTTGCGGCCTTTTTTAAAGATCCGAGTCTCGTCGATGTTTAAAAAAGGGAACGGAGTAGACACGGATATCGTTCCGCGGCCCTTTGTCTTACAACCACGGACGATTGTCGCGTTGCTCGATTCGGTGAACGGTCGCCGCGCTAGGACAGTGTGTCGGGGACCGCGACCAACAGAACGAAAAGAGAGCGAAACGAATGAAACGATACCGAGCGAAAAGAACCAGGTGGGCATACCTCGAATTTCTAATAATGACTCTCGAGAGAAATTCGGGTGAGAGGGAGCAGAAACGAGCAGGGATCACGTGGACCTCCACCAGGTTCGTATGTTCACGACCCGCTTTTAGCACCAATTCCGTACTGTACACACGTATATAGACCGGCTTCTATACGACTAGTCGCCGTAGCTGCTTTTCAGACTAGACGCGGAATAGATGTTCCCGATGCTTCCAAAGTAGGAAAAGAAAAAATGTGGGGCAACGTCGTACTATCGGCAAAGTACACGTATGTACGTGCAAAAACTGTGTGTGACGCCTATCGCCGTCTTTCTGTAACGCCGACGACGCGTGCCGCGCGAATTGTTTCGCGCGCGTTCCTCCTCGGCATTGTTTCTTTCTCCGTTTTTTCCCCTTTTTTTCGCTCGCACCTTGTAACGCGGTAACGCCGGCGAAGCTCTCTCTCTCTCTCTCTCTCTCGGCGAGAGCGTGAATAATTAAACCAGCCCGCGGATCGGCCAACGAAAATACACGTTGAAACTCGGCGACCGAACGGGCCGCCGCGCCGCGTCGGACGCCGATCGATGTCACTGAAAGACGGCGATCGCCTCACTTTCCGATATACGCAAGACTCGCTCGCTCTCGGATTGATGGATCCCGCATTGAGAACCGTCGACGGTCACCGTTTCGTACGATTGTTCTACGAAAGTCGCCTGCCTTGAAGCTCGGGACGTTGTCTTGCGATGCACAACCGAACGCAACACGAACGATACGACGCATAGAGCTCATCTAGAAGCGGGTTATGAATAACCGGTGCACACATAGAACACGATACAAATGAATATTTCCAAGCCCGCTTATCAGGCGCGCGTGCATACAGGGTGGCCCGCTGGAAATACGCCACCCTCGATCGTCGCTCTGGCTGCTGCTCTTTGTTCCTGTTGCGCGCTTCAATGACGGACAATTAAGGGACTCGCAAACCGGGCGAACTTTCTCCCTCGAAAACTCTGGCACATTATGCTGGAATGTTTCCGAACTTCGTATCGTACATTATCGAACAATGTCTCTGGATAAATTTATTGAAAAAAAACGGCACGATAAAAGAGCCGAGCGCTTCATTCGCCTTCGCGTAATTTCACCGCGAGAAACGTTCGCGCCATTCTCGATTAATTAATTTCTGCTTCGAAAACTTCTTCTTCTTGTCGCTCTTTCACCGACAATTGTAACGCGTTCTTCGTTTTATATGGATTCTTTTCCTTTTCTTTTCTTTTTTTTTCGTAATAGCGTTTCGAGTACGAACAACGATCGGTCGCACATTCGGCGCACGAGCTTGTACATTTTTCCGAGAAACGCGCGCGACTCTATTGTACTCGCGAGCAACACGAGCGATTGCCGCGGACGTTAATCGCTTTGACATCAATTTCGTACGGTATCGCGTGAACCATCTCGAATCGCTCCGCGTCAACAAACGGTTTGGCAACAGAAACGCAGCCGAAGTTATCACGGCGACCTGTTTCCAGCGGCGCCGCGCCCTGTATTTACATCACGGATACTCCATTCTTTTTTCTTCTTTTTTTTTTTTTTGGTTCCGTCGGGGACGAACGAATTTTGGAAATATTTGTTTCACCCTTTTCCTCTCAGTCGCTCGATAGATCCTCGTTGAATCACGGAGAGGCGAACACATGGACGACGATCATAGTGCGCGTATATTTTGTACATACATAATTCGATCTAAGGCACGTCTATACGGTAACGATGATTTATTGCAACGTAATATAAAAGAGCTCTCTATCTATCTCTCTCTCTATATATATATTTTTTTTCTACATAGATAGTTCGACTATCGTTGGGAACGGCCGGGTCTTACACGTGTTCTCGATTTCACAGGTACGGTATGACGACGAGGACGAGGACGAGGGTCCTCAGCCGGATCCGTTGCTCGAGCAAGGAGCACCGATCCCGGTCCGACTGCACAACGAATTTCCACCCGAGCTGGCCTCCACACCTCTCGAGGATATCGATAGTTTCTATCATAACCAAACGGTAACCGTTTAATCGCACAGACACAAAGGCGTCGCTGCCGCCGGCGATCGATACGCAAGGATCGTTAAATCCCGGCTGATAAATTATCGGATCGTGCGATACGAAATGTCGGATCATTCGAAGAGAAAGGGAAATCGTTGTCTTTTTTTAATTAAACGAACATTTTAACGCTAGATTTACGGAGCACGAAAAACAGCTGTTTTTATATTAGTTTATAAAAGTAACAATAAGACGTTTATTCTGATTTTTAACAAGTGTAACATTTGCCGTGAGTAACATATAAATTGAATAAAATAAATGTATCTTTACGATATGAATAATCGTGAATTAAAAAATTAGCGACCCGTCGTTTTGACGGGTTCCGTAAATCTAGTGTTAACGACCATAATGTCCACCATTCGATTGCGCACATTTTTCCTGACGCGTTTGCAACGGCGAAAGTCGTTAACATCAAGTTTTTAATAAGTGGACTGCCGATTTTATGCATTTCCGATTCGTCAAGATTGTTTATCCGTTTTGACGCATAGCTCCTGTTTAACCCAATGATCTGAATCCACTATGGTCGAAATGATCGGTTTCTTATTCCGCGATTCTACGAATTTTGGAGACTCTTTCGTAAGAGATTGGAGCGAGTTTTATAATAAGAACTTTATAAGGTCTAAATGAATTTGACGTTTTTAATTTATGCAAGTGAGGCAATAGGACCATTACACCTCATAAAATTGAAATACATTGTTCCCGACTCACAAAATATTATTAAAAATATGGAAACATTTCCAAGCGACTCCCGTTTCGTACAACAGATGTAACAAATTTTGATTTCGCGTAAAGATCCGCTGTCTACTGATACGACGTCCGACGTTCCCCAAGTCGTGGCAACTTCGACTTTATCGGACATTTTCCAGTTCATTTAAAAAATGATCGTCTGTACTTTATTCGGTTCGAAATATTTTTATCGCTGCTCTTATCACTTCGACGAATAGGGCTCGAAGTTTTCTCTTTGCGACGATCCCATAAAACTTGATGTGTGCCACCCCTGGCAATAAGTTTTCAACTACGCGGCACGAAGTTAACAGGAAATACCGTTTACTGTACGTAATAGAGCACGTTATAAAGAAAAAGCGTGCGGTATCGTTAAATCTGTTTAATACAAAATAAAAACAGAAAAAATAATTATTACAATATTTAGAGATCAGTGTAACTGTCGTATAAATCAGAAGACTCAATCTCGTGTGCAGAAAGTGCATTATAAGTCATATACAGGGTGGGGGAATAATCGTGGTACAATCCCAGGGGATGATTACCGTCAAAATGACGGGTTTTTAATTTACAATTATTATTCATATCGTAAAGATATATTTATGAGTTATTTATTCAATTTATATGTTATTTACGGCAAATGTTACAATAATAACACTTGTTTAAAATCAGAATAAATGTCTTATTGTCACTTTTATAAACTAATATAAAACAGCAGTTCTTTGTGCTCCGTAAAACTAGTGTTAAATAGGGATCGAGAGACCCGTCTGGCCTTCACATACCAATTCCACATCTCGTCATACTACAAGCCATACAAAATGACGGATCTTTAACCCCTTGACATGCAAATAAAACGGAATTTGATGCGTCCGAAAAATACTATTTAATTTGGCTCGACTGAAAAGTTATTTGCAAGCTGAGAAAAAGAATGTTTTATTTTGAAATTTGTTGGATTACCGATTTGCGGATGTAACTTTGTTATTGGTACTGTAAAAAAGGTGGGAGGGTGGGGCATTTTGAACATGAAGCAACTGAGTAATCTAATAATATACTGCACAGTGTCCGCCGAAAACAGCTCTTGACGAGTTAGACTCGTCAAAGTCTACAGTGACATATGAATCGCATGACGACCCCAACTCGTCATTGTATGTCAAGGGGTTGAACCTATTTTTCTCGAAAACGCGGTCTCAAGTGAAAAAATGTTACTCTTTTCTCGACTTATTCTTCCATGTAGAATCTCACCTCCTGGCCGGTTGTACCGCGATTTTTCACTCACCCTGTACAATAGAAATACCGTAAGGCAAAACAGTTTTTGGATTTCTAGTTACAAGAACTTTCTTTTACCAAAAACACGAATGTATTTATTCGCGAAGTAGCAAGTAGCGGTACAAAGAAAGTATAAAATGACTTGGAAATGATATTGGAAATAATTGGATCGTTTAAACAAACCTTCATGTAAAATCGACGTGGCGCGTTGTTTTATAAAAATAAGAAGATTGTTTCAAAAAATTTTGTTACAATATCAACTTCATAATTTCAGCAATGTTGAAAACAAAATACGTGAAACCGGTCACGTTGACCGCAATGGCAGGTTTGGTGTAATTTTCAAATAACCATAATCGTCAGCGGTTTCGTTAAAATCGAGCGCAAAGGGTTGATAGAGACGATGATGCGTAATAATGTTGTCTTGAAAACTATTGTCGTGTGTTCCAGACCTTCGTCGTCATCAGCAAGGGAAAGGACATATTCAGGTTCTCAGCGACAGACGCGATGTGGATCCTCGACCCGTTCAACCCGATACGACGCGTGGCCATTTACATATTGGTTCACCCACTGTTCTCCCTCTTCATTATCACTACAATATTGGTTAACTGCATACTCATGATCATGCCCACTACGCCCACCATCGAGTCTACGGAGTGAGTATCGTTCGTACGTCCTCGTCTCGCGCGTTCGATAACACCGGAACAAAGGCGAGACCTCGATTTATCTCTTTGCCTACTCCCACCGTTTCTCTCTGTTACCTTTCGTTTTGATTTTCGTTCGTTTCCGCGATCTGTACGAGCATCGCGTCGCTTCGATTCTGAACGGCCGCACATTCGTAGGACACAAGTTTTTGTAGCTTGATAATCACAAATATTTTTACAGTCGGGGCCTCTATTTTTGCTATACGTTGTACGATATTTTGTACGATATAACGGGTGGGAAACCGAAGACACGTTATCTTTCTTTCAAACTGTTACGTACGTCTTTGAAAATACTGGAAAATTTTGATCTCGATTGTACTTACTATAGTGTTTTTTAAAGATTGAATCTTCCGTTTTATAATAATCCCTTAAAATTTGGTGTACGACTTTTTTCATGTTGTTTTTCTTTTTACTCAACATTCAATAAGACGACTTGAAAAGTCGCGTATTTTAACAGTATTTTTACCGGTCATTTGTATATATCTATCTTTACTAAATTAATTTTTTTAATTATCATAGGAGAAATTAAAACGTCAATTGGCAAGAAGCGATTAAACTTGGAAAATAATTTTGAACAAAAACTTTTCAAAGCTGTCTCTTGACTCCTATGATAAAAATAGCCTTAAGGAGTATTTCTTTAAGGAGTTTAATTTCGTTAATTCTCTCTAATTTTCCTCCAGCTTGTAAACAAAAATGGACAATTCGGGAAGAGGAGATACAATTATTCGAGCTTTCCATCTCGTTTTCATAATTGTTGACGATCGGCAACTGTAAAAAGGGAGCCACGAGGCTCGAATAATCGTATCTCCTCCTCCAAAATTGCCCATTTTTGTTTAAAAGCTGAAGGAAAATTAGGGAGAATTTGCTGTAGTTGCAAAGAGATTCAATCTTCGAATCTACGGTTTGTTATAGAAATATTATCCCATTTTATTGATAACCATTATATTTCATCTTAGCCACAACCATCATGTTTTATATTTATTTTAATTTAACCATTACATTTTGTTCATTTCAATGGTAACCGTTCGCAAATGTTCTCACACCTCGATTTATTTATGCCTTCTCTAGAAGAGCAAATATGATAAATATAATTCTTTTATAATAAATATAATTTCTTAACAACTTAAAATCAACATTCTCGATATTTAAAATAAAAGAACGATGCTCGTACAAGCGCCAAAGAATTGAAATTAAAGAGACAACTCGAATAATTCTCGGTTGGATGGAAGCGAACAATTCAAAATCCACGAACAAGTGTTTTATGTTTGAATCGAATGGTTACTTGACTGATCGATAGAAGAGCAATCAGGACAGCGTGTTGGAAACGGTTCGAAATTTTGCTGTTGCTGTTTAAAACGAAAGAATCGGCTCAATGAATGTTGAACTCTGTTGTTTATGAAATCAAGAACAACGAGACTTGTATATACGAGGTGGCCGGAGATGTACGGTATTAACGAACGAAGAGTAATTCTGTGTGAAAAGCGATCGAAAAACGCGAGATAATATTTTCTTCAATGGATCTTCATTTTCCACAAAATTGAGTCTATCCTTACGCTCTATATTATTGATAAATATTATTGAAGCAACAATTTGATTAACCCTCGGCTAGCAGGTTACAAATACATTACAAATACAAGATCGTAAATAATTTAGTAGTAAAAATTATTTATGCACGTATGCTGAAACACTGTATAATATTGAAATAGAACAAATATCTATAGTCCAAACAAATAGCTTTCACTGATTATGAAGTGGTTTCTGTATAATGTGTATAAACAGACCGGGTCAGCGGTGACTCCATTTCTACCGTCAGTGGGTTATTATCTGTTTTGGCAAATAAAAGAAATATCTTTCTTGAAAACGAACTTTCGTGGGAGATAAGCTACATTTTTTTCGCTTCACGATGAAATTTTCGTAAATAATTATTCTTCGTTCGTCGACACTGTGTATCACCTGTCATCCTTTATTATATGTTCAACAAATATTCTTTTTCTCTCAGCGAATATATACAGTCACTCGCTAAAATATCCGTACTCTTTCGAAATCGAATTACAAACACGTTCTGCAACGAATAACTTTTTTAAAAATTTGACTAAACGTCTTGGATCTTTATCGGATATTATAAGGACTAGTTCACTACGCGAATAAATTTTTGCAACAGTTGCAATTGGTTGGACTGACAAAAAAGGGTATGAACAAAAATAACAAAATATTGGAAAAAGTAACTCCTTTAGCTGAGCCAATAACGAAAATTTAAACAATGTGTTTTGTAGATCTTGGCAACTTACATGTATGCTGAAAATACAGGGTGTCTCAAAGTTATGGTACTTCCGAGAAATGACGGGTTCTGAGGTCATTCGAAGTAACTTTTCCTTTGCGCAAACGCAATCCGCGGTTTTGTTTACAAGTTATTAACGAAAAACACTGACCAATGAGAGGCGAGCTCGGCTAGCGTGAGGTGGCCAATCAACGGAACTGAGCTTCGTGCGCTCGTTGGCTGGGCCGCCTCGCATCAGTCGAGCTCGCCTCTCATTGGTAACTATTTTTCATTAATAACTCGTTAACGATGCCTCGGAGAAAATTTTTATAAAGGAAAAAGTTACTTCAAATGACCTTAGGAACCCCTAATTTCCCGAAAGTAACATAATTTTGGGACACCTCTGACGTTGTTATCAGCTACAGACATTGAAAAATGTAAAATTTCCAGATTTCTGACAGTTGTCGAGAATACATAAGATCTCAATACAATTTTTGGCATGCATACAAGTTACCAAGATCTACAAATTGCATTGTTTAACACTAAAATAACCAACCGGACACTAAAAGTGACAGAGTATGCTGCTTGAAAACAAATTTATTCGATGGAAGAGTCTTCCATTAAAGAGAGTCTTCATAATTTTTGTTATCTTTCGTTATAAGCTCGAATAAAAAAAAATCATTTTTTATACGTTTTCATCTTTTTACGTCATTTCAACTAATAGCAATTTTCACAGACATTTTTTACTCGAACTTGAAACTAGTTCATCTAATATATCGAAAAAATTCAAGTAACTCGGTGAAATTTTCAAAAAGTTATTCCTTTTTGAAAGATGTCTGAATATTCTAGTGAGTAGCTGTATCTATACATATATATACATATATTTCCGCTTGCTCTGCAGTGACTGTGAATCGACGTAGCTTTAGCGTGCTTACGAGCCTAAGCCGGAGATGACGAGGCACGCGTTTTAATGGTTTTCACCCCTCTGTCCGACCTCTTCCTCTTTTTACTTTCGTCCCCCGATTTTGTCGGAGCCTTTGATTGACGTTTGTTTAGATAGGAAAGCCATCGAAAGCTTACGGCGAGTACACGTTTTGTAACGAATAGATACTTTGAGACGATGTTCTACGTGTCATAGCTCTAAATATAAATATAAATATATACATATATATATATTCAGGGTATCCCAAAATTATGGTACTTCCGAGAAATGAGAGATTCCTGAGGTCACTCGAAG
This sequence comes from Megalopta genalis, assembly GCF_051020955.1. NCBI lineage: Eukaryota > Metazoa > Arthropoda > Insecta > Hymenoptera > Halictidae > Megalopta > Megalopta genalis. Next base: position 19,932,158 of record NC_135020.1, on the reverse strand, counting down.
TGACTTTTTCCTTTACAAAAATTTTCTCCAAGGCATCGTTCACGAGTTATTAACAAAAACCACTGACCAATGAGAGACGAGTTCGGCCGCCTTGCGGCAGCCGAGGCGGCCCAGCCAACGAGCGCACGAAACTCAGCTCCGCTCATTGGTTCGGCCGCCTCACGCCAACCGAACTCGCCTCTCATTGGTCAGCGTTTTTCGTTAATAACTCGTAAACAAAACTGCGGATTGCAATTTCGCTGAGGAAAAAGATACTTTAAATGACCTCAGGAACCCCTCATTTCCCGGAAGTACCATAATTTTGGGATACCCTGTTTATATACATACACATATGAGTAGAGATACTGTGATAAATTGTATATCCGTTGGTAAGTTTTTGTTCCTAGTCTATCTAGATGTAGCGTAGACCATGACCGATCTGTGCGAATAATCGTAACGATGAAATCTATAGAAACGTGTGCCGGTGTCGATGAGAAATGTATCGGTCTCGTGTGCTGAACAGCTTGCCGAGATAATCATTGTTCGCTCGGGTCGTGCTCTAAATAGACATTAATTGTCCGCGGCGATCTGTGAGATCGATCAGACACCGATAACGATCGGACACTGCCGCCTACCTAGTTTCGCAGAAGCGACACTGCTCACCGTAAAGGATCTCTAGATCGTAGTTCGATGTTCACTTTTGTCGATGAATAATAAGGTCTGATAAGATCTGTTGAAATGACCGAATAATCTGTGTGCAAATTGTTGAAACAGTCGAAATGATTTATAATGTTGCCATGAATTTAGAACGAATACCCAGGACTTGATACGTTGTAAAATCTTTGACGAGAATTATTATTAAACAGACTGTGTGGATCTTTATGTAGGAATAAAAATTGTCTACCCTAATCTCAAGGCATAGAAACTAGTGTTCAATTTGATAATTTGATATTTTGATCATTTTAACAGGTCGAAGGCAGCTTATCGATATTCTCCAGTCACTTAAACTCTTCTCCTGCTTTAAATTGGATCAATTCATTTGTCTCGTAAAGGCATTCATTTTTGCAGGCTTATTATTAAGAACATATATGTATATGCATAACTGTTAAATCATATATCGGAGTGTACAAATAAATCTGCGGCTGTAAGATTATTTTTATTACCGGATTACACGAATTAATTTGTGCACTTAATATATAAATAGTCGTGTATTTACAATTTCTAAAATATATTCCGGTAATAAAAATAATCTTGCAGTCACGAATTTATTTGTACACTCGATATATGATTTAACGATTCTTTTGAAGTGATATTAAACCACACTGTGATGTTTGTATGTAAAAGTTTCGTACAATCTTCTCGACGATCTGGTCAAATATAATAATATTAATGACATATATATATATATATATATATATATATATATATATATATATATATATATATATATATATATATATAATATAATATAATTGAACAGAATATATAATAATATAATTGAATAGAAAATGCAAATACAAAATCGATAAAATAGAAGAGTCTAGATAAAATGAAGTATAACGCTGGACCGAATCAAGTAAATAACAAATGAATTGACTAAAACTAACAGGTAGAAAAAGCGAAATAAATTTTTACAAATGACTAAAAGTAAAAGAATCCCATCACTATTTTTCGTTGAAGAATCCATGGAAAACATATCAAATAGACTGCAGATTTTCATGGAGCTCGAAGTTTTCGTCAGATAATTTACAACGATTGTTGATCAGTCCCAAACGAAGCAATTAGGTCTACAATTTTTCGTGGAGCCGTTTAGCAAACGCAACAAAAGATCCGCAATCAAACTATCAATAAATGACTGACAGCGAGATATATGGGTAGGATGGATCCTTTTCATGGTGTCGGTGGTGTCGCCGATGCAGCCTCGGATGCAAGCGCGACGGAACAGTGATTAGGCTGGTAGAGAGAACTCGTCGACGCGCGCAACGAATCGCATTTTAAAGCTGAGTGGTGTGTTTGTTGTTTTCAGAGTGATATTTACGGGCATCTACACATTTGAGTCCGCCGTTAAGGTGATGGCGAGGGGTTTCATTCTGCAGCCTTTTACCTATCTTAGAGATGCATGGAATTGGCTCGACTTCGTAGTTATAGCTTTAGCGTGAGTAGTTAAAAACTTATTCTTTAATAACAAAAAAAAAAGAAAGAAAAAAGAAAACAAGAAATAAAAAGAGGAAAAACCGAAAAGAAAGATAAACACCGGGAGGGGGGAAGTGAAACCCGAGCGTAATAGAGAATTGACGAAAGTACGACCATCGATTGGTAGAATACAGCGTGTGTCGAAAGAGAATAGCAATCGGCGAAGGTGCATACGTATCGTATTTTCGAAAAGAGAGATCGATAGAGATTATCGATTTGATTGATCGATTTCCTTAATTCGAATCGGACAGATTCGTTTCTTGCATCGTATTTCTCCGATGTCCGTAGGACGTTCTATTTAGGCTAACGAACGTCGCGTTGACGATCATTGAATCGGTATGATCCGCGGTCGCCTAGGATCCGCGAGAATCTCGTTTCGTTTGCCCTTCGAGACTTTTCATTGCTACTGTTTAATATGACGAGAAGCCGACAAGATAGATCCGATCGATCAAGACGGCGATCTTAGGCGAGCCGTGCGGACAGGACCGATTTCCGAGAGGAAAGATATCGCCGGTCCACTGAAGAGAGAATACTTAGTATCCGAATTTAGTGAATCAGGTTGTGAAACCGTAGACATTCGCTAGATACCTTGAGTGCGCTATGGAGAATCGTGTAGCATCGAGTAATTATAATACACCACCGTAATATCAGTCTCTCTTCTCTCTTTCTTTCTTTCTCTCTCTCTCTCTCTCTCTTTCTCTCTCTTTCTCCTACTATTTCTCTAACTCTAATTCTCTCTCTCTCTCTCCCTCTCTCTCTCTCTCTCATGTTACACACATATTTTGGCCGATTGTATTTCTGCAAATACATGAAGCATTCTTCTAAACATTGTAACCACACGTAATAGTCACACGAATACGTATACAGGTATATTAAACGAGTATTAGTTCACCTAGATAGGGGATTAGCGATTTTAATTATTATGTCTAGTTACATCGGACCGAAGAGTACCATTTTTTCTTAATCATCGTAATGTTGGTTTAGACTAGTCCTATATACTATACGTCGATCCGACTCAATCACTTTTATTAATTGTTGTAGTTTAGACTATATATACATATTATATACTTTCTATAACATAATATTATTAAGTAATTGTTGATAGATTGGTCAATACGTGTATTTATTCGGCGTAACGAGTACTCGATTATTGTAACTGGCAACACGAGAATACCCGCCGATTGATTATGGTTCTAACATTCGCGATTCGCGCAGCAACTTTACACGTTTGTTTCAGCTCTTGGTTCGTTCCGTGATAAATCGTCGTCTTTCTTAACCCCTTGCCGTATTTTCACGATGTCCGAGTCGCGATGAAAATTTTTAGTAATGAGATTGGAATGGTCCCTTATGATCCTTATGGTCCCTTAAAATTGGAATAAAATTCTAATCACTTGTCATCAATATTTTGCGTTCGAGTAAAGCATTCGAGTAAATTTAGATACACGACGAACATTAATTTTCTTTCCCTTTTAAGAAATTATTATTGCAATCGAAAAATTTCTAATCGCAGTAACTGTGAAAAAAATGGTACGTCAAGGGGTTAATATATTAACGATACAGTCAATTCCCCCTAATTGGTGCTCAGTTTGTGCAGAAAAATGGACAATTTGGGAAGAGGAGATACGATTATTCGATTATTATAAATATTATTATTTATAGTTGTTGGCAATCGGTAAATTGTCCATTTTTGTGTACAATCTGATATTAGAAATTTCAGTTTCATACTTAACTAATATTTCGATTAATTATAAACTACACACGTAGTTTCGTCTTTAACAAAACGAAAATCACGAAAGATCTATAAACAATCAAATACGTTCTCAAAGTGATCATTATGAATTACAATATTCAGCTTTAGAACGAAACCGTTATAGAGTTGATTATGCTATCGCCTTTCTGCAGAAACGCTTACAGATTCAAAGTAGATTGAAACGTTAACATGTAAAACGAAAATAGAATAAAACTATTTGGAAGCTAATGGATCAACTTTTCCAAGTTTCTACGGAAATGTGACATAAGCGGAATACGAACCGCGTACGGGACGATCTAATAAATTCAGTAACGTAGAAAGAACGATCGGTTGAACGAGCATAAGTCGAAGAATTCGATGAAACAAGACGCGATTTTCAATGATCGCCGCGAAAAATGTAGAAACGGTGGTTCTCGTGTTGCCGTCGACATTAAATTACCATCGTGCATGCAGTAATAGCTACCTTTACGATACACGCAGTTCCAAGCAGACTTTTGGTAGGCCATAGGAAACAGTAGCGAGTAACCCTTTGAGTAACGTTAATTATCCTGAACTCTCTTTTCTAACGTTTTGTTTTTTTGTTTGTATCACTGTAATGTGTGTGATGTTCGGGTGTATTGCAGTTATGTGACGATGGGCATAGATCTAGGCAACCTTGCCGCTCTCAGGACATTTCGAGTCCTCCGAGCCTTGAAGACTGTCGCTATTGTACCAGGTATGCTTAGTGAAATAGAATTGGTCGTAGACGCAGATTAACTAATTAGAAAAGTCATAGAACACAATTGTCGCGGTCGCTGTACACATCTATCGTAAAAAAAAACTCATCACCGATATATGATAACGCCTGTTCTAACGAACACCTTTTTGTTTTCTCGATCTGTTCTATTGTTTCGCTTCTCACGAGGCCATTCTTATTTTTTTTTCTTTTGTCTCATCAGCCTTTCCATCTTGCCGCGCTCATCCATCGGTATATCGAGTCATTCGTCGAATTATCGGGTCCGTGGGAGAGTTCTGTCGCTTTCTTTCCGTTCGTTTCCGTCGTCGACGCTGCTCGCAACACAGCTTATTATTTCGAAACAGATCGGCGTGATCACGGCAGTGATCACGGTGTCGAAGCCCGTCACATTCGACGCTGCACATTTTCTTTAACGAGATCGCACATCGGCCGAACCGTTTTCGTTCCCGACAAACATATATCACGGCCGAGAGTTTCGTTTTCTTTTCACGAACAGTATACACGTAATGTCTCTCTAATTGACGCTCAGATCGTCCACGGAAATGGACGATTTGTGAAGAGGAGACACGATTATTCGAGTCTTGCGGCTCGTTTTTATAATCGTTGACGATTCGTGACTATAAAAACAAACCGCAAAGCTCGAACAATCGCATCTCCTCTTCCCAAATTGTCCATTTTTGTGTACGATCTAAGCGTCAGTTAGAGAGACATTACTGTACTATTTTTTTTTTTCGTCTTGTTCTATACTCACGACACAATCCTCATTTCTCCGTCGTTAAACAGCTTCTGCTTCGCCATCGTTAGAGCGTATACTGTTGGTATCTTTAACGTATTTTGCTTTTTGTATGACACCGACCAATCCGCATCGAACAGACGAACATAACGACACACGAAACATGTTTAGTTCCGACCGTTCCTCGACAGAAATACACACCGAAACACGTTCGAAGACAAGCGCCTAGATCGTTTTAAATAGGACCCAAAGTTTGTTGCATCGCATAGTTACAAGCTTTCGTTCGTTGTCGACGGCCCGATTGCCTCCGGATCGTTTCACGATTCTTTTCGTTTCCCCGCAGAACCTAACGCAATAGAACAAACGTAGCCACGCGGCGTAGACGAAGCTACACGCACGCAAGGAGAATAAAAGGATCGCCAGCCCGAGACAACTCTCCGAGAGAATCTCTTAAAAATATAATACCGAAAAGCGACAGAATCTTCCCAAGAATCCGATGCGTCGATCAATGTTTCACTGTTTGATCATCACTGTTTTGATCGACTGCCGTCGTCCCCAGCCTTTCTTGCGCCACCATCCTCGTCGCCGCGCGTTTTTTCCTCGATACCTCTCGACCTCCCATCTTTTTGTCTCTCCCGAATCATCGTCTGATTATCTCGACACTCGTCAGCCCCGTGTCGCCTCCGATACCTCGCCTCCCACACGCTGAAACGAGAACGGCCCGTCGAAGTTGACGACGGCTGAAGCTGACGGAACGCCGAACTGAGCCCAACTGTCCTTTTCTCTCGTTGCCTAGGTCTGAAAACCATTGTCGGCGCTGTGATAGAATCCGTGAAGAACCTGCGCGATGTGATAATCCTGACGATGTTCTCTCTTTCCGTCTTTGCGCTGATGGGCCTCCAGATTTACATGGGGGTTCTCACGCAAAAGTGTATAAAAAACTTTCCTGAGGACGGCTCCTGGGGTAATCTCTCCGCCGAAAACTGGGAGCGATTCGTTAGTAACGAAAGTACGTAGCGCTCTGATCTCTATTCGTGGTTTGTGCCGGCCACGGTGTAAGAAGAAGAGATGAATCAACTTCATCCCCCACTCCTACGATTTTTAAGATTTAATTACAACATTGTTCGCAGTCGGTGAGAACGTCTAGTATGGGTGCGGTACCCACTGCCGTAATAATGGCGACACTTATGCAAATATAATTTTAAAAAATAATGTACTAATAATATAATAATACATATATACCTATATATACATATAATACTATATAATATTATATTATATTATATTATATTGTATTATATAATACTATATAATACTATATAATATTATATTATATTATATTATATTATATTATATTATATTATATTATATTATATTATATTATATTATATTATATTATATTATATTATATTATATTATATTATATTGTATTATATTATATTATATATATATGTATAATATAATATAGTATATTGTATATAATATAATATATATAATAATTATTAGTAATGCGTATATAATATGTTATTAGTAATACGATGGGGTCCGCGGTTGTGTCCACTCCTTCTTACACCGCGGTGTCGACTTATGACACTACCACGACGTGCCGCAATTTTCTCTCGCCTAATCGTTTCGCTCTGTTTCTTCGTCTAGCTAATTGGTACGTGGACGAGGCGAAAAATATGCCCTTGTGTGGAAATTCATCTGGAGCAGGGTAATTATCGATTTAATAACAATATCTTTGTTTCTTGGCCTCGTGGTTAAGGAAATGGGCTTTGTTTACAGTCGTCTACGGTGGAAAATAGCGATAATAACGATAACGTCGTTCGTCATCGTTATTGTTGAAAATGCTAGAGTTCGTCTACAAAAGAACTGTTCGACAGGGATTACCTTGGAATCACCAACAATAATACCTTGGAATCACAACACGGATAATAACATTTGCGGTGAAACGAGAGTCGATGTAAACACTTGTCGGTGATTTCAACGTGTTGGCGTACAATGTCGGTGAAATAATTGTTGGTGATTTCAAGGTAAGCGTCTTAACGGAGTGGGCACGTGAGAAAGGAAAGAGCGAAGTGTGTTTACGTTATCATGCCATCCTTCCTCTCTCACTCGCACGCATTGCCGTTATACAGGGTGTCCCAGGTTTTAATGTTCAAACTTTGTTAGTGTATTCTATGGCACAAAGTAAGAAAAAAATGTTATGTAAACATAGGTCATATAGAGCTTTATTAAGAAGTTATAACAAAAATTCAGAATAGGAATAGTAATCAACTTGCTGTTACTGCGAGCATTGGCTTGAATAGATCAGCACATGCCGTGTGTTTATGTAAGCTGTGTTTATTAATACATTTCGAAATGTATTAATAACCGTTGTTGACAATACATGATTGACATCGATCGAAGATTTTTTTTAATTTTTTATTTTCTTTTTAGTTGATTACTATTCCTATTCTGAATTTTTGTTATAACTTCTTAATAAAGCTCTATACGACCTATGTTTACATAACATTTTTTTCTTACTTTGTGCCATAGAATACACTGACAAGGTTTGAACATTAAAACCTGGGACACCCTGTATGGCGATCGTGCGATGCTCATTCTATTTCACTCAATGTCGACGTAAAGTACAGTCGATCTCTGTCCACCGTCTTCGGCCAAACTGTCGTTACTGGTGGGGAGTTCCACGCAAGCTAAAGAAGGGGCATCGTTGCCCCCGGAAGTGGGGCCTAGAGCCCGCCGATCGGTGTTTACTCTGGACTGAAAATTGCTGCTCATACGGGCATGATGTTGAACAACTCTGGTCTAAAACGATATTAACCCCTTGACATACAAATGAAACGGAATTTGATGCGTCCGAAAAATACTATTTAACCTTTTAGGTACGGCTGAATTCTGCGCGAGACTATTTCACTGGACGGCAGAGTCTGATGTGTACTGTACAGACTCTGATACTGTATATACAGGGTGTCCCAAAAATGTCTCGCAATCTGAAAGTGGCGGTTCCTCAGGCCATTTGAAGCAACTTTTTCCTTTACAAAAATTTTCTCCGAGGCACCGTTGACGAGTTATTAACGAAAAACAGTGACCAATGAGAGGCGAGCTCGGCTGGCGCGAGGCGATCGAGTCAATGAGCGGAACTGAGCTTCGTGCACTGGTTAGCAGGGCCGCCTCGCGTCAGCCGTACTCGATTCTTATTGGTCACTGTTTTTCGTTAATAACTCGTTAACGGTGCCTCGGAGAAAATTTTTGTAAAGGAAGTAGTTGCTTCAAATGATCCGAGGAACCCATCATTTCCGGTTTGCAAGACATTTTTGGGACACCCTGTAGACTGTTGTAAATCGATGTGAAGACAAAAGAAGTGTGAAACAATACATATGAAGACGATTATTTAGTTCAAACGATGAGCGAGTGAGCTACTAGAGCAAGCTACTATAGTGGCGCGTCGTGCCTAAAAGGTTAATTTGGCTCGACTGAACAGTTATGTGCAAGCTGAGAAAGAGAATGTTTTATTTTGAAATTTGGATTATGATATTTGGATGGATCTTGACCATTGTAAACAAACCGGAATCGACGCACGAGTGAAGCAACTGAGTAATTTAATAATATATTGCACGGGTTCAGCCGAAAACAGCTCTTGACGATTTAAACTCGTCAAAGTCTGCAGTGGCACATCAAAAGAATGACGATCCCAACTCGTCATTGTATGTCAAGGGGTTAACTCTGCATCTCATAAAAGTTAATATTTAAACGAAAGTGTATCCTAGAAATGAGCTTTCTAGGAGGAGCTTATTGAACACTTCCAACTCGTAGACGACCTCAGATATTGAATCATTTGAGCTATGTATGTACTAATGATCCTCGTTTCGTCTCGCAGGCAGTGCCTTCCTGGCTACACGTGTTTACAAGGATACGGCGACAATCCGAATTACGGTTACACGAGTTTCGACACCTTCGGCTGGGCCTTACTCTCTGCTTTTCGTCTGATGACACAAGACTACTGGGAAAATTTGTATCAGCTGGTGCTAAGATCGGCCGGGCCGTGGCACATGCTGTTCTTCATCGTGATCATTTTTCTTGGATCGTTCTATCTCGTGAACTTGATTCTCGCTATTGTCGCGATGTCGTACGACGAATTGCAAAAGAAAGCCGAGGAAGAGGAAGCTGCCCAAGAGGAAGCCACGAGGGTACGACAGAAATTTCGTTGATAAATTTAACACAGCAAACGTTTATCGAGATCTGCTGGCCTAAAAAGCTAAACGATCTTGAAGGAGACATTGGTCCTGTACGAAATTCTATTTCTATCGCTCGTAATGATTTCGATTGGGAGAACTTATGGCAGTTGTTCACAATAGTGTTGCGGGATTTGCGCAATTTAAAATGAATGTGCTCCTTTCTTCGCGACACTTAACTTTATTAACACAAAATAAACATTCTTGACCCTTAACATTACACTATTTCTTTTACAACTGTAGTAATTTCTCCCTAATTCGCGCTCAGATTGCGCACAAAAATGGAAAATTCGGGAAGAGGAGATACGATTATTATAGTTTTATAGATTTTATAGTTTTTATAGTTGTTGACAATCGATAACTATAAAATAACTCGAATAATCGTATCTACTCTTCCGGAATTGTCCATTTTTGTGCGCAATCCGAGCGCGAATTAGAGAGAAATTACTACAGTTGTAAAAGAAATAGTGTAATGTTAAGGGTCAAGAATGTTTATTTTGTGTTAATAAAGTTAAGTGTCGCGAAGAAAGGAGCACATTCATTTTAAATTGCGCAAATCCCGCAACACTATTGTGAACAACTGCCATAAGTTGTACGTCCATGTGCGTTTCTCCGTCCACGATAATTTCCGTAATCGAACTAAACAATTTTTGTTTCTTGTATGTATGGGTAAACGTACCCCCATCTCTACAATCTGATAACAGAAGAATCAAATTTTGTTTCAACTCAGAAGAAGCAAGCAACGTTCATATTTATGCACAAAATCTTCGTTATGAGTCTAACACGTGATTACAGTTCAAGAGGTTAAGTTATCAATGAATTCACAAAATCCATGTAACACTTTTTATGTGTTTCGGTGCGTAGATTTATCACTTGAAGTTGTCGGCATGCATTTATGAAACGCATTGTATAATACGCGCTCGAAATATAATTGCGAGCAATTTAAATAGAATTTCCGTCTCCGGTAACTGTTTTAACCAGTTAGCTGCGGCGCCTCTTTTTCAGAACGTGCACGTACATGTGTCGCGTGAATCAAGCGATGACGAGTATACTCGTCAAACGCAGAGTAAGTGTCGCTGTTAAAATATTGGATCAAAAAGAATCATTTATTTTATAAAATTGACAATTTTATTACTAATATTTACTTATTCACTTAACATTAACATATACTACATACACAATAAACAAAAAAAGGCAGGAAAAATCAAATATTTATAAAAAAAGTTAAAAATTCAAATTGCTGCTGTAGAGAATGGTATTCAGCCAAAGAAAGGAACGATATATAGGATGTCCCAAAATTATGGTATTTCCGGGAAATGAGGAGTTCCCGAGGCGATTTGAAGCAACCTTTTCCTTTAGAAAAATTTTCTCCGTTAATCTATTATTAATGGTTAATCGTTGATTAATTATTAACGAAAAACACTGACCAATCAGTAGCGAGTTCGCTTGGCGCTAGGGGACCGAGCCAATGAACGGAACTAGACTTCGTGCGCTCGTTGGCTGAGCCGCCGTGCGTCAGCCGAGTCAATGAGCGGAACTGGAGTTCGTGCTCTCGTTGGCTGGGCCGCCACGAGCCAGCCAAGCTCACCTCTCATTGGTCAGTGTTTTTCGTTAATAATTCGTTAACGAAGCCTCGGACAAAAATTTTATAAAGGAAAAAGTTGCTTCGAATGACCTCAGGAATCTCTAATTTCCCGGAAGTACCATAATTTTGGGACACCTTGTATAATGGCACTTTGCACGTCGAACACCAATATCGTGATTCTTTCCTAATCTTTATTTTATAAGGATGTAAACAGCTTCGTGTGTAGGATTGATCTCAAAATATTCCATACATCTTGAAACTTGAGAATATGTTTTTGTTTTCACTAAAATTGCAATTTAAATAGCCAATGGTCGCTACTTTTTACGCGCGGCGAGTATACTCGTCGCGACACGAAATACTGCCATTTCTCCATGACGAGTATACTCGTCAAGCACAGCTAACTGGTTAAGTAACCGAAATAAATGTTCTCATGGACAACGGTTACATGCAGTCGATGTTAAACACCTCGACGTGTAATTAATTCGCGATGTTTCTGATCGAACGAAACCAGGAAGCCGAAAGCAAGGCTCAGGCGAGAGAGAACAAGGCGATTGCGAAGGAGGCTGCTGCGAGGGAGGCGGCAGCGCAGGCAGCAGCAGCCGCCCACGCCGCGGACCAGATCGTCAAATCGCCCTCGAATTTCTCGTGTCAGAGCTACGAGTTGTTCGTCGGCCAGGAGAGAGGGAACGACGACAACAACAAGGAGATACAGTCGGACAGGGTGACGCAGATCAACAACCACACGACTACCACTAAAGTACGAAAAGTCAGCGCCGTAAGTATCTGACCGGCGAGGTCGCCATCGATTTATCCACCCTTGACGTAATATACGTGGTTCTCACCAACTTATTCCCCGACCTCGCTTCCACGAGAGCAGTTCACGCGAGGCTGTCTCGATATCTCGACTCGACTCGTCGGCGCATGCGACTCAGGTTGTTCGAATGAACGGAGGGAGGTTTCTTGTGGAACGCGCTCGTCCCCATGCGAACCGATTTCTTCGCAGTTTAACCCTTACGCGGAAAATCGTGATCCCGTTTCTATGTTTACATATCGTTCTTCTCATGTTTCCTGATTGAATACCGCAAAATTGTTTCAGATCCCCGTTCTTCAGGTACAGTAAATTCACCCTAATTTTTCTTCAGCTTGTAAACAAAAATGGACAATTTGGGAATAGGAGATACGATTATTCGAATCTCGCGGCTCATTTTTATTGTTGCCGATCGTCAATAATTATAAAAACGAGGAGCAAGGCTCGAATAATCGTGTTTCATCTTCAAGAATTGTCCATTTTTGTTTACAAGCTGAAGGAGGATTAGGGAGAATTTACTGTACTCTTATGTCTAGGATACGCTTTGAGAAATCAATTTATGGAAAACATTTTTAAGCAATTTCGTTTGAAACCTGCTTATTCGGTTATTGTACAACCGGGGTACCTAGGCGCCTATGTTATCGGTAACTTTTTACGGTAGATCGTATAATACACATATTTTTTTTAGTTATTTTAGTATTTATTTGTAATCATAGATAGGCAAATACAAACAATAATTATAAATTACTACAATTATTAAAGTCTGTAATTGCATCGATGTGCTGCGATTTCCTACGACTTTCCTTCTTTCTTAACGTACTGAGGCTCGTTTAACATACTTTTCATTACCGGTTTCGGTGAAATATATCTCACATTAGAATTCAGAAATCGGCGTTGAATTGTTGGAAGACGGAAGCTTTTTAAAAAGTCATTTGAATTATTGAAGTTAACAGTTCACTGTTACTTGCGCTAATCGAATCAACAAATTGTATTTCAGGCATATTCTTCGCTTGAATTGTCGTATTGTTAATAAAAGTTGCCGTATATAGTTTTTCAAATATAAAATAGATTAGGCACTGGGGTACCCCGGTTACCGAATAATCGTAAAATCCATGGTTGTGTGTGTGTGTGTGTGTGTGTGTGTGTGTGTGTGTGTGTGTGTGTGTGTGTGTCTGCATAAAGGTTAAACTAGAACAGATCGGTGGAATAACTTTCGCATAATATTGTGACGTGATTTAACATCGAACTTCCTACCAGTGTCAAATGACGGGTTTCGCACGTCTTTTATATGAATATACGAATTTTATATCGTTGGAATTGTAAATTTTCAATTTTATTACTCTTACAACTCGATAGGCTTTTATTGTTGAGGAAACACTGGAACTTCTGTGAACTGAACATAAGTCGCGGATCATTCAGCAAAGTGTAAAAGTGTTTCTGAATTGATTACAAAGATATACATAAATGGATATTGATCTTTGCCTCTTAATGGTTCGGAAAAGTAGCAGATAATATAATAAAGTCTTCTTCGAATTCGTCCGATGTTTTCTTTGTCTTACAGGGTGTCCCAAAATTATAGTACTTCCGAAAAAAGTAGTTCCTGAGGTCATTTGAAGCAACTTTTTCCTTAGCGCAAATGTAATTCGCTGCTTCGTTTACGAGTTATTGACTAAAAACACTGACCAATGAGGTGCGAGTTCGATTGGCGCGAGGCGGTCCGCTCGTTGACTCAGCCGCCTTGCGCCAGCCGAGCTCGCCTCTCATTGGTCAGTGTTTTTTGCTAATAACTCATGAACGATGCCTCGGAGAAAATTTTTGTAAAGGTAAAAGTTGCTTCAAATGACCTCAGGAACCTCTCATTTGCCGGAAGTACCATAATTTTGGGACACTCCATATATCACGCCCGTTAATTTCTCCGCAGTCTGGTAACGACGAGATCAGATTTATACGGATTTGTTCAACGACGAAGACAAGCATCCACAGAAACTTCTCCCCCTTTGCGAAACATCCTGCAGTGCTTTGACTGTTGCAAGAGTAGAATTTTAAAGGTTCGAGGAATGGATGATCTTGTTAATAGTTTGAAGGAATGAGTTTGGGATGGTCGAGGAGGCAAGTAAGGTTAGCAGGTTAGAGGATAAATCGACGAAGAATCGCACCCGGCTTGTAGAGTGCGAAACGAGCTTGGCGAAAACTCGGTGGCCGGCTTGCGAGTTTTGAAAGGATGGAAGATATTATATATTATATAAATCAATGATAGCCGACTGTGTTTCACGAAACGAAAAGAAAAGAATCGAAACGAAACGAAAAGAATCGTTTGGCTGATCTCGACGAGTCGAGCCCTTCCATTAAAGTCTGTCGCTCTGTAGCATGCTTGCCGTACGGTACATCGTTTAGGACGCTTTCAGACATCTTGTTTTTTCGTTTGGTTGATTTACTCGCAAACTTCTCTTTCCAGTTGTAACGCTGAGCTTGAGGCTCGTTTCAGTTTACGTATTGTTCCCGCGGCTATGCGTGTAAGAGTAACCAGATCGACGCCTACATCCACGTGAAACAGTCGTCTTGATCGTCATTGTTATATGTCTTGCATGCGAACGCATGTGTTCTCATAGAGAAAGGAGATACGAACTGTCGGGACGTAAATATCGCAGAATTTTACGAAGGAAATGGCCAAGGACCAACGATTATTCGAATCGTTTGCAAATGGTTACCGATAGCGAACCGACGGATACAGCTTTTTACAGCCATTTTGTTTCAATAAACGTCATCGGAAGCCTGAAGACACTTGCTACTTGAACAAAAGGTCAAGGTTATTTATCGAAGTTTCTCATTTTCAAGCATCGATGCGCCAATGCCGTAAATCAACCTCAAAATATTCCACAAAATCTAAATAATTTGATCCATGAAACTGAAACCGAGAAGTTACACAATTTATCATAGCGGATGATACATTCACTTGTTGTGTTCTAAACATGCCAGTAAATTTCAGTAGTACGATAAAAATAAATTTTGAAAAACGATACAAAATATGTGTCATTCGTATGTAGTCGTCGCTGTACTCAACGTGTTAAACTAAAACGTTTCGACGCTGTTCTACGATGATTCGTCACTGACGTCGTCGATTTTTGAGAAATTCGATCGTGAAAAATGAGACTTCTCAATCGGAGAATGTGAATTACAAAGCTTTATTTCGCCAAGTGTTCCGCTACTTTTATCATTTGTTGGTTCATGCGCTGCCACATGAGCATCATGTTGGAATGCGTTCATCGAGACAAAACGTGAACATTTTAAATGAGAGCATTTTAAATGGTGGCACTATTACGTGCCAATTGTAGCATTCGAAACCGATTTGTCGCACATAAAGATCGGCGAATCCTCTGATTACGATGCGTCAAGAAAGGGTAAGAGACAACAAACCAGCGAAACGATGGCAGAACAGTGTCTACAGGCTTCTAACCAGGGATTGGAAACAGTTATGAGATCGGCTTAGATTCTTGAAATGTTTATGAAGAATCGGAGAAAGCGTTGGTTACTGTTCTCCATAATTGCTATCTTTCCGTAACTATAAAACAGAACTATGACCGAATGTTCAGTTTTACAAATATAAAATATCGGTTCTGAAAAAAACCCGAAATCGATATTAGTTTGAAACGGTTACAGTAATTTCTCCCTAATTCGCGCTGAGATTGCGCAGAAAATTGGACAATTTGTGAAGAAGAGACGCGAATATTCGAGCCTCGCGTCTCGTTTTTATAGCTACTGACAATCGGTAACGAGCCGCGAGGCTCGAATAATCGCATCTTCTCTTCCCAAATAGTCCGCAATAGTCTCAAATTTGTGCGCAATCTGTGCGCGAATAAATTGAGAAGAAATCACTGTATTTCTGGAGGCTTTTCAATCCCTGCTTCCGACGCAGCTGTCCGCCGAAGCCGCGCGGAGGACGCGCGCCGCAAACTTCCGGAAGATCGCGCCGATCTTCGTGTCTCCCGTTCTGATATCACGAGGTAGAGAAACATCTCTGTAATCTCCCAGTCTGTCGCGACCAGCTGTAAATCCATTTCTGCGCGAACGACATCTTGCTCTTCTGTGCTATGTACGCTTTTTGCTAGCATCTACATGAACATCTTATGTATACATATTATTATATCCGTATCGAGTGCCTCCTTGGTGTACACAATTAGACCACGTTACGAGCCGTTTGGTAGGAGATGTCTTTTCTTGTTTTTTTCTGAAGGTCTCTCGCGCCGCTAATGGCCAGTTTACTTATGCCTACCAGGAAAGCCCGCGGAAGGTACGTGTGTCACGGCCGTGTCTGTCAGCGGCGAGCGTACGTACTTAAATAGCTGTACAGCATCCATGATCCGTAATCATGTCAACGCGACCGTTGTTCGACGTGTCGGCACGATGGTGGGGTGTTATACCGATCAATGTGTCTATCGAAGCCGATCCCATCAACGAGCGACATCCGTAGATTCTTTCTTCACCGTAGCTTAAAGTCCGCCGGAGGAAACGACATACCACCGTTCACATAAACGTTCGTCGAACCGTGATCGCGTAGAAATATGTAGTACCAGACTCATACTCGAACAAATCATTCGGAACGGAAACACCGGGTCGTTCACAGTAATCCGCGGTCAACGATGAACACTGAACAGAACGAGTATACGAGAAAAAAAGAAACGAAACCACGATGCATAAGCTCGTGCGTTTATTGCCTCGACGATCGCCGAGACATTTTCTGTCTCGCCGAGGCCAGAAAGTTGCGTAGAGCTTTTCGTAGCCACCGCTGTATGTACATTGTATATCGTATGTACACAGAGAATTACTTGCATCATGATGCGGGGAGGCATTCACGTACCCTAGACGGCTTTACTTAGCGCCCCCACGGTTCTGATAACTCTCCGATATAGGAAGAGCGATCGAGTCACTGAAGACGGCTGCGCTTCCGAGCAATATTCGTTTCGTTGAGTGTTTGACAGCTGACGAGACCGACGACAAGTCGATTGTCGCGGTTCTAATAGGGAAGGTGGTATATATACATGTATATTATATATAATACGATATAAAATATATGCAATATTATATATAATAATATATTGTATATATAGTATAAAATATTTGTAATATTATATATAATAATATATTGTATATATAGTATAAAATATTTGTAATATTATATATAATAATACATTGTATATATAGTATAAAATACAATATATATAATAATATATTGTATATATAATATAAAATACAATATATGCAATGATATTATTATATAATAATATATTATATATATAAATGTATATATATATATATATATATATATATATATATATATATATATATATATACATATACACCTCTTATATTTTATACACAGAGAGAAAATCGTCTGTTTCCCACCGCATCCCATGATCCCCGAAATGTAACCCACGCGGCTCCATATTCTTCCGGCGAGCGAGGATAGAACGGCGATGAGAGAAAAGTGGTGGTCCGCCTTGTTGTTATTTCAGGCGAGCCTTAGTCTACCTGGCTCACCATTCAATATCCGTCGGAGCAGTCGCGGTAGCCATCAGTTCGCGATTAGAAACGGACGCGGCCGTTTTGTCACGCCGCCCGGCGGCGACCGGAAGCCGTTGGTCCTCTCGACCTACCTGGACGCGCAGGAACACCTGCCGTTCGCGGACGACTCGAACGCGGTCACGCCGATGTCCGAGGAGAACGGTATCATCGTGGTGTCCGGTTACTATGCGAATCTTGGCTCTAGGCACTCGTCGTACACGTCGCACACGTCCCGGTTCTCGTACACGTCCCACGGCGACCTGTTCGGCGGCCTCGCCAATGCCGGCAAACCGATGACCAAGGAGAGCCAGCTGAGGACCAGATCCGTCAGACCACCCTCGGTGAATGGACATTTCACGGATTCGAATCAGAAGTACCATTATGTGAGTATCGCGTCCGGCATAGACCGATCGACATTTCCGGGACCGACACGTTTTCGGATTAGTTGCCGAATTTTGCTTGCTGGACACCTTACTCCCCCATCCCAAGTTCGTCATCGTTGAACAAAAGAATGTAATAAAATGACGTATCCTGGACTGATCACCTAAATCGTACCTGACGAACTTTGTCGCCATCGGACGAGAGAACGTAGCAGAATTTTACGTGCAGCAAATTCTCTCTAATCTTTCTTCAGCTGGTAAACAAAGATGGACAATTTGGAAAGAGGAGATACGATTACGGAGATGCGCCTAGTTTTTACAATTGTTGACAATCGGCGACTATAAAAATGAGTCGGGAGGTTCGAATAATCAGTATCTCCTCTTTCCAAGTTCTCCGTTTTTGTTTACAAGCTGAAGGAAAATTGGAGAGAATTTACTGTGTACACCTCACTGATCACCTAAATGGTACCCCATGGACGAATTCGTTGTTCTCAGACAAAATGATGTAGCACAATAAAGTACATTTTACAGATTGTCTAAATCGTGACTCGTAAAAGAGTTCGTCATCGTCAGGTAAAAGAATGTAACACGGTTAAGTGCACATTACTGGTCAGCTACACCGTAACTAACGAACGAATTCATTACAGTAATGTCTCCCTGACTAACGCTCAGATTCTGCATAAAAATAGACAATTTGGGAAGAGGAGATACGATTATTCGAGCCTTGCAGCTCGTTTTAATAGTTGTTGACAATTCGTGACTATAAAAATGAACCGCAAGGATCGAATAATCGTATCTCCTCTTCCTAAATTGTCCATTTTATCATCCGACAAAAGAGTATAGCGCAGTTAGGTGTACGTTACTGAAACGTATCCTATAAAAGATTTCGCTGTCAACAGGCAAAAAGAAGTACACCAAAATTAAATGTACCGTGATGTTTACCTAAAACGTACCCCACGAACGAATTCGTTACCGTCAGACAAAAGAATGTACAGTAATTTCTGCAAGAAATGTTCGGAGGTCGGAATTGAAAAACCGGCAAATCTGAGAATACTAAGTCGCGATTCTTCGAACAGCGTGGCTCGTTTTTATAGAAACTCGGGACAGTCAGTAAAAAAAAAAGGCGGCGGCCAGCATGTCGGTGTACATTAATATGAATACATAGTAATGCTAGAATAAAAACGATGACTCAACTTTTTTATTTCCAATTTTTTGCCACGATTCGAAGGCAATTCGGAGGCCACATGACACGATTCGACGGTCGCGAACCTTATAGCTTCGCGATTTTTCTTACCTGACTCACACCCAAACATATTATTTCCCGAGAATTTGCGTCGCGTGTCGCATCGCACGCTTGACCGACTTCGTCGATCCTTAGCATCGACGTAGCAATAAATTACATAGGCGTAGAACTAGCACAAAGAAATTTACGGCAACCCGAAATTTGGCATTTCCGGAAGAAATTACTGTATATCAAAGTTAAGTATTTTGCTGAAGTATAATTAAAAATATAAAGTATATTATACCCCATAAATATATATATATATATATATATATATATATATATATATATATATATATATATATATAAATTCGTTGTCATTATTATTGCAGATCCTTATGCGAAATAAAAGTTTCTAAGACCATCCACCGTAAAAGAGTGAAGTTAAAAATGTATTTCGCCGTTCAAATAACTTCAATAAGTCGACGATTATTAAAGTCAGCAATAGAAATTCTTCTAATGTCCTCAGAAGTTCGTGCATCTACTTTCCACCAGTCGAGGACAAACGTATTCAATGATAAATCGTGTACTCATTGTACCAGTTTTTTTTGTAACTACCCTCGACACGCGATATAGCAATTTCCCGAGAATTTAAACAATTAGAAGATTACTGCTGAATGTAATTAACATGGCAATTTATTCTCAGGAGAGTGATCTGGACGATCCCATGGGCAAGCCAAAGCAACAAGACAATCCGTTTATAGGGCCTTCTCAACAACACGCTGTGGTCGATATGAAAGGTACATGCGAGGAACGCTACGAAACATTCATATCTCTATCGAATTGTTTACAACAAGGATGATTAAACGAGTCGATGCGTATTTCAGATGTGATGGTACTGAACGATATTATAGAGCAAGCCGCGGGTCGTCAAAGCCGTACTCCCGAGCAAGGAGGTAATGTCGAGACCCCAATCGTATTTCGCTCACGTTAATTTTTCCAGTGTATCACCCCTAATCACAGATGTGTATCTCTTGTGTGATGAGCATCCTATTTTTCAATGTACACCGTTGTTGAGACTCTTTTACTTCTACTATTCTATCCGTTGATATTCAGTGCTAAAGATTTTTTGGCCGAGCGCATTGTACATAGTAGACTGGATATCCTTTCTTTCCGATACATTTTTCGTTTTCGTTCCTTCGATTTGCTTTCTGATTCTATCGAGAAAAAGATGAAGAGAGAGAGAGAGAGAGGGAGAGAGAGAAAAAAAGAAGAACGTCCGATAGTTGTATGCTCGTGTGGGTCATTTATCGGTGGGGAGCATCGTTCACGTTTTTCCCGGCTGGTCCCGAGTTCGTTCACAGTATTATGCTCGTTTCTACTGTCGCAGAGGACGGAAGACGCCACTGTGCGGTCGAAGTCGACGACGTTTATTTTACCGTGATTAAATGAATGCGATTTACTGCGGCGTGTGTAAGCCCTCGAATCGTTTGGATGGATTGAGAACAGTTTGTAGTAGATTTCTTTTGGGGAAACAGAGTTTGTTTCCTGGTATATGACACAGATTAACATCCTCGCTGCAGCTGCACGACATCCTGGTCGCTTCGCGCCTGGATTCCGCTTTCTGTTCTACCTTCGACGCACGGCTGCGACTAAGAGACAGTTTCATCGTTTAAAAAAAAAAATTATATTATGTCATTAATAATTGTATTATATTAATAACATGATATTGTATTATATATACTGTGTGTACAGTAATTTCTCCTTAATTCGCGCTCAGGTTGAGCACAATAATATAGTTGTCGACAATAATTACAAAATTATACAATAATTATACAATTGTGTTAATTATTGATAACAATAATTACAGTTGACAATCGGTAACTATAAAAATGGCCATTTTTGTGCGCAATATAAGCGCGAATTATGGAGAAATTACTGTATCGCGTAAAATAATCGAAGCATGAAATGATTTCTCACAAATTGTGCCTCAGCTTGTACACAAAAATGGACAATTTAGGAAGAGGAGGCACGATTATTCGCGGCTCCTTTTTATAGTTGACAATTGACGAATAATTATATCACCACTTCCCAAGTTGCCCGTTTTTATTTAAAAGCTGAGGGACAATTTGCGAGAATTTACTGTACATCGGATTGGACCCATGTATAAACAATTTCGCTGACAAAGATAAGTTTCTAAGTAATTTCTATGGTGCCACTATTAAACACGATATCAGTGAATTATTATTAACTCTTTTCTATTACCATATCGACGCTGAAGACAGTCCATTTGGAATGTTTGAATTGCGATATTGCAAAAAACAGTAATTCCGTTCACATTAATACTTGTCTGTCTTGATTATCAATCGATTTTGATTAAAGTCCATGTTAGTTCAATATCGCAGAATGGAAAAGAAGGTGCGTTCTACAGTTATTTTTTTCTGCTACATCGACAATAAATTCAATCAATTTGAACGAAGTAACCGATACTTTTGAGAAAATCATTGCGTCGAATGATTTTCTTTCTGAACACATCGAATCTATTGAACCAACGAGAACTTAAAGATAACTCCAGCAATACCAAACTGTCTCTTGATCGCCATCGTAACTGCAGCGGATTTTAGTTTGTTTAAAAATCATAAATTATCGTAACGGCACTCGCTTCGCCGTGTCGAGGGCACCGCCGCGTTCGCCTAAGCTGCACAATAAGAAAGTAGGATACCAAGAAAAGCTTGATTAAGAGCAACAATACGTCACATCTCGACCCAACGCTCTAGAAACCGCGATTAGAGCTTTCTAGCTCGGAATTAGCGAGGATTAAAGACGCACGCAAACATAGTCGCACTTCGGCTGCTTCGACGCGGAAATGACTGCTACTGCAGCACCCAATACGGCGGCCAGAGGACGGTAGATTCAGTGTTTCGTTATTTATAATTTTCTTTCGTTGTATTTATTATATTATAGATTATAGATGAAGTCTGTCCTATCACCTTCTCGATGTGACGTTAATCCTTAACCGGTAGAGAAGAGTGGCGATTGACGAAAATTTTCCAGATAACAGATAATTAGGCTGCGGGTTTTATGTATTTATGATATAAATTAATAGGTGAAAAACAAAACTGCAAAGGCATTAGAAGAATTTAAGTATATTGTCACATTATTACAATTGTTAAAAGAGGAAAGACATTTTTATCTAATTTTTGTTTCATGCAATAAACGTAGAGAATTTTTATTTTGCACAAAGACCCGCAGTCTAGTAATAATTCTACAGGTTGGGGATTAATCGAACTTTAATCGTTTCTTTCAATTGACTTCGTTCCACGTTTCTTTGCTTTTGTTTCTTTAAGGAGCACAGCTTGAACACAGTGTTCGAACACAAAAAACCTGTACAGCATTCGCATTTATACGTTCGCTAACTTAGTTTCGTCAGTTTCCTGGTAGAGATTCTCCACTACTGTGCTATTCTTCCTGCCTGTATTTCATAAACACAGCGATTCACAGAGTCGAACATACGAATTGTACAAACGAACTTAAAAAATAATTATTTACTTATACATAAAAATCCTCTCAACGGAGGGATTAATGTCAAATATTTTTAAGTGAAGATTTGTCAGTGAAAAATTCCAACGGTCGCGATCGATTGTTAATATCTTATTATCTGTCTTATCTTATTTATTATCAGCGATTCAATTTGTTTCTGCCTCGACAAATTTTTCCATCGGTATTACAATACTGGGGTGTTCCATAATTATGTTAATACGCGGAAGGAGTGATTCCTGAGGTCATTTGAAGTAACTTTTTCCTTAGCAAGAATGCAATCCGCGGCTTCGTTTGCGAGTTATTCACGAAAAACGCTGACCAATGAGTGGCGAGCTCGGCTGGCGCAAAGCGGCCGAGCCAACGAGCGGCCGAGCCAACGAGCAGTCGAAGCCCGGTTCCGCTCATTGGCTCGGCCGCCTCGCTGCGGTCTAACTCGCCTCTCATTGGTCAGCGTTTTTCGTTAATAACTCGTAAACGAAACCGCAGATTGCATTTTCGCCAAGGGAAAAGATACTTCAAATGACCTCGGGAATCGCCCATTTCCGGCTGTTAAAATAATTATGGAACACCCTGTACAATTATTTATAGTTTCATTGAATTGTGCACCTTCCGTTCAGAATATTCGATTCGAACGAAACTGTGAATCTCAGTGTGTAATCGCAAAATATTGCGAGATTACTTTTCGCTTCATAGGCAACGTGAACTCTCTACTTTCTTTTCCTTTAGTTTCTGCTACATGCACCTGCCTGTTCGTATATAATCTGTGGTCTGAAACAAAGAACAAGCTTGAGAAACAAGAGAAAATGAAAACTAAAACCTCTTTCCCCAAAAAGAGTGGTGCCAGACAAAATTACTAACACGTATTACAGCTTCGATCTATCGCTTTCCGACAGACGACGATGAAGAGGGGCCCACGTTTAAGGACAAACTGTTGGCCGCGGTGCTGCGCTGCATCGATATCTTTTGCGTCTGGGACTGCTGCTGGTTGTGGCTTGAATTTCAAAAATACGTGTCTCTTTTGGTGTTCGATCCATTCGTAGAGCTTTTCATCACCCTTTGTATCGTCGTCAACACACTCTTCATGGCACTGGATCATCACGACATGGACAAGGACATGGAACGGGTGCTCAAGACCGGAAATTACGTAAGCAAACCACCCTCGAACTATTCATCCGAATATTCGTGTGTTCGCGATCTACAAAAAATGTTCAAGAACTTGTAACGAATCAGATGTAACGACGCGGTTTCATTTCATTTTGAATTCTTAGCCACTTCGAATAGATTTTCACGCTATTGGCAACGTCGGCTGTTATATTATAATATGTAATAATATATATTATAATATGTTATATTATAATTTTTTAATACAAAATTATTTAATATAACTTTAAAATGTAAAATATAAAAGTACAGAGAGCGCACAGTTCATTTAACCCTCGAACGGCGGACCTTTTTGATGAGATATAACTCGGTATACTTAGGATCAATTATCTTTTAATTTATCTATTTTTTTCGACGTATTTTATGGTATTTTTTACGGTATATTCTAGATACGTTAGGCTTTGACGAAACAAGTGAGAAACTTGACATTCGGATATCAATTTTTCCAGTATGGGTCCGAATGGACCCCGAGTCCGTCGTTCGAACGTTAATAAATTAACCAGAAACAAATGGTTCGATAGACTGATCTGAGACATTTGAAATGGAATTTCAGTTCTTCACTGCGACATTCGGTATCGAAGCAACACTGAAGCTAATCGCAATGAGTCCCAAGTCATACTTTCAAGAAGGATGGAATATTTTCGATTTTATCATCGTCGCTCTCTCACTGCTGGAGTTAGGCTTAGAAGGTGTGCAAGGTCTTTCCGTGTTACGATCGTTCAGATTAGTAAGTCACCACTTTCTTAATTAACAATTACAAATCGAATTGGTTTGGAAAGATGTCTACGAGTACGACGCGTGCGATGATAGTTCCGAGTTTCTGGCAACCGTATTTTAAGAGCATTGGGATCTGGTTCAACGAATAGCTGCCACACTTTATTAGACATCTTCTCAAACTCGTCACACTCTACATACTTTTCTACAAACTACTACTTTGCCGTAAAAGCTTTTCCGATGATCGATTCTTAACGCTGCTGTGGTCTCCAGTCCAATTCAACCTGATCCCGCCCTTGAAAGTCGACGCCGTCCTCGTTTCTCGTGTAACATGTTGGAGGATGAGTCCGGAGATATCAAAATCCTCGAGAAGTTTGGCCGATGCAGCGATCGCAAAAAAAGCTCGAAAATTTGAACGGCGTTTCCGTCGACCGTGACCATAGCAGCGTTAACCGAATCGCTGTCGAGCGACGTAATCAGCGACGTATTTATTTAAAGAAAATGTTTCTGCCATCTTGTCCATTTACTAAGGATAATTCTTCCGCAGCTAAGAGTGTTCAAACTAGCGAAATCGTGGCCTACGTTGAATCTGCTAATCTCCATCATGGGCAGAACAGTGGGCGCGTTGGGTAATCTGACGTTCGTGTTGTGCATCATCATTTTCATATTCGCCGTGATGGGTATGCAACTGTTCGGCAAGAATTACACGGACAACGTGGATCGATTTCCGGACGGCGATCTACCGAGGTGGAATTTCACCGATTTCATGCACTCTTTCATGATCGTTTTTCGCGTGTTGTGCGGAGAATGGATCGAGTCCATGTGGGACTGCATGCTTGTGGGCGATGTCTCTTGCATACCATTCTTCCTGGCCACGGTCGTCATCGGTAATTTGGTTGTAAGTATACGCAAGCAGGGAATGAAGTAATAGACTACGGTATATTTATTAATTATATTCAGATTTCCTCCAAAAATCGTAGGACAAACTTCAACTGAAAATATGTATACACACTTACTTGGCCACACAGGCGTCAAAGTATTCGCCATTCATCGATCGGAACACGAAAACGTCGGTCACAGAAGTCTCCGAACACGCCTACTAACAATAAACTTCAAAAATTTCAGACAAAGATCAAAATCAACATCCTGCGGACGTTGGTTAAAGCCGAATACTGTGTGTCCAAAAAATGTCTCGCAATCCGAAAATGAAGGGTTCCTGAAGTCATTTGAAGGAACTTTTTCCTCAGCAAAAATGCAATCGGCGGCTTTGTTTACGGGTTATTAACGAAAAACAGTAATCAATGATAGGCGAGATCAGCGAGTGCGAGACGGCCGAGCCAATGAGCGGAACTGGGCTTCGTGCGCTCGTTGGCTGGGCCGCCTCGCGCCAGCCGAGCTCGCCTCTCATTGGTCAGCGTTTTTCGTTAATAACTCGTAAACGAAGCCGCCGATTGTATATTCGCCAAGGAAAAAGTTACTTCAAATGTCCTCAGGAATCCCCCGTTTCCACATTGTGAGACATTTTTGGGATACCCTGAATCTGGAAGATCGCGGATATTTCTTACAAATGTGAATAAAACTTGTCGTCGTAATCAGAATCTATTCAATTTCAATCGATATACGAATTGTGGTTCACAAATGTCCAATTCCTTTGCTTCTTTGTTCCAGATATTCGAACTTTGGTAGGTGAGCATGGAATTCTGTGACCGACGGAGATATACAATGGTTTCAGAGAGTTTCTGGGCGCCGTTTTGTACAGCCGATTGATATTCAAAACTATACGAAGAATCGAGAGCGTTGAAACTTTCTGGAGCCACTCAGCATTCATTACACGAACTTCTGAAACCAATTTCTAAACTTGTACCGGCACGATTTAATTCAGTCATTTGCCAATTCGAGAACATACACTCTTGCAGGATATTCATTCGAATAACGCACTCAACTTTCCGAGCTATTGGAATCATTGCGTGAAAATATTTAAAAGTACATCATCATTGAAACGCATACAGTTTCTTCAGGTCAAGCATTATTAACACTGGAACTATCATAATCGTGTATCTGAATTTTTCTTTTACAATTCCTGATATCATAAAAATCTTTCTGTGAGATTCTTTTAATTGATCTTCTTTAATCGAGCACATATTGTGTGTAATACAAATAATACGAAATTTACTTGTCATTGTTACAAAACAATGTGCATTAGTTGAGTTCAGAATTCGCGTTAGTTCCAGTGTTAATGAAGAAATACATAATATCGAACACATTTCACTATCTGCTCGAACATTTATTATCTGCATTCACGAAGTGTTCTTTCATTTCATCGTTAGAATTTAGTGTAACATCAATGTTTCGCAAAAAAAGAAGATTTTTCGATTTTCACAGCTCTGGTCATAATTATGTAGTTTTCGCACCCTTTGAAATTCCGTTATAGAGGGGTGAAAAAAAAATGTGAACAGTCCTGTTACAAGATCAAAAACGTTATTCATTCTAAAGAACGAACAAGAAATTCTGATGTGTGGTCCATCGGTGCTTAAGATGAACATCCTGTATAGAATGAGGTTGCAATGAATGACCTTGAAAAATCATACAATTCGACCAAAATTGTCCGATTTTCGCAACGTCATGATACAACAGTTACCAACACCACAGATTGCATAGCCAACGAGAAAAGAAAAACAAAAATCAAAAAAAAAAGAGAAACCAAAAACGAGAAAAGAGAAACTGAAATCCCGAACAGTCCCGAACGATCCCTAAACAGCCAAATCTGTCCTTTGCCAATTATATACCAAGTATATTGAACGAATCAGCCGAGTGGCAGCATTGACACGGAAATTACGAAGGAATGTTTGCGTTGTGTCTGTGACGAAATAGGTGCTGAATCTCTTCTTGGCCTTGTTGCTGAGCAACTTCGGCTCGTCGAATCTTTCGGCGCCGACCGCGGACAACGAAACGAACAAGATCGCAGAGGCGATCAAACGAATATCACGTTTCGTTAATTGGGTCAAGCGAAACGTCTTATTTCTGGCTAAAATGATGCGAGCCAAATTCACCAATCAGATATCCGATCAGGCGCCAGGTGAGGGACCGTCCAACAGTTGGAAAGAAGGTTTATATCCAATCAGATCGCTTGCTGTGTGCGCTGTGTAGTTCGTGGCACTGTTTTCAGTTCTGCTTTTCACTACTTTTTCAAAACTGTTTGTTCTATATTTGCGTTTCCTCGATTACCGTTCCGTTTGATTTTTCTGTCGGTGCCAGTCGGCGATCGAGAATCTGTCGCGATCAAGCCGAACCACGACGACGATACAGCGCTCGAAAAGCACCCTAAACTTCGAGAGGCGTTCGCTTCGATGTTTACGTTCTGTTCACGATTTCCACGATCGTTTCACGCGTGCTCCTTTATTTTTTTGGAATTTTTTGTTCCTTTAGCGAGCTAATACGTTGACTGGCATGCTCGATTTTTTTTATGCAAACTTTATGATCGGTTTGCTATTTTATCTTCGTTCACTGGAGAAAGATACCCGCGGGGTCAGCGCGATCGACGACGATCGCGCGAGATGGGCGAGAGTTAAATTTTGCTTCGCTGATTAGCCTGGCAGTTATACGTTGCTTTATCTATTATTTTCGACGTCGAAGGATATGATCGTTTCGAACAATATTCGGCGGTCGTTCGAATTATGTGTAGATTGTTGCGTCGTACATGTGGATTTGCGTTCGAACGTTTTCTGGAAATCTCGCGAGCCTGGCCGCTTCGTCGCGGTGAATTCGCTGACGATTGAAAAGCGAGAAGGAGGCTGCAGTCGAACAGAAATTATGAGATAAATCACCGTCATTTGTTCGCCAGAACTTTTCAACGTGTTCCGCGTCGAGCCAAGTTCTAGGAAAACTCATCGTTTCCTTCTTTCTTTTCATATTTCGTCGCGATCTCAAGCTGAAATATAAAACTATCGAGAAATCCGAAATCGCGACTTACGAATGCATGCTGCGTGCTTAAATCACGTAGCACCGGATATATATGCATCGATTAAATTAAAATCGTAGAATCTTTTCGATATAATTAATGGAACCACTTTTCGCGATCTAATGGATCAAGGGTTCCGTCGTAACGCGCGTTTCTTTAGCAACGCTGTTCCAAGCGTCGATTGTCAGAGTCATATTCCAATGATCCGACAATCGCATCGGAAAAGACGAAGATAATTCTCCGGATGACGATTGGAAGAAAACGCAATCCCATTATGCACCACGCTCAGGCTAGTCGTCTTTGTTTCATTTGTTTTACTGTACACGAGAGAAAAAGAACGAGATTCGCGTCGCGGCGAACGAAAGTTAGTCGTAGATAAGAAAACGAAACTGCATGAGACACGCATAGTTGGAAATTACCGATCGGAGAAACGGGGAACGTCTATCTCTAGCTTCTACAGCTTTATTTTGTTCTTTCTCGATATATTTTCGATGAAAACTTAACAGACAAGCAAGAATATCGGTCACTTAACCGTACTCGGATATATTTTTGAGAAAATGGTCCTGGATAAGGACGGGTTAGAGATTTTCTATGACTGTGCAGATGGAATTGATCGCGACGGGGACCTAGATAAAAAGAGTGCCAAGGAGCTAAACCAACTCGAGGTTGCGATCGGAGATGGAATGGAATTCACAATTCACGGTAAGCGTGTCGAAGAGTCCGGCTAAATATCATCGATGCCATCCATGTAATCAAAGCACAGTCCAGATTTCGATTTCATCGTGTCTCGAACAAATCGTTTCCGTTTCAAGGGAGGAGCCCGGTCTGCCAATCTCGCTAAACCGATTTTTTTTTGGCTTTAGTCGAGACCACCGTTTCAGATTTGAGCTCTTAAAACAACGATTTTTAAATCGTTAAAAGCGAGTACAGTAAATTCTCCCTAATTTTCCTTCAGCTTGTATACAAAAGTGGACAATTTGGGAAGAGGAGGTACGATTATTCGAGCCTTGCAGCTCGTTTTTATAATTGTTGACAATCGGCAACTATAAAAATGAGCTACGAGGCTCGAACGATCGTATCTCCTCTTCTCAAATTGTCCATTTTTGTGCGCAATCTGAGCGCGAATTAGGGAAAAATTTCTGTACAATCTGAGCGTTAATTAGGAAGAATTTACTGTATACGGGGTGGGCCAGAATTCGTAGTACAATCGAAAAGGGGAGGATTCTACGTAAAAAAAGATAAGAAGAAAATTCGGTATTTGATATAAATGTTATACCAAATTTTTCTTATTCTTGCACGTAGAATCACCCCCTTGCTGGTTGTACTACGAATTCCGACCCACCCTGTATAATAAGAGATGTCATTGAATGCTTCGATTCCACCATGATATCGACATTAAACATTTGAATTCTAACGTAAAGTTCATTGAAATTAATAATTTCGTTGCTCTTCGTGTTTCTTTTTTAAATTAGCATAATAGTCTCTCTATATACATATATTATATACAGGGTGTTCCACAATTATTTTAACAGCCGAAAGTGAGGGGTAGCTGAGGTCATTTGAAGTAACTTTTTCCTTTGCGAAAATGCAATTTGCGGCTTTGATTACGAGTTATTAATGGAAAACACTGACCAATGAGAGGAGACAGCGCGAAGTTCGAGAGCCCGCAGCACGAGGCTTTGACAGATGGTCGGGACGGACTCGAGCCGCGTTAGAAGTATTGAACAAATCACGAAGCGAGAACTTTCCGGATTTTTTTTTACTACGTAACAGTGATATTTTTAAGAAAAATGCTGTTCACCTTTACTTTAGAATATCTGAAGAATATTTACTAATTTCATCATTCGTTGGACTGTGTTCGGACACGGAATTATTTAAATTAAAATATCATTCACGTATTTTGTTAATCTTCACTGTACACCTTGCTTAGAAATTTCATATGTTGACCTTGATATAACCTTGACATAAGCTTCACATAACCTTGACATATCAAGGTCATATCAAGGTTATGTCAAGGTTATATCAAGGTTATGTCAAGGTTATGTCAAGGTCATATCAAGGTTATGTCAAGGTCATATCAAGGTTATGTCAAGGTTATTGATAATATTCTTCATATTTCTCTAACAAACATATCTCTTACGTCCTTTAACACGATTATTATTTATTAAATTAGCTTTGCGAATCATTCGTTGAACTCTGTTCGGACACGGAATTGGTTAAATTAAAACATCATTTACGTATTTTGTTAATCTTCACTGTACACCTTGCTTAGAAAATTAAACACCTTACACTAGAAAATTAAAACGACCGTCACGCTTAAATTACTTACTATGTCGGGTCCGAAAAATTAGTAAATATTCTTCAGACGTTCTAAAGTTAAGGTGAACAGAGTTTTTCTTAAAAATATCACTGTTACGTAGTAAAAAAAAATCCGAAATGTTCTCGCTTCGTGATTTGTTCAATACTTCGAACGCGACTCGAGTCCGTCCCGATCATCTGTCAAAGCCTCGTGCTGCAGGCTCTCGAATGTCGCGCCGTCACCTCTCATTGGTCAGTGTTTTCCGTTAATAACTCGTAAATCAAGCCGCAGTTCGCATTTTCGCAAAGGAAAAAGTTACTTCAAATGACCTCAGCTACCCCTTATTTTTGGCTGTTAAAGTAATTGTGGAACACCCTGTATATATATATATATATGCACTGCTCTTGCTTCATAATCCTGCTGAGATTCGTGATTTTCTTTGAATAATTTAAAATTGCAACCAAGACTGATGTCCTATGACTACATCTTTCTTAAAGTAGCATATATAATAGTCTTTACATATATATATATATATATATATATATATATATAAAAACTATTATATGAAGCAAGAGCAGTGACAAGGTTGTCGTAACTCGTTCTATCACATCATTTTCTGTAAAAAAAATTGTTACACGTTCTTTGATTACGAGATGAATGACTCCAGGAGTTTCGAAAAGACTAACTACGTAATTCCTTAGGGAAAAATCGCAAACATCACTTGATTTCTAGCATCCTAAACCGGGCTCCCCCAGCTTGAAATATTCGCATCGATGATTAAATGGAATCGATTTTGATTTTCTCGAAGGAGATGTAGAGAACAAGTTGAGCGGCAGACTGTGCATGAACAACAGCAAAATTATAGGCAACTCGATAAACCACCGAGACTACAGGCTGGACCACGATTACATTAATCAGAACGAGGATGACACGATCAGGTCAGTTCCTTCCGATCGATTATGCTTTTGTTCTTCTCGCAATTGTAAAGTAGCATTCTTCTGACGCGCAATCGTCACAAAAATCCGTAGAAACAGACGGAAACGATGCATGTATGTAGTAATCAGACCTGAGAATTCATTTGTTACTTTGAATGCTGTTATTAGAGAATAAAAATAATATTTTCTCCATTTGTGTGTGAAATAATAGTTATTTAAGAAATAATCCTTAAAATAATATGCAACAAAAAGATTTTATTTTAAGAAATCTTCACAGAAAACAAAATAATCTTATTGTTCAATTTTTTTTAAGAAATATTGTTTCTTAATGTCGGATTTGACGTAGTCAAATCGGTCCTTTTATGCTACATAAATGTCATATCAGTATAAGACTCGCAGCTAATAATAATTAGATCACCACTTAATTTCTATGAATTATTCCACAATTATAATATTCCAAATAATGTTATTTCAAAAGTGATCACTAGATCGTGGATATGCAAACAGCAAAAAAACATCTAACAGTAACACTTAATATTTTAACAGTAAAAAAACATTTAAAAAATTTAAAAATACTATCGTGTATTATTTCCAACTTAATAAAATAATTTTTCTAGTAATTTGTGCAGGACAATTTTATTTTGCGTAAAAGTCCGCAGTCTGGTGATCATAGGCACAGAAATAATTATAAAATAATTTAACATATACGAAATATTATACCATCTCAAACAATGCCATTCAAATGGGCTCAAATATCGACACAGTGCAAGTTCACATATTTGAAAAACGATTCTTTTCTGTGCGTGTAATAGTATCAAGTCGTACGGCAGCCACAAGAACATGGCGTTCAAAGATGAAAGTCACAAGAGCAGCATGGATTCGTTCGACGGCGAAGAAAAGAAGGACGCTAGCAAGGAAGATCTCGACCAAGACGATGGTATTTAATTCTTTGCTTCTTAAAACAGCATTTCATTCTCGTAAACCGATTCTCGCCGGATCTCAGCTAACATTGTATCGCTCTTTGCAAGAACTTGGGAAAGATGGGGACGAGGACGTTTTAGACGACGTAATTATCCACGCGGACGAGGACCCAATCGAGTCCGACACTCCAGCTGATTGTTGCCCGGAGAATTGTTACAAAAAGTTTCCATTTTTGGCCGGCGACGACGACGCACCGTTCTGGCAGGGTTGGGCCAACTTGAGACTGAAGACCTACCAACTAATCGAGAACAAGTATTTTGAGACTGCCGTCATTTTGATGATTCTTTTGAGTAGTTTGGCTCTCGTGAGTATACATTGTCTCCTTCGCGATTCCTTCTTGCGCTGCGAGCCTGGCAATGAGTTTTTGCGGGTTTTGTGCTCCAAAACTTGACGGTGACTTTGATTTGTAAAAAACTGAAGATCTGCGAAACGATTGATTTGAAGTGCAAAACCTGTATTTAAATTTCGAAACCACAAAACGTGCCGACAAGTAACTTTGATTAGACGTTTTCTCGAACTTCTCGTGATCATTGACACTGGAACTACCGAGCTCTAAACGTAACTAATGTTTAATATTTTATAACAATGGCTAGATTCGATTTATTCAAACTTCGTACGATTTCTGTTATAACGAATGCTTTGATAAAGAAGTTCATCTAGAAATTTCCCATGAGACAAAAAAACATTTTTATAATATCAAGTACAGTAATGGACAATTTGGGAAGAGGAGATGCGATTATACGAGCCTTGCGGTTCGTTTTTATAGTTACCGATTGTCAACGACTATAAAAACGGGCCCCAAAGCTCGAACAATCGTATCTCCCTTTCCCAAATTGTCCATTTTTGTGCGCAATTCGAGTGTAAATTAGGGAAAAATTACTGCACTCGAATTGAAAGCTATTTAAACGCCAAATTCTGGACTTTGTTCTTGATAATCAGAAAAATACAATACATCAATTAAAATCGTTGGAATGCACGAAAAAACTACGATCATTCTGTACGTACGTTTCATTTCAAAACTGTTATCAAATTATTAGATGAACTTACAAATTCTCGTCTCGTTTCTATAGCTGTCGACAATCGATACCTATAAAAACGAGCCGAATAATCGTATCTCCTCTTCCCAAATTGTTCATTTTTGCGCGCAATCTAAGCGCAAATAGGGGAGAAATCACTGTATTCTGAAAGAAAAAATTGGAAACCGGTCGTTTCGACTTGTTCGGTAGGTCCAGTGTTGAGCGACTTCGATGTTTGGCAAAAGAAATGTGGCGGTCGAGTACGTTGTCCGGCTCGAAGCCTTCGACGACATTTAATTTTGTGCTCGAGTACATGGACCATGGTGTATTCTCCGCAGGCCTTGGAAGATGTGCATCTTTCATCACGACCCATTCTGCAAGATATCTTGTATTACATGGACCGAATCTTCACTGTGATTTTCTTCCTCGAAATGTTAATTAAATGGTTGGCTCTCGGCTTCAAAAAGTACTTCACGAACGCTTGGTGCTGGCTTGATTTCGTCATTGTCATGGTGAGTACTGTACACCGGAATGTTCTGTAGCACCTCCTGTATTAGTTATCTAACCAGAATGTGGGTAATACCTTGTACAAACTATATTCAGCTAATAATCAATTACTTGGAATTCAGTAGACAAAGGCAAGCGATTACACACATGACGAGCAGTAGGCTATTAATGAATATTTCTAATGTGATTAAATAATTTGGTTTACACAGCCGCACTTCGTTTTCTCTCCTCAGAGCAAGCTTACAATCCACTCCTCTCGGTTGTCTTCCACAGAGCCGGATCTGTGAGAAAATCTATTTGTTCCTCGACGATGAGAATTCATCGATAAGATTGATTTAGAATTACGCGTTGAATGCTAAAGAGAGAGAGGGGGAGGGGAAGAGAGAGAGAGAAAGAGAGGAGTATTGTAAACTTGTCGCACAACTTTCTTAGAAAGAACCGACTTGTCCTATCTGAACTCTTTAACGCAAGACGTCCGCCATCTTGTGCTCCTCCTCCTTCTAATAACCCGAAAATCTGCCTGAAAAGCGGGAGCGCAGCATGGAAACTTTCAGCGGAGTTCTCTAATAGACTCGTCTACCCGTTAATTCTAATTATCATGGAAATCATCTTCCATCTGATAAATATTTAATGATAATAGCTGTCACTGATCAACTTGGGCGCAATCTGGGCCGGCGCTGCCGACATCTCGGCCTTCCGTTCCATGAGAACACTGAGGGCCTTGAGGCCTTTACGAGCAGTATCACGATGGGAGGGCATGAAAGTAAGTCACATTGGTCGAGGAGAACTAAAAATCGAACAAAGAATATACCATCAGCCTGATCCGGCGATGTGACGACCGTTCATCCGATAGACCAAAACCTAAGTCGACAAATTTTGTTGAAACTTCGGTCATGGTGCTCATGAAATGTTATTCCTCTTTACTAGTACCCCAAACAGATGCTTCTTGCACTAATTGCGAAAAGATTCGTTCGTTTCCTAAAGATTCGTTAGCTTACTTCTTAATTACTATTACTTAATTACTATTCAACACTATATTTACGGAACCCGTCAAAATGGCGGGACATTAATTTTTTAATTTACAATTATTCATATCGTGAAGATACATTTATGAGTTATTTATTCAATTTATACGTTGCTTACGGCAAATGTTACAATAACACTTGTTAAAAATCAGAATAAATGTCTTATTATGTTACTTTCATAAACTAATATAAAACAGCTGTTTTTTATGCTCCGTAAATTCAGTATTAATTACGAGCTTCTTACGTTAATGTGCTCTCCAATCTTACATGTAGAATAAACGAGAAGAGAAAACTTACGAAGGAATCGCAATCCGCATTAAACTGTAACAACAAAAGATGTGGCTAAACATATGCGAAAAAAAAAGTAGGAAGTTTCTATCAGACCCAAATGTCTAGCAGCGATTGTCAAAATAGGATCTTTGCAACCTCCGTTTTGATTTTGAGGCAGATATTCGAAGCTGCAGAACTTCCGATACCGATCGGACAGAAAAGCAACGTTCCATGAGCAACGATTTGTTGACACGATCGTGAAAAGTATGTTGATTGGTCGGCGATCCGTCACATTTGCCGTTGGGTTCTGTTAACAGTCGATCCGTAAAAAGGAACTAAGTGCAATGTATATGAAAAAGGGACGTAAACAAAACCGAGGATAAATGACGAAATGTGAAAAAAGATCGCTACAGTGATTGTAGCCTGTTCTATGCTTTCCAGTGTGCAGAGGTACACTGGCGTTTCTACTCGATGTCTGCACTGATATCTTGGAATTTTTGTCGTACTAGCTATTGTCTATGTACGCCTCTCCTAACAATCTTTTTTGGCACAGTGATCGTTGTGCAACGTATACTGTATTTATATACATATACAAACTATATATATATTATATATGTATGTATATATACATATATTGACTATATATATATATGTATGTATATATGTATATATATGTATACATATATATATATATATAAATAAAAATGCTTTGTGTGTAATGTTACTGATCTTCCTTGTGTGTACTACGTACGTCTACGCGATACATTGTAAAATGTTTACCAGGATCTTGGTTGATCGCATCGCGATGCACGGTCACATTTCTCGAAATTTTCATTTCGTATCAATTATTACCAATATGATTGGTAATGAAACCTATAGAAAATTATTCCTCGACATCTTGCGACGTATTCGTCGATGAAAAATGACGAGTTTCGAGACGGTGTGGCTTATTTTCCAAGTAACGAAATTTACATTGAAATTGTTCGTATCTTTTCGATTTCGAAAGAAATCGTTATTTCGTTCGATATTAATTGAACGATTTGAGAAATCGTGCGTCGCGACCGCAAGTATGACGAACATTTTCATCTGTTTCAGGACGAAGCCGACTATCATGCTCGTAATTGATAATGATTCTTGTCAAGCCGTACAGCTCTCTGCCTTGACGACTGAACACGCCTGTTTGCGTATAATTAGAAAAGAGGCGGGATTAGGGCGATCCTCTGTGTCTAACCAAATTGTGTGCCCATTCGTAAATCATCGATTCGATATCGTTCGATCTGTTTTCAAAGGGGTACATGCTCCGTTAGACTGATTCGCTTCGCTATATCCCTAAGCTAAGGAAGAACATACATTTTCACGAACGAACTTAGCCCCTTTTGACTCACGATTATCGACAGCATTTCCATTAAGATTACTGATTAAGCGGATCTAACAGGAAGAACTTACTAAAAATTGCTCGATTAGTACATCATCGAGCATATTCGGCTTTTGGATGAGCATAATTCTACGCAAACAAGCGTCCAGTCAGAAACAGTCGGAGAGAAAGATATCTGTGCACTGCTAATTTTAACTTTCTAAAATTGTAAGATTCGAAAGCATTGATTGGGCCACTTGCTGATACTACTAATTAATTGTTTCAACTATTAATAAATTGTTTCTACTACTAAACATTGTGATGTCTACAAGGTTGTGCACGAATACATTTCTCTTCGACTGTACATCTCTGTTCATTGTTAACCGCTACGTGTGCCATTATCTGGTTTCTATCTGTGTCTTCAACCCCCTGCTCTGGATATTTGTTGTACCGTATCTACGAACGTGTATATACACTATATAAATGGAAATCTAAGCTCTCCACAGATAGGACGGCCGCCTGTGTGTGATAAATGCCGCTTCGATATGAGAATCCTCGAATCCATCGAACACGAGATCAAAACGAAGTGACATATCTACGTTCTTTTTCTTTACTCTTTCTTTCTCTCTCTTACTCTCTTTCTACCCTCCTTAGCTCCTCTTCTCTCTCTCTCTCTCTCTCTCTCTCTCTCTCTCTCTCTCTTTCTCTTCCTACTGTATTTTTCTTTTCTCTTTCTTCTCTCTCTCTCTCGCTTTCTTTCCCTCTGTCACCTATTCTGGCCCCCAGTTCTCTCGCAACTCCAGAGTTTGGAAACGATGAAAAATCGTTTTTATTTTTCTTTATTTTTTTTTTGTCTTATATGTAGCCTGTCTACCTGTTGCTGTGATTCGCTCTCGTTTCTCGCTCGCAGGTGTCACTCATTAACTTCGTAGCGTCGCTCTGTGGCGCTGGCGGGATCCAAGCCTTCAAAACAATGAGGACCCTAAGGGCCCTAAGGCCACTCAGGGCGATGTCTAGAATGCAGGGAATGCGGGTATGTAGCCCACAGTCTCAGCGGACCTTGCCGATTACTCCATGTATCCCATCCGGATCAGTTATTACTTTTAGAATAGGAGTCTGTTTGGACGAATCGACAGCCAGAGTTGGGCATTAGACGCGATCCATTCCAAATTCTTGATAATCGCGGTCGTGTTTCTTTCTCTCGATTACACGCGAGCTACACTTTGACGCCATTGTTAACACCTGGACTGCCAGATTAAATGGAGGCAATGCGCGGTATACCGAAAAGTGGCTGCTAGCTGGACAAAATGATTCTCGAAAGACTTTACTTTTCTTTTTTTTTAATATTTTGTTTGATATTATTGAAATCAATTCGGGACTCTCATTACCCAAAAAATTGATCTGAATCAAACCTGGGTAAAAATATTTCAAGTAAGAAATAGAAATATTTGCAAATACTGTTTTATTTCAACTGTGTTACATGTGCTTAATTTTAAATAGTAATTTATTTCTGTATTAAAAGAAATACCAGTTGAGCTATTTAATGGATTTTACAAACACATAATAAGCATTTAAAAAATATATTTTACAATGTGAAATATTTAATTGAAATAAATATTTTCTTTAATGAAACATTTGGATATTATTTCCATAAAACAAAACAGGTTTCAATTGCATTCATTGATTAAGAGAAATATAAGAAAAAGCTTAGGTTTATTTACTCTCATTAATATTAATCGTAAGAGATAAAATTTCAAATAATTAATAGAAATTTTGGGCACATGAAATATTATTTCAAATATAATTATATCTTCAGTATATCTTAAGAGAAAATAATATTCCGATAAATAATTTTCTTTATCACAACATAAATAACTATTTTCAATGCATGCAATTATCTCTATGTCGTCGAACAAACCTTGAAATATTATTTCATACAAACAAGAGTTTTTCATTAACTATTACCAATACTTTTACAAATATTTATACCCAGGTCCGTTCAAAGTTCAAGCGTGTCCAATTAGCATACACTATTCGAAATACTGTGCACTCCCTCCGTTTTAAGAAAAATAAATATTCGATCTTCTGCTAAGAAACGAGGTGCTCTAGGCACATTGAGTTTATTGAACCTCGATAAATTAATTGTTCGACAAAATAACTTCATAAAGTTATTAAGTCGGTTAAGATACAGGTAATATGGTAATCAATGCGTTGAAGGTGCGTGCACGTGTCCGTATGAGTACAGATAATACCATAACAGTGTCACGAATTTGAAGAATCGCGTGAAAATTTGTGCAGCGGAGAATGAACAAAAATTTCAATGTCGGTTAAGCAATCGCTGAACGGTATAATTAATTACATGGACGTCCAACTTTGTCGATAATCGTTCGGTTCGTTCACATGTTTTCAATTTAGACTGTTTCGGTGCCGTCGGCCAATACGGCGGAACCGTTTTTTTCTATTTTCCGTCGCGAGACTCGACAAAGAGGCCGATAGGAACCAGTGACAGTGAAACTCTGATCACCACTCTTTTTTTCTCGATCGTGAAACATGTGTTCTGTATCGTATATCACGGAGAAACAGTGATTTTGTTCTACCAGAAACAAAGGACATTTTGTGAATGAAAAAATTAAACGCAGCCAGCGATTAGAATTCGGACAATGCTATTCGTCGGCCTCGCGGTGTCAGAGACTCGGCAGAATCTCCTTTTGCACGTAAACATGCGTAGGAAAATCGCGAATGCACTTGAGCTTAAAACTGCGAATGTTTGATCGGCACGTAGACTTGTTCTTCGCGAACAATTTTTGCGAAATATGCACTTTAGAGGATACACGTACACTGTTGTCCGTAAGTTCGAGGTCACCGCCTGCCATTCAAGTCATAGCGTCCTACGATCCGTAATACATTCACGAAATACAAAATCGAACTTCTCGATTTCCACACAGTGCACTCGATCAGACGAAAGGATGAATTCTTTTGCTGTAACCTTATTTTTCTAGTTCAATTTTCATTCTGTCAACGCGCGTTTCAAAAACTGATTTATCACTTTGTCACTCTTCATAACAAGAGACTTAAGACGAAAGAAGGTAGAAGTACAGTAAATTCTCTTCGATTGTCCCTCAGCTTGTAAACAGAAATGTACAGGAGATAGGATTATTCGAGTCTCGCAGCTTGTTCTTATAGTTGTTGATACTCGGCGACTATGAAAACCAGCCGCGAAGCTCGAATAATCGTGTCTTCTCTTCCCAAATTGTCCATTTCTGTTTATAAGCTGAGAAATTCACTGTATTTAATAATTGCGGATCTTTATTGATATGTATAGACTGGAAAAAGCAAAAGTGAAACAGAAAAAATTTGTTCCTCCTTTAATAATCTCATTTGAAAATAATATATAGAGCTATTCTTGAGAGTACTTCTAGTCTTTCTGTGGTTTTAAATTGTCGACGCTCATTTTTGTGTATTAAATCCGCGGTCTATTTTAATACTTAGATATGTCTTTTTAATGTCTTAACTTTTTAATCCAGTAAATTCAAAATTTTCAGTATAGTTTACAGCAGGGCTCGGAATTAACCAGCACGCAACATGAGGATCGCGAGGGCTACGCTACCTGAGTCACGTCGCGCGTCTCGCTCCCCGATGAGACTCCAACACACACACACACACATAGAAAGAAACAGGCACACGCGTCTGAGATGCTGCGTGCCGAGAACGGCGACCACGGGGAACGAGACGCGCGACGGGAATCAGGCGGCGTGGCCCGCGCGGCGCAAATGTTGCGTGCACTGTCGTTCCGAGCCCTGGTTTACAGCAATATAAATACAGTAAATTCTTCCCAATGGGGACGCTCAGATTATACACTAAAATGGACAATTTGGAAAGAGGAGATACGATTATTCGGGTCTTCGAGTTTCGTTTTTATAGTTGTTGACAATCGATGACTGTAAATAAATCGTGAATAAATCGTATCTCCTCTTCCCAGATTGTCCATTTCTGTGTGTGTAAGCTCAGCGACAACTGGAGAGAATTTACTGTATTATGCTAGAATAAAATGGGAGAACCGTTCGTTGAGTTAAGAAGGAAATGACGGAATTTGGAAACGTGATGGCCTGACTGCGGATTTTCTGCATTTACCATAAAAATGGGTAAGAAGAGATTAAATCAGTAGGAAAATTAAAGGAAATTAAGAATCTGCATGTATCGCATTCAATTTGTCGAAATTATCAACCAGAAAAAGGAATTTATGTGTATATGTCTTCTACGTTCTGTAATTAACAGAGACAATTCTTGTTTTGCATAAATATGCAAATATATATTATAGTATAAGTCTAACGATGACGAATCATTTCCGGTTAAATCGTTAACGAATACAGGTAGATTGTTTGGATTGGTTTGTATTCGGTAAAAAAAGTTATCGGGTTAAACGTGAATTATTTTGATTTTTATCGAATTCCAGTTGAGAAGAATTTCCTGCTGAAAACTGTAACATCCTAGAAAATTGTAGACGAACGCGTGACCCCAAACTTATGGATAAGTAGTACTTAGATACTACCTCAATCTTTGGATATAACGTGCCTTTTACTCCAGATACAGCCTAGATACATATCAATACACGTACCTACATACATTTTAGTAACTCGTCATTTGTTACAGCCCCGCGATGGGTTTATTAACAGTTTGTGTCTCATTTACAGACTTAATAAATTGACTCGACATTACCGTAATTACAAGGTCGCTGAGATACTGGGCGTAGCGTTATTGTCATGCCCACACCCTGACACTATCTCATCCTGTCTATATTATAGTTCGATGCTACTGACTTTCAGCAACTGTCGATGTGTTTTGAATGGGTTTTTCTTTTGGTTTTTCGTTTCCTTGCATGAGTACGTTATTCTATTGGAGCTGTCATGGCCGCGGCCCACCTTTGCATTTTGTTTCGATGTTCGCTTGGTGTGCTGCTACGTCTCCTAC
Organism: Megalopta genalis; assembly: GCF_051020955.1. Lineage (NCBI taxonomy): Eukaryota > Metazoa > Arthropoda > Insecta > Hymenoptera > Halictidae > Megalopta > Megalopta genalis. Next base: position 19,890,250 of record NC_135020.1, on the reverse strand, counting down.
TATCTTTTTTTCTTTCTGTTTCTTTTCCGTTAGTTTCGTTTTCTGTACAAACATTTTGCATGCGTCGTGCCCCGCGATGCAATATATCTCTGTAACACCCACGTCACATCGATCAACGATCTAGGCGAACATGTACATTATCTCGTTTACTCTTCATTTTCGTTCTCTTTGATTTCCTTCATATCGAACATTCGTGAAGAAGAACTCTCGAGTTGTCCGACGCAGTTCGCAATATCGTTTCGACGTACAATAATTTCTTCCTAATTAACGCTCGGGCATCGTACACAGAAATGGACAATTTGGGAAGAGGAAATACGTTATAGTTATATATTAATTATAACTATATATAAAATTAATAGTAGTATTGAATTGATATATAAATACATTTAATATAAGATTAATAATAATATTAACTATAGTTACAACAATTAGGAAAACGAGACGCAAGGCTCGAATAAACGCATCTCCTTTTTCCAAATTGCCCATTTTTGTGCGTAACCTGAGCGCGAATTAGGGAGAAATTACTGTACTTGTATATTCTTGTTCGAACTACGATTGTCAGAAACTGAACAAAATTCGCAGATGTAAGTATACGAAATTTGCCTCTCTCGGTTCGCTTTCTTCTATCGCAATACTTTTTATCCAGTCAGAGGAAGATCAAAGAAGTTCAAACGTTCTTATTATTCTATTTTCTGATTCGACCTTTTGTAATTTACGTCGCAGTGGAAAACCGGAAATATGTCCTACAACCGGAACGATAATTAACAACGTCGTTTTTATGTCCCATTGGACGCCGATATTTCCAGTTTGTTCGTTCGACGTTATTGTTTTTTATCTCTTTCTTTTTTTTCATTTTCTCGGGAAACAGAAGGATTTGAAATTTACATTGCACATACGATGATGCGTACACATAGCGTAGTCACATAGAGACGCATATAGCCGCATATAAACGCATACCTAAACGCATAGAAAAATAAATGAGACAGAATTTCCACGGCTGGGGAACGCCTGCAGACTCTAACGACACGTCTCGTTTCACAGGTAGTCGTCAACGCCTTGGTTCAAGCCATTCCATCCATTTTCAACGTGTTACTGGTGTGTCTTATCTTCTGGCTGATCTTCGCCATTATGGGTGTACAACTTTTCGCCGGCAAATATTACAAGGTTCGTTAATGGCTTCCTAAACGTTTTATTCTATTGTGCAGCGATAAGGAAGCGAGTTCCACTTTTTACACTGTTTTATAATTATATATCCGATATCGGTATAAAAAAACGAATTGTTTACTTTGCGATCTACTTTGGTACAAAAAGATGGCAACTTGAGTATTTAAATTTAATTGATGACTAAAATACTTTTTTTAAATGTTGCTATTATGTACTTGGAACGACAACAAAAATAAAAAATTCGTTCTTTAATTTCTTTATCTTTTTTAAATTTTGCTATTACTTGGAATGACAAAAAAAAAATAAAAAAACTTTCATTCTTTAACTTTTTTATCTGAGCCTATAACGGAAATTGAAAAAATGCCGCTCGTAGATCTCGGTGACTTATAAAACTGAAAATTTTATCAAAATCGGTCGATGTTGTTGAGTTACAACAAATTAAAGATGGCAGAAATCGCAGTTTTATCATGATTTTGACCAAAAACTTGAAGAAGTCTGCAGTTTTCTAAATCCTTCAATGCCTGTAGCTCGACACTGGGTTAACCAATTTCGATAAAATTTTCAGCACGCATATAAGTTACCCAAATCTACGAGAGGATTTTTTTTAATTTTTGTTATAGGCTCAGATAAGAAAGTTAAAAATCTTTTATTCTTTTTTGTCATTCCAAGTAATAGCACAAATTAAAAAAAAAAACATTTTAATCATCGTCTGGTGGACTAGTCCCTCTAATATCTAAAAAAATTCAAGTTATTTAGTTTTAAAAAAGTTATTGCATCTTAAAGAATGTACGAACACTTTTGTGAGCCACTGTAGATTTCATGATCAATTTAGTCCCTATCTGCTGGTTTACTTGAATCGCTCAAAAGTGGTACTACTTCCTTATTGCAGCAACTGCCTTAATCATCTTCAACATCGACAAGGCTGCAAAGATCAAAAGAATCTGACAAAATGTCATTATTATTTTTGCAGTGTGTAGACGTAAATAAAACAACGTTGAGCTTCGAGATCATTCCCGATCGAAATGCCTGTATAGCCGAGAACTACACTTGGGAAAATTCTCCGATGAACTTCGATCATGTGGGAAAAGCGTACCTGTGCTTGTTTCAAGTGGCCACGTTTAAGGGATGGATTCAAATCATGAACGACGCTATCGATTCTAGGGAGGTAAAGACCATCGACACGAAATTTGGTCAACCCTCGCATGACACACTGTGAAAATTATAATTAGGTTACTGTTGGCCCGTACAAAATGCTACATAAACGCCCGACGAATTTACGTCGTCCCGGAAGTATCAATTTGAAAAGTAGAAAATTCGGGGAGAACAAGATATATTAAAACCAAAACTCGCGAATAAGAAAATCGAGAATATTAAAAATAACTCGAATATTTGTTGAGCAATGTGATTGTCGGAATGATGCAATTAAATTGATATCATTTAAGTTATTTATACATCGGTTATGCTACTTAACACTAGCTTTATGGGGCGCTCATCTTAAAATAACAGAAATATATTTGTGCAGAGTTTTAGTGATTGCAATATATGGCCAAAGAAAACAATTTATTAAATCATATCTCCATAAATGTATGTTTACAATCTCAACAATCATAAGTTAAATAATTTAGATATGTTATGCCAACGTAACGTTAAGCCTAGAGCCACCCTGTTAATAGCGGCGGGAATATTTGGGAAATGTTTGCGTCATGCGAGGGTCATTCCTCGCTGCAACTCCATCCTCACCGGTCTGTTCTCATTAATTCGCAGCTCAACAAACAACCAATCCGTGAAACGAACATCTACATGTATTTCTATTTTGTATTCTTCATTATATTCGGATCGTTTTTTACCCTTAATCTATTCATTGGAGTTATCATCGACAACTTTAACGAGCAGAAGAAAAAAGCCGGAGGGTCTCTTGAGATGTTCATGACGGAAGACCAGAAGAAATATTACAACGCCATGAAGAAAATGGGCAGCAAAAAGCCACTGAAAGCTATTCCACGCCCGAGAGTAAGCGCGAAACACAAATTAATATCAATTCGAATGTGCCTTTTTACAAATAATACTTAATTAATCGTGATATTCTTCTTTGTTCCAGTGGAGACCGCAAGCGATAGTGTTTGAAATAGTGACGGACAAAAAATTCGATATGATAATCATGTTGTTTATCGGATTGAACATGTTGACGATGACGTTGGACCATTATCAACAGACCCAGACTTTCAGCGATGTTCTAGACTATCTGAACATGATATTCATTGTGATATTCACCAGCGAGTGTCTCATGAAGATCTTCGCACTGCGTTACCACTATTTCAAGGAGCCGTGGAACCTCTTTGATTTTGTTGTTGTTATATTGTCAATATTAGGTAATGTAATGTAATGACTAGTTCAGTCGTATGGCCCAAGTGAAATTGATTAACGTTGACGAGAAAAGAATCCTGTTAGCTTTTTCAACATTACACGAATCTTTCTTGTTCTACTACTTCTCTCACATCTCTGTCCATTACTGCAATTAGAAGCTTGGAATAGATTTAACGAGCATGTCATTTCGCATTTTAGTCTGATCTTCATCATGCACGCAATACAGTTTGTACTCTTCGATAACAAAAATAAAAAGCGGACAGGTTCGATATTTCACGTGTGCCGAAACGACTGATCAGCGTCATTACGTTACGTAGCCTTACATTGATGTCGTATTGTACCCTTATATCCTCTGACCTCCCCATGGTTCCCTGTCCAGAATAATTTACATACAAATTCGTTGCCGAATCGTTCGATACAACGTTACGTTGACAACAAAATAATTAAAAAGTGAACGTTTCGTTCGATCACTCGTCATTAACATCTCTTAGTTCGATTTGAAATATTTATAATAGCCATCTAAAATGTCAAATTTTGATGTAACGTTGTGTCCGACTCGATTCGCATATGTTAATTGATGTAAAGACGATCATTAGTCGAAACATCGGGTAAGAGCGGGTCTGTATTACAAAGGTTTTCCTATACATTTTTCTAATCAACAAATTAGAGTCTCTTGATAGAAAGGAGAAATCTAGTAGTGCGACACATTCTGAGACACACTGAGAATGACGCCTGACACAAAACAGCGCAACATACATGTCTCGTAGAGCACCGCGGTTCATTCAACAAACGATCGGGCTTTTGATCAGATTTCGATGCATGTTGTCTTTTATCTCACAGAGACACGGCGATTAGAGATTAGAGGTTGCAAACAAAAGGATCTTAGCGCCGACAATGCATGTACAATCTGTCTCCTCGATGAAACGGCGAAGTTCCTGCACCAGAATCTTCGATGATCGTTCGTAGAGTGATTGATCGAATTAGAACAGACATTAGCGCAGTCTTGCTTACACTTCTAGGAAATTGAGAATGCACCGTATCGTTTCAATCTATTTCTCCTTCGATGTACGAATCCGATTCTAGGCTAGCTGGAATCGTAGATTGTCCTCTGACACTTGCAAGAACCATCCTATTCCGACCGAACTGCATGACTACTTTGGATGAACATCCATTAACATAGTTGAGCACCTTACCACCTAAAAACAAAAACAGCACACAGTTTCACCTCCTTTCTGACTTCCATTAGAGAATTAGCGACAAACGTGACGCACGTCACGATATCATCGTGCTAACGCCACCCGTGTTTTCTTCAGGTCTGGTACTCAGCGACATCATCGAGAAATACTTTGTGTCGCCAACGTTGCTTCGTGTAGTAAGAGTGGCGAAAGTCGGTCGTGTGCTTCGACTCGTGAAAGGTGCTAAGGGTATTCGAACACTTCTCTTCGCCCTAGCGATGTCGTTACCAGCCCTCTTCAACATTTGCCTATTACTATTTTTGGTGATGTTTATCTTCGCGATCTTCGGAATGTCTTTCTTCATGCACGTCAAGGATAAGAGTGGGCTGGACGATGTGTACAATTTTAAAACGTTTGGACAGTCGATGATATTGCTATTCCAGGTAAGACACCAACTATCTTCGACGAATACAGTACTCTCTGCCAATGGTTCGGCACGCGAGATCAAAAGGGGTTGAGAATATTTCCACGAAGTCAAACGCCCCTATCGATTCCTCCAAAAATCAACGATAAAAACAATAAAAAGCAATAGAAACGAACGACGAACGGTCGCCTTCTTATACATTATTTTTCTCTATAAGAAAAGATCTGCAGCTTTTTTGGTACGGTTCAGTATTTTCTAGTTCGAACTAATCGAAAGGCGAACCGTTTGAAAGCGAACTTTTCGAGAACGAACCGTTCAAAGGCGAACCATGGGGAGAGAGTACAGTAGTCTCGTTTTCGAAAGAAGTAGGAGAGAGGTGCTATGAGTTAGAAACATTCATGCGTATGCATTTGCAACTAGTTACAAAGCGTTATAGTATCAAGCATGGCAGACACGCGGTTGAATTTGTTCGACGGTGAAAGTAAAGCATTTGGTAAGTTTTCGAAACGTTCCTCGAGTTGTTATACGTAGTGACTAATTTAATAGTACTTGTTGAATCTAAGCTGTTATCTTGAATATCGTTTTTAACTTTGTTCGACTCGAGTTCGATGAAACAAAGACCGCGTTAGAGCAAATATAATAGAAGATAACGTGACAAACGAGATTAACATAGAAAGAAAATTCGATACGATCAATTGCGAGATATTCGACTGAACCGAAATTACGTTTATAATTAACTAGACTAGAAATGCCGCGTTATATAGTCCCGGCGTGTTCATTTTAAGAATCATAATGCTTGAAAATTAGTATTAGAGCTTGCAAATCCATTTAGATGGATCACTGAAGATAGTGTTTTAGAAGCTTCACTATTTAATTAAATGACAACTGTGAAGAAATTGTGCTAATATTATTGTTGTTTATGACACTGTTGCATCGATAAATGTCAATGTCTCTTTCAATAGCAGCAATTTACAAAAGGGACAATATACATTGTTTAAGATGTGTCGTGAGAAAATCACACGTAAGTGTAGAGGAAATAGGTCGACGGTACCACGTATATAAACGGTGCGTCTATTCAACGGTATATATAACGAGAGTAGATGTAGAATGATCTCTTTTAGTCTCTTTCTCTATCGTGTTCGATGAACGAAAAAAAGTGTTCCTTCCATGCCACCTCTCCCCTAGTCTGAGATAGCGAAGTAAGCAGCTGTACCACAAACAGTCTAAGGAGTTTCGAATAATAGAAAAACGAAGGGTACGAAACTAAATACATACATACGAATTTCCGATTGAATGAGCCTAAGAGTTCATTGAAAAACGTTCGATCTGATTAAGTAAGGCTCGTATGACAGATTGAAACTCTTAGGAAACGATGATCGTTTCTCCGGATACAGTGCTGCTTACTATGTTAAGCGATGCTGTTACGTGACAAATTGAAAACTAATTCCAGTCGTTGTACTGGGAATAACGAGAAACATTTCTGTGTTCCGGAAGATGTCGACGTCTGCCGGTTGGGACGGCGTGCTCGATGGTATAATAAACGAGGAGGACTGCCAAGAGCCAAACAACGAGATAGGCTATCCTGGCAATTGTGGCTCGTCGACGATTGGTATCGCTTATCTTCTCTCGTACCTGGTGATTAGCTTTCTGATCGTGATCAACATGTACATCGCGGTGATCCTCGAGAACTACTCGCAGGCGACCGAAGACGTGCAGGAGGGTCTGACGGACGACGACTACGATATGTATTACGAGATCTGGCAGCAGTTCGACCCGGACGGCACCCAGTACATCAGATACGACCAGTTGTCAGACTTCCTGGACGTGCTAGAGCCGCCATTGCAGATACACAAACCAAACAAATATAAGATCGTGTCCATGGACATACCGATCTGTAAAGGCGATCTGATGTTCTGCGTGGACATCCTGGACGCGCTGACAAAAGACTTTTTCGCGCGTAAGGGTAATCCGATCGAAGAGACCGGCGATATCGAGGTGCAGACACGTCCAGGCGAGACCGGTTACGAGCCGGTCAGCTCGACCCTCTGGCGTCAGCGGGAGGAGTATTGCGCGCGTTTGATACAGAACGCTTGGCGAAAGCACAAACAGCAACGTCTCGGCGGACCGAGCGAAGAGAGCGACGACGCGGACACGGATCCGCCCGTCAGGCAGACGGCGGTGCACGTCGAAAGCGACGGATTCGTGACGACGGTGGTGATACACGGCCGTTCGCCGAGCGTCACATCGAGGACCGCGGACGTCTGATCGGCGACGTTGACGTCTCCAGCACCGCCACCGTCGTAGCCAACAGCGTCGTAGCCACCGCGTCGCCGAGCCGCTCGGTCGCTCTTATCGAGCACGAGCTTCTAGACGCCGAGACAGCCGTTCGACGAAACGACGATGACGACGACAACAACAATGACGACAACAACAACAGACCGCGACGACCACGACGACGCACGCATCGCTCTCGGGGAGCAGCGGCCTCACGGACCTCTCTCGCGCGCGCGCTCTCCATCGACAGCCTTATAGTTGTATAAACAAACAAACAAAGAAAAAAAAAATAATACTACATTCCTCCAACGAGTTGCCTTTAATCGACTCTGAAACGCGCCACGATCGTCGGGAGATTCACACGTCGCTAGCTGGAACGAGGCGAGGACGAGGACGAGACCGAGTGCTCGAAGGGAGCTGTTCGAACGATAGAAGACTGCGCCGCGTGTTAGAACCGCGTCGACACATTATAATATGTACATCACATCCGCTCCGAATCTCTCTCTGTTTGCTCGCGGTGACCGGGAACAACGCGTGTAGCAGACGCGTCATCCACGCTCGGCCAAGTCAGTTTCTAGAAAAAGTGTTCTTGCGGCAAAACGACAGGGGCGAACATACGAAGAGGAATCGAAGGCCAAGGACATATGGATAATATGCTTTTCACGATCCAGCTATGTACCGCCACCTTTATATAGTCTAGAGATCATGGAGTCACGATCCTCCCCGTGGAACGCGAACCCCGAGTCAACTTCCCCAAATATAACAAAAGGCTCGTGGGTTCGCGCGATGGGTCTGGTGGACGCCAATCTCGGCACGGAACGCACCTTGCCTTCGATGGACTTCGTAAACGGCGCTCGACTTACGTTTAACCATTGTACAATGACGATTCGCGCTGGCTGCGTTAACCAAAGCACGTAGTTTATGCGGATGGAGGCGTGATCATCGGACGGATTCGCGTTCTCGCGAGACTACGAACACGATGACGGAACGACGACGACGATCAGACGAAGATCAGACGAAGATCGGACGAAGACCCGATACACGTTCAGCTCGTTGAAATATGTAATAGTAATAACGAATACGCCGCATTCTCTCCCAATCCCACCCCCCACCCCCCACCACTCCACCCACGAAATCACCGATCGTATCATCCCCGAGACACAACACACGAAACAAATGTAGGCCAGTTCTTGTAAATCTTTATCTCGCGATATTGGATTTTTTACATGGTTTTACTCTCAGCTGAAACTTGCTGAGAACGCGGCGCGGCGCGACACGCCGCGTTCGCCACTCGCTTCGCGGTCGAAGCTCGCGCGGATGACTATTTGTTATTTTCGATCGGTTTACCTTCGGTCGTTACGCTGTGGTGTGCCCAGAGGACTATACTGGAGGGAAAACGAGGGACACGAGGTAACAGATGTGTGGAAACAAACGAGATGGAAAACGACGGAAGAACGGAGATCAATTGAAGACATTGACGAAGACATCGGTGATCATAATCGACGCGATACTAGTGAGGATGATCATAGGACGATTAAGATTACGATTAGACGCGGTCATACGTTTACGATGATGATGATGATGATGATGATGATGATGATGATGATGTCGGCAACGACGTCGACGATGATAATGATGATTTTGGTGATGATGATAATGATGATGATAATGATGATGATCATGATCATGATGATGTTCATGATGACGATGATGGTGGTGGTGATGATGACGATGACGATGATGATGATGACGATTATGATGATGATGATGATAATGACGACGACGATAATGATGATGATGATGATGATGATGGTGGTGGTGATGATGATGATTATGACGATGATGGTGATCGTGATCGTGATCGTAATGACGATGATGATGATTATGATTATGATTATGATTATGGTTATGATTATGGTTATGATTATGATGATGATGATGATGATGATGATGATGATGATGATGATGATGATGATGATGATGACGGTGATCGTGATGAAGAATGTCACAAGTGAGAGACCCATTGGTGAAAAATGTACGCGTAGCTAATTACATTCGTTCGGCTTGATAAAATTTTACGCAATACGGCGCGCCAATGTTTGGTCGCGCGGCTTTATTTTATCTGGCTAAACCCCCCTCCAACTCCCCCCCTCCCCCTCTCTGTTCCTGACTCGCTGACCGCTCGCTCTCTTGATCGTTTGATGTTCCGCGTTTCGCAACAATATGGAATTTTTTACAATCGCGTCGTTCGAGTTCGAGATGAAACTGATCGTTGACCGGAAGAGAGACGAATCGGCGCCGATGGTAGCTCAAATCACGACCCGGAGATTTCGATCCTAGCGTGTTCCAAGCGACTAGAGACTCGTGTAGTTAGACCGCGTTCTGGTTTCTTTCGTGTCCTCTGCATCATTTTTCCGGAACGGGACTCACCCTTGTGCCTTTGTATTTACGTTCACGTATCCGTTCTGTTCAACTATTGTCTCGGACTCAAAGTAACGTATCGTAAACTTATCGAACTAGTCGAGCCAATAGAAACACTAGATGACTTTATCGAACGTTGAGCTTCGGGCCGGCGCGGAAGTTCATAGTGCAATATTTTCGTATTGATTTCGTATATTGATTCTAGAGCAATAATCGTTTTTTATATTTACTTTGTATCTCGAACGTTGGGCTATCGCGACGTAGTGCCGTGAGATAGTCGTTACGATTCTTGCCAAAAGGGACGGAGAGGGCGGTAGCAAATAAGAATCTCGCAATCATCATCAGCTAGATACTTATACACATGCAGAACTTACACAGGACACACAAGTCTAACACGACGTAGTAATGCGCTTTGGAATAAATGAATATACACGATTAGTGTAACGTTACTTCGAATAATTGTAATCGAAAGAAAGAGAGAGAGAGAGAGAGAGAGAGAGAGAGAGAGAGAGAGAGAGAAAGAAATCGTGCGCGCCCGTAAACCCGTCTCGCAGTAAATGCGTAATGTGTCGCCTAATTGTGGAGTGGATTTACACGCGAGATGTTTAAAAGATACGACAAGAAAATTTTATGAATTCACTCGGCTGGTGATAAGGAGATCGCGGGGCACAACTGTCTCTAGCAACGGAATTCATCCAATCGAACAATTCAATCCTCGATTCGGAGGCTGATACGCGTATTCGTTGCGCGCGACCAGCGAACGTTTCTTCTGAAGTCAGATGTTGATTCTTAAAAGTACCTGAAACGCGACGATTCTCGACTATAGGATGAACACTAAAAAAAAGTTATTCGCGTACAGAAAGAGGATATATTCGAATTATTGTATATTAACACGACCTGTTTCAAAGTTCGATAGCGGAACGAAGGTAACATACCACCGTTTCCGGATAGTCGTCGCGACGTATCAATTGGCAATCAAACCCCGCTGGCAGCCCCAGATCAGGATCTAGAGCCTCTTCGATAAGCATTTATATCGGACGCCGACGTTGCCCGCTTCAAAACGTTTCCCGATCTTGCCAATGACCGAAAAATCCTAGAGACCGAGCGTGTTCGAGGAAGTTGTGCCCGCGCTCCTTTGATTTAGCTTAAATCGCGGATGCCAAAACGAAACGTTAAGTTTTCGATGAGGTTTGTTTGTTAAGGTTTTAAAGCATTTACCACTTTGATGTTCGTTGCTTCAAATATTTACTATATAGTTTCCGTTAAATTGTCTAAACAGCGCGTCTCGCTGTTTCGCCATGGCAGGCCGTTCACGGGAAACGGTGAGACGCCGGGAAATAAAAGAGGAGAGTGTTTAGTCGAGATCGTACGATCCTCGTTTTGCGATTCGAACTGCCGCACCATTGTCCAAGAACGGTGACGATTCAACGGCCGCGACGGAGTAGCTACGCTTTCTTTCGTCGTTCAAACGAAGTTGTATCGCGTTCGGGATCGTAGGAAACGAAAGAAACGACGCTGCGCCGTCGCTCCAGTATCGTTCCAGTTCCCCGGGTCGGTTTCGAACGGGTTTACGTGCTTTAACATTGCGGAGAACCACGTGTCTGACAGTCACAGACGATTGCCGGCCGCCGTTTTAGAGCGACAGGATCGCGTTACGGTGGCCGATGGTAGGTGACATAACCTCTCAGCACGGGGTTCTGCCAGTTTAACCTAACAATCGCATCGCGCAATGTACGTAGCCGCACAGTGGGGACCACTTAACTCGCGGATCGTTCACGCATCGATCACGATACAATAGGAAATGCAGAGGAAAGACGACCCGACATAGTATATCCCCGACGATTCACTCTTCGACCATCGGCCACTTCCGGTTCAGTTCGCGAGAATCTCTTGCCGCGGTGAGTTCGTTTTGTACCCGGAGCGCGAAGTGCCAAGAAAGCTTAACCTCCAAATAGAAGCCGGACGACAACTTGTTTTCCATCCTGTTCCGAATCATCCTAGAAAACCGTGACAGGGATCCGCGAGTCTCGGGCGGTCGCCACTGTCAGTCGCGCAAAGTAAATCGAAGAATTCGTGGTCGGTCCGAACAGTGTATATATAAACACGTACTTGCTAGAAGTCGAGCGAACTACGGTATAAACGTACGGGTTTCGCAGTGTTATATATACGCTGACGCAGAGGAAACGCTGTGTAACCGATTTACTTTGCGGCAACCGTGTGACCGAGAACGTGTCGACAAGCGCGTTACGAAGCGTACAGGTCAACAGTGTGTACGTGCATCATTGTACACGAAGTAGATATATACATATACGTATAACTCGATGAAAACGAATGAACGTTATCCTCGAGGTCGCGCCCGCGCGCGACGATAAAGCGCGTCGGAAGCGAGACATAGGACAAAAACAAAACCAATGAGAGAAAGTGAGAAGCGCGTGAGTGTGGATGTGTGGCGCGTGCCTGCGTGTGTGCGAGTGCGTGTGCATGGGTGTGTATTAACGCGGACTGTGCGATCGTTATTTTTCTACGTTTACAATCCACGATCCGAAAGGAGGAAACGATAAACAAAAAAAATGACAGAACGTGACACGGTCGAAAGATGGGTCGAGGATCGGTATAATAACTTAGTTCACGCGCGCGGTAAACCGGAAATCGTGGGCCGTCGTGAGAGGGATATAGACGTGACAGGTACACGATGCACGATATAGATGTATAGATCGGGTGTAGAATCGTTCTCGCTGGTCGAAAACTGACGTAACGTGGAAAGAAGCTCGCAGCTCGCAGCTCGCTCGAAGGATTTCTGTAATTCCGAAACAATACGTAGCAAGTAGAACGACGGAGGACTACGATGAGGGACGATGGTTACGGACGTTACGATAAACCAGGGAGATGTAATAGGTTTTAATAGTTATTAGCAGGATACGTGGAAAGAAAACAAAGAGAGAAACGGAAAGAGACAAGGAAAGAAAGAAAGAAAGAGAGAGAGAGAGAATTTGGCGCGTGGGAGACGGTATACACAAAGCGAGAGAAAACGAGAGTAACGTGAAAAAAATGAAACAAGCAAGCAAGCAAGATAAGCAAGCAAGCAAACCTACAACAAACAACAAAAAAATGTTCATTATTTTAAGCTACGAAGGCTCAAGAGGGTGAGGATCCATTGTAAATTACACGTACAAATAATTCACACACTATCGGTGTCGAGTCCGCTTTGTCAAAGTATTTTAGAAAAAAAAACGCCTGTCCGATATTAATGTCCTCGTACCTTTTCTACGTATATTATAAATTGCATTTCACGATTCTCGTCGCGGGCCATTCGATGATCCATTCGTGAGCACGCTTCAACGTATACGCGTGGCTGCGTCCTCGCGACTCGTTCGTTCGGAATAGGTCGTCGTTCTTCGTTTCTCGGCGGGATTCGGCTTTCTTACGCTCTGAATCTCTCTCGCGGAAACCGACATTTAACATACAATCCGGGGATTCCGATGTCTCTGCGCGATCATCGATTTATTAACCATGAATCGGCTCGACACATCTAAAATATATATATATATATATATATATATGTATGTATGTATATATATGTATATATATATATACATATATACTTATCGGCAATCCCACTCGCAACGGAAACGGAGAAAGATTACGCCTAAAAAGATGAAGAAGAAGAAAACGAAGAAGTTGATGATGAATAACTATGATGAGGATGATGATAACGATGACGATGATAAAAAAAAAAGGAATAAAGAGAAACTAAAAGTGTTTATTATAATACCGTTGCTGTTCCCGCGTGTGAGCGAACTCGCGCGCGCATGCGCGCGCGCGTGCAAGAATCTCATCGAATTTTTCTATAGACGCATGTTGTACGTAAACGTAAGTTTCTATCGTTGTCTCGCAGAGGTCAGAAAAAAAATACATGATCGCGATTAATATTACTGACAGCATTATTAACGCGCAACCGGTACACGGAGCACGACGGACAACGACGACGACGAAACGACACGAATCGAGGCACGAGATCGATCGACGATTATTTCACCTTGTAAAGCTCGTCGATCCTTCTTTCTATCGAAGTACGACGTAATCTGATGGTCCGTCCGGCTCACTGTCTAATTACTCCGATACCCCCTCTCGCCCCCTTTTGTTCAGTTTCGATCCCCTACCGTGCTGTAATATGTGCAAATAATTCGATAATAATCAAATGGTTTGTACGCATATAATATACACATATATTTTCGATACTACTTTGTCGATTGGGCAAACCGCGAAACTCCTAGAAGCAATAAAAAAAATAAAGTGAAAGAGAGAGAAAGCAAGAAAGAGAGAAAGAAAGAAAAAGAGAGAGAGAGAGAGAGAGAGAAAGAGACGAAAAGGAAACGATAGATAAAAAGAGAGAGAGAGAGAAAGAGGAAGAAAGAGGGAAGAGACACGCGACGGGCGTAAATAGGGCGTGACGAGATGAAATGAGGTGTAATTGTCTGTTGCGCGACGCAGAAAGTGTCCCGAAACACACTGGCCTCTTTCGCGACCGCGCTGCCAGACGATTGCGGATATATTTTCGCTTCAGGAATCGGTTGTTCCCCCCTCCCGAGAGGTACGGCAAACGAAGATCCCTTGTTCTTCAGCTAGTCTCGTTCCCAATTTTTACCAGCCGGTCCTTTTTTTATCGCGCGACAAAGGAAGAAAAACCAAGCGATTCGTCGTCCGATCGAATATTCAATTGACACGCAACTTCCCCGGTCGTCAATCGCGTTCGTCGATCACGTGTCGACGAGCTCGAACATTCGGTCCGTTGAATCGCGTCGGCGGGATCACCTCGAGAACAAAGGTAGACACGGGCAAAGAGATTAAAGAAGGTAGCGTGAAAGATCGAAGGTGGGAGCACGCGTCCCCGAAATTCGTTTGATCGTGACGCTCGGTATTGTTGGGGAGGGAAATCTGAGAATCAGGGGAGACGTTCGTTCGATCGGCCAAATTGCTACGGTAACGAGAAGAAACGAGGGGGAGGGGGGTGGACGAGTATGCATGGTGTGCTTCATTAACTTTTTTCGTTCGTTTTACTGAAACGTACATTTAAAGATGAAAAAAAAATACCAGCTTTTGCGCGACGACGGCTGTAAGATAATTAAAGAAAAAACAAATATATACATATATATATGTATATACGCATATGTATATACATATATAAATGTATATATAAATATATACATATAGGGCTTTCCTTCGTTAAGCGAGGTAAGACGAGGTTTAAACGTACTTTCTCCGTGGACGATACTGCCGTTACGCATTGTATAAAAGAGAGAATGAAAACTAAGTTAACTAATCGTAAATGCACGAAAAAAAATTTTTCTTAAACGGATAGCGAACAAAAAAAAATAAACATAAAATAAAACAGAAGGGCTTTGTAGTGTCTCGATGAAAAGAAACTCTCGAAACTCATTAACCTAACGTCGTCATGATAATACAATAAACAATGAGTACAGAACAAAAGCAAAAAAAATGTTATAACGAAACCACGAAGATCCTAGAGCTGGTCTGAGAAAAAAAGGAAAATAAAATAAACACACAAGTAATCAAGTAAAAAGTGTCAAGCTGCGGAGCCTGTCGGCCAGTATAATGAACAAGCAACTGCCATGGGTCAACAAGCTAGATAGACGAAAATGTGCTAAGAAAAAAAATCCAATTTTAACGAGCTAGCTGTCGAAAAAAAATATAAATATTTAAACCAAAAAACAAAACATTACACGCGAAGGTTCGTCCATTTAAAATGCGTGCTCCGTGCGTGCTCGCGCGCCATTACGCATGCGGGTTGCACGTGCGCGCGACACGGCCAAACACGTGACCGCGGTGAGTGACGGTTGCGCGCGTGCGCCGTCGCGTATAGTGGACGCGCGCGAGCAAGCAAACCGAGAGACACCGAGATAACGTGCGTGTGTGTGAGAGAGTGCGAGAATGCGAGAAAGAACGAGCGAAAGAGAGGGAGAGAGAGAATTCGCGAGAATGATAGGAAGCGATCGTGGTATCAAGAGAATTAGAGAGAGAGAGAGAGAGAGAGAGAGAGAAAGAAAGAAAGAAAGAAAGAGAGAGAGAGAAAGAGAGAGAGAGAGAGAGAAAGGAGAGAGAAAGAGAGAACGAGCGAGAGAGGGAGAGAGAGAGAGAGAAAGAGAGAAAGTATCGAGGTGAGAGAGAAAGAGAGCAAGCGAAACGAGAACGTAGATGAGCTCCTCCGTTGAATGACATTCATTACTATTAAACAGAATAAAATATGGATTATTTGCACAATATTATAAATAATTACTATGTTTACTACGATTATTAAATTAAAGAGCAAATAATAAAAGGGATGAAAAAACTGTTGTTAAATAATTAATACGAAAGAGGGGATGAGCGATATAAGAAAACTAAAAAAAATGTAACAATACAAAAAAAGTTTCAACCGAAAACCGATATCGGATTTAATAAAATATATAGGGGAGAACACACAAAGATACAAAGAGCATAAAAAGTAAGAAAGTGACGAGAACATGATGATCAAGACGAAGGAAGGATGGAGGTGGAAACGATTCGTTTGTTATCGATTAGTTAACGATCATCCTTACATTACATTATTGTAATTATATAAAGTAAACGATTATTACCGTAATAGTTACAATTAACAAGTTGTTACCGCTTTGTTATACATAATATAATTAATATACTAAGATTAAAAAAAAGAAGAAAAAGTAAGCGAATGCATCGTTGATTCGTCCTTTACTTATGTAGATACTAAATACGATCGACTCTATATTGTTTTCAATGTCTTCACCGTATTCCTTCGTTTGCTACCCGATTTCGTTTCGTTGTCGAATGATTCGGTTTTGTCGGCTTACCTCGCCCGGACACAATATACACACGTTTTACAGAGATATTTTCAATAAACGAAAAAGCTTAACACTCATACGGTTGTTGTCCTTGCCATCATTTGACCCTGTTGTGTAACGGAATTTTCATTCTTTCTGTCGGTCACTTCGAAAACCAGTAAACATCCGGGGGGCACTAAAAGATGATATTACGGTACTGACACTAGAAAACGCGCGAAATTTGATTGACCGCATAAGGCTGCTCCCCTCTGCGATAACCCGACCCAAACTTTTCTCCAATTGTTAGAATGATAAAACATGAGGTAATGCATCATCAAATTTGAATATTTCACTATCACAACATTTGAACATCCCTGTCCCACTTGTAGGGACCAACGTATCAGTTGAACTATTGCGTCCGAAACTTCAAAATGGTGCAATGCAAAACAGTGCACCTGTACGATATTTGCGAATGCAGCATAATAATTTGCTTATTCCTCGTTATACGTTTATAAACATTAATTTTTTAAATTTATTTATCTTTTTGTAATTGTGTCATCATATTCAAAATTCTAGGTACTAAATAGCTACATCCTGTAACACATAAAAAAAATATAATATTTCCGGCATTGATCGCAGCTCATCGGTTTTACTTATGGAGTTTTTGCCATATACAGTCAAGGTACGTCCTGAATTAATGTTGAAAGCGGCTTTCTCCTTGGTACTCCATGAGATACGTACGTATACATCATCCAGTGTCTTTGGTCGTCCGTATATGGTCCCCAAACTGGAATGATGAAGCCCGAATACCTAATTTCGAAAGAATAACACAATCTTTTTGTCGGACCTTTAACACTTCGGGCAATGTACAATAAATAATATTGCGGGTCATGGATAAAAACCTTCGGTGAGATTCTGGGATGTGGGTACTGAAAGAGCACGATCTGACTTTCTAAATAAGAGAATGTTGCATAGTCGGATGGTGCTAATAGTCATGTTAAATACGATGATTCCGTCTTTTTTTAAGTTGCCTTGAAAAATGTTATGTAATACGTCGATGATTCGTCCAGTGACTGCACCAGTGTTCTTATTAATTGTATTCGCGTCGAATTTAGTATTGAACGTAATTTAATACATAAAGTGTGTACAAAATGAATGTAGTAGTCGCTTGAAACCATTGAGAAGTTCTCCCCACCCCTCCTGGTGGAGAATTTTTGAACCTGTCACGAACCTTCCCCATAAAATAATATAGCGTGCAGCTAAATAGAACAGCATTTGAATATCTGAATTCACATTCCTCGTCTTCGATCCAAAAAATGGCGGCTTCTTAACGAAGTTATCGTAGTCATGTTTAGGCGATACATCATACAGATTCCGAAGGCAAAACGTTTGCTAAGCAACCTAACCCGCTAACAAATTCCCTCTGACACGTCTGAAATGTATATACAATCTACGATGTGTGGGTGTGTAAGATACGTGGAGTATTTAGTGTGTGATTCTGCGCGAGAGTTAGGGGGAATCTGGTAATGGGTGGGGTTTGAACGATGAATCCCTTCTCTCCTCATGTCTGATTCGAGTTGATTCGAGTCAGTTTCGTGTAGTCCAACAGTATCCTTGCGTTCGACGCGTGACACGCGTTTACTGATGTCCATGTAATGGCAGCGTTAAATAGACGCAAGGTAAATATTGGTCGCAAAACGTAGACCGTCTCCGGATCACGATCGAAAGCCAATCACAGTTTCTAAATATATTTATTTTCGGTCTGACGGGCGACCGAAAATAGCGGTACTCGGACAGTGATCCGTAAAAGTGTGAAGTTTATATACGCCCTTACGTATCATCTGTCAAGATAACAAGCAGGACAGACATACATTGCGAAAGGCTGGAAAGAGGTGTGGAAATCTTATCAACGTTATCGACACTGCACTCAATGTATACTGACCTCAGTTATAGAAACGTATTTTTCTCTCAGGCGTACACGATGTGAATGATCGTGGCTGATACTTGTGAGTCAAATTAAAATTTTGGCAAACAGACAAAGAATTCGCCCTTCGCCAAATACACATCTCATTCGTTTGGCCAAACGTTTGCATAGAGGTTAGCAGACAATATTCTATTAATATGCATGCACGTAATACTGCTTAATTGTTTATAATGGAAGTACTGTTTCAAGGTGGTCGTAATGTAAACATATCCGTAAACGGAATCAAAGATCAAACTTATCGTTATTATAAGATGTAATCTATTTGGCGATTTCTGTTGCAAAGAAATTTTGCAAAGCATCCTGATACATTTATATATTTTCTGCATTTATATGTGTAAATTCGTAAGTATATTTGTGATTGTTAGATGTTTACCAATTTATAGTGTTAGACATTGAATAATTTTTTCTTTTCTTTCAGGCATTTTGTTTAAATAGGGAAATTATTTATAATGGAAAAGAAAAGAAGTATTACTGGCAAAGATATATTAAGGATGGATGGTCTTTTGCCACCAACGAGGCGATTGCCTGTCTGTGATGCAGTAACTTCATCGGATAAAAAGAAAGAGAAAAAGTGGTCGATCGGAGGCATCTTTAAACTAATATCTTCAATACGTGATTATGACAGTTCCTCAAATGATGAAGAAATGGTATATTGCACAAGACAATCGAGACCTCTTTCAGTGTTCAATCAAAAGTCTCATAATGTTACGCTTCATCCGGTTAAAAAAAATTCTGATCATCATTTAAGTAAACATAGTTCAAGCAATGGTACTATTGACAACTCGGTAGACACTGCAAGTCTACAGAGGGATTCGGTACACTTTCGTAGTAGTGATGGATCATTGGATAGACTAAATAAGAAGTTACGTAAAAGTGTACTAAAGGCCAGAATAGAAGCAGAAAGAGACCGCATTTGTGCAGATAGTAGTTCAGATGAAGATTCCAGAGTGTCTTGTAATTCATTAAATAGATTTCAGAATGAATCCAGCACTCAAAATACACAGAAAAGTAGTTCCTGTAATAGAAAAACTCGCGCTGCACGTACAGAACGTTACATAAAACGTTTATCGAAGGACGAGAGTCATAGATTTTCAGAGCAATTAAACAATGCAAGCAACAAACGCAATAGTCTCGACTGTATGAATGCACATCAATCTTTGAATATTAACGAAAGTAACCTATTATATCCTCAAGTACAATCTCGTTCTATTACACAACCTAATAGTTACACATTTCCAGTACAAAGATCTGTGGAAAATGTACGACAGGCAGCTTCGTGTAGCTATCAAACAAAATCATCTACTGAACTTGCGAGATATCCTTCAAATCGATACATTACAGATTTAAATCAAAATAATACAGACGCAAAACCAAATGTTTTGCACAAAGATAAGCATAGCATGAACCACGAAGAGCAAAACTACTTCTCAGCACTAAACTCTGACTATGCAAAACCTTATGATTATATAAAGAATAGTAAGTCTGCACACCGTAGTTCCTCTCCACCAGAACCTCCACCACGGGATCCTCGTTGCAAAGTGTTTAGCTATGGATATAATTCTTTCCCATCCAGTGGAAAATATAGAGTATCAAGATATTATGAGTCTCCACATCAAAATGTGGACAATGTGCACGAACCTGCGAGAGATCATTTAAGAAGTACAAGATCATATGACTCAAATAATGAGATAAGTTGGTGTGGTTCAATCAAACAATGCCCACGTCGTCCATTGTCACTGACTGTGATACCAACACAATCGTGTAACTCGTCGGAATGTACAAACAACAGACACAATTCAACCGGCAGGCACGTAAACGAATCAAAGTTCCAAGAGACAGAAGCAATGAAATGTCAACGAAGAAACAATCGAAACGAGCAGCTTAACTCAAGATTCAATGATCACAATGTTCAAAAACGTGAACAAAAATTGTGTGCAACTTCTGGACAAAACATATACAATTCAATGCCTGCTAACAGTAGGGCTTTAAAATCTCCAGATGCAAAATCCCCTTCTGAACAAACGCTTCAAGATCATTTAAACAATTCATTTTTGCTGAGTACAAAGGCAGAGAAAAAGAGCGATGAACAGGGAACAGTAATGGAACAAGATGTTATGGAAAGGCGAAGAAGTTCGAAGAATTTGGAAGAAGCATTGTCTGAATTAGAAGCAATATATAACAGTTTGTGCCTTGGAGACGAAGATCTTCTTGATCGGGCGGAACGGCGTAGCATGGAAGAGTTCACTCTACGTCGCGGTGAAACAGATAGTTGTGTCGCGTTAGATTTGGTGGATTCACCGGACAGATCTAAAGACGATATGGCTTACAGGAGGATGCATCCGAAAGAAAGACCCGCATCTTTGTCAGAAGTAATCGGACAATCAGCGCTCTCTAATATCAGCTATTTAATGGCCTCGCCTGTCTTGTCACGCAAAGACACAGCCGATGATTATCGGTATGCCACAAATTACCAAGCCCGCAAAGACGAACCGGATGTGACACGCGACGACGTCGTTTATCGCAGCATTCATCATGCGAACAACACGTTGAAGGTAGCCGATCCGCAACCACCGTTTGGAATACCTCTGAGGCCAGTAACTACTGCCACAGAGAGCGACTATTTGCACACCACGCCAACAAAGCCGGATCAGCCTCGTTCATTGTACATACCACAGTGCGAGCCTGACATTGTTACAGACGACTTGGCCTATAGAACCTTGCGGAAGGATGCCAATACAGCAAAGAATGCAACCGAAGGTAAGATTGGCGTCTTGAAAGATCAGGAAACCACACTTGGTATCAAGAAAAAACGAGCGGTCAGATCTCTGTCCGCTAATCTATACGGTCTGATCAATCATGATCGCATACACCTTCGAAGGGAACCTAGCCTTCAGGAACTTAAGATCGGGATTAGTGACGCGGTGATCGACGTTAAATCATTACCTGCGAAATCAGATTGTTTCAGGCGCGTGGTCAGCGACGGCGAACTTTCGGATTACGATACTCGATGGCGAGCTGAAGCGTCGTTGAAAACTAAGAGAACCGATATAAACGGTAACCATCCAATCTCGAATATAAGTCGGAGGAAACTGCGTGTTTACGTATCACCGTCAACGAGAATACAGAATTTTGACAAGAAGAGCGAGGACGATACCGGAGCACAAAGGTCTGTGGCATCGACTGGCATATTATCGCAGGCTTTAAGTACTGACTTCTGGCATGATCGCTTGCAGGCGAAATCGAACGATTCGTCCAATCAAGATACCGCATCAGACTTCACCGCTTATAGCAATTTGTGCCAAGATCTAGTTAATTTAATTGAGGGAGAAGAGAATGCGGATGTGCAACCGAGTGCAGAAACGCATGATATTGAAGCCGACCAACCGACAAAAGTTGATAAACCAGATGATAGCCGTAAGGCTGACGACACCACGGTTTTACATATTCAAACTTTGGGTGGCCAATATTTGGAGCGCAACGAGGAAGATCATAAGGAAATCGGAGATAACGAAGACATAGAAAGACTGACAGAATCCATCTGTGATTCTAAGAACGAAGATGTCGAGAAAACTGACGATAATGGTTTCGACTTCTATCTGCGTGTCGCGGACGAAAATGTTAAACTAATTGCGGAGGCGTTCAGCAGCTTTGCGGATCGCTTACGTGATAGTCGTTTAAGCCAAAAGAATTCGCTGACGTCGCGGTGTTCTGAAATAGAAACCGATAGTACGGCGCCCAATACCAGCACTCGTAGCTCCATCACATACAGTCCAGAAGACGTGAACGACGACCTGTCTTCTTCGTCGAAGTCTACCGATGCCTTAAACATAGTTCCTAAAAAAAATACATCGGTAAGCACAGATTGGGACCACGAGGAAGTTGAGTCAGAGGAAACGAAAAATAACTCGAATATCGATCCGGAATTGGATCTGTCCAAAGCCGTTCATGATCTACAGTTAGCAGCGGCAAGTTTGTGTGAGCATGAAAAAGAAATCGAAGAGTTGGAAGCGTTGTGGAAAAAAGATGCGAGCGATACACCCAGCATGGCTCAAATTGCAATCACGGAGGAAAAATTATTGACAACCTCTGAAAATACTGGTATGGTAGAAAATGAAGACAGAGAAGTAGAATGTGATCAAGAGGAAACTGCATTACCAACCGATGTTAAATTGCCGACGGACGAACATAAACCAGATGATGAAGGTGAGATCACAGAATGCGAGAATATTTGTGGATCCCACAACAAGGAGATCGTTCGTTCGATTGGAATGCGTATTTCGTATGTCACTAACCTCATAAGTGTTACCATAATCACATATTTCATGGTTTTGCTAGCTTGTTTCCTCGCACTGCTTTTAGCATCCATAGCTGCAGCATCATGACCAGCTCATTAACGGCAGTGTCTTAACGCATTATGTGAATAGAAGGTTTGAAACAGAGAGGCGTAACTATTTTGAGGCTATTATTATTTTGAATCATGTTACTAATGTCGTAGGTCTCCCGGCACTTGATCATTCATGATGCGAACCGCTCTAGACGAGTGCATAAACTAACCGATATACATGGCGTTCTCAACCGACATGCGGCGGAACAATTGAATTTGTTTAAAGTCGAGTTTCTATGGACTGTTTTCAGGCAGAATGGTGTGTTCTTGTTGTTCTTGTTAATATTGTTGGTTTTAATAAAGTTTAAATGTTGACTAGGTACACGTACTTCTCCTTCTTCTAAAATACTTGCCTACCTTTAGCTATTATTGTTATCTAACAAGATCAGTTCCTTTGAATTCAATTTTCATTTTCTGGAAAACGTGTAATATCGATTTGATTGGTTTTTTTTCATTTCCTTTTCGCAAATTATGATAGTATTGTTAACATTACTAAATAAGTGAAATGAAACATAAATATATACATTTCATGTTATTGATTGCATTATCGGCAGCAATTAGAGAACAGCGTAACTGCTTTGATAGTCATAATTAATTGGCTAATTAATTATGGATGAACTCATCTTAGGTCATGAAAATATTATCGTATTGCATTCAAAACTTGCTGTTGATATTGATAGTAACAAGCATGGTCGATAAGGTCGTTCTCTTGATAAAACGGTGGGATGGTAACTTGTAGAATCGTTCTTTATATGAAGATTATAAATATTAAGGTTTAAAATGTTGAGTTTCTTCTATTAGAATACAATGGTTAAAATACCTTGAATTTTTTATGAAGTCTGCTGGATCAATTTAACGAAACAATCTCTGCTTGACGTGCAGCGCATTCAAACCAAACATTGATCGTGTATGGTACTACAATAACGGGTTAGATAGGATAGGTTTGCTAAACGTCGAGTAGTTATCGATTGCGGAGTACGATGACGTCATCACGGATCACGCCACATCCCCGCCCATTGAAACTCGGTTTCTGATTGGTTCACGTGCAGGCCGGCTAGCTATATTGAGAAACATGACCGTCGCGGTTTTGCAGGTCAAATCCTTAGCTCCTTACAAGCACATACGATTGACTCGCATTAAAGTGCAATGTTGTTTGTATATAATTGGACAATTTTAAATACCTTTCAAGTTCTTTCGTACCATGTTAATGAGTAATACAACATTTTAACAGGTCGAATGTCAAACTGTGCCCTGTCAACTGCAACGAAAAGTGGCGGGAGATTTCAAAGCAAAATTCGGGTTGAAATTGAAGCAACATTCATTCTTAATACACAAGAAATAATATCAATTTCTCCAAACAAATATATTTCGTGATTCCTCCAGAAATCAAGTGAGAGCATTTTCGGTGATTATTATTGCAGATTCAGCTACAGCTGCTTCATTGATTCCTTCAGTTTTGAGCACACGGACCAGCAAGATGGCCGCTACTGAATCGAGCATGTATAGAGTGATCGGTGTTCCGCGCTGGCGTTAGTGCGTGTGGTAGTACGACACGTTCAGTTTCCCTGAAATATACGCAGTACTCGCGACAGTCTGACTTGTGATAGGTTAAGAGTTTGACATGTGTACAAAAATCAGTGATTTGCACAAGGAGAAAACGCTATCGTTCGCGTATCGTTCGCGCGAATACTGAGTCAACTGATCGTGTGCGTGCTAGATCCTATCGCCGAAAGTGTAAAATCAGTGGAATTGTTTCATTTCATAGTACAGAAGCACGTGGTGTTCCATTCTTCCTACGATTATCTTACCGAGCAACTATATAAGTCACCGGTAAACATTTTTTGGTAAGGAAGATCTAAAGAGTTCGATCTTTACGATCGATAATCGTCGCCAATGTAAGGCCAACAAGAATGTTCGACGAACAGTGCATGTTTGTCCGGTCGCATAACCTGACGAAGTCTGTCGGGGGAGAGAAGCTGATCTTGTACTCGACTTAATACTGATAAAAAAACAGAGAGAGAGAGAGAGAGAGGGAGAGAGACGTAGGCTTAAGCAAATGCTTGAACAGATATACTACAGTCACATGTCCATCCAGTATACCTTTCACGATCGTGGGGATACATATCGGTTCTGGGGAATTGGGAGTCCCTCGGAACAAAGATCAAAGATCGTTAAGAATTCTTAAGCCGCGTAATTGCTCATGTTATCCCGCAATTCGAATTCAGTCGTTCGGTGACCAGTACAGAGCACATCACGCCGTAATCGGCTGTCCCTCGTGTCCTTTCCTCGTCCCTCATTCTTTTACATACACGTACAACGTGTGCATATCAGCAGATACACGTACCCATACACACTCACACAATTCTTATCCCTTGGATCGCATATAGTGATAATTTCCTCTACTATTCACGGTGGAAAAACTGTTTAGTCGACAGGAATCGTCGAACTCGTTAGAAGGAACAGACCAAAAACTGCTAGGACACACGTTCATAGTATAGAAGGTAAGCAATGGCCTTGGTATTATACATATTTCGTGTAGGCTATACATATGTATTTGGCTAGAGCAATTCGAAAATTTGGAACGTAATACCCATCGGTATTGTAAACAATTTGTGCGCTGCAGCGTGCGCTTCCATGCAGCTATAGTAAGCAGAACCATTTTTCTGATACAGAGTGATTTTTTCTACAATCGTAAAAATGACACAGCTGACTATAGCGACGATTCTCTCGATTCAAGCATCCGGGATGCCACCGTTCGCAAGCTGCAGCCGCGGTAGTCGATACTAATCTTCGTTCCGACACCGAAAGTATTTCCTGCTTTTTGGCCGCAAAATGTCATCGGTCTTGGCATGCGAGAATCACGGACGAATTGTGTGCACTCGGTGCTAGGTGAACGATGTTATCGATGAATGAACAGATTATGCAATAGGTTGTACTTACATATTGTCTATGCGCGCACGCATCTTGAGTAGTTTCAAATATTTGAAATGTTTCTTCTTCTAGCGTGGTCGATTCGTAATGATGCACCACACGTGCTGCACGTGATTCAGGCTAAGAATAGAGAGAAAGACACAACACTACCGTAGGTCTGATTATTTTCTTGTTTTTTTTGTTCCAAGTTCATTTTGTCGCATAGTATTTCGTCGCAGATAAAGTTTTTAGGTTAAGGGGAAATTCTCATTAACGAGCGGAGAGAGTACACGTCTGTGTTGGGAGTTTTTAGCGGGAAAGACGTGGGTTTGTGTAAATTGACTCTTTAATGCAAGCAATACTGTCATTTTTCTTACGCGACAAATACGTTAGAATCGCTGAGTTTTTAACGTATTTTGTAAATAGAGATTCCAATATGGCTTTCGTTGAAAAATGAAGTTTGAAATTGTACAGAATAGATTTTTGTTAGTTGCTCGTTGATCCTCTAAACGGGAATATCCCTTAAACAGATAATGCCGTACGTGTAATTAACTATTTCCTTCCGCAGAGTTTATTATTACATACACAGGAGTGAAGTGCGTCGGTATTCGTTGTTACATAAAGGTGTACGAGTGCCTTCTTTTATAGTAACTTAAAACTCACAAATATATTTATACATTACAAAGGATGGTGATCCCGCTAAAAATCAAAATCGGTTCCATCAAATTATTTCGAGTTTGAATATTATTTTCAATCAGGTCTATATGCAGTTGCTTTTGGCTTATCGGTTCGAGATGTTCGAAATTTGCTTATCGTTATTTGAGTAGGTATATTATCGAGAACCTCTTGGACAGTTCTACGAACTCTTATCGAACTTATCACACGATGTAGTTACTAAAAACCAAAGCTCTGAACGTTTTTCAGGGTTGGTAGACGATTAGGTCGATAAGAATTGATAAGAGCTTCTTGTATTTTCGTGGTAAAAAAGGAACGAGAAAAATAAGTGAAACAAATATCTCGAGCCGATAAGACAAAAATAACCGTCTCACTGTCCTCGATAAACGTAATGTTCAAATAATTCGAAATATCCAATACTATTCGCAGTTCGAATGTTTGAATTTCTATATATAGTACTACTGGCTTCTCAATGCCGAAGCAATCGAAGTAGGTGCAAACAATGTAAAAATTCAAATGTATTACTAATGAGAACAGCATAATGTCTTACTCGATGAATCGATGCAATCTTTTGAGCCGTATTCTTTCGTTTGCAATCATCTGAAAATAACCGAACGTGTCTGGTAGCATCCTGTTACTGGCTAGTTTATGCCATTGTAAACATATTGATGGTTGCTGTCACATCCTCGTGCCTCTTTGATTAAATAGTTACACATACATATATAGGCCGCTGTCACACAGGCATGACTTGTCATTTAACTGCTTTGACGGAACTCGAATTTTTCGCATATATTTTCTCTTTTTATGTTGATTATCGTGCTTATTATGATTTTTAGATCATATAGTTTTACAGCCTACTTATCTCAGAAACTATGTTCTAACAAGAACCTAAATTATCATTACAACTTATAGTTGACGCAACGATAATTTTCCACGAAAAATATTAAAATTATACGTATATAGATCTTTTGCCACTCGAAATATACGCGTTAAACTAATCTGTGCATGACAATATGAAATCTATAGCAAGGGGGAAGCCTCAAGGTTGTGCCAGTAAAATTAGAAAATAATTCAACGCATACTATATTATTGGTCGGTGACAGATAAAGATACTCGGACTTTACCGTGTCCCTATGACACGCCGTTCATTAAATGTCCTCGTGTAAGAATCAAGTTTACTCTTCGTAAAACTTCACTGTCATGCCACCAGCTCCAGTTGGACGCCATAAATAAATTAAAACGTGAAGTACTTGCGCGTGTAGCCTTTGGATTGATTTTTAGCAGGCTATCGGGTTTCGTGAATATTTAAAACGTTCTGTTCAGCAAAGAATACTCTTCTAAAAGTGCATAGTTTTCATTCTTCGACGTGATCAGTCTTATCATTGCTTTTGCCTCCATCGTTAATGAAAAATAATTTCCACATCGAATATACATTTAATTGTAATTCAACAGCAGATTTTAATATATTCGAAATTATTTCACCCCATTTTAAATTGAATTATTTTAATTTGACTTACTCAAATTATGTGGAGAAATTTCGTTTCTATTCGATCTCTGTTTCTCAGCATATTCACTACCGCAGTCGTGTATGCGTGACTTCTGTGATCTCATAATATACATATATACAATTCTTTCTTAAATAGCATAAATCATAATTGTTTTAAAATTATATTACAATCTGGCACACACACACACACACACACACACACACACACACACACACACACACACACACACACACACACACACACCGATGTACATCTCAATATTGTTGCAAACATTTTTGATGCAATGTTTCCATATGAAACGAATTTTTCATGAAATGTTACCCCTTTGCATCCGAGTTGTGCCTCAGATGCACAACTCAAAATTGTTGCATTGCGTTGCGAAATAATTTTCACATTATCAAATATGTATATATTTACGGAACTGTTAAAAATCTAACTTGTGCAATTCAATTACATTTGAGGATACAATGTAACAATAATAATAATACAAAATATACATATATAAAGTACATGAAGTCATATAAAATTGAACTACTGTAAGCTGGGACAAATACTTTGGATTTAGTATTGCACTGGCTTCGAGTACAAAGGGATAAAATTCGGTAACTGCACGATCCGCGTGATCGACTACTTTTAGGCGTGTTCCTGATCCTCATTTATTCAGTCAATAGGCACAGACGGGGTCAACTTTTTGGGTCAAGTGGTTGAGGCATGAGAAATTTGGAAACCGAAGTACCCGGGATTACGAAATTATCTTGTTCCGGAGGGTTCCAACGTCGCTTATCTCCGTGTGTACTTTCGCTGTTGCACCATGCATGCTATCAACTTGCGTTTAGGTAACAATGCGATCGCACCGAACACGGATGGCAGGCGTGACCCTAAGCAATAAAAGCGTTCGAGATCTATTATTTTCGAGAAAATAACGGGAACTCGGTATGTATTCGGAACGGATCAGGATGACATAGTGATGAGTCGGGTCGGATACCTGAACATTCTGGGAAGCCCGATTATATCGAGATTCCTGAAAATATTCAGGATTCTTGAAAGTGTCTAGATTTCCAGAAATATCAGAATTCTCAAAAGTATCGTCGTTTTCGAAAATCACAAGGACTTCTTCAATTTTCACAGGTCTTGCACTCAAAGTGAATCATTTTGTAGATCGTATTCGTCTTTCTCCACTCCAAATTAATCCTTTCGTAGATCATATTCATCATTTTGCACTTCTCAAAGTAATCTTTTTGTAAATCATTTAAATCTCCTGTTAAATCAACCCTTTCTACAGATCTTATTCACTTCTTGAAAATGAAATTCACTCTTTAGAAAAATAGATTCTCTTATTTGTAATCATTTGTAATAAAATTCATATTAAATATAAAATTTGAATGATATTTTATAAATATGTATTGAACATTTATGAAGATTAATTGTTTATGATGAAATTTGTATTATTTTATACACGAATATATAAATTTATATTAAATTTAAGGGTTCAATAAAAGACGGAAAATTTTAATCTGTAAAGGAGTTAATTTTATTTCAAGAAAGGTGAATATGATCTACAAAAGTGTGAATAAGAAACCTGCTGTTAATTAGATTTTCAAGAAGATGGCTATGATCTGTGTAAGGATAAAAGAGATGAATGATATAAAAACGAGATTCATTTTGAGCGCACAACCTATACAGGGTGTCCCACAATTATTTTAACAGCCGAAAATGAGGGGTAGCTGAGGTCATTTGAAGTAACTTTTTCCTTTGCGAAAATGCAATCCGCGGCTTTGTTTACGAGTTATTAACGAAAAACACTGGCCAATGAGAGGTGACGGTGCGAGAGAGAGGGTCCGCGAGAGAGACCGCAGCACGAGGCTTTGACAGAAGGTCGGGACGGACTCGAGCCGCGTTCGAAGTATTGAACAAGTCACGAAGCGAGAACTTTCCGGATTTTTTTAACTACATAACAGTGATATTTTTAAGAAAAACGCTGTTCATCTTTACTTTAGAACGTCTGAAGAATATTCACTAATTTTTCGGACCCGAAATAATACGTAGTTTAACCGTGACAGTCGTTTTAATTTTCTGGTGTGCATGACACCTTATGTATACCATATGAAATTTTTATGCAAGGTGTACAGTGAAGATTAACAAAGTTCGTAAATGATATTTTAATTTAAATAATTCCGTGTACGAACAGAATTCAACGAATGATTCGCAAAGCTGATTTAATAATAAATAATCGCGTTAAGGTACGTAAAGGATTTGTTTTTTAGAGAAATATGAAAAATATTATCGATAAGAAACTCACCCATTTAGTTGAGGATGCATTTGCTGACTCGTACGTACTGACCTCGTACAACGAACAGCTGATCCCAGGTCGATGACCGCAACATTCGAGGGATACTGTCGGTGGAACCTCTGGTATGGTTATTTGCGAAGTTCACTTACACTGCACTGTCACCAAACACTGATCAGTTATTTAATCACTGATAATCCGAATCACTTGTGGATATTTAAGAAAGATCACTGAGACTCGTTCGCGGATAATCGTTTATTCGACGCGTTCGTTCGGAAGTCGACGTTCCACTGCCGAAAAATTCAGGCCTTGACTGTGGGTCCTTGTTGTTCTTCGTTCGGCCGTCCGAGGAAATGACACTCGATACCATTTTCTTCGCACGGCCATTAATTACGTTCTAAGAGCGCAGGGTGACAGCGGGTCGGACACAGTTTACGTCTCGGCATATCTTGTTTATTTCATTTGGCGGTACCCTGCGCTTCGTAGAAAATAGTATCGGCTGTTATTTCCTCGGACGGCCGAAAGACGAACGACAAGGGCCCACGATCGAGGCCTCGATTTTTTGGCAGTGAAACGTCGACTTCCGAACGAACGCGTCGAATAAACGATTATCCGCGAACGAGTCTCAGTGATCTTTCTTAAATATCCACAAGTGATTCGGATTATCAGTGATTAATTAAGTGATCAGTGTTTAGTGACAGTGCAGTGAAAGATCAGCTGTACGTTGTACAAGGTCAGTGCCCTTCGACATCATGAATTTCAGCCAGCAAATGCATCCTCAACTAAATGGGTGAGTTTCTTACTGATAATATTTTTCATATCTCTCTAATAAACAAATCCTTTACGTCCCTTATTTATTATTAAATCAGCTTTGCAAATCATTCGTTAATCTTCACTGTACACCTTGCATAAAAATTTCATATGGTACACACGAGGTATCATGCACACCAGAAAGTTAAAGGTCCGAAAAATTAGTGAATATTCTTCAGACGTTCTAAAGTAAAGGTGAACAGCGTTTTTCTTAAAAATATCACTGTTATGTAGTAAAAAAGATCCGGAAAGTTCTCGCTTCGTGACTTGTTCAATACTTCGAACGCGGCTCGAGTCCGTCCCGACCTTCTGTCAAAGCCTCGTGCTGCGGACTCTCTCGCGGACCCTCTCCCTCGCACCGTCACCTCTCATTGGCCAGTGTTTTTCGTTAATAACTCGTAAACAAAGCCCCAGATTGCATTTTCGCAAAGGAAAAAGTTACTTCAAATGACTTCAGCTACCCCTCATTTTCGGCTGTTAAAATAATTGTGGGACACCCTGTATAGAGCTACTAAATTTGAAAAATGCAGTGGAAATAGCGCGTCAAACGTGCGTATAAGTAATCGTTATAAATTATTTATATTTCTTCATTCTCGAAGTCGCTAAGAAACACGACAATATCGAGATTGCTGATGCTTATTAGAATCCTAAAGTATTCGAGAACCTGCCTTGTGATCCCGATACAAATTTCCAATTTGCCGGACCTGAAATTTCTGAGTTCTTGTACACGCACTGTTGTTGCACCGTAAACAAAACACGGATCGGACTGACTTCTGACATGCAGACTCACCAGCCGTCGCGTTCTACGAGCGTAGTAGCCTGAGTTCACCTTGGCACAACTTAAGCGTAACACGTGTTATGCAGGGTCCGATGTTCAATGTCGTAAAACTCGTTATCTCCATGCTCCATGGAGCCGTTGACGCGCTCTACTGCTTTTCGCACACTCATATCATCGCCCGCGAATAACTGGCCCATGAACTACATACATATTGTATGGTACATACTGCTCTATAGCAGTACAGGATCCGCCACACGCGATCGGGACCTGTTCTTTGTACCGCGACAAGAGTTTCTATAATAACCAAATATATTTTCCACGATTTTGAAGGTACAGTCATTTGAGCTGTAGACTCGTAGAGCTGGAGTCCTGCAGACTTAGGCACAATTGAAATGATATTATTTGACATATTATTTCAAATAACATGTTATTTCATATCATCATTATTTTCATGCCTGTGTGATCACTTATTCACTATATTATTTTACGTAATATCTGGAATATTATTTGACATATTAATTTATTGAAATAATTATTTGAGATAATTGTTAAAATCCTCTTGAAAATGATATGGAGAATTATCAGCTCTTAATCATTAAGACATTATCATTGATATGTCTGCAGGATATAAAATAATCAATCTGACTAGGTTAACTGATTATCCGATGATAAGCGATATATTTCGAAGAATAATACTTTTCTTACATCTTGCATCATAACGCTCTTCTTGTAACCTAGGTAAAAATCTTTTTAGAATGAACTCTTTGAAGCAAAAATTTCTCGTTCAAAGCAAATGGCTGTAAAAACTTCTTAAAATAAGATCTTTTCATTGCATATTATTTTAAGGATTATATCTTTATAATGAGAGAGAGAGAGAGAATTTTGTTTGAAGCAAATTGATGTTAAGGTTGTTTAAAATAAAATCTTTTCTTTTGGATATTATTTTGAGGATTATTTCTTGTATCATACTTGAAATAAAAAAATAACGAAACAATTCATTATTTGAAATTGCTACTATTTCAAATGGATCCACATTATTTTCATTTTCAAGTAACAGCATTGAAAATAACAGTCATTGAAATTAATGATTTGAAATAGTCATATCTTATTTTCATTTCAAATGAAATTCGCCTATTCATTTAGTATTATCGTATAGAAGAAGATTGTTTAGATTTCTCTTAATATAGCACAATAACTAAAATTTCGATGAACAGGTTTCCGGTAGATTTTTCGGTAGCATTCGACTCGAATAAAATTCGGGACAGAACGGTTAGGAATTACACGGTTCATCGTATACTATAATAATTCGCTTGGCTGTGGTTTCCGCGTGATTATCGGTTCCGTAAATTATGTACGCTGAAAGCTTAAAGCAGCTGGCTAGTTAGTTCATCGCCGTTACACGCTGTGGATAACTAGTCTGAGGCCTTGAACGGTCACTTAATTTTCAAGAAGACAGCTGTCTTCGCGTCGGGTTACCCTCGACACTCGGTTACACCCTTCTTAATCACTGCACCCCATCTATAATATAATACGTAGAGTACGTTCAAGAGTTTGATATAGTTCAAAGCTCAAACGACGACGCTTACCTGAAATTATATCACAGAAGCTTCTAATAGACACTCTAATAGACAGTTCAAATGGATAAATCAATTCGTGATTTAATCAAAATTAATGAAGATGTTCATTGGTTTTCAGTAAACATTTTTTGGACGAAGCTGAAGTAAGAATAAGTCGACCTATATTTTGTTATTTTTGGCAGTAGTCATTATTTATGATATATTACAGTATATTATTGATAAAATTGCCAGTATTATTGAAGGATTTATAATTAGATTGTGAATCTATATGCGAAATAAAAATTTTCCAAGACGATCGTCAGATACATAAATTAAATAAAAATAAATTATTTCTTTTAACAATTTCAATAAATGGAAGATATTGTAACGGTATCCTTAAATTCATGTTATCATTACCATAAATGCGTAAAATCCGCAGTTTATTTATTGTAATTTCTTAAGGGACATAAGATTTAGTTCATGTGAAATAATTAGCTTTCCGCCAATCACGGTTTCCTTTCGTAATCTATCGGCCATAAACAGTCACGTTAGATAATACAGCAACTTGTTCACTAGTTATCGTCCATTACGTGTATCTTGTCTGTTTAAGTTCAATTAAAATGACCCACATGCTAATGTGGGTACATAAAACAGCCAGTGCGTGAAGCATAAGTATGGATTGAAAATTTCTTGTAACTGTGACTCGCATATAGTTACTGTTGCGGCACGAGTTCTCCTTAATCAGTTCGGTTATAATTTGCTGATTAATTTATTTCATTAATCACTTCCTCAGAAGGAATGGAAACTTCGATGATTCAGAGGGTTCTTGCTACGAAAGATAGGATGACGATTGCAGAAATTTCTTCGACGAACCGGAGATACCGGTATCCGGGAACTCATTTTTACGCGGTATAGACAGTGTCGATGAAAGTGTCGGAGAAGCGAAAGCAACCGAGAACGAAAGGTATATGTATAGGCTCTGCGAACGGTTCAGGAATTTCTTGGTGGTTGCTCTGCTCCTAGCTCCTTCCTGAGTCCACTTATCAATTTGAGAGGACGTGTAATCATCTCCTGTTAGTCGGTCTTACGTAAACGATTACGGATCAAGGCCGATAATCTCTAACATTGAACTCGTGGAAGGAACGGCATTATTACCGAATCTGTTTCGCGACTGTTCGTTATGCAAAAATCTGATCAAACCAATGTGGGCAGAGAATAGCCTGGCTCTCGATAGTAGGACGACTGGCATACTGACCTTCAAACGGTCAATATTTTCTGCCTTGAAGCAGCAAATGGGGTTGTGACCCGATACCGTAACGTTATACTTTAATGGTCAGGTCATAGCCTTGACGTAATCGACTTAGAAGCCGGTCAACATCGTGGAAACTAGGAAAGCGGGAACTTAAACATCTTCTGATGGTCAGACGATTTTCTAGATATTCGCTCCCTGCACTTGCAATAACATCGTTAGCGCTACGAGGTGGCACGTCGCACTAAATCGAAGAAACGCGGACGAAAAATCGAATTTTCAGCTTCGATCGAGGTCAATGAAATTTCGAGTATACGTTCCTAAATATCCATACTAAATTATGTTGTAGAAATAATTCGCAACGAATTTAGCATATATAAATTATATATATTTATTATAATATAATTATATATATAATATATAATATATAATTATATATATTTATTATAATATAATTATATATATAATATATAATTATATATATTTATATATAAATTATTTAACTCTGTCCAATTATGATGCATCGTAATTATACACTGTGTATTTTATTTTATATTGTAATTATATACTGTATATCATATTATACAGAACGATTCGGTCAAAATTCATTACTCGACTGCGGATCTTTATGCCTTTATGTGCAGATTTTTAAAATACACTAAAACGTATGTATAATATATATATTGAAGATCTAATGACATTTTTATTTTATTCTTACATTGCGTAATCTTTTAGTTGAAGTAAATTTCCCTTTAATTCTCATTTTTGCGAAACGACGGATGAAAATTATACTTTGCATAAATATCCGCAGTCAACTAATTACACACCGCTCAAAAGCATTACTTCAGTTAAAACAATGGGTTAGCAGTTGTCAAGAATTCATGACTCACAGCTAACGATTCCTTAATCCATTTTTCACTAGCAGTAACGGCTTAAGTCATAAACGATGCACGGTAATTATTAGGTCATTAAGTATGAAATATCCGACTACCTAAAGCATCAAGTTTCATATCCGATGTTTCCGATATTTCACTTCGACCGTCCTTTGTTTTTTTGCAGTGAGAAGGAATACGGCATCTGGGGCTTTCAGACGCGCACTCTTTTGTTTTTAATAGAGTATCGTATTGTCGTCTGATAGTTAAATATTGTAAGCCATGGATAAGTCAAAAATTCGCGTCATTTTCGAATATGAGTTCCGTCGTGGAACTAATGCAGCGCAGACAAGTCGAAATGTTAACGAGGTGTTCGGCAAGGATGTGGCTAATGTACATACAGTACGACGATGGTTCGAAAAATTCCGATCTGGAGATTTTAACACGTTCCGTGCCACGTGTACCATCGATGGTACACGCTTGCATGTTTACTTAGTGAACTGAACAAATTGTTTACAAGAAATTTAGAACCGAAGAATCAATTTCCACCGCAAGAATGGGCGTTGATAAGTTTTTGTTACGTTGTTATGTGTACGAGAATTAATAATTGCACATAATACATCAAGTTTTAGTAAAATATCAAAGTGTGAAGATTCGAGTAAAAAAAGCTCGGCACGGAACGTGTTAATATCCAAAATGAACCACGCGAATGACCTGAGAGCAAGGCCCGAGATATAATAAACCAAACTTTCAGTCTCAAAATTGGACCTTTCATACTTAATGACCTAATATGTAGTTGTTGAGAATTGATGACTCACAGCTAACGATTCCTTGATCTATTTTTCATTAGCACTAACGACTTCAGTCGATGTACAGTGACTACATGGTTTCCATTGACCTCTTTGTTACAATCGTTGAAAATTGTATTGAACGGGCTCCGTTGGCGAATTGTTTACGTCTCGATATGTACATAGTTCTCTCTTTCGATAAAAGAAATTTTCCCTAACTCCCGCGAGCTTAAGTTTGAATTTATCCGAAGCGTGTTCCGACCTTTCGTGTGCACAATAATTCATAGAATTCGACCATTTTTATCCGAGCTGTTGAGACGCCAAGAACACAATATCTTCGACAGGCAATATGTACCAGGAGAAATTTAGATACTTCGGGATCAGTGAGATAAGCTAGCCTCGTTGAAATGTCACAGACACCTGGTTGTTACGCTTTCGCGTCATATGGTTGTTCAAATAGAGATGAACTCCGAACTTCTTGCTCTTGGAAATGTCGCAAGTCGTACGAGAACATTTCGTGTACACTGATTCCAGTGTCTACATCGATGATTCAAGATCCGAGGGACCTTCGGTACATCTAAAGCCGGAGAAACGAAATTCTTCTCTTCTGACGATGTAATATTACTCAAGGTCGGATCACTGGGATATCTTCTCGTATACAGGGTGTCCTCGTGCTATGATAGTTATTTCTGGAATTTCAAACTTTCTAGGCATGTCAGTTGATCTTGTAGACGAATGAAACCAATGTTGGTCTATTTTTAGTTATACTGCCGTCCTCATTTAGAATGTCTTACCTATACCAATTTGCCACTTTTCAGGATATTTTTAAATAACCTGGAACATCACGTGCCTTTTAACTTTTAAGCGAAGCTAGAATACTTTACATAGTTCAAGGTGTTCCAAATGTTATTTCTACTTTTTTGTCTGTACCGATTTAAAAATTGTTGTATTAACTGTAACGTTCGTTTCTTGGATGATCAAAAATGTTAGTTAGGACAATTAAGGAGAACGATATAGCAGATCGTTTGCAGAACAATGAAACATATTTTTGATTCTATGCGCTTCTAAATGTTCCAGTCTGTTGATTTTTCCTTTGAGATATTATTTAATTCCAAGTATTTTTCTCACCTTCGTGAATTGCTGATTACATCTTTTTTTACATCTTTATGTTCCGAGTGGCATGATGAAACGTGGCACAATCTACAATTATTCGACTCGAATGCATGAAATTACATATTAGAAGTTAAATCATTTTAACATAGATAACACGACTCGATTATAAATTAAATGAGTTATCGCGAAATTCACTATTACAAGAAATGAAAAGATATGGATAACTGTTAACAAAAGATTTAAATTTAGTTTTAACAAGTAAAATCAACCGATTTTTCGTCGCGTTCAATTCAAGCAGTTGTAATTTTCTGAATTTTAAGAACTCGGTCATAAGATTTTGTAAACGTATTTTTGAACTTATATTCTTCAAGAAAACGTAAAAAGAAATATGTAATCGAGCTTTTCAACGATTCACACTAGATACTCGTTTGAATGTAACACATGCACACGTGTATGAAAAAGAAAAGTTGCTTGTCGATGACAGATTGGACACCCTATGTATATGCGTGTCCTAGTATGACGCCCAGTGACCCCGTTGTCTATTTTCAAAGAGGACAGGGTTTCACGAGTGGCCCTCTCGGTTCCCAAAGTCGTTTCTTTTTCGCTCTCGGTCTGCTATTCGTTTCGATACCGCGTCATTCTTCTTCAGGAACATCGATTTAATTTCGGTGCAGACTTTGCATACCGGTCTTCCCCATCTCTGATTAATCTGTTCGCACGAATCAGCGGAAACTGAATTTATCTCGATGATTGGATAACCATACAATTGTTCTAGGACGGCTTTTGTCTGATCGGTGTCTGCTGTTGGACTTTGTCATTCAAAAGAAGTTGTTACGAGGATTTTATGCAATTGTGGCAAACTGTGTATAGCTTAAAACGGTAGACAGATTAAAAGAAACTAGGAACGTTGATATATTAATTTGAACTTATTAAAATTATTCAACAAAGAAAAAAACTTGTGGCTGCCAATTATTGTTATTAAATATAATGCCGATTATTAAATATAATAATCTTATTTTCAGGGTCAAATTCTTCCAATTTCAAGATCAGGTGAAATAGAGCAATGAATATATGTATATTAAAAGAAATGAAATAAAAAGAAGTATGTAATTCTGAAATAATAAGTAAGATTATTCCAAATTTTATTAAATTTATCACGTTAAAACGATGAATTCCTTGCGTAGTTTTTTCTCGAATTACATCACGTCGTCATTGATATAATGAAATTATTAATATAATAAAATTGAAAAAAAAAATATTGGAAGAGTAATCGATCCACTCGAGCGTTGAAATGCAAACGATATACGTATGTAATTAATAGCTAGCTGTTGATGCTGTTGTCAACACCTATTCATCATTCTTCGGTGTCGTAATTGCAATTACAGTGGGCTTAACTTAGAATGCGTTCGATTCGATGTAACCAGTGTTTAACGAATGATTTTTCATGTTCAAAGACGTTGGAAATTATTCTTGATGCGAACTTGCAAAGAACCGGTCCGAGAGACGCAACATCAAACCAGTTCCGACTGTACTTTTATTGCATGTCAACGATTATTTAGAATGTCACGCATCGTGATTGCTATTTTCACGTAGAGGATGTGCTAGCAAGGAATCTGCCTAAACAGCTCAATTGAAAGATCCGGGCCCGGCGCGGCGGTCCAATTGGTCGTGTCGTATCTAACCTGTATTATGTAATGCGCGGCTCGGGTCCGATACAATTTTCCAGAGGTAGGCGATTCGGTTAGTTAAATATAGTGTTCTCTCCGTAACTGGCAAAAAGATCTCTACCATTACTGCCAAATTTGATCCCCATCATTCAGGAGACTCCTCCCAGGAAATAGTCAAGCGTCAACGCTTCGACTACCGCGTCGCAAAGTTGGGCATTACATAAATAAAATAACATTTCGAATAAATTCTTCGAACGAAATTTGATGCGAGAAATATTTCGAATACAATTTCATTCAAGAAATATTTCGACAAGATTATGTTCGTATAATATCTTGGATAAATTCTTCAAAAATTCGAATAGAATTTTATTCGAAATTTATCAAATAAATCAAAATTGTGAAACAGATGCATACAATTTTATTCGAAGAATTTATTCGAAATATTTCTCGAATAAAATGTTATCCAAAGAATTAATTCGAAATATTTTTTGGCGTCCGAAAGTATTTTAGTTTTGTATCATACTTCCGGTTAATAAGTAATTAACCGATTTTTCGTAGCGTCCAGGTCAACCAGCTGTAATTTTCTCAAGTTGAAGAATTCAAGCATATGATTTTGTAGACGTATTGTTGATTGTTCAAGGAAATGTAAGAAAATCGATTTTTTCGAAGATTCAATCTACAAACATGATGACATAATCTCTCAATTTCATAATTTTCATGTTCGCTTGGCTCGAAGTTCGTTTGTTCCCGGTGGTTCATGCTCAACGATTAGGCGTGTCACGTTTCGTTCCGCGACGAATACAACCGGGAGGTTGAAGTGTACTTGACCGCTGCACTCGCTGCTTTCGCTGCACCAGTCAACGGTCTGCAAAACTGGCGGCCGTTCGAGGATCGTCTTGACAATCTTCCATGACCTATATAATATTCGAAATGCAAATGCACACGTTCTTGCAGAACTTGCTCCCCGAAACGCCCACGCAACGCGCTCGAATTGGCCGGAAGCCGAGTCTCCGTGGCGCTGAACTTTCTTCCTCATTATTAGAAAAGTTACTATAATGTTCTTTGAAACTGGTCTTTGGTGTACTGCCAATAAACCACTTTTTGGTTTCGAAAATTCCTTCGAGAGGAATGTTGAGGCCAATATCGTGCTGTGTGCGCCTGATGTCGAGGACTAATTCAATAGATTAGCATGTTTATTCATTACTCGCATAACTACGCTCGATATACGAACACATTGTTCGGTTTGGAAAACTGGCACGGGTTATTAGAATTGCTGATTGCTCGAATCACATTAAAACCAATATAGTATCTAGTACGACTGTTATCGAATATGACTCGCAAGGTGAGGTTCCTAGGCTGAATTTTTATGGGATTTCGAACAGTGGTAGAGCTTGTAAAACTGAATCTAATGGTACTCGGTTTTGGGTGCAGACGGCTTATAGTTTTTGAGATATTTAAGGTTAAAGTTGTTAGTAAGAAAGTCAGAAAGTTTAGTCGTTACGCAGCGTCACGTTCAGGCATGCAGAGAAGGGCTCACAAGTGGTGGGGGAATAGTAGTGGGGGAACGTTAGGAACGGGAGTGAGCGAGGCTTTCCATAGGTTCTTCTCCCTCGCTCTGTCACTTGTGTGTACTTCTCTGACATCCCCGCTTCCCCATCCCACTGTATGATACCACGACCCGAAATCCAGCTTACCTTTCTGGCTTTCTTACTGACAACTTTAACGTTAAACATCTCACAAACTATAAGCCGTTTGCACCTAAAACCGTATATCAATCAATTCAGTTTTAAAAGCTCTACTACTGTGTAAAATCACATTAAAAAATTATCATCGGGCCTGGTGATATTTTCTTGTCAGTTAATATGACTATTCATTGCCCTCTTAACTATGGTGACTCGCATGAATGTCCTAAAACAGAATAAATAATTTTTAAATAGACGAAGTGACTCGTATCTTCTTGAGATATTAGAGCACCTTAGTTTACTTGGCAATGTCCACAAAATTTTCTTTAAAAATTGCGATTATTTAGCTTAAATAAAAAGATACGAACCATTTTTGGCTGAATTTATAATGAAAATTTGAACAATTAACGTCTATAGACGAAGTAATGTGTCCAAAAGAGATATCTTAAAAGTATGTTGACAAAAATTGATATTGATTGAAAAATTGTAAATATGAATTTTGTCAAAACGGCTCGACGTACGAGTGTTAATAATTCAGCTATATTCGTTCTTGAAAATGGCCACATATGCAAAATAGTTTCTGCGTAGTGATTTACGAAGATGAAAGTCAAATCAAAATCTGGCTCTTTTAGAAAGAACTTTATGGATTGCAGAAAACGCACAAAATTTGCAGTTTACAAATTACACTGTAGAATTAGGATTTCAATAATACCGTCATGGCGTCAGGTAAACTGGACATCGAATTTGACTAATTAATACGTTTATTCATTGCCCGCTCAACTATCTTGTAATGTATAAACCATTATCGTTTTTTCCGATCATAAGAATTGCTAAGTAACGAGAATGATTGTACTACGAAGTTATGATCCCGATAAGTCTAATGAGGCATCGAGTATGCTTGACATCCAATGCGATTCGACGATCATGTTTATTCATCACACTATTACACACTTCATCTACTTGCGTAACAAATGAGTCATCACAGTGAACTCTTTTCGTTATAATTCTACACTTCAATTGTTTCAATCTGAATTTAGCTGTTTTTGACGAGTGTACTCGTCATGAAGAAATGGCAATATTTTGTTATGACGAATATAGTCGTCGTGCGAAAAAATTTGCTGTTTAGATTGCAATTTTAGTGAGAACTGGAACACATTCGTAAGTTTTAAGGATCAAGTTTAAGGTCAAAACAAATTGAAACGAACAAATAGAAAATATAAACAATTATTACACGAAAGCTGTATACATAGTGTTTGGATTATGTAATATACTCGTCATTGCTTACCTTTTGCGACTCATTTTATATACTCACTTTTCAAAGAGGTTGCAATAGCTAAGTGGTTAATAATTTTCACAATATAACGAGACAATTTTTGTCCCTTGCGTGTCTTCATTTACTTTCATTCCTATATTTTGATAACAGAATAGTCAAATTTTGTTTCACTTTAGAAGAAATAAATAATATCCGTGTTTAGTAGATTATGCATCGAATCTGCATCACGAGTCTAAGTTGTTATAGTGCAAAGAGTGAAACCCGACGGATTTTGCGACCTTAAAATTTCGTGACTGTTACTACGACTTTGTGAAATGTAGGATTCGTTGAGTTGGTTTTGTAAAGGATCGTGTAAGAAGATTGTCTGTACTGGAACATCGTTAGGTGATGCTGAAAAGAATGGTCCATCTTTCGAAACTCGTGAGGTGCTAGTGGCGATATCTAGCGGGTTTTGCTCCATGATTACGTGTGGACAGGTAAAAGGGTTCGCAGGTGGCTATCGGCGGTTGAACTTTTACCAGCGAGAACATGGAAACCCTCTAGCGACAGAACCAAGAACATTATCCTACCTATTAGGTCATGCGTGAGGTTTAGGTCGCTTAAGGTTAAGCGCAACTTTATGTTGAAAATAAGCTTTTATTTCGAATTATTTTGAGGTTCTATTTATTCTATTACAAACATATCCTACCTTTTTCTATTCTTGGTAAAAGTTCCCTTCGTTTCAGTTTATGAATCGTGCAACATAAAAATTGAGGACGAAACCAACAGCTTTTACTTGGTCTCGGTCTTTTCAGTTCTACACAATTTTTTAACCGAGACGGAAGTTCCATTTAATTGAATTAAAACATTTGAAATGTGTTTGGAGAAGGGGTAAAGTATGAAGGAAACGGTTGTTCAGAATGACGAACATCGATAACATATTTCGAGGCCAAGGTTATCGAAGCTGCCCTCTCTAAACATAACATTTACGCTCGAGATATAAATGACAGTACTTTTGCATCAATATTTTCCGTAATGGTATATCATATATCAGGTCATTGAGATACAGTGACTACCATTAATATTTGAACGCTTTTTAAAACGCAATAACTTTTTTAAAACTAGAGTAAACAATTTGAATTCTTTTTTTTAATGATAGAGGGACTAGTATACTAGACAATGACTAAACTACTTTGTTACAATTTTGCTATCACTCGAAATGACAAAACAAAATGAAAGACTCTCGTTTTTTAACTTTTTTATCTGAGCCTACACAATGAAAATTTAAAAAATGTATTTTGTAAATCTCGTTAAATTATATGCCTGCTGAAAATTTCATCGAAATCTGTTAACGCGAAGTTACAAGTGTCAAAAGATTGTAAAAATTGCAAATTTCTCACACTTATTGATCGAAAGTGCAAAAAATCGGGACAAAACTGCGATCTTTGCGATCTTTAATTGTTTACAGCTCATACCAAGATCAACCGATTTCGGTGAAATTTTTAACATGCGTGTAACATACCAAGATTTACAAAACACATTTTTTAAATTTTCGTTATAAACTCAGATAACAAAGTTAAAAAACGAAAGTTTTCTATCTTCCATTGTCATTCTAAGCAATTGCAAAATTAAAAAAAAAACATTCTAATTATCGTCTGGTAGACTGATCGCTCTATTATCTAAAAACAATTCAAACCGTTTAGTCCAGTTCTAAAAAAAGTTACTGCGTTTTGAAAAGTGTCCGAATATTAACGGATGTCATTGTATGTAACTAGCGATGTTTGGACGTTGAACCAAGGAGAGACGAACGTGATACATATGTGTAACATGCGTAAGTACGATGACGTAGATCGTTCAGGAATAATATTTACAGAAAAGGTAGAATCAAGGAACATGTATACACAATGATTTACGACCACAAAAACGAAAAATATTCGAGTACTACAATTAAGAACTACGGAAGCCAGAATTGATTTGTTTTCAGTTAATAGTAAGAGTCTATTGTCCCTTGCTCAGAAGTCCGCCGTTTCGACAGAGGGAGTATTCCATTCGCTCCATCTGACCTGCACTCCCGATACCACTTCTATTGGTAAACGAGAAGATTACGGTGGAATCGGTCGCCCGGCCCACCTAATCGCGTCTCTTGTTCAGAGCACGTAACCTAGCCAATAATAATCAAAGTCTGGAATAAAAAAAAATTGGAGGGGTTAGGTTAGGAGCGGGCGA
The DNA here is from genome assembly GCF_051020955.1 of Megalopta genalis. Taxonomy (NCBI): domain Eukaryota; kingdom Metazoa; phylum Arthropoda; class Insecta; order Hymenoptera; family Halictidae; genus Megalopta; species Megalopta genalis. Next base: position 19,845,851 of record NC_135020.1, on the reverse strand, counting down.
CCGATTCCCATTGCCCTTTACGTCATTCAGTTTATACGTAGTGTTTCATTTTCTCGTTTCCCGATATTACCTTCAGGTTCTTTACGTTCTACGTTTACGTAAACGTAAGATATCATATGATGCAACTTAAATATAAAAAATATGTGGATAGTATTGCAATAATATAATATTATAATAATAATATATTATTATTATATTATTATTAATATATTATAATATAATAATATATTATTATTATATTATTATTAATATATTATAATATAATAATATATTATTATTATTATATTATTATTAACACGTTAAGCGCCACGCCGGTCCCTGCGGACTGGCGACAGATTTTTCGTTCTTCTATCGCGGCGCGTGTGTCGGTCCTTGCTATTTGTGAGACTGAACATTTAAATTATGCGATATCGGTTTTTGTTTGGTCAATGCTTCAAGGAATAGAATAGAATACTTATTTATACGCCTCGAAGCATTCATTGATTGCTTTTTTATCTTCTACCAAGGAGAAGGGACTATAAGGATATAAACAAAGTATATATATAGTATTTATTACGATCAGAAAATGACAGGCTCTCGAGTACAGTTTATCTGCAAGTGGAAAGATAAACATACGAAGACAAGCTCCGGTCCTCAACTCGGGTTACGTTACCCGTTATCTGTTTATACTCTGGCTCGCCTATCGGCGCGCTGCCCGGCAGGGCCCGCCTGACGGCTTACTGTGGCTTCAGCGGAAAGGCGCAAAAATTCGGCGTGGCGCTTAACGTGTTAATATATTATTATATTATAATAATATAATGCAATAATCCACTGAAAAGTAAGTCAAATTGTTAAGTAGCGATTAGTAATAGAAAATAACCATGTGTTCATCAGAAGAATCTGAAATAATTGCTTTAGGGATAAGTCAACTCTCTTGCATCTTGTATTTATTGCGCCAGTTTCACTTTGATTCGACTGTTCTATGCCTCCTGACTCCCGTCACGCGGCTCGCTCGACCGTGGTCGCGTAAATAATACACACACGCACCCACACAAAGCAGAGGCACACGCGCCGATGTGATCCTAGCCGAAAATGGCGACCACGGCGGAGCGTGACGCTGACGGGAGTCAGGAGGCAATGTTTGTTTTTAATCGGCCGGACTTGAGTCCCACGTTTCATGGAAATTCCATGTGCGTGCACTTGGGCTAATAGAAAGGGATCATTTCTGTCAATAAAGGAAACGCGTTTAGCCTACTTCTGCGAAGACGTTAGAATAGGTGGGTTGATGGGGATCGGTCCTACTCTTTTTCAGCGGATTTCTTCTGAGCAACGGTCAGTACACACATACACACGCATACAACACGTTATTGTTCCATATCGCGGTTCGTTCAGCATGGCCAAGGTCACGGTGAAAGTACGCTCGTGGCCGTATTCGAAAAGATATTGGTATACGCGTCGAGAACGATTTGGGACGATTATCAGTTGCCGTTGGGGAACAATAAGAGCAGAACACACACTATCGTACTGATTTCGATCATTAGAAGCTCTTCGAAGTGCTTAGTATTTCGAACCGAAAAATGATCATTTCAGAGATAACATGTTATGTTATTTCATAGTTATTTTTATGCGTGTGATCCTTTCTGAAATAACATTTCAGTAAATTCTTCCCAATTGTCCTTCAGCTTGTAAACAAAAATGGAGAATTTGGGGTAATTTGAAATAAAGAAATAACGAGATTTCAAATAGTTATTTATTATTGTTATTTTAAATAAAATTGTTTGCAATATATACATACTATATGTGTGTATACATATATGATCGAATCGAGAACGCCGTCATTTTAACACGGCAACGTGAAAAACAGCACGTCAGTGTGTTTGAAGTGTAACTGTCCCGACAGACTAAGGAAATAGAGCATGCACCCGGAAAACGTATTAACCCATCCGAGTTTTCCTGGCAATGGTTTTTCTTGCAGTGTCATTAATCTGCATCAAAGCTGACCCCTGTTAGAGTACCGGAGGTAAACATCTCAGAGAAATAAGGGGTGACCGGATATACCTGCACCATGATCGTGGAGGACAAACAGTGAGTTGTAGCTATCACTGATACAACGCTAATTTGCCCCTCCTAGACACCTTGCATGCTCGCATGTCTCTCACTTTTTGCGAAGCTTCCCCTATGCGTGACCGTTAACGCTGCCTGGCTGACAATAGAAAGTATTTTGTAAGATTTCTCTTCCTAGTCTTATCGCAACTTACTTTCTGCACTAATATGCTCTATCTATGTATTAACCGTTTTTGCACTCGAAGTTATTTTGACTTCAGAACTAACAACGGGTAATCTCCGATCTGGAAATTCAACAAATTCTGAAACTTTGTGTGTATGTAGATCATACATAGATATGTATTACGCAATTTTATTTCTCGCGTAAATTTACTTTAAGGGGTGAAAATAACCCCGAAATATTCGGCTATTTTTTATTTAATTGCTATAATCCCCTCTCAAGCTGTATAGAATGGGAGAAAGGTCTTCGATAATTCTCTAATCGTTCGGATAATTATCGTAGATAAATATTTATTTGTAACTAATCCTCTGTCGATATTTTCAGGAATTAATGTTCACATTTATATAGTTTAAAAAAAAACAATCGAATATAAATATTTCGACCTTTTAAATCTCTATCGATTATTTGTTTATAACTTTTTACAATCGTTTAAACAATTAACAAATTGCTTTTTTTTCAGGCACTGTATTTGTTTCAACAAAGTTTCTATGTATATAGGTGTAACGAAGTTATAAACAGCTTGCGGCGTTCATTGAGAGAAGAGCTCGTTCGAACCGATGATGCAACATATTGTATTTCTATGAGGCAAGGAACGCGTCTATCTTCCGTGTGTATTTTTAGGATGACGACATTGGGTTTTTTTCGGTGGTGCTATTTTTACATGCAGAAGTATAAATGATTCCTCGGAAGGCACTATAATAAAATTGAGAAAACAACACGTGTTTCTTCAGATGTTATCGTTTACGCGGGTGGAAGATGCACATGATAAACGTTCAAAGTTCAAGCACGATTTCGTTAGAGATATATCTTTGCTCGCGGACCGTGTAATTTATCGGTAATCAATGATGATCGGAATTTTTATTCGAGGATCTTGATTGCTAGCATTGCTATTTGGGATGTTTTTTCTGTTTCTTTGTATTCAAGGTCACAGTAAGAACCTCTTACGTCGATCTTTCGCACGTCATGCACGAGGTGAAATTGTAAACTGTTTTGTAATCCTAATTCGAAGGCGACAATACATTTTCATCGAGTTCAGGATAAAATATAGTATATTCGAAACAATGATCTTCGCACACATTACAACAAGCGAGGATGTGAAAAATTGATTTTCAATTTTGCTCGAAAAATCGTGTTTATAGAGGAGTCTGTGTTTTCTTCACGCTTGTTACAAGGTTGCAAAAATACCGCTCGAAATCGTGGACGTAAAATGTGGTCGAGCGTGGCGTTATTTCGCTGGTTCAAAAACACGCTCGTGCATTGAAATGGCCGTCAACCCTCTTGTGGCTCTTCTTCCACGTCGACTTCCAATCCCTACCCCTTGGAGTTTTCAGCACGATAGGAACTCCCACCAGCCAATACGGACTTTGTTGGACATACCGCCCCCAAAAAATAGAATGTCCGGGGCCTCTGATTTTTGCCAATTCCGCTGGTCTGTCCTGGGGCCCGTGTGTGCACTTCATGTTCCAAGGGATTTACGATAGCCAGGAGAAAGTCCAAAGGTCCGATTTGGAGTTTTTTCATGTTTACGGTGAAGATAACCGTAATTACCGAGAGGGGCGGATCAAGTCTCATCCGGTCATAAATGAAAAGGCTTAGGATTACAAACACTTAGAATCCTAAACAAAACGTGTTCGATGAAATATCTCGGAAAATATTTACTGTTCCAACAAAGTATTACATTCGCTGAAATACTCTTATTCTTTTTTCCAAAAATATATAGTATGATTACGTTTCAAGCCTACAAATCTACAATTAAAAATTTCAGTTTATCTGTACTAGTTACGTATACAGGATGTAAAAATATAATTTGGTGATAAAAACATACTAATCCTTGATTCAAGGGTGAATCATCAAGGGTTCCTACATTCGAATACGTGACAATAAGGACACGGAGGTTGTCAGACTCTTACTAAAATATACTTCCTACAAAATGAATATTGTTGAGGATTGCCCAACCGGGGTTTATGGCGGTCCTCAATGGCTAGGGTGTGGGCCTATCACCCTGATTTCCGAAACGCCATTTTCTGGCCGTACCAACGCACGTAGTCGACAGTTATTTATTTTAGGCCTTCATTGTTCTGCCATAAACGCCTGGCCCTGGGCTCGCGGCCCGGTCGTTTGCGCGGTTGGGACCCGAATTACTCAGCGCGAAGTGCTTACAGATGGGGAGGATTTCCAAACTTTCCCTAAATTTTCGAACCCCTCTGGAGGCGTCCATGGTACCCCCTCCTAAGTCCCAATAATCATTGTTTGAGCAGTTATCGCACTGTTTCGAGCCTGCCGTGATTGGTCAGCTTCCTCGCTGCCCACCCCTAAATTAGGAAGTGTTGTGAGGACCGAGGTGACCTGCTGGATGGAACTCGGTCCTCTCGTTAGATCTCACCTGACCGGAGTTGAGTCGAGAACCATAGATTCTGAACAGCTCTGCCCCGAGTTGAGTCTAAGTGAAGTGAAACTGTCAAGATTCTGATCCGACCTGAGCTACCCTGAACGATGACGAGTGCATCGAAGATTCTAGTAGTAGAACCAAGGTAAAAATTTCTCGGACTGCTATTTGTTGGAGTTTTCGGTCATCGAGTCACCATTTACTTATTCGGACGTTCTCGGGGACGTCATTAGTGTAAATTAGTCGGCACACGAACGTGCAAAATACAACAAAAGCTCGACAGATCTTAGGATCTACCACGAGCACAAATACAAATATATCAGTTTTTATAGAGAAATTAAATATATAAAACGTATTGCACATTTTGATTGCAAATATTTCATAGTCACACGTAGAAAACTTTAAAGTAACGAAGAATAGAACGGATTAATAAGCAATAATACTTTCAGTAGAGTCTGCCAGACTCCGTGTCCGCAATTTAGGGTTAATTATACATTTGAAATCATATTTTCAAAATTTAAATTTCCTCTTGAAGAAACGTACGGACGTAAATACTTTCTGAGATACTTGTTCCAACATGCTTTCAACCACCAACTGGGAGGATTACAGTGATTTGAGTCCATGTTACAATAATCTTGAATTCTGAGGAATTGAAAACACATTATCTCTTACAAATACTATAGATTAATGTCTTCAGAAGTAGGAAAATTTTGTTAGTGACTGGATCTAGCATAAATTTGAAGACCGAAGCTTCTTTTTTATAACAACCAAGGAATTGTTATAAAAACTTAAAAACATAGTGCATGTTATAAAAACCTTAAAACATAGCGCACGAATTTTGTTGGCTGGTTCATGATGTATCGTATAATATTCTAAAGTTGGCAGCACACCTCTTCTTCAAATGAAACAACGATATAAAATCGTAGATGAAGTGTTCAGGTTCATTGTAATTGAGAAACTTCAATCTTCAAATCTAATAATAGATTCAATCGTGAACAAAATTTTGCAATACTTTTACAGACGTTACAATTCATAGCGTTTTCATGGCAATTGTCTTCAGTCTACCATCAGTCGCATATTTGAGAACCAGAAAAACGATGAAAATATAATGTTCAAATATAGGTGTTTTGCAATTCAATGAATTCTTCCGTAGAACGTGCTCACCTTGATTTTTGAATTTACTTTCTGTACATTCGCAGATCTTATGCAAGGTTTTGTAAATCAAATTCCTATTAAATATTAAACTCGAATAAAATTGTATAAGTAATGATCGCAGATTAATTACTTGTGACGAAGTTTATATTAATTTCTAAATAAGTATATAAATTCATATTAGATCTAAAAATTGAATTGCATTTTATAAGAACTGTAGGGATGAATTTGATTTGCAAACATACGAATATGAGCTGCAAAAGGATCAATCTTGTGTGCGACGCCTGTAGACATTATCAATACAAGTTCCATGTGGAATCGTTTACCAACAGTACGTAAAAATCGTCGTGAGTCACCAGTCTGAACATCTTTATAATTTTTACGGGTTCGTTAGTCCGGGAGACGCATAATCTTCGGAAAAATATTGCATTGACTTTGTACCGCGTGTTTGCAAGACTTCCTCGTTAAGTAAACTCTACATATGTATACTGACGGATACGGCCTTGGGCATGCCGGTATCTTGCGCTGCAGCCGCCGCTGTATCGGATGCGAAGTCCAGGAAGCTATTGTTCGCAGAAATAATTGAAAACGACGAGGCTCGGTCGTAGTGGAGACAGAGACATTGCCCTTCGTTTGCTACCATAGAATAGTAGGAGGCCATGTGCGTGACACGAGTAGCTCGTTATGCTGCCTTCAGCCGCGCTCATCGTGTCTGCCACGAGCCTAACAGGTTCAAAGTCCGTGAAGATAGTCGAACCTCGTGTTAGACGTCTGCAGCAGCGTCTTCTTTTCGGTCGCTAGCAATCTTCGGCGATCCTACACTGTGTCCAAATGAATCATCGCTTGACCCTACAATGAACTTTGAAAACGAACTTTAGAAATCCAGCAATTCCATCGCATAGAACGTTAGCTTTTGACATTGCGTTTTGTGAAACGTGTCTTATTATTAACGTTTCACTATTTTCTAATATTTCTCCGTTCAACTGCGCCATTCGGTCGCTTAACCTGTCAACCGGGAAATTAACGTTTGTTCAACTCGTTTCACAATGGAATCTTTTCCCTTCCCAGTGAGAAATTATACAATCACGCTTCTATTGAAGAAAATCGCTTTTCACTTGTTGATTGCACATATAGGTGACATAAGGTTATTTTAGATTATTTTAAGGTTATATAGATCGACATAAGATTGGACACAATTTACAAATCAAATATTCCACTGTACAAAGAATTGATACAACCACGAAATAATGATTTCAATTTCTATTAATTCTTTGTTCATTGGAAATATTTGATTATATCCTGCTATTTGTTGCATAGTTTTCTTTAGTATTAGTCCTCAGTCTTAATATTTATCTTACCTGAGATATTTCGTGATACTCGGTTAACAGGTTAGAAAGCTGTTTGTGAACAAAAGTGACTGTTAATTATACACCCCTGGAAAAATGTGTAAATCGTTTGAAATTTTAATCATCAATTGCTTTCAACGTATTTTTAAGACTACTCCATCTGTACAAGTCACATTTTCTATAGAGCTCAATGAATCATATGAAGATTCAAATTAATTATCAGAAACCTGATAGATTGTTAATACTAATAATAATAAGATTATTTATACTCTGGGTCAAAATGTGTCCAGTGTTATACGTGTTAATCTTGTTCGTATATTTGACGTGAACTTTGGTAATATACAGGGTGTCCGCAGGTTTTAATGTTCAAACTTTGTCAGTATATTCTATGGCACAAAGTAAGAAAAAAATGTTATGCAAACATGGGTCATATAGAGCTTTATTAAGAAGTTATAACAAAAATGCGTTCAATCAAAAGAAAGAGAATAGAAACGAAATTCGCACGGTCATAAATTCGATCTTCGATCGATGTCAATCATGTATTTGTCAACAACAGTAGATATTTTGAAATGTATTAATAAACACAGCTTACATAAACACACGGCATGTGCTGATCTATTCAAGCCAATGCTCGCAGTAACAGCAAGTTGATTACTATTCCTATTCTGAATTTTTGTTATAACTTCTTAATGAAGCTCTATATGACCTATGTTTACATAACATTTTTTTCTTACTTTGTGCCATAGAATACACTGACAAAGTTTGAACATTAAAACCTGCGGACACCCTGTATATACATACTCGGTGAAGATATCAAATTCGTATCATTTTGTCAGCACTTCTCACAAATAATTATCTCCAAACATTTTGTTTGCTATGATACTTGCAGAAGCGAAGGTTCACGTATCCTCGCGCGGAGGCACAGTGCAATGTACAGGTTGTCCTAGAACAACGGAATCGACGGTTGAACAAGTATGATAAACATTAGCAAACGTTTACCGTTTATGATAGAGCTATTAAACAGTTACGAGTTCGTTCGGTTTTCTTCGGACATCCGGTATAAGGCGGAGAGCCTTGTAACCACGGCGGGAAGCGTAGCGTAAAAATTGACGAGAATGTGAAACGTGGGATTCATAACTTCTCATTACATGATTCGTTGGAACTCAGGAAGCAGGTCTTCCTTTTCCTCTGTCTTGTTCGAGGAGACACCATTTCCGGAAAACCGTGTGCAGTCACCAGGTTTCCCGCGGCTGCGAAAAAATTCTGGAACCACAGGGTTGGTCGGTTTCGTTAGACCGTGGATTCGTTGAAAACTCTGGCCTTCGGCTGTCTCGTGCAATTGCCCTGTTAAGGAAGATACATTTCTTTATGCGCGCAAGTGATACTTAACCCGGTGAATGAGCATTTTCTAGACCGCGGAGCATGCTCCGGACTGCTGACTCACGACGACCGGGCTCTTAACCGCCACAGAAATAAAAACGCCGCACGATTTACTATTTCCTGCGAATTACGTTTACTCGTTGGTAGAATGAAGAGGCGGCCGTATGTCGCGCAATGTAAATACATTGACAGGGAATGTCTGTGAATCCGTGGGATCTCAATTGTGAAACTTTGCACGTAAATAGAGTTGGGCATTTTATTCGAGTGGCGGATAAGAGATATGGACTAATTAAAATATAGTATAGTAATATACTATATATATAGTATATAATATAATATAAAAAAAATAGTATAAATAGTATATAATATATAACATACTATATATATAGTATAATAATATTTTTTTTTCTGTTCGATATTATCGAGTAAATTTTAGTCTAACTAAAATATAATATAATATAATTTTTTTTTTCTATTCGAGTAAAAATTTATCTGGATAAAAATTTATCCGTATAAGATTTCATTCGATCGGATATTTATTCGATGGTGTCGAATAAAATTCTCTATTGGTTAGCCTTTTATCTTTTATCCGTCATTCGAATGAAATTTTGTCCAACTCAGGTAGGAACATAGACGACCGTAGTGCCAATAATTATCATTAAAATTGAAATAACTCGAACAATGATAAAGTTTTCCAGGTGAAAATGTTGCTGTAGTTTGTGTACACCACGTACACAATTTTTTTTTCATAGAAGAAACTCTTTTCAGTGTCAAAAAAATAAGTTGGCAAAACAATTTGCATTTTCAACATTTTATCTGGAAAATTAGCGGAAGGTTGATTTTCGCCTGAATGCCTCCCCTTAAAACTGAAAATGACGTTCGGGAGTCGTATGTGTTAGGTGAACACGGTGTAAACACTAGTAAATACCGCGAATAGCATGGGACAAGTTGACAACACTTTCTTTCTTCCGTCTCTTATTGCTGCTTTTCTTTGCACGTCCCTTTACGCTTGATATCACACTCGCATGCGGCCCATTCAGCTGTCAGATTGACTATCGAAATGCGTGCCCACAGGCTGGCCAGGACTGTTAAAGTACGTTGTAGTCAGTTGACTCTATTAAATGTTACGATTACGAAATAGCGTGATCGCAAATTGGACCTACTGGCACGCAGAATTTTTGCACTATGTATGCTCCGATAGATTTGCGGGCTTTGCGCATTTCAAAGAAAAGTTGTCTAAACGGAGACATTTTAAAATAAATTATTTGTTAGTGTCTCCTTGCACTATGATTTGCTTCATTGGTAAATTAATGTGAACGTCTCTGCCGTTTTCACAGTATTCCGAAAAACAGAGTATTTAACGTTTACTATTGTTTATGTTTCTTCTAACCGTCAAGCGTCCGCAACTGGACAATTTTATTTCTCTTTAAGAGAAATTGATAAACACATGTTTTCGCTGGACTCTGTCTGAAATCTTCATCTAATGTTGTTATATGGATCATTATACCAAATTAAAAAAGTTTTCTAACTTAATCGTTTACTGTATTTCGATGGGTCTGACACGTGACCGAGATTTCTAATAATAACCTGTTAAGTATAAACATTATTCTGTCATTTCAATACTTTAAACAAATGTTAATATTTAATTGTTTACGTTCGTACAATTGGATGTTTGTATAAACGAATTAAAAAAATAAGGAACTGAGTCTAAGAGATGCTGGATAACTTTCGCTTAAATAATAATTTCGAAAGAACTTGTTACAATATATTCACTTAAATAACTTGATGGATTGCGAATAAGATTATTGTAGTTTTTGAACAATTTTGAACAATTTCCTAAGCAATTCTTAACTGTCGTTAACAGTCAGTAAATAAAATGTTAAGTCGGAATCAAATTCTTGTCATAGGTGTTTGAGCACTCAAGCAAATGCAGGCACACAATAAATATTTTTAATTCTCTTCTAAGAGACTATTACGATCGGAAAAGCTGTAATTATTATAACGGTGAAGATAATGGTACGGCAAAGTGTTAATATCGATAAAAATTAATTTTCTTTTATGATTATTCGAATGGACTGGAGATAATATAAGTGACGACATATGTAAATTCTTTTATTAATATCGTTACTATTCCGTGTCCGTTTACACACGACCAGTAATCGCGCAAAGAATACACAGAAGAAGCTCGTGCTATTGTATGTGTATCGATTGCAAAGATCAACGATGCGTCCGTGACGGAAAGTTTTCCTGCAGTTGATGCCGCAACTGATCGGTCTGGTTGCATCGTGATCGCTATGTGGGTCATCCTGATCCGTGCTAGTTGAGGATTAAATAAATGTTAATGGACGAGACTTGCAACGTACTTTAACCCTGCGATTCTGTTTGTCGCAGCAGCGCTGCCTGGCTGCTGTTGTTTTGTTGAAAGTGGAACGTTTGATCGTCGATCGACAATGTTGCACTGCTTACACAACGGTTACACATTCGTAAAAACTTTTTAATGTTTTGCCAGCACCGTTGATCACAGTCAAGGACTCGCTGATATTGCAATAGCAACATTGCACATGCAGTTACTGGCCGCTGAAAGTTATTTCCTACAATTTTGCAATTTCGCAATGATTTATTACAATTTGTTCAGTATTAGTCATGCTTTCATAGAAAATAGATTAAACTAAACTCGAAACGCTATTTATCTTGGTAAACGTTAACTCGCAAATTCGCTTTGGCTGGAACGAATAACCCTGAACGACTAACATTTTTTTATGCTATATATATAATATAAATAATATATATATAATATATACAATGTATGTGTCACATATGCTATAACAACTAATTCTTCTATGTAAATAATATAGTAATATATAATTTTGCTATAATAATAATATAATATTATAATAATAATAATATTCGGCTGACACAGCACAACAATGTTTATTGGGCTGATCATATGTTTTCGGTAATATATAGCACCGATAAGGTATGTGTGTATAAATGAATTTACCATAATGATGCAAGCTTCTTTACAATTAGCTAATGGTGTAGAAGCCGGTGACTATTTTAGTATTCTTGCACGCTGCACGCAGTTAATAATTTTTAACATCGCCGACTGTTTGTGATATAATTCGGAAACCTTTATTCAGAGGCACAGGATTTACCTTCAGGAAGCTGGAGAAGACAGCGAAGGATGGCCAGCATTAGTGGCAACGTTAGCAAGATAGCCAAGGATGCCAGCATTGGGGAAAAGTGATTTTTTTCTAACACTCTGCGTCTTCTTTCCAGGGAAATGGAAGGCTTCTGGATTGCCAGCGCGATCCACGCGATCAAGGCGCTTTCCTACGTGTACGACCTGCTGACGTTTCCAGTCTACCTCATATTGCAACGACCCTGGGAGAAGAGGAAGGCTTCGAGGAGAATCAAGGCTCGTCCCGTCGCGAAGGATGAGCACAGTATCACCTTCAGGAGCGTTGACCCTCCGAAGCGGATGCACGTTGCCCTCGAGCGTGAGAAGATCGACACGCTCGAGAAAATGTTGTCCTGGGTCGCGAAGTTGCATAGCGACAAAAAGTGCTTCGGGACCAGACAGATTCTCGCGGAGGAGGACGAGGTCCAGCCTAACGGTAGAATATTTAAAAAGGTACCAGCCAATGATCACTTTATTTCTTAATAAAGCAGGTTTATATTCTCATTTATTAACACCTTTAATGATAGAAAAGACTCAGATTTGAAAATTAGTTCTTACGCTACAGCTTTCTAATTCTATTAGAATTCGCAAATTATAGGAATTTTTCTGAAAGTAATGGATGCTATGCAAATTACCTCCTTAATTTTCATACTTGAATTTTATGAAACCTGTGAGATTGTGGCAGTCAACCTGCTTAAACCGGTGAAAGTGAAACCGTAACCAAAAGTATATAAATAGATAGAATTGTAATTAATTAGTAATACGCGTCCTCTAAGATTAGCTATCACCTGTCAGGCACCTCAAGTAGTCTATCAAAGAAACATTTCACACAAATGTTTGGCCATTAACTACACACAAAAATGGTAGGCAGATTTTAAAGATGGTTAATGCCAGAGAATACACCCTGCATAAATAATTGACAATTGATAATAAGGATTTATAACTGATTTGCATTTTTTCATTTTAGTATAAAATGGGAGAGTATAAGTGGAAGTCCTATACGGAAGTGGACAGACTCACCAACTCATTCAGTCGTGGACTAAAAGACCTGGGTCTCACAACTCGTAAAAACGTTGTGCTCTTTGCTGAGACCAGGGCAGAATGGATGATCGCAGCTTATGGTTGTTTCAAGCAAAATTTGACCGTGGTTACCATCTATGCGACTTTAGGGGATGATGCGATAGTTCATGGTATCAATGAGACGGAAGTGGATACGGTGATAACTAGTCATGATCTATTACCGAAGTTCAAGCGACTCCTTGAAAGAGTACCTGTAGTTAAGACGATTATTTACATGGAGGATCAACTGAAACCGACAGATACCACTGGCTATAAAGTGAGTTACTGGTGTCATGATGTCAAGATATTCAATTCGTTTTAATGGCAGTCTTTAAGCTTAACGACCACTGTGACGAGTTAATGAGACAATTGATAAATCCGAACGTACGACAGTGCTCAATAAATATTAATGGCGTATTCCTATTATGCATAACGTTTTCTGCAAATTAGTTTACGCCTGCCTTACGTCTTATCTCTCGTGTAATATATGTCAGTATTAAATGTCATTGTGTAACTTTTAAATGCCGATTTTCTGCTATAGAGTATAGGGTATTCAATCGATTATGGATTAGAAACGGTGGATGTGCGGTAATAGCTGTCAGAGACGAAATGAAAAATTTATTAACTTTTGATTGCTTTTTCTTTGCAGAAGGATGTGAACCTTATACCGTTTTCCGAAGTAATTAAAAAGGGCAACGATTCAAAATCACCGCTATCGCTACCCGAATCGAATGACACAGCTATTATAATGTACACATCTGGTTCTACCGGGGTACCGAAAGGCGTTCTTCTGTCTCATGCAAACATCATCTCCACCTTGAAGGCTTATTGTGATGCAGTTGCGATTAGACCGGACGATGTTTTCTTGGGATTCTTGCCCCTGGCTCATGTGTTTGAACTACTTGCTGAAAGTGTATGCCTTCTTACTGGCGTACCAATTGGTTATAGTTCACCACTTACTATGATTGATTCGAGCAGCAAAATACAGAGGGGATCTAAGGGCGACGCTTCAGTTTTGCACCCCACTTGCCTAACTGCAGTGCCTGTAAGTTCACAAAATAATACATGATATTAATATTCGACTTTCGGATTCTATTCTGATCAAATGAATAGACCAAAAAGGCTAAATACAAATAAATTGAGTAATCAATAAATCCTTTCTAAAATTTTTAGCTAATCCTCGACCGCATTTCTAAAGGCATAAACGAGAAAGTGAAAAAATCGGGTCCATTCAGACAAGCGATTTTTAATTTTGCTTACGAGTATAAACTGAAGTGGGCTAAACGGGGGTACGACACACCGTTCTTTGATAAATATATCTTCGGAGCTGCCAGGCAGGTTCTTGGTGGACGGGTTAGGCTTATACTCTGTGGAGGAGCACCTTTATCTCCTGACACACATACTCAGGTGAAAAATTGCCTGTGCGTTACAGTGACCCAAGGCTATGGTCTCACAGAAACAACTTCGTGTGCTACTGTTATGGATGGTATGTAATTTTACAAGTTTTCATTAGACTATACGTCCTTGTGCAGTTAAATGATTTTTTATAGAGTGAAGAAAACTTTTAATATTTTATAAGTATTAATTCGTTTAACGATTCTTTTAGCTTGCGATAGGAGTACAGGACGAGTGGGAGCACCAACTACAGTCTGCGACATACGTTTGGAAAACTGGGAAGAGGCTGGTTACAGAGTTACAGATACTCCTGATCCCCGAGGAGAAATCCTTATTGGAGGGAAAAACGTTTCTGCTGGTTACTACAAATTGCCAGATAAAACGCAAGAGGACTTCTTCCAGGAAGATGATCGGCAGTGGTTTAGAACAGGTGACATTGGGGAATGTCATGCCGATGGGTCTATCAAAATTATTGGTATGTTTACAATCATGTTAATATCTTTATAAAAGAAGATAATATTATGAAATCTATTAATTCGCCGACTTTAAATCCAGACCGAAAGAAGGATCTAGTGAAGCTGCAACTTGGCGAATATGTGTCTTTGGGTAAAGTTGAGGCAGAACTAAAAACATGTCCAGTCGTAGAAAACATATGTGTCTATGGAGATGCACATAAGGCGCACACAGTAGCGTTAGTGGTTCCCAATATTTACTACTTGGAGGAGATTGCCACTAATTTGGGTATCACTGGAAAAACCACAGATGAACTTTGCAACAATCCTGTGGTAGAAAAGGCAGTACTGCAAGAACTGGTGGAACAAGCTAAAAAATGTAATAGTTTTATTATAATTTCTATTTCATTAATTTGAGATCAGAAAAACTAAATGTCAGCTTTTCTTCAGGTAACCTTCAAAGATTTGAGATTCCCGGCGCAGTAAAACTGTGCACAGAGCAATGGACACCGGATATGGGATTGGTCACAGCCGCATTCAAACTGAAGAGGAAAGCGGTGCAAGAGTACTACCAGCATGAAATTAATAGGATGTACAATTCGTGATGTCGCGCCAAGTCTTGTAAGAAGTGTAATCGATGAAGCGGTTCAAAATTTACATTTCCTCCTCCAACAAAACGATGATTCGATCACCTTTATATATGAGTTTGTGAAATCGAGGTCGCGAGTCGGTTACAAAGACAAACTTTAGACTCGAAAGATTCTGTGTGTCCAAAAAAAAAGATGTTGCACGGTGTGCATCTCTATTGTCAATTTCCTTTTCGCAATTAACCATGGAGTTGTAATAGGTGTCAGTCGTCGACATCGGTACGCCTATTCGATATTAAAATTACACCTACATTTTCAAGGATACTATTGTTACTAATCCGACTTTTCGTTTCGAGAGATTTTTGTGTAGGGTTATAATTAGGATTGACGAGGAACGTGCGTAAGCGTAACGCACGACGAGGAACTGCAAACTAACATAAATGGAAACTTTGCATAACCTAGCATTCCTCGTCGACAGGTGAAGTGGTCGCTTTTCCTTCCTAAATAATTTTTATGTCTGACTAAAACGATATACTCATTCTTCACGGTGATTCCTCCTGATGTAACTTTGTGGCAAATGGACCGTCGGGTGGCTATGCAATTGTGCTAATTTTGTAAGTTCACAACACGTATGGTGTACTTACCTCAAGTATTATTCGAGATAGTAGAGTTCCATTTTCGCAAAGAGAGAAGGCCGCGACTCTTCGAATAGGCAGAGTAGCTCTATTCTACATTAAGCTATTATATGTATATACAGAAAATCGATCTACGAGTCAGCCTTTACTAATATAATCAACGTAAATGATGCCAGACTTTAGATTTAGTCGGACATGTTTAATTACGCCCTCGTCTGAAATTCGACCCCATTCCGTTTTTATTATGGATATAAATAACGACGATTCGTTCGCCATCCCTTCACCTACTGTATAATATACTTGTCAATACGTTCTTGCCTACTTTCTCAAGTGCTAGTATATCATGTCAAAGCATCACAAGAACTCTATCTCCCTTCTACTACTGCAGCAGAACGATATTTTTTAAGTGTGTGCGAGAGCGCGTATGCATTGGTGTTTGTTTAATTGCTGTGTATGCTTGCATATATATACATATTTATATATATGCGCTATACATATGTATATATACGTGTCCACAAACGAGAGGATACTAGAATGTACTGTGTGTGAGATTGTAGGAAAGTAAAACGGTATCTACGGAATAAGAAACCAAGCGATTGTTCTATTAATTTCTAATTTTTAGTCTTCCCATTCGTTGTATTAGTCAATTTTCTGACTTGCCAGGTCGTTTCATTGCTGTTACAACCTTTCTTATTCGAGATTCAGAATGATTTGCGAGTCTCGTTCTCATCACACGAATCCTTTGCTGGCAACTGGGTAGTCTTCCCTGAAAATCCCGAGAAATAATAAAACCAAAGTAATTTCGGTCGAATAGATTGATTAACCGTTGCGTTCAATGCAAATTAGATTTTTTCGTTGCGGTCCCGCAGCTGGTTATGATAGCGAATTGTACACCTCAGGGACTTTGTATCATAGAGTACCGAGGTGGTTACGTTTACCGACGGATACTTAGTATCTAAGTATTGAGGCTCGGAACACGCGAGTAAAACCGGCAACAAAACGGTTCGAACGGTTTTACTTGCATCTTGCGACTTGTTGAACTGCGACTGTACAAGGGATGAGAGAATTAGGCGAGAAATAAGAGAGGATAATTATCGACTAGCAGCTGATGCTCCTTTTCCAATCGCGTTGAGAGTTCCTGACGCTGGGCTGAAGTTGTTAAGGACCTCGTTAATGATTTGTATAAATTATTAAAACGCTGTACCATATTAGATAGGAAACTGCCAATTGTCATTTGAGTATGATTATATCCTATTGTTAATTAATTCGTCATTTTATTATGATTACTATTATTATTAATATCATTATTACTATTAGAATTAGTATTTTAATTCTAAAATTATGGCTTACGAAAAACAGAATCCAAAATAAATGTACAGAATTATAGTATACGTAGTAAGTATCATTATTATGATTACTTTCTTGCTTAATTTGTTTTTCGTGATGTATGGTAGGTTCGTCGGAAACTCCGTCAAATACGATATGTTATTTATAAGTAATGTTTGTTAATTTTACAGTCTCGACAATAACATAGCTTTCACGAAAATGGATACCGTCGGTGAATAAAATCATAAGAACTCTCAATCGTATTTTGATTCTTCGATTGTTGCTGTGTTACCTGCAAGAAGACGTGATCAGAGATCCAGTTTTCTCTATTTGTCGAAACTCAATTTATGTATTAATAACTCTTCTTCCTTTTTATGTTCAAGTGTAACTATATTTTTAGTCAGTTTATTTTCAACATTTAGAATATACAGATTAAGGATTACAGTTGAATATTATATAAAATTGCTTCAGACCCCGCTCTTCTGACGCGCGCGCGCGCGCGCGCGCTTACCTCGATTATATTTTTAAAACTATACAGGGTGGACCACGGAACGTGAGCAGCTTAATTTATTTTGCTGCCAGTGCTTCGATTGGAAGATTTTTGAGCTAAAATAATACGATTTAAGCAGAGCTTCAAAATGATGGTATTAAATTTGTTGTCAATTCTTTTTCCGCAGTTATCAAGGTTTTTCCACAGGTAAATCTACAATTTCTTTTTTTTTGTAGATTCAGAAAAAAATTGTATATTACGATGCTTGCCGAATTCGTCTCAGCATTTCCTAAAAGATGGATACAAAAACAATTGTAG
This sequence comes from Megalopta genalis, assembly GCF_051020955.1. Classification (NCBI taxonomy): domain Eukaryota; kingdom Metazoa; phylum Arthropoda; class Insecta; order Hymenoptera; family Halictidae; genus Megalopta; species Megalopta genalis. The sequence goes on along the minus strand of NC_135020.1, from coordinate 19,827,881 downwards.
GTTAACCTATAAAAAGACTGAAGGTGACTGATAACTCCGGAAGAAAAGAGCTGATAACAAATTTGGTACGATCACCTTAAAGCTCCCCTGAACAAAATGTATATCGAACCGCTAGCAGCAGAATAAATTAAGCTGATCACATTCCGTGATCCACCCTGTATATTATGTTTGAAAATATTATAATCTTCGTAAGAATCGCATCACCCAGAGAGCAACTGTTTTGACGGCTTTGATGGGATACAAATTGGTTAGGACCATTCTATCGTAAAAACTCAACGCAGACAAACATATTATATGGTATAGTAAATTATTTAATATAAGTAACTTTATATATATTACAACGTGTATTAAATAAAATTAAATCTATTCGACAGTATCCGTTAACGAAGACAAGAGTGAAACGTTTCTTTAATAATAATTGTGCTTTGCGGTATATTTTAGGTGACTTAACAGAGGTTGTACATACATCAGTTATTAAAATGCGAGGAAACAATGACTGTTTCGTCTGTTATTCAACTTTATATTATATTTCAGCTATTCCTCGAATTTCCTACGGTAAGTAAAATCCCAATCGCGTCGTTGAAGGTCAATAGATGTACCTTCTTGAACGTTTTAACACTAGGTAGACAAAAAGGATATCGAAACGGTATTTCTAACACGATTTCCTGATTTATTCGTAATAAATGCGCTAGAAGAAATAACGCGCCGTGGTATACAAGAGCGATCTATTCAGTTGGTCATTGCAATAGATGTGTTCAGTATCGAACCACGTCTCGGGATTGATAAATCTCTTATCGTACATAAAACAGCTGCTACTTTCAATAGAAATATTCGAATTACCCACTAAGCGGCCCGAGTCACGAGCACGTTTGCATAACATCGATTAATTATATCGTCTAAAATCTGTCGAGTCGCGACAAGATCTCGTTCCATCGTAGAAAAACTTACATCTTCACAATGCGCAATGGCGAACGCGCACAAGGAACACCATACCCTATTGCGCTATACATATTATCGTGCGAGCCTCCTGGTGACTCAACTACAGCTCGGTAAATTCGAATTGTAATTATTCGAACTTAGGAAGATTCCGATTTATTTTGGCACGTTTATCAGCAATGGAAAAAATTATGATTCATTTTGGCACATTAAACGGTAGCAGAACAAATTCCGATTCATTTTAACACATTAAACGGTAAAAGATAATTCTACAATTCAACAATTAATTTACTCATTAATCGTTAGACTGTGGTTTCTGGGCTACTTTGGCCAAGTGTATTTAAATCATCACCTAATTGCTCAATTTTTGACAATTAAATTAAATTAAAAGGGACAACGAAAATATTAATACGTCTACAAAATTTTCAAAACAATATTATCATAAATCGACGAACAAAACTGCGAATGGTCATATATAATACATCGTCAGTTCTGTAGTTATGAGAATGGACCCTCGTGCGAGGGTTAATATTCGAATTTTGTCTAGGGCAGATAGTGTCGCTTTTACTCGAATGTCTAGTCGTTTTAATGTAAAGTCGCGACCAGGAGACTTGTACTCTGTTACAACGTCGCACATTACTTACATACATAACAGGCTGTATCCATGTCTCAACAATGTATAATTCTCTAACAATAAGTACTCGTTAGAGTCTACTATACTCGTTCTATACAGTCTACAGGCCGCAGTAATCAGATCGAGACCCTGGTACAATCTCAGTTCAGAAATATATTCTAAAGTTTTGGTCAGAATCCTTACGCGATGTATAGAATTAATTATTACATTGAGACCCTTTTGTACACTGAACGGCTGGCGAATCGTTTCGCATTGTCTCTTCCCGGTGGTGTTGTTCGAAAACCCGTGTCTGTAGGAAACACGTTTGCCGGACGATTTCCAAAATGTCGAGCATAGTTCGGCGGTTGAACTGGAAACGGTTCAGGAGTATCTAGAAAATTCCGTTCCGGAGTCCGGCGCCATTTAGACGTTTTAAAATATTGAATAAGTCTTACAAAGTCGCTACTACCCGCTAGATTTATGAAACGTGTGCATATTCATTAATAAACGAAACATCTCGCACTTTCACCCTATGCGGACGAATGCCGCCATATTGGCGACGTCGGGTCGACGTATCTGATTTCCACAGTCGCAAACGAATGATTTTAATCGCTTCAATGATAATAATTCAGCTCTTCGAGGAAATCATTGTTTTAGGTATGTTTCGTCAGCGAAGGGTTGATCTTTCACGTGTTTCATTGATCGAACACAACTTGCTTCCCTCCGTATATACAATAATCGATTATTATTAGTTTACAGATTTATAAAAGTATCAAGGAAAATTGATAATACCGATGTAAATATTATCCGTAGATGTGCATCGTAGTGCAAAATAAAATAAAAACGACATTAATGTTTATTTTCGAATTTGTATAAACCACGGGCATATGAATAATACACTCGCAATCCAGAGACTGCAAAGTTCTGTTTCAAGAGTTGCAAAGCAAATTGTATTCGATCGATCGAATACACACGTACTACTGTGCACAAAAATTACAAAGCCCAGAATCGTTGTCATCTTTATGCGCGATAGTGTGTCCTGACTGTATTGAATTAGTACATTCATCTCACTTACATCTATAAATCTTGGAAAAGAGATTCGACAGTTGCACGCCGAGCTTTTCTAATCACGATCGTCTAAAATGGCTGTCGAATTTAGTATGTCAAATAAGGAGTTATTGCAGTAAATTTCCCTTATTGATTCTCAACTTGTACACAAAAATGGACAATTTGGAAAGAGGAGATACGATTATCTTTATAGTTAACGATCGTGAACAACTATAAAAGCGAGCCGCAAGGCTCGAATAATCGTATCCTCCTCTTCTCAAGTGGTCCATTTTTGTGCACAATTTGTGCTCGAATTAGGGAGAATGTACTGCACTTTTATTACGTTTTGAGAATATGCGACTGAAAGAATTCGGTGTATTTCAATGCAGCGACTGTTACTAGACAATGCCGAACATTCTTCGGAATTCGTATATATATAGCATTGTCTTCACCGATAAGTAATAAATCTTGAAAGACGTCACGTAGTAAGTTCTGCTGGATGCACACGCCCCTTAGTTATTTCAAAAGGACTCCGATAGCCGCGTTATGAAACGAACACCGGATACTCGTATCCTATAAAACGGGCCAGTCGAGCGAATTCGACGCGCATCTGAAGCGGGAGCCTCGGAAGCGACGCTGCAGAGAATATTGCTGTTTGGCAGAGAGGCTCAGTCATAAATTCGACTGTCGCGCGACTTGCCAGAAGATTTGTTTAAAAATTGACTGCGACTTTTAGACAGCAGCGGTCGCGCAAGAATCTTTCGTCTTTCATTTGCCCTCTTTCGCATCGCGAGCGCTCTCGTTTTGGTCTTTTCGCGAGGATTTGTAATCAGATTGACTTGATTTCACATTTCTATTCTGTTCCTCCGACGTGCTTGTCATCTAGAATCTCTAGACGAAGGTCTTGTCTTATTTCAGTGGTCATTGTCACGATTCATTTTCATGCGGTAACGGGGTACGTTTCAGTCAACCCCTTGCACTACGATTTCCTTCACAACTGCGTGTTTAACCCTTTGCACTCGAGTGGCGACTCCGTGGCGCCATTAAAAATTGTTATGTCACGTCTCAAAATAATTTTATTAATCAAATTTTGTTTATATTTAACACTAGATTTATGGAACTAGATTTATGGATCACTAATTTTTTAATTTACGATTATTCATATCGTAAAGATACGTTTATGAGTTATTTATTCAATTTATATGTTATTTACGCGGCAAATGTTACAATAACACTTGTTCAAAATTAGAATAAATGTCTTATTATTACTTTTATGAACTAATAAAAAACAGCTGTTTTTTGAGCTCCGTAAATCTAATGTTACAGAGCTGTTGAAAGCGAAACTATTGCATGAGTCACAATATTCGATTTCATACGCATAAAATGCATTAGATCATATAAAATGGAAAAACCGTGGGTCGAAAAAATTCGGCTTCGAGTGCACAGGGTTAATCCCTTTGGATTCCAAGACGCTTCAACCCCAAAATTCTAGGCGTCTCTTCGAATCTGTATTCTCTTTTTGCATGTAGAATTGATCACTTAACGTGCCATATTTGAATTTTCTCGCTGTTTACTAAATACAACACAAATTCGATAACGTAAACGGCTTAAAATCACGCTGATAGAACGTCGACATAAATTAGATCTCTTTGTTTTTCCTGTACATCTAAATTTACTTTTATTGCCAGATACCGATAACAGAAGAATCATATTTCGTTTCAATTTAGAAGAAACGAATAATATTCATATTTAGTAGATTATGCACCTTTGTCACGAGTCCAACTCATCGTTATAGTGCAAGGAGTCAATCTGCCATATAAACTTCCACTGGTAATTGTTACAAAATTCTTTAAGAACGTCGAACAAACCGAAATGGAACGTCTTCACTAAGAGTTGTCAGAACGTTTTCGTATCATGCGATTTTGCAGACGATCTGCGATTTATTAACCCTTTGCTCTCGAGTGGTGGCTCCGAGGCACCACTAAAAAATGTTTATATCACATTCCAAAATAATTCTTACATCAAGAAAATTTAGATTTGAAAAATTATTAAAAGTATAACTATTTTATAAGTCACAAGACTCAATTTCATACGTATAAAATGCGCTCTGTTATACAAAATAGAAGCAGCGTAGGTCAGAAAAATCATTTTAGATTTACAGTTAAAATGGCTTCGAGTGCAAAGGGTTAAGGTTAAACGCCCTCAAGGTGTTTTTCGATGTGTCAAGAAACATACGGACCCTTTCTGTTTGTAAACGCGATGTGCTTCGAACTATTTTTGTTTTATTCGGTACGGGGTGAGTCACGAGGAATGGAACACTCGGGGATGTTCTTTTTCGGAGGAAACGATTTACCATGTAGGGTGCAATTTAACTGATCCGAACGAGGTGAACCTCATGAATACTTTCGGACTCTGCAAAGTGTTTTTCTCGGGCTTCCATCGTAGTGGAGCGTTTTTGAAAATTCTGTGGAAACTCTTTCAAATGCTTTCGCATGGACAGTTCACGACCTCAAACTACAAGTGCTCGACGGAAGTTTCGAAGTTCCGTTTTTGCAATAATATTTAATAACGTAGCAGCGGAAATCAGTGTACAGAAAATGCTGCTGGGTTCTCAGAGATTTCAGTATGCGTCGTTACACGTTCAAATATGAAACGTGAAAATTTGTATTCTTGACTTAAAACATTTGAAGTGATCAACTTTCAGTCCAGAGTATAAATATTGTTATTCGACTTGTTGACAATAAATTTCACTTTCCGCACGTTTCATTAAGGTCTGTGCAGAAAAAATTGTCCACGAGGAGTACATTGAAAAATATGTTGCAGAAGTTTGACAAATAAAATTATAGATGATCCTAAGCGTACATACTTGTATTTCTGTCAAAAATCTTCACTGTTCGAGTGTTAAACGAAATCATGCGCATACGTGGTATTATAGTTTTCATAAGTTGGATGTAAATCTGGAAATTGTTTTCCAATTCTAATGTACGGATCACGAGAAAATCAATTTCCATGCAAATTATCAACGTCGAAGACCTCTTGCGACTTCCCGATAATGATTACATCGTTCTAACTTACATAATAGCGTTCTCTGAACTTCGTCGAACGAGATAGAATAGTTCGGTATTACATTATGAATACGGAAACGCGTTTAGTCAAAGCTCGAAGCGGAGACTACATCTAAATTGCGCCAACTTATTTCCCCATCGAAAAACGTAACAGAAAAACTTTACAAATTCGAAGATGATTAAAAGGTTGTCGAACAGTATTACCACGTAAATTCAGTGTCTCTGGAATCATTTAAGCTACATCCCGCGCGTAATTTCATACCTCCGAACCAAGAAAGACATTAATCATTTGTTCCCCGTAATGCATGCCGTAGAAAAACGCTGAAATAATCCCCTTCCCGAACGAGATAATCCTGCGCAGCCGTCGAGGTCACAGATTCTTCTTGTCACACTGTCCACCGACGTATAATGTCGGATTTTGCTATAGAACGCACGTCGAAAAATTGAGATATAACGACGTAATTTCAAAAGAGGTTCGTTATATTTTATTTGATGTGTACAAGCCTTCCCGAGGGTCACGCTATAGTCAATACATTATACAAGGAGTCCCAAAATTGTTCTACAAGCGAGAAGTGAGGGGTTCCTCAGGTCGTTTGAAGTAACTTTTTCCTTGGCGAAAATGCAATCCGCGGTTTCGTTTGCGAGTTATTAACGAAAAACAGTGACCAATGAGAGGCGAGCCCGGCTGGCGCGAAGCAGCCGAGCCAATGAGCGGAACTGGACTTCGTGCGCTGGTTGGCTGGACCGCCGCGTGTCAGCCGAGCTCGCCTCTCATTTGTCAGTGTTTTTTTGTTAATAACTCGTAAACGAAGCCGCGGATTGCATTTTCGCTAAGGAAAAAGTTACTTCAAATGACCTCAAGAACGTTCCATTTCTCGCTCGTACAATAATTTTGGGACACCCTGTACACCCTTCTTTTTCAAATCGGACGACGTAGCTTGATCAGTGTAATATTAGAGCCAATGGAAATGTACAATGCGCTGACCTTCGGACGACCTTTGGAAAAGACATCTCTCAAGAAGCATGTGCTGGCAATGTTCATCTTTCCCGTAGCGTAATAGGATCAATAAACTATTGCCTTAAATAACCACTGCATCTAATAGGTACATCCGTTTTCGTCGAATATTCGAGCATTCTTTTTTTGGCCGATTTATTATTTAGGCGAGGATAGCACAGTTTGTGGCAGCGGCCAGGTTGAGAACCACCATGTGTCTTGGGAATATAAAATACTCGCAGCGTTACTAATTGATGAATTATGCATGAACGGTTCAGCTGTTGCACAGCCTCCGGTAGAAAAAGAATTCGGACCATAACTTCCAACGTTCCTCGCGGTTTTAATGAAATCTTTATGTTAGAACTCGTCTCTGACACAGCTCTTTCAACGCACACCTGAACCATAACAATCAATTCGACTGAACGGTCTCAATCTTTTGGCAGGGACTGCTCTCATAAAAGAAATCTACTGTTACCAGCGGCACTAATTGACAATTTACTTGCAAATCAAGGTCAATCTAGTCGCCGCCAAAAATCCACCTACTCCGTCTGTCGGCTATAAATCAGTTCGGTGCATCGCGGATCAACTCCAGAATCTAGACGATCCCTCTTTCGAGTTTGAAATCCTGTTCGCGGACGAGAGCGGCGGCAAGAGGAACGAAGGACGAGGGGGAGGCTTGAAGGACAAATGGTTTCGGTCGATTTTTCGTCCGCCATGAAACGTCGAGTCCGGTCGAGCTGAAACGTAGTCATTAGTCACCGGACGCCCGCGTTAGACGGTGATGTAGTACGCCCTCGGCTTGCCTCTCGATGTCGTCGGGCTGAAGAAGACGCCGGGCGTCGTGGGCTTGTAGGACCAGGTGGCCCACGAGGGCGGCGGGAGCGTGCGTCAGAAGGTGTAGTAACCCTCGTGCCGTTTCCGCCACTTCTCCCGCGCGATGTAGCAGAGCGCGATCGTGATCAACACCGCGATCGTGATCCCCATGCCGATGCTGATCCATATGATCTCTTCGTTTATGCCACTGTATCCTTTCCCTGAAAGCATTCTTTGTCTTGTAATTGTAAGCCGACACCGGCAACCGATTCTCTGTGGAACGAACAGGATATAGAACAGGTGTCTCGGGTACTTGACAGCTTTCAGTGCTGTGGGGATCTACAATTATGGAAAAATATGTATACACGTTGTCTCAAGTGCAATAAATACTCCCTAATTCGCGTTCAGATTGTGTACAAAAATGGACGATTTGGGATCATAAATACCGATTGTCGACAACTATAAAAACGAGACGCAAGGCTCGAATAATCGTATCTCCTTTTCTAAAATTGTCCATTTTTGTGCGCAATCTGAGCGCGAATTGGGAAGAAATTACTGTACAATGTTGCAAGCCCATCCAAGGAGTAATTCCTGGGGTCATTTGAAGTGACTTTTTTCTCAGCGAAAAAATTTTTTCGTAGTTCTGTTAATCAGCCACTAACGAAGAACACCGGACAATCGAAATGCTTGTAGTGTTCGCAAAAGTTTCTGCATGCATTGTGTATAGCAAACTAGCCATTCCATGATCCCAGAAAAATTCAAATCGTTTCGTTCAATTTTACAGAAATTATACCTTCTCGACACGTTAACTGCCGTCGAATATCGATTCCAAAATTTCCCACAATATTAAAAGCCTTCAATTAATGAATCCGAAACTAGTTAAACTAAAGTTACTGAAGTTAGACTAAATTTAAACTAGTTAAACAAGTTTACCGTGGTAAACTTAATTAATTTATTTAATTTAGTAAAATTAATTAATTTAACTCGTTTGCAGCCCAGAAATCCTAGCGACATTCAGTTTCTTTGAATATATCACGATAAAATAGAATTCAGAAATTTACTTAAAAATTCGTGTCACTCGTTTGTGACCGATGCGGCGCCCAACGTGTTAAAAAAGGTCTACATGTACTTAGTTAAATAAGTTTACCGTGGTAAACTTAATTAATTTATTTAATTTAGTAAAATTAATTAATTTAACTCGTTTGCAGCCCAGAAATCCTAGCGACATTCAGTTTCTTTGAATATATCACAATAAAAAAGAATTCAGAAATTTACTTAAAAATTCGTGTCACTCGTTTGTGACCGATGCGGCACCCAACGTGTTAAAAAAGGTCTACATGTACTTGTCCACGACTGCCTATTGTTCGGATCTGAAGTTTCCTGTGATGTCATAGTGGTGACGGCTGGACCGTGAATTTTATACATTTATAGCAAAAACGGGTGGCTGAAGCCAGGAACATTGAAAATATTAAATGCAGCTAAGAATATTTGTGTACTAATTACAACTTATTCAAATTATTAAAGAAAGAAAGAAAGGAAGGAAATTATACTCGACTCATCTGTTCTGCAATCGATGCAGACAATTTTCTTTCGGCACAAAAACCCACCAGCCTAGTCATAGCTGACTGGCGGAACAATACAGGGTGTTCCATAATTATGTTAACATCCGGGAAGGAGTGATTCCTAAAGTCATTCGAAGTAACTTTTTCCTAAGCGAAAATCCAATTCGCAACTTTGGTTACGAGTTATTAACGAAAAACGCTGACCAATGAGAGGCGAGTCCGGCTGCCGCGAGCCAGCCCAGTCAACGAGTGCATGAAGCTCAATTCCACTCATCGGCTCAACCGCCTCGCGCCAGTTTATCTTGCCTCATTCATCATTTTCATCCATTTACGGTTATAACATCGTTTTATTTCTCCGTAACGGTTCCCATCAGGACCATTACAGAACTGTTATTTTGTTGTCTATTGCAATTTCAAGCATCCACTTGGATATAACATAACCTTCGGTCTAAGTATAAATAAAAACATAAATAAAAATTGCCATGGAACTTCTTCATTCAATTATAACTGTTTAAATTGCCTAATATTTTTATATTATAATAATATAGTAATAATAGTAATAATAAATATAGTAATAGTAATATATAATAATATATATTATAATATATATTATAATATATATATTATATTTCAAAATTCAAAAAATATTTATTTTTAATATATATTTATATATATATTAAAAATAAATATTATATGAATTTTGAAATTTGTAGAACCACGTTCTGTTTCTTAGCTGTGAGACCAAAAATGATATATTATATAATACATAATAAATAATAGTAATAGTAATGATTATTTATTTTTGGTCTCACAGCTAAGAAACAGAACTTGGTTCTACAAATGTAACTCAACGAAGTTCAGACGATGCTCCGATCCGCTCATTGGCTTGGCTGCCGCGAGGCGGCGCCTCTTATTGGTCAGTGTTTTTCGTTAATAACTCGTAAACAAAGCAGCGGATTGTATTTTCGCTAAAGAAAAAATTACTTCGAATGACCTCGGGAATCACCCCTTTCCGGGTGTTAACATAATTATGAAACGCCCTGCATAACAGCACTGGGTCCTATTCCTGAGCATTTTCCTAACCTCAATGCAAGCAGTTGCATTCCAATTTGTATTTTACTACGTATCCAGCAGTGATTCGCGTGCCAATCAGAGCACAGCAATTTCTATTCCGATTTTGCGATTCGAAGTTGTGTGCAGAGATAGAAACCCACTATTATAATTCAAACAGTAGACAATGTCACTTCGACACACGAGGCAAAACTAACGAAATACGCTTAGCAGTGAACGTGTTAACGAGGCAGTTCCCGCGGTTTACGGCTGCGTGGCAGCCCATAGAGTACCGGAAGCGGTTTGATAATATGTTCCGCGGGGAAATATGGCGGACCACTAGAATACGGAATCGCTGCTAGGAAGTTGCTAGAGTTGGGTGGTAATGGTCTTCTTCCAGTCGGTTCGTCAAGATGACTGCTTCGAAGCCCGCTTGACGCCCCCGACCGCAAGCAAGTTTTCTCTTGGCTATCTCTTTGATAAGTAGATTATGAGAACCCATCAGCGGGACTTGATCGTGGAGGTGACGATATAGCAGAGGCTCGCTAAGCACAGATGATATCGGGGACGAGGAGTCCGCTGGAGAAGATGGTGACGCGGAGGCTAAGTCCCGTTGATGGCTTCAGATAATCCAGTTAACTGGGAAATGCTCGGCAGAGGAATTTCTTGGCGTCGCGTAGTCAAGTTTGTCATTTTTAAGCCACCGATTTACAACGCTTTCATTAGCAACCGTTTACCCGTCCGCTGTGATTTCTTTAACGATTTTCCCGGGCTTTCTTAAACAGATCACGGAGCTGCTTCGAATATTCATTTTTTTCGACTTCGCCCATTCAGATCAATTTAACCTCCATCCGTTCCTTGCGCCGATTCGACACAGTTTTCGCGGACACCGAAGAAACGATCTGTTCCATAACACGTTTTACTAGTGTTATACCGAACGATGTGAATAATTTGTGTTGAAAAACTTGCATCATCTCACCTTAGGTTTCCATTCTCATAGAAGAAACTTATGGTGTTAAGTATTCAATGTTCCATCTTATTCATTTTATATCGTTGTGCCGGTTTGATATCGAAGGGTAGATTAAACTCAGAGCTGTTCAACAGCTTCCACGTACGAGCGACGATTTTCAGCACAGGGCAAACACCGATCAGAGGGCTCTAGGCCCTATTCCCAAGGGCAACGGTGCCCCCTCCTTAGCTCCTCGCGGAACTCCTCACCAATAACGACACGTTATTTGGCTCGACTGTAAGTTACGTCGAGATTGAGTGTAGCTGAATGAGCATCGCACGATCGGTTTATACGGTGTCTCAAAATTACGGTATTTCCCGGGGACTTGACAGGTTCCTGAGGTCATTTGAAGTAACTTTCTCCTTAGCGAAAATGCAATCTGCGGCTTTGTTTACGAGTTATTAACGAGAAAAGACAGTGACCAATGAGAGACGAGCTCGGCTGCCGCAAGATGGCCGAGCCAACCAGCGGACGAAGCCCTCTTCCGTTCATTGGCTCGACCGCCTCACGCCCGGCTTATCTTGCCTCTTATTGTTCACTATTCGTTGATCCCGCTTCTCATTGGTCATTGTTTTTAGTTAATAACTCGTAAACGGAGCCACGGATTGCATTTTCGCTAAGGAAAAAGTTACTTCAAATAATCCCAAGAACACGTAAGTACGATAAGTTCGCTCTCTCCCTTTGTTTCTCAAGTCCTCACTCCACTAAGATCTTTATCGCGTAGCTGTGCCGCGTAGCTTTGCCCTTTTTCCCGCCGCGAAGCCTGTCGAACAGCTCTGGTTTAAACTATAGAAATGACACACGGATGAGGGTTAAAGATCGGTTACATTTAGGGGAACAAGATCCAATGACCGTGACTTTGGCACATGTTATGAAGATCCCTCTCTCGAGTAATCACCAAGAGGATTCTGCAAATGTAAAATTGTAATGACTAATTTCTGTATTCTTGTTGTTCTTTTTTGTTGATTCTGCAATCCTGGAAAATAAAGAGCTTACGATAGATAAAGAAATAGATTTTGTGGCATAGTTTCGCATTTAACACAGTTTATGCGGTTTAAAACTATTCTTTGTTACTTTAGTGTAAAGATTAAGCGTTAAGGGGCTAACAAATTGAATTGACCGATGATCGGTATCTGCGTATAATATTACAACGTTGGATTGCGATTAAACGACAGAATTTCATGAAACTTTTAATATCGCCAATGTCGCAAGAAAAACGACAGTAGTCGGCTGAATGAATATGCAGAATTTAATAACACAGTTTAATTAAAATATGGGAAAATCCTCTATGGCATTCAACTTGTTAATATGTTCGTGGGGATAATGATTTTCCAATGGCTATACCAATAGCCATTTGCAGCGTGCATATATCGAACATCTTCCAGGAAATTTGGAAATTGTATTTCGTTCCACAGAGAATATTACATATCGATTTCTGTTAACAATTAGTACAGCTTATTTAACATCCAATGCATGCAAACTAAGAGCAGACTAAAATCTCGGTTCGGAAATAACAGCAGTGAAATTATTTGATCAATATGGTGAATATTTTTACGTATCATTCCATCAGCACAGCTTTTAGCAACAACGTGTATAAAAAGTGAACTGTAAATTTGATGCAGTTTCGATATCTGAAATTCTCAATATTTAACACTATAATCCGGTTCAACCAGTATTGGCAGGAAGTATAAATAGATGCACGCCAGCAACGTGATCAGACCGGGGCCAAAATGTAATTCAATATTAATGTGATATCGTTAATTAATCATTATTGATATTATTACGCAATAATGTAAATTAGAAGAAAAATGAAAACACAAATTAAGGTGATGAAAACTATATTTTTACGTTTAATTTATCTATTTATTAGATATACATGTATATTTTGCGTTTGAATTAATTATAATTATATAATTATAATTAATAATAATTAGTTACAAATGACTCAGTTAATGTATGGTCTATAATAATAATATAATAATAATGTGTGGTCTAACTGTCAAAATTGTTGTATTATCAATTTGTATTTTTTATCACAATTATTAATAATATCAATTAATAATATCACATTAACATTGAATTACGTTTAGATTCTGGTTTGATAATATTGCTCGTGTGTAGCTGCTATGCGTATTTTTTGCTAATTCTCGTTTACCTGCTACAGAGCTACCAAATCAGTCGAAATGACCGGTTCGTAATTTTTTCTTTTACTGTTACTGAAATCATAAAAATCTTTCTACGAGAAACATTTTGATAATCTTCTTTACTCAAGTTATACAAAGTTTGAAACAATTGCGAAGTTACGTAAAAGTTTCTTTGAGCTTATAATTATGCGGAACTCGTTGAAATCACCGACGATTATTTTATCGACAATCATTTCACCGCCACGTTTAGATCCCCGACAATTATTTCACCGACACCGAGTTTTTCCAACAATAAATCGACCCTCTACTGCGTACATAGTTAATGAAAGTTAATAAAATTTATAATATATTATGTATTTATTTGTTATTAATAATATGAATAAGATAAAATTATAAGTACAACAAACTTTATGAAATAAAAATAATAAGTAGGATAAGTGTAGGTATTATTGCGGACGCCCCAAATACTGCGGTATTTTATAAAAGTAATAAAATCTAACATATATTTTATTGTGTGTAACCTTCTAAAAATTAATCTCATAATTTTTTATTAATATTGATAATTTATGACATATAAGTAATAGCAATCGCAGTTTTAATTCATTATCGACTTTTGATATTCTTAGTCTTATGAAATACTCGTAATAGAGCAGTTGTGAACGCTGATTCGAAAGGATTTATATTTTGGTAATTAAGCGTTATTTTTGGATAAAGTAATCATTACTTCGATAAAAAATCGACGTACACTACCACTATCATCTATCCTCTGATATTATTCGCTAACACAGTATTTGGCGCATAGTTTATTTACTATGTGTGTGCATTACTGCGGTGCTTTACTGAACTGCGTACCATAACCTGTACAGTGCAGTTCTCGATGAGCCGATGCTTGATCGTAGAGTACCTATACCTAATTTGTAAAGTGCTACAGTGAGAATATCTTGATTCTAGGTATTGTAGCTAGGTTATGTCAACATTAGCACGCAGTAATCGGAACGTCCGTAGTATTTGGCTCGCAGTAATAGATAAATAACCACGCTAATATATGCACACGTATGATTTTTTTAAATTACGCTTTTTAATGAAATTTGTGCTTTCAGAGATCCAATATTTTGAGAAAAGTAAATATTCAAGTTAAAGAACAATAGGTATAGTTCAAGTTGTCAATTTATTGGCAAGGTTTTATTTTCTCGCAATAATACCTACACTTACCCTAAAAATTATTGACAAGATTCGGTGCCGATGAAGTGACTGTCGCGACGTATCTAGGTGTCGTGACGAGGTGTCGACAAAAGTTTGTGTCGGTGAAATGATTATCGGACATCTAAACGTGTCGGTGAATGGATACTGTCGGTGAAATGTGATGTCGACGAAATCGTACCGGTGAAATAATTGTTGTCGGTGAAGTAACAGTAACCCAATTATGCGCACCACTGTATTAGTCTTGGTCCGTCCGATCGTGACAGTCCAAGACTAAAATCATCTCGTTACGATGTGTATTTGCATGCATCGAAATTGTGTTCCATCTCAGAGTTACTCGACATCGTAAATATGCACATATTGATAGTATTTCGCCGATGGTCATTAGCAAAATTGTGGTCTATAGAACAAGCAGGTTCAGTCGCAGAGACGGTATTACGTCTGAAATAACGATATCAACCTGTTTACATTACCATTATGATGGGAGCTGTAGATCCCGACCTTCCCAGCGACCCGTCCTCCCACCGGCATTTGTTGTCTTTCCCGTTTTGTCACCTGAAACGATCCAG